>NC_044035.1:359685241-361169656 GCF_901765095.1 Microcaecilia unicolor | reverse complement strand
CCCCCCCCCCGTGAAAATGATCACCCCCCCCCCCCCATGAAAATGATCGCTCACCACTTGCCACACTGAAAGGAATTGTCAGCAATATTCTTAGAAACAAATTGCTATACATTGCAAAATAAGATAGCAGATGTAAATTCTCAAAGTGGACATATTCCAAACGCTAAAATGAAAATAAAATAATTTTTTTCTACCTTGTGTGTCTGGTGACTTTCTTTTTTTCAATCATGCTGGTCCAGTATCTGATTCTGCTGCTATCTATCCTCTTAACTCCATTTCCAGGGCTTCCTTTCCATTTATTTCTTTACTTTTCTCCTTTCTTCTTCATTTCTTGCTCTATATCCATTTCCAGCAATTTCTCCTCTCTCCCTGGGTCCTGCCCTCCCATCCATGTCCATTCTTGTCCCTCTCTGCCCTTCCCTCCTCCATCCATAGCCAGCAATCCTCTCCTCCCCCCCCCTCCATTTCCAGCAATTTGTCCTCTCCCTGGGCCCCCATGTCCATCCTTGTCCCTCTCTGCCCTTCCCTCTCCATCCATAGCCAGCAATCCTCTCTCCCCTCCCCTCCATTTCCAGCAATTTGTCCTCTCCCTGGGCCCCATGTCCAATCCTTGTCCCTCTCTGCCCTTCCCTCCTCCATCCATAGCCAGCAATCCTCTGTCCCCTCCCCTTCCAGCAATTTGTCCTCTCCCTGGGCCCTGCCCTCCCATCCATGCCTCTCTGCCCTCCCATCCATTCAGGGTCTGCCCTCCCTCTCACTCCCCATTCCATCCAGGATCTATCCCCCCTCTCTCACTGCCCCCTCTTTTCGGCTCCCAGTTCCCACCTGCGGCTGCCTCTAGTTCCAGATCCATTGATTCTCCCATCCACCCCTGCCCCAGGCATGACCCCATTCTCCCTCCTGCTCATTTTTCAGACCCCAGTTCCAGCTCCATGCCCCTTCTCCCATCTGTCTCCCACCCAGTCCCTTCTGCCCATCCGAGTCCCCCTCACCCCATCTGTCTCCCACCCAGTCCCTTCTGCTATCCAAGTGCCCCCCACCCTCACCCCATCTGTCTCCCACCCAGTCCCTTCTGCCCATCCGAGTCCCCCTCACCCCATCTGTCTCCCACCCAGTCCCTTCTGCTATCCAAGTGCCCCCCACCCTCACCCCATCTGTCTCCCACCCAGTCCCTTCTGCCCATCCGAGTCCCCCTCACCCCATCTGTCTCCCACCCAGTCCCTTCTGCTATCCAAGTGCCCCCCACCCTCACCCCATCTGTCTCCCACCGTCCCTTCTGCCCATCCGAGTCCCCCTCACCCCATCTGTCCCCCACCCTCACCCTGCCTCGTCTTCTCCCTGCCACCCGTCTTTAAAAAGAAATTGCCGACGCGATAGCGAGTGCAGCACCTCGTGTGCAAGTAAAAGAAGCGAATCCGATCATCTCATTGGGCCTCCTTTCACTGTCCCGCCCTAGAGGAAATAGGAAGTTGCGTCAGAGGAGGGTGGGACAGTGAGGGAAGGCCCAATGAGATGATCGGATCCGCTTCTTTTACTTGCACACGAGGTGCTGCGCTCGCTCGTCAAATAAATTTAAAGGGCTGGTGCGGGAGCGGGGGGGGGCCAGGATGAAGAGCAGCGGGAGCGGCGGCACCCCCCTCTCTGGTGCCAAAAGATTTAAAGTCCTCGGCGGGGCGAGGGTAAGCACCGCAGCGGCGCCCTCCAGAGGTGGGCGCCCCCCTGCGGCGCTTACCTCGCTTACCGCATCGGCACGGCCCTGGGTATATGAGAGAACATAAGAATAGCAATATTGGGTCAGACCAATGGTCCATCTAGCCCAGTGTCCTGCTTCCAACAGTGGCCAATCCAGGTCACAAGTACCTGGCAGAAACCCAAATAGTAGCAACATTCCATCCTAACAATCCCAGGGCAAGCAGACTATGGACTTTTCCTCCAAACCCAGATACGCAAACATCTGTTACCATATCCTCCAGCAAAGAGTTCCAGAGCTTAACTATTCATTGAGTGAAAAAATATTTCCTCCTATTTGTTTTTAAAATATTTCCAAGTAACGTCTTTGAGGTCCCCCTAGTCTTTCTACTTTTTCAAAGCGTAAAAAATTGATTTACTTGTACTCATTCTATACCACTCAGGAATCTATAGACCTCAATCACATCCCCCCTCAGCCATCCCTTTTCCAAGCTGAAGAGCCCTAACCTCTTTAGAGTTCCATCCCCTTTATCATTTTGGTCGCTCTTCTTTGAACCTTTTCTAATTCTCTCTTTTGGGATTCCCTAAATCTCCTGTTATAATATTATCCTTCAAGAATACATCACTCTGAAACACGAGCTGCTGAGCGACTGTCGTTTTCCCTCCCCCTTCTAATTTAAAAGCTGCTCTATGTAACCCGGCAGGTTATTTTTTTTCTTATTTTTGTTTTTACCTGGGGTCCAGAGGAGGCTCCGGGCTTCCAGCAATTGTCGATGGCCAGTGCTGTGGCTCCAGAAGCGGTCCTGGGCTTCCTGCGTGGAGCCACGCTATCTGCGGATTGCCCCAATGCTCTGAGTTTTGGATTTATTTTTATTGAGTGGGCATCGCTCGGGCATGTGTGTGGGGTGATGCAGAATTTAATTAAGGTGAACATCTCTAGTTTTATAAAAGTTTTGATAGAGATTTATGATAAAAATGTGTGTTTAAATTTATTAAAAAATGCACTGTATGTGTAATTCGATGGCACTAATGATTATAGGATATTTTGATCAAATTGTACAGAAAAGTTATGGGTTTGTTTTTTTCTAAAACTGTAACTTTTCTATTATGTTCTATGGGAAATTATTTTGCAAAATGGAGACCGAGAAAAAATGCTAATTAGGGTCCATGAGGCAAACACCCTGTGTTCTGAAACCTGATTGGCTGGCAGAGGTCAGCTGGTGGCTCAGAGTCACAGTCTCCCTTGGCAAAGGCTTGGCAGGAAGACACTGAAGAGTGAAGATGGGTGTCGGAGCTCTGACTGCATGACAGGATTTCCGAGACAGAAAGTATGTGAAAGTAAGTTTCTCTGCAAGTGTTTGAGCACTGAGCACAGATAAAGTGAGCTAGAGGCAGTGGTGTACCAAGGGGGGGGGGCAGTGGGGGCCGTCCACCCCGGGTGCACGCCGCTGGGGGGTGCCACGTGCCTGTCAGCTCTTCGTTTTCATGCTCCCTTTGCCCCGGAACAGGTTACTTCCTGTTCCGGGGCAGAGGGAGCATGAAAACGAAGAGCCGGCAGGCGCGCGGCACCCCCCCCCCCCCCAGCGGCGTGCACCCGGGGGAAGGGTTCTTTTGCCGGGGGATCGGGGGGGGGGTTTCGCCGGTGGGTGGGCGTTGCGCTGTTCCAGGGGGGGGCGCTGCACCCCTAGGAACGCCACTGACTAGAGGTGAAAGGTCCTGGATTTGAGCAGAGAAAAAAGTTCTAAAACTGATATTTTGTGTGTGTGTGTGTGTGTGTGTGTGTGTGTGTGTGCTGTTTAAGTATGTGAAAGGGAGTTTTTCTGCAAGTGTTTGAGCAATGAGTGCAGGTAAAGTGAACTGGAGGAGAAAGGTGCAGAGAAAAAAAAGTTCTAAAACTGATTTTGTGGGTTTTTTTGTGTGTGCTGTTTAAAAGTTTTGCAGTTAAGACTGAGGTGGAGAGACCAAATGCATGATTTGTGCAAGTGGATTAATCCCAGTTAAGCCACTAGGAAAACTGGTCTCTAAAGCTTAAGGTTGGACTTGCAGTATGTGTGTTCTGCATGGTCTGCTGGTGTGGAAGATTGCATGATTCTGGAGAGACCAAGTTGCTGTGGGTAGTGTGACTACAGGATCCAATGAAGTGTATTTTTTGTTTTATTTTTGTTACATTTGTACCCTGCGCTTTCCCACTCATGGCAGGCTCAATGCGGCTTACATGGGGCAATGGAGGGTTAAGTGACTTGCCCAGAGTCACAAGGAGCTGCCTGTGCCTGAAGTGGGAATCAAACTCAGTTCCTCAGTTCCCCAGGACCAAAGTCCCCCACCCTAACCACTAGGCCACTCCTCCACTGTTGCTACTATTTGAGATTCTACATGGAATGTTGCTATTCCACTAGCAACATTCCATGCGGCCCTTGCAGATCACCAATGTGGCAGCGCAGGCTTCTGCTTCTGTGAGTCTGACGTCTGGAATAGTAACATTCTGTGTAGAATCTCCAATAGTAGCAACATTCCATGTAGAATCTCCAATAGTATCTATTTTATTTTTGTTACATTTGTACCCTGCGCTTTCCCACTCATGGCAGGCTCAATGCGGCTTACATGGGGCAATGGAGGGTTAAGTGACTTGCCCAGAGTCACAAGGAGCTGCCTGTGCCTGAAGTGGGAATCCAACTCAGTTCCTCAGTTCCCCAGGACCAAAGTCCACCACCCTAACCACTAGGCCACTCCTCCACTGTTGCTACTATTTGAGATTCTACATGGAATGTTGCTATTCCACTAGCAACATTCCATGTAGAAGTCGGCCCTTGCAGATCACCAATGTGGCCGCGCAGGCTTCTACATGGAATGTTGCTAGTGAAATAGCAACATTCCATGCAGAATCTCCAATAGTATCTATTTTATTTTTGTTACATTTGTACCCTGCGCTTTCCCACTCATGGCAGGCTCAATGCGGCTTACATGGGGCAATGAAGGGTTAAGTGACTTGCCCAGAGTCACAAGGAGCTGCCTGTGCCTGAAGTGGGAATCGAACTTAGTTAGGGAACTCAGTAAAAGAATAGAAAAGCTATTTAAGGTTACAAAAATTATTATTTATTTTGTTAGTTAGAAAACCACAGTTCTCCCTGAATCCCAGCTAAGGCTGTTCCTGGTGTTTGTCAGGGAGGAAGTCTTTATTTAAAGTGTGAGGCATTAGGTTCCTGAACTGGAAAAGAAGAACCTGAGCCCCAATGTACAAGCGAGAAGAAGGAAGAAGCCTCAAGAAAGACCAAAGATAAGTCTTCACTCCCATGCACAGCTAAAGAAAGGACACTGAAAAGTCACCGAGTTTAATCTGACTTACCTGTTCTAGACACTGGATCTGGGTGTTCATGCCTGAAAGACATAAATTAGTTCAAAAAGAATCAATTCTTGAGACTTACACTATAATGGAAAATTATTCCTATAGAGTAAGAGAGGTGGCCAGGCTGGACCTGGAAACAAGAACCATCCTCCCCTTTGCATACCAAATTAGTTAGAGCTGTGTCTTATCTTCTGCATTCCAACTTGTTTTTCCTATTTACAAGAAAAGTTACTTTTGGTCAAAGACAGAGTTGAAAAACAATCTTTTAAAATTCACTTCCATTACAGCGCAATATATAGAATCAGGCCCTTAATGTCCCAGATCATCTACTCGACACAGGGGGCTTCAGCAACTGATACTTACACTGAATGTTCCTGTGTTTAAGAAAAAGAGGTTGAATGTATTTTAGAGATTTAGCGGTCTGCTCTTGTGGTACGACGTAACCAATACTTCAGGCTGTGTGTTCAAAGCTACAGTGGCTCTTACTGTATCCCTAACCGCATTTCCTGCAGCTCTCCGCTACTTCAGAGTGGCATCTCGGCAGGGACAAGTGCATAATGCTCCCCTTGAACCTTCTCTCCTCACTCCATGTAGGCTGCAGCCCATCCACTCTCATCCTCAGTCCTTTTTCTGTCGCTTTCCTTTCTCCACACAACTCCCCCCTCAAATCCTCTCTCCTCCCTCCTCCCTCCTCCCTCCCTACAAGCTGCAGGAGTGGCCTAGTGGTTAGGGTGGTGGACTTTGGTCCTGGGGAACTGAGTTCAATTCCCACTTCAGGCACAGGCAGCTCCTTGTGACTCTGGGCAAGTCACTTAACCCTCCATTGCCCCATGTAAGCCGCATTGAGCCTGCCATGAGTGGGAAAGCGCAGGGTACAAATGTAACAAAAATAAAATAGATACTATTGGAGATTCTACATGGAATGTTGCTACTGTTGGAGATTCTACATGGAATGTTGCTATTCCACTAGCAACATTCCATGTAGAAGGCTAAAAAAGGCTTCTGTTTCTGTGATTCTGAAGTCCTGCACTTACGTGCAGGACGTCAGACTCACAGAAGCAGAAGCCTGCGCTGCCACATTGGTGATCTACAAGGGCCGCATGGAATGTTGCTAGTGGAATAGCAACATTCCATGTAGAATCTCAAATAGTAGCAACAGTGGAGGAGTGGCCTAGTGGTTAGGGTGGTGGACTTTGGTCCTGAGGAACTGAGTTTGATTCCCACTTCAGGCACAGGCAGCTCCTTGTGACTCTGGGCAAGTCACTTAACCCTCCATTGCCCCATGTAAGCCGCATTGAGCCTGCCATGAGTGGGAAAGCGTAGGATACAAATGTAACAAAATTAAAATAGATACTATTGGAGATTCTACATGGAATGTTGCTACTATTGGAGATTCTACATGGAATGTTGCTATTCTACTAGCAACATTCCATGTAGAAGGCTGCGCAGGCTTCTGTTTCTGTGAGTCTGACGTCCTGCACAGAAGCAGAAGCCTGCGCGGCCACATTGGTGATCTGCAAGGGCCGACTTCTACATGGAATGTTGCTAGTGGAATAGCAACATTCCATGTAGAATCTCAAATAGTAGCAACAGTGGAGGAGTGGCCTAGTGGTTAGGGTGGTGGACTTTGGTCCTGAGGAACTGAGTTCGATTCCCACTTCAGGCACAGGCAGCTCCTTGTGACTCTGGGCAAGTCACTTAACCCTCCATTGCCCCATGTAAGCCGCATTGAGCCTGCCATGAGTGGGAAAGCGCAGGGTACAAATGTAACAAAAATAAAATAGATACTATTGGAGATTCTACATGGAATGTTGCTATTCCACTAGCAACATTCCATGTAGAAGCCTGCGCGGCCACATTGGTGATCTGCAAGGGCTGACTTCGCTAGTGGAATAGCAACATTCCATGTAGAATCTCAACTAGTAGCAACAGCGGAGGAGCGGCCTAGTGGTTAGGGTGGTGGACTTTGGTCCTGAGGAACTGAGTTCAATTCCCACTTCAGGCACAGGCAGCTCCTTGTGACTCTGGGCAAGTCACTTAACCCTTCATTGCCCCATGTAAGCTGCATTGAGCCTGCCATGAGTGGGAAAGCGCAGGGTACAAATGTAACAAATAATAATTCATCCACTCTCATCCCCAGTCCTCTTTCTGTCTCTATCCTTTCTCCCCATGTCCCTAAGGGTAGGAGGAAGGCACTGACCCAAGCTTAATACTATCAATCTTTTTTCTGCTCTGAAGGAACTTTACCCCTCACACCAGCCCTATGAATGGCAGTAACTGGGTCTGACTGTGACGAACGTCCTAGTATCACATCCGAAGAAAGGACGGTTTCAAGCTTTAGTATGTACTGTTCATTCTACGCAACACATATCCAGCTCTTAGAATGAAGGACTTCACAGAGGGTCACATAAATATTCTGTTTTTACAGCAGTAATTCCCAAATGAATTATTTTCAATAAGTGCTATCTCACTAAAATTCCTCCTTGCATCTCTGCAATACCAAATTTTTCATCGAGAAAACTATAAACACAGGGGCCTAAATTACAATTTAATTATAATAGCCGAGTCATCTAATGCTGCAGCTACTTTTTACCCTCCTCTATAATTCTAAAAAACGGCCCCTGTCACCGTTTCCTTCCCTGGAATAATACGCAGAGATGTAGCCCTGAATCCCAGTGTCTTATCATTTAATATAAGAGACAATTATTATTCAAAAGGTAACGTTAAAAGATATTGAAAATATTCTGAAGTGGAAGTCGAAAAATGAGTTTCTACATGCAATTTCCTACCTTCTTATTCATCTAAATGAAAAAAAAAAGAAAGTATGAAAAAGGATTTAATTCACTGATTCTGTGCCAGTTGTACACTTCATTCTGTAAAAATAATTTCAGAACCCAAAGTCAAAGTTCAAAAGCAAATTAGAGCAGATCAGAACATACCTTGCATAACTGCAGATGGTCAGTAAAAATTAAATAAGACCCTCAAACTACTGGGACATTAGGAGAGGAATTTTGCCTCAAAAAAAGCAAAAAATAAACACATTTGCCTATTTTTATAAAAGCAATTTAATCACCTACCTCGGTGGTTCCCAAACCTGGCTGGTCCTGGAGGCTCCCAAGCCAGTCAGGTTTTCATGAGAGAAATGTGCATGCAGTGCAAATCTCTCTCATGAATATTCATTGTTCATATCCTGAAAACCTGCCTCCAGGACCACGTTTGGGAACCTCTGACCCACCTCCTTTAATCAAATAGGCTGTCAGAATGATCCCTAGTGGCAAACAAATGATCTCGTACACATTTCCACCTGCTCTGAAAATGCCCATCTACCCCAGCAGCGTTCACAGATCACAAAATCCTGCTATCTACCCATCCTTTACACATGCATATCCCTGCATAAATGAATTGGAGAAGGTGCAGAGAAGGGCGACAAAAATGATAAAAGGGATGGGACGACTACCCTATGAGGAGAGGTTATGACGGCTAGGACTCTTTAGCCTGGAGAAAAGGTGGCTGAGGGGTGATATGACAGAGGTCTACAAAATAATGAGTGAGGTAGAGCGGACAGATGTGAAGCGTTTGTTTACAGTTTCTAACAATAATAGAACCAGGGGACACAAGATGAAATTAGAATGTGGTAGGTTTAAAACAAATCGGAGAAAGTTTTTCTTTACTCAGCGCGTAGTTAGACTCTGGAACTCATTGCCGGAGAAGGTAGTGACGGCAACTGGCCTTGCTGAGTTTAAAGGGGGTCTGGATAGATTCCTGAAGGAAAAGTCCATTGATCGTTATTAAATTTGGGTTTTTGCCAGGTTCTTGGGGCCTGGATTGGCCACTGTCGGAGACGGAGTGCTGGGCTTGATGGACCTTGGGTCTTTTCCCAGCGTGGCGGTGCTTATGTGCACAACTTTATAATATTCATTTCCGGTCAACCTGAGTCAGGCTGAAGACATCCAACGGAACACAAGAGTGTAAAGTACTGAGCACATGTAGCCCAGCCTAGGCACTGTGGTCTCATCTCCTCTGCTCTGCCTGAATGGACATGGGACAGAGTTCTTTGTAAATTTTCTTCTTTCCTTGTTTTAATTTACTTCTTCAGTTTACCACTGAAGTTCTTCGATGTTATTATTGCGAAGTGCGGCAACTATGCACTTTTTTGTTCTTAGAATGTCTTCTTATCGCCTGTGCCCTCTTTATTCGGAAACTTTCTATCCAAATGACCTATTCCCATTCTACATGGGCTGTAGGGACCCCAGTCACGATTACAATACTTGTTATGGGCATAAGAATAGCTTGCAAAGAAACAAAAAATAGAATTGGGCAATCTTCATCATCATTGCTGCCACCTTTGAGACTTTCAGGACCCACATAAGGGGATACCAGGTCCACCCCTCTGGACCTCCCAACCAGACAAGCCCCCTCCCCAACACACCCAATACACCCGACCACCCTAACCAGACAAGCCCCCTCCCCAATACACCCTCCCGACCACCCTAACCAGACAAGTCCTCTCACCAAGACACCCAACCAGAGTAGCTCCTGCGGTCACAATACACCAGATGACACAAGTAATGAAGAAAACATCTCCAACTGTCATTGCACTTAAAGCATCACCTATAGAGGAGCACTTTTGATTCTTAACTGAGACTTACAAACCTTGATTTGAACTTGCTGGAACTCAGAGAAGAGCCAAGAACTTACAGGTTGTGTTTGGGGCTCCCCAGCAGCTACAGACTGTCTTTTAGGCCTCCCAGCCAGAGCCCCCTTAAGACTGTTACCACAGAGGTTTTTCCACCTTATGTTCCTGGGCCTGTGACATATCAGGCCTCGGGATTCTGTTAAATAAACACATTTTGTTTGTATCCTCCTGTCTGGCTGTGTTAGTTTACCTGCCCACCCATAACCCTCACTCAGGATATCTCAGGCATGTTTGAAGGCATCAGGAACAGTTGCAATGGAAAGTGAAAGACTGAGGGTATCACAAATAGAAGGGTTGACAGTAGGAGACAGTGCTATGGCTGAGGATAGGATCAGAGGAACAGGTAGTCAGTTTGGAGGAGGAAAGAAAATGTACAGTTTCCTTTTCAGTGATTTCAGAAAAGGAGGCAGGAGTTGAAGGAGGGTCAACTGGGGGAAGGAGAGGTGGAGGTGACTTGGTTGAGAACTCAAGGTTATTCTCATGAACCTTGTCATGGAAGCACTCAGCCATAGTCTGTGAGCAAGTGCAAAGTGATGCATGTGGGAAAAAGGAACCGAACTATAGCTACGTAATGCAAAGTTCCACATTAGGAGTTACAGACCAGGATAGGGATCTAGGCGTCATCATTGATGATACATTGAAACCCTCTACTCAGTGTGTGGAAGGGCTAAGAAAGCAAATAGAATGTAAGGAATTATTAGGAAAGGAATAGAAAACAAAAATGAGGATGTTATAATGCCTTTGTATCGCTCCATGGTGCGACCGCACCTCGAATATTGTGTTCAATTCTGGTCACCGCATCTCAAAAAAGATATAGTGGAATTAGAAAAGGTACAAAGAAGGGTTACGAAAATGATAACGGGGATGGGACGACTTCCCTATGAGGAAAGGCTAAAGTTGCTAGGGCTCTTCAGCTTGGAGAAAAGACAGCTGAGGGGAGATATGATAGAGGTCTATAAAATAATAAGTGGAGTGACACAAGTAGATGTGAATCGCTTGTTTACTCTTTCCAAAAATACTAGGACTAGGGGGTACGCAATGAAGCTACAAAGTAGTAAATTTAAAAAGAATCAGAGAAAATATTTCTTCACTCAACGTGTAATTAAACTCCAGAATTTGTTGCCAGAGAATGCAGTAAAGCATTTAGCTTAGCGAGGTTTAAAAAGGTTTGGATAAGTTCCTAAAAGAAAAGTCCATAACCCATTATTAAAATGGACATGGGAAAATCCACTGCTTATTTCTGGGATAAGCAGCATAAAATGTACTCTTTTGGGATTTTGCCAGGTGCTTGTAACCTGGATTGGCCACTGTTGGAAACCGAATGCTAGGCTTGATGGACCTTCAGTCTGTCCCAGTATGGCAATACTTATGTACCTATATACTTATGAGAAAGTGAGGGAGGAGTTGGAGGTGAAGGCATTTTGAGGAGAGAGTTCTGTGGGCAAAGATTCATCTAGTGTTTGAACCAAGAGATTTAGACAAATGGATTTTTTATTTTTATTTATAGCACTTATACCCCGCTCTTTCCCGCTTCATAGCAGGCTCAGTGCGGCTTACAAGCTATGGTACAAAGTATCACAGAGATAACACAAAGAATGGTACAAGGTGTGGTACAAAGTATCACATAGATACACAAAGTATGATACAAGTATCAAGAGATGTTCACGTTAAAAGAGTTAAAACAATGGGGAGAGATGTAGGGGAGAGGATTGAAGTATGAGTAGTGCTGTTGGTGTGGAATTAGGTTCGAGAATTAGGTTGAGTTGTTTGGGTAAGCTTGTTTGAAGAGGTAAGTCTTCAGCAGCTTTCGGAAGGGTAGGTGTTCATTGGTTGTTCGGATGTGTCGTGGTATTGCGTTCCAGAGTTGGCTGCCTATCACAGAGAAGTTGGAAGCATAGTAGGTTTTATATTTGAGGCCTTTGCAGTTGGGAAGATGAAGGTTGAGATATGTTCGAGATGATTTAGACTTATTTCTGGTTGGAAGATCGATCAGGTTAGTCATGTAGCTTGGAGATTCGCCATGGTGGATCTTGTGGATCATTCTGTGGGCTTTGAAATTTATGTGTTCCTTGATAGGGAGCCAGTGAAGTTTTTGATGAAGTGGAGTTGCACTGGCTGCTGTGTTTTGGGCGGTTTGGAGTTTTTTCATGATTTGGGCTTTGCAGCCGATGAAGATGCTGTTGCAGTAGTCAGCATGGGTGAGTACTGTGGATTGTACTAGGTTGCGGAAAGTTTGCTGTGGGAGGAATGGTTTTATTCTTTTCAGTACCCACATCATGTTGAACATCTTCTTCGTCGTGGCTTTTGCATGGGTTTCCAAAGTTAGGTGGTTGTCTAGTGTTACTCCTAGGATTTTTAGATTGTCAGATATTGGGATTGTGACGTCAGGGGTGATCAGGGTGGTTGGGAGCAGAGTAGCATGTTGTGATGAAAGGATTAGGTATTGGGTTTTTTCTTTGTTCAATTTCATCTTGAAAGCTTTGGCCCAGGACGCTAGGATGTTCATGGCAGTGATTATTTTCTCCGAGATTTCAGTAAGGTTGGATTGGAAAGGGATGAATATTGTGACATCATCAGCGTAGATGAAGGGGTTAAGGCCAGATTTGGATAGGGATTTGGCCAGGGGAATCATCATAAGGTTGAAGAGGATTGGAGATAGAGGTGATCCTTGGGGGACTCCGCATTTAGATGACCATGCAGGCGATATTGATGAGGTTGATTTGACCTGATATGATCTGGTGGTGATAAAACTTTTTATCCACTTAATGATGTTCCCGCCAATCCCTAGTTTGTCCAGTAGTTTTGTGAGAATATTATGGTCTACCATGTCAAATGCACTGGATAGGTTGAACTGTAGAAGAAGTATTTTGTTGCCAATTGAAATTTCCTGTTTGAATCTGGATATCAGGAGGAGGAGTGGCCTAGTGGTTAGGGTGGTGGACTTTGGTCCTGGAAAACTGAGGAACCGAGTTCAATTCCCAGCACAGGCAGCTCCTTGTGACTCTGGGCAAGTCACTTAACCCTCCATTGCCTGCCACATTGAGCCTGCCATGAGTGGGAAAGCGTGGGGTACAAATGTAACAAAAATAAAATAGATACTATTGGAGATTCTACATGGAATGTTGCTACTATTGGAGATTCTACATGGAATGTTGCTAGTGGAATAGCAACATTCCATGTAGAATCTCAAATAGTAGCAACAGTGGAGGAGTGGCCTAGTGGTTAGGGTGGTGAACTTTGGTCCTGGGGAACTGAGTTGAATTCCCACTTCAGGCACAGGCAGCTCCTTGTGACTCTGGGCAAGTCACTTAACCCTCCATTGCCTGCCACATTAAGCCTGTCATGAGTGGAAAAGCACAGGGTACAAATGTAACAAAAATAAAAAAAATATCAGCGTGAGCAGTACTGTTTCTGTGCTGTGTGCAGGTCAAAAGCCCAATTGTGATTCATGTAATATGGAGAACTTTTGAGTGAATTCAGTGAGTTGGTAGGTCACTCTATTTTCTATCAGTTTGATTAGGAGAGGGATGGCGGCCACAGGTCGATAATTAGTGATGTCATTTGCTGGTTTCTTGGGGTTTTTCGGTATAGGTGTCAGTAGAATATTGCCGTGTTCGGCAGGGAAGGAGCCTTGTTGAAGTAGGAAATTTAAGTGGGTGGTGAGTTCTGTAATGAATCGTTCTGGGGCATTTTTCATAAGATAGTTAGGGCATGGGTCCAGGTGGCAGTGAGATTTGGAGAGTTTGGTTAATGCTGAGGAGATTTCCTTAGTGAAATTTATCCAGTAGCGGTCTGCTGGGGTCTCTTCAGAGTCGGGGTCCAGTTCATCAAGGAAGGTATCAATATTGGTATCATCATGGGGGATTGAGTTGCACAGATTGGAGATTTTATTGTCGAAATATTTGGCCAGCTGGTCTGCAGATGGACAGTTTGAGGATGAAGTCGTTACTGGGTTCGTGTTAAGAAGATTCGTTATGATTTTGTATTGTTTTTTTATGTAGTAGCCTTGTTTGGCATATGAAAGAGCAAACTGGAAGGAGACCAGCAAGAATTTGAAATGTATGAAGTCAGCTTGGGCACAGGATCTTAGCCAAAGGCGTTCAGCAGATTGGGCACAGGAACGTAGGCAGCAGATTCCAGAGGTCAGCCAAGGCTGGGGTTTGGTACACCTTACAGAACGGGAAACAGGAGAAGCGAGAGTATCCAGAGCACAGGAGAAAATAATATTATAGGAAGAGACAACTTCATTGACAGACTTGCAAGCTCATTTTCAAAAGAGAAAAACGTCCAAAAAGTGACATGTCTGCATTTGGAAGTTTTTCGCACAAAAACGTCCAAATCAGTATTTTCAAAACCACTTTTTAGATGTTTTTCTCTGAAGTCTGTCAGAAGTCCGTCTAAATCTCAAGGGGGTGTGTCAGGGGCGTGTTGAAGGTGGGACTTGGGCGTTCCTAAGACTTAGATGTTTTTCAGCCATAATGGAACAAAACAAAAATGAACAGGACTAAAACATTTTGAGCTAGACCTGCTCTTATAATGAATAACTGCAGTGGGAATTGAACCCACTACCCCAGGATCAAAGTCCACTGCACTAGCCACTAGGCTACACTTCCACTCCATGCAAAAACGTGCCCTTATCCCCCATTGGTCACTAACCCCCTCCTAGCCCCCCCCCCCCAAAGAACACCAGAAACCCACTGTACCCACATATTGGTGCTCCCTTCACCTGTAAGGGCTATGGTAGTGGTGTACAGTTGGGGGTAGTGGGTTTTGGGGGGTTCAGCAGACAAAGTAAGGGAACAGTGGTCAGATGTGTACCTGGGAGCATTTTATGAAGTCCACTGCAATGCCCCCTAGGGTGCCCTATTGCTGTCCTGGGATTTTGTACGTTTTGCACTTGGACGTTTTTTTCGAAAATGGACCAATTCACAAACCATCCAAAATACAAAACGTCCATAGTATTTTCGAAAAAAAAAAGATAGACGTTTTTCTTTTTCGAAAATGACCTTCTTTCCTGTTCAGAATTTGGAAGTTTTCTGTAAAACGTCTAAATTCAGATTTAGACATCATATCGAAAATGCCCCTCCACGTATGAAACACTGGAGGAGAGAGTGCAAGTCAATAACCTGAAGATTCGTAAATGTATTGGTGGAGATTGGATGGGACTGGGGAGGAGAGTGTTTAAGTGCGAAAGTTATCAGATGATGGTCAGTGAGGGCCAGAACTCATGTGCAGAAACTGAAGAGTGAGCAGTTGGAGAAGAAGACAAGATCAAGACGGTGGCTATTTTGGTGAGTAGGGGCAGTGGAGCACAGATGATTAATTTAAAGAGGATGTTAAAGTGAGAAACTGAGAAGCATAAGAGTCAGAGGGATCATTAGCATGAATGTTAAAATCCCCAAGAATGAGAGAAGGAGATGAAGGTTCAAGAAAGAAGGAAAGCCAGGAGTCGAAGTCAGTGAGAAAGGAAGAAAGGTACATCAGGGGGGCTCGATAAATGACTGCTACTCGCAGAGGTAGAAGAGTGGATAGATGGACGGAGTGGACTTCGAAGGAAGAAAAACAGTGAGACTGAGCTGGAAGAAGAGGTTGAAATCTACAAGAGGGTGAGAGTAGCAGTCCAACACCACCTCTGCAGCCAACTGGGTAAAGTGTATGGGAAAAAAGGTAACCTCCATGACAGAAGGGGCAGCAGCAAAAGCACAGCCTTAAGGGCAAAGCCAAGTCTTAGTTAGTGCAAGCAGATGGAGAGAGAATGAGGTCGTGGATGTAGGCAAGCTTGTTGGAGACAAAGCGATCATTCCACAGGGCACATGAGAAAGGCAAAGAAGAAGGGGAAAGGAAAGAAACGAAAATAAGATTAGAGACATTGTGGTGTGACCTGCACAAATAGGGTAAGAACTGATTTGGAGGACCAGGATTGGGATTAATATCCCAGCAGAGAGCAGGAGAAGGAGCAAGAGAGTATGGAGAAGAGTAGGAGAGGTACGATGGCAACGATGAAGATGAGATGAACTCAGACAGAATGGAGATGGTTGAATGAAAGGAAGAAACATGTTGAAGCTTGAGAGCTAAGAAGAAGGGAGAAGACAAATGAGATGGTAAAGTGATGAAAGCAGAACTGGGCAATGTGGTCCTGAGGTATGCAGAGGTTTAAGATGGAGAAAGAGATTGGGAAGAGTCAGAATCAAGAAGAGAAATTGTACTGGAGCTATTGGAACTAGGAGAAAGGAAAACAAAAACCTGTAGAGATAAAAAGTTTCACGTGCCTAATGGCACACGGCACCTAAAGGAGAAGCCCCAAGTGGATCGGTTTGGACCTGAGAGTCACTCCGGAGAATGCTGGGAGGAATATGCAGATGGGCTGCAAGACCTCCACAGCACCTGGTAGGCGGCCACTGGAAGCGCTGGACACCTGGAGCGAAGGCCCTGAGTGGATCTGGTAGTCACCCCAGAGAATGCTGGGAGGAATATGCAGATGGACTGCAGGACCTCCACAGCACATGAAGGTGTAATGCCTAGATTCTGTATGAGCGAGACAAGAGGAGAAATAAAAACACTGAATAACACAAGGCCCAATTCAGAGCCCAAAAGAAAGGGGGAACAATCCGATAAGCTGTTACTGATGGAAACCTGAAACAAACACTGAGAAAGATAGGAGCGAAACCAATTAAACACAACACGCCTAAGACCAATATCATGCAAAGAAAACAGAAGAAAATGATCAAGTTGAATAATAAGAACGTCCTTCCTAGCATCAAGTTGGCAAACAATGTCATTTAACATCGCCAGGAGGGCCATCTCGGTGCTATGACTGACATGAAACCCAGAAAGCTTAGGGTGAAACACATCAGTAGAAGTCCAAAATGTGGAAAGCTGTTCAAACACCACTTTTAGGGCGAACGTTCTGGCTAAGGTAGTTTCAAAACCCAGCTTCTTCAATCTCAGGATAAAGACTCAATGTTTCCATGGATAGGGAACACAGCCAGAGGTCAAACTTCAATTAATAAAATCCATGATTACCAGTGGCTCTGTGTGTGTCAGAGGGAGAGTGGCTCACATTACATGTAATTGCACATAATTCCCCTAATTAAGATAAGTGAATCATAATAACACATTTGATAACTTGAAAGCTACAGCATACATGAAAGCATATTTATGTAACAAGATTATAAAGATTTATACTCAAAAAGAA
Organism: Microcaecilia unicolor; assembly: GCF_901765095.1. Taxonomy (NCBI): domain Eukaryota; kingdom Metazoa; phylum Chordata; class Amphibia; order Gymnophiona; family Siphonopidae; genus Microcaecilia; species Microcaecilia unicolor. Next base: position 361,152,733 of record NC_044035.1, on the reverse strand, counting down.
ATATATGAGGGACGGATGAGGATCTGCAGTGGATGACTCCTGGGTGGGATTCATATCATGGAGCAAGAAGTTGCATTTCTGATGGTGCTTACCTGTATCAAGAATATACTTAAGGGATAATAGTGAATGCTTTTATGTGTGCTATACATGTAGGGACATGTCACATTAGTGGTGGCTCTGTGTGTGTCACATGGATAGAGGATCACATTACATGTGGCTCTTTGTGTGTTTCAATGGGAATGCGTCACATTACCAGTGGCTCTGTGTGTGTCAGAGGGACAGAGGGTCATATTACACGTGGCTCTTTGTATGTTTCAAGTGGGAACATCAGATTACCAGTGGTTCTGTGTGTGTCAGAGGGACAGTGTGTCATATTTCATGTGGCTCTGTGTTTCAGTGGGAATGCGTCACATTACCAGTGGCTCTGTGTGTGTCAGAGGGACAGAGGGTCATATTACACATGGCTCTTTGTATGTTTCAGTGGGAACATGTCTGATTACCAGTGGCTCTGTGTGTGTCAGAGGGACAGTGTGTCATATTTCATGTGGCTCTGTGTTTCAGTGGGAATGCGTCACATTACCAGTGGCTCTGTGTGTGTCAGAGGGACAGAGGGTCATATTACACATGGCTCTTTGTATGTTTCAGTGGGAACATGTCTGATTACCAGTGGCTCTGTGTGTGTCAGAGGGACAGTGTGTCATATTTCATGTGGCTCTGTGTTTCAGTGGGAATGCGTCACATTACCAGTGGCTCTGTGTGTGTCAGAGGGACAGAGGGTCATATTACACATGGCTCTTTGTATGTTTCAGTGGGAACATGTCTGATTACCAGTGGCTCTGTGTGTGTCAGAGGGACAGTGTGTCATATTTCATGTGGCTCTGTGTTTCAGTGGGAATGCGTCACATTACCAGTGGCTCTGTGTGTGTCAGAGGGACAGTGTGTCATATTTCATGTGGCTCTGTGTTTCAGTGGGAATGCGTCACATTACCAGTGGCTCTGTGTGTGTCAGAGGGACAGAGGGTCATATTACACATGGCTCTTTGTATGTTTCAGTGGGAACATGTCTGATTACCAGTGGCTCTGTGTGTGTCAGAGGGACAGTGTGTCATATTTCATGTGGCTCTGTGTTTCAGTGGGAATGCGTCACATTACCAGTGGCTCTGTGTGTGTCAGAGGGACAGTGGGTCATATTGCATGTGGCTCTATGTGTGTTTCAGTGGGGACATGTCACTTTCCCAGTGGCTCTATGTGTATCGGAGACTAGTGGCAGTGGCCACATTGCACATGGCTCTGCAAGTGTTGCAGTTGGGACACGTCATATTACCAGTGGCTCCGTGTGTGTCCGTTTGGCCGATTGCTGGTGCAGTGTTACAGTCCCAGGAAGCAGCAGTACAGGGAAGTACACGTGCTTGCTGACAAGCTGATACATAAGCTCCAGGGTGCAGGGAGAAATTATGCAGCAGCCCGCCTGATGCTCTCTTCTGTTTAAAAAGAAAAAAGAAATGCTCCCCGGCTTAGCACGAGCCATTTCACATGCTGCGATAATGAAGTATAAAGATGCGTTCAAAGAACTGATTTCCTACTTTTAACTCACTACTAGCCAAGCCTCTTTGTGAGGCCCTCGGGAACATGCATTCCCGGTCCCACTCAAACAAAAGAGCTGTGAATTCATTAAAGTCTTTAATTAGGGTCTCTTTCTTTCTCTCCATTAGCCAGGCCTACCAGCACACGGTAACTAAAGGCGCTATGGGCTTTCCCCAGCAGACACACGGGTTCCTTTTATTCTTTATTCACTTTACAGGATAAAAGCTTCTTTCCCTTCCCCCTCTCCTTCATTTCCTAATACAAACCTCCCTCTATATGTGTGAGGCAGGGAAGCACCTACTTCCCTCCACCGCTTTGCAAGCGCAGAGCAGATCTGAGCGGCTTCGTGAATCCTGTCTTGAGTAAATGTGCGTTTGTTTTTTTTCTTGTCTTTAGTAAATGTGCTTTTGTTTTGTTTTTTCTTGTCTCTAGTAATGCGCATTTCTTTGTAGTTTTTTTTGTCTCTAGTAAATGTGCGTTTATTTGTTTTATTCTTGTTTCTAGTAATGTGCATTTGCTTTTTCTTGTCTCTAGTAAATGTGCGTTTATTTATTTTTCTTGTCTCTAGTAAATGTGCGTTTATTTTTTTCTTGTCTCTATTAATGAGCGCGTGTTTTTTCTTGTCTCTAGTAAATGTGCATTTATTTTTTTCTTGTCTCTAATAAATGTGCGTTTTTTTGTTGTCTTTAGTAAAGGTGTGTTCATTTGTTTTGTTTTCTTCTTGTCTCTAGTAATGTGTGTTTGTTTGTCTTTTCTTGTCTCTAGTAATGTGTGCTTGTTTTGTTTTTTTCTTGTCTGTAGTAAATGGGTGTTTATTTATTTTGTTTTTCTTGTCCCTATTAAATGTGCATTTATTTGTTTTATTTTCTCTTGTCTCTAGTAAATATGCATTTGTCTTTTCTTGTCTCTAGTAAATGCGCGTTTGATTTTTTTCTTGTCTCTAGTAATGTGCGTTTGTTTTTCTTGTCTCTAGTAAATGTGCTTTTATTTTTTTCTCGTCTCTAGTAAATGTATGTTTGTTTTTTCTTGTCTCTAGTAAATATGCATTTGTTTTTCTTCCTTGTCTCTAGTAAATGTGCGTTTGTTTGTTTTTCTTGTCTCTATGTGCGTTTGTTTTTTTTTCTTATCTCTAGTAAATATGCATTTTTTTGTTTTTTCTTATCTCTAGTAAATGTGCGTTTGTTTGGTTTTTTTCTTGTCTTTAGTAAATGTGCGTTTCATTTTTTTTCTTGTCTAATAATGTGAGTTTATTTTTTTTCTTGTCTCTAGTACTGTACATTTGTTTGGTTTTTTCTTGTCTCTAGTAATGTGCGTTTGTTTGTTTTTTCTTCTCTAGTATTGAGCATTTGTTTTTTTCTTGTCTCTAGTAAATGTGCGTTTGTTTGTTTTTTGTCTCTAGTACTGTACGTTTGTTTTTTTCTTGTCTCGTAAATGTGCGTTCATTTTTGTTATTGTCTCTAGTAGATGTGCGTTTGTTTTTCTTGTCTCTAGTAAATGTGCATTTGTTTTTTTGTCTCTAGTAATGTGCATTTGTTTTTTCTTCTCTAGTATTGAGCATTTGTTTTTTCCTTGTCTCTAGTAAATGTGCATTTGTTTGTTTTTTTCTTGTCTCGTAAATGTGTGTTCGTTTTTTTTCTTGTCTCTAGTATTGAGCGTTTGTTTGGTTTTTTCCTTGTCTCTAGAAAATGTGCATTTGCTTTTTTTGTCTCTAGTAAATGTGTGTTTGTTATTTCTTGTCTCTAGTACTGTACATTCGTTTGTTTTTTTTCTTGTCTCTAATAAATATGCGTTTGTTTTTTTTCTTGTCTCTAGTAAATGTGTGTTTGTTTGTTTTTGTCTGTAGTAAATGTGCGTTTGTTTTTTGTCTCTAGTAAATGTGCGTTTGTTTGGTTTTTTCTTGTCTTTAGTAAATGTGCGTTTGATTTTGTTTTCTTGTCTCTAGTAATGTGAGTTGTTTTTGTTCTTGTTTCTAGTACTGTACATTCGTTTGTTATTTTTCTTGTCTCTAGTAATGTGCGTTTGTTTGTTTTTTCTTCTCTAGTATTGAGCATTTGTTTTTTTCTTGTCTCTAGTAAATGTGTGTTTGTTTGTTTGTTTTTTTTCTTGTCTTTAGTAAATGTGCGTTCATTTTTTTTCTTGTCTCTAGTAAATGTGCGTTTGTTTGTTTTTTGTCTCTAGTACTGTACGTTTGTTTTTTCTTGTCTCGTAAATGTGCGTTAGTTTTTTTTCTTGTCTCTAGTATTGAGCGTTTGTTTGTTTTTTCTTGTCTCTAGTAAATGTGTGTTTGTTTTTCTTGTCTCTAGTAAATGTGTGTTTGTTATTTCTTGTCTCTAATACTGTACATTCGTTTTTTTTTTTTCTTGTCTCTAATAAATATGCATTTGTTTTTTTCCCTTGTCTCTAGTAATGTGTGTTTTGCTAGGGCTTGTTATGGAGTTCACTGTCCACAAATTCCATTGATCTCAGCCTGTGACTCAATCTATCAGCAGCAAGGCTGAGCCTGAGAAATCCTGTTCGGGCTACAAACCTATTGACTTTATAGATTTCTACCAAAGTTGTGATAATGATATATCATTGTTAAATTTGGTAGAACAAACTGCTTTCCCGATCTGTCAATGTGAGCATGAAAAGCAATTCACAGCCTTGTTTGGAGAGCTGAGCTCTCCAATAACGGGTCAGGAGAGCTGACCTGAGCCACCGGGGCAGCTCTTCTGGCCACCGTTTTAAAATGAGCAAAAGCAGATCTCATTCCTACCCCTTGGCTTCTGAATGAAGCATCTTCTTGATTTCATTATCTCATACAATTAAACTGTATGCAGAAAAGCAATTAGGGATTTTACGTTTAATCATAGTTCTTGCACTTCATTAAACCTTGTGCTTAATCTTTCTGGCAAGATCATCGTTAAGTTTTTGGGAAGAGAGCACCAACTTTCCACATGCAGGTGCTCTCAAGCCCTGAGTCGACACTTCTCAGAAGCAATTATATAGATATATATTTTTATTTTATATATATATATATTAATAAATCAAATCAATCTTTAACCACTAAAAATCTTTCTAAGCTGTTGTTTCTTCCCCCCCATTCCGCACATTCAGAGCCTGGCTTTCCCTTTCTCCATCAAGGCAATTTTTTTTTCTTTTTCTTGGGTGTCATGGAAAGAAAAGCACTTCCTAATTGCAGTGCTGTGGATTTGCAGGTTTCAGATAGAATGATGAGTTCCCCTTGCTCTAGATTTGTTCAGCTCCTTTGGGAGGAGTAATTTACAGAAAGCATTGATCGATTTTTCCCATAATAGGTCCAGAGATGCTTCACTGTCCCTCCCTATTCCCTGGCACACTTGCATCTCAAAGCCCTCATTACTGTAGCATTATCTTAGGAAATCTATCAGAAGATTCAAAAAGGCACAAAATGATTTTCACCTGGCTGGAGAGAGAAAGGGCCACGGCCCGCCCTGCAAATTATGGCCTTTGGTTTTTCCCTTTCTTAGGAGGGAGGGCATTGTAAGAGCCAGGCGCTGGCAGCTCGTTAGCCCAGCTGGTCCTGGGGCTCCGGGGGTGAATACCACCGGCCCCCTCTTTCTTACTGGGCTGCGGGTTTTGTTTTGTTTTAATACCAATAAGTATCATTGCTCTGTGGGGAGAAAGCAGTCTTTAGAAATTGTGCCTGAATGCCAGGCCACCCACCTTATGCCGAGATTACCCCCTGCTTTTCTCTCTGCTTGGTTATTTTCTGAGTCATAATGTTGCTGCATTGTCCTTTATTTTTTGGGGTGGGGAGGGGGGGGGTTTGGTTGGTTAACTGAAGCTTCCCCTTCTGTTGAATCAAGGGGAGCTCACTCTTTGCAAACGGGATTCGGAGCACATAAACAGGATTCTCATAAATCATGGCTACAAATTGCACAGTTGAATCAGCAGTTCAGGGTGGCTGATTTCTTTTTCAACATTTGATGCTTAGTTTAGACAGTTTCCTCTTAACGTTGTTTTAAAATGCCCTTAAGTGTCCTATGTCAGATTCCTGCATCTCTCTGATGCTCACCCTAGGCAGCCAGTGTCCTGTCAGGCAACAGGGTCGGTGGCAGTGGAAAGCCCTGGCAGGCGGGCGGGCAGGGGTGATGGAAGCGCCAAAGAGAAGATGCAGGTCCCTAGACAATATTCAGAAAGGATGCTTGATCTGCACCACATCGCACTGCACAGGACCTCAGCTGGGCCACAAGGTTTCACCATGCCCTTCAAACCTTGCTTCCAGCCACCACTGTACCTTCTAGATCTGAAAATATTCTAGCTAAGACACACATACTTTCCCAGTCAACATGCCTCTTCTTGGGAAATAATATCTACAGGATGTTTGCATCCAGTGCACAGTTACTACAATAATGCTACCCATCGGAGCTAAGACTCCTTGCCTATGACTCCCTGTCCCTTTCCTCCTTTTAATACCATTAAACCTTAAACAGAACGCCAACTGGAAGTAAAAGTAGGGCGCAGCTTTGTTTATTAACAGTTCTATAAAATCTGTAACAAAATTCCAAACAGTAACATCCCAAACTACGCATAAATATTGAGACAACCCTCCCTTGCTACTTGCCTTATCAGCAAAGTATCAAGTCCATCAACTCCTCTGTCTCCAACGATCTCCATTCCCTCAACCTCACCTTGACAGCTGGGGCCTTGGAGAAGGCATGGACTGCCATGCCTGTTAACCGAGTCCTGAGACCCACCATGAAAATCAAATCTGGAACCCTGCTTTGGTTATGGTTCATCCCCCATGAGCCACAATGCCCATAGCTTGGGTATCCACCCACTGTGAAAACCATAACAAAACCCCCATTATCACACCCTTACAACAAAAGAACAATCCCAACCCAAGCCAACATAAGGGTGGATGGGAAGGTAGGCTACCTCCGAGGTGCAGGGAAAAGCCCTGAGCCATGGAGGAACTGCTTAAATACTCCTGTTGGCAAACTCAGTCCCATCTGAAGGTCCAACCAATGGGGTCATCAGGAGGTCCGGTGGGAATTAGTGCATTACTTGAAGTGGCCAATCATGTAGCCTGACCAGGGGCACCAATCACTGGCTGCTCAAGAACCGAGTCAAGCCCAGCCCATGGTTAACAAAGGCCCTTCAAGACCAACTCTTGGGCTTGTCTCTCTCCACAGATCATCTCTGTGGAGTTTGAACATCTACTGCCCTGTGGGTCCAAACTCTATTTTCACTCTACAATTTTCATAGCCAATAAGAAAAAACAAAAGAGAAGGTTCTGGAAAAGGAAGCCAACAATAAACAGAGGAAGAAAATGAGAAATCAGAAACAGACACTTTTATGTTTGGAAGTGGGTAGGAATTAGCTGGGTTTTGACGCTTACTTGAATTAATGTAACGTACAGATGGGCAACCCACAATTTTTCATTTCCTTTCATTTTCCATGCCCTTTCCAGTATTATTCATTGCGTTTTGTCTACCTTCATTTTCCTTTCAGGGGCAATGTCAGTTACGAATGCACAATCTTATTTCATTATGTGTACATTTCATACTTTTGAGTCTGCCAGTGCTCCCTGCCCTACCTACTGCTGGAGCCCAGTATCCCAAATACTGCTGGTGCCCACTGTCCTACATGTTGGTGCCCAGTGATCTACCTACTGCTGGTGCCCACTGCCCTACCTGCTGCTGCTGTTCACTGTCTTACCTACTGCTAGTTCCACAGTGTCCTGTTGTTGACAGTACCTTGCCTGCTGCCACTGTTGCCTACCCTGTGCTCTATGTGCTGCAGGGCCCACCCAGTGAACAGAGTGGGGATCATAAGTACGTAAGTATTGCTATCAAGCCCAGCATCCTGTTTCCAACAGGGACCAATCCAGATTACAAGTACCTGGCAAGATCCCAAAACAGTACAATATATTTTATGCTGCTTATCCTAGAAATAAGCAGTGGATTTTCCCCAATTCCATCTTAATAATGGCTTATGGACTTTTCTTTTAGGAAGCTATACAAAACTTATTTAAACCCTATTATGCTAACTGCTTTTCCTACATACTCTGGCAATGAATTCCAGTGTTTAATTACATGTTGAGTGAAGAAATATTTTCTCCGACTTGTTTCAAATTTACTACTTTGTAGATTCATTGCGTGCCCCCTATTCCTAGTATTTTTGGAAAGAGTAAACAAGCGATTCACATCTACCCATGTCACTCCACTCATCATTTTATAGACCTCTATCATATCTCTCCTCAGCCGTCTTTTCTCCAAGCTGAAGAGCCCTAACCGCTTTAGCCTTTCCTCATAGGGAAGTCATCCCATCCCCTTTATCATTTTCGTTGCCCTTCTCTGCACCTTTTCTAATTCCACTATATTTCTCTTAAGATGCGGTGACTAGAATTGCACACAATATTCGAGGTGAAGTCACACCATGGAGCAATACAAAGGTATTATAATGTCCTTGTTTTTGTTTTCCATTCCTTTCCTAATAATACCTAACATTCTATTTGCTTTTTTAGCTGCCGCCGCGCACTGAGCAGAGGATTTCAACGTATCATCAACGATGACGCCTAGACCCTTTTCCTGGTTGGTGACTCCTAATATGGAACCTTGCATCACATAGCTATACTTTAGGTTCCTCTTTCCCACATGCATCACTTTGCACTTGCTCACATTAAACGTCATATGCTATTTAGACGCCCAGTCTCTTAAGGTCCTCTTGTAAATTTTCACAATCCTCCCGCGATTTAACAACTTTGAATAACTTTGTGTCATCAGCAAATTTAATTACCTCACTAGTTACTCCCATCTCTAGATCATTTATAAATATGTTAAAAAGCAGCGGTCCCAGCACAGACCCCTGGGGAACCCCACTATCTACCCTTCTCCATTGAGAATACTGACCATTTAACCCTACTCTCTGTTTTTTGTCTTTTAACCAGTTTTTAATCCACAATAGGACACTACCTCCTATCCCATGACTCTCCAATTTCCTCTGGAGTCTTTCATGAGGTACTTTGTTAAACACCTTTTGAAAATCCAGATACACAATATCAACCGGCTCACCTTTATCCACAAGTTTGTTCACCCCTTCAAAGAAATGTATTAGATTGGTGAGGCAACATTTCCCTTCACTAAATCCATGTTGGCTTTGTCTCATTAATCCATGCTTTTGAATATGCTCTGTGATTTTGTTCTTTATAACAGTCTCTACCATTTTACCCAGCACCGACGTCAGGCTCACTGGTCTTTAATTTCAGGGATCACATCTGGAACCTTTTTTTATAAATGAGTGTTACTCTGGCCACCCTCCAATCTTCTGGTACCAAGCTTGATGTTAAAGATAAATTATATATTACTAACAATAGTTCTGCAAGTTCATTTTTCAATTCTATCATTACTATGAGATTAATACCATCCGGTCCAGGTGATTTGCTACTCTTCAATTTGTAAAATTGCACATTTATATCTTCCAAGTTTATAGAGATTTCATTCAGTTTCTGTGACTTGTCAGCTTCGAATACAATTTCTGGCACTGGTATCTCTCCCAAATCTTGCTGAGTGAAGCAAAGAATTCATTTAATCTCTCTGTTATGACTTTGTCTTCCCTGAATGCCCCTTTTACCTCTCGGTCATCTGGTGGTCCAACTGATTCTTTTGCCAGCTTCTTGCTTTTAATATACCTAAAAAAAAGCTTTTACTAGTGTTTTTGCCTCCAATGCAATCTTTTTTCAAAGTCCTACTTTGCCTTCCTTATCATCACTTTGCATTTGACTTGCCATCCCTTATGCTGTTTCTTATTATTTTCAGTCGGTTCCTTCATCCTTTTTCTGAAGGATTTTCTTTTAGCTCTAATAGCTTCCTTCACCTCACTTTTTAACCATGCCGGCTGTCGTTTGGTCTTACGTCCTCCTTTTTTGATATGTGGAATATATTTGGCCTGAGCTTCCAGGACGGTATTTTTGAACAGCATCCATGCCTGATGTAAATTTTTGACCTTCACAGCTGCTTGTCTAATTTTTTTTTGTCACCATTCTTCTCATTTTATCATAGTCTCCTTTTTGAAAGTTAAATGCTAACGTATTGGATTTCCTGTGTATGCTTACTCCAAAGCCGATATCAAATCTGATCATAGTATGCTCACTGTTATCAAGCGGCCCCAGCACCATCACCTCCTGCACCAAATCATGTGCTCCACTAAGGACTAGGTCTAGAATTTTTCCTCCTCTTGTTGGCTCCTGAACCAACTGCTACATAAAGCAATCCTTGATTTCGTCAAGGAATTTTACCTCCCTAGCATGCCCTGATGTTACATTTACCCAGACAATATCGGGGTAGTTGAAATCACCCATTATTATTGTGTTGCCCAGTTTGTTAGCCTCCCTAATTTCCAATAACATTTCTACATCCGTCTGTTCATCCTGGCCAGGTGGACGATAGTACACTCCTATCGCTATCCTTTTCCCCTTAACATATGGAATTTCAATCCATAGGGATTCCAAGATGTGTTTTGTTTCCTGCAGAATTTTCACTGTATTTGATTCAAGGCCCTCATTAACATACAATGCTACCCCTCCACCAGTTCGTTCCACCCTGTCTTCTAATGTGTTCCTGCTTGATACTTTGTAATTTGGGGCTAAAACCTTACTTTTTCCAGGACCTGCAGGAGCTGGTTATGCAAATGGATCCTTTCACTTCTGTGCCGTGCAACCACTTTGGATGTAAGTTGTCCCTTGGCACAGGACAGAACAGTAGGACTCAGTCCCATATTCTCCGCTACAGCCTGTCTCTCTGTGTCTGAGGTAGGGCCTGTGTTGTAACTGCTGGCAGAGGCCGGGAAGTGAGTTAACAGGAGTCACTGCTACTTAATCCTTTCCTTTTATCTTTATGTGATATGTATTATATTACACGATTCTTATATTCCGCAATTACCATTGCTAGTTCTATGCAGATCACATGGCAAGACAACAGGATCATTTTCCCAGAATTAACAACAACGTGTAATTTCATGGTTAGAATTATGATTGAAAGTGTTTCACAAATAAATAAGTCTTGAGAGTCTTGATAAATTCAAAATATTTGATATACAGCGAATCGATAAAGGCAATGAGTTCCAAACATATGCAACTTGATAGTATACAGAGGATTTAAAGGAACGAATATTCAGACCGGGCCTGTCTCCTGTGGTCGGTGCTAAACCTGGAAGTTCATTGCCAGTCCGTTTCGGTTGACCAGCATTGATTATCCGGTTTAACTCTGGCCAGTCCAGTTTTAACTGGCCACGCTGATAATCAGCGCTGGCCGCTTAAACTGAGAGCAACCAAAGTTATTTATTTATTTTTATTTATTTGTTTGTTACATTTGTATCCCACATTTCTCCACCTATTTGTAGGCTCAATGTGGTTGTTGTTGCCAAACTGTGGGTCCAACCGGCATCTGAAACTGAACATGGCAAAGACTGAGCTCCTTGTCTTTCCACCCAAACCCTCTTCTCCTCTTCCCCCACTTTCTGTCTCTGTTGACAACACCCTCATCCTCCCCGTCTCTTCAGCCCGCAATCTCGGAGTCATTTTCGACTCCTCCCTCTCCTTCTCTGCCCATATCCAGCAGACAGCTAAGACCTGTCGCTTCTTCCTCTTTAATATTAGCAAAATTCACCCATTCCTCTCTGAACAGACCACCCGAACCCTCGTCCACTCGCTCGTTACCTCGTCTTGACTATTGCAACCTTCTCCTCACTGGCCTCCCGCTTAGCCACCTATCCCCCCTTCAATCTGTCCAAAATTCCGCCGCACGTCTTATCTACCGCGTGAACCGATACTCTCATATCACCCCTCTCCTCAAGTTGTTTCACTGGCTCCCGATCCGCTACCGTATACAGTTCAAGCTTCTCCTATTGACCTTCAAGTGCACTCAATCTGCTGCCCCCCATTACCTCTCTACCCTCCTCTCCCCGTATGTTCCCACCCGTAACCTCCGCTCTCAGGACAAATCACTCCTATCCGTACCCTTCTCCACCACCGCTAACTCCAGACTCCGCCCCTTCTGCCTCGCATCACCTTATGCCTGGAACAGACTTCCCGAGCCCATACGCCATGCGCCCTCCCTGCCCATTTTCAAGTCCTTACTCAAAGCCCATCTCTTCTCCCTTGCTTTTGGAGTATAACCACCTTCCCCATTCATGATACCTACACTGACTGCATAGTTTGTTACCTTTAGATTGTAAGCTCTCTTGAGCAGGGACTGTCCTTCCCCATGTTTAAACTTGTACAGCGCTGCGTAACCCTGGCAGCGCTATAGAAATGCTAAGTAGTAGTAGTAGGTTTTTAATAAAGCACAGAAAGATGCGTAAGACTTTTCTAAGCCGAGGAACTGTGGAAGTGAGTTCCGTAAAGCAGGTGAAATAAAGTAAAAAAAAAAGCACTGGACCCAGTGGATTCCCAATGAGCTTTTGAGGGATGAGGAAGAAGTGTATGGGATCAAAGTGAGGATTTTGAATTGATTCTAAAATCAATAGGCAACCAATGAAGCTGCTGAAGCAATGCAGAAGCATGATTATAGCAGCCAGCCTGACCCAAAATGCGGGCAGCGATGTTTTGCAGAGTCTGTAGATGTTTAAGATTGTATTTAGTTATCCCTGCATAAATCATATTACAATAATCATACCCTGAGTGCAAAAAAAGCATAAAACAATGAACAAAGAGCATCAAAGGTAAGCAATGTACGGACTGATCGTGATCTATGGAGACCTGAGGAGTAAAAGCGCTGAATCAATGATGACTCCGAAACACCTAAAAGAAGGAACGGGAGCAATGAATCTGTCAAACAGGAAAGGGGTAACATTAGGTGGAGACAATGAACCAGAGATCCAACAAGTAACCATTTTTTTTCTGGGTTTAAGACCGGTCGATGCTCTTTCAACCAGAAACGGCAAAGAAAGACCAGGATCAAGTTTTTCTATCACATTCATTGTTGGTTTAATCATGAATTGATAATGAGTGTGATTGTTGGGCAGACTGGATGGATTGTTCAAGTCTTTATCTGCCATCATCTACTAGGGACGGGGCCACTAACACTGAATAACCTAGCGTGTATAACGTCAAAGCAGATGGTTCTAAAAGATGGCAGAAGACAGCTGGTTTGAGATGATCTGAGGGTTCTGGATGGACAGTATGGTATTAGGTAATCATGAGAGATAAGAAGGACTGCCTGAGTAATGTATTTTGAGTACTAAAGACAGTATCTTAAAGGAGGTCCTGCACTAGACAGGTAACCGATGCTGTTCACGGAGGAGTGGGGTAACAGGATCAAATTTCTCAGATCCGCTAATTAAAGTGCCATGTTTTGTACAGATTAAAGACGCCGAATTTCATAAGCACATAAGCACCGCCATACTGGGAAAAGACCGAGGGTCCATCAAGCCCAGCATCCTGTCTCCGACAGCGGCCAAACCAGGCTTCAAGAACCTGGTAACTCCCCCCCCCCCCCCAAAAAAAAAAATAATCTATATATATAAAACTCACCCTCAACGTTCTATTTGCACTGACATCACTGAAGCCAGGTTCGTAAGTTTGAAGCTCTGAAGCCACAGAAAAACACAGTCTGTGGGCCCCGCCCTCGCGTCAAACGTTATGACGTGGAGGGCGGAGCACATTCTCAGCTCCAACGTTGTACTGCACTGTACCTCTGCTCCGCCCTCGCGTCAAAACGCGATGACGTCGAGAGCGGAGCACACGGGGGCGTGCCAAAAGGGCCAGGGTCACACATTCGCACGGAGGCTGCAGGGGGAGGGGGGGCCGGCGACACACGGAGACACAAAGGGACGGAGGGGAGCCTTGCTAGCGCCCGTTTCATTGCGATTTGAAACGGGCCTTCCTTACTAGTTTTTAATAATGTTCAATGGACTTTTCCTTCAGGAATCTGTCCAAACCCCACTTAAACTCCGTAAGGCCAGCCACTGCCACCACATTCTCTGGCAACGAGTTCCAGAGTCCAACTACAAGCTAAGTAAAGAAAAACTTTCTCCTATTTGTTTTAAATCTACCATATTCTAGCTCGTGCACCACGTAACAAAGAATTGCAATAGTACAGATGAGATACAACAAACAAATGAATGAGAATTCTGAGTGCTGATTGACTGAATAAATAACAAACTGAGTAAGATAATCGAACGTCGCCGGCCAAATAGATCGCCGGCGACCTATGTTGGCGGCGGTGCTACAGCTGGCTGGAACCGTATTATCGAAAAAGATGGCCGAACATCTTTTTTTTCCGATAATACGGTTTAGCCCGGCCAAATGCCGTGGAGTTCGCCGGGTTTTAGATGGCCGGGTTTGTTTTTCAGCGATAATGGAAAGTTATACCGGCCATCTCAAACCCCGGCCAAATTCAAGGCATTTGGCCGTGGGATGAGCCAGCATTTTTAGTGCACTGGCCCCCCTGACATGCCAGGACACCAACCAGCCACCCTAGGGGTCACTGCGGTGGACTTCAGAAAAGCTCCCACGTGCATAGCTCCCTTACTTTGGGAGCTGAGCCCCCCAAACCCACTACCCACAAATGTAAACCCACTACCCACAAATGTACTGCACCCACTAAATTTGCTCCAGGGACCTGCATACAGCCTCTAGGACTTATTGCTGCTGTATAACTTTGGCACACCAGTTCACACCTGAAGACTAATCTCTCTGAAAAAGTCCTTTCTTGAAATAAGCATGTTTACTCACAGTTAACTGCAGATCAGAGGTTGTGCCCCACTGGCAAAGAGTCCCCTGGTACTAAGATTAGCAGTAGGTCAGAGCTGGCAGAATGGTGTACAATGCCCTCTTTCAACACCATTCAAGGTAAGAACTACGTTCTCTAAGGTGGGTAACAGAGGAAAGGGAACTAAAACTGGCTTACAAAAATGGCCACTACCGCATGGACTACAACAGGAAACAAAACAGGGCACACTCTGACCCAGTTAGCAGGGGGGAAAAGCACCATGGGAGTAGAGCCCAGTACCCTACACCCACCACAATGCATTGCTAATGTGACTCTGCAGGGCACCTAACAGAAAAGGTGTCACACTCACCCGAGAGCCACATCGCAACCAGGGAAAGGCTGTCGGAAGATACAACACATTCTGCTGACATGGAGGTGGGTACGGCATTTGAGGCTGGCATACAGGCTGGCAAAAAAGGTTTTTAGTTTTATTTTTTTAGTATGGAAGGGGGTTGGTGACCACTGGGGGAGTATGGGGAGGTCATCCCCCATTCCCTCCAGTGGTCATCTGGTCAGTTGGGGCACCTTTTTGAGGCTTGGTCGTGAAAATAATAGGACCAAGTAAACCCGGCGAAATACTGCTTAACACCGCTTTTTTTTTCCATTATCGGCGAAAGCCGGCCATCTGGTAGTCACGCCCATGCCCGCCCATGTCCCGCCTTCGCTAATCTACCGACACGCCCCCTTGAACTTTTGCCGGCGAAGCGACGGGAAAGCAGCGATGCTGTCTAAAATGCCGCTTTCGATTATACCGATTTCGCCGTTTTTAAGAAATCGCTGGCCATCTCCCAATTTCTGTTGGAAGATAGCCGGCGAGCACTTTCGATTATAAGCTGGTAAATGTGTTTAAGCTTGAAAAATTGCATTTAATGGTGTTAGAAATGTGTATATAAATATATATAAAACATCTTTTAGGTGTCTGCTTTAATTTCATAAACATAACTTATATGATGGTCAAATGTAAAAGGTTTCTTACTTGTTCATTTTGTCATGCTTTATCGGTCAGCTTTGTATTTTATAGTTTTACACATTTTCTATATGTTTGTTTTTTATATATATTGTAAAAGTGCTTTTTTGTAATTTTGTTTCCATTTTTATGTTCATGTTTAGTGAATGATCCCTGAGGCAGACGGGTGTTTCCCGTTGAAACACGGCCCCGTGTCGGGTCTCTTGACCGAGTGGTGCCCAATACTACTACTACTACTACTATTTAGCATTTCTATAGCGCTACAAGGCATATGCAGCGCTGCACAAACATAGAAGAAAGACAGTCCCTGCTCAAAGAGCTTACAATCTAATAGACAAAAATAAATAAAATAAAGATTCACATGTTATTCGTCTGGCTGGAAGTGTGTTTTTGGTTCACCCCTACTTTTGGTTAGCTGTCCAGGCACTTGCATCAATTATCTACAGTGCCCAGACAGTTCTGGGTATGCCCCAATTCCACCCCTGGACTTCCCTGGCACTCAGTCGGTGGAAAAATCAGTGGCACTCTCCAGTTGAGTGATACAAGTTAATCAAGCAAGAGCCACTGGCCTCCCAACTCACACCATGTTATTCAACCCAATCAGGCTCCCATTCTCATGATAAATTCCTTCTCTTTCCCCAGCAGTCCTCCTTTTAAAACTCACCCTCTCCAGCGAATGATCGAAGTTGGTAAAAGGAGACAGAAAGTATATGCCAAAGCTATGGTGGTCCACCGGCCAGCTGTTCGTCCCACTCCGACTGAACACCAGTGTGGTAGGAGAAGAGTTGGTTGAGATTGCAGTGCAACGTTTGGGTCTTGTTGGATCTCCAGAACTATATACAGAGAGCAATACATTCGGTGGTTATGGTTTGTGTTACTGGCCAGAGCAGAGAAACTTTATTTGTGTGATAAGTGTAGTGTGAAGGAGAAACTATTTCCAGGTTATAATTGTGTTAAGTGTCATAATTGTGGGCCCCTTTTACTAAGCCGCGTACGCGTCTACACACACCTAACGCGTGTCAAAATGAACTTACCACCCGACTACCGCATGGCTCTTGCGGTAATTTCATTTTTAGTGCGTGTCCGCTACACGCGTCTGAAAAATCTTTTTTATTTTCTGGCGCATGTAGTGGACGTGCGCCAAGTGGCATCTGATGCGCGTAGGTCATTACTGCACAAATTCTTTACCGCTAGGTCTATGGATGGCGGTAAGGTCACAGACCCAAAACGGACGCTTGGCAATTTTGATTTTGCCACACGTCCATTTTCAGGGGAGAAAAAAAAGAGGGCTTTTTAAGGGGTGCGCTGAAAAATAATTCTGCGCGTGCCGAAAACCCACGCCTACACTACCGCAGGCCACTTTTTACCGCGGCTTAGTAAAAGGACCCCTGTGACTCTATGAATGTTTCTTTCTTAGCTTAAGAATGAGAATATTATGGGGGGTAATTTTATAAAAGCTATAGAGGCTTTTTTAATGCAAGTACAATCAAGGTTACAAACATAACTTCGACATCAATTCAACTGCGATTCTGAGCATGCAGTGGTTTCTGATCTAAGCACAAATCAAGCACGAAGGCAAACATATATATCATTGCAGCTACAGTTCTACAACATCTTCATCATTCTAAACAATTTTCATTTTGAAAACAAGTCCCATTATCCCCTCATCCCTCGCACCGCCCAAGATACGAACCCTGAACAGTTAAAAAAAATGAAATAGCAAACCAGATCAAAGAGACTCAATATCACATATCTAGAATTTCAGCAAGAAATAAACAAAACAGAATAACACAAAAAGGATATGTAGCCAGGTACTGTTCCCTGAACAGCCATTAAACCATCATAAACAAATGAGTAAACAAAGAGGCAAATGTCTCGAGCCCACTGAAATCCCCATGAAAGACTAATAAGTCCTGTCAAATAAACGGGAGAGACATAAGACCCACAAAAACATTTATACTCAAGAAGTATAGCAGATAGGATACAAATTTTCCCACAGGAAATCAAAGCAACTTAGCTATTCAAAAGTAAACTTCACTCTCGGAAGTGGAGGAGTAGCCTAGTGGTTAGTGCAGCAGACTTTGATCCTGGGGAACTGAGTTCAATTCCCACTGCAGCTCCTTGTGACTCTGGTCAAGTCACTTAACCCTCCATTGCCCCAGGTACAAAATAAGTACCTGAAAATATGTAAACCGCTTTGAATGTAGTTGCAAAAACCTCAGAAAGGCAGTATATCAAGTGCCATTAACAAGATTCCAGGCACAATCTCAAAGAGCAGCAACATTCCATTTAGAACCCCAAAGAATAGCAAGATTCCAGAATCCCAAGGAGTGGAAGAGTAGCCTAGTGGTTGCTACTATTTCAGATTCTATAGGGAATGTTGCTAGTGGAGGAGAAGCCTAGTGGTTAGTGCAGCGGACTTTGATCCTGGGGAACTGGGTTCAATTCCCATTGCAGCTCCTTGTGACTCTGGGTAAGTCACTTAACCCTCCATTGCCCCTGGTACAAAATAAGTACCTGAATATATGTAAACCGCTTTGAATGTAGTTGCAAAAACCTCAGAAAGGCAGTATATCAAGTCCCCTTTCCCTTCCCCCCTCTTTATGAGATCACGGATTCCAGTCTGGTTCCCAAATGGCTTGGAAAGTGTTCCATTTAAGGCTATCGCTTTTACCCACCCTTCCCAACCGGGCAAGATCAAACATAAAAGACTTCCACGGTGAGAACTGTGGCGCAGTCTGCGATCCCCATAAGACCAAGATTACTTTGTTCACTAATAACGAAGCCTTAGTCAGCAGAACCATATTACCTTATGTCAGATTACTTACATGTCCTCTCCCTCTAAACAGTACTGAAATGAAATCATTCTGTGCCATATTTTTACTAAATATTTGCCAAAACATGTGACCAAGGCGGAGGCCCCATCCAAGTCCAAACTCACTCGATGAGCCTTCCATGGTGACACAGAAATTGTACGCAAAACTTGTGCAACGTACTTTCAGATATTTTAGGAATGCTGTTGAAAGCAACGGGCTGTCATACCTGGCATTATCATGCAACCAAGAATCAGCAGTCCGGGCTTGAGCCAGGCCCTTGTAAGCCCAAAAGAAGAGATGTATCATGCTCAAGAGTCAGCAAATTAACAAAAGTGTCCACCGCAGGGAGCTCATATAGGGATCGTATTTCCCTTATAGACATCCCCCAGTCTTTTTTTTTTTTTACATTTGTACCCCGCACTTTCCCACTCATGGCAGGCTCAATGCGGCTTACATGGGGCAATGGAGGGTTAAGTGACTTGCCCAGAGTCACAAGGAGCTGCCTGTGCCGAGAATCAAACTCAGTTCCTCAGTTCCCCTGGACCAAAGTCCACCACCCTAACCACTAGGCCACTCCTCCACTGTTGCTACTATTTGAGATTCTACATGGAATCTTGCTATTCCACTAGAAGTCAGCCCTTGCAGATCACCAATGTGGCCGCGCAGGCTTCTGTTTCTGTGAGTCTGACGTCCTGCACATACGTGCAGGACGTCAGACTCACAGAAACAGAAGCCTGCGCAGCCAGTGGAATAGCAACATTCCATGTAGAATCTCCAATAGTATCTATTTTATTTTTGTTACATTTGTACCCTGCGCTTTCCCACTCATGGCAGGCTCAATGCAGCTTACATGGGGCAATGGAGGGTTAAGTGACTTGCCCAGAGTCACAAGGAGCTGCCTGTGCCTGAAGTGGGAATCAAACTCAGTTCCTCAAGACCAAAGTCCACCACCACCCTAACCACTAGACCCTCCTCCACTGTTGCTACTATTTGAGATTCTAGCAACATTCCATGTAGAAGTCGGCCCTTGCAGATCACCAATGTGGCCACGCAGGCTTCTACATGGAATGTTGCTAGTGGAATAGCAACATTCCATGTAGAATCTCCAATAGTAGCAACATTCCATGTAGAATCTCCAATAGTATCTATTTTATTTTTGTTACATTTGTACCCCGCGCTTTCCCACTCATGGCAGGCTCAATGCGGCTTACATGGGGCAATGGAGGGTTAAGTGACTTGCCCAGAGTCACAAGGAGCTGCCTGTGCCTGAAGTGGGAATCGAACTCAGTTCCTCAGTTCCCCAGGACCAAAGTCCACCACCCTAACCACTAGGCCACTCCTCCACTCTATTATGCCCATCAGATGCCAAAACAGGCAAAGAGGGAGATTACCTACTGTAAAAAGTGCCTCATTTAGCTTCACGCTAATGACGTACTCAGTGGGCCTGTCCTGTGTTTGTGTTGATTGAATGCAATGTTTTCTGTAAGTTGCTCTGTGGAATATAGGAATAATGACCAGTGTATGAACTAATTAACCTTCTCATTAAAGTGAACCCGAGTAGGTCAGTGCTAATGTCAAGCATTAACCCTGTTTTGGTTCTGTTTGACCATGACAAAAATGGATTGGGTATGCTCTCCAACAAATGTCATGCGTTTTATGTATATTACAATACTTGCACAGTCAGTATTTACGATAAATGTGTGACTGTGTCCCAAATTTGACAAAATTCTGGAAGAAACACACAGGACCACCGGGGAAGGGGGCGGTGCCCTCTCGGCTCTGGCATGGCTGTCCTCGGCTCTCCTGTTGATGTGTACCGCAGAGCAGTTATCGCATTATCAACGTTAACATTAACCGTGCTCTGCCGGCCACAGGTCCGTCTTCCTGCCACGCCCCACTTCCTGTGTAATGTACTTCCTGTTTGGATGCAGCAGGAAGAGGGACCTGTGCAGCAGAGCGGAGCTAGCATGAGAGAAGACAATCAACTAAGCAGGCCTGGAGCCCGGCTTTGTCTCTCGGCAGCCCTGGAAAGACGAAATGGATCCCTTCTGTCCCAGGGTGCTCCTTGCAACAAGGTTGATACTGTGTTAGAAAAGTGAGGGGTTAGGTGATCTGGAGTCTACTTTGTCTTCAAAGATGAGAAAACTGCAAGGGAAGAAACAGTGTTTGGAAAGACATTTCTGAGATCTCGGTGCCGAAAAGAATCCTGAGGGAAGGAGAGAGCCCTAAAGCAATGACTCCAAATACCCAGGTCTAGGGACAGATTGGATGGGGGGAGGGATCACAGACAGTGGTTAACTGATGCTGTACAACTGGAAAAAACATCTCCTCCATTCTGACCGATTCATTTGTATTTTTGGAGTCAAATTATTGATGAAGAACCTCAACAAATGACTCTGGAATTATAAAAAATAAAAAAAGAAAGAAGGGGAAAACCCTCTCTCCCGTCAGGGAATCCACACCGGGCTTTGGGATAGAGAAAGTCACTGAGGACTTGCAAATGTCTCAACAGACACATATGTTCCCGGTGACAGACATGTTTGTTGCGCCTTTTAAAAAGCTGGGTTCTTATACGTATTACAACTCCACTTATGAGCTCCAAACACCCTTTTGCAATGAGGTGCCCTATTGAAAATGTGCCAGGAAGGAAATCAACGGAAACCAGCCCATGGGCCCTGGTCAAGTGTATGACAGGCTTTCATATTCCAGAGAGGGAAGCCACATGAAGAGCCGTGACGGGGCAGAGCAGCACTAGAGAGAGGAGTTGTAGGAAGCTGCCTGGGTCAACAGGTGTCACTCTAAGCATATTCTGAAGCGAGAAACAGGAGGGAGGCGAAGTGAAGCAAAGCTGGAAAAGAATGATGTCAAACTGTCTTTTGCACATCACAATCACTTGAAAAGGCTTTAATTTTTTAAGATAAAAAAAGGTTTCTTTGCTAGATTAAAGTAGCAATTGTCATTCATATCTTGTTTATAACATAGTCATCTCCCCTTCTGGTGGAGTCTTTCCTTTCATTGTACAACACTTGTTCGTGCTGAAGAACTGTCTGTACAAGCGAGACATAATAAAGAGAAGAATGTCCTTAACTGTCACTTTTAATAAGAGGAGTCAACCTGCCTCTATTCAGGTTAAATATTGCCCTGTCACATTTCAATATAGTCAACAGATTTCTTAAAGAAAAGTCAAAAGCACTGTGTATGCAGAAAAGAAAAAAGGGAAGACGAGGAACTGTCATGGAGTGTCACAGCTCGCTTTATCTGAGGGGCGGGGAGCTAGGACAGAAAGTTCTTTTGTAAAACGAGAAAAATTACCACTCAGAATTGGTGCTGACACAAAAAGGGGGGAGGGGGGTTGTTCAAAAAAAAAAAAACAAAGGAATCTCTAATTTAATAATCACCTGCAAACTGTTATTATGAAATGAACAAAAAAAAATACACACAATCAAAGTCATCCTTTTAAAGAAACTCAATGCACTTTGCCGCGGTTCATACCTACAGACTGACAGAGTCTCAAAAGAATTTCCAAAGTTCAGAAATAAAGTTTGAGAAGAAGGAGCTGCAGCAGGTATGAAGGGAAAAGTGAGAGCTCGTACTGCTTAACATGCAGGGCCGGTCTTAGCAAGTGCGGGGCCCTGTGCAGACCAATTTGATGGGGCCCCATCCTAGCTCCACTCACCCCACCCTAGCTCCACCCCATTGAAAAGATTATGGAGCTGACAGGGTTACGCAGCGCTACTAGGGTTACGCAGCGCTGTACAATTTAACATAGGACAGTCCCTGCTCAAAGGAGCTTACAATCTAAAGGACAAATGTACAGTCAGTCAAATAGGGGCATGGAATGTTGCTAGTGGAATAGCAACATTCCATGTAGAATCTCCAATAGTAGCAACATTCCATGTAGAAGTCGGCCCTTGCAGATCACCAATGTGGCCGCGCAGGCTTCTGCTTCTGTGAGTCTGACGTCCTGCACGTACGTGCAGGACGTCAGACTCACAGAAACAGAAGCCTGCGCAGCCTTCTACATGGAATGTTGCTAGTGGAATAGCAACATTCCATGTAGAATCTCCAATAGTAGCAACATTCCATGTAGAATCTCCAATAGTAGCAACGTTCCATGCTACCAAGCCCAGGGCAAGCAGTGGCTTCCCCCCCCCCCCCCCCCCCCCATGCCTACTACTACTACTTGACATTTCTAAAGCGCTACTAGGGTTACGCAGCGCTGTACAATTTAACATAGAAGGACAGTCCCTGCTCAAGGAGCTACAATCTAAAGGACAAATGTACAGTCAGTCAAATAGGGGCAGTCTAGATTTCCTGAAAGGTATAAAGGTTAGGTGCCGAAAGCAACATTGAAGAGGTGGGCTTTGAGCAAAGATTTGAAGATGGGTAGGGATTTGAAAATGATTTGAAAATGGACTGGGCTACAAACGGATGCTCTGTATTTCCCAGGCTCTAACTCTGTTTATTGCATCAACAGAAATAACGTTGCACATGAGACCACAGAGGCCCCTTTTTCAATCACAGCTTTCACCAGGGCCGAGGCATCTCAGCCACATTTAAATCATTCCTTTCTATTCTCACCTGACACTTAATTTTATCTTTTTCCTACCTGTTCTACCTACTGGACAAGCCCTAAGAGCACAAGAAATATAATACTAACGTCCCACTTCCAACAATGGCCAATCCAGGTCACAAGTACCTGTGTGAAGGACTCACTAAAAAGAGATACTACCTCTCAGAATGGGATAAAAGATGCAGAAGCATACTGGATGAAATAGCACCCTTACGAACAAGAACCTCACATAGGCATAACTCGATACCGTGGTTCAACGAAGAACTGAAAAAAATAAAAACACAATCCAGGAAACTCGAACGAGCTTGGAAAAAAATAAAAGATGAACACACACTCAACGCCTGGAAACAAATACAAAGAAAATACAAATACGCAATAAGACGGACCAAAAGGTCATACTATAAAACTAAAATAGGGCCAGATTACAAAGACATGAAGAAATTATACCAACTCGTGAACAAACTCCTAGACATCACCTTGGTCACCACAACCAATACAGACATCCCATCTGCAGACAACCTTGCTAAATACGTCAATGAAAAAACTGCAAAACTATGTAACACGCTACCTCAGGACAACACTGATATCGAAAATTTCATCATTGGCTTGGACCCAACCCCTGGTGAATACCCAGCGGACCGAACCTGGTCAAACTTCGCTCTCCTCACTGCAGAAACAGTCACCCAGGCGATTAATAAGTTCTCCAACTCTCACTGTAAATTGGATACCTGCCCCAGCTACCTAATAAAATCCGCCCCCCACTGCTTCATAGTAGACCCTACATCCCACTTTAACTACATGCTTCAACAAGGTCTGTTCCAGACTCACAGAAACAGAAGCCTGCGCAGCCGCGTTGCTGATCTGCAAGGGCAGGCTTCTACATGGAATGTTGCTAGTGGAGGAGTGGCCTAGTGGTTAGGGTGGTGGACTTTGGTCCTGAGGAACTGAGTTTGATTCCCGGCACAGGCAGCTCCTTGTGACTCTGGGCAAGTCACTTAACCCTCCATTGCCTGCCACATTGAGCCTGCCATGAGTGGGAAAGCGTGGGGTACAAATATAACAAAAAAATAAAAATTAAGCACCAAAGTGCAGTTAGCTGGTATTTCTGTATTTGGGCATCTTAACTGTTCCAGGGCGTAACTGCAGAGGGAGGGGCTTGGGTGTTCTGACTATTTTAATGGATGCTTTACACATAACTGCTGCATTTACGCACTCACATTTACACCTATCGTACTGCTGGCATGAAGAGCAGCGCCTGAATTTAGAAACCTATTTACTGGCTTACAATAATGTTCTGTAGCGCGGTTGTGTGAACAAATTTGCCATTACAGAAGACTAAATTAGCGCCTAGATTTCGGGCACATTTTAGCCCTGTTTATTGAATTGTCCCCTATATGATTCTATGTGCCCTGATCATGGCCGGACAGATTTGGATGGACTGGAATGGGGCTTCGATGACAGCTTCAGAAGTTGAAGAACATGGACAGTGCCGGGCAGACTTCTATGGTCTGTACCCTGAAAATGGCAAGAACAAATCAAGGCCAAGCAAGCAGGAGTAGAGGCTGACCAAAAGATGAATCCAATGCTGGAGACAGTGTAAGGTTGTATCAGCTATAATAAAGAATTCCCTCACACTATCTCCAGCGTTGGATTTGTCTTTTGGTCAGCCTCTACTCCTGCTTGCTTGCATTTCTTGACGTAGAAGTTCTACCCTGCCTTCGTGTTTAAGAACAAATCAAGGACAGCTATACACATGTATTATCACATCATACCTTGGATTCTAGGTTGCATAGAGAGGTGTATAACCAGCAGAAGAAAGGAGGTGCTGATGGCCCTGTACAAGACATTGGTGAGGCCCCACTTGGAGTATGTGTTCAGTTTTGGAGGCCGTATCTTGCTAAGAACATAAAAAGACTTGAAGCGGTGTAAAGAAAAGCTACAAAAATGGTATGGGATTTGCATTGCAAGATGTATGAGGAGAGACTTACTGACCTGAACATGTACAGTATATCCTGAAGGAAAGGAGAAACAGGGGTGATATGATACAGATGGTCAAATATTGGAAAGGTATTGATCTGCAAACAAACGTTTTTCGGAGACGGGAAGGCAGTAGAACTAGAGGACATGAATTGAGGTTGAAGGGGGTCAGACTCAGGAGTAATGACAGGAAGTATTGTTTTTCACAGACAGGGTGGTAGATACTTTGAATGTTCTCCTGCGGAAGGTGGTGGAGATGAAAATGGTAACGGAATTCAAAAATGCATGGGATAAACACAAAAGAATCCTGTTCAGAAGGAATGGATCCGCAGAAGCTTAGCGGAGATCGGGTGGCAACGATGGTAATTGGGAAGCAAAGCCAGTGCTAGGCAGACTTCTACAGTCTGTGCCCTGAAAATGGCAAGGACAAATCAAGGTCAGGTATACGTAAAAAAGTAGCACATCCAATGAGTTTATCTTGTTGGGCAGACTGGATAGACCGTACAGGTATTTATCTGCCATCATCTACTATGCTACTATGTTACCCCCTTAACATCAGAGAAAAATGGAATTAAATTTTGCCACAATGTATTAAGACATTCGAACATGTGTAGTGAATAAAACATGATCAAAATTAACTCTAAATCTTCCCTCAGTGTAACATGGATGTCAAGGGATGGGTAAGGTGGCACTATGAGTCCACAACATCACTGTTTATCACAGCC
The DNA here is from genome assembly GCF_901765095.1 of Microcaecilia unicolor. Lineage (NCBI taxonomy): Eukaryota > Metazoa > Chordata > Amphibia > Gymnophiona > Siphonopidae > Microcaecilia > Microcaecilia unicolor. Next base: position 361,127,357 of record NC_044035.1, on the reverse strand, counting down.
AAAATAATTAGGAATACACTGTCTTGAGGTCTTTTCCTGGATTTCTTCTAAACTGCTGAATTTGTAGACAACAAAGGGATCAGATTATACTTCAAATAATCCAAACTAACTGGCAAACAGTCCTAAGCTCTGATTTTTGCATCTGACAAGACAGGGCCATACGATGGAGCTTGAGAAAGAAAAGAAACCCTTTAGATAAACGTTCAGAAGAGAAATGTTTAGAGCTTCCATCTTAATGATTAAAATCAAGCAGCCACTTTGGTGAATTTGGGCATGTTTATATCTTACATTAGAAAGAATCCTTTTTTTTTTAATTAATAGCTCTCGATTACTGTATCTCAATCCACAAAACAAGCACAGCATCCTGAAGCTTAAATCACGCCCCCCCCCCCCCCCCTTTCACACGGACATTCAAAAATCAAATAACTTAAACATAATAAAAATCCAGAAATACCTTCAGGCTACTGATGCTGGAGTGATAAAAGAATAATAATCCGGACCTCTCTTAATGTCAAGGCTGGGATGCAAGAACCAAACCTGGACTCAGAAATCCAATTCAGATAGTGCTGGAGTGCTGACAGCAGGGGGATTGGGATAAGACGAAAGTTAATTGCATTTCCAGATGACAAACGTCTCACCTCTGAACCCCAGGACTCTGTATAAAAGGTGTAAATCTCAGCTATGATTGCAAATAAAGGTCAGGCCCTTTTGGGCTGCCACTTTCCCCAATTGTATTACTTCCCTCCCTGAACTGCTAGGAGAAGCCTTTTGGTCTTTTTCTCTTGTCTCTCTAAGATGACCATGCTGGCACGACGACGTTTGGGACAGCAGGGCTCATTCTCTTTCCCCCGTTCCCATGATGTAGCCAAATTCCCCAGATTTAGACATCTGAACACAGTGGATCTGCGTCAGAGGACCAGTCTGAGAATAAACTCCAGGGCCGGTCTTAGCAATTGCGGGGTCCTGTGCAGACCAGTTCAGTGGGACCCCTCCACCCACCCCCCTCCCTGTGCTCCCCCTGCCTGCGTCCACCACAAGCCATAATTTATCAGAGTTTAAAAGGAGGTTTAGAGCTCTCGGAACCCCACCTCACCCCATATCTTGATGTGCATCCAGCACTTTTCAGTAGAGAGTGGCAGAGAGCGGCAGCAATTTTCATATCCCATCAGCTGACGAGCCCAGAGCCTCCTCGCCAGTGGCGTAGGAAGGGGGGCGGTGGGGCGGTCCGCCCCGGGTGCACGCCGCTGGGGGGGTTGTCGGCTCCGCTGGTTCCCTGCTCCCTCTGCCCCGGAACAGGTTACTTCCTGTTCCGGGCAGAGAGAGCAGGGAACCAGCGGAGCCAATGCAGCTCCTGGCGACATGCACTCGGGGCGGTTCGGCCCTCCCGCCCGTCCCTCGCTGCTTTCCCATCTAAGTGCATGCTCTGGAGGGGGGAGGGGGAGGGTGCGCCGTGCTGTACCCTGGGTGGGGGTGCGCAGCGGCGACCTGCCCCGGGTGTCAGCTGCCCTCGCTACTGCACCCTGCCCTTGCAGAAGCAGGAAGAGACATCAAAAGAGGGCAGGACACAACAGCAAAGAGGCTCGGGCTCGGCAGCTGACGGGATATGAAAATCGCTTCCACAGCCTGATGCTCTCTACTGTAATATGGATGCACAGAGTTGTTCCGAGACAGGAGGACAGATGTGCCAGAGATGCGGGGCCCCTAGGATTGTGGGGCCCTTTGCGACCGGCCCTGATAAACTCTATTCCCCACCTGAACTTACAAAAGTCTCGAGCCACAAATTGGGGGAACCTCTGATACCCAGTCAGAGCTTGTTTTGCTCAGGAATGAAGAATTTCACTAACCAATTTAGCAGGCAGAACTAGAAATTCCCTGGAAAATATGGACGGATATTGCAGAGCACTGCTGAGCTGATTAACATATCTTTCCAGCGCTAATTACATTCTGAATATTTGGGAATTAATAGAGCGCCCCGATGTCTTGCCGGGATTTCTTTCTATACATTTTCTAATCAAAACTTGTGGGAAATAGTTGCTTCACTATCGACCATTCCTTCTGTCTTTTCGCATGGTTTGTAATAGGAGAAACATTAGTTCTCTCTCAGCTGTTTCTGAGTTTTTCACACTGCAGTAAAGTCGAGGATTCCTCTACAGCTTGCAGTAAAACAAATGCCAATAAATAAATTAGATTAGACATATTTGAATGTTCCGCTTTTATTCTGCTACCAGCCTGTGATTTGCAAAATCTAGTGCTACAATCTCCTCCTGTGTGCGTTCTGAATCACAAATGTACAAAACCAGTGGATGCTGATCTGCAGCCCCCTCCCCTAGGATATCCTGAATGAAATTGCATGTGTGTACATATAGGAGGTAGGGCACATGTACGAAATGGTCACATCCCTCATGTAGTACTGCAAGCTGCCATGGCAGCCATTTTAGACCAGCGCCGCAAGGTGCAGCAGCGAGGGGTCTGTGCTCCTGCCCCAACAATCCCACTGGACCACCAGGGATACAGGTAGGCCAAAAGGGAGGACCTGCCTGCAAGGCTGGGGGGGCAGGGGGGGTCTTCTGGTGGCGGACTGAGGAGGAGGAGGGAAAGAAGGACATTAGCAGGGGGCTTGAGGGCTTTAGTAAGGAAAAAAAAAGTTATGTGGCCAGCCAGCCCAATGTTCAACCAGGGCGGCATAACTTTTATGATCAAGTCTCTCCCACATTTCTTTCAATCCTCTGGAGGGGTCGTGCAAATATGCATCTGGTATTCCCTGCACACGCTCGTCTGACTCTGTTCCCAGCCATTTTATTATCATGTTAATTTCTTGGTTTGGGGTAGGCTTCATGATTGCCATGGCCTCCTTAGATTTCCAGCTTCTGTACTTTTCAGGACAGTCATTGAACTTGGAAAGCACCATGTTCACCATCTTTTTGTGAGCCATGTATGTTGCGAATTCCTCTCTCTGATGTTTCTACTACTACTACTAGTACTTATCATTTCTATAGCACTACTAGATGTACGCAGCGCTGTACACTTGAACATGAAGAGACAGTTTCTAGTGCACCGGCAGCAAGCACCTGTGGCTGGCTGTGTGCTGGGTATGCCTGAAGTCAGATATGGAATATGGCTGGTCAGTTGGCTCTTGCCTAATCACAGAGTGTTTTACTGGGTTCAACCGCTCAACTTTTACTTAAGACCAGTTCCTGGGTACTGCCAGAGTCTGTGGATGAATTGAAGCATCTCCCTTAGTGTGCATTCCTGGAGCGACAGCCAGTGATAGTGCATCCGTATGCATACGAGAATATGGATCACTGTGGTGGCAATTCACCTCCGTGGTGTGCTTTACCTTAGGCTTGCTTCTGAATCAGACCGTGACTGTGCGCTTTTGTGAACCAGGGTACGAGCCTTCATATACTCTGCTGTTCGCTGAGCAGAATCTTCTGTGATAATGTGGCTGAGCTGACTCTCCCCACCATCCTGCCTTATACCTTCTTCAAGAGCTTTTACTTGGGCCTCGAGGACAGCTGCTTGTTTCTCTTGCTAGAGCAGATTCAAGGTGATGTCTAACTCTGTCTGCCTGCATTCAGCAGCGGCTTTCACCTCCTCCTCTTCTTCTGCTTCTAATCCTGCAGTGGCAGCAGCTGCTTTCACCTCTAATTCTGCCTTCCTGCGTACAGTGTTAGTTGCCGCCTTCTTTTCTTCTATTTTAAATTTCTCAAGTTCTATATTGGCCTCTTGTTTGCTATAAAGAATCTTTGATTTTGCAGCCACTGCATCCATTTGTAATTTAAGAACAAGAGAGCTTGCAGTGGACCTGCTGGAATGGCTTGTCCTGTGTGATTTCAGGGACTAGAACTTCTAGAACTTCTAGTTTTGTCTGGAATACCCAGAGTGCTGAGAATGATTTTTCCTTTGGGTTTTGTGTGAGTAGCTGCGCTTCATCATTGCCTGGCCTGCTGTCTCTCCATCTGGGACAAACTGTCTGATGTGTTTTGTCTGCTCAGAAATCATCAATATTCCTGTGATTTCTGTTGATATTGCTGATAGGTTGCTTGCAGTAGGTCAACACTTAGGCCCTCAGCTTGGCTCCCTTCTGGAACTCTGTGAATGCCCTGCTCCACTTTGAGCCACAGTTTGTTCAAAAGGGAGACATATTTTTCTACTTCAGCTTCATACACCTCTCTGGCTTTCTCTGTAAGTACATGCAGTCTTTTAGAACTTGAACCCTTTTCACTGCCATGGCTGGCTTGTGCTGTGTTTGTGTCCTCTATGTCTGCCTGCTCAGTAACTGGCATGGCTTATACTAGTAAATAAATAAAATCCCTTTTTTCCCTTAGAACACCTTGCAGAGAGAACCTTGGCTTTGTGCCAAATGTTGCCTTTTAGAAACAGCAGAGGGAGGGGTGGAGTCTGCTCAATAGATTCTTTTGTTTGAGACTGAAGAAGCTGGAAGTCACTATATGGCAATCCTCTTTTTTTTTTCTAAACAGCCACAAGGCAGAGAGTGCCCCTTAAATTGAAACTTTATTTGCTGGCAGTGAGTGTGCTTTGGAGAAGGGGTGTGCCCCAAATGGATACCTTTTGCTTGAGACTCAAGGAAGCTGAATATCTTGGCAGCAGTGTGTCCTAGGTTTGTGCCCAAATCCATACTTTGTTTATTTATAGCAACAATGGGGTTTACATATAACATAGTAAATGACGGCAGAAAAAGACCTGCACGGTCCATCCAGTCTGCCCAACAAGATAAACTCATATGTGCTACTTTTTGTGTATACCTTACCTTGATTTGTACCTGGCCTCTTCAGGGCATAGACCATATACGTCTGCCCAGCACTATCCCCACCTCCCAACCACCAGCCCTGGCACAGACCGTATAAGTCTGCCCAGCACTATCCTTGCCTCCCAACCACCAGTCCCGCTTCCCACCACCGGCTCTGGCACAGACCGTATAAGTCTGCCCAGCACTATCCCCGCCTCCCAACCACTAGCCCCGCCACCCAATCTTGGCTAAGCTCCTGAGGATCCATTCCTTCTGAACAGGATTCCTTTATGTTTATCCCACACATGTTTGAATTCCGTTACCGTTTTCATTTCCACCACCTCCCGCGGGAGGGCATTCCAAGCATCCACTACTCTCTCCGTGAAGAAATACTTCCTTACATTTTTCTTGTCTGCCCCCCTTCAATCTCATTTCATGTCCTCTCCTTCTACCGCCTTCGCATCTCCGGAAAAGGTTCGTTTGCGGATTAATATCTTTCAAATATTTGAACGTCTGTATCATATTTATTTATTTATTTATTTGTGGCATTTATACCCCGCTCGATAGCAGGTTCAGTGCGGCTTACAAAGTATGGTACAAAGTATCACAGAGATAATACAAGGTATGGACAAAGTATCACATAGATGAGATAGTTACATAGAGTAGGCTTACAAAGTATGGTCATAGTTACATAGAGTAGGCTGTTTCTCCTTTCCTCCAGGATATACATGTTCAGGTCAACAAGTCTCTCCTCATACGTCTTGTAACGCAAATCCCATACCATTCTCGTAGCTTTTCTTTATACCGCTTCAATTCTTTTTACATCCTTAGCAAGATACGGCTTCCAAAACTGAACACAATACTCCAGGTGGGGTTTGTGCTGGCTAGCTCAGTTTCAGCTAATTAATTATGCAGATTTGCACTAGTTGCATGCTGTCTGCAAAGATGACCAGCACCAATCCCACTAATTTCTTCTTACTAATATGTTTACGATGATGTTTGTAATAGTCTACACGTTGTACCTTTCCCAAGTTTATTGTACCCTTGTAGTTTCCACAAATTTTCAATGTACAGCAGGGGCGTAGCCAGACTTCGGCAGGAGGGGGGTCCAGAGCCGGAGGTGAGGGGGCACATTTTAGCCCCCCTGGCGCCGCCGACCCCTCCCAGCCATTATTGACCCCCCCCTGCTGCCGACCCCCCCCCCCCCCCCGCCACCGCCAACTTTGACAACCCCTGCCGACGACCCTCTCGACCCTCTCCCCCGCCACCAACCCTCCCCTACCGTCGCCTACCTTTGCTGGCGGGGGACCCCAATCCCCGCCAGCCGAGGTCCTCTTCTTCCCGCGAAGGCTTCGTTCTGTTTCTCACGTCCTGCGATATCAGACTCACAGAAACAGAACGAAGCCTGGCTGATCTGCAAGGCTTCGTTCTGTTTCTGTGAGTCTGACATCCTGCACATACAACATGCAGGACGTCAGAAACAGAACGAAGCCTTCGTGGGAAGAAGAGGACCTCCTCAGCTGGTGGGGATTGGGGTGCCCCGCCAGCAAAGGTAGCCCACGGCGACGGCGTGGGAGGGTTGGCGGCGGGAGGGCAGGTCGAGAGGGTCATCGGCAGGGGGGTCCAGGGCCAAATCTACGGGGGCCCAGGCCCCCCTGGCCCCATGTAGCTACGCCACTGCTGTACAGTCCTTGCAAAAGTGCTGTCTCACACACTAATCTAGACTGTCAGTTCAACCAGAGTACAGAACGTCAATGTGAAGACTCAGAACGCTTGAACCAAAATCTTCTTTAATGCAAATCAAACTAAAGAAAATAACTTACAGTTCTGAAGTGCTGCACAAGAGTCTCTGCCCTGCAGATTGGGAGTCTGTCTCTACCAGCGCTCTCTCTCTCTCTCTTCAGAGATAAGTTAGGAGTTTTCAGCACTGGCTGGACTGGATGCTGTAAATACTTTTACACTGGTGAAAATTTGATGATGCTACAAAGCTTTTGAAAGGCTTAAGTAGCAAGGCACAGTGTTAGATACAGTTTCATAACAAACATGCTGCAGACAGATTCCTTTGGGCTAACCACCCAGAAAGCTCAGGGAATCAAGCTAGCCAATAGAGTGAGTCCAATAAGACACAGGGAACAGGGATATATGCTCAGGAAGAGCCTATCACAGAGAACTACAAATGACACAGATCTGTAGTCCTATCCAATTTAAAGACACAGGATACATATAAACAACAAGCACCCTGCCTCCATGAATGTGGGGGCAGAACACTGCCTGTCTGTCGATCATATTATTTATTTATTGATTGATTGATTGATTGATTGATTGATTGATTATCACAGCACCTAAGTGAAAACAGGCTATTTGGGGGGTCTTCCAAGGGGCAGAGTCAGCACTTGGGCAGTTAAGTGCCAATATTCAGTATTAACCAGTTAGGTTAACCAAATAAACGGGACAGAATGAAACAGTCTTATCTTTATGCAGCAAATCATGACTGGTTAAGTTCTGAATATCAAGGAGCCATTTGTTAGCCAATAATGAATAAACTGGATATTCAATGCTGAAGCCCAGACATGGCTCAGCACTGAATATCCAGGACTAATGCCAGCAATGGTATGTTTTTTTGTGTGTGTTTGTTCAATCCAAGAGGATATGCATTTCCGTTAACATATAGGTTGTGTCCGGCTTGTTCTCTTTTCCCAAATGGGGGTGACTTGCTGTTCTAGTATTGCAGCACAGTGGCAGGGCAGGAATATTGAGCGCCGTAGGAAAACAAAAGGAAGCCGAGTCTGAGCAATCCCATGATCCTTCAGTGCAGCCGAAAGAGCAGGGGCTGAAGGGCGTGCATGGCTGAAGGCTGATCTAGGCTATTCAATAAAGTCCTGTGAACTCCCCTTTACCATTATAGGATAATCCATAGCCAGGATCTCAGATCTAATGATAATTTCCTGCTCATTTTACATACAATGGAAGAATGTAGGTTGGAAGCGACTAGTAACTGTGTTTTTGCCTGTCTCTGGAACTCCCTCCCCAGCTCACTTCAATTACAGAGAGATTACCTTAGATTCAGGAAACCCTTGAAGGCTTATTTTTGACCCATTCAGCCACTTATAGTGGTTCATTTTCAAAACAATATTCTGATCTTGGGGATGGGATCTAATATGAGAAATGAATGAGGTGTGTTTTCCTGTTAGATTGTTTTAGCATTAATTGATGTTAGAATGTTTTACTGCTATTTTATTACTGTTTTATACATCGCTAAGAGACCTAGCAGAGAAAATATCTAGGAAGAATGTCACAAAACACCTAGCCACCCACCTGGAGGCCACTTAGAGGATCTGTTCCCAGCACAGCTCAGGTCAGCCTGCACCTGTCACTTGTATTCTACATTAGCACCCTCCTCCTAACAACTGGGTCCCAACCGCCGTCTCCCGCTCTCAAATTATCCCCAGTGATTTCTAGGTTACTGGGAGCCACATTCCCAGTGGTCCCACAGTTCCTGAAAAGCACTTACAGACTCAACACACAAACCACCAGGATTCTTTATCAGTCCAGACAAGCAGAGGCAATAAACTGAATTATCGTCATTGAAAAACAATTGGAACAATGAACAGAAAAGGTGCAATCAGCAAAACTGTAACAAGTAACTGAAATATGGATCAATTACAAAACTAACAACATCTGTATACTATCTAAATAGTACCTGGGGAGATCAGGACATACAGGTGCTCACAAGTTATCAAATACAACTTTTCACAGGGCCTCAGCAAAGAGATCCTTCTCTCTTTTCTCCCTGGCTAAGACTGGAGCAAAAGCCAGTACATTCTAGATGAAACTGAGCTCCTGGGCCAATCAGAGCCCAGAAAAACAAGTTTTGAAAGTAGGTGGCCAAATAATTCCAGGTTACTTCTTCTCTGTGATTCCTCTGTAACGGTTTTAAATATAAACATGCACCACCTGTTGGCCAAAGTAGAGAAATACACTTCAAGAAATAATACAGTTTACAGGCTTAAAACCCACTGTTTTGTCACAAAAAATAACTATATATTTTCTCTCTCTCTCTAATGCAGAGGTTATACCTGTCTGAAAACTGCAGATCTGTTGCAATATCATGTGTTCTTCATTAGTGATCATCTGTGCATTGGGTGCTGGGAATGTCCTATCAATTAATAGAGAGGTTTTGCACCTAGTGCACTTTGGCTGTGAAAGCATGTTAGGTATTTTTTATTTTTGTTACATTTGTACCCTGCGCTTTCCCACTCATGGCAGGCTCAATGCGGCTTACATGGGGCAATGGAGGGTTAAGTGACTTGCCCAGAGTCACAAGGAGCTGCCTGTGCCTGAAGTGGGAATCAAACTCAGTTCCCCAGGACCAAAGTCCACCACCCTAACCACTAGGCCACTCCTCCGCTTGCACACTTTAGTAAATGGGTCTCTTGGTTTCTTCATGCCAGCGTGGACTGTGCTTCGGACCTTATTTCCCATATAGTTTGGTTCTGTTAGCTAGGGCTCTTCAGCTTGGAGAAGAGACGGCTGAGGGGAGACATGATAGAGGTATATAAAATGAGTGGAGTGGAACAGGTGGATGTGAAGCGTCTGTTCACGCTTTCCAAAAATACTAGGACGAGGGGGCATGCGATGAAACTACAGTGTAGTAAATTTAAAACAAATAAGAGAAAAATTTTCTTCACCCAACGTGTAATTAAACTCTGGAATTCGTTGCCGGAGAACGTGGTGAAGGCGGTTAGCTTGGCAGAGTTTAAAAAGGGGTTAGACGGTTTCCTAAAGGACAAGTCCATAAACCGCTACTAAATGGACTTGGGAAAAATCCACAATTCCAGGAATAACATGTATAGAATGTTTGTACGTTTGGGAAGCTTGCCAGGTGCCCTTGGCCTGGATTGGCCGCTGTCGTGGACAGGATGCTTGGACTTTTCCCAGTGTGGCATTACTTATGTACTTATGCACTGAACTTCAGGTTGTCACTTACCATTTACTCAGTGATAACTGCACCTAGTCCAGTGTCATCTTGGCAGGAGGAACGCATTAACTCTTGCAAGGTTTCCAGTGTTCTCCTAATTCTAGTTAATCATTGTATCTGACAATCTCCAATCTCCATCTGGCAGAAACACCCTGGAGTCATCTGCAAATGAGCTGAGAAAATGGTGACATAACCTAACCTGACAGAAAAAAAACAACCTGCCCAGAGCTCAGAGAAGGGGCACTGTATAAGCAGGAGTCAGTGCTGTGGAGTAACTGGGGGGGGGGGGGGGGGGTAGATGCACTAAGATCCTCGGAAGAGCTCTTCCTTTACAAGTTTCTAGGACAGACACAGCAGCCTGAACAGAACACTACAATGTCTCACTCTGTGATTTACACTACCTGAAAGCATTTCCAGAAATATTTCTGAGATCTTATCGGCCAGCAGATGACTGAGAAGGCGAGAGGTATAGCTGAGAAGTAAAAATGCCGCATCCTAGAGCTGGTTAAAATGACAAACCTTCAGGTAGCTAATTGACCATGTGCTCATAATCTATCTCCTAATGAGCCATCATTAATTTCATCATCATAAGCTGTGCTGTAAGGCAAGGTATTCCTCTGCCTCACCATCTGCAAACCTGAAATCTCTATTAGCTCCAGGACAGGGCAGATAAGGAAGCTGTCCTCGAAAGATACTCATCACCAAACCATCCTCAGAGGACACGAGAAGAAACGGAACTGTGTGAACGAAGAAAACAGCACAGCACCGTCTCACAAAAGATGTTCAAATCCAAGTCAAACACTTTCAGAGGTGGCTGCAGTCAGTCACAGTTCCTTCAAAACATCTTTGAGCTTGGACACGTAGGAGCACATGGCCTAAAGTTCATGAGGGACGTTGGTATGGGATTCAGAAAGATCGCAATACTGTCTACATTCACAATCGCGGTTACTCTGAGTCTGCAAACCCTTTGCCTCAACAAAGTAAATGTTTTTGTAATTGTTGCCATAACGAAGGCTTATTCATGAGAGGAGGAACGTATCTGGCACTGATTTCAATGTCACCCCTCCCCCCCCCCCCCCGAATCCCACAGACACATTTTCTGAGGTGCAGAACTGTGCATCTGAAGACTTTGTACTATTAAAATCAAACTTCCCTCTCATGATAAAATAGCATCCACGTCAGATACACTGAAAGCTTATACTTCTGCTTTTAGGATGTGTAATGCCAATTCCACCCAAAACATGCCCCACGGAACACCTGCTTTCGATTCAAACAAATATATGCGTGCTAAAGATCCCCATCAATTTACCCTGCTTAACAGCTTTTTACCCAGATAATTGGCTTTGAAGACTATTTGTTATGTTATTATATTTTACATGTCCCCCTCTTCCAGCATCTCCGTTCACATCTTGCTCTCACAAGTATGCACTATCGGACTCACTCTCTTGTGCACACACACAGCATCCAGATGACGGTTATTTGAAAATGCTTGTGCGGCATTTTCACGCGTAAATAGCAGACTTTATACGTGTAAATGGCCAGTCCATGTAACTTGCTAGTGTAGAAAAATGCTGTTTGCATGTGTAAACACAAAATGCATGGTTTGGAAGGGACCCGGTTTATAGGAGGATTGTGGGCCTAGTTTAACATCAAAAAGGATGTGTGTGTTAGACGTCATACAATGGGAATAGACTGGAAAATAGGAGGGTCTGTATTTACACCTGTTGGAGTGTCTTTCAGGTGCCCATGGTTTGTTTAAGAACATGATAGAGTGGGTCCCCAGGTAGCAGGTTATTTGGGGAGTGACTGGAGGACCCGGGAAGAGCTCAGAGGGTATAAAAGGGGAACCCTGTGGGAAGGATTCTGTCTCTGGTTCTGCCTCTTGATAAAGTAACCAGCTCTGGGTGTGGGAGTTAAGTGTTACTGATAGTCCCCCTGGAAAAACAAAAAGGAGGTGGGTCATTTTTTTATGCGAATAAACAATTTTCTTGGTATCCTCATTCATTCTCCTCACTTTTTTGTCTTATATCTACTGATAGTCCCCCTGCCAGATGACCCATTGCAAGAGAAGGGGAGTCCAGTGGATTGATTATCTGGACAGTAGGCTGTTATATTGCATCAGCCATTATAGGAGCCAGGAACTCGGCAGATTGGGGAGTCCGGCTGTAACCGGGGCTCAGGTGGAGTTGTAGTCAACCCTGGCCAGTGGCGTACCAGGCGGGGGGGGGGGGGGCAGTGGGGGCGGTCCGACCCGGGTCCACGCCGCTGGGGGGGTGCCGTGCGCCTGTCGGCTCCACTCGTTCTGTGCTCCCTCTGCCCTGGAACAGGTTACTTCCTGTTCTGGGTCAGAGGGAGCATGGAACGAGCGAAGCCGACAGGCACGCGGCACCCCCCTCAGCAGGTAAAAATGCACCCAGGGTGTGTCCTTTCACCAGGGGGGAGGGGGTGTCCTTTTACCAGGGGTGGGGGGTCGCGCTGCACCCGGGGGGGGTGCATCGGCGATCCGCCCCGGGTGTCAGCCACCCTAGGAACGTCACTGACCTTGGCTGATAGTGAGACCTTTGGGGTGGCAGCCTGAAGGGAGTATGCAGTTACCGGAAGTTCAGTCTGGATGGTATTGAAGTACATCTGGCGTGTGAAATGCGCTCTGGGTTCTGACAGAGCTGCAGGACAGGCACGAGGGTTAAGCAGGAGTATTAGCCCAGATATGTACTGCTTATGATCGCCTGGAGAGCAATATGAATTTCAATTGACTGTAAGAAGACCAATGCAGTGGAAACCATCAGTTAAAGAGTTAATAAATATTCCAGTTCTTTTAATCGTCTGAGTGCCGTGTGGTTTCTGAGTGGATGAGCTGACGGGACCAGAATGAGTAGTGACAAAAACCTAAGGAGCCTCTCGATCCCCTTCTAACCCGGACCGGGTTACAGAGACTTCAAACCAAACAGGCAGGGGAGTGAATGTCTTCTGGGGCTCCACCAGCAAAGCAGTTGGCAATGACCTTGGGCCAGAGCAGAGGAATCTGGCTAGAGAACAAGTATATTTTGAGGACCATCATCTTACCATAGTCTCCTGGGCCAGTCTTCTCGGGGAATGGCTGGTCCATTGGGGGTTGGAGAACCAAGCAACTTGGCTGGCATCAACTGGGACATGGATTTAGCAGAGACTCAGTACTTGGATAAGGTGAGGGTAGGGTCTGGTCATCACAGGTTTAGAAGGACATAAATTAATATTATCTGCATAAGATGTTTTGTGGAACTTGCAAAGGGTAGTTTGGCTGGGGGAAAATGTGCAAATAGAGTTAGTGATATGTCACCAGAGCATTTTTGGGATTCTTCAGAGGCCTCTTGATTCTTCTGCCTCCTCATAGTCCCTATATTCGGAGCCTGAAGAGGAGGCGTGACAAGCCCGAGCTGAGTGTGGATTCAGGGCAGGAGAAGACGAAGCTTGGGGTTTCTGGTGTAACGTCTCATCGGGCTCCCAATTTAGTATCATCAGAGTCAGGTGTCCCAAAAGTTATGACCGAAGCTACTACAGGGTAGATATGTTTGGGTCAACATACAAAAGCACTTATCTTTATGAGTGGACGCATCAACCAATTGCTTGAGATATACCTCTAAAAAGGATTCCAGTAGTCTCTTATTTCTAGTTAATCATTGTATCTGAACCTTTCCAATCTACAACTGGCAGAAACACTCTGGCATCATCAGAAAATAAGCTGGAAAAAAGGGGGGGTAGCAGAACCCGACATGACAGAAAAAACAGCCTGTCCAGAGGAGAGGCATCGTATAAGCAGGAGCTCAATGCCATGGAGGAGCTGAGTGAGGGGTTTCCAGGACTGAACAGAACAACACAATGGTCTTTACCAGCTATGCTAGTAAATGTTGCCGACAGCGATATTAAGCAGAACTATCCAGACAGTGTCTCTGAATATCACTACAAACGGCCTTGGATTCTTTTATGCTCGAAACTTTGAATGCTTTATGTTAATGGCTGTTTAATGATCAGCCTGGTTGTTTATTTTCTTGTGAATACTATTATATATTACAATGTACAGTGCAGTTAGTACATGTCATTAAAGGTGTTTGCTTTTGATCACTGTGCTTTTGGTTAATTCCTGGGTGTAAGAGGGTTTGTCACGGAAGTCAGGTAGCCACTGTCTGTTGTGGAACCAGCCAGCCACGTTTTCAGGCAGGAGTCCCAGAACCCTGAATCCAGACATTGGAGGACTCACTGGGGGTCTTCCTTCCCCTCCAGAAACCCTGATCTCCTGAATGGCACAAACAGCTTCAGGGTGAAGAGGGCAGGGCCCAGGCGTTACAGGCAGATAAATTCAGGGGACAGAAAATCCACTGATGAGTCTTCCTTAATATTAACCTTTGAAAATGGTTAAATCCTTAAGTATGGATTTTTGTACCAAAATCAGCATTCTGGGAGCTATTTCAGGGCCATATAAACAGTATTACACTTCAAAAGGTTATACACAGAAATGGACGCTTTACGTGTAACTTTGGTGCCAATGATCAAAGGTAAATGCAGACGCGAGAGACCACTGGCGCTGGACTAGCACCTGCACCTACTCAGCGCCAATGATCAAATATTGTCTGGCGCATGTGCGCAGGGAATACCGCAAAGCTCATTAAAAATATATTTAAATGTAGCTCTCTGATATTCCGCCCGTATGATCAAAGCGCTGCGCTGTGATATTACAGGCCAAACAGTGCTTTAACCCTATACCAGCTCAGAGCTGGCGTTAGGGTTAAGGCTCATCCTCCCCTCCCCCCCATCCATGACAGGCAGCCTGGATTGTCACTGTCAGCCTGAGCTCTGGGGGTCCCCCGGCCAGAGGCGTAGCTAGGTGGGGCCACAGGGGCATGGGCCCCCACAAATTTAGCCCTGGCCCCCTCTACTTTCAACCCCCCCACCGCCGACCCTCCCCCGCCACCTTCAACCACCACTCCCGCCACCGCCGTGTGCATGCAGGACGTCCAGGAGTCAGGACTCACAGAAACAGAACCGGAGACCGGCGCTAAAGATGACGTCGGCTGGCGGGGGTTGGGGACCCCCGCCAGCAAAGGCGGCGGTGACAGGGGAGGGTTGGCGGCAGGAGGGAGAGGGTCAAAAGTGGCAGGAGAGGGGCAGCAGTGGTAGCAGGGGGGTTGGCAGCAGGCTAAACTGTGCCCCCCCCCTCAGGCTCTGGAGGAGTAGCCAAGTGGTTAGTGCAGTGGACTTTGATCCTGGTGAACTGAGTTCGATTCCCAGTGCAGCTCCTTGTGACTCTGGGCAAGTCACTTAACCCTCCATTGCCCCTGGTACAAAATAAGTACCTGAATATATGTAAACCGCTTTGAATGTAGTTGCAAAAACCTCAGAAAGGCGGTATATCAAGTCCCATTAACAAGATTCCAGGCACAATCTCAAAGAGTAGCAACATTCCATTTAGAACCCCAATGAATAGCAAGATTCCGGAATCCCAAGGAGTGGAGGAGTGGCCTAATAGTTAGTGCAGAGGACTTTGATCCTGGGGAACTGAGTTTGATTCCCACTGCAGCTCCTTGTGACTCTGGGCAAGTCACTTAACCCGCCATTGCTCCTGGTACAAAAATAAGTACCTGAATATATGTAAACCGCTTTGAATGTAGTTGCAAAAACCTCAGAAAGGCAGTATATCGTCCCATTTCCCTTTCCCTTTCCCCCTCCCGCCAAGGTCTGGTTATGCCCCTGCCCCTGGCATCCCCCCTAAAGGCAAGGTCCTGGTGGCCTTGTGCCTTCCCAAGCCCTCACACACCCCTTGGCAGTGACATGGGGGCCTGGAGGTCTGGCGGACCTCCAGCCCCCGACCCCTCCCCCTGATGAGGGCACAGGGGGCTGGAGATCCAGTTGACCTCTAAGAACCCTAACCCCTCCTGACACAAAAAGTAATTCCCTGGTGGCCCCAGTAGGCTACATACCCCAGCACCCACCCGCCCTGGTGCTCTAGCGGCCTTCTTCCATCCTCCTCTTCCTTCCATTGCCACCTCCATAATGGCAACACCCTGCCCTGCTTTCATGCACTGCACTGTTCCAGTGCTAATTTTAAGGCGCTGTTTCAGAACAGCGTGTGGAATTGACCATCGGGGCTTTTGTGCCGTATTTTAAAAGCTGTAAAAGATATGCGATACCTGCAACCCTTAAATTCCACTTGTGTTTGAAAAGTGACGGGTCCCTGTTCATGCTTAACAACACAAGTGAAAATCTCCTGCGCACAGCCAATGGCAAAAGAGCGGCTCTGCACATTTGAAATAGAAGCGCAAACTTCAGACACTGAAAATGAGGCAGGCAGCTCAGTGCAGGGCAGGCCCGCAAGGCCTCACCAGACCCCATTTGGTCTCTCACACCATTTCTGCTCTGGCTTTAAATATCTTTATGCAGTAGCCGTGCTTTTCACTTAAAATGGATGAATCGACCCCCAAAATAATGGCAGATTAAAAAGGAAATGACAAAAGAGTCAAGGTTTGTTAATGTTAAGTATACTTTCCCTCCAGGGCTTTCTCACTAGCTTTCTGTCTAACCCACTCCAGATGTTTCTTCCATGCTAAAGCAAACTTCCTAGAACCAAAACAGAAGCCAGCCTGCCTCCCTGGTGTTAAAAGGCAAAAGCCTGGACAAAAATGCCTGATTTATGGTTTTGTCACGTAGAGAAAAGCTGACACTTGACGAATTTCTGCTGGCCAAGAAAGTGTTAAGCCCAGCCTTCACTTTCCACCCCAACCTCCTGGAGCAGCTAATGAAGGTAATGAAATATGACATGCAGGATGGCCCTTGGCCGCTGAGCTCCCCAATCTCCCCCCTCCCACCCCCACCACATGCCTTGCGAACAAAACCAAAACAGATGTAGTTTGGAGCTGAGACGTGTAAGGGAGAGAAGAACAGCAGAATGTGATATTTAAATAAGGTTGCTCGATCCGCTGATGCTCATGATTTCTTTTTACCACAGGCACCAAAGGGAGAGACTGAGGCCTTTAAATAATGCTCAAAAAGGACTAAGAAATACATGGTCTCAAAGCCTACACATGTACTCATCCCTGCTTCCTTCTCTAAGTTCCCAAATTTAACCATACTATGCCTAGATCAGTCAATTTAACATGCAGAAGGTAACATACAAGTACCCCTCGATCACTCCTATGAAGCCCCACCCAAACCAGCAGCCATGAGTGTGCCACAAGAGGAAATGTTTAAAAACATACATGTACTGCCATGCAAAACAACAGGGCAGCCGAGAGGGGGGAAACGGGGGGGGGAGGGGGGGGGAGATTCCCCCTGGGCCCGGCCTCCAAGGGGGGCCCGGTGCCGGAGTCTGTCTCCTGCTCCTGACAGGACCCGGATGATTGCGTCCCAACAGGAGCAGGAAAGAGAAAACTCTGATGCCAGGCCCCTCCCCTTAAAGGCTGGGGAAGAGCAGACACAGGGCTTCTGGGCCTCCAATTTGCCTGGCGAGGGTTTCCCAAGCCCAGGGCGGGGGGGGGGGGGGGGGGGGCAAAATTCCACAGGCCTGGTGCCGGGGTCTCTCGCTCGCTCCTGTTCCCAGGCCGCCAGCGCCGCAGTCCCCAGTCTCCACCTACCTACCCTCAACTCCCTTCTGTCTGCCACATCCGACCACCTTCATTTAAAAATTGGCAGCGCAGTGCCTTCTGTGTGAGAAGCGGCACATCGCCTCAGGTGGGCTTTCCCTCACTGTGTCCCGCCCTAGCAGAAATAGGAAGTTACATCAGAGCAGGGCGGGACACAGTGAGGAAAGGCCCGCCCAAGGAAATCTGCCGCTCCTCACACAGAAATTTTTTTTTTTCTTAAATGAAGGTGGTCGGATGGCAGACAGAAGGGAGTTGAGGGTAGGTAGGTGGAGACTGGGGACTACGGCGCCAGCAGCCTGGGAGCAGGAGAAAGAGATGACAGCAGTAGCGATTGGGGGAGGCGATCCTTGGGGAGGGGGGGGCTGGGAGCAGCCTTGCCCCGGGCCCAGTGCAGTCTCTTGGCGGCCCTCCAGCAGAAGCCTTCCTCCAGCGCTGTTCTCCGCTGCATTGCCTGCCCTGTGGCGGCTTTTCCCCTCATGCACGACGTGAGGTGAAAAGCAGCCGCAAACAATATGGCGAACAGCACTGGAGGATGGTTTCTGCTGGAGGGGCTTGGGGAAACCCACCAGCCAAGGTATGTGGAGTTGCAGCGGGGGGTAGGGAGGTGTGGCAAAATGTGCCCTCCCATTTTGGGCACCAGCCCCCTCCCCCCTCCCTCCCCCCCAATTTTTGTAGTCTGGCTACATGGTGGTCCAGGGGGCCCCGCTCAGTCTCTCGGCAGCCCTGGCCAAGAATATCCACAGAGGGGGCAAAGGTTAGGTATGGAGATGCTTGCATGCTTAGCACTAATTCCACATCACCAAATGCGCAAGTAACTGTCATTTTAGAATAAGTGAACGTCCACTGTTATGTCAACATGTAGGCGTGGTTGCTTTCATCATGTCCTTTGGCCGGTGTAAATGTCCAAACCTAAACGTTACTCTGCACTTGTAACTGTCGCTATTCTGTAACCTTAGTGCATAAGTGCTGGCCACGCCCCTGAGCTGCTCATGCCCATCCCACATCCACAACCCCCTTGAAGTCATGCACTGTAAAATTTGCGCCCTAAGGTTCCAGAACACTAAGTGCGGTTGCACGCGTAACTCCAAATCAGTCCAAATCAGTGCCAGTGACACCAAATAACACCATTAGGACCAGTGACTGGTGGTTATTCAATTAAGTTATGCACCAGACTGCAGTATGATATAATTACATGCTAAGTGTAAAAGTGGGGGCACAAGATCACAGAAAGGGGAGAGGGCCTAATTGTATAACGGAGCAGATATCTTAAGCGGTTCAGTATGTGTCACTTTGAGGTATTTTAATCATTTCTATCCACATGGGAAACATATGCACATCCACTTCCCTTTTCAGAATACTATTTGGAAATATGCATCAGGTGCACAGGGGTGGAATTTGGGTGAAACATGGGCTGAGTGCCCCAGTACATTGACTCACAATTCACTCTGAAGCTCCTCAGTACCTCTCCACTCTTACCTCTCCCTACACTCCTCCCTGTGAACTCCGTTCACTGGGTAGACCTCTCTTATCTGCACCCTTCTCCTCCACTGCTAACTCCAGACTCTGTTCCTTTTATCTTGCTGCAACATATGTCTGGAATAGACCTCCTGAGTCAGTAGTACGTCAAGCTCCATCTCTGGCCGTCTTCAAATCTAAGCTAAAAGCCCACCTTTTTGATGCTGCTTTTAACTCCTAACCCTTATTCACTTGTTCAGAACCCTTATTTTATCATCCTCACTTTAATATTCCCTTATCTCTTGTTTGTTCTGTTTGTCCTAATTAGATTGTAAGCTCTGTCGAGCAGGGACTGTCTCTTCATGTTCAAGTGTACAGCGCTGCGTACGTCTAGTAGCGCTATAGAAATGATAAGAAGTAGTAGTCTTTGGGATTCCGGAATCTTGCTACTCTTTGGGATTCCGGAATCTTGCTACTCTTTGGGATTCCGCACGGAATCTTGCTACTCTTTGGGATTCTGGAATCTTGCTACTCTTTGGGATTCCGCACGGAATGTTGCTACTCTTTGGGGTTCTGGAATCTTGCTACTCTTTGTCTTTATCCCTTATTTGTCCTGTTTGTCTGTCCTAATTAGATTGTAAGCTCTGTTGAGCAGGGACTGTCTCTTCATGTTCAAGTGTACAGCGCTGCTTACGTCTAGTAGCGCTTTAGAAATGATAAGTAGTAGTAGTCTTTGGGATTCCGGAATCTTGCTACTCTTTGGGATTCTGCACGGAATGTTGCTACTCTTTGGGGTTGTGGAATCTTGCTACTCTTTGTCTTTATCCCTTATTTGTCCTGTTTGTCTGTCCTAATTAGATTGTAAGCTCTGTTGAGCAGGGACTGTCTCTTCATGTTCAAGTGTACAGCGCTGCGTACGTCTAGTAGCGCTTTAGAAATGATAAGTAATAGTAGTAGAGAACATGTGTACATTAGACAATATTAGAATTTATGCATCTACATTGCAAATATTGGGGCAGATATCTCACTTACCTACTCATAATTACCCTCATAATCTTTTGAAGCACCTACGCCGTGACCAGAGCACACCTCCTTTGAATCTGGGAGTCTGCTGGCTTGTGCGTGCATACGCCTTTTACAATTGCATACACTCCAGTCGCTATTCAAAGCGATTTGAACAGGCAGGAGAGTCTCTGCCCATTTAAATCATTTGTGCCTGTCCAGCCACTGAATATTGGGACTAATGGACCATGTCCCAAGTAGGCAGGTCATGGGCATTACAGGGGGTGGAGCCAGGAGTTATGCAGGTGCCAGCAACAGTCAGTGCCTGCACTCCTATAGCTACCTGGGCACGTAGGACCAGGGTGTAGCTAGACTTCGGCGGGAGGGAGGTCTAGAGCCTGAGGTGAGGGGGCACATTTTAGTCGTCCCCCCCCCCCCCCCCCCGTCACCGCCACCACTTTTGACGTTGACCGCTTATGAGAACAACCCTTTTTTTGTGGTTAAGTGGCCAGCTGAAGGAAACTCTAATGTTTCATTACAGGCAGGAGTCTTTCCCGTATTGTTGAAAGTCTGTGGTTGTTCCATTTTTGAAAGGCACGTTGGTGGATCCTGAAAGTTATTGTCCCGTTTCCAATATCCCCTACTTAAGTAGGTGGTGGTCCACTAGTTAGTGGACTTTCTAGATACTAATAGTGTAGGTATGGGTAGGGGTCATACATCTAGTATAGCCCTACCTTGAAGAAAAGAGTACAATACAGACATTAAAATATTTGAAAGGTATTAATATACAAAGTCTTTTTCAGAGATGGGGAAGTGACAGAAGTAGAGGACATGAATTTAAGTTGCAAGTGGTCGACTTCAGAGTGACATCAGGAAATGCTTTTTCACAGAGAGGGTCTTGGACACCTGGAATACTCTCCTAGAGGAGGTGATGGAGACAAAAACTGTGCTAGAATTCAAAAATCCATGAGATTAGAAAGAGGATGAAACAAATCAGACTTAAATGAACTTCACGGCTGTTGATGTGTTATGAAGCAATAAAACAGCAAGACAAATGGTTTACAATATCCAACATGGATACTGAAGAAAAGCAGACCGGTTATGTGTTATGATGGGCAGAAATTGCTGTTTACACAGCACCTCCAGAAGAAAGACCAGAACCGGGCAGACTTCTACAGTCTGTGTCCCGTATATGGGCTTCGATGGGAATCTCCAACAGTTGGGAAGTACGGCCACTGCCAGGCAGACTTCTAAGGTTTGAGTCCTGAAAATCAAAGTCGGATCAGGATCAAGTATGCGTATTTTATACAATATTCATATCATATGCTATGAGTTTGGGTCCTGTGTATCTCAGTGGGGAACGGGAAGACATCTTAAAGTTGAATTCAGCGAATAAAATGTTCTCAGTAATATTGTTGGTTTTTAATCAGGAATTGCTAATGAATGTGACTGTTGGGAAGAGTGGATGGACCGTACAGGTCTTTACCTGCTGTCATCTACTCTGTTACTATAAAAGAAATTCCTATAGCCCAGATGTGTCCACAGTATATTTACATTTTAATAATACTCAATTAATATGAAACAGATTTCACTGCTTTACAGTTCAGAGATGTTGAAAGTTCCCAGTTCAACCAGTTTCTAGTTTTGTTGTTAGAGACCTGTAGTAAACTTGAGTTCTAAGGGAAAGGCTTGGAAACAGACTGTCCACATGGTACCTATTATCCACAGTACATAGATCAGATGCATCTTTTGAAAGGGAATCTGTACCTTTAACCTTCACTCTGAACACATTCATAATTTGAGATGCAAGCAGAGGTTTAAAAATGTCTGACCTTTAAGTGGGAGTTGGAGCAGGGCCTGACTGGATTTATTTATGAGGTGGAGGGTAGTTTTTGGAACAATTTTCCAGACTCGTTTTCCACATATCACATGACGCAACATTGGACTTTTAAATGTAGAAATGTGATTTTCTACCCTGGCAGCAGGTTGTTTCTGCTACTTTCCAAAAGAGAAATCTCTTCAGGGTAAAGGCCACATAGAAATGAAAGAGCAGACATATTCTATCACACATCTGTCTTGAAGTAACTGTGAAAACCCTGGGGGAAGGGCAGCTCACTCTTGAGAGGGGGCTCTGACAGACATGGGAGCCAACTTTTCAAAATTATTGGGGGTGCTAAGCCCAGTGGAAATAACCCCTCCCTGGACACATACAAGGAATTTTCTCAATATTGGGGGTGCTCAAGCACCCACAGCACCCACAGAGTCAGCTCCTATGCTGACAGTAAGTGGAGACAGGTTGAAGAGAAAATACAGTCTATGATATGCCGAGAGGCTTGCACTATACACACAGAGGCTCATTTTAGAAATGAAAATACTCTCCTACTTTATAAATGCAAATTACACCTGTATGAGCCTTTACTCCTCGGTAGCACACCAAATGCTTCAAGGCAGCTGTGAGTTTCTGCTTGTGCTCCATGAAGACACACTCATACTTTACAATGTACACTCAGCCTTGCAACTCCACCGTCACTGGGGCTCTTCTCAGCACTCATACTCCTCCACACATGTTAAGATCTATTTCCTACATATAAAACATTAATTACACACAGAAAATACTTTATGAAATTGCCCCCAAAGGAGGGGGTCTACTATCTGCAGCGTGAGGATCTCCAAAGTCCTTATGTCCTGATTGTTGGAATTGTTCGAGTCTGTAGAGAAAAGGCTACAAGAGCGTAAGAGACACCACAAGCTCTGCAACATGGAAAAGTCAACTGTAGCCCTTCATGCTAAGGCAACTGGTCATATGATTAGATTTGAGGACACTAAAATCTTGGAGAAAGAAGATCGTTGGTGTCCGAGAAGAATCAAAGTGGCTCATCCTAAACAAAGCATGGCAACCACTTATCCAAAAGAAATCTAGCACAAAAAGGACTGGGGCTGAAGACAAACATCTTCTCCCCCCTCCTAAAGGTTTAGAATATGACCTACAGAAATTCCTCCCCCCCCCCCCCCCACTCCAGAGTCAGAACTGACTCAATGACTCAAAACCAAATGGAGGAAGGCAATACGTAAATACAAACACAAGACAAAAAGAGCAAAGGGCAAAAGAGCACAGAGCAAAAGCACAATACTATAGTACATATGGGAGCCAAGACCAGATCAACACGAAAAAAAGTGTACAAACTTATGAATAACTTACTAACCACCAAAAATCTACTAGCATCAAATGAAACACCACCAATTGCAAATGAACTCGCAAAACACTTTGAACTTAAAACAACAAACCTACACTCAAATCTAGCCAAAACACATCCATCCATCACGGACTTCCTACACGATTGCGAATACGAGACCATAAACAAGCATACTGAAGCAGACAAAACGTGGACATCATTCACAATACTTACCACCAAATCAGTTAAAATAATGGTAACAAAATGCACACATGCTAACTGCCTACTGGACAAGAGCCCCAACTAACTGATGACGAATCCACCAGAATGATTCATCAACTGCTTCACTGAACACATAAAATGCATGCTTCTAAATGGTCAATTCCCCCCCAGACAAGGGTAACATCATATTGACCCCAATCCCCAAAAACGCAACAAACAAGATCAATGAACTTTCAAACTATAGACCAGTAGCTTCAATACCACTATTGACCAAAACGATGGAGGGCTTAGTAGCTCTACAGCTAATGGAATATCTAACAAACTTCTCAATCCTCCACAAATCGCAATTAGGCTTCAGACTACTACACAACACTGAAACAAGTCTTAACTACTCTGATAACAAAATTCAGAAGGCTGATGAAACAAGGCCAGAGAATACTACTACAACAATTTGACATCTTGAGTGCCTTCGATATGGTCAGCCACGCAACACTAATGGCCCTACTTGACAATATCAATGTCTCACACACACTCTCTCTCTCGCACACACTGTATCTGTGTGAAACACACTCTCTCTCTCTCACACACTGTGTCTCACATACGCACTTGAACACACTCTCATTCTCACACACACACTCTCTCTCTCACAGACACACTGGCACCCAGACTCACTCTCTCTCACACACACACTCGCACATTCACTCTCTCTCTCACACACAGTGACTCTCACACACACTCTCTCAAACATACACACTCTGAGGAAAACCTTGCTAGCACCCGTTTCATTTGTGTCAGAAATGGCCCTTTTTTACTAGCTGGTATATAAAGCTCTCTAGATATTACCCTTTTTTCCCCATTTCTATAAAGGTATTTGATGTCTTACATTCTTGAGGGTTGGTAATGACTCTGGGACATTTTTCACCCATCCCCAGAGAATTAAAGCCCCTCTTTGATAGAAAGACACTATCTCTGTTCAGTAACTCTTGGAAAATCATTCCATGGTCTAGGAAACAAGACGTGCTTACGATGATGCCATCCACACACATTCAGCTCCTGGATGCGAGCTTCCCTCATTTGGCCTTTACCCTCAACAAGAAGGATCGATGTGCACCTAACTGCTTCACCCTCTGTCCCAGAGCCATGAAGTGACTTTTGATATGTTCAGAGGGACACATATCAGTATCATTGGTGCTAACATGGATGAGTAGCATAGGATATTGGTCAGTAGGGTTGAGTGTCAGCAAACTTTCTGTTTTCGGCAGTAACCAGGGGTGTAGCCAGATCTCGAGGTGAGAGGGGGCCAGAGCCCAAGGTGGGGGGGGGGGCACATTTTGGTCACCGCCCTGCCGCCGCTCCCCTCCGCCACCGCCATCCCCTCCGTCGCCTCACCACCTCCTCTGCTGTTCGTTGCCACTGCTGTACATCTTGTCTGGGGGGGGGGGGTCACCATCGCCGCAAATACATTGGCTGGTGGGGGTCCCCAACCCCCGCCAGCTGAAGACTTCTTCCAGCGCTCACTAAAAGGAGCGTGCCAGATGTGAGGGGAAGAGAGAGCAGGACAGGCAATGCGGTGCCGCCGCCGCAGAACAGCACTGGACGAAGTCTTCAGCTGGCAGGGGTTGGGGACCCCTGCCAGCCAACCAGGGGCCCAGAGCAAATTTGGGGGACCCAGGCTCCCGTAGCCCCACCTAGCTACGCCACTGATGGTAACTAACGTTGTATGCCAAGTTTTTTGGGCTCTGTCCAAGCTACGCATTACTGTGCCGCTAATGTGCATGATCGATTGCTTCCCTTTCTGATCTGCATTCTATCTGGACACAGGCTTCGGCCTTGATTTAAGACTTTCACCTGACATTATAATGTAAAGGTTTTTATTGTCGTGCTGTGTCAGATCTTAAATTCTTGAATCTTATCTTTGGCTAGCCCACCCCAGTAAGTAATGAAACCTGTAGGGCTCATTTTACTAAGGTGTATTAAGCTGTTTAATGCAGGAATTAACCGGTGCTAACAGTGTGGTGTTAATTGCTGTATTTATTTGATCTGTTTATACATTTATTGGGATTTATTAACTGCCTTTATGAAACTATTCACCCAGGGTGATGTATAGCAGGTACAGCTTGACATAAAACTTATAATTTTGTTCACAGCATAACAGTAGTAAAATTGATTAAATATAATCAATGAGGTAAACTTGGCGATGGCAAATTGAATCCTAATAATAGGACTAACATGATACAGTTATGAGCATTAAAATGCTAATCCAGAACTCCTTCTCTTGGGGCATGGCATGGGGAAGGGCTGTGCTTTGCAGTTAACATGGAGGCAGACCCTGACTGAAACCAGAATTTTCAATTTTGACTGAAATCGAATCTGCGGCCAAAACTGACCACTCAGTGTCAGCCAGAAACAAAGCCAATAATAAAACTAGCCTGCCCTGACACCCAAACAACATCCACTTCCTCCCCCCACCAACCACAAGGAGTCCTCCTCCTGGAGCCAAGCATAGGTGGCAGCCCTCCTAATGGGCCTACCCATCAGCAGTAGGCCCCCTCCCGGACTTACTGTGCCATTGGTGGCTAGCGGGGGCAGGAGATCCCAGAACCAATTTTGATGTAGGAGCTGACATGGGCAGGAACGAGTAAGGATTCCTTCTGCCCCCACTATCCCCAAACGACATGGAAAAACCAAGAGAGGGGCTGCCACTGATGGGTGGGTCCGGGAGGGGGGCTCTTTTGGGTTAGGGGAGGAGGGAGAGAGTGCAACTGCACAGCACAGTTTTGGTTTCAGGCAAAAATGTACCAGCATTTTCAGCCAAAACTGAAACAAGGCCAAACATGAATTTCAGGCTGGTTCTGGAACGAAGCTGAAACCAAAAACAAAATTCAGTCAACCTCTATTACTACACACAAACTCCTAATAAAGTGTATTTGTGTTCTATCACTGGGTGACCAAAGAACTGGATGAAGGACGTGCGCTAGATGTAATCTACTTGGCCTTCAGCAAAGCCTTTGATACGGTCCCCCACAGAAGACTCGTGAATAAGCTGAAAGGGTTGAACTTAGGACCGAAAGTGGTGAACTGGATAGGAAACTGGTTGACCGACAGGTGACAGAGGGTGGTGGTAAATGGAATCCGCTCGGAGGAAAGGAAGGTGAGCAGAGGAGTTCCTCAGGGGTCGGTGCTGGGGCCTGTTCTGTTTAATATATTTGTGGGAGATATTGCTGAAGGGTTGGAAGGAAAGGTTTGCCTTTTTGTGGATGACACGAAAATAGCCAATAGAGTGGATACCCTGGAGGGAATAGAAACAATGAGCTCCCCTATTCTTCCCAAGGCAATGTGGAGGGGCATAATCGAACGGCGCCAGCCAAATTGATGGCTGGCCATCTTCGGGGCCGGCTCCACGACGGGGTGGAGCCAAGCGTATTTTTGAAATACGCTTGGCGCCGGCCAAATCGCTCGCCAGGTTTAGAGCAGGATCGCCGGGTTTATATGAGATGGCCGGCTTCGTTTTTCAGCCATAATGGAAACTGAGCCTGGTCATCTCAAACCCGGCGAAATGCAAGGCATTTGGCCGTGGGAGGAGCCAGCATTTGTAATGCACTGGCCCCCCTCACATGCCAGGACACCAACCGGGCATCCTAGGGGGCACTTAAAAAATTAAAAAAAAACAAAACAAAATAGCTTCCAGGTGCATAACACCCTTACCTTGAGTACTGAGCCCCCCAAATCCCCCCCAAAACCCACTCACCACAACTCTATACTATTACCATAGCCCTAAGGGGTGAAGGGGGGCACCTACATGTGGATATAGTGGGTTTGGGGGGTTTTTGGAGGGCTCAACATTAACCACCACAAGTGGAACAAGTAGGGGGGGATGGGCCTGGGTCCACCTGCCTGAAGTGCACTGCACCCACTAAAAACTGCTCCAGGGACCTGCATAGTGCTGTCAAGGAGCTGGGTTTGACATTTCAGGCTGGCATACAGGCTGGCCAAAAAAGTTTTAGGCTTTCAATAATACCAATTTTGCCGGGATCAGGAGATCGCCGGCGATCTCCCGATTTGTGTCGGAAGATCGCCGGCGATCCCTTTCGAAAATGAGCTGGATAATCTCCAAGATTATTAATAAATCTGATTGATTTCTTTGACTGGGTGACCAAAAGGTTGAATGTGGGAGGACCTCTAGATGTGGTGTACTTGGATTTTAGCAAAGCCTTTGACACAGTTCCGTATAGGCGACTGATAAATAAATTGAGTGCCATCGGAATGGGACCTAAAGTGACTGACTGGTTCAAAAACTGGTTAAGTGGGAGGAGATAGAGGGTAGTGGTAAATGGATCTTGCTCTTACGAAAGGGATGTTATCGGTGGTGTGCCACAGGAATCGGTCCTCAGGCCGGCTCTCTAACATCTTTGTGAGCGATATTGCGGAAGGGCTGTTTTTCAAGGTTTGTCTCTTTGCAAATGATACCAAACTCTGTAATAGGATGAACACCACAGAGGGTGTGGATGGCATGAGGAAGGATCTAGCAAAGCTTGAAGACTGGTCCAATAATTGGCAACTAAGATTTAATGCTAAAAAATGCAGGACCATGCATTTGGGCTGCAAAAATCGAAGGAAATGGAACAGAGTAGGGGGTAAAGTGCTTCTGTGTACGAAAGAATAGCGGGACTTGGGGGTGATTGTGTCTGATGATCTTAAGGTGGCCAAACATGTAGAAAAGGTGACTGTCAAAGCCAGAAGGATGCTTGGTTGCATAGGGAGGAATGGCCAGTAGGAAAAAAAGATGACGAAAGCCACTGTATAAATGTCTGGTGAGGCTCCATTTAAAATACTGTGTGCATGTCTGGAGACCACACCTTCAAAGAGAAATGAACAGGATGGAGTTGGTCCAGAGGGTTGGCCAATAGTCTCTGTCATAAAGCATATGGGGACAGACTTATGGACCTCAACAGGTATACTCTGGAACAAAGACAGGAGAGAGGGGATATTTAAATGTACAGGAGGTGAACCTTTTTCAAATGAAGGAAAGCTCTAGAATGAGAGGGCATAGGATGAAGTTAAAAGGTTATGGACTCAGGAGTAATCTAAGGAAATACTTTTTTATGGAAAGGGTGGTGGATGTATGGAATAGCCTCCCGGTGGAGGCAAAGACTGTCTGAATTCAAGAAAGCGTGGAACAGGCACGTGGGAACTCTGAGGGAGAGGAGGAGACCGTGGATGCTGTGGATGGGTCATTTGGCCTTTATTTGCTGCCATGTTTCTCTGCTTCTGTTAACACTGTGACATTCTTTCCTTATCTGATTTAGAAAAGAAGAAAGAACCCAGGGTTTCCTGAGTCAGAGGAAAAGCATACAATAGACTAGATCAGTGGTCCTCAAATCCTGTCCATGAGATCCACAACCCAGCCTGGTTTTCTGGATTTGCACAATAAATATGTAAGAGATCTAGATACATTCACTGCTTCCATTGCTTGCAGATCTCATACGTATTCATTGTGGAAATCCTGAAAAACAGCCTGGGTTGTGGATCTCGAGGACCCCTGGACTAGATGGTCAAGGTGGTAGTTAATAAGGTGGTTACGACCCTAATGTACATTATTTACCCCTGACGTGTTAAAGGGAAGTAACGCACATTATATTACCGGAATGCATATTAATATGGAGTACAGCATGTTACACAGAAATGAGATACAAAGCATGCAAATTACAGCCCGACTGAAACTGGGATTCTTGATTTCCAACAAAACCAAAATTTGCAGTTGAGTTTCAGCTGAAACCAAAAATGAACACCCTCCCCCCATAATCACTCTTGGCACCGCCCTCCCTTTCCACTCACCACCCGAAGGCCCTCCCGGGCCTACCTTTAAACCTTCTGGTGGCCTATTGAGACTTCAGGGCAAGAGCGATCCCCGGCCCCTCTTGCCCCTTCCGGTTCCACAGCCAAAATATCTTCCGGGACTTGGCAGCCTCACAAGACAGTCGCAGGAGGTCTCGGCAGCCATTCTGAGATTAGAAACAGCAGAAGCATGGAAGGATTCCCAGTCTGGACATGTTTTGAGAAGGGTCTAGAGTGGGCCAAATAGATCCATGTATTTTCCCCATTTTACCAAACGAATCAGTTTATGTCTGCCTGGGATTTAGTCCAGAGGAAATTGGAGAGTCATGGGATAGGAGGTAGTGTTCTATTGTGGATTAAAAACTGGTTAAAAGATAGAAAACAGAGAGTAGGGTTAAATGGTCATTATTCTCAATGGAGAAGGGTAGTTAGTGGGGTTCCCCAGGGGTCTGTGCATGGACCGCTGCTTTTTAACATATTTATAAATGACCTAGAGATGGGAGTAACTAGTGAGGTAATTAAATTTGCTGATGACAGAAAGTTATTCAAAGTCGTTAAATCGCGGGAGAATTGTGAAAAATTACAAGAGGACCTTACGAGACTGGGAGACTGGGCATCTAAATGGCAGATGACGTTTAATGTGAGCAAGTGCAAAGTGATGCATGTGGGAAAGAGGAACCCAAATTATAGCTATGTCATGCAAGGTTCCACGTTAGGAGTCACCGACCAAGAAAGGGATCTAGGTGTCATCGTTGATGATACATTGAAACCTTCTGCTCAGTGTGCTGCTGCGGCTAAGAAAGCAAATAGAATGTTAGGTATTAATAGGAAAGGAATGGAAAACAAAAGTGAGGACGTTATAATACCTTTGTATTGCTCCATGGTGCGACCGCACCTCATATATTGTGTTCAATTCTGGTCGCCGCATCTCAAAAAAGATATAGTGGAATTAGAAAAGATGCAGAGAAGGGCGACGAAAATGATAAAGCGGATGGGATGACTTCCCTATGAGGAAAGGCTAAAGCGGCTAGGGCTCTTCAGCTTGGACAAAAGGCAGCTGAGGGGAGATATGATAGAGGTCTATAAAATAATGAGTGGAGTTGAACGAGTAGACGTGAAACTTCTGTTTACGCTTTCCAAAAATACTAGGACTAGGAGGCATGCGATGAAGCTATAAAGTAGTAAATTTAAAATGAATCAGAGAAAATGTTTCTTCACTCAATGTGTAATTAAACTCTGGAATTTGTTGCCAGAGAATGTGGTAAAGGCTGTTAGCTTAACGGAGTTTTTAAAAGGTTTGGACAGCTTCCTAAATGAAAAGTCCATAGACCATTATTAAATGGACTTGGGGAAAATCCACTATTTCTGGGATAAGCAGTATAAAATGTTTTGTACTTTTTTGGGATCTTGCCAGGTATTTGAGACCTGGAATGGCCACTGTTGGAAACAAGATGCCGGGCTTGATGGACCTTTGGTCTTTCCCAGTATGGCAATACTTATGTACTTATGTACCTGCTCCTGGGAACATCTAGATTTTAGACAATTGCTTGTTCTGCATAACTCCACTGGCGGGAGGGAGGGAGGGGAATACTGTGGCTAATGGGGTGGGGTGGGAAGAGTGTGCCAGAAGTATGTGCATACAAATGGTCCACTAAGCACAGGTTCTTGTGCTCATGTCCAAAAGAAAACAGAAGTGTCAGGACACATATCAGCACCTGCCTTGCAAAAATGTATGTGAAGCAGTTATGCACGTTGGTTACAGAATGCTAGAGGTCCGGGATTCACTCCAGCTCTCCCACTGGTAGAGGGAGCTGTGCCTGGGTTACCTGCCCACATCTGAAACTGTCTGAATTCACTGCATTTCTAAAGTAAAAAAGCTGGTACTGAAAATGCCACTTTGACCTGAATCTATGCACTCCCCCCCCCCCCCCCCCCCAGCACTATCCAGATGATGTTCATGTCATGCAGAGCTAGAGATTGGGGCGCTTCAGCCACCTTGAACATGAGCAAACAGAAATACTTCACCTCAAGCCCATGAATGTCTGTCTGCAGAAAACATTTTCTAAGTCTTGATTTTGGGTACCTGAAGCCCAACAGGATCGTTTTTGATAGTGGAAACCCTCACACCTGCTGCCTCAGTGGACTTTGATCCTGGGGAACTGAGTTCGATTCCCGCTGCAGCTCCTTGTGACTCTGGGCAAGTCTCTTAACCCTCTGCTGCCCCTGGTACAAAATAAGTACCTGAATATATGTAAACCGCTTTGAATGTAGTTGCAAAATACCACAGAAAGGCGGTATATCAAGTCCCAGTTCCCTTTCCCTTTCACTTGTCTTGTGTGGCCACCCAAAACACGGATTTTGCGCAGCACCCAATCCTATCATTGCTAACCTACCTGCTGAGCACTGCTTTTCGGAACGTCATGGCCCGCCCTGGCATATGTGATGTTGGAAGCTCTTAGATTTACGCTCTGCAAACACGTTACCCCTGTCCTCATTAGGACTGCATCAGTCTATACGGGCAGAGCCAAAGGCCTTGGTCAAGTCACTGCTCCTTGATGTATTTGAAAGGTTCTGTGAATTTATGGCACAATAATGGATCTGCAGCACCTGTTTATGAACTGAACCCTGCTGAAGCCCCCTTTCAAAGTGCTGACAGTTACCACGTGACCGCGGGCTGCACTTATGCTGTGCAGAGGGCGAGAAAGCCAAGTATCTGACTTATAAATGGCTTCATCTTCCTCACCCTCTTTGAAATGGGGTGACAGAGGCCAGGCTAAATTTATATTTTAAGAGCTGTCTGAGACCTGCAAGGGTCAAACTTGAAATACTGAACTCATCACAGAATTAACCCGGAGTCTCGGAGTCATTATTTACCCCCCCCTTTGCATGTTCAGTGCGTTTCCTTTTTAGAAAATGGACAGAGCGAATACACAGTGATGTACTTATGTGGTGATGGTTTGAATGACGCATTTTACAGTTCAATTTACCATTGTGTTCGTAAGGAATATTGCAAGCCTGCAAAGAAACCCTGCTTTCTCACCTCCAATCCCAACTCCGACCCTGGGCCAGTCACTCTGGGGTGTATTTCTTTATTTTCAGTACTAAACGGCAAAAACGTTTTATTGTTAACTTGTTAATGGCAACTTTTAGTTCCTGTTAATAATGAAATATTAGCTTTAGTGAAAAATCCAGGGATCGAAGGGTGTCGATGCACATTCCTGTATTTAACGCACTTTAATGGTGCACAGTTAACACAGGATCATTATTCAGGTGCTGCAGTCGGTGTGTTTGATGTAGTGGCCAAAATAAAGACTAGCTAGTCAGCAGCAGAATCAGAATAATGGCCACTGCTGAATATCCAGTTCGTGGCATTAACGTACAGGAGTTTCGGAGGAAAAAAAACTCTGGAATGAGAGGGCAAAGGATGAAGTTAAAGGAAAAAGTCTTAGGAGGAATCTAAGAAAATACTCTTTGATGGAAAGGGTGTTGGATGCATGGAATGGCCTCCCGGTGGAGGTCATGAAGACTGTGTCAGAATTTAAGGAAGCGTGGGACAGGCACATGGGATCTCTTAGGAAAAGGAGGAGTTAGTGGTTACTGAGGAAGGGCAGACTGGATTGGCCACATGGCCCTTATCTGCTGTCTTGTTTCTAGGTGGCAATATGGAGTCCTTTTTCGTAAGTAAGGCCCATCAAGCCCAGCATCCTGTTTCCAACAGTGGCCAATCCAGGTCACAAATACCTGGCAAGATCCCCACATAAGACATAAGCATCGCCACACTGGGACAGACCAAAGGTCCATCTAGCCCAGTACCCTGTCTCCGAAAGTGGCCAATCCAGGTCACAATCACCCGACAAGATCCATTGCTTATCCCAGAAATAGTGGATTTTCCCCAAGTCCAATTTAATAATGGTCTATGGACGTTTCCTTTCAGAAGTCGTCCAAACCTTTTTTAAACTCTGCTAAGCTAACCGCCTTTACCACATTCTCTGGCAACGAATTCCAGAGTTTAATTACATGTTGAGTGAAGAAAACTTTTCTCTGATTCGTTTTAAATTTACTACATTGTAGCTTCATCGCATGCCCCCTAGTCCTACTATTTTTGGAAAGTGTAAACAGATGCTTCACATCTACCCGTTCAACTCCACTCATTATTTTATAGACCTCTATCATATCTCCCCTCAGCCGCCTTTTCTCCAAGCTGAAGAGCCCTAGCCGCTTTAGCCTTTCCTCACAGGGAAGTCGTCCCATCCCCTTTATCATTTTCGTCGCCCTGTTCTGCACCTTTTCTAATTCCACTATATCTTTTTTGAGATGCGGTGACCAGATCTGAACACAATATTCGAGGTGCGGTCGCACCATGGAGCGATACAAATGCATTATAACGTCCTCATTTTTGTTTTCCATTCTTTTCCTAGAGAGCTGACCAAACAGGACAGTGCTTTTCTTCTCCTAACTTTGTTTGGATAGTAACCAAGTATCGTCATCACCAGCATAACTACTGCCTCCAACTTAATTTCTTTGCATTTCATTTATTAAAATTTATAGTCCACCTATCAAAGATTTCTAAGTGGAGAAAAACACAGAGATGCTCCTGTCCCTTTAAATCACTTGTCCCAGGCTAACTGCAATATTCAGCAGCAGTTAACTGGTTAATGCAACTGAATATTTACGGTTAGCGCCTGACCAAAACTTGTTGGCGTTCCAGGCGCAGAGTTGGCACTTATGTGGTTAAATGCCCACAGTCAACCCTTAATTGCATGAATCAGGCCACATAAAAATCAGTTAAGGGCTGAATATTGCACTTAACCAACATACAACTGGATATGGCCCAGCATTGAATATCCGGGAATAAATAAAAATGCTGACCACGTCAACTAGATATCGGCCACAATAAACATAACATAAAATAAACACACAAGAACAACAAAAACGTTTAAAATAACAATCTTTAAAAACACGCAAGAAATGAAGGAGCTTCTAATTTATTTCTAGGTAATAAACAGAAATAAAACAAAAACAGAGAAAAGAACATAAGATGATACCTTTTTTATTGGGCTAACTTAATACATTTTTTTATTAGCTTTTGAAGGTAACCGTTCTTCAGATCAGCCACAATCAGGGCACAAACCATAGAAGACCACAGAAGTCTGCCCAGCACTGACTTTGCTTCCCAATCACTGGTGTTGAGGGCAGCTACTAAAATGGTCAGGGGTCTTCGTCATAAAGAGTATGGAGACAGACTTAAAGATCTCATGATGTATAAATTGGAAGAAAGGCAGGAGAGGGGAGATACGATAGAGACATTTAATACCTACATGGCATAAATGCACGAGTCTTTTTCAATTGAAAAGAAGCTTTTGGAACAAGGGGGCATAGGATGAGGGTGAAAGGGGACAGGCTCAGAAGTAACCACGGAAAGGGTGGTGAATTCATGGAACGGCCTCCTGGAGGAAGTGGTGGAGACGAAAACAGTATCTGAATTCAAAAGAGCTTGGGACAAGTACATAGGATGTCTAAGGGAGTGATAGGGAAAGGGGATGGTCTGGATGGGTAGACTGGATAGGCCATATCGGGGCCGATATTCAGACCACAGGAGGTAGCCGGGTGCCTCCTGCAGTTGGAACTGAGCCCAGATATTCAGTGCTGAGCTGTTTCTGGTGACCGGCACTGAATATCCCAAACTAATCCTATGAACCCTTCTACCCAACACATAACCAGGAAACAACGACTATGACCTAGACTTCTCCAACCAAAATTCCTTTTTTATTTATTTATTGCATTTGTATCCCACATTTTCCCACCTATTTGCAGGCTCAATGTGGCTTACAGAGTTTGTTATGACATAGTCATTCCATGATATCAGATACACTTAGTATTGTATAGAGATTAAGTAACCCATCCCCCTCCCACCTCCTCCACCCCTCTTCCAATACTCACCTACCCCTGTTCATTCCTCTCCTACTCCCTTCACCCCCGTCTTTCTTTACCTCTTTTTATTATTCTGCTATACTTAACTTTTCTTGTCTTTATCAATATTCTGTTACCCCTATTACTAAGTAAGCCGCATTGAACCTGCTTTGAGTGGGAAAGCGCGGGGTACAAATGTAATAATAATAAAATCCAGTTTCAACTGAATCAGCCAAGTCAATTTTCAGTGCTGGCCGGTGAGGTTGAAACTGGCCAAAGACAGACCTGCTATTTTACTGGTCTAATTTGGCTGCCACACTTAAGCGGATAGCCGGTTATATCGTGTGCTAACCGGCAGTATTCAGCCGGAGATAGCCAGCTATCCTCCACTGAATATTTCCAGATAGTGGTTAAGTGCCTTTCAACTGGCCAGGAGCCGTTCCTGACTGGTTAAATGGTTTTAAGTATCCGGTGGATAGTCTTTATCTGCCTACATTTTTCTATGTTTCTCCAGTCAGGAGCATGAGTGGAGGATTATCCTAGTGGTTAGTGCAGTGGACTTTGATCCTGAGGAACTGGGTTCGATTGCCACTGCAGCTCCTTGTGACTCTGAGCAAGTCACTTAACCTTCTATTGCCCCTGGTACAAAATAAGCACCTGAATATATGTAAACCGCTTTGAATGTAGTTGCAAAAACCTCAGAAAGGCAGTATATCAAGTGTCATTAACAAGATTCCATTCACAATCTCAAAGAGTAGCAACATTCCATGTAGAACCCCAAAGAAGAGGAAGATTCCGGAATCCCAAGGAGTGGAAGAGTAGCCTAGTGGTTGCTACTATTTGAGATTCTACAGGGAATGTTGCTAGTGGAGGAGGAGCCTAGTGCAGCTGAGTTTGATCCTGAGGAACTGGGTTCAATTCCCACTGCAGCTCCTTGTGACTCTGGATAAGTCACTTAACCCTCCATTGCCCCAGGTACAAACAAGTACCTGTTTATACTATGTAAACCGCTTTCAATGTAACTGGAAAAACCTCAGAAAGGCAGTATATCAAGTCCCATTAACAAGATTCCAGGCACAATCTCAAAGAGCAGCAACATTCCATGTAGAACCCCAAAGAATAGGAAGATTCCGGAATCCCAAGGAGTGGAAGAGTAGCCTAGTGGTTGCTACTATTTCAGATTCTACAGGGAATGTTGCTAGTGGAGGAGGAGCCTAGTGGTTAGTGCAGTGGACTTTGATCCTGGGGAACTGAGTTTGATTCCCACTGCAGCTCCTTGTGACTCTGGGCAAGTCACTTAACCCTCCATTGCCCCTGGTACAAAATAAGTACCTGAATATATGTAAACCGCTTTGAATGTAGTTGCAAAAACCTCAGAAAGGCAGTATATCAAGTCCCATTAACAAGATTCCATTCACAATCTCAAAGAGTAGCAACATTCCATGTAGAACCCCAAAGAATAGCAAAATTCCGGAATCCCAAGGAGTGGAAGAGTAGCCTAGTGGTTGCTACTATTTCAGATTCTACACGGAATGTTGCTAGTGGAGGAGTAGAAGTGAGCCAAGTATTGGGCAATCAAGCCATTGTGACATCACTGATGAGGTTAGCTGTTATTGGTGGAATGAATGGAGGAGTAGCCTAGTGGTTAGTGCAGCGGACTTTGATCCTGGGGAACTGAGTTGGATTCCCACTGCAGCTCCTTGTGACTCTGGGCAAGTCACTTAATCCTCCATTGCCCCTGGTACAAAATAAGTACCTGAATATATGTAAACCGCTTTGAATGTAGTTGCAAAAACCTCAGAAAGGCAGTGTATCAACTCCAATTTCCCTTTCCCCCATGACATCACAATATCAGAAGTGAACCAAGTATCGGGCAATGAAGCCATTGTGACATCACTGATGAGGTTGGCTCTTATTGGTGGAATGAGTGGAGGAGTAGCCTAGTGGTTAGTGCAATGGACTTTGATCTTGGGGAACTGAGTTTGATTCCCACTGCACCTCCTTGTGACTCTGGGCAAGTCACTTAACCCTCCTTTGCCCCAGGTACAAATAAGTACCACTTTGAATGTAGTTGCAAAACCCACAGAAAGGCGGTATATCAAGTGCCACTAACAAGATTCCATTCACAATCTCAAAGAGTAGCAACATTCCATGTAGAACCCCAAAGAATAGCAAGATTTCGGAATCCCATGGAGTGGAAGAGTAGCCTAGTGGTTGCTACTATTTGAAGATTCTACATGGAATGTTGCTAGTGGAGGAGTAGAAGTGAGCCAAGTATCGGGCAATCAAGCCATTGTGACATCACTGATGAGGTTGGCTCTTATTGGTGAAATGAGTGGAGGAGTAGCCTAGTTGTTAGTGCAGTGGACTTTGATTCTGGGGAACTGGGTTCGATTCCCACTGCAGCTCCTTGTGACTCTGGGCAAGTCACTTAACCCTCCATTACCCCTGTTACAAAATAAGTACCTGAATATATGTAAACCGCTTTGAATGTAGTTGCAAAAACCTCAGAAAGGCAGTATATCAAGTCCCATTAACTAGATTCCATTCACAATCTCAAAGAGTAGCAACATTCCATGTAGAACCCCAAAGAAGAGGAAGATTCCGGAATCCCAAGGAGTGGAAGAGTAGCCTAGTGGTTGCTACTATTTCAGATTCTACAGGGAATGTTGCTAGTGGAGGAGGAGCCTAGTGGTTAGTGCAGTGGACTTTGATCCTGGGGAACTGAGTTTGATTCCCACTGCACCTCCTTGTGACTCTGGGCAAGTCACTTAACCCTCCATTGCCCCTGGTACAAAATAAGTACCTGAATATATGTAAACCGCTTTGAATGTAGTTGCAAAAACCACAGAAAGGCAGTATATCGAGTCCCTTTCCCTTTTGCCCATATTTTCACCCTTCTAGACCATTGCTCCCGCATTTCTGCCCATCCTTACGGTGGGCTCTCAACCTGAAGCATCTCCCCCTTCCTTTCTGATGCCACAGGAGGAAAGTACATTGAGAACTGAGTGAGGAGGAAGGAGAGATGCATTTCAGGCTGAGAACTGAGCAAACTCAGCTGAAAGAAAAACAGCAGACCATTTGGATTTACTCTGTGTGGCTCGCTCTTGTGAAGAAAGGCTTGCACTGAACAAGGCATTTCTTTCTGACAAGAATTAACATCTCACCTACCTGTAAAAGATGAAGCACAAAAAGCTCCAATGGCAAAAATGAGCATTTGAAATGCTGTCATCCATTGCGAAAAGACGAGCACATATCCTGAACACCTCAGCAATGCTCTCTTCCTGCTTCTATTAACCCGATGTGATTACAACGGCTTATTTCATGGAATATTAAGTTCAAATTCTGCTCCCTGGGAGGACAATAAAAATTATAATGGACTTATATCTGGGCTTGAAATGGCCAGAAGGACAATGACTGTTTGGGGCTTTTAATGCTGCCAAGCCGTGATTCACCTACGCTTTGTAATGCTTAGATAAGTTATTGGGACTCCTGAATGTTATATCTGTAAACTCTTACGGCACTTTCCCTTTCTTTACAGAAAAGAAAAGAAAGAAAGGGGCTGAAATTCAGACCGCGGAAGTTAACCCGGCTAATTTCCTAGGTCAGTTGTTAAGCTCAGATATTCAATGCCGAGCCGTTTCTGGTTTAAAGATAACCCCGAACAGGGGTGATATGATACAGACGTTCAAATATTTGAAAGGTATTAATCCGCAAACAAATCTTTTCCGGAGATGGGAAGGCGGTAGAACGAGAGGACATGAAATGAGATTGAAGGGGGGCAGACTCAGGAAAGATGTCAGGAAGTATTTTTTCACGGAGAGGGTGGTGGACGCTTGGAATGCCCTCCCGCGGGAGGTGGTGGAGATGAAAATGGTAACGGAGTTCAAACATGCGTGGGATATGCATAGAGGAATCCTGTGC
Organism: Microcaecilia unicolor; assembly: GCF_901765095.1. Classification (NCBI taxonomy): domain Eukaryota; kingdom Metazoa; phylum Chordata; class Amphibia; order Gymnophiona; family Siphonopidae; genus Microcaecilia; species Microcaecilia unicolor. Next base: position 361,088,498 of record NC_044035.1, on the reverse strand, counting down.
AGAAGGAATGGATCCTCAGAAGCTTAGCTGAAATTGGGTGGTGGAGCAGTTGGGGGGAAGAGGAGGTGGTGGTTGGGAGGCGAGGATAGGGGAGGGCAGACTTATACGGTCTGTACCAGAGCCGCTGATGGGAGGCGGGACTGGTGGTTGGGAGGCGGGAAATACTGCTGGGCAGACTTATATGGTCTGTGCCCTGAAAAGGACAGGTACAAATTCAAGGTAAGGTATACACATATGAGTTTGTCTTGGGCAGACTGGATGGACCATGCAGGTCTTTTTCTGCCGTCATCTACTATGTTACTATGTAACTGGCTAAGCTGATATTTAGCGCTATCTTTAAACAGCCAAAAATATCCCACATTTTCACACGGCCAAATATGGCTTTCAAAATCGGTGGATATTGGGCAACATAACCAGCTATCTCAACCGGCAATATTCAGCAGGAGATAGCCGTCTATCCCCCGCTGGTTCTAGGTCAGTTCCCACCCACCAATTCCCACCCATAACCCCAAAAGTACAAAATACACAAGGCAAGTAATCTCCCTCCCTTTCCTCTTCCAGATCGTTTGAAGGGGCCAATACCTCTCACACCCCTCCCCCACAACATCTTTTACACATCTCTTTCCCCTTCCAGACATGCAGATTGTGAGGGGGGGAATGCCCCCACCCTCTCCCTACCGGGTTTCAACCTAATTCATGTGTAATCTGCAATCTAGGAGTGGAGGAGTGGCCTAATGGTTAGTGCAGTAGGCTTTGATCCTGGTAACCTGGGTTCAATTCCCACTGTAGCTCCTTGTGACCTTGGGCAAGTCACTTAACCCTCCATTACCCCTGTTACAAAATAAGTACCTGAATATATGTAAACCGCTTTGAATGTAGTTGCAAAAACCTCAGAAAGGCAGTATATCAAGTCCCATTTCCCTTTATCTGCCATCATTTACAATGTTACTGTGTTAGTTATGCGATGAAGGGCTGAATAACCGGACTCCATTCCTGGAACACCCACAAGTTACCTGCTTTTAAATTTGGCGCTAACCGGCCATTTTCAGCAGAGATAGCCAGTTACATGCCACTGAAAATGACCAGATAGCTGCAGACAAGGAATTTAACTGGTTGGTGGTTCTTTCCGGCATGAACTCCAGTTTGTATTTATCTATTTATTTATTTATTCTGGTCACCGCGTCTCAAAAAAGATATAGTGGAATTAGATGATAAAGATGATGGGACGACTTCCCTATGAGGAAAGGCTGAAGCGGCTAGGGCTCTTCAGCTTGGAGAAAAGATGGCTGATATGATAGAGATCTATAAAATAATGAGTGGAGTGGAACGGGTAGACGTGAATTGTTTGTTTACTCTTTCCAAAAATACTAGGACTAGGGGGCAGGCAATGAAGCTACAAGGTAGTCAATTTAAAACGAATCAGAGAAAACTTTTCTTCACTCAACGTGTAATTAAACTCTGGAATTCGTTGCCAGAGAATGTGGTAAAGGCGGTTAGCTTAGTGGAGTTTAAAAAAGGTTTGGACAGCTTCTTAAAGAAAAGGTCCATAGACCATTATTAAATGGACTTGAGGAAAATTCACTATTTCTGGGATAAGCAGTATAAAATGTTTCGTACTTTTTTGGGATCTTGCCAGGTATTTGTGACCTGGATTGGCCTCTGTTGGACAGAACCCGGCACTGAATATCTGGGAACAGGGCCGGCAGCAGCTATCAAAACGCTCACTGCTGCCAACTGAATATTGGGGGGGGGGGGGGGTGTATGTTTAACCAAATTTATCATTTTGCCCTCTGGTTCACGTGATGAAGAAACTGCGACCTTGAAAACCTGCTGGTTTTATTTCACTAAATGTGATTTCTGGAGTTGGCAGGCCAGTTGCTTTCTGCGTTCTGGATGTAATTTCAAAATGACAATAAGCGCACAGAGAACTGTGAAAAAAACGCAAGCTTCTGACAAGTGTTTATTTTATCATCCTCACTTTTAATATTGTCTGTCCTAATTAGATTGTAAGCTCTGTCGAGCAGGGACTGTCTACTACTATTACTATTTAACATTTCTAAAGCGCTACTAGGGTTATGCAGCGCTGTACAGTTTAACATGGAAGGACAGTCCCTGCTCAAAGAGCTTATAATCTAAAAGACAGGTGTACAATCTAAGCTTACAATCTAGAAGACAAGTGTACAATCAAGAGATAATCTAAACAATCTAAAGATAAGTGTGCAGTCAATGGACAAGTGTAGAGTCCGTCTTATAGGGCATACTATATATCACGAACTTCATGTTCAAGTGTACAGCGCTGCGTACGTCTAGTAGCGCTATAGAAATGATGATGAGTAGTAGTAGTAGTAGTCTTTGGGATTCCGGAATCTTGCTGCTCTTTGGGATTCCGCACAGAATGTTGCTACAGTGGGATTACAGAATCTTGCTACTCTTTGGGATTCCGGAATCTTGCTACTCTTTGGGATTCTAGAATCTTGCTACTTTTTGGGATTCCGCACAGAATGTTGCTACTCTTTGGGGTTCTGGAATCTTGCTACTCTTTGGGATTCCGGAATCTTGCTACTCTTTGGGATTCTAGAATCTTGCTACTTTTTGGGATTCCGCACGGAATGTTGCTACTCTTTGGGTTTCTGGAATCTTGCTACTCTTTGTCCTTATCCCTTATTTGTCCTGTTTGTCTGTCCTAATTAGATTGTAAGCTCTGTCGAGCAGGGACTGTCTCTTCGTGTTCAAGTGTACAGCGCTGCATATGTCTAGTAGCACTATAGAAATGATAAGTAGTAGTAGTAGTGGTCTTTGGGATTACGGAATCTTGCTGCTCTTTGGGATTCCGCACAGAATGTTGCTACAGTGGGATTCCAGAATCTTGCTACTCTTTGGGATTCTGCACGGAATCTTGCTACTCTTTGGGATTCCAGAATCTTTCTACTCTTTGTCCTTATCCCTTATTTGTCCTGTTTGTCCTAATTAGATTGTAAGCTCTGTCGAGCAGGGACTGTCTCTTCATGTTCAAGTGTATAGCGCTGCGTACGTCTAGTAGCGCTATAGAAATGATAAGTAGTAGTAGTAGCTGTGTCACGCAGCATTTCCCTGCAGATTCAAGCTCCTCCAAAGGGACTGGAAACATCTTTCCTTGGTCAATGAGCTTCCTCACATGGTTAGTGGTTAACTCTTAATTGATCCAGTCAGAAATATCCCAGGAGAGGCTGAGAGAGAATCAGGAAACCCTCCACAAAAGCTCCCACCAAACATTTTCTTTATGAATTTCATTCGTTTACTCCTACATTTATTAACTGCATCTGTCAACAGCTCGAGGCAATTTTGCATTCAGATATCGAAATATCAGAGAAGGCAAAAACCTCCTCTCTAAACTCCTGACAAATTATACAAACCAAGTATCTGAAATATTAGCATTCGCATTCAACAGCTTTCAACTGACGCATGCAGGGCTGCCGTGAGATAGAACCAGGCCTGGGACAGGGCTGCCACCCCCCACCCCCTTACCTTCTTGCGTCTGCACCTCCCTCGGTCTCCCTGCTCCTGTGTGTCAGGACCCGGGTTATCGCGTTAACGCGATAACCTGGGTCCCGACACACAGGAGCATGGAGAGAGACAGATTGAGGAAGCAGAACCTTCTACCTGCCTCCGGAAGCCTTGTCAGCGCTGGGACCCCAGGGTTTATCTACATTCATAACCTTGCAACTGCTAATCACAAGGAGCTCACGCCAGATTTAAATGCCTAAATCCCCTCAGAAATTACAAGAAATGTCACAAACCTTCAAGGCTGTGTATATTTTAAGCAAGAAGTGCTTTCTTTTAAAGCCATGTGTGCTAACTGTGTGGCCTGTAAGGTCTGGCAGGTCATCTCCCTCTCTGCTGCGTGTACACGCTGGAGGCAAAAGGATTCATTTCAGCTCACTTCAAAAGCAGCTGATGAAAAGGACAGTCCAGGAAGGACAGAACATCTACAGACCTTAACCTTAACCATGATGCAAACTAGGAGGTCACCCAGGGATGCAGCTTCTGGGGGACAGCAAAGAGTAAGGGAAAGGGGACCTGATATACCGCCTTTCTGTGGTATTTTGCAACTACATTCAAAGCGGTTTACATATATACAGGTACTTATTTGTACCTGGGGCAATGGAGGGTTAAGTGAGTTGCCCACAGTCACAAGGAGCTGCAGTGGGAAGGGGGAGAGGCAATTTGAAAGGAAGAAATCCCTAACTGCTATGTTTCCGTGTGTGTAAGTTTCTCTGCTACAAAAGCTGGAACTCTTCCCTCCGCAGAAATGCATTGGGACATTTTTTTCGAGTGGGGGGGGGGGGGATCTCATTCCTCTGGAACCCCGGTCCAATTCGGCCCACTTATGAACTCATCAGTTTTTGCACATGACAAATTTCATCCCTCTCTGTTAAATTTTCAGAGAGTTATTTCGCCCTCAGATGAGCTTGCATAGAAATGCATTGGGACATTTTTTTTCAGGTGCGGGGGGGGGGGGGTGTTATTTCTCTAGAACCCTTGCTCAAATTTTCCCATTCTTCCACTTCATTTTTGGAGTTATTTTGTCCCCAGACAGACAGACAATCAGCTAGAGACATTGTGAAACGTGTTTTGTATAATTCTTTCCAACTTCCACTGGACTGGAAAGAATAAAAGCTTTTCCTGCCTGGGTTTGGAGGTCCAAAGATTAGATTCAGTAATATTTTAAAATAATGGACATAGTAAAGAAAACTATCCAAACTACACAATCACACTACAACCTGCACACTCACTATAACTACTACTACTACTTAACATTTCTAGAGCGCTACCAGGGTTACGCAGCACTGTACAGTTTAACAAAAAGGACAGTCCCTGCTCAAAAGAGCTTACAATCTAATGGGTGAAATGTCAAGTGTCAAGTGGGGGCAGTGGTGGTTAGGTGCCGAAGGCGACATGAAGAGGTGGGCTCTGAGCAAGGCTTTGAAGATGGGCAGGGAGGGGGCCAGGCATATGGGCTCAGGGAGTTTATTCCAGGCATGGGGTGAGGCTAGGCAGAAAGGGCGGAGCCTGGAGTTGGCGGTGGTGGTGAAGGGTACTGAAAGGAGGGATTTGTCACAATCACACCATATGCTACACATCCAGTGTCATGGCACGCACAAAACTAACCCATTTGGAGCAAGTATCCACTAAAAATTCCAAAATTACACAATCACACTATATCTACACACCCACAACAACCATCCAAATTACACAAACAACCATCACAATCTACACACCCACTAAAATTATTAGAACATAGCGCAGTAGCAAAGTCTTGGTCAGCTGTCTTAGCCATTCCAATTTCAGGATTGGAAAAGGAGAGAACCCCCCCCCCCCCTCCCAGTTCTTTCAAATTCTCCAGCCAAAGTGTTTGACAACAACAATATCCAAAACACATATTCTTAATATCAAGAAGCAAAAACCTAGTTCAGTAATTTCATTCATTTGTACAAAGTCTCTGAGGCACAGCCAGAAATCCATCTCTGTGCCGCCTTCTCTTTCCCCTCCCCCTTCCACCAAGCCAGGTGTAGCTCAGCACCTTTCACTGAGGAGTCCAAAAAAAACCCAAGCTTTCCCAGCAGCCTAGGGTAGGACTCAGAGGAGTAACCTTTAAAACAAAAGTAAGAGTTTCATATGGAGAAAGCAGCAACTGCCCAGTCCCAATACTCATGCACAAAGAAATAGGAAGGATTTAATATTCCTTCCAGCCTGGATCCAAGATGACTGTGTAGGAAGCGTCTGAGAGGCCCTCTTACCTCAAAGCAACATCCAGAATATTTCCCGGTATCATGGGGAAGAAGAGATGGGCTAAAAGCAGAGGAATCCCTCCTGCCTCCGGTGCGATGACTGCCTTGCTGCAGCCGACGCTAGAGGCATATGGAGTCACTCTGGTGAGGGAGTATCTTTCTTCGGCGTCTCCAGGGCCATTGGAGAGGAGTGAAAATGGGGTTTCTTTGAGCCCTGAGGAGTGTGTAACATAGTAAGTGATGGCAGATAAAGACCTGAACAGTCCATCCAGTCTGCCCAACAGTTGCATTCATTATCAATCTAAGATTAAATCTACAGCATAAAGGGATTTTCAAAATCAACAGCCCTTAGCACAGGCTCCTTACATAAACTATTTTGAAGGTTCTTAAGGAAAGTGTTTTCCAGTTCTGACCACTGCAATTGGTTGGGCTTATTCTTTTTTAACATGTCTGTCGAGAGACTGGACTCTTCCGCAAACCTGGGGATGAAATGCCTATAATATCCTACCAGCCCTAAGGTTGGGGAAATTCTCAAATACTTTTCACCTTATCCAATAAGTGTTTTATCTTTCTTTGACCTACTAGATATCCCAAATATTTTACATACTGTTGGGCAAATACGCATTTCTAGGGATCTAAGGTGAGGCTGGCCTTCCCTCAAAGACTCGAAGATGGCTCTTACCCTGGCTTCCCAATTTGTACTAAAAATGTCCACCCCAGAATATTGAGGGAGCTCAGACAGGTTCTGGCAGGTCCTCTTAAAGATTTGTTTAATAAATCCTTGGAGACGGGAGAGGTTCCGAGGGACTGGAGAACGGCGGAGGTGGTCCCTCTTCACAAAAGTGGTGATAGGGAAGAAGCTGGAAACTACAGGCCGGTAAGCCTCACTTCGGTTATTGGAAAAGTAATGGAAGCCATGTTGAAGGAAAAGATAATGAATTTCCTAGAAGCCAATAAGTTGCAAGATCCGAGACAACATGATTTTACCAGAGGGAAATCGTGCCAAACGAATCTCATTGAATTCTTTGATTGGGTAACTGGAGAACTGAATCATTGACGTGCTATAGACGTAATCTACTTAGATTTTAGCAAAGCTTTTGACACGGTTCCCCACAGGAGGCTCTTAAATAAACTCGATGGGCTGAAGATAGGTCCCGAAGTGGTGAACTGGATTAGGAACTGGTTGACGGACAGACGACAGAGGGTGGTGGTAAATGGAGTTCGCTCGGAGGAGGGAAAAGTGAGTAGTGGAGTGCCTCAGGGATCGGTGCTGGGGCCGATTCTGTTCAATATATTTGTGAGTGACATTGCCGAAGGGTTAGAAGGTAAAGTTTGCCTATTTGTGGATGATACTAAGATTTGCAACAGAGTGGACACCCGGGAGGAAGTGGAAAGCATGAAAAGGGATCTGAGGAAGCTAGAAGAATGGTCTAAGGTTTGGCAATTAAAATTCAATGCGAAGAAATGCAAAGTGATGCATTTAGGGAGTAGAAACCCACGAGAGACGTATGTGTTGAGCAGGGAGAGTCTGATAGGTACTGAGGGGGAGAGGGATCTTGGGGTGATAGTATCCGAGGATCTGAAGGCGACAAAACAGTGTGATAAGGTGGTGGCCGTAGAGAGAAGGTTACTAGGCTGTATAGAGAGAGGTGTGATCAGCAGAAGAAAGGAATTGTTGATGCCCCTGTACAAGTCATTGGTGAGGCCCCACCTGGAGTATTGTGTTCAGTTTTGGAGGCCGTACCTTGCAAAGGATGTTAAAAAAATGCAGGCGGTGCAAAGAAAAGCTACGAGAATGGTATGGGATTTGCGTTCCAAGACGTATGAGCAAAGACTTGCTGACCTGAACATGTATACCCTGGAGGAAAGGAGAAACAGGGGTGATATGATACAGATGTTCAAATACTTGAAAGGTATTAATCCGCAAAAAAATCTTTTCCAGAGATGAGAAAACGGTAGAACGAGAGGACATGAAATGAGATTGAAGGGGGGCAGACTCAAAAAAGATGTCAGGAAGTATTTTTTCACGGAGAGGGTGGTGGATGCTTGGAATGCCCTCCCGCGGGAGGTGGTGGAGATGAAAACGGTAACGGAATTCAAACATGCGTGGGATGTGCATAAAGGAATCCTGTGCAGTAGGAATGGATCCTCAGAAGCTTAGCCAAAATTGGGTGGCGGAGCAGGTGGGGGAAGAGAGGTTGGTAGTTGGGAGGCGAGGATATTGGAGGGCAGACTTATACGGTCTGTGCCAGAGCCGGAGATGGGAGGCGGGACTGGTGGTTGGGAGGCGGGAAATACTGCTGGGCAGACTTGTACGGTCTGTGCCCTGAAAAAGGCAGGTACAAATCAAGGTAAGGTATACACATATGAGTTTATCTTGTTGGGCAGACTGGATGGACCATGCAGGTCTTTTTCTGCCGTCATCTACTATGTTACTATGTCATCCATGTATGCAGCAGCATATGCCTGATGACGTCGGAGAACCTGAGCTAGGAGCTTTTGACAGCTTGCTGGGGCTCCATTTAAGCCAAATGGCATTCTGTGTCATTGATCTAACCCTACTGGTGTACTGAAGGCCATTTTGGGATGGGAATCCTCTGCCAATACCCCTTGGTGAGATCTAGAGTCGTCAGGTATTGGGCCTGCCCTAACCTATCCAGGAGTTCCTTGATGTAGGGCATGGGGTAGGCATCAAAGGTCAATATGGTGTTGACATGTATTTTGAGTGTAATAAGGTGTGTTTCTCCTGGAACTGAGGTCAGCACATCCTCAAAGGATTCTAGCATTTCTGTTAACTCAGCTTTTTGTTTGGGAGTAAGATCACCATTTATGTGAGGCCTCATCTTTTCATGTAAATCTGTCACTTGGGGACTGAGATCATCTGTTAACTCCTTTAAGTGGGTCATTAAGACCCGTCTTTCGAGCCAAGGCTTTATGACATTTGTATATGATAAATTTGCCTTTTTCCCTGATTATTTAACAGTCCATAAATGTGGAGATCTGGGGTTTTTTCACATTCATGAGGCCCCTCCACCTTGATGTAAACTTATAGGGAGAACTAGGGAATAATGCCAGCACTTTATCCCCTTCCTTAAAACTTCTGGGCTTGGTGTTCTTGTCATAATATCAGATTTTCTTGGGCCAACTTAAAAATTCTTGCTAACTGGCCTCTCAAATCCCTCAAATCAGACAATACTGTTATTAAAGCTGTCAAACAACCCATATGTCTGAGGGTGATAGGCAGACATTTTGATGTATTTAATATCAAAGGCCTTCTATATTTGTTTCTCTGCAACGGAAAGCAGTTGAGGACGCCCAAAATCGGCTTTCGATTATGCCGATTTGGGCGACCCTGAGAGAAGGACGTCCATCTTCCGATTTGTGTCGGAAGATGGCCGTCCTTCCCTTTCGAAAATAAGCCTGTTTGTGTCATCAGCAAATTTAATTACCTCACTAGTTACTCTCATTCTTGAATGTTTACACTCCAAACATTGGCCATCCAGAATTCTTTAGAGCACTGTCACAAATTATAACAGAACACTACAACTAATTTCAGTTTACTCCAAGACCCATTTATGGACAGACAATCCGCTGCTAAATTTGCTAAGTCATAATCATGGAAAGAAGTCACTACCATGGTCCCAGCTTTAAATCTGGCTGACCCTATCCCACAGGTAGAGAACACACGTTCTATTCCAATCTTTATGATGTTTTCCGCAATCTAATTCAATCAATGGTATTAAGCCACGTTGATTACTGTAATGGAATCTATGCAGGATGTAAGGAAAAACTCACAAGGAAACTCCAAACGGCACAAAACACAGCAGCCAGATTGATTTTTGGTAAGACACGATTCCAAAGTGCCACACCACTCCATGAACAATTGCACTGGCTTCCTATCAAAGAACGCATCTCTTTCAAAATCTGCACCTTAGTCCATAAGATTATCTAAGCAGTAGTCCCAGATTATATGATTGACCTAGTCAATCTCCCAATCAGAAATAGTACCAGTTCATCACGGTCTTACCTGAATCTCCATTACCCAAATTGCAAAGGACTAAAATACAAGACAACCCATGCTTCCAATTTCTCTTACATAGGCGCACGCCTGTGGAACGCATTGCCACAAGTGGTGAAAACAACTTATGATTACCTAAAATTCAGAAAGTCCTTAAAGACTCACCTATTCGGAAGGGCATATCCGAATGACCCAACTTAAATGACTCAACCCTGCAACACCTCACTATTAAAGATCGTATTGGACATTAATGAACTCTTTTACCTCAACCCAACTTGATTGAATCTTATCTTCCCTATCCCAATACAACATATCTTCCCTATCCCAATGCAACCGGATTTGGTGAATGCCTTCACGGTATTATGTAAGCCACATTGAGCCTGCAAATATGTGGGAAAATGTGGGATACAAATGTAACAAATAATAATGATTTATTCTAGGATCGATTATTTGAATTACCGCTCGGGGCACACAGTAGCCAGGCAGTAGTTCTAATTTAACGCCTGTTTTACGTGCATAGGCACCTATGCGCCTTGGTAAATGGGTCTTATTCTCCTCTAGTTGACTCTGATGCAGCTGTATAGGGGAAACGTGGCCACATTGTGCATTAAAGTTCTGAAATTGATTTCTCCTACACCTACATCTTCTATTTGGCAATTTACCTTGTCTATGTCCTGCTCATAGCCTTGTAGATCTCTGCCTCCAATGGAAGAGAAGGGAGGCCACCTCTCTCCTCCAACCAAGGTAGGGGGTGGTAAAGGGCCGCTAGATCACCAAGTGGGGTGTGGGGGGGACTGACTCACGGCCTACTGGGCCACCAGGGACATTTGAGGGGATGGTAGGGAGGTTAGGGAGGGGCCAGAGACCCCCTGGATCTCCATCCCCCCAAACCTATGTTGGGGGGGGGGTCGGGGGGACCAGAGGTCCACCGAACCTCCAGCTCCTGTGTCACTGGGAGGGGGGACGGGTTGGGATTCCTGTGGAGGGGGGGCTGCTGCATTGGGGGGAATGGGGGGCCTGTTAGCATGTACTTGCATGCTGGACAGGGCTCACCATTCCTCCGCAATGATCTGCAAACCCTAATGCCAGCTCCAAGCTGGCGTGGGTTTGCTGAGGCCAGCGAGCCAATGTTTGGTGCGCTGGTCGCTGATCATTGGGGAGCAATAGGTTTAGCTGTTTGCAAGCTACTTCTGCTAAGTGCCCTGTTTTGCATGCATTTGCATGCTAGTTGCGTTCAGAGCCCGCAAGCGCGTTGTTTCACGTGCTCTGGGGCCCTGATCATGGGGTGGTAGCTAACAGCCTCTAGCGTCTGCGTTTGCTTCTAATCAACAGCCCATAAGAACTGCCACCTTCTCTTCCAGGAAGGCACTGTAGGTGTGGAGCCCCTCCCTTCCTGAGGACGTTCCAGGTTTTTCTCCTGTCCTGGGGAAGAATAGGTCCAAGTACCTGGAGGAAAAGCTTTGAATCCTGGGATTTACCCTCTTTAACATTACACTATCCAAACTGCACAATCTCACTACTATCTACACACCAGCTACAATTATCTAAACCGTCTGGTGAAGAATAAGCAAAAGGAGATGTGGGGGCCTTTCCCACCTGAGACGTTTTTTTTTTTTTGGGGGGGGGGAGAAATACATGTACTGTATGTTCCCGTGCGACAGTTTAGGCAAAACAGAAGGGAAGAATCCAGGAATTCAATGTTCACGGTTGCAGATCCATTATTATGGAACACATTACCATTAACTTTACATTTAGGTGAAATCTTGCTTACATTTTGGAAACAGCTAAATGCATTTTTATTTCAACAGGCTTTTATTTGAATGTATAATTATATAGTTGTTTATTTTAATTCTATGATTTTCTGTTAAATGTTGTAAGTGGTTTTTATTATGTATGTGACTCTAAGCCGCTCAGATTTGTAGATGGGCAGGACAAAAGAAATTCTTAAATAAATATATGAAAGACAGAAATGTGTTTCTGGTTATTAGTTATGTGTGAAAAGGGTTTGAACAGTAGAAATGTTATTCCTTTTCTTGCCTAGGATAAAATTTGAGTCTGGTGGGAGAAATCTTTAAGGGGCACTTTTACTAAACTGCATAGGTGCCTATGCGCTCCCAATTCGGAAACACCACCCAACCAGGGGCGTAGCCAGACTTCGGCGGGAGGGCGGTCCAGAGCCTGAGGTGAGGGGGTACATTTTACCCCCCCCCCCGAGCCGACGACCCCCCCCGCCACCGCTGCCACCACCACCAACTTTGACCCCCCCCCCTGCCGACGACCCTCTCGACCCCCCCTCCCACCACCAACCCTCTCCTGCTGTCGCCCACCTTTGCTGGTGGGAGACCCCAACCCCCGCCAGCCCAGGTCCTCTTCTTCCTTCGTTCTGTTTCTGACAGGACTCCCGCCAGCAAAGGTAGCAGATGGCAACGGCAGGTTGACGGCAGGTTGGCGGCGGGAGGGGGGGTCGAGAGTCATTGGCAGGGAGGTCCAGGGCCAAATCTACGGGGGCCCAGGTCCCCGTGGCCCCACGTAGCTAAGCCCCTGCACCCAGCTACCATGTGTCCCGGGCGGCAGTTTCATCCACTATGCACACCGGAAAATATATTTTATTTTCCTGCGCGCAGCACTAACCAGGCAGTAATTGGCATTGTCCACGCGCTGACGATCAACATCCAGTTAATGCATGAAACCTTACTGCTAAGTGAATGGGTGCCGGTAAGGTCTCAGGCCCAAAATGGAAACACACCAATTTACATTTAGCCACACGTCCATTTTCGCCCCCCCCCCCCCCCAAAGGCCTTTTTTGCAGGTGCACTGAAAAATGGACCTGTGCGCAGGCCACTTTTCAGCACACCTTAGTAAAAGGACCCCTGAGTCTTCCTTTTAATCTCCTCCTCCAGTGCGTCCTAACAAGCAGCGTGAGCAACACAGGTCTGCATGCGGCGCTACACCGGTTTCTTCCCAAAGAGCATCCACTCCTAATGCAGTGCCAAATTCATTCCCAGTACAGACCAGTGTCTGGGTTCTTTATCCAGTAAACACTCACATTAGCAGCAGGAAGCGTTCAGTTCTGGGTTTGTTTGGGGTTTTTTTTTTTCAGCTGTGCATTCCTGATCTACTCATTCACCTGGATCTGGTTGCAAGTACAATCTAGGTCTTAAAGTGAGCTGATCAGACACTGCATACGTGTTTAGACACACATACAGGTGCACAGCCAATTATCCTGCATGCGGCTGCTCTTGCACAGAAAATAAATGAGTCCATCGTAATGCGCTTGTATGTGGCTGTGAATTATTAAAATCTTAATAATGCATCGACACTGCAAAGACACTACTTACACATGACAACAATTATTTTGGTCTATGCTGAGCCCTAAACTATAGAAAGATTTTATCGCAAAATGTTTTTGCTCTAATAAAAGCCATTTTTTGTCTAATCTCGTAACGCTTCCACATTTGATGTGTGCTGAATATAAATGATGCGTCATGGTTTTCCGTATCGCATGGAATTTTATACAATTAACTGCACAAGCCGGGGGCTTAGGGGCAGACCAGGTCCAGGCTTTTCTGATTATTCTTATAAATCTTGTTACATACAGATATGGGCTATATTCTGTTCACAGCATTCATTTTAAAACAGCGCTATTACCTCTTCTCAAGCGATTTACACTTCCATGGCTTCTATTTATCTACCAGAAGTGTTCTCCTCTATCATTTGTTTAATTTAATCTTTTATAACAAATTAAAAAATTGTACGGTTCTGAAAAGCCTTCGACTGACAAATAAGTGTATGCGGAAACATCGCACTGAGTTTTCATAAAACAGTAAAAAAATAAAGAGGTGCAAATTCATAGCAGGTATTACAGAAACAGCAAATATCCAGTCAGCAGCGGAGAAGGATGTGAGCGAAGCTTCCCTGACACAACTCATCTCCAGACAAAAGCTGCAGGCCGGGTTCGCTTGCTCCAGGTGTAGCAACTAGTTTTAATTCTGTTAATTAATTTTCTGGGACACTCTAGGGGTTTTGCTTTTTTGATTGTTTAACGCTCTGGTACTGGACACAGACACAGGGCTTGAAGGCCGTTAGTGAAAAGAAGCTGAGGCTGTGAATGTTGACGACCACGTCAACATGAAATGAGATCCTGCCACTGGACTAGAATTCATGCCCAGCCAGGACAAATGTGCAGTTGCCCCTCCCGAAGCAGATTCTCCTTATTCCCATTCTGACTGCTGAAATTACTACAAGTGTAGAAAATCTATTAGTACAAAATGATACACGTGTCAGCATAATTATTGCACTGACCATAAAATCTAATTGGTTCTCGTGATGACATTACTAGCACATTTTTAATTGGCCATTTTCGTTACAATTGGGTAGAAATTAGAAGTGCTCCGCTGCCAGTGGCCCAGTCACCGGTCGGGTTCACCACGAGGTTTGAGAAACGGTGAGCAGCGATACAGCTGTCTCACATCTTCAAATACATTTCAGAAACTACCCTAAATATATCGAAAACCATTGCAAGACAATATAAGCCATACTTGAAACAAGAGGAGCAAATGCAGAAGATAAACCTAGTAAGGTTTTTAAAAACAGAAACTGAGGAGGAGGTGCTGGTAGAAAGAGGGGCCTGGGGGGGTCCCAGACACTTGGTTTCCTTGAATCTCTCTGAATGCATTTCACAAATCATCACTGTTTGTTCTCACTGGTGGCAGGGAAGACAATCAGGCCAGACGCCCATTACATTCACGGCCTGCCTTTTTTTTTCTTTTTTTGTTCATGACATGGTGGCAGGAAGGATGACAATTCTGAAATCTTACCAAATGAGAAAAATGTCAAAAACTGAACTGACAGCTCGTGGTTACTATGGTAATAAGCAAAAGTACGAAATAGCATTCATTTCATTCCTAAGGCATCAAGTTGGCTATTTCTAAGACCGTTGATACAGATGAAAAACAAACCTGATGCTGGGACCTTATCTTCTGCAGTTAACAGCAGCCTTGGCTCTCTCTGGAAAATAACTGAAAATAATCCCTAAAATAAAACTAAAATCTACTAGAGCATAATAGAGAAGATTAATGGAGGTTAAAGCCTTCACCCCTCCAAAAAGCCCTTCATCCCTGACTAACACTTCCAAAACTCGGCTGGCAAGACATGAACTGGAGCAGGAAAGCCAATGACGCCATAAACTCAACGAAACCTGAGGCGGCCTCTTCATTTTGCAAACATGCCATTCTTAAAACCTGACTGCATGTTTAAATAACCTTAATTAAATGTAAGGAAATTCAAAGACATTTCAATTTCATTTAAAGGAATTACATCTTTTGATTTTTTTTGCCCTGATACTATACTCTAGTGACTGATAACTTTCTAAAAATCAAATGTTGCCTTCAAAAGCGCTCACATTGTTATCAAAAGTCCAGCACTTTTGCATAAAGCAGAAGGAAATTTCAGCTGGATTATTAAGCCCAATAGCAGCTGAAGTCTGCATCTTTCTCATGAAGCCAGAAAGACAGATCTGCTCCATTCTCCTTTTTTAACAAGCATTTTAATTTCATGCTTGTGGATAACGGATTACATTTTTTTCACCATAATCTTTGGCGGTTGTAATCTATTTTACCTGAAGGGCTGCGAGGTCCACAGCGGGTCATTCTCCACCATAGATAAAACATTATGCAAAATCTGAGACCAGTGAAATGACTTTAGCCCTGCCTGTATGACCGCATTAAAAAGATGGAAAATCATTGTTAAACGTTTATTCAGTAGAATCACAAAGCTCTGTGTCTGCATTCATTTCCCATCCTTAGCACTGAAACTGCGATATTAAATTATCTACAATATTAAACATTTTAAAGCCTTTTGAGAGTTACAGGTAACTAAAAAAAGCAAGATTCTTATTTATAACCTCAAGCTAGCATTTAATTAAAAAAAATTAACAAGAAAAACGCCCTGGAAAAGATGAAGCAAAAGGCTGCGTTCTCTCGTCTGGGAGGCAGGCTGCAGCGCCATCTACTGGAGAGTGAAAGTACAGCTAAGGAGAAATTCAGACTCACAACTCCAGCTTCAGTAATGACATCTCTCTACAATCACGGGTACCACTGTGGACACCAGCAGGGCATCCCAGCATGCCAAACTTTTCACAGCAGAGCTAGAAGAGACAGGCTAGACTTTTCAAATATTACTGGCATATTAATGACATTTTTATGATTCGAACTGAGGGAGAAGAGACTCAATTTCACAATTCTTAATGGGTCCCAGCTTTCCATCAGATTCCAAAGAGACTATGAAGGGCATAATCGAAAGGGGCACCCAAGTTTTCCTGAGGACATCCTCGCAGGATGTCCTGGCGAAGAGGCGGGGAAACCTGTATTATCGAAACAAGATGGGCAACCATCTTTCGTTTCGATAATACGGTCGGGGACGCCCAAATCGCGAAATTCAGGTCGACCTTAGAGATGGTTGTCCCTGATTTTTGGCGATAATGGAAACCGAGGACACCCATCTCAGAAACGAGCAAATCCAAGACATTTGGTCATGGGAGGAGCCAGCATTGGTAGTGCACTGGTCCCCCTGACATGCCAAGACACCAACCGGGCACCCTAGAGGGCACTGCAGTGGACTTCACAAATTGCTCCCAGGTGCATCCTTATCTTGTGTGCTGAGCCCCCAACCCTCCCCTCCAAAACCCACTCCCAACAACTGTACACCACTACCATAGCCCTAAGGGGTGAAGGAGGGCACCTACATGTGGGTACATGTGGGTTTTGGAGGGCTCACATTTACCACCACAAGTATAACAGGTGGTAGGGGGATGATGGTCCTGGGTCCACCTGCCTGAAGTGCACTGCACCCACTAAAACTGCTCCAGGGACCTGCACACTGCTGTCATGGAGATGGGTATGACATTAAAGGCTGGCAAAAAATATTTAAAACAGTTTATTTTTGAGGGTGGGAGGGGGTTAGTGACCACTGGGGGAGTAAGGGGAGGTCATCCCCGATTCTCTCCGGTGGTCATCTGGTCAGTTCGGGCACCTTTTGAGGCTTGGTTGTAACAAAAAATGGACCAAGTAAAGTCACCCAAGTGCTCGTCAGGGACGCCCTTCTTTTTTCCATTATTGGTCGAGGACGCCCATGTGTTAGGCACGCCCCAGTCCCGCCTTCGCTACGCTTCCGACACGCCCCCGGGAACTTTGCTCGTCCCCGCGACGGAAAGCAGTTGAGGACGCCCAAAATCGGCTTTCAATTATGCCGATTTGGGCGACCCTGGGAGAAGGACGCCCATCTCCCGATTTGTGTTGAAAGATGGACGCTCTTCTCTTTCGAAAATAAGCCTGTATGTGACAGAAAGACTGACCTTTCTTCAAAGCATAGTTTCAATAGACAGCAGCTACTAATCATCTGTACACAGGAAACCCTTCGTATACACAAAAGTCAAGTCACACACTATCACGGTACATGCTCTGGCCCAAGACACAGGACAAAGAACTCATATCCTGACTACAAGCCCAAAGCCACCTCCCGGAACACACCCAGGGAGGGAGAGGGGGAGATAGAAAAAGAGAGAGAATCCCCCTGTAGTGACACACAACGGAGAAAAATCATAAAAGACCAACAGAATGAAGGACTGAAAGAGATATTTACTACTACTTATCATTTCTATAGCACTACTAGACGTACGCAGTGCTGTACGCTTGAACAAATGTTGTCCTGCTCCACTATCACACACTCCTTTAAATTTATGAATTCTAGCGTTTACTTATTTACCTCATTTATACTAAGCGGGTAACAATTTTTAAAACAGCAAACACATGCAACAGCCTTAAAATACTAATACTGTTGTAATTAGTTGTGAAGTTGATTGACCCATTATTTTACTCTTTGTATTTAATTCTGCAGAAATACACAACTTTATCACCTAATCTGTAAAAAGCAGAAATGAAAAATGAAGAGGCTCAGTGACACAGGTCTCCACAATATACCAGGCTGTAAACTGTGTCAGTACATATCACAGGACCCCCCCCCCCCCCCCCCCCCACACACACACACACACACACACACACACACACACAAATCATGGGAAGGACATTCATTTCGGTAAAAGAAAACAAAAAGAAAAATCCCTCTTGCTGTGGCCTTATTTGCTTTTAAAATGCAGTCTTCCCCCAATTTAAAGGGAGAGTCTCTTCTGATCTGTTGCAAGACGTTACTGAGGTTTCTCAGCTCTCTGCACTTCTGGAATTCTTCACTGACCTCTGCCCGTCAACCTTCTCTCCTGTATCCTGCAGTATGTCAGGTTTCATCTCATCCGCTTATTCTCTCACTTATTAAAATCAGCAACAAAGCTCACGCCAGGTGAACTCAAAATGTTCCTTACTCTCAACGTGGAACAGGAGCTGAACGCTTTCAGATTTCAGGGTGTCTCTTGAGAGCTTTTAAATAAACCTCTCCACCTTTTGGGCAGCAAAGGCAGCTAAAAGCCTTGCAAAGTCTACACGCTTATAGTTTGTACACATACAGTTCTGCTTTCACACACATTAGGAATTAGTATCTCCAACTAAAGAAAACGCAACAGTCTAAACTATACTCAAAGACAGAAATGACAATTTCAAGCCCAGACAATGAAGGGTTTGACAAGATATCTCACTTTACAATGATGCATCACTCAGCTGCTTATCTGAGGTCTTTCTTAAGATCCAAAATTTGCTTTATCATCCCATCAACTGAATCAGACTATAGAAAAAAAATGGCTGAATTAGCCTGCGGAATGGAATATGCTAAACAGATTTCAATCAAATTTCCTCATGACATGGCCTGCTGTCTTGACTCCACACCTTTTATTCATCTTGTCTGTCTGTCTGTCTGTCTGTCTGAATTAGCCTTGTCGAGGAGTTGAGACTGTCCGTGTATATAGAAAGAGCAAAATATGGCCAATCATGCTAGAAAACGGGAAAAGACGCTTTGTAAATAAAAGGGTTCAGCAACACAGTTTTGAAATAAAATTCTTCTGAAATTGTTTTAATAGTTAGCTGCTGGAAACTATGTGAGATTAAGTAAATAAATTGCACTGCCCCCAGAATCCAGGGTTCTTCTGTCTCTATATCGAGTCTTTTACAAACCAGATCCACTGTCTTAGGAGGGAAAGACTTGGGAAAAGAAGTAATTAAATCATAAAAGACCTGGCCCAGGGACTTCAAAAATGTAAACACTGCATCATTTTACCAGACCATGTCTCTTCTGACAGATACTCAGCAGTTCAAACAGAAAATGTTCAGTGTATTTTCAATTCTGTTTTCAGTTACATTCTTACTGCATCAGGCATTATTATATAATTTTACCTTTGCAGAAAGAAATCGAAAATTGTAATGGAAATGGAGATGCTGCATCTTTAGCGCCCACTGATTTTGCAAAAGCTCAAAGCTTCTTATCTTTGCTTGAGGAGGACAACATTTAGCAAAATGCAAGATTCTTTACGTGACTTTAGCGGTTCTTTCCAACCATCTGCCCTCTGATACCAGGCAGGCTGTCAGATGACACTCAGAAAGATGATTATTCTGGGGAAGTGTTTTTTTTAAGGGACACAGAGAAACGAGTCTCTTCATGTTTTTTAGTCACCGGCTGAGACTCAGCAGGCGTGTGCTCTCGAAGAGGTTCTGTGTGTATGAAGCAATTTTTCTCATGTACTGCTAGGAACGTTCAGCCGCTGTATCACATAATCCCAGGATGCCATAAAGGGCGCCCATATCGGGGTGTGATCCGGGGACGCGCGTGCAACCTAACTGAATAATGAGCCAACTAACACCAGTAATTGAACGCTAACAATCATGGCTATTAACTGCGTGTATTCTATAAGTCCCTTAGCGCGCAACCCAAAAGGCAGCATGGCCGTGGGAGGGGCATGAACGGGTCCGAAGCGTTCTCAAAACATGTGCGCAGTGTTCCAGAATTCTGGGGATCCGCACCCAACTTGCCAGGTTTCATCAGGCATAAGTCCTAAATCCCTGCTAAGCGCTATTCTCGAAAGAGCGCTCTTTGTCCTGGTACCATTTACTGAATCCGGCCCCAGGACACCAGCTCATCTCAACCTCTGTGTCCTGATAATCCTCCAGTTGCCTGGGCACAGAGTTTTTATCTATTTGTAGCATTTGTATCCCTCATTGTCCCACCAATTTGCAGGCTCAATGTGGCTTACATTTGTCGTAATGGCTGTTGCCATTTCCGGGTAACAGAATTACAAATGGTATTGTGTTAAGGTGCATACATACATGGTAATATACACGGAACGTAACATACATGGAACAGATCATAATATATGTATATAACATATGCATAAATACATGGCAAGGAAAAATACATTATGGTAGAGCAAGAAGGTTCCTGAATGGCATGTTGGATTGTAACATATGTTGGGTCTTCGACTATAGATATCATAGTCAATATAGGGATTGAATTATTGAATCAATACCTGCTTAAGACATTAAGAGCTTCCTCCCACTTTCGTCGAGGGTATCCTGGTTTCTCTATGGGTTTAGCCCCAGGAAGAAACACAGCTGGTGCCTGTGAATAGGACACTTCTTGACCTGAGATTTGGCTCAGGCAGGCCATCTTTTGTTGGCCCAGCAGCGGTTCCTGCTCCTTTGGCCCAGTTGGGCTAGGATCCTGCACTATGTGTCTTTACTCACCTCTATCTGGGTATCTTTCCTCTACTTGAAATCTTTTCCTAACCCTTTTACTTAAGGCAAATGCTTCTGTGCTCCATGTACTTCTCACCTACCCCTCCCCCCCCTTTTATCTCCATACACACAGCATGTACTTCAGTCCCTCAGGCTCTGAGTGTGTCAGACATGTTCATTTCACAGGCAGTCAGTTTAGGTTTTGAAATTCAATGATTTTTACCTTCAAAATGTTTTGCACGTGTTCCTTGAGATTTTTCATTCCTAAAACTAAAATCAGTACATTACCACTCTGGAATTACTACCGTGGCAGTTCCTCCCCCACAGTGCTCCCTTCCAAAATGGCCGCATGGCAAGTGCTTCACTTACCGCACGGCCGATTCTTTTCTAGCAAAAGCGAGAGCTGCGGTAAAAGGGGGCCTCAGCGCATGTCAAAAACATGTTCTGACGACAGAGCAGACCCCCCCCCCCTTAAAAGGACCCCATAGTGCTGATACTGCAGCCCACAGCCAGGTGAGGCAAGCAGATTCTTTCCCCAGCGCTCCCTGCTGGAGGTCCGCTGAGATTCATCTAGCTTCGGGTCAACTAAACACAGTGTTTTATTTACTTTTCTGGAAATCAGGCCTGCTCTGCTCGAGTGACACTTGCTCTTGCAGTCTGTGAGAGACTAAAAGTTGAAGAAAAGACATGACAATAATGTTTTTATCTAAATAATTCAGGTTTATGCTCCCAGCAGCGTGAGCGAAAACGGCGTAATGCTCGATGCCTTTGAATCCAGTGAAACGAAGGCATTCAGACGGACCCATTAAGCTCTGGTTTGTCTTTCAAAGAAGCAGAGATCAATCAACGCTGGGAGACCCAGAAGCTGCAGGAGCAGAAGGTCCCAGCTCTGAATGGCTAATGCACAGACGCTGTGGCCAGAGCAGGCCGAGAGGAAAAGGAACACAAAATCACACTTTATAGAAAATCATCTACTTAAGACGTTCTTCAAATAGCTCATTAATTCCCAGCTAAAGATCACAGCATCTCTAGCAAAATTATTATTCCAGGTAATAAAATCCTCTGAATGACTCGATTTAGCTCTCATCACATATAGACGTCCCAATCCCCTCTACAATCAGAACTAAGTTTATATTCTCTGTGGACAAAGAAACAGTAGTAGAGGGTTTATTGGCCACTTATTTGATTACATCTCAGCACAAAATGTACTGATTTTAGTTTTATAAATTAAAAATCTCAAGGAACACGTGCAAAACATTTTTGAAGGTAAAAATCATCGAATTTCAAAATCTAAACTGATTCTGCCTATGAAATGAACATGTCTGACATACTCAGAGCCTGAAGGACTGAAGTACATGCTATGTGTATGGACATAATGGGGGGGGGAGGGGGGGCTGGTGAGAAGTACACGGAGCACAGAAGCATCTCCATATTACATTTCACAACTGTTTTATCTGACTTAGAATGCGTCCTCGTGACAACGGCAAACAGATAAATTTATGGAGCATCTTAACATTCTACTCAGCTTTTAACCCAAGGATCCTGAATGGCAAAAACTGCCCCTAGAATTTGTGAAAATGGTCCCTTAACATGTTGCATTATTCAGTCATTAATTGCACACTAAACCACACGTAAGTCAGAAAATGAGATTTACAAGCTGGAAATCTACAGGAAAACAGGGTGCAACAAAGTTCAGCTTGTATGAAAAGGGAAAGCAGGCAGCATGTTTGAAATGCTAAATTTTCATATGAGCAGAGAACTGCCTTTCCGTCACATTGCAAAGTTCCCCGAAACAGCGTATTACATCGGAGGGAGCTGTCTGAAACACATAAAACAATACCAAATTTTCCTTTTCTTCAGAGTCACGGAACATACAGACCTTCAGTCTCCCTCCTTTGAATAAACTGTATTAAATCAAACTCTTCTTAAAAAACAAAGCACCTAATCTTTAACAGACCGGAAAACATCTTAGTGATAGACCTAAAAATTATGTGGCCAGCAGGTCTAAGCGACTTTGCTTATACTGAAGCAGTAACAAGGGGAAACAGTGATCGTTTCCATAAAGTGAATCATTGACAAAGAACTGAGGTGTGATCAAAACCCTGACCTCCCCAATCCCAGTGTAGAATTGATTCCCAAAATACTGATTTTCTTGGATAAGGCGTTTTACACACCACTTCAACCCGTCTCTTAAGTTGATCTGATAAGAGATTTCTTTGTAATTCAACTGATCAGCTCCTATGATTCCTCCCCGAGAACTCCGCTCACTATCTGCACCCTTCTCCTCCACTGCTAACTCCAGACTCCGTTCCTTTTATCTTGCTGCACCTTATGCCTGGAATAGACTTCCTGAGCCGGTAGGTCAAGCTCCATCTCTGGCCGTCTTCAAATCTAAGCTAAAAGCCCACCTTTTTGATGCTGCTTTTAACTCCTAACCCTTATTCACTTGTTCAGAACCCTTATTTTATCATCCTCACTTTAATATTCCCTTATCTCTTGTTTGTCCTGTTTGTCTGTCCTAATTAGATTGTAAGCTCTGTCGAGCAGGGACTGTCTCTTCATGTTCAAGTGTACAGTGCTGTGTACGTCTAGTAGCGCTATAGAAATGATAAGTAGTAGTAGTCTTTGGGATTCCAGAATCTTGCTGCTCTTTGGGATTCCGGAATCTTGCTACTCTTTGTCCTTATCCCTTATTTGTCCTGTTTGTCTGTCCTAATTAGATTGTAAGCTCTGTCGAGCAGGGACTGTCTCTTCATGTTCAAGTGTACAGCGCTGCGTACGTCTAGTAGCGCTATAGAAATTATAAGTAGTAACAGTAGTGCTTGGGATTCTGGAATCTTGCTACTCTTTGGGATTCCTCATGGAATCTTGCTACTCTTTGGGATTCCGGAATCTTGCTACTCTTTGTCCTTATCTCTTATGTGTGCTCTTTGTCTGTCCTGATTAGATTGTAAGCTCTGTCGAGCAGGGACTGTCTCTTCATTTTCAAGTGTACAGCGCTGCGTATGTCTAGTAGCGCCTTAGAAATGATAAGTAGTAGTACATGAATTACACGCGTTCCGCTGGCTTTCCTTCCAGTGTAATGCTTACACATTCAACAAATCAGCTCGTATGATGCAGTACATGTGAATTACGTGTATTTCTTGCAGTGTAGCACTTGCACATTGAAAATACAATGTCATTCAGAAGCCTGGTTTGTTTTGGTATTTTTTTTTTTTTTACCAAACATCTGCTATGAATATTTCCTGCACAACCAGAAGCCCTCAAATACCAGAGCAAACAGCAGCTCCTGTAATTCTCTCTGGTTTTACATGTTTCATTTCTCCTTTGGACAAAGTCTTTAAAATACAGACTTCAGACTGGGGTCAGACTGGATTTTATAAGCGCAGATTGCGGTCAGTGCTGTAAAAATGAGGAGCGCTGAATCCTGTAGATGATGGAACACTGATTCCTTAAGTTTAAAGACTAATGAGAGGGAATGCCGGATTTATTCTCATTCTCTGCTTGGGTAGCCTTTCATGGAAACAGATATACTGCTAATTCTTCATGATTCCAATTCCTGGGCATTTTATCTGACACATCCACAAATTCAGGAAGAAAACCAGGCTTATTTTAGTGTTAAATTAGAAGAGACTCATTGTCCTGCAAGGAGAACTGGACTTTAACTCTCCAGAAAGTATTTATTTTTCCCAACTGGCACAGCCCATGGTTATGGCTCATTTCAGCTTTGCTATTCTAACCTTTCTAATACGGTACATTGAAAGTTAGTCGTCATGTCAATGCTTTGCAAATGAGCAGCGACTACACTGGCTTTCCACCCCTTTCTTACTCTGCTGAGTCCAGGGTGGCTTTTTCAGCCCTTTTCATGTCTTAAAATCATTGGGAACAAAGCTCCATTCGCAGGAGAAAATGTCTCTCACCCGTACGGAGTCGGAAGGAAATGGTAGTGATTCATTGCATTGTGTTTTTATGGGACACCCAGAATGTCCAGTATGTGAAAGCGCTTACTGCAGCTGTGTGTCAAAATCTCAGTCCATCTTCAGTGGTGCCGACATCTACCTCTCCTAAGACAGTGAACATCGCTAGGAAGAATTTTAAGCTTTGCAATTCTCTTACCAATAAAACCTTTCAATATTTTTGGGCTATATCAGGAGAAAATGATTATTGTGGGCTACTGTTAAGGCAGGTTATTTTACTGTTAACTCACTATTAGTAGCTAGGTCTCATGTGCTAAACTAGCATGAGTTAAAGGTACAATAACATGTCTTAATGGTAATCTAGGAACCAAACAGTGGAACCCCTTACCACCCAAAATAAGAAATAAACAGGAATATACTAGATTCTGCAAAATCCTCAAATCGTTCCTATTCAAACAAATCCTCACAAAGAACAGCCATATCTCAAACAACTACTTATTACTTGAATTGGTTATTTATCATTAACTTTCTCTCTACTTCATGTACAATTTCTCATTGATAATAGATTTTCTAAATGTTAAACATCCATAGCTATCCCAGTACGTTTATGATATTGTATTGTAAAATTGGATTGTTACAACAAATTACTTTCTTATGCATTATTCTTTGGTATGTATCTTATACTGTTCATTGTAAGCCACATTCAACTCAAACTTGTTTGGGATAATGAGGGATATAAATGTCATAAATAAATCCATGTTGATGACTTCCCTGCCATAGTGTTAAGAGTTTCAGTCTCTGGTAACGAGAGCCAATATTGTGATGTCATAATGCTTCATTCCATCAATAAGAGCCAACCTCATTTGTGATGTCACAATGGCTTGACTGCTCTAGACTTGGGTCACTTCTGATACTGTGTTGTCATAATGCCTCATTCCACCAATAACAGCCAATCTCATCAGTGATGTCACAATGGCTTGGTTCTCCTATACTTGGCTCACTTTTATTACAAACAGCAGTGATTTCAATTTCTAGAGACATTTCTTTTTTCTTTATTTATTTGTTACATTTATACCCCACATTTTCCCACCTATTTGCAGGCTCAATGTGGCTTACAGAGTACCGTGAAGACGGTACAAAGTGATGTTATAGTCAGATAAGTTTCAAATGTTACAATCACATTGGGAATCGCAGAGAAGAAGAGTTAAATACCAGACAACGAAATATTAACAAAACCAAACAAAGCCGAACTCCCTACAACGGACTACCTCACTTATTCGGACATGCATAACGCGTTATGCACCACCACTTTATTTCCCACACCGGAAATTAACTTTCTATATTTGACCATCTAACTACCCTATAATTTATTCTATCATCCATGAACATTAATGCAATATCACTTTGTAATATACCCTATCTTGTACATGTTATACCACTTTGTATTTCTCATTCCGGAAACGGCGACTGTCACTACGGCATAATGTAAGCCACATTGAGCCTGCAAATAGGTGGGAAAATGTGGGATACAAATGCAACAAATAAAAAAATATAGTGTTCATTACGAGCTTTGGTTACGTTGTGTTGCAGGGTTCAGATGCTTAAGTTGGGTCGGTAGGGTATTCCTTTCCCAACAGGTAGGTTTTTAGTAATTTAGGGGGAAGTTATCAATGTGAGCTACTGTTACGACATGTTCTTTTATTGGTAACTAGGTCTCACTACGTAAATGGGACTGTGCTAAAATAACGTGAGTTGTGGTACGGGGAGCCCCTCAGTGTTTTCATTTGTTTGTCTTAGATAATACCCAAAACAAAGGACACAAAATAACTTTTATTAGGAGTTACAATGTTTCCTTTGTTTTGGACGTCTGCTGCCTGTGATATCTGTCTTAGATAATACAGCATTTTGCATAGGTAAACTTGTTATAAAATATTACAGTTTATATAAAGAAAGTCTGAAAACCCTTCAAGTGAATTCTTGTTTTGAAATAAAACTGAATCTTGACTTGCTGTGCAGTCATTTGTAATGCCGATGCGTTCTCTTCCTCCTCACCTCCCCCACAAACATATCCTGAAATGGAAAGTGTATATTCAGACGGTACCTAGTCCAGAACAGACTCAAGGCCTTTGTCTAGGTACCTCCTCTCGGTTAAAAGAGACCAAACTCACTTTTGTCTAATTAATTGTGAAAGGGTTTTTATGAAATGTCACTAAAATATTTACCTAACTGCACCGCATCCCCTGCAGTCTATATTGACAGTTCACAACATCAATACAACCCACTTTCCGAGAACCCACAGGGTACATCGGAGCCTCACGTAGGACAAAAGCCAAACAAAAACAAACAGAAGGATCCCTCTCTACCTACCAATCAAACTTCCATTCGAAATGAAAGGAATGGAGGAAAGGATCGCAAATCTGAACCTAAGGACTGCAGTCCTGACAAAGACACTCGGGTTTGGATTTGGAGAATTGTGTTTTATTATCCACCTTCCCAATCCCCCAGCTGAAGGCAACTTACAATTTAGCTACATTCGATCAGAGAACCACAACTATAAAGATGAAAAATCCAACACGCAGACAAAACATGGGAAAAGACGCTGTCTGCAGCCCCTCACACAGAGGAACCTTAATAATATTTAAAGAAGGGTGTTACATTAATGATCGCAGAAAGCACTTTTCACACCTCATCCATCTTGTGCAAACAAAAATGATCTCTTTGACAGCGTTAGGAATTAATCTGGATCTAGCCAGTCATTTCCCGTTTCTCTGCAGGACTGCACTGCACATTTATATGAATGAGACACTGACCATTAATCTAGGTATTTTTCTCACAAACTTGTGCGGGTGCGAAAACACAGCAAAAACAAAAAGCCCCCAGCACTCTGCTGAAGCCTGTACACAAAAGGGGGCGAGAAGAACGGCCACAAATTCTGTCTGTTCCACTTGCTTTCACCGGAACGTGCTATAGTCTGACTGTAGGTCAATCAAATGCTGAGAGTTCTCAGCCATTATAACAATCATAGGGTCTCTACTCAGAACGCACGCTAACACATTTACAAGGCGCAGCGCAAAACATGAGCCAGGTGAGGTAGAAATGATCTGCTTGGACCACAACTGACAAACTAATTACAAGGACGTAGGTCCGACTAAATTATGAAATCTATCCTAATCATTTTCAGAAGACCAGAAGCTTAAAAGTGTCAAGTTCACAGCTTTAAAAGGCAAACCGTATAGTTCGAAAAAATAAAAATTCAAAGAAGATGAGGTTTCTTTAAACTGAAGCTCTGCTTTTCACCTGCAGAGTATCTGGAGCTCAGGGACGGTGAAGCAGTCACAATTTATAATGATAAAGTGCATTAAATAGCTGCTGGGTTCACCCTGATCTCAATATCAAGATCAGGGTATCCCAGTAGGACGGACAATTACCCTGCAAAGTGTGACCTCTAGAAATGAGTCCTTGAAGGTCTGGCTAATAGTGTTACTGATGAGAAGGCCGCCGCTCTCCCTCTCACATCAGCGCAAACACATGGAAACGAAGCAAAGAACGTTTCATTTGGGAGCGTACACCAGCACAGACACCGAGGGACAATTATCTAGACAGCATCCTGGTTTTTGGCTAAGGACCACACAGGAATGATTATTATTATTATTACATTTGTACCCTGCGCTTTCCCACACAATGCAGGCTCAATGCGGCTTACATAGTAATTTGAAATACAAAGTTAATAGAATTTTAATAAAACAGTAGTAAAACAATGTAAAGTTGGGCTTAGTAGTTTATGATAAGTTGAGCTAGATAATATATGATTAGGCTAAAAGAGGGTAGACAGGATAGGATAGTGTAATTTGGGAGAAATGGTGCCACACAGAAGTGGCAAACTTACACAAGGCAACTAGCAGGAAAGTACACGCCCTGACGACAGTGCGTCGTGATTCGATGGTGCGTAGTTTCCCGATAGATGCGTCCAAGCACCGAGTCTAGGTGGAGCACACAGATTTAAAAATGCTACAATTTACACACATTCTGGCTGACATCCAGACGCACATTTACAGCAATCACAGGGTCTTATTCCGCTATCGCTTAAACTGGCATTCCACAGAGGTGCCAACTTTCCTTTTCGGAACAGATTGGGCTGGAAGAACAAGCGAGCTCAGCTCAGAATTTGGGTCCTGAATCCGCAGCTTAGAACAGTGTTTTTATTCTCAATCGAGCTACGGTGTGAGAAAGCCGAAAATCTGCTGAAAATTCAGGGCCATGGCAAACCCGGGTCTACCCGCAGTCACCAATGCAGCTGTTCGAGCTGTTTATCTGTTTCTGTTCAACGTGCACATAGAGCAGAGCAGGCCCATTGTGCAACTCTATTTTGAACTGCCTAATATTAATGGAAAAGCGATTTTAACCTCACAGTAAAACTAAAGAAGACGCTTCACAACCTCCCCTACACGGCTCTGCTGTGCTTTTTGGATAAAATCTTTCAACACAAACTCCACACACAGCAAGTAGCGAGCTCTTTCTATGTACGAGTTCCTGTCCACACACACACACATGACAGAGCGTGGGGAAACGTTTCCTGAGGGGACTGCAGTACGGGAAGCTGAGCAGAACAGGATGGGAAACATGAACGATACAAATGTGGGTGACATTTTGACAATGAATTTCTTCCCAAGAATTCTCCTTGCAGAGGACGGAACAGGAGGGTTAGGGACTGTCCTCTATACTTTTCTCTCCCACCCTCTCTCCAAAAACGCAATCCGACCTTCCCTTGCAATCACACTTTTTCTAATTAGTTTTCATCTTATGTTTCCTTCAATAGAATATTTTGCTGGTTCAGATTTGGAGCAGGTGATCATCCGCTCAAAGCCTTTGCGAAAACAGTGGGGTACAAATTTTAAAAGAGAACTAGAAAAACAATGACGTGTTTTAAGTATTTGTAAATAATAAACAAAAATAACTAAGAATACAGGAAAAACGAGGAATTTCTTCTGGCATGGGCATGTCCGTGCTTGTGCGTTGGGGGGCTACAAGGAGAGGATACACAGCGCTGCCTCCTTCTGTGGGGAGGGGTAAGAAAGGTTACTTAGAGCTGCCTCTGTGGAGGGGGGGGGAGAGGAGAGGCAACAAAGAGCTGCCTCTTTGTGTGGGGAGGGGTAGGAGAGGATGTATGGAGCTACCTCTTTGTGCATGGGGGGGGGAGAAGAGTCAGAGAGTTGCCTCCTTGTGCAGGTGGGGGGGGGGAGTAGCAGAGGATACTCTGAGCTGCTTCTGTGTGCGAGAGGGAGGACAAGAGACAGAACTGCCACCGTGTGCAGGTGATAGAGACAAAAACTGGAAGACCACTTGCCACAGGCTGAGAGGATGCTCACTGGAAGAAAAAGACGGGGAGAGGCAGAGGTCAGGGAAGCTTTGCAGTATTACACAGGGGATATGAAATGGGCTTTGCAGCTTTTATCTGGCCTACATTCTCTGCCAACAGCTTTTCTAATAAGTTTAACTTCAAATACTGTGGCGAGGAAATATTTGCAAAATCTGTATGTTTTAACACAGTTTCTCAGTCATGTCAAAATGTTGACATGCAAAATGTAATAAAGGCATTTGATAAGCAATGATCATTTCAGCGGGATTTGAGAAAACCCAACAGCGTACGGAAAACCTCCTCTGCAAATCTGTATCCTCTTCAGAGTCGGGATAAAGACCAAATCCGTTCATCAAACACCTCCAGGCTCCAACATGTAATAGAAACAAATTGTCAACGACGCCCAAGCCAGCGGCCCAGACCCTTCTGCTTTGTACATCGATACTGATGTCTAATGATCCCCTTGGGCAGATCAATAGCTACAATCCTTCTGCCTGCCTTTTCTGCTTAGTGGCACAGTTGACAGCGGAGTAGAGAAAGGAACGCAGATACACCAAGTTTCCAGGTAAGAACACAGGTGTCTACACGCCAGAATGGAAAAGCTGTCGTGTCATGAACCATCTCCTGAAACGAGAGCCACAGCAATCAGAGAATTCGTTCTGGGGGGGGGAGGGGTTGTTGGGATTTGTCCCCCGTGTAGCTCTGATGCCCTTTTCATGGCTGTTCCAGTAATAGAGAGAAACTGGTCTGCATTACACCAGACAGACATGACATAACGTCAATCACAGTAAAATGGAGGCTGCAGTTTGACTAAGATACGTTGGCTTGAAATCTCACAGAAGGGTTCGTGCAAAGATTGCTCAGATCTGAAAAAAAGTCAGGCACATAAAACATGGAGACCACTGTGCAGAGAGTGCCTTCAAAAACACAGGAAATCCATCTTAATAAATAAATAAATAAATCAAACCCAGACACAATGAGGTTTCGTCTTATGGAAAGAACGGGAAGGGATGTTTGGAATTAGCTCACTCCTTTTTTCATCTGTAGCTCCAGACACCTCAAATTCATGCACAGCAGGTATTTTCCCTGACACCGCAGGGCTCACAATCTAAGTTTGTACCTGAGGCAACGAAGGGTTAAGTGACTTGTCAAAGATCACAAGGAGCAGCAGTGGAATTTGAATCTAGCTCCCCTGGTTCTCAGCTCTACTACTTCTATCCAGAGAAAGACCTTTTTGGAGTCGACATTTAGATGGCAGTGATCAGAGTTTTGCTGACTGTCGCCGGAGTTATGCCATGTTCAGACTCTGGCATTGAATTTCCAGGTTCGCAAAGCCAGTGGCATTCCTAGGGGAGCTGACACCCTGGGTGGATCGCCGATGCGCCCCGCCCCCCAGGTGCAGCACCCCCCCCCCCCCGGATGCAGCGTGACCCCCCCCCCGGTGAAAGGACACCCCCCCCCCCCGTGAAAGAACCCCCCTCCCCGGGTGCACGCCGCTGGAGGGGGTGCCGCGCGTGCCTGTCCTTCATTCGTTCCATGCTCCCTCTGCCCCGGAACACCCCCCCCCCACGCCCCCCCCTTGGTATGCCACTGCACAAAGCCGGCTAAAGCACAGCTGGTTAAGTGTGATTTTCAACATCTAACCAACTAAGGAGCACTGCGTAATGACAGGACTGAGTGTTATGCGGTTACCTTGGCCAGTTAACTGCTGCATATCGGCACTTAACCGGCCAAGTGCAGATTCCATCCCCGGAACACTCCCTAAAATAGCCATTTTTCAACTTGACTCTAACCGGTCATTTTCAGAACTACTAACTGATTAAGTGCTGCTAAAAATGACCGGTGAGCCCCGAAGCCAGGTGCCATTTCTGGCCGGTTAAATTGCTTTAAATGTCGATCCCTTTGTGTTTTTAGGAAGTTAGTTAAAACTTTCAGGGTAAGTTACACTAGTTCACCAGTAGCTTGTGAGGCATGATTGGCTTATCCGTTGATTTCCAGCAATTCTAAAGTTAAAATCAAGCCGTTTAATGTGCTAAATACCTGATCTTCTCCGTAATAAAGGAGCTGGCGTTAATAGGGGAAAAGTGGAGCTGCACTAACACGTTTGGTGACGATCTTTTGTCACTAAATGGATAGGAGTTTAAAATTATGTTGGCTAACTAGTGAGTCAGACTTTAACATAGTAACATAGTAGATGACGGCAGAAAAAGACCTGCATGGTCCATCTAGTCTGCCCAAGATAAACTCATATCTTGAATTTGTACCTGTCTTTTTCAGGGCACAGACCGTATAAGTCTGCCCAGCAGTATTTCCCGCCTCCCAACCACCAGTCCCGTCTCCCATCACCGGCTCTGGTACAGACCGTATAAGTCTGCCCTCCCCTATCCTAGCCTCCCAACCACCAACCCCTCTTCCCCCCACCTGCTCCGCAACTGGTGAGCAGTGGCATGGCTGCTGGACATCACTGCTGAATCCACGTGAAATCATATGCCAACCTGCCTAAATCTTCGGCTCTGTGATTTTTATTCTCTGAAGTCGGTTAATCACCTACTTCTTCGGATTCTTGCGCTCTTTCATAGTCGTCTCCTCAGCATTTGCCCAGACATTTTATGTTGTGTTCTTATGTCACGTGATTTAGCACGTTCAACATTTTTTTTGCCAACGCCATTATGAAGATTTTCGTTGTAACACAGACTGAAAGCAAACGTCCAGTTACACCTGCAATTCACTGAACTGTTCTAGAGTGATCTGTAAAGCTTGCAAGACTGGATGGATACATGATATTCACAAAGGCGGCCTTCATATGGTCTTCCTAGTAAATCTGCCCCTCCCTGGAACCCCTGATGAAACCCCTCCACACAGCATGCTGGGCTAAGTTCACCTACAGCAGTGCAATCCTCCACCTTTCTCCCCCTTCGCCTCAGAATCTTCTCCTCCAACCCTCTCCCTAGCCTGATCTCTCCCCTCCCGTGCCCAGGAACAGTCTTCTCTCATCCCTCCAGCATCCTCTTCCTCCCATGCTTCTCTCAACCCTGCCCTCAACATCCACCACATTGCTGATACCTTCTAAACCCTGAGGACAGCTTGTCTCCCTGAGACCTCCAATACTCTCTCTAATGACTCCTCCTACCCTGGAAGATAGCCTGTCTTTCTGAGACTTCCACTTAGCCAAACTGGGCCAAACCAATGGTCCATCTAGACCAGTGTCCTGCTTCCAACAGTGGCCAATCCAGGTCACAAGTACCTGACAGAAGCCCAAATAGTAGCAACTTCTGTATGTGCTGGCTCCTCCTGATAGTCTGTCTCCCTGAGACCTCTGCCGCTCTGTCTGATGGCTTCTCTTGATACGTGAAGACAGTTTGTCTCTTTGAGACCTCTGTCTACTGACTCCTTCAACCTCTGAAGGCAGTCTGTCTCAGAGACTTTAGTGTTCGAATGGCTCCTCCTGATTTCTGAAGACAGCTTGTCTCCCTGAGACCTCCATTGCTCTGTCTACTAACCCCTCCTGATATCTGAAGACAGTCTGTCTCCTTGAGACCTTCACCGCTCCACCTGCTGTCTCTTCCTCCATCTGTGTTTTTGTTACGGAGGCGAGTTGAGCAATAGCAGAGACAGACACGATGATGAGACATGTGAGTCCCTGCAGAGCATATAAGATACCACCAGAGAAGAAAACCCTTCTGCAACGGTCTCTTCCTCTGCAGACTACACTCCACAGAGATCCTTCCTGCCTTCTTATCCATCTGAGCAATAGTTGTGGCCTGGTCTTTCAGCATAAGAATTGTGCTCAACAGCATTATTGGGCCAGACACAAAGGCCCGAGGGATGAATGCTGTGGTACATCTGCTTTTTTCCCCCCCAGAAATGAATAGTCTTATATCCTGTCCAGGCTTTAACGAACCCTTTTAATATAATGCTTAGAACTGGTCTTTGGTCTGTGCCTCTAGCACCTGCAAATTGCAGCTCATAAACTGTGAACTCTATACTTAATAACAGGAGTAACCGCAAACTCCAGCCCCGTCACAGCAAACATTTATCGAACAAGTCTTCTAATTGAATTTTATGGAATTTAGCCACCTTGACCTCGTGACCTATTCACTCCCCACTGTGTGTATTTTGGTTAGACAATACTGGCAGGAAATGATCTGAAATTCGAAATCTGAGCGTTCAGACACGTTACCTAGTGAATAGAATTCGGCCTTGTACAGATTCGGTGACGGTTTGTTAACAAGCACAGTAGAACCAGGAAACCAACCCTAGTGCAACCTCTAATTCAAAAGGGACTGGAGGCTCGGAAAATACAAGCGTTTCCTCCCCTCTTCCTTCTACTGAGTCACGAGCAAAGTGTAATATCAGACCACAGCGTATTTAACTAGAAATCACTGACTGTCAACCTCCTCCTCTTTCACCAATTCCATAAATCTGTTTCTGAAATAAAGCAGATTTTTAATGTGAAATAGAGCCTCAGATTTCAAATTGTACATCCAGGCACTCGTTTTCCAATATTGATATTTTGAAATTGACACTTTGCGTGGATGATAAATAAAATAATTCTCCTAACAATAACACAATGCATTCTGGTTACCTAGGACATCAATCAGCGGACTGCATCCCTCCCCCTCCATCCCTCCATTCCCATCTCTGTGTCCTCACACCTCCACAACTCGGACATGCAAATCAGCCAGGCCTTCCCAGAAAAAAGTCTCAGCCATCCTGTGTGGATTCCCCGTCTTCCCTTCCTCTCCAGGGCTGGTGATCACAAGAAATGGGACACAATCTGCTGGAGCTCCAGTGAAAGCACAGGACTCCCATCAGCCCCATTTGCATATTCACAAGAGTCCCATTTACATATTCCTTAGGTGGTGAGGAAGTGATCACTAAAGAAACATCAATATAAAAGAGGAAGGGGAGAAAACAGGAAACGGTGCCTTACCTCAGCTGGCTTGGCTTTCTCTTGCTCTTAAAAGGAATTCCCTGTGGTTCTGAATTTTTCACAACCATTGTTCAGGGTTTTCAGTTCTCGCTCTCCCCTCCTCCTCCTCTCTCTGTGTTGTCACTGGTTTTATAAAACACAATAATATTAAGAGAACGCCACGTTACACGAGCCAGAATGGCAATGGGGAGTCCAGGGCTCCGAGAAAGGAGCGAGGAAGGATCAGGGCTTCGTGAGCTCCCTAGAGCCACTGGCTCATTCAGGGTATGAACTGCTGGGACGTCCACGTGCAGCACTCTGGAAATATAAACACACAGATGTACATGGGACACTGGACACATACCTGTGTGTTCTGATTACCACTTACACACGGACACGCACACTGCATGTATTCTACTGCTCAGCCTCCGCCTATCAGAGCTACAATCATTGTGAATAAAGAGTTACACAAATCCAAATAAAATATTCTCTCTTTATTCACAGCACAACTGTAGGTAAATGTACAGTCTTAACAAAAAATTCATTTTCGTGTGTGTGTGTGTGTGTGGCATTCATGTGCTGCCTCTGAACAATAATGTAACCAGCAAGCTCGAGCTCCCACAGCCCCTCCACCCCACCCCAAGGTGAGGAAAACTATCTGACCAAAACATCAGGACAGGAGAGAAAAGGGAAAAATCCAAACCCAGCAGCTATCAGCATATAAATTCAATGTAATCCTTGAAGGGACATGTCCCCAGGGTCACAGATCAGACCACTCTTTCTTCTGTTTTATTTAATAGAGGTCATCCCGTCTGAGAAATGAGACCCCAAATGAAAAGCATCTTCAGCCTGGTATAATGTGAGCAGTCCAGGGTCAGCCAGTGTCTTCTGCGTCTCATCAAAAATACATAACCAGGCGGCTTGAACTGTATTTCTTTGGACGGAGCTGGAGGGGGGAAGGGAGGCACAGGGGGAAGAATAAAAGATGTTCTCCCCGTAAATGAGCTCCTTTTGCCATGTGGGGGATGACAACCTTTTCTAGAGGGAGGGAGGAAACCTCTATGTTAGTGTCCCACTCACAGTTTCACTTGGAATCATTTGACTGCAATTAAAGTTAAGTTCATTTGTTTCCCAGAATGATGCTTTGACTGTCTCCTTTATTCAAGTGGGTACAGTCAAGACAAAATATATTTAGTGCTGGGGACAGAGAAATGACACAAAGGAAAAGGTCTGAAAACAGAAATTGTGGCCGTCGGTGCCCTCCCCCCCTAAATCCAGCCTGGAGATGAGTGACCCTGCGGAGGGGAGCAAAGCTGCAGAGGTGACCCCATGCAAAGTAGCCTGTTAGGACTAATAAGGTGATATCCAGTGACATTACAGCCTGCTGGAAGGAACTCGCCCTCCCCTGGCCCATCCTCAGCTGGGAATTTACTACCTCTCTGCATTATTAAAGAGAGGGTCTCGCATCTACTTGGAGGGGCGGCAGTTGTGGAGGATGAAGAACAGCGCATTATTTTAAAACGGTTCTCTTAGTGCTGTCTTACACGAAGACGCTGAGCAGCAGGAAAGGAAGAATTAATGCAGATGCTGCTTAGACCTTCAAATCCGAGAAATGTCAATTGAAAAAAATTCCAATTTTGTCTAGGACACAGGAAATTGATGAGAATAAAACATCTTGTGTCCTTGAAAAAATAGTTCGGTTGTGTCCACAAAACTGCAGACCTGGTGATTATGAAAAATAATATGCAAAAAGGAAGCAAGAGTGGGGGGAACTCAGATTGTACCACATCAGAATGTAATCGGATAAGTACTCCAATGCATCACAAGAAAAACAAGTTCAAAACCTAACAGCTATATTTGTGTGTGTCTGTGTCTGTGCGTATGCATGTGTGCACATGTCTGTGTGTATATGTGTGTGTGCACATGCGTGTGAACATGTGTTGCATGCATGTGTGCATATGTACACATATGCATGCATGTGTATGTGTGCATGCATGCATGCACATGTGTGTGTGTGTAACTGAAGTGAATGTGTTTAATTTGTTATTGTTATTGTTTGTTAAGGGACCCTTTTAATGTCTGCTGAACACGTGAAAAGCAGGCTACCGTTCAAGTGTTTTGCAGTATTTTGCCTGTTAGCATGCGCTAAACGCATGTTAACTATTTTTTTAAATATTTTTGCTAGGGACATGGAAGCATTAACCAGTGAACCAGCTAGAGCAATGCATTAGCGTGCACTAAATGGATAACACTGCATTAACATGAGAGCGCTTAGGACCTCTTGCATAAGTGCTCTCACGTGTATTCGTAGCCAACCTAAGATACCCTCTATTTCCCCAGCTTTACATATCAACCCTACTATGTCCATTTTTTGTGCAAGATCAGAACTCCAGTCTTACATGGATACCCTTTCATGTACTTTTCTCTAGTTCCCCCAGTTAGTATTTGATCTAATTATACAACTAGTTATTGTTCATATCTGTATATCTGTTCTATGTAAGCTAACCATTTTAATGCTGTATAACATAGTAACATAGTAGATGACGGCAGATAAAGACCTGTACAGTCCATCCAGTCTGCCCAACAACATAAATTTATTACACATGATATGTGATACTTCATATGCATGCCTGGTCTTGATTTGTCCTTGCCATTTTCAGGGCACAGACCGTAGAAGTCTGCCCAGCACTGGCTTTGCTTCCCAATTACTGGTGTTGCCACCCAATCTCCGTTAAGCTTCTGTGGATCCATTTCTTCTGAACAGGATTCCTTTGTGTTCATCATACATATTTTTGAATTCCGTTACCGTTTTCATCTTCACCACCTACTGCGGGAGGGCATTCCAAGTATCTACCACCCACTCCGTGAAAAAATACTTCCTGACATTATTCATTAGTTTGCCCCCTTCAACCTCAATTCATGTCGCAGTTCTACCAAGTTAACTGTACTCCACCTAAAACGTAACGATTAAGCAGATATAAATGCCCAAATTAAATTTAATTTAAAAAATTAATATTTTGCAAGTCCTGCACGTTAACAGAAAAATGAGTATAGTACCTCTCTCTCCAGTGGGGTTGAGAGAGTGTCTGCAGCATGCTTTTCTAAGATCTGAAAGCTGTACCTTGTTGTATGCCCCCCCCCCCCCCCCTTCAAGCTACTGTAAACTAACCAAGTTTTTACCAGTTTAAAAGTATTCACAGTAACAAACAATGACCCTGGGCAACTTACTTAGCACTCCATTGCCTTAGGCTCAAACTCAGATTTTAAATCCTCCTAAAAAAGGAAAAGACCTTCTGTAACCAAAAGTAACTCTTCTTCAATTACCACTGGAAAAATATAAGTTACATAGGAAATAAAAAATTTCAAGCCAATCACTGTAACAGTTAGTATAATACTAAGAGGACTGAATAGCACATCCAACTGTGATAAAATGAGAAGAACGCTGAAAAAACACTTAGAGGAGCAGCTGTGAAGGTCAAAAATTTATATCTGCCATGGATGCTGTTCAAATATACCAACCTGGAAGCCCAGTCCAAATATATTCCGTTTATTAAAAAAGGAGGAAGGAAAACCAAGCAACAGCAGGCATGGTTAAAAAGTGAGGTGAAGGAAGCTATTAGAGCTAAAAGAAAATCTTTCAGAAAATGGAAGAAGGATCCGACCGAAAATAATAAGAAACAGCATAAGGAATGTCAAGTCAAATGCAAAGCGCTGATAAGGAAGGCAAAGAGGGACTTTGAAAAAAAGACTGCGTTGGAGGCAAAAACACATAGTAAAGACTTTTTTCTGTATACTAAACTCAAGAAGCCGGCAAAAGAATCAGTTAGACCGCTAGATGACCGAGGAGTAAAAGGGGCGATCAGGGAAGACAAAGCCGTAGCGGAGACATTAAATGAATTCTTTGCTTTGGTCTTCACCGAGGAAGATTTGGGTGGGATACCAGTGCCGGAAATGGTATTCAAAGCTGACAAGTCAAAGAAATTGAATTACATTTCTGTAAACCTGGAAGATGTAATGGCACAATATTACAATAGCAAATCGCCTGGACAGGATGGTATTCATCCCAGAGTACTGACAGAATTGAAAATGAACTTCCAGAACTATTGTTAGTCATATATAATTTATCTTTAAAATCAAGCATGGTACTGAAAGATTGGAGGGGGGCCAATGTAGCGCCAATTTTTTTAAAAAGTTCCAGAGGTGATCTGTGAAATTATAGACCGGTGAGCCTGACATCGATGCCAGGTAAAATGGTAAGAGACTATTATAAAATATAAAATTACAAAGCATATTGAAAAGCATGGATTAATTCGACAAAGCCAACATGGATTTCCGGAAGGGAAATCTTGCCTCACCAATCTACTACACTTCTTTGAAGGGGTGAAAAAACATGTGAGTAAAGGTGAGTCAGTCGGATTTTCAAAAGGCATTTGACAAAGTACCTCATGAAAGACTCCAGAGGAAATTGGAAAGTCATGGGATAGGAAGTAGTGTCCTATTATGGATTAAAAACTGGTTAAAAGATAGAAAACAGAGAGTAGGGTTAAATGGTCAGTATTCTCTATGGAGAAGGGTAGTTAGTGGGGTTCCCCAGGGGTCTGTGCTGGGACTGTTGCTTTTTAGCATATTTATAAATGACCTAGAGATGGGAGTAACACGTGAGGTAATTACATTTGCTGATGACACAAAGTTATTCAAAGTTGTTAAATTGCAAGAGGATTGTGAAAAATTACAAGAAGACCTTACGAGACTGGACACTGGGCATCCAAATGGCAGATGACGTTTAATGTGAGCAAGTGCAAAGTGATGCATGTGGGAAACAGGAACCTGAACTATAGCTACGTGATGCAAGGTACCACAATGGGAGTCACCGACCAGGAAAGGGATCTAGGCGTCATCGTTGATAATGCTTTGAAACCCTCTGCTCAGTATGCGGCAGCATCTAAGAAATCAAATAGAATATTAGGTATTATAATGCTTTTGTATCGATCCATGGTGCGACCCAACCGCGGCTTGAATACTGTGTGCAATTCTGGTCATCGCATCTCAAAAAACATATAGCGGAATCAGAAAAGGTACAGAGAAGGGCAACAAAATGATAAAGGAGATGGGATGACTTTCTTATGAGGAAAGGCTGAAGTGAGTAGAACTCTTCAGCTTGGAGAAGAGACAGTTGAGGGGAGATATGACAAAGGTCTACAAAATACTGAGTAGATTGGAGCAGGTAGACATGAACCACTTGTTTACGCTTTCCAAAAATATTAGGACTAGGGGGCATGCAATTAAGATACTAAGTAGTAAATTTAAAACAAATCTGAGAAAATATTTCTTCACTCAACGTGTAATTAAATTCTAGAATTCGCTGCCAGAGAATGTGGTAAAAGTAGTTAGCTTAGTGGGTTTTAAAAAAGGTTTGGCTAGCTTCCTAAAAGAAAAGTCCATAAGCCATTATTAATAAGGACCTGGGGGAAATAGACTGCTTATTTTATTTATTTATTGCATTTGTATCCCACATTTCCCCATCTATTTGCAGGCTCAATGTGGCTTACATAGATTTGTTAACATTGTCATTTCAGGATATCAGATACAGTTAGTAATGTGTAACGATCAAGGAAGGGAAGACAGAAGAAGGAAGAGAGTGATTAGGGTGGTTATAGAAGGTGGGCGTTAATACTTGAGTGGGTTGATGAGGTGACTTAGTGAGACTGTAGGTTCTCATTGTAGGCCTTGTTGAAGAGGAATGTCTTCAGAGATCTTCGAAAGATAGTTGTTTCGTTGATTGCTTTCTGGGATAAGGAGCATAAAATGTGTTGCACTGTTTTGGGATCTTGCCAGGTACTTGAAACCTGGATTGGCCACTGTTGGAAACAGGTTTCTGGGCTTGATGGACCTTCGGTCTGTCCCAGTATGGCAACACTTATGTACATGTTCTGCTGAAGCCACAGGTCCACTCCCTTCAGTTCTTGATTCAGTACCTGCATTCCCTCCCACCACAATGCCCTAATTTGTCAAAAAGATTTGAATATCATCAGCAAAGATATGATACGTTGAATCAACAGAATTGAGGCTCACACACAAGGCCTGGAGAACTCCTCAATTCTGCTCTCCACCTACTGCTCTCACTACCAGGCTGCTCCTTCAGTCCAGTCCAGAACAGGGCTTTGGAGGAATTATTGAGGAGACAATAGTCGTTTAAATTTCCTTTTAAAAGTAAATGTTCTGTTTGGGAGCTGTTACACATGCGTTTTTCTGAAATATGATGCTTATATTTGTGCCACTGTTTTTTGAACGCTTGCTCCACTGCACACTCAGGAAAATACATATGCATTTCCCAAGGACCTAAGGAGCCACGTTCAGTGAGCCTTTAGGAGAACAGTAGAGAAATGGTGAATGTTTTTGTTTATTTATTCTTGTTATACTGGATCCTCAGAAGCTTAGCAGAGATTGGGTGGTGGAGCCGGTGGTGGGAGATGGGGCTAGTGCTGGGCAGACTTCTACGGTCTGTGCCCTGAAAGTGACAGATACAAATCAAGGTAAGGTATACACAAAAAGTAGCACATATGAGTTTATCTTGTTGGACAGACTGGATGGACCGTGCAGGTCTTTTTCTGACGTCATCTACTATGGTACTATGTTACTATCCAGCTTATAATCGAACGAGAAAAACGCCCAAGTTCCGACCTAAATCGGGAGATGGGCGTTTATCTCACAAAAACGATTAAAGCGGTATAATCGAAAGCCGATTTTGGACGTTTTCAACTGCACTCCGTCGCGGATGCAGACAAAGTTGATGGGGGCGTGTCAAAGGTGTGGCGAAGGCGGAACTGGGGCGTGGTTATCTGCCGAACAGAGATGGGCGCATTTCACAGATAATGGGAAAAAAGTATGCGTTTTTAGCTAGAATTTAGGGCACTTTTCCTGGACCCTGTTTTTTCACGAATAAGGCCCCAAAAAGTGCCCTAAATGACCAGAGGACCACTGGAGGGAATCGGGGATGACCTCCCCTGACTCCCCCAGTGGTCATAAACCCCCTCCCACCACAAAAAATGATGTTTCACAACTTTTTATTTTGACCCTCAAATGTCATACCCACCTCCCTGGCAGCAGTATGCAGGTCCCTGGAGCAGTTGTTAGGGGGTGCAGTGGACTTCAGGCAGGTGGACCCAGGCCCATCCCCCCCCTACCTGTTACAATTGTGCTGCTTAATGCTTAGTCGTCCAACCCCCCCCCCCCCCGAACCCACTGTACCCACATGTAGGTGCCCCCCTTCACTCCTTAGGGCTATAGTAATGGTGTAGACTTGTGGACAGTGGGTTTTGAGGGGGATTTGGGGGGCTCTACACAAGGGAAGGGTGCTATGCACCTGGGAGCTCTTTTACCTTTTGTTCTGTTTTTGTAAAAGTGCCCCCTAGGGTGCCTGGTTGGTGTCCTGGCATGTTAGGGGGACCAGTGCACTACGACTCCTGGCCCCTCCCACGAACAAATGCCTTGGATTTATTCGTTTTTGAGCTGGGCGATTTCATTGTCCATTATCGCTGAAAAGCAAAAACGCCCAGCTCACAACTTGGCGAATAAAACATGGACGTCTAATTGTTTCGAAAATACGCTTGGGTCCGCCCCTTCACGGACCCGTTCTCGGAGATAAACGCCCATGGAGATAGGCGTTTCTGTTCGATTATGCCCCTCTATGTATACTGCCTTTTGCATCTAAACAGTTTACAAAATTGTAAATCTGGGCAACAGAAAATGAACTCCAATCATTGACATGATGGGGATAGCATGGCCACAAACAGACAACACTACCCAGTTCCTTCATCCCACCTGATCCTATTCCGAAAGCAGCCTCAGAATAATGTATTTTCAGTTATCACATTATACTTCTTATATGAGAACTTTACGATCCAGTCAGGATCTGCTGTTCGACATCCCAACTATAAAGGAAGTTAAAGGACAAAGGTTTTGTCACAGCTGCAGCCAAGCCCCCGTCCAGACTCACCTTTTTCTTCCATTGATCCACAGAAGCTTAGCTGAAATTGGGTGGCGGGGGGAAGAGGGGTTGGTGGTTGAGAGGCTAGGATAGGGGAGGGCAGACCTATACGGGGTCTGTGCCAGAGCCGGTGATGGGAGGCGGGACTGGTGGTTGGGAGGCAGGAAATACTGCTGGACAGACTTATACGATCTGTGCCCTGAAAAAGACAGGTACAAATCAAGGTAAGGTATACACAT
Source organism: Microcaecilia unicolor (assembly GCF_901765095.1). NCBI lineage: Eukaryota > Metazoa > Chordata > Amphibia > Gymnophiona > Siphonopidae > Microcaecilia > Microcaecilia unicolor. Next base: position 361,045,634 of record NC_044035.1, on the reverse strand, counting down.
ATGAGTTTATCGTGGGCAGACTAGATGGACCGTGCAGGTCTTTTTCTGCCGTCATCTACTATGTTACTATGTTACTCTGCGGCTTCTCCAGCCTGCCTCTCCCTGCATTGATACCACTCTTGTCTGTTTCCCTGTTTCTCAAGCCTCATTCCAGATATTATCCATGCCTCAGTCTGATGTCCCAGTGTCATGGCCTCACTCTGGTGTCCTGCTGTGTTCCTCAGTGTGTTCCAAGTCTCATTCCAAGTTCTGACTGTTGGAATAATGTATTGTATTTTACATGCATTGTCTGTCACCAATTTTTTCTCTGTGATTACTCTGTGACCTCTGATGTGAATTTCCTAGAGAGGTCACACCCATGCAACTTCCTGTGGGGGTTAGGCACAGCACATGGAGCTCATGGTCTCTCCTAGCCTGAGGATCTATGGTGTGAGCATCCATTACCATCTAAGCACATGGAAAGAGCTGATAATCCAAATGTATAGTATTATGTTATATAAGCCTGTCTGAATATAATCTAACTACAAACTGTGAGTAAACAGATGTTTTGTTACTTCAACTTTAAAGTGACTCAGCAGTGAATTATTCTGGGGTGTATGAGAGAGATGAAGAAAAGAAATTAACATTTCTAAAGCTGAAGCTGTGTGTATAAAATCTGCTAATTATTTACTACAAATAATCCAACAAAAGGGTTATGGGCCCAGGGTCAGGAATTGAAAAAGGGAGAAATATTACCAGGCAGTGAAAAAGCCAAATTTTTTCTCTAAAGTTTTAAAAGAAAGATTCAGTCTGTCTCTCTCTCCCCCCACACACCAAACAGGCTAAGAAATGGCTGAGGGAGGAAATTCACCATTTTTCTACTCTCTCAAGGTGCCTAAATTAACTGCATTTAATTATCAGCAGTGGGAACTAAGATTCAGATGTCTCCTTCAAGCAAAGAAATTAAGTATATGTTTAGACCAAAACAGAACAGCTGAAAATATGGCTGAATGGGACAATGCAAACTATTATGTGAAGTGCATGTTTTTGGAAGCTCTCTCAGAGAAACAAGCCATATTAGTGGAGGCAAAAGATACAGCAAACGAAATTTTATATAAACTGAGAACTATGTATGCAACTACATATGCAAAACAGCAACCAATTTGGTTAGCAGAGTTGAATGAAACCAAATTAAGGGATAAAAGTAAATGTAATGATCACATTATGCATCTTATGTCTTCATTTCAAAAGTTAGAACTTTCTGGAATTCCCATGTGTGATGCATTGAAAAGAGCATTTCTTTTTACCTCACTATCAAAGAAGTTTGATGTTTTTAGGTCTGTAAATGAAGCCATTGAAGGGCAATCTTTTGAACAGGCAGCATCAAAACTGAGGCAGGAATGCATAATTAATGATTCTGAGGAGATGTGTTCTCAAAGACAGTCAGAGAGAAATGAAACAAATTTCTTGGCAAAGAATAGAGGAAGGCGGAGCTATGGGAAAACTCCACCCAAGGGCAAGCTGATTTGCTATTCATGTGGAAAGGAGGGACATGTATCTAAATGGTGTAAGGAAACACAAAACACTCCCTCTAGCTCACCTAAGCCAATGGAACAAAAGAATTTTCCAAGCAGGACATGTACAAAAGACAATGATAAACATAAGAGCTTTCTAATGGCAGAAAAATCTTTGACTATGGTAAATAATAATTCAAATGAAAGTACTTGGATTTTGGATTCGGGGAGCACATGCCATTTAACCAATTGTAAGGATTTCTTTCAGGAAGTGAGTCCAGAAGAAGGAATTCTTCATACTGCAAACGCAGGGACTACTCAGATCCAAGCAAAAGGCATTGGATTCTTAAAATGCAAAGTGTCTAATGAAGTTAAAGAAATTCCTGTAAGTGATGTCTTGTATATTCCCCAAGCAGTTTGCAATATGCTTAGTGTATCTACATTAGATAAGAAGGGATTTGCGATTCATTTTGAAAACAGTAAGTGCACAATCTCTAAAAATGATGAAGTGTATGCTGAAGCTTTTATGCATAATGATGTTTATAAACTGAGCATTTCAGGTGAAGCCTCACATCTGGCGCAAGTAAGGAAGAATGATGGTAAATGTAGTCTGGAAATCTGGCACCGCCGCCTGGGACATCGTGATTTTAAGGTGATCCAGGATCTTTACAGTAAGCAACTTGCTACAGGCATTCAGATAAGTGCAGATACTGGTAAAATGGAGAAATGCATAGACTGTGTTACTCAAAAAGGTGTGAGACCCTCATTTCCTGCATACACAGGAAATAGGAGTAATAAAGTACTGGACTTAATACACAGTGACTTATGTGGACCGTTTAATATCCCATCATTGGGAAATAACAGATTTGTGCTAATATTCTTGGATGATTTCTCTAGATATTGTGTGGCCTATTTGCTGAAAGAAAAAAGTCAAGTCACAGACATGCTGAAGAAATACGTAGCCATGGTGAGCAATAAATTTGAAAGAAAACCAAAGGTTCTTCAGACCGACAATGGTGGTGAGTTCACTTCACAAAGCATGCGCACATTTCTAGAACAAGAAGGCATTCAGCATATCACAACAGTAGCTTATACACCAGAGCAAAATTCTGTTGCAGAGAGAAAATTTAGGTCACTTGTGGAAATGACCAGATGTATGCTGTCAGATAGCAATCTCCCTAAAAGACTATGGGGGGAAGCCATTCTCACAGCAGTGTACCTACAAAACAGAATGCCAACTAAAGGCGCTGAGCGCACACCACATGAGACATGGCATGGTAGGAAGCCAAACCTGTCACACATAAGAACATTTGGAAGTACAGCATATGCTCATGTACCAAAGCAAAAAAGGCATAAGCTGGATTCCACAACAGAAAGGGGCATTTTAGTTGGCTATGCTCCAGGACACAAAGGATATAGAATTTTGAATCTGAAAACTGGCATTGTTGGCATAAGACATGTTACATATTTTGATGAAAACAAAAGGGTTGATAAAGGCTGGATTATCCCAGATGAGCCTTATCATCCAGAATATGAAACTAGAACCATAATAGACATGCCAGTGCATATAAATGCCATACCAAGGCAGATGTCTGAAAGCAACTCATCTGTATCTAACGAGGAACAGGCAGAGGAAGCAGACACAGAAAGGATCATCGCAGGAGACAGTACAGTTGGAGAAGGGGAATCAATTGGAGAAGGACTCTCAGATTTAGAGGATGCGGAAAGGTCAGACCAACCTGTTGTCAGACGCTCATCCAGGGAAAACAAAGGTGTTCCACCCCCAAGACTGTCTTACCTAACAAAGTCAGCAGAAGCTCAAGAGCCCTTAACATGGGATGAGATTGAGAAAATGCCAGCAGAAGAAGCTGCTGAATGGCGTAAAGCTGCACAAGAAGAAATTGATGCATTGGATAAAAATAATACTTGGATTCTTACAAAATTACCTCCTGGCAAGAAAGCTATAGGATGCAAATGGGTATTCAAGTTAAAAAGGAATGCACAAGGAAAAGTGGAAAGGTATAAAGCCAGATTAGTCGCAAAGGGATATCTTCAAAAATATGGAGAAGATTTTGATGAAGTGTTTGCACCTGTAGTGAAACACACGACAATAAGAACACTTCTGAGCATTGCAGTCTCAAAAGGCATGCAAGTCAACCACATTGATGTGAAAACAGCATTTCTTCATGGAGATATAACTGAAGACTTGTACATGGAACAGCCAACAGGTTTCATAAATACAAAACAAAGACAGCTAGTGTGTAAATTAAACAAAGGTCTTTATGGATTAAAGCAAAGTGCAAAATGTTGGAATGACAAATTGCATGAAATATTGACAAATTTAGGATTTAAGCAAGGTGAAGCAGATAAATGCTTGTACACTAGGTGCAGAAATGGACAATATGCATACATTTTAGCTTTTGTTGATGATCTGCTCATTGCAAGCGAAAGTGAGCAAGAGTACAAGGACATTGTAAAATATTTAAACCTGAATGTTGAGATAAAAGAACTTGGTAATGTGTCATACTATCTTGGTATAGAAATTGAGAAACAAAATGATGGTTCTTATCTTCTAAGCCAGAAGCAGAAAATAAATGAGCTTATTGAAAGTTTAGGTATGCAAGATGCCCAAGTTGTAAGCACTCCCATGATCACTGATTTTCTGAAGGATGAAACAGTAAGAGAACCTTTACCAGATAACATCCAATATAGATCAGCCATAGGTAAGCTTTTATATCTGACTACCACATACAGGGCTGATATAGCAAATGCAGTAGGAATTTTGAGCAGAAGGGTCAGCTCACCTACCAAATCAGATTGGACTGCAGTTAAAAGGATGGTAAGGTATTTAAAGGGTACCATTGATTGTAAATTAAAGATTTCAGCCAATAGTAATCCAAAACTAATATGTTACTGTGATTCAGATTGGGCAGGGGATCATTCTGATTATAAATCCACAAGTGGATATGTGTTTATGTATGGAAATGTACAAATTTCTTGGGCCAGTCATAAACAAAGTATTGTGAGTCTGTCTTCTACAGAAGCTGAATATGTGGCTGTATCAGAAGCATGCAGAGAACTGATGTGGATTGAAAAACTTTTGCTGGATTTTGGAATAGCTGAACAGAGACCAATCCAGATAATGGAAGATAATCAGAGCTGCATCAGACTGTCACAGAATGACAAGGTTCAGTCACGCACCAAGCACATCGCAACGAAATATCACAACGTGCGAGAGCTGGCGAAAGAAGGGGTCATCAGTCTAGACTATTGTCACACCAGTGAGATGACAGCTGACATCATGACCAAACCGTTACCCAGAGAACATTTTGTGAATCTGCGAATAAAGCTTGGACTTTGTATGAATTAATAATTGCATGACAGTTATGCATGAGAAGGGGTTTGTTGGAATGTATTGTATTTTACATGCATTGCCTGTCAGAAATTGTTTTTCTCTGTGATTACTCTGTGACCTCTATAGTATTATGTATATATAAGCCTGTCTGAATATAATCTAACTACAAACTGTGAGTAAACAGATGTTTTGTTACTTCAACTTTAAAGTGACTCAGCAGTGAATTATTCTGGGGTGTATGAGAGAGATGAAGAAAAGAAATTAACATTTCTAAAGCTGAAGCTGTGTGTATAAAATCTGCTAATTATTTACTACAAATAATCCAACACTGACATCATCAGTGAGGATCTTTACAGGGAATCTTAGGATTTTTCATGCTTTGCCTTCGCAAGAGGTCTTTTAGCCTTGTCTTTGTGTTCCTGTTTCATTCCAGTTCCTGTGAATCTTGCACCTAAAGTCTTGTTCCTGTGAGTCTTGCTCCTGAAGCTTTGTTGCTGCAAACCTTGTTCCTGAAGCCTTCCTCCTTTGTACCCTGTTCCTGGTTCCAGCTACAGCCAAGCTCTGTTCCTGGTTTCTGCTACAGCCAAGCCCTGATCCTGATTTCCTTCAGTCAAGCCACGTTCCTGGTGTCTGCTACAGTCAAGTCCTGTTCCTGATTTGTCCTTGTCTTGCCTTTTATGGTCCCAGCTTTAACCTAGTTCCGTGACTTGCCTTGTTCTGCCTGGGTTCCAGTTCTAGCCCTTTGCCTTGTTTTCCTTGCCTCATCTGGATCTGGTCCTTGTCTGTTGTACCTTGTTACTTCTGCTGTGCCTAGTTTAGCCTTGCCTTGTCTAGTTTATTGTAGCCCTGTCTTGTCTTGCCTTGCCCAGTCCTGTCTTGACTCCTGCCCTGTGATAGCCCAGGGGACTTGTCTGCTGCATACCAAGGGCTCACCTACCTTGAATTTGCGACAGGTTTACATCAAGGATATTCTCACGTTGGAACTGTCTACTCAAGGAAATTGGACTGTTGAGCTATGTTAAACATTGCAAACTCTAAAAGACACAGTTCTTTACGGTCTGATATACTGGAAAATGTTAACTTCCAGAGAGGGCATTACGTCTCAGGTATTGAATGAATTTTCTTTTAGGTGTGTCTATATTCGTATCTATATTTTATGATGTGGTTTATGTAAACTGCTTTGGCATTTTTTATTTCTTAAGCAGTATATAAGAATGTTAATAAAAATAATGATTAGACTCCCTTTTGGGACTCTCTCACTCCGGTAGCACGAAGCAAGATATTGAATTGTTAACATAGATAGGATACTGGCTGATAAGGAATAGGTAGGGGGGGAAGGTAAGGGAGGGGTTGGGGGGGGGATAGGGGAGGTGGAGATAAGCTGGGATAAACTTTAAAAGCATGCAAGCCAGACACTGTCTTTCTTTTGTATTGCATTGTTTCATCTTGATTGTAAATTGACTAAGTTTGGATTGCAATAAATAAGAATTATAAAAAAATAAATAAATAATGATTAGAAAATTTACTGCATATATATAGGGCAGGCAGGAAGGAACTCCACAAAGACGGAGCCACATGGAAAAATGAAGAGGAGAAAGCAGAAGCCAGGCAAGCAGGGAAAATGGGAGGGCATTTTCTAGAGATTTTCATCCCGAGTGAATAATCCTGGAAAGTATACAACGGAATGAAAGGTAAAATCTGCTATTGAGATAGACATGGGGAAGCCACCTCTTGTCCCTGGGATCAGTAGCATCAATCTTGCTAATCTTTGGGTTTCTGACCTGAACTGGCCACTGACTATTCTTATGTTCTTATCCACCACATCAAAAGCTAATGAGAGATCTAGACAAACAGCGATAGCACCACCCAGTCCAAGTCTAAAAAAACTGTGGCATTCACTTAATAGTTCTGGAAGCCGTTTGCAAAATTAGCCTTCACATCACAGCAAATAGTCATTTAGTACAGCAGATCAAATTTATCTGTATCCCAGAACGGCTTACAGTGATAAAAGAATACTTAATGATGGGGGAATTAAAGATGGCGGACGCTGCTCGTTTATGCTCGCCGAGACTCTGCTGACTTCTGATCCTATTCTTAAATTTTTCTTGATCTACTATGCCTCACACAAAAAGGAAAGGTTTGGTTAAAGGTTTACCGTCTGCACCAAGAGCCACCCAAGCAGTTCAGCGGACTCTCGAAGAGTTTATGACGAGTACTCCACGGAACACTGAGGCGAGGAGCCCTGCTGTAGAAGCGGCCGGAGGAGCGGCGGTTTTTCTGGGGCTTGAGACGACGCTTTCCTCGCCCGAATTGAACCCGCCCCCATGCCCAGCAGAACTCCGTCGGGAGGCGGAACCTCCAGAGGCGTCCGAAGTTGGCGTCGAGGAGGTTTTTGCGGTCGGAGCCACCCCCGGAGAAGCTGCTGAAAGATTTCATCTGGAGCCAAGAGCCCGCGTGGAGGTCTCCCTGGAGAGCATTTGGCATATGTTACAGAATCTACAGAAGACAACTTCGAAAGCTGCTCTTGATACGGCTTTGCTGGTGACTAAGGTAGACTCTTTACATGATTCCTTTGAAAAATTTAAGTTAGATTCTGAGAAGCAGAATACTGTGTTTCAACAAGAGCTTACCTCACTAAAGGAAACAACAGAGAGTTTGATTAAGGATAAACTTATTTTACATAACAAATTGAAAATTTCAACAGACGACTTAATTTGAGGATATTAAACTTTCCAATAAAGACAGAGCTGGGCCCAATGGAGTTATTTAAGAAATATCTAACTGAAATTCTCCATTATTCTTCTGATTGTATCCCTCCGATTAATAAAATATACTATCTCCCAATTCCCCGGAAAAATGAGGATCAACAGAGAATAAAGGCTCAACAGGATTTACAACCTACAGGATTACAGGACTTGACAGAATTTCTTGAGAACTCGTTGACTGAGATCCAATCTCGTGCTACTCTATTGGTATCTTTTATATTTGAACCTGATGTTAATTCCATTATGAAATTATTCTTTAAAAATTCTCAAAAATTATTTTACGGTGCGCGAATATGGATTTATCCGGACGTTATAAAATCTACTCAAGAAAAGAGACGGAAGTTTTTAATATTGAGAGACGATGTTAAAAAGTTAGGAGCCAGCTTTTTGCTGGCTTATCCTTGTAAATGTCTTATAAAATACCAGGATAATAAGTATACCTTCTTTGAGCCGGAACAGTTGAGAAGTTTTGTTGAATTGAAAAAGTTAGCCAAATGACTCCCTAGGATTAAGGCTCAATATAATGTTAAATATATCCGTGGTTTGGTCTAGGCCTCAATTTTCTTTAAATTTGATTGGTTTGAATTTCTCCTCAATTTTTCTGTTCCCCCTCTTTCATAACTGTGGTCTAAGAAAGGGAGATTTGTTATCTCTTTTCTTTTTCTTTTTAGTAAATTGCCTAATTGATTTATACAGGACTTATCTCTCTGTATTACCTAAACAAGAATGTCTTGTATATTATTGTTTGAAATTATAAATAAATAAATAAATAAATAAAAAAAGAATACTTAATGATAACAAACGACAAAAGAAGTCCACAAATTGCAATATACTTCAACCACAAGTGGACAAAAAGTGATTCACATATAGGAACCCCATTTTAAGGCAGGAGGAAAGAGTTTTACCCACCCTGTTTGTCACAGGTTAGGATAATGATCTTCTAGCGATGAAGTCAATCACTGGTCAAAAACCTCCTTCCTACCAGTTCTGCATAATCAATGTCTACACGCAGGGAGGCAGCGAGAATGAAACTGTGACCAATGGACTTGATCCCCTGAAGAAGCTTTAGTGAAGCAGCTGCCTGTCGGGATTTGGCCGTTTCAGATAAGTGTCACCGTGTTATATAAGACTGAGATTAATGATTGCTGGAAACACAGATGACAAGTGAGCTGCATATTTTAATTGCTTGAAACATTTGAAAAAAAATATTCACTTAAATGGCACAATGATTATGCAAAGCTGGTAGGAAGGAGGTTTTTGACCAGTGATTGTGTTCATCGCTAGAAGATCAATTATCCTAACCCGTGACACACAGGGTGGGTAAAACTCTTTCCTCCTGCCATAAAATGGGGTTCATGAATTCATGTAAGTGAATCGCTTTTTGTCCACTTGCGGTTGAAGTTTACAGCAATAAAGAACAACTCAAAAAACAATTTCAATTAGCTAAATATTAACAATTCATAATATCTTAATTCATAAATTATACAGACCTGCATCTGTATGTTTATTACATTTAATTAACTGCTCAACAATTGTAATGGTAAAAAAAAAGGGTAAAATCCCCATAATCACTCTCTCCCTAGCCCTACCCCCCACTACAAGCTGCTAGTTTGGCAGAGAAGTACTGGCGCTGGTAAGGACACCCAGTTCCCTCCATTTGAACGAGGGTGTCCTCTGGTGTCCCTACAGTACAGGACTCTGACCCAGGTCAGCAATCTGCAATCACAATGGTGTCCGCTGAAGCAGAACGTCAAATACAAAGGGAAGCTTATTCCTTATGAGTTTAGACAAGAAAGAGCATTGGGGACCTGTACAGCTCAAGCACTCACCTTTTAACTACCCCCCCCCCCCCCCCCCCCCCCCGGATAGGTATTCTCAGAAACTAAGGCCAAATATTGTTCATGTGCTGCTACATTCAACAAGACACGGTACCTGTGGCCTCAGTAAAGAGATGCGGAGGTCAAAAAGATTGTGTTGACCTTCCTTCATAGTCAGTTCATCCTGTCAATCCAAAGAAGTCCGGAGCCATCTGAAGACAGGCAGGTGGGTGTCTGAAAAGGGTTTGAGATTGTATTCGTTCTTTATTTGATTACATGCTTATCTGTGAAGCTCCAAGCAAGGTACCTTCAAATTCACCCATAACCCCCACTCCCCTCTCCTCCAAAACTTCCAGCTCTCGCCCCATCTTCCATCACTTCATTTCTCAATGTAAACATAGGTACAAAGCTGCAAATAATCACCTCTTGCAAGAGCAATAAACTAAAACCCACCTCCCCTGCCTTATTCCAAACCTCTATATCCCAACAGCTTGTCAGCCTTATATAACCAGCAATCATTTCTTCCACTTTGCTAGACTATTATGTTTTCTGGAGTGAATTGATTTGCACTTTTCTGACCACTGACAAGTCAGTTATGACCCATGAACTGCATAGCTAAAAGGCTCAAACTTAAAATGCCTGAGAGCTGCATCTTAACTTTCTGCTGAGAGCTGTAAATTCGAGGTCATACTGATTCAGCAAGGAGTGCTCTTCGCCTCCCTGACAGAGTTGACCGACTCAGACACGGACACTAAGAATGTATTTACTGTTTGAAAGCGAAGATGTTTTTGAGGTGGCTAGACAAAATAGAGATAAGACCTGGGTCTTGGAAAGATTCCTGTAGCAAAATGGCGACTATAATCTCCTGTGAAAGAAACCTTGGACCTCTGTTTTTTCATAAACCTTTAGATATTGTGTTCTGTATTCCATAACATTCAGATAGTGTTTTTTCCATTTTATGTAAACAATAAAGTAAGACAGAAAATAGCTGAAATTGCAAGGTTGTATGATTTGGGAGGGAGTTTCCATTGTGCAAAAGAATATATAAGTGGCTGCTGTGTGGTATTTAGACAGTGGCTGAGATGGTCAACTGAGTGACTCTTTACACAGTGGTCACTCTTTACACAGTGGTCTCTCTCCCTCTCATAACAAATTATTATTATTTGTTACTGACTGATTGCTTTGTTGTTACCTAATTTGGTAAGTAATAAAGACTTTCCCCTTCGAAGGAAGATAGTCTCTGTCTTCTCTGTTTCCTCTGTCCACTGTATCTTGGGGTGGGTGTAAGGAGGCAGAAACCCTATTTGCCCCACAGGTCCAAATGTTATATTTATTTATTTATTTGCATTTGTATCCCATATTTTCCCACCTATTTGCAGGCTCAATGTGGCTTACAGAATTTTGTTATGACATAGTCAATGCAAGATATCAGATACAATTCGTAGTGGTAAAGATTAAGTAAGGGAAGAGAGCAGGAAGGTGTTAGGCAGGTTAGTATAGAAGGAGGAGTTTCCTTAAGGACGTCTCTCATAAGGTGGGCTCAACTGGAAGCTCAGAGAGGAGTGTTCCTTAAGGACGTCTACCGCTAGACCACCCACAGGGTGGTACAGTCAAACATGGTCGGCAAATTCAAAAATGCATGGGATAGACACAGGGGGTGTCTGAATAGAAAGAGAATGGAAATACAACACGGCTGTTGAGGTGTTATCTTGGGTAAAAGAAGTGGGAACTGAGGCCGATGCTGGACAGACTTCTACGGTCTGTGTCTCGCAAATGGCAAAAAACTGAAAGAAGATTATCCAAATCCAGCATAGGGGGGAACCAAGGCCAATGCTGGACAGACTTCTACAGTCTGTGTCCCGCAAATGGCAAAAGACTGAAAGAAGATTATCCAAATCCAGCATAGGGGGAACCGAGGCCAATGCTGGACAGACTTCTACAGTCTGCGTCCCGCAAGTGGCAAAAGACAGGTGAAGCATCAGCAACTCCGGTGTTGTCGATGTCACATGCTGGGAGTGAGGGTGCTGTGCAGCTCGGGGGGGGGGGGGGGTGAAGGGAAGACATCTTGACTGGTAAGTTGAACACTGATACTTGGGGATACTTGAGGATGATATATAATTATAACCAAGACTGCCATCATGTTTGGCTGCCTATATGGTTGGCATGATGGAGACTATACAGATGCATGGGAACGAGGATAGCAGGAATCCCGCAGACATCCCCTCCAGGACAGCGGGGATCCCGTGGGGATGAACCGAGGTCTACGGTGATCCCATGGGGATGGACACAGGTCCAGCAGGGTTTCCGTGGAACAGTAAAACTAACAGAGCTTTGCTTTCCCTCCCCGCACATACCTCAGATTACCCTGGTGGTCTAGTGGCTTGCTTCGAGGCGGGAAAGGTCCCCACGCTGTCCTACTCGCTGCCACTGATCCTCTCGCCACTGTCACTTGTTTAAAATGGCCCCTCAGCTATATAAAACGTTTAGTATCATAGTTATGTTATTTGAATGATCTAATGTGTGCTTACAGTGGCGTTCCTAGGGGGGCTGACACCCGGGGCGGATCACCGATGCGCCCCGCCCCCCCCCCCAGGTGCAGCGCCCCCCCCCCCCCCCCCCCGGAACAGCGCGACGCCACCCCCCCGGCGAAAGAACCCACGATCCCCCGGCGAAAGAACCCCCCTTGGGTGCACGCCGCTGGGGGGGGAGGTGCTGCGCGCCTGCCGGCTCTTCGTTTTCATGCTCCCTCTACCCCAGAACAGGAAGTAACCTGTTCCGGGGCAAAGGAAGCATGAAAACGAAGAGCCGACAGGCGTGCGGCACCCCCCCAGCGGCGTGCACCCGGGGCGGACAGCCCCCACAGCCCCCCCCCCCCTTGGTACACCACTGTGTGCTTATCAAATATTTCATTAGTATTGCACTAAAATCATATTATATCTCTGTTACTTGAACTCAATGCTGTTAAATGTGTAAATTTTTGATCCTGTTTCATGGCAGTTTTGTTATTAGGTCTCAATTTGCTGCTTTCAAGTTTTCCTCTTTCATTCTGTGTCTTTATTTGTTCATTTAACTATTGTTAAGCTGTTAATAAAATTGTAAGTTTGATGTTAAACTGTACCTGCTGTGCACCGCCTTGGGAGAATCTCTTCAAAAAGGTGGTTAATAAAGTCTGATAAATAAATAAACATATGACAAATACTTTTTGTGGAGATCCTGGAAACTGTGGCCCTCAAGAATCAGAATGAGCCCCCCCCCTCCCCCGCCAAAAAAAAAAAAATATTAGCATATATTTACTATATGTATGTAAGACATATTTTCGTTAAAAACAATTAAGGAAATAGTTTTCTTTTTCCGTTTTTGGAAAATCTAAGAGCCGTTTCAATACCAAGTAGAGGCCTTAACCCTCCATTGCCAGAGGAACAAAATAAGTTCCTGTATACAATATGGAAATCACTCTGGGCCCCTTTTACAAAGCAGTGGGAAGCCCAAATATATTTTTGTAGCGCCGGTGTGCACCTGGTGGTAATTGGGCAGGTGCAGCACGCTGGGTTAGTGCAGGAGCCCTTACCACCATCTCAATGTGTGGCAGTAAGGGTCCCCCACCCCCACCCCAAATAGCCACGCGGCTAGTGCTTTACTTGCTGCATGGCCATTTCCTGCAGAAAAGAAAGACCTACCTTTTACCTGGCTGTAGTAAAAGGGGGCCTCGGCATGCGTGAAAAACGTGCCGACACCAGTGCAGTTCCCCTCTTGCTGCAGCTTGGTACAAGGGGCCCTTTGATTGTAACCACAAAAGCCAATATATCTATCCCCCTTTCCCCTCTTACGTCAATGAGGTAGAATACGTACCAAGGATTAATAACCAGGGAAGGCTGGATTCTTTGTAGGCTGTGATACGTCTAAGATGTTGCACATAATCTTTTCAGACCATATCGGCCCTTTGTTCAGTCGTGTCTACAAGACTGGAGACACGGATCCCAACCAGTACAGTTCTATAGCCACTTCTATTCTATTATAGGCATTTTACACCGCTCCTAAATCTTACAAAATACACCTAGGTGAAAATGTTCTACACCCAGATTTTTTAGGCGCCAGATACAGAATCTGGCCCTCTACATGTAGCTGACGTTAGTTGATGTTTTATAGCATATGTGCACAAAATTCATACCCTCCCATTATTGAAAACCATTCAACCAGTCAGGAACGGTACCTGGCCAGTTAAATGGCTCTTAGGGCCCTGCTTACTAACCTATGTTATAGACGCGTTAGCGTTTTTAACACGCGTTAACAATGTATGCACGTTAACCATGTATGCGCCTACAATATCCCTACATAACCCTTCTTCTCTACAATTCCCCAGTGAACCTTACTTGACCATATCATCAGTTTGTATATGTCTCTCCACCGGAGTTGGCGAACGCCTCTACGGTACCATGTAAGCCACATTGAGCCTGCAAATAGGTGGGAAAATGTGGGATACAAATGCAACAAATAAATAAATATCCCGCTAATATCAATAAAGAATCTAAAACATATACTGGAAAGCTGGAAAAAGTTACAAAAGTTAATCATTCAAAATATTTATCAAGAAGATAAGTTTTCAATTCCTTGCGCAATTGTACATTTTATTATTTATTTATTTTTATTCATTCTTGTATCCCACAATTATCCCAAAACAAGTTTCGGTTCAATGTACCTTACATTTTTGAAGTTAGAAGACATAACATATAAGCATTACAGTTACAGAGTGCAGTTGACATTAGCAAGTCGTAGGATTAACCATAACATTTCTTGAACAGGTAAGTTTTTAGTTCTTTTCTGAAATGGAGATAATTTGACTTTGGGAATTGAGTTCCACCATTTGGAACCCAGATAACTAAATCCAGCCATATAGACGGATTTGTAAATTATGTAAACTAGAAATCACAATAACTTGCTCAGGTATAGAGTTCCACAATTTACTAGCCTGGTAAGAAAAAGAATCATCATGGATTCTTTTATATTGAACTTTCCTAACAGATGGAAACCCCAACAAAGTAGAATAAAAATAGACTAGAATAGACCTCTTAAAATATGCATAAAACAGCAGAAATAAGAGACACAATGTGAAGTGAATAAATCAGGTCAAGTACAGAAATAACAACTCAACGTAAAGATCAAGCGACCCTACACCAGGATAAATACAACTAGTTACTTCTCTACATATGGTTCTAAAACCAAATTTCCAACTGGAAAAATAAAGGGCTCAATTCAAACTAAGAGGTCTGTGTACAGAGGTTTTTCCCAGAGATACAAGGGGGCAGATTTTGAATCATCTGCATATCTGCGAAGTACTTGGGTATGCCTGTAGCATATTTTTAAAGACGCTGGCCAGGAGATGAGCAGTCTTTACATTTGGTGTCCTCTTGGGGAAGTTCAAAGCACTTACCCTTCATACAGTCAGTGGTTGGACAACACTCCCTTTTGGACAAAAGGTAAGTTGAACACACTCACCCTGGCAATAATCCATAGCCCATACAGGAGTCAGGAAGAAGGCTTGATACACGAGGCAAGCATCCAAAGAACATGCAACAGTAAGCCAGCAATGGAGCAAGGCAAGATCCCCAACAAAAAGGCAGGACTGATACCCCCCACCCCCCAAAGAGCTAATAAGGACAAGACACAGGAACACACCCATGTTTGCAAAGATAGACAAAGACAACAGGAAGAGCATTTTTGTATACCATGACCTTCAAGTCTAAAGACAATGATGATCATTTGGCCAATGTGCTACAGCGTCCAGCACCTTTTCAAGAAAACATCAGTGACCTTGATGATATCCAATGGGTAGCATTGCTACACTTAAATAGCTAATTAATAAGGACAAAACTGTATAATGTCACATCGATCAAATACTGTAGAGTGAGGAGGATTCCCCGAGGACGAGCATTGTGAAAGAACCAAAACTGTTCAATGAAACCACAGCACTTAATAGAGGAAAGGAAAGCTATCCTGGAGGTACTCACTGGTTTAATGATACTGATAGAAGACACCTGTATGAAAAAGGCAGACATTTTAAAATCATTACAACAGAGACAAGCTTCAGCTCCCTGATCAGTGAAGATGACAAAGAAATTTTAGAGAATTTCAAAGAAGTAAAATATGAAAAACTTAAAAGAGAGATTGTAGGATTCCAACAGCTAAATTTAATCAGGTTTAGTCACTGTTGGAAATAGGATACTGTACTTGATGGACCTTAGGTCTTAAGAACACTAGTAGAAGACTTGATCAATAGGAAAAGAAAATCTATTCGTTATGTACTCAGATTATTGCCTGACAAATTAGCTGATTTTGTACTGAAGGGAAAGATAGAGAAAAGCAAAGAGTGGTCTGGGGTGATGACTTTAAAGAATGGTCAAAATCTGGAAACATGGATGAGAGAGAGAGAGAGAGAAGAAAACCAAACATACCGAGTGAAGCGATGCTCCAGAGTTGCTGATCTTCAAACTGAAAATGCCACCTGATGATCAGAACTTTCTAAATGAAGATTTAATTATCAGTGTTCAGAACCCAGAGAAATATGATCACACGTGCATATGGCTGGATATTTCCATTGAAAGGAGATATGTGAGCACATAGTTATTTTTATCAACCTCACTTTAATATTCCCTTATCTCTTGTTTGTCCTGTTTGTCTGTCCTAATTAGATTGTAAGCTCTGTTGAGCAGGGACTGTCTCTTCATGTTCAAGTGTACAGCGCTGCGGACGTCTAGTAGCGCTTTAAAAATGATAAGTAGTAGTAGTATTTATATATTATTTATCAGGGTTTATTTACTGCCTTTTTGAAGGAATTCACTCAAGGAGGTACAGTAACAATAGATCAAACATGAGCAATAGGCAATTACAACAGTAAAAATATTCAAATAACAATACAAAGTATGGCATGGTATACTACTTGCAACGTCAACACAATATGTAATAGAACATTTTAATTGATAATGAAGGGTAAAGCAAAGATGGAAATCATTGCCAGAGAATGTGGTAAAGGCGGTTAGCTTAGCGGAGTTTTAAAGAGGTTTGGACGGCTTCCTTAAAGGAAAAGTCTATAGACCGTTATTAAATGGGGAAAATCCACTATTTCTGGGATAAGCAGTAAAAAATGTTTTGTACTTTTTTGGGATCTTGCCAGGTATTTGTGACCTGGATTGGCCACTGTTGGAAACAAGATGCTGGGCTCAATGGACCTTTGGTCTATCCCAGTATGGCAATACTTATGTACTTATGTAACATCTAGATAGGTAAGAGAGTAAGTAGAAAGTAAGGTGACTGATTTGAAGAAAGTTGCACATGAGGTCAGAAAGATGGTTAAATGTGAGGATAGTGCTGGGCAGACTTATACGGTCTGTGCCCTGAAGAGCACAGGTACAAATCAAAGTAGGGTATCCACAAAACGCAGCAAATATGAGTTATCTTGTTGGGCAGACTGGATGGACCGTGCAGGTCTTTTTCTGCCATCATCTACTATGTTACTATGTATTATCTCAGCTAGGGTAAGAGTGGATAAACATGTCCCGCTGCAGTATGTGCAGCCCGAGTCAATCCTTGTGTGTGTGAGTGAGACTAACAAGTTAGTTACTTCTTCCATTAAAAACCTGGTTGAAGAGTCAAGCTTTCACCTGCTTCCTGAAGTAGAGAGGAGTAGGAGAGCATTCCAGAGTAATACTAATAACTGGGGTTAACAGTAAAATAACACATCTTAAAGGAAGCCCACGTTGATTACTCTACCTCTTTGTCCCTCTCTTTACCTGAGTGGACTAGCCTTCGTAACCACGAGATGGCTGTCCCTTCCTGCACATATTATTGTCAACAGGTTGGGACTTTAGGAGGGTAAAATCTACTCCTGCTGCTCCTTTCTCCCTTCTTTCAGGCTCTCATTGGAATTTTCTTGCTTTTCTGCCATTTATAATTGTAGCGTTCAGCAGTTCTTTGATCATTACAATTTGATTCTGACTGCTATGGCATCTTTCATCTCTGCTCCTCTTAGGAAAGATGATTCAATCCTTCAAGCATTGATTACTTCTGCACTTTGCGAAGTCAATTCCTGTAACATTTATGACATCTCAATGATGTCGGTAAATTTATTTATTTATTTTTTGGAAGTGTAGATTAACCATTAGGCTTGCTTCTAATAGCCCTGGATATTATTGTTACACAGCTTCCGATGACTAATTCTCCACTATATTCAAAGGAACAGCTTCATCTATAACCAAGTACTGTGGGGCCAGATGGTTTCTCCCATTTTGGAAGTAATTTTGTAAATCATTTTTCAGTTCTAAGTCATTTTCTCTGTGTATAAAAATGGCTGTTGTAAATGTGCACAATAACATAGTTGTATAAATACTTTCACATGATTGCTCTGTAGGCATTCCTGGGTGAAGTTGTGATGTGCGTGCACAATTTATAAAACACACGTGTAAATGTATACTATTGGGCTCATTTTCGAAAGAGAAGGGCGCCCATCTTTCAACACAAATCGGGAGATACATAGAGGGGCATAATCGAATGGAAACGCCTATCTCCATGGGCGTTTATCTCCGAGAACGGGTCCGTGAAGGGGCGGACCAAACCGTATTTTCGAAAAACATGGACGTTTATCTTTTTTTGAGCTGGGCGTTTTTGTTTTTCAGCGATAATGGAAACCGAAAATGCCCAGCTCAAAAACGAATAACTCCAAGACATTTATTCGTGGGAGGGGCCAGGATTCATACTGCACTGGTCCCTCTCACATGCCAGGACACCAACCGGGCACCCTAGGGGGCACTTTTACAAAAAAAAAAAAAGGTAAAAAAGCTCCCAGGTGCATAGCACCCTTCCCTTGTGTGTTGAGCCCCCCAAATCCCCCTCAAAACCCACTGCCCACAAGTCTACACCATTACTATAGCCCTAAGGGGTGAAGGGGGGCACCTACATGTGGGTACAGTGGGTTTGGGGGGCGGTTTGGAGGGCTCCCATTTACCAACACAAGTGTAACAGGTGGGGGGAGGGGATGGGCCTGGGTCCACCTGCCTGAAGTCCACTGTACCCCCTAATAACTGCTCCAGCGACCTGCATACTGCTGCCAGGGAGGTGGGTATGACATTTGAGGGTGAAAATAAAAAGTTGTGAAACGGCATTTTGTGGTGGGAGGGGGTTTGTGACCACTGGGGGAGTCAGGGGAGGTCATCCCCGATTCCCTCCAGTGGTCATCTGGTCATTTAGGGCACTTTTGGGGGCCTTATTTGTGGAAAAACAGGGTCCAGGAAAAGTGCCCTAAATTCTCGCTAAAAACGCATATTTTTTTTTCCATTATCGACGAAAGGCGCCCATCTCTGATCGGCCGATAACCACGCCCCAGTTCCGCCTTCACCACGCCTTCGACAAGCCCCCATCAACTTTGTCTGCATCCGCGATGGAGTGCAGTTGAAAACGTCCAAATTCGGCTTTCGATTATACCGCTTTATTCGTTTTTGTGAGATAAACGTCTATCTCCCGATTTGGGTCACAATATAGGCGTTTTTCTATTTCGATTATAAGCAGGATAGTAACATAGTAGATGACGGCAGAAAAAGACCTGCACGGTCCATCCAGTCTGTCCAACACGATAAACTCACATGTGCCATTTTTTGTGTATACCTTACCTTGATTTGTACCTGTCTTTTTCAGGGCACAGACCATATAAGTCTGCCCAGCACTATCCTCGCCCCCCAACCACCCTCCCCGCCTCCCACCACCGGTTCTGACACAGACCGTATAAGTCTGCCCAGCACTATCCCCGCCCCCCAACCACCCGCTCCGCCTCCCAGCACCCGCCCCACCTTCGGCAAATCTTTTCCTAAAATACTTGCTTGATGTCTCTCATCCTTTTCCAAAACTCTGCTCTATGTTTCTTTGTAATAATAGGTGCCTAGATGACCCTCACACATGGGCAACTCGTTATAAAATTACCCTCCATGTGTGTAAGTAGGAGCCGTCTTTTTATCCCTGCGCAATCTTGTGATAGTCATTTTCAGCACGCAGAAGATGCGTTAAGTTACTCCCTTTGGGTCCATGAAGAAAATGTTGAAAACCCCTGACTCTGTGTGTTAACAGTAACCCGAAGTGACCCAGCGGCTCAACATAAAGAACTTTTACCAGATCATTTTTCCTTTTCAAACTTTCAAGACCACTGGGAATAATATATTACAAACCTACATTTTTTTTAGATTTCACAGATTCTTTATCAAATGCAGCAGAGCTCAAGTCAGGAAAGATCTCTGCATTGCAGGAGAGCAGAGGTAATAGCAATGTTGTACTTGTCAGGCTACAAAGCAAATTAAATCACTTCTCCCGGCTCCTTTTAATTTTGTTTTAATTGCTAAGTACTTTTCTAATTCTGAACCCGCCTTCTCGCCACACACTGCTTCCATAAAAGTGGTCCCCAAAATCCAAAGCAAACGCCCTCCTGACAGGACTAAAACACAGTCACAGCATGTGCTGTTCCGACACGAGAAATCAGGAGTCAGGAGAGGAATGGAACAACCAAGAATACCAGGGACAGATCTTATGCTACCCAAACAGTCAATTTCAAGCAGCAGATAAAATCTAGCTGAACCATTTTAACTATGTTTGAACTTCTCCTTGTATTTGCAGCCCTACCTACTTTCATACCCACTGACCAGATAAGATTCTTTCAATTTACAAAAAAAACCAAGGCCTCAAGAAACAGCTGCAGATTTTCTCAGCACGGAATCTAAGACTCTGAGAACTGCAAATCAGGAATTACTCACCTGCCAAGAGCAGCACAAACACAGCGATGAGTGTGTGACTGCTTTCTGTGTCACAGTACAGAAACATGAAAAGCCTTCTGAAAACATGACAGGGACCCAGAGAACCACGAGACCTCCTATCTGCGCTGCCTCATATATCTAAAGTTAAGAGCTGAGAGCACCCACTGACAGACGATCATCAAGAAACAAATGGTACAGGTAAGTCATTTCTTTTTCTCTGTTCATAAGCACACCAGGAACTCACACTAATAGGATTAGTTAATAAGAGAGGTTTAAAAAAAATAGCAGAACAAGAAAAGAAATAAATTATGGCCATTTTCCAAGAAAATGCAAGACAACCTTGGAGAAGAACAGAAATGGCCTCTAAGTAAATAAGACCCAGCACCACGAGGGGATGTTGAACATTACTCCACCTACCCTCCAGCAGTTTTGAACCCCCCCCCCATGCCCTCCCTCCTCCAGTGCAGTCCTCTCCTCTTCCTCCAGGTGCAATGCTGCTTCATGCCATGACTCCCACCCTCTGCCATCTGGATTCACTTCGGTAGTTCAAGCAGAACTGGAAAGTCTTCTGGGCAGGGGCGTAGCCAGACACCCAATTTTGGGTGGGCCTGGCAGAAGAACTCTGCCCTATCCCATAAGTGCTTTGGTCTCTCTCTCTCTCTCTCTCTCGCCTTTATACCATATGGTCTCTCAGACATCCCCCTAACCTTTTAAATAGCAGACTTTCACCGGCAGCGAGCAGCAACTAATACACACTGCTCATGTTGGCCCCACAGCCTTCCCTCTGATGCAACTTCCTGTTTCCGCATAGGTGGGAATATATCAGAGGGAAGGCTGTGGGACCGGTGTGAGCAGTATGTGTCAGTCGCTGCTCGCTGCAGGCGAAGATCTGCTATTTACAAGGTATGCAGGAGGGATAGTTGAGAGTTTTCGGCTGGTGGGGCTTAGGGATCCCTGCCAGCCACATCATAGGTGTGCTGCTACTAGGTGGGCCTAAGCCCAAAGTGAGTGGGCCTGGGCCCACCCGGGCCCACCCTTGGCTACGCCACTGCTTCTGGGGAAGGGGGAGCCTGTTCCAAAAGGATGGGCTCCACCTTAACAGGGATGGAACCAGGCTGCGGTGCTAAATTTTAAAAAGGAGATGGTTCAGTGTGGAGTATCCTAGAAAGATACTATTGAAACAGGAGATTTAGGGAATCCTAATACAGAGGTTTCAATAATACAGAATACTGCAGCTAGACTCATATTCAGTAAAACAAAATACGAAAGCGCTAAACCCCTACGAGAAAAACTGCACTGGCTCCCACTCAAAGAACGTATCACGTTCAAAATATGCACCCTAGTTCACAAAATTATTCACGGAGATGCACCAGCCTACATGTCAGACCTGATAGACTTACCACTCAGGAATGCTAAAAAATCATCCCGTACATTCCTCAATATTCACTTCCCAAACTGCAAAGGTCTTAAATACAAACTAACGCATGCGTCAACCTTTTCCTATCTGAGCACACAATTCTGGAATGCGCTGCCGAGAAATCTAAAAACGATCTATGAACAAGCCAACTTCCGAAGTCTACTCAAGACCCATCTCTTCAACAAGGCATACAACAAAGATCAACAAATATGAACTCCTGTACACATATCCAGAACCGCCCTTACAATGTTTGCTTGCCAAACCACTATCATACTTTTTTCGCTATTACTAAATGATCGTTTCCAATATAATTCTTATATAATTCTTAAATATTTCTTACTATGATTGTTTGCTAAACCACTATCATGTTTTATCATTATCATGTACCCAAAATCCTTCTGTTATTACTAAATGTATACTTTCTGATGTATTCTCATTACTCGTGATGTATTGTAAGCCACATTGAGCCTGCAAAGAGGTGGGAAAATGTGGGATACAAATGCAACAAATAAATAAATCTCCTAAACACCACACAGGTCACCTCGAATAGCATAGAAACCCCATCGGCGACCAACCTAGCGAACTATTTCAAGGAAAAAATCATAAAGCTCCGACGCATGACACCAAGCAATACCATTGAGTACACAAGTATCCTTGATTGCTTAGACCCAAAACCTGGGGAATATCCAGCCGATCGATCATGGACCAATTTTGACTTGATTTCAGTAGACGAACTCACACACTGGCTCAGAAAATATGCCAAATCTCAATGCAAACTTGACATCTGCCCTACTAGCCTAATAAGAGCTGCCCCCAAACAATTCAAAACAGACCTCACGAACCAAGTAAACTACAGACTCCTAAATGGTCTCTTCCCCACGGATATAGGAAACATCCTTCTCACTCCACTGCCAAAAGATGCTAAGAAAAGCACAATGGACCTAACCAACTATCGACCAGTTGCTTCTATCCCGCTCATAACAAAATTGATGGAAGGCATAGTGACGAAACAACTCACGGAATACCTAACCAAACACTCAATTCTACATGAGTCTCAATCAGAATTTCGATCAAATCATAGCACTGAAACTGTACTAGTGTCTGCAATGAATTCATTCAAAAAAACAATTGCAACCGGCAAGAACATACTCGTATTACAATTCGACATGTCTAGTGCTTTCGACATGGTGGATCATGGAATATTACTACACCTATTAGAATACTTCAGAATCGGAGGCCCAGTTCTCAAATGGTTCAAAGGATTCCTCACCACCAGATCCTACCAAGTAACAACGAATATTGACAGATCACCACCTTGGACACCGGAATGTGGAGTTCCTCAAGGATCCCCCCTTTCACCAACTATTTTCAACCTTATGATGATACCACAAGCCAAACTTCTAGCCAATCAAAACCTTAACCCCTACATATATGCGGATGATGTCACGATCCACATCCCATTCAAAAGTGACTTAAACAAAATAACCAACGAGATCAACCAGAGCCTCCAAATCATGCTCTCTTGGGCGGACTCATTCCAGTTAAAACTTAACGCAGAAAAAACTCAATGTCTAGTTCTCACTAGACCCTACCATTACCACACCATACTGCACACTTCCTATTTCAGAAAATCTGAAAATTCTTGGAGTCACTATTGATCGCAACCTCACACTCGAAACCCATGTGAAGAATATAACGAAAAAAATGTTCTACTCAATGTGGAAACTCAAAAGAATAAAACCTTTTTTTCCCAAGAAACATCTTCCGCACCCTAGTACAGTCATTAGTGATAAGTCATTTGGACTACTGCAACACTCTGTATGCAGGCTGTAAAGAACAGACCATTAAAAAACTCCAAACAGCCCAGAACACCGCAGCCAGACTCATCTTTGGAAAAACTAAATACGAAAGGGCGAAACCCCTAAGAGAGAAACTGCACTGGCTCCCGCTCAAGGAACGAATTGAGTTCAAGACCTGCACAATCGTTCACAAAATCATCCACGCAGATGCCCCACTCTATATGTTAAACCTAGTGGACCTACCGCCCAGAAACGCCAAAAGATCGGCCCACAAATTCCTCAATCTGAACTTCCCCAGCTGCAAAGGAATTAAATACAAACAGTCACATGCCACTACTTTTGCGTACAAAAGCACACAGATATGGAACGCATTACCCATGACCCTGAAAACTATGAACAATCTAACCAGCTGTCGCAAATCCTTGAAGACACATTTCTTCAACAAAGCCTACAAAAGACATCCTTAATGAATCAAATCACTCCTCAAACCACTCAGGTGCATCAAAAAACACCTCTCACACTACTTTACCTAACACCTTTCCATCTAAATACTCACCTACCTTCAGCCTATTATCGATTGTATTTAAGATCATGTAATGACTACATCATAACAACACTCTATAAGCCACACTGAGCCTGCAAAAAGGTGGGATAATGTGGGTGGGATAATGTGGGGTACAAAAGCAATAAATAATAATCTAATATAATAAAACGCACCGTGAACGTTCTGAAGACAACGTTCTGAAGCCACTCAAACACTCCCTGGCTGTAGGGTTCGTGGATTCATGGTGTGAAGCCAGCCAGGCTGCCAGCCGTCTCTGCCCCGCCCTCGCGTCAAACGTCATGACGTCGAGGGCAAACGTCATGACGTCGAGGGCAAACGTCATGACGTCGAGGGCAAACGTCATGACGTCGAGGGCGGAAAAAAAAACAAAGCGCAGCGTCAGGGAAGGAGGCGGCGCTCCCGACGTCTCTAGCCTTCCCTTCGCTGTGTTCCGCCTTCTTCTGACGTCAAGGATGACGTCAGAAGAAGGCGGAACACAGCGAATGGAAGGCTAGACGTTGGGAGCGCCGCCTCCTTCCCTGACGCTGCACTGCCAGAACCGCCACCGAGGGTAAATTTAAAAAGAAAGAAAAAAAAAAGGGATGTTGGGGGGAGAGAAGAGGGTGGGCAGTAAAGTTGAACAATGGGAGCGGGAGGGCAGGGCAGAAACGACAGCATGGATGCGAAGGGGGGCGGCATGGATGCGAAGGGTGGGGGGAGAAGAGGACGCGCCAGGCTGGGACATGGGAGAGAGAGGAGCATGGATGCGAGGGGGGGTCATGGAAGGGAGAGAGGGGAATTGCTGGAAAAGGATGAATGGAGGGGGCAGGGGACAGAGGAGCATGGATGGGCATGGATTGGGAGGGCAGGGCTCAGGGAGAGAGGGGAATTGCTAGAAAAGGATGAATGGAGGGGGCAGGGGACAGAGGAGCATGGATGGGCATGGATTGGGAGGGCAGGGCTCAGGGATAGAGGGGAATTGCTGGAAAAGGATGAATGGAGGGGGCAGGGGACAGATGGGCATGGATTGGGAGGGCAAGGCTCACACTCTCTCTCTCATATACAATGTCTTTCTGACTCTCACTCTCACACACTCTGTCTCACACTGTATTACATTCACTCTCTATGTGCCACACAGTCACTCACACACTCGCTTGGTCTCATACACTCACTCTCACAGAGAATCTGTGTCTCACACACACTCTCTCTCTCGCACACACACACACACTCTCTCTCACACTGTGTCTCACATACACACTTGCACACACTCTCATTCTCACACACACACTCTCTCACAAACACACTCACACCCAGACTCACTCTCTCTCTCACACACTCACACTTTCACTCTGACTCTCACACAGTCACTCTCACATACACTCTCCCAAACATACACACTCCGAGGAAAACCTTGCTAGCGCCCGTTTCATTTGTGTCAGAAACGGGCCTTTTTTACTAGTAATAAATAAATAGTGAAAGAAAGCCAGGAGTGTTTAATGGGAGAACAGAGCAAAGGACGTAAATTATCCCCATCAACTTCAAAGCAGCTTGTAGATGCAAGGACAAAACACAATTTGAAGTGTCTATATACAAATGCTAGAAGCCTAAAAAATAAGATGGGACAGTTGGAGTATATAGGACTAAATGAAGAGGTAGATATGTTTATTTATTTATTGCATTTGTACCCTACATTTTCCTTCCCAGTGGTAGGTTCAATGTGGCTTACGGTTTACTGAAGGAAATAACAGTTTACATGTTCAAACGAATAGAATACGTGTTACATGGGGGGGGGGGGGAGTTTTACGTTCAGAGTTGTTGCAGTGTGAGAGTGCCAGGTCCACTTTCATTTCGCGTTCAGGTCAGTTGAGGGTTCGTGGTTGTAGGGACGTTTTCCGACTAGATATAATAGGCATCTCAGAACCTGGTGATCAATAGAAATAAAACAAAATAAAACATGGAAAAGAAAATAAGATGATACCTTTTTTATTGGACATAACTTAATACATTTCTTGATTAGCTTTCGAAGGTTGCCCTTCTTCGTCAGATCGGAAATAAGCAAGTGTTGGTAGATGACAGTATATATAACTGAGACATCAAAGCATTTCAGTGACAGTCTCAGGATGGGGGTGGATAGGGGTTAGAGACCAGGAGATATGCATGGGAACATCAAAGCATTTTAGTAACAGTCTAACAGGATGGGGGTGGATAGGTGAGAGGTGGGTGACAAACAAAGCAATACAACTTTATGGTTTATAATGGGCTACAAAACCCCGATCTTTGTTAAGTCCTGTCTGGTGGGTGTCAAAATAGTCAATCATTCTGACTTCAAAGGTCTTACGTTCCTGTATTGTTTTAAAGTTACCTTTCAGGATTCTTACTATGAAATCACTGGTACTGTGTTCTGGTTTTGTAAAGTGCTGCCCCACAGAGGTGGAATCCTGGCTGGCACTGGCATTCTTCATGTGATGTCTATGTAAATTAAAGCTTGTCTTTAGCATCTGGCTTGTTTCTCCAATATAGCATCCTTCGTCACATTTTTTACACTGAATGATGTATACCACATTGGAAGATGAGCATGTAACGGATTCACCATGGGAACGAATGGAAGACCACTTTTAATACCCATGAGGGACATTTTGAGTATTTAGTTATGCCATTTGGCTTTTGCAACGCACCTGCGGTGTTTCAGGAATTCATCAATTTTATTTTTCAAGATCTTCTGTACTCCTCGGTCATAGTTTAATTGGATGACATCCTGGTTTTCTCTACTTCTGTTAAGGACCATGTCCATCATGTGCGTATGGTCCTTCAGCGCCTCCAGAGCCACCGCCTATTCGCCAAGCTGGAGAAGTACTCATTTCATCAATGGTCTATCCCATTCTTGGGATATATCATCTCCTCGAATGGCCTCCAAATGGACCCCGCTAAACTCTGAGCCATCCGAGACTGGCCCATGCCCCAGGGTCTCCGGGCCTTGCAACAATTTTTGGGCTTTGCTAACTACTACTGGCAGTTCATCCATCTATATTCCATCATCACTGTCCCTCTCACCACGCTGACCAGGAAGGGGGCAGACGTGAAGAACTGGACACTGGAAGCCCAAGACGCCTTCACCACCCTTAAACGAGCCTGTCCGCCCCTGTACTTCGAAGTCCTGATGTCAAAAGACCGTTTATTATGGAGGTTGATACCTCTTCCCTCGGGGCAGGGGCACTTCTTTCTCAAGCCTCAGAGTCTGGCAAACGTCACCCCTGTTTTTTATTTTCTAAAAAAATGTCTCCGGCCGAACAAAATTATACCATCGGAGACCGGGAACTGTTGGCCCTTAATTTGGCCTTTCAAGAATGGCGCTACCTCCTGGAAGGGACCCTGCACCCCATCACAGTAATCACAGATCACAAGAATCTCCTATACCTTCAGGAAGCCAAAAGGCTGAACCCACGGCAGGCATGCTGGTCATTACTCTTTGCCCATTTTAACTTCCACCTGGTGTTCCGACCGGCCGAGAAAAATACGCAAGCTAATGCCCTATCCAGGGTCTTCGAACCTTCTGAAGAACCCGAAGAGTGTTACCCATGCTCAATCCTGCCTGCATTGCCTCCATGACCTTGGTCTCGCCCAAATCTATGAGAACTTCCGTGCCACCTCAATCCAGGAAGAAGGTCCTCAAATGAGGACACTCCTCCACTTTTGCTGGTCACCCCGGTTTCCGTAAGACTTTTCATTTAATATCTCAGTATTAATGGTGGCCCCGCATGGCTCAAAATATCTTACATTTTGTTTCTACTTGTCCCACTTGTGCCCAGAACAAGTTCCCTCCTGGCAAGCCATGGGGACTCCTGCAGCCTTTACCAGTTCCACAACTCCCATGGCAGGAAATATCAATGAATTTTGTTACTGAGCTCCCTGAATCCCAAGGGCACACAGTCATTTGGGTAGTGGTGGACCGATTTTCCCGGATGGCCCATTTTATCCCCATGAAGACTCTTCCTTCTGCTGCCACCCTTGCCATGGCCTTTATCCAACACATTTTCCACTTACATAGTCTCCCTCTGTGGACCATTAGTGATTGGGGCTCTCAATTCACTTCAAGGTTCTAGAGAGCACTGTGCTCTACCTTTAAGATTACCACTCACTTCTCATCTGCCTATCACCCACAGACCAATGGCCTTATGGAAAGAGTCAATCAAACTCTCAAGGTCTTCCTACGGATGTACACTAACAGTCGACAGGATGACTGGTCCGCATTGCTCCCCTGGGCAGAATTCACCTATAACAACAGTTTTCATACTGCCTCTCATACCTCAACATTTTTTACAGTGTATGGACGCCATTCTCATCTGCCGCGTCCAATCCCTCAGACACAAGCCTCGCCTCTGCTCCACCGGACTCTCACTGACATTCAGGATATCTGGGCCAAGGTCCAGCAACTTCTCCAGCGAGCCTCGGCTAAGTACAAGCTCTTCGCAGATCGGAAAAGACAAACTGCACCAGTTTTCCAACCTGGACAGAAGGTCTGGCTCAGCACCAAATACTTGCGGCTTCGCCTACCCTCCTTCAAATTCGCTCCCCAATTTATAGGGCCATTTCCAGTACAATCTCGGGTGGGGGCAGTCACTTATCGTCTCCAGTTACCAGCTAACCTCAAGGTTCACAACGCCTTCCATGTAGCCCTGCTTAAACCATTTTTAACTTCAAGATGGCATCTGGAACCCAAGAAGATCATCGTCCCTGATTCTAAGCCTGATCCTGAATTCAAGGTGGAGGAGATTCTAGACTCCAGGCGTCAGAGAGGACGACTATTTTATCTGCTGTCATGGAAACATTTTGGCCCAGAGGACAATTCCTGGGAGCCTGCTGCTAACGTCCACGCTCCTGACCTGATTCAAGATTTCCATGACCGCTACCCACTGAAACCCGGACCTAGGCAGAGGGGGGTCCTTAAGGAGGGGGTACTGTCATGTCCCCTACCTCAACGCAAGTGGTGTCCTCGGGCTCAGCAGGGTCCTGTTGACACGCACACTTGACTGGCACTGCCCTGAGCCATGTGTGTGTAGTTTTTCTCTGGGTTTGTTCAGACAGTGGTGGTTGCAGGCTCCTTAATTGCTTTGTTTCCATGCACCTGTTTCTGCTCTCTCTCTCTCTCTCTGCCTGGCTTCCAGGCTCCTTGATTGCTTTGCTTCCACCCACCTGTGTCTGCTCTCCCTCTGCCTGGCTTCCCTTGCTTCTCTCCTATTGGTCTTCCGGTTCCTCCTTCCCTATGGCTGTGCTCCTTCTCCCTGCTGGTTCCTGCTGTTGTCAGACGCCAGCACTTTATCAGCTGAGCTCTTCCTGGACTCCATGCTTTGGCTTCTTCTTTAATAGGTGTTACTTGCTCAGTAATTTGCTTCTTATCTACTTGTCCCTTGTTATTGACTTTGCCTGTTCCTGTACTCTCTTGCCTGCTGCCTGCCTATTGACTTTACCTGTGCCTGGATTACTCTCTTGCCTGCTGCCTGCCTATTGACTTTGCTTGTACCTGGATTACTCTCTTGCCTGCTGCCTATCTATTGACTTTACCTGTGCCTGGATTACTCTCTTACCTGCTGCCTGCCTATTGACTTTGCTTGTACCTGGATTACTCTCTTGACCTGCTGCCTGCCTACTGACTTTGCCTGTACCTGGATTACTCTCTTGCCTGCTGCCTGCCTACTGACTTTACCTGTGCCTGGATTACTCTCTTGTCTGTTGTTTGCCTGTTGACATTGCCTGTTCCTGGATTACTCCCCTGCCTGCTGCCTGCCTATTGACTTTGCCTGTACCTGGATCACTCTCTTGCCTGCTGCGTGCCTGGCCGATACGTTCACCACCCCACTTCCAGTTTTTGTCTCGTAAATCCTGCAGGCCGCCCGCACCTAGGGACTCAACCTCTGGGGAAAGGCGGTCAGCGCATGTGAAACCTGGGGTTGTCCAGCCGCCAAGCAGAACCCGGTCCGAGTACCGGGCTCAGCAGCGCTCTACTTGGTACCAGAACTCACAAGTCTGACAAATGGGTTTTTTTACACAGAAACATGACAGCAGATAAGGGCCAAATGGCCCATCCAGTCTTCCCATCCTCCGTAACCACTAACTCTTCCTTTTCCTAAGGGATCCCACATGTCTGTCTCATGCTTTCTTAAATTCTGACACAAATCCTCATCTCCATGACCTCTACCAGGAGGCCATTCCACTCATCCACCAGCTTTTCCGTGAAAGAGTATTTTCCTAAATTCCTGAATACTGGCCAGTGCCCAGATAACCTCCAGACAGCACCTGAGGGTTTCCGGTTGCCCCCCTGATCCCCTCCTCAGCCCTCCCAAAACAACAGCTCAGCCTAGGCCAATTCTCCACCCCCCCCACCCCCCCACCTCCGTAGGATCCCCTGGGTCTAGGTTTGCGGCTCCCTGGTGGTATGGGGGGAATACAGACAGGAGCAATGCCCACTTGCTCCTCCCTGGTGCAGCTGCTTCATCGAATCACTTCATGGTACTTCCACTCGGCGGGAGGGGGGGTCCAGAGCCCAAGGTGGGAGGGCACATTTTAGCCTGCCTCCCCCAGCTACTGACCCCACCACCACCACCACTTTCGGACCCCCACCATTTTCGACCCCATCGCCAGGTACCTTTGCTGGCAGGGGTTCCCAACCCCCACCAGCCTTAGTCTTCTTCAGCGCCATTGGTTGATCTGTGCTGCGAGTCCTGACTGACGTCAACGTGCAGGACATGCTTGCAGGATGTCAGTCAGGACTCACAGCACTAATCAGCAAATGCGCCGGAGACCGGCGCTGAAGAAGACTAAGGCTGGCGGGGGTTGGGGACCCCCGCCAGCAAAGGTACCTGGTGGTGGCGGGAAGTGGTCGAAAGTAAAGGGAGCCAGGGCTAAATCTGTGGGGGCCCATGCCCCCGTGGCCCCACCTAGCTATGCTGCTGCGTCTACTAGTGGTTGCAGCATCCATTTTGTTCCCACATCACTGTCTTTCTAACTGGACCAAAGTGTCTGAGTGAAGCTGGGATCACAGGAGGGGTTGGCCCAGGATGAAACAGTCTCTGATACAGATCAGCAATGATCCCCTGGCGTTTCTAGAATACTTTTCCTACCTCAAGCATTCTGTACTGACAGATTAAGAATGAAAATCATATAAATTAAAAAATGTAATTAAATGTCATTCAGGAGGCATCAAACCTGAATTGAACACAGGAGAATGCGCTCGATACCATACTGACCTTAACTCGCCTTCTTTGACAATACTGAAAAAAGGATCTATTAAAAGAAATCTGAGTTAAAACTGTGGCACATTTTCAAACTACAATTATTGTTTAAATAGTGGAAGCTGCAATATAAAATATAATTTCATGCCGGGGCAGAGAGAAAGTCAGAAGTAAAACTCACTGACTCCAGTAACTCATATCAGAACTTTGAGCCATAAAATGTTGCTCTTGAAGCTTTATTAATTTTGTCAGTAACCCAAGGTGGGTGGGGGGTTTTAAACACTGACCGTCACAAATGCTAGGCCGTGTCCAGCCACCGGCATGGAGTGTCTGGGGCTAATTGTAAATGTACTGGCTGCCAGAGCTTATGCAGGTCCCCACCCAGTATTCAGTCAGGGCCCACATAAGACAGTTATGCAGGACCCAGATGGATATTGGCCAAGTCTCAAGTAATTAGGGTTATCATATGTCCGGTTTTACCCGGACTGGCTGGGCAACTGGGCGGGTTTTGCCAGCCTGCCCATTTGTCCGGCCTAGTGGTGTCGTATCCTCCACTCCCCTTACCTTGCTCTACTGCCCTGGTGGTCTAGTGACCTCTTCGGGGCAGGAAAGAACCCTTGCATACTGTTCCTTTCTGAGGGTCCCTGTGCGAATTCAAAAAGGCCGCAGAGAGTTGAAGTCTCGCAAGGCTGCCTCAACTATCGGCGGCCATTTTGAATCAGTGTCGGGACAGAGCCAGCCAGGAACAGTGGCTTGGATCTCTTTCAGGGAGAGAAAACTAACAACTTATAGCAGCAGTTTCAGAGAGCATTTTCCATCTCACAGATAGGCTGCAGAGAATACCTTCTCCTGCTTTAGACTTAGCCTGGCCTCAGAATGACATCCTATAGTATATCTCCTATCACCTTCTCCCACTACTCCAACCAGAGTTACACCTAATCACACTGACCACCCTTCAACATCTTCTGTCCTTCTGTGACTGTTCTCTTGTGCTTGACTGCTTAAATATTTTAAATTTAAATGCTTTACTTTTTGTCTATTAGATTGTAAGCTCTTTGAGCAGGGACTGTCTTTCTTCTGTGTTTGTACAGCGCTGCGTACACTTTGTAGCGCTCTAGAAATGTTAAATAGTAATAGTAACAGTATGCAGGGGCTCCTTCCTGCCCCGAAGAGGTCACTAGACCAGCAGGAAAGGGGAGGGGAGGATAGGACACCCTTAGGGGTGTGTGATGGGGGGAGTGAAAGGGGACGGGGCGGGGCGGGGATGTGTCCTCTTTTTGGGGGAGCAAATATGGTAACCCTACACGTAATGGCAGAGGTGCCTTAGCTCCTCCAACACCCCCCCCCCCTCCACCCAGGTCTCAATCCTCCCTCCTGAAGCAACAGCTCACCCCTGGATGAGCCCCCCCCCCCCACCCTGTCCCCCTCTCCCTCAGGCCTGGCTTTGCAGCTCCCTGGTGGAGAGGGGGACAGCTCGGCCTGGGCCAATCCCCCAACCCCCCACCTCCATAGGCCCCCCTGTGCCTGGGTTTGCAGCTCCCTGATGATATGGGGGGGGGATATGGATAGGAGCAAATGTCCACTTGCTCCTGCCTTGTACGTCGGCCTCATCAAAGCGGATGCTGCAACTTCTAGCAGAAGCACCATGAGGTCATTTGATGAGGCAGCTGCACCAAGCAGGAGAAAGTGGGTATTGCTCCTGTCCATATCCCCCCCCCCCCCCCATATCACCAGGGAGCTGCAAACCCAGGCACAGGGGGGCCTATGGAGGTGGGGGGTTGGGGGATTG
Source organism: Microcaecilia unicolor (assembly GCF_901765095.1). Taxonomy (NCBI): domain Eukaryota; kingdom Metazoa; phylum Chordata; class Amphibia; order Gymnophiona; family Siphonopidae; genus Microcaecilia; species Microcaecilia unicolor. The sequence continues at coordinate 361,012,645 of NC_044035.1, read as the reverse complement.
GCCCAGGCCGAGCTGTTGTTTCGGGAGGGGTGAGGAGGGGATCGGGGGGGGGGGGAGCTGGAAACCCTCAGGTGCTCTCTGGAGGTTAACCGGACACTGGTCAATATTCAGATTTGTGTCCAGTTACCTGCACGGTTGACGTTAGAACAGCCTTTTTGCTGTCTTAACTTTAGCTGCTTTCTTAACCGGTTAGTGGTCTGAATATGGCTGCTACCCTGTTAACCCAGACTTCTCCCAAGCTCCGCCCACAGACTGCCACGACACAAACCAGACATGCAGGGGTGGTCTGTGGTGACATTCAGTGGCTCTCTCCGGTTTAAATGGCCAAAGAATATCAGCACTTCGGAGAACATAAACAATTTAACTGGCTTTCCTTCCTGGTCAAATCCCTTTGAATATTGGGCAGAAAGAGAAAATAAAGAAGTGCAGAAGATGTGGAGGGTCATTTTCAATACGAGGTCCAAGCCCAAATTGAGACGTTTTGCTCCCCAAATTCTGAATTTCTGGTTCGACTATGGCTTCAAGCTAGATGTTTTCATGCTCAACACGTCCATCTGTAAGTACCATTTTCAGAAAAAGAAAAGGTCCCAGGGAAAAACATAGTAAAACAAGCCATAGGGATGTCTGTCTGCCAGTATTCTTTGTGAACTGGCCACGCTGACATCCCAGCAGTGCAGAGAGGCAGCCTAGAAGTCAGTGGACCCAGGTACAAATCCTACCTAAACCCCTTCGTATTGTAAGGTGAGTCCTCCAGGAACAGCGAAAACCTACTGTAGTTAAAGATCTATCACTACGAAAGCCTCAGGTTGCAGGAGGTATTTCTATGTTCCAGGAGGGCTGAAAGGAAAGAGTTAAAGTGGGAATTGAAACTGGATCCCCTTGTTCACTTTCCTCCTTCCACTTGTTGCCATAACATCTGGAGCCCACTGTCACATCCTTGGGAGGTGGGAGGGGGTCAGTGACCACTGGGAGATTTGGGGGGGGATCATGTCTTCATCCCTCCAGTGCTCAGCTGGCCAACAAGGGCACCATGACTTAGTCATGACTGAAGAAAAGTCCTTCTTTTCTGCCCTGGAACTTTTTTTCCTCTTCTGTTATCGCTGAAATCATCCAGGTTTTAAACCCACCCAACTCCCACCCAAAACACGCTTCCGACACACCCCTTTGTGACTCTGACGAACTGCAGAGTAAAACATTAATTCTGAGTTTCAAAAAATTGCAACTTAAGACATTTTTGAGACATTTTTCTCTTTCATAAAAACACAGAGGGGTCAATATTCAAAAGCATTTATCTCCTACCAGGATATATGCTGCTGACAACGATATTAAGGCCATTGAATAACTTTACAGACCATCACTGCTCTATCCGGATAATATCGCTGAATAACTTTACAGACACCGCAGTGCTATCCGGATACAGTGCCAAGATGGTCTGGAAGTAACCAAACTAATGCGGATAGCGGTGACCTATCCGGATAGGACAGTAAAGAAACAGTGTCAAGTGTATCCGGGTAAGCCCTCCACCTAGCAGCTGAGAGTCAGGGCTACTCAGATACCGCTCTATCCTGATACACAGCAGAAGACGGTATACAGGTACTGGCACTGAAAGTCTACATTTTTATCTGACTGCGGCACCATCTGTCATTCGGAAACGACAACCCGTCTGCCTCCGTATAACACCCTGGACCCAAAGATGTCACAAAATGGCTGAGAAAGGCACACCCACCAGCCTACAAGCACTTACTCTGCAAATGTCTACACAAAGAGCCATGTTCTTAGACCCTAATTGTGGCTCTGTTGAAAGAGGGATTTTCCACGCAATAGACTGTTATGTTTTCCTTGTCTGGGGCATTTCTGGGCTCTGAAATTGCTACTTCCAAAGACAACACTGCTACTCCCCAATTGCAGTGACTGCAGGACATCCAGATGCAACTGAAGCTTGAACAGACAGAAATGGACTACCAAAAGCAAAAGCCTCTTGTAAGCATTAGACTGATTTGGTTAAGGGACGTGGGCGCCATAATTTATCTGAAAGCTTCCCCCTATTCAATGCAAAAATAATTTTGAATGGTAACCGCTTCACCTGCCAGTAATGATCATCCATTTCTTTCTCCCCTCGCAGTCTCACACCAGCCTCCATTTCCTGATAACGTCTCATCATCTCGTGTTTATGCCTGATAGAAAATGGAGGCGCATGAAGGACTGGGAAAAAAAAATCAGAGGCAGCTTAGTAGAGACAGAGAGAATGTCTAAGCTAGAATCTGGCATTTGCTTATTAAAATGCTCTCTCGCAGCCCTTCCATGGCCTGCAGTATGAATTTCTGATCAACTCCCTGATAGGTGATGACAGGGGCTGTAATCCTGTCGAGAAAGCCGTTTGCCTCCGAGCACGGCCAAGCTCTGGCTGCCCTTCCAAGACACTGCTCTGCTTTGCCCTTTTTCTCAATTTTTCTCTTTCTTAAAAAAAAAAAAAATGAGAATAATTTTCAGCTGATAAATGCATAATAATGATTTGAAGTTGCCAAGCTCTGACTGGCATTTCTGCTCTTCCTTTCAAAGAAGATTCAAATTTTCTCCTTCTTTGGCCCACATTATACCAAAATTGGTGACGTTAAAAAAAAAACTCTAAGGATTTTTCTAATAATCTTGTTTTCTTTTTCCCTTTTTTGCACTGATACATTCAGATGGAGAGGAGGAATGGTTAGAGCACTGGTTAACAATCGGCACAGCCTGCTTCAAATCCCACTGCTGTTCCTTGTGATCTTGGGCAAATCACTTAACCCTCCATTGCCTCCGGAGACAGGGAAATACCTACTGCACCTGACTGTAACCCACTTTGAGTTGCTACATCAAATCCATGACCCTCTCTACCTTCACTGAAAAAGGAATAAGCGATATCCGAGCTAAACAGGCCCGTCCGGAAACAGAGGATAAATTGTCCTTGACCATAGAAGCCTTGAACCATCATAAGAATCACCGAGGGAGAGGAGTCTGGGTAAGCAGCTCAGGACCCAGACAACATTGTATAACAGTGTAAAAACGAGCCCTCTGCCGCTCTAAAATATTCTCCATCTTAACTCTGAAACACTCACTGAAGTCGTCTCTGAATCGAACAAGAAGAAAACTGCTATCAATGGAGAACAAGATCGGAAAGACGCCTGATACTACATGAACAGCAAAATTACATGTCATCATACAAAAAATACTGGGTCAACTCAATAAACAAATTTTACACACCTTAATTTTACCACAGGGGTAACTCAGTAACTAGAAATCAACCTCCAAATTGCACTACTCCCCCCCCCCCCCCACCCCATAGCACTGGACCACCATCACACAGTACAATGCTCCCAGGGGGCCATCTTAAAGGGGAGGTAATGTAAATCCCATGCCCACCCACCAGAAACACAGCCCTCACCTTCCAAAGACACACGCAACCAATCCCCCCCTCCCAAGACCCCCTCCAGGATGTACTGGGCCTATTCCCATGTCTAGTGGTGGGGAGAGGGAAAAATACCCAATCATTCCTGCCTCTAGGCTGCCAGGCTCTTTACCTAAGGTTTGAAAGCTGTTGTCACTCAGCCTATTCCAAGGGGAAACACAGATAAAGGGTCTTTATTCTCCTATCACCCAGTCTCTCAACTGCCGTATATTAGCAAATTTATTGAAAAATTAATTTATCAGCAGTTACCGGATTATGTAGAGGCTCCAGGTGCTTTGAGTAGTTGACAGTCAACTATTGGTGCAGAAATGGTTCTCTTTTCTTCAGTAAATGATATTAGGTTCAGTTTGGACAAAGGAAATGATTCTTTACTTATACTGCTGGATTTCGTTGTAGCCTTTCATACCATAAATCAGCATTTAGGGGGAAGTTATCAACGTCAGCTAGTTGTGATATTTTAGCACAGGTCCTATTTTGTGCAATGAGACCCTGTGATAAAACAGCACGACTTGTGGTGAAATAACCCAGTAGCCCAAGTTGATAACTTCCCCCTCATTGTTACAAAAATGGTCTGAACTAGGGCTTCAGAAGGAAAAAGGAGGTGATGCTGCCCCTGTATAAGACTCTGATGAGGCTCGTTTAGAATATTGTGTACAATTCTGGAGAAAACACCTTCAAAAAGATATAAACAGGATGGAGTTGGTCCAGGGGACGCCTACTAAAATGGTCAGTGGTCTTCGTCATAAAGTGTACGGGGACATACGTAAAGACCTCAGTATGTATACTTTGGAAGACAGGCGGGAGAGGGGAGACATGATAGAGATGTTTAAATGCACAGGAGGCGAGTCTCTTTCAATTGAAAGGAAGCTCTGGAACGAGGGGGCAGAGGATGACGATTTGGATGGGATGGAGTGGGACTTCGATGACAACTTCAGAAATTAGAGAACAAGGCCACTGCTACTCCTTCTCTCTATCTGAATGTATCAGTGCAAAAAGAGGAAAAAGAAAACTTGGGATTATTAGAAAAATCCGTAGAGTTTTTTAAGATCACCAATGTTGGTATAATGTGAGCCAAAGAAGAAGAAACTTTGAATCCTCTTTGACTTCTACAGCCTGTACCCTGAAAATAGCAAGGACAAGTCAAGATCAAGTATACACACAAATCGGAGAAAATTTTTCTTCACCCAATGTGTAATTAAACTCTGGAATTCATTGCCGGAAAATGTGGTGAAGGCGGTTAGCTTAGCAGAGTTTAAAAAGGGGTTGGACGGTTTCCTAAAGGACAAGTCCATAAACAGCTACTAAACGGACTTGGAAAAATCCAAAATCCCAGGAATAACATGTATAGAATGTTTGTACGTTTGGGAAGCTTGCCAGGTGCCCTTGGCCTGGATTGGCCGCTGTCGTGGACAAGATGCTGGGCTCGATGGACCCTTGGTCTTTTCCCAGTATGGCATTACTTATGTACTTATGTACATATTGTACCACATCATACCTTATGCTATGAGTTTATCTTGTTGGGCAGACTGGATGGATCGTACAGGTCATTTACCTGCCATCATCTACTATATCTGTGTTTTCCTTCGCTGCACTTTTCCACAAGGTTCAGTTTTATTTCTGTTGTTATTTTAATCTATATTTAAACCCCATAATCTCCATTAGAGAAAATTTTGGACTATCTTGTCATCTGTTTGCTCGTGATGTTCAACGTTGGTTAGAAGCTGGGAAGGACCTGGATAGTGCCTTGAGTTCTCTGGAAAAATGCCTGGATGAACTTCTCAATGGTTTAATAAAAATGAGCCACAATTAAATTTAGATAAAACCTGTTACATGAGGTTTTCCAGGCAGCAGAGGGCCTTAACTTGGTGCTGTCTATTGAAGGGATCTATCTACCTAGCTGAAAATCAATGGTAAAAAATTGGGGGGGGGGGGGGTATGGCCGGAAGAAGGATTTCAGTTTTAAAGAGCAGGTTCTGTCTGTGTCATTTGTACGTCCTTTCTAGTCTACGACCATTGTTAAACCAAAAAGACCTATTTGGAGGAGTGGCCTAGTGGTTAGGGTGGTGGACTTTGGTCCTGGGGAACTGAGAAACTGAGTTCAATTCCCACTTCAGGCACAGGCAGCTCCTTGTGACTCTGGGCAAGTCACTTAACCCTCCATTGCCCCATGTAAGCCGCATTGAGCCTGCCATGAGTGGGAAAGCGCGGGGTACAAATGTAACAAAAATAAAATAGATACTCTTGGAGATTCTACATGGAATGTTGCTACTATTGGAGATTCTACACGGAATGTTGCTATTCCACTAGCAACATTCCATGTACAAGCCAGCGCAGCCACATTGGTGATCTGCAGGGGCCGAGTTCTACATGGAATGTTGCTAGTGGAATAGCAACATTCCATGTAGAATCCCAAATAGTAGCAACATTCCATGTAGAAGGCTGCGCAGGCTTCTGTTTCTGTGAGTCTGACGTCCTGCACGTACGTGCAGTACGTCAGACTCACAGAAGCAGAAGCCTGCGCGGCCACATTGGTGATCTGCAAGGGCCGACGTCTACATGGAATGTTGCTAGTGGAATAGCAACATTCCATGTAGAATCTCAAATAGTAGCAACAGTGGAGGAGTGGCCTAGTGGTTAGGGTGGTGGACTTTGGTCCTGAGGAACTGAGTTCAATTCCCGGCACAGGCAGCTCCTTGTGACTCTGGGCAAGTCACTTAACCCTCCATTGCCCCATGTAAGCCGCATTGAGCCTGCCATGAGTGGGAAAAGCGCAGGGTACAAATGTAACAAAAAAAAAAAAGACCTAACTGTTTTTCTATATGCTTCTGTTACCTCTAAGCTGGACTACTGCAATGCTCTTTACTGCAGTCTTCCCAAATACCAGCTAAAAATACTGCAGCTTATCTTCTGTTGAACAAGAAGTCACACGATTGTATTACTCCCATTTCAGCAGCTGGCTACCAACTGAACAGTAAGTTTATTTTAAATTACTTCAGTTTTTAGTGCATTACATTTGGAAGGCTCGTAACCTTGGAGTCATCTTTGATTCCTCTCTCTCCTTCTCTGCGCATATTCAACAGATCGCCAAAACCTGTCGGTTTCTTTATCTACAATATTAGCAAAATTCGCCCCTTCCTTTCTGAATACGCTGCCAGAACCCTTATCCACACACTTGTCACCTCTCGCTTGGACTATTGCAATTTACTTCTCACTGGTCTTCCGCTCAGCCATCTCTCTCCTCTTCAATCTGTCCAAAATTCTGCGGCACGACTTATTTTCCACCAGAATCGTTATACCCACACTAGCCCACTCCTCAACACACTTCACTGGCTCCCTGTCCGCTTCCACATTCAGTTTAAACTTCTCGTACTGACCTTTAAATGCATCCAGTCTGCAGCCCCCCATTACCTCTCCACTCTCATCTCTCCCTACATTCCTCCCCGTGAACTCTGCTCACTGGACAAATCTCTCTTGTCGTCCCCCTTCTCCTCCACTGCTAACTCCAGGCTTCGCTCCTTTTCCCTCACAGCACCTTATGCCTGGAATAGACTTCCTGGACCTATACGTCTAGCTCCATCTCTACCTGTTTTCAAATCTATGCCGAAAACCCACCTTTTCACTGCTGCTTTTTAGCTCCTAGCCACTACTCAATTGCCCTCCCCTTGTCCCTTCCTTCCTTCTCACCCATTACTTCCCTCACCCGTAACTGTCTTGTCTGTCTGTATTATTTAGATTGTAAGCTCTTTTGAGCAGGGACTGACTCTTTGTATCAGGTGTTCAGCGCTGCGTGCGTCTGGTAGCGCTATACAAATGCTAATAATAATAATATTTGCAAGATCTGTATTGCCTTTTAGTATTATAAGAAGGCCTTGTTGAGAAGATTGTAGCTTTCTTAATCTTCTTAACAAGGCCTTCTAATAATACTAAAAGGCATTATTAGATTGAAGTCCAGTCCACTTGTAGGCAGATTTTTAGAGTGCTGGACCCTAAGCTGTGGAAAGACCTTCCTTTGAAGCTACGGCAAGTGTAACGTTATGTGGGGTTTAAAAAGAATTTAAAAGTGTGGTTTTATAATGCTAATAAAACATAACTCTACAAACTGCTGTGTGATTCACGTTCACTCAGGCTTCTCACGTATCTGGTGTCCAGCTAAAGTTACAAACCTTCAGTTCGACCACCAGCCTTAGCTTAGCCAATCAAGACAGAGATAACTATTCCACTACTGCGTTCAAACCTTCTGGTTGGGACCATACTCAATCTATGTATCCAATATTGTTCTCTTTAACTTAGGATCAAGAAAAAATAAATTCTATTCAAATTCTGGTGTCACATCAGTGACAGCAACACAAGCTCCCTCCACTGAGGAACACTGCATGAAGTAACATGAAATCCTACAAATAGACACTCAGAAGATGACCATACCACACCAGCATCACTTCCACAGAAGAGTCAGCACTGCAAACATCCAGAACACAACCAAACCGCTACAGGGTCCTCCTACCTGTTAACAGCATTCCTTGTTGCAGTTACACATGGAAAACACCGACTACCACCTAATAAAGAACGAGAGAAGCAAATTATAACAAATATGCAGATGAAAAATGAAATGGAAAACCCAAGAAGTTGGACTTTGAAGAAAGAAACAGAGAGGGGGGGGGGGGTGTCAAGATGGCGACACGCTGAGAGCTGCCGGTGAAGCGTTCTTGGAGATTGCTGACTTACTTTTTCTTCATAATGCCCCATACTAAACGAAAGGGGATCGTCAAGGCAGCAGCCTCGACTGCCAGGACATCGTCCCCATTTCAGCAGACGCTCAACCGCTACACCGTAAGGCCGCCTATTCAATCTACCGCGAGGGGCCCTGCTGCCGCTATGGGAGAAGACACCCCTAGCGACCTGGGGCTTGAAGTATCACTCTCCCCTCCGGAGGTCTATCCGCCTCCGCTCCCTGAAGATCGCCTTCTCTGGCGGGAACAGCTCAACCCAGAAGTGAGAGTTTGACCCTGGTACGAGGAACAGGAGAGGCGAACATTACAGGAGGCCTAGATTCTGAGGAATCTCAGGCAGTGAGACTCAAACCAGCGCCAGCTACCCTGGAGAGCATTTGGGAAGCTCTCCAGAGAGTGGAAAAGACGATTGCCAGCTCATTTACCGAAATAAAAACTCTTGTAAGTACTGTTGAAAATTTAACTCTTGCATTTAATACAACAAAACAGGAAACATCAGAACAGCTAAACGCTATTAAACAAGACGTTTCTAAAGTACAAGAGATTTCAACCACGGTTATAAAAGACAATCTCTCTATTCACCGTAGATTAGAGCAGGTAGAAAATTATAATCGTAGGTTGAACCTACAATTCTTGAATTTTCCGAAGGAAATGGGGATAACACCATATGATGCCTTTAAAATATACCTACAAGAAATTTTGAACTTTACCCCTGAAACTATGTCTCCATTAAATAAAATATACTACATAGAAACGAAGAAACCACCAGAAACTCCTCAACAAGTTATTCCACGGAAACATCTGGAAGAAGGACAGTTAAATATATCTGAGATATTGGAAACGACCTTGAATAAAGACTCTGAAAGAACTACATTGATTGCATCATTCATATTTCAACAAGACTTGGAAGCAGTGCAACGTATGTACTTTAAAAAAACACAATCTTTGTTCCGGGGGAAGAAATTCTGGATTTTCCCAGACATTACCAAACAAACACAGGAAAGAAGGAAACTGTTTTATTACTTCATAAAAATGGGTGCTTCTTTCTATTTAAACTATCCCTGCAAATGTGTTATTAAATATGCTGATCTCAAGTATGTTTTCTATCAACCGGAACAATTGAAGACATTTGTAAATGTGAAAACAATGGTTAATCGTCAATTCCCAAACAGATAGACAAATATGTATTTGAATAGGATAGCGTGTTAAGCAAATTTCCTTAAGATTTTCTTCTTTGCTTTGGTGAGATTGTCTTCTCTCTCTTTTAGATACACACCACCACCCCCACCCCCCCCCCCCCCCCCCCCCACCTTTGAAATTTGAGGTCTAAAGAAGAGTAACAATTACTTTGAAATAATGTATCTTTATGTTGAATGTTTTCTTATCTGAGTTGCTTTTCAAGTGTAAAAACTTGTTGAATTGAGAAAATTAATAAATTAAAAATTAAAAAAAAAAAGAAGAAAAAAACAGAAATGCATTCTCTCCTGTGCTGAATAAAATCTAAAGATATAAGAAATGCATATTTTCAAAACTGACATAATTCATTCTGTAAAAATCTGAAAATATTTTCTTGTACCTTTGGTGTTGATCATTTTTACTTTTTCACTCGGGTTGGTCCTGGTCTCTCTTTACCACTTTCTTCTGTTGACGTTCTCCTAAGTCCTTTCCAGGGTCTCATTTCCATTTTCTAGTTTCTTCACGCGCGTTCTTTAGATTGTATATAAGTCAAAATAGTGCTTGTAGAATACTGCCATTTGGGAAACAGATTTAAAGGGGCATTGCAGTGGAGTGGCAGAATGGAGTTTGGGAAGACATATTTTGATTCACAAAAATCAAAGTCTGCTTTTGCAAAAGCCAGAGTACAGACAAGCAAGGGGGAGATGCTAAAGTGATGCCTCTCCTCCTCCCGGACCCCTTGACACCCACCATACCTCTCCCCCCAAACCTCAGAGAGGCCTTCAGCAGCAATAGGGCCTCTCCTTCCACCTTGACTCCCCCTCCACAGCTCTTACTGAGGATCTCCCTGGTATACAGCGGGAGTCAGGAGCAGTCCACAGTTGTTGATCTGACGAAGAAGGGCAACCTTTGAAAGCTAATCAAGAAATGAATTAAGTTATGTCCAATAAAAAAGGTATCATCTTATTTTCTTTTCCATGTTTTATTTTGTTTTATTTCTATTGATTACCTGGGGAAAGAAATATACTGGGGTTGGGAATGACCTCTCCTAATCCCTCCTTTACAGTATTGCCCAAAATGATCACCCCTATAAAACCTTGATGTCTCTGGGAGCAGGTGTAAATCCCAAAATTCATGTTGGGGGTCATAGATCGTTATTCCCCTTCTGAAATGGGGGATACATATGTATTTTTTTGGCCCGCCCCGGTCTCACCCCTTCCAAGATGTATGTATTTGCGAATTGCATGTGTAAATCCCAACTCTCTACATCTAAACGCCGGCATCTGCACGTGGAAATTGTGAATAAACTGCCTAAGTGTTTTCTGGCATTTTGGTGAAAACTTTTTCCATCAAGTAGCGTTTGTTCTTTTACTCTCCGGGCAAAACGATCCTATTGGATTTTTCGGCTTTGCCCTAGGTCTTTCCAGTAGGTACGACACATATTAATTCACTGACAGCAATTATTTTGGGGATCTGGTGATGTTACAGGTCTTACAAGCTGTTGCTTTTCTGACAGCACATTAAGCAGCTCTCACCCAAGCAAAAAATGAACAAACAGAAATCCATATTTTTTTTTTGTTACATTTGTACCCCGCGCTTTCCCACTCATGGCAGGCTCAATGCGGCTTACATGGGTTTTTGCTTCTAAGTTAATAAAAGAAGCAAAACAGCATGTCTATCAAAGATAGAACCTGGAACACCAAATAGAAATCTTGCTTCTCAAATCTTTACAGAATTGCTGAAATCTGAAAAAAAAAAAAAAGGTTTTGGTGCTCATTTTCAAAGCACTCAGTAAGCTATGTAACTTTGTAAGTCTATGTGCTTTGAAAATGAACCTCTTTATTTCGAAGCCAGTCTACCTAATAAAATCTCCTATGAAAGCGAGCACAGCAGCACAAAGCTGGCTGCAGCACGGAAATTATTCTCCACTGGTGACGGATAATGTGACACCGGGTTTTGCGTGCTCTGATTAATTTCAGAATATAGCAGAGAAGCTGCATAATCCCAAAGAAGGCGCACCAAGATGAAACAATAGCGTATAATAAAAGTGAAATAAAGGAGCAGGGCCTCCGACTACATCCCCCAAACTAATCTGATTTTGAAAGTAAAAGGCATGGTAGCAGGAAAGCCAGGGGGATATATACTGCCCTGGAGCCTGAACCATGAAATGCAAAAGCAAAAGCATTAAAGCACCAGCTCAAGGGGGCCAGCTATCCAGCAGAAACTGGAAATGCAAGGTTTCCTCTCTGGCATATCAGCAACCATTATTTATCAAGTTACTGAATATGGAAAAGATACAAAGAAATTTATAGTGGTGTTAGAACAGATAAGGGTGGAGGATGATGGATGAGGCAGATGGAGGGTTCCCTTATTAAAACATGAAATCCTTCCCTAAACAGCAGACAAATATCTCATCCTCCATTGCTCTGCTGCTCTCAGAATTATGCAAACCAGAACATCCTTCCAGAAAAGCCTCTTCAGTGTCGCCTTCTGCATGTCAGAATTTTTCATTTGCTGCATAATGTTGAGCTAAAGAAGGTTTGCAAATTTAGAAACCGGAATCTTAACACCGGGAAGAAGTTTAAAAAAAATGAATTCTACTAAAAACAGATAATGACAATAATTACAAGACATTTTTCTCTTACATAACCTTGTAAAATAATTTCAGATTTTATATGGAAAAAAAGGTGAATTCAGTCTGGCTCATACAGCACTGATGATGACAGTGAGACTGAAGGGAGAGAGCCTGAAAGCACTGCACTGCCCACTAGTGGCTGCACCTATATTAGTACAAGAAGCCAGGCACTGGGATGGTAGGCTTTCTGTTCACAAGCCAGGCAATGAAACATCTAGACTTTCCTTGAATGCCCATCCTATCCTTCTTTATTGAAGATCTGTAGCATTTTTTTGCAACGGGGTGCTCCATTCAACCTCTCGTAGGACTTAACAATATTTTGAACAGAAGCTGCAAAACAAAAGTGGTGACATACTCCGTTAAAAATGAAAATTCACAATCCCTCCATGTCTTAGGAAAAATGTTTATTTATATGGCTTGTAACACCTAAACAAGTTGAAAGAATTTCATTCATCTCTTGTGTATTGATAATACCAATCTACTTAACTTGGAGGAAAAGACCTCAAAAGTCCCAGCTTGACAGCAAGTATAACATCTTCAATGTCAGCTCTTGTTGGACTCCGTTCTTATCATCAAAAGCTTATTGTGATGAATTAATCAATGCATGGCTATTTAAATGATTTTATTTTCAGTTCCGGTTCAGGGAAAAGGTCAGCGTTTTTTAGCCAGTAGACGCCATGTTTAGTGTCAAGTGGAATTTTAAAAAGTAAGTTAGTGCAGCGGACTCTGATCCTGGGGAACTGGGTTCAATTCCCACTGCAGCTCCTTGTGACTCTGGGCAAGTCACTTAACCCTCCATTGCCCCAAGTACAAATAAGTACCTGAATATACTATGTAAATCACTTTGAATGTAGTTGCAAAAACCTCAGAAAGGCAGTATATCAAGTCCCAGTTCCCTTTCCCTATTACAGATTCTACATGGAATGTTGCTACTATTGGAGATTCTACATGGAATGTTGCTCCTGTTTGAGATTCTGTTGCTCCTATTTGAGATTCTGTTGCTACTATTAGAGATTCTACATGGAATGTTGCTACTATTGGAGATTCTGTTGCTACTATTTGAGATTCTACATGGAATGTTCCTACTATTGGAGATTCTACATGGAATGTTGCTACTATTGGAGATTCTAGATGGAATGTTGCTCCTGTTTGAGATTTTGTTGCTCCTATTTGAGATTCTACATGGAATGTTGCTATTCCACTATCAACATTCCATGTAGAAGCCTGCCCTTGCAGATCAGCAACGTGGCCGCGCAGGCTTCTGTTTCTGTGAGTCTGACATTGCTGATCTGCAAGGGCAAGCTTCTATATGGAATGTTGCTAGCGGAGGAGTAGCCTAGTGGTTAGTGCAGTGGACTTTGATCCTGGGAAACTGGGTTCGATTCCCACTGCAGCTCCTTGTGACTCTGGGCAAGTCACTTAACCCTCCATTGCCCCAGGTACAAATAAGTACCTGTATATATTATGTAAACCGCTTTGAACGTAGTTACAAAAAAACACGGAAAGGCAGTATATCAAGTCCCTTTGCCTTTCTTGTGGGTTTTTGAATAACAAATATTGTGAGCACTTATATTTATATTTATCTTTTCAGATACGGAGCAACTTAGTCCCCTTGAAGAAGCTTGTTTGAGTGAAATGGAAAGCCCCAGTGGGTAGCAGAGAGCTAAGTGTCCCTCTTTTTAACTATTTTGGTTTGGTGCACAACACGTATATAAAGATATAATTGAAAAAGATAACAGAATGATTTAAGAAAAATTTCTTTTGGAGGTTTTTATGACCAATGATAAGAACGGAATCCAACAAAAGCTGAAATTGAAGATGTTATGCTTGCTGTCAAGCTGGGATTTTTGAGGTCTTTTCCTCCAATAAATATTCTTCTGCTGTCCTTTCTCAATCTGCTCCCAAAACTATGATTTTCCATTATGCCTGATTGATCTGCTTGCTGGATGCAGCAGGAAATATCAGAGGTTAAGGCAACCCCTTTATAAGTCTGTGCTTTGAAAATGGGCCCCATAACCCATAGGCCGTTACATCTGATGCAATCTCGGAAGACTAATTTTATAATTTTGACTGTGGTATAGTCACGTTCATTCTCAATACTTGATTAAACCCAAACTTACAGACTAACATTTTACTCACTACTAACCTTCAGATGTCTTCCCCTCCCTCCTTCCCTAAGATAAACTCTTAGCATATGATATGATGTGAAAATTTATACGCATACTTGATCTTAACCTGTCCTTAGCATTTTCACGACATAGACCATAGAAATCTGCCCAGAATTGGCCTTATTTTCCAACCAAAGCTAAGTTTTGTTTTGATTTCATCCTCTTCCCTATCCCTTCTGTTTATTTCCTGCATTTTGGAATTCTGTCACTGTTTTCATTTCCACTGGCTTGCCCAGGAGGGATTTCCAGGCATCCATCACCTCCCCAGGAGCCCATTCCAGGCATCCACCACCCTCCCCAGGAGGCTATTCTAAGCATCCAACACTTCCCAGGAGGGGCATTCCAGGCATCCACCACCCTCCCCAGGATGACATTCCAGGCATCCACCACCCTCCCCAAGAGGACATTCCAGGCATCCACCACCCTCCCCAGGATGACATTCCAGGCATCCACCACCCTCCCCAAGAGGACATTCCAGGCATCCACCACCCTCCCCAGGAGGACATTCCAGGCATCCACCACCCTCCCCAGGAGGACATTCCAGGCATCCACCACCCTCCCCAGGATGACATTCCAGGCATCCACCACCCTCCCCAAGAGGACATTCCAGGCATCCACCACCATCCCCAGGAGGCTATTCCAAGCATCCACCACCCTCCCCAGGAGACATTCCAGGCATCCACCACCCTCCCCAGGAGGACATTCCAGGCATCCACCACCCTCCCCAGGAGGCTATTCCAGGCATCCACCACCCTCCCCAGGAGGCTATTCCAAGCATCCACCACCCTCCCCAGGAGGACATTCCAGGCATCCACCACCCTCCCCAGGATGACATTCCAGGCATCCACCCATCCCCAGGACATTCCAGGCATCCACCACCCTCCCCAGGAGACATTCCAGGCATCCACCACCCTCCCCAAGAGGACATTCCAGGCATCCACCACCCTCCCCGGAGGACATTCCAGGCATCCACCACCCTCCCCAGGATGACATTCCAGGCATCCACCACCCTCCCCAGAGGACATTCCAGGCATCCACCACCATCCCCAGGAGGCTATTCCAAGCATCCACCACCCTCCCCAGGAGGACATTCCAGGCATCCACCACCCTCCCCAGGAGGACATTCCAGGCATCCACCACCCTCCCCAGAGGACATTCCAGGCATCCACCACCCTCCCCAGGAGGCTATTCCAAGCATCCACCACCCTCCCCAGGAGGACATTCCAGGCATCCACCACCCTCCCCAGGATGACATTCCAGGCATCCACCACCATCCCCAGGAGGACATTCCAGGCATCCACCACCATCCCCAGGAGGCTATTCCAAGCATCCACCACCCTCCCCAGGAGGACATTCCAGGCATCCACCACCCTCCCCAGGATGACATTCCAGGCATCCACCACCCTCCCCAAGAGGACATTCCAGGCATCCACCACCATCCCCAGGAGGCTATTCCAAGCATCCACCACCCTCCCCAGGAGGACATTCCAGGCATCCACCACCCTCCCCAGGATGACATTCCAGGCATCCACCACCCTCCCCAAGAGGACATTCCAGGCATCCACCACCATCCCCCGGAGGCCATTCCAAGCATCCACCACCCTCCCCAGGAGGGACATTCCAGGCATCCACCACCCTCCCCAGGATGACATTCCAGGCATCCACCACCATCCCCAGGAGGACATTCCAGGCATCCACCACCATCCCCAGGAGGACATTCCAGGCATCCACCACCATCCCCAGGAGGCTATTCCAAGCATCCACCACCCTCCCCAGGAGGACATTCCAGGCATCCACCACCCTCCCCAGGATGACATTCCAGGCATCCACCACCCTCCCCAAGAGGACATTCCAGGCATCCACCACCATCCCCAGGAGGCTATTCCAAGCATCCACCACCCTCCCCAGGAGGACATTCCAGGCATCCACCACCCTCCCCAGGATGACATTCCAGGCATCCACCACCCTCCCCAAGAGGACATTCCAGGCATCCACCACCATCCCCAGGAGGCTATTCTAAGCATCCAACACTTCCCAGGAGGGGCATTCCAGGCATCCACCACCATCCCCAGGAGGCTATTCCAAGCATCCACCACCCTCCCCAGGAGGACATTCCAGGCATCCACCACCCTCCCCAGGAGGACATTCCAGGCATCCACCACCCTCCCCAGGAGGACATTCCAGGCATCCAACACCCTCCCCAGGAGGACATTCCAGGCATCCAACACCCTCCCCAGGAGGACATTCCAGGCATCCACCACCCTCCCCAGGATGACATTCCAGGCATCCACCACCCTCCCCAAGAGGACATTCCAGGCATCCACCACCATCCCCAGGAGGCTATTCCAAGCATCCACCACCCTCCCCAGGAGGACATTCCAGGCATCCACCACCCTCCCCAGGAGGACATTCCAGGCATCCACCACCCTCCCCAGGAGGACATTCCAGGCATCCAACACCCTCCCCAGGAGGACATTCCAGGCATCCAACACCCTCCCCAGGAGGACATTCCAGGCATCCACCACCCTCCCCAGGAGGACATTCCAGGCATCCACCACCCTCCCCAGGAGGACATTCCAGGCATCCACCACCCTCCCCAGGAGGACATTCCAGGCATCCACCACCCTCCCCAGGAGGACATTCCAGGCATCCAACACCCTCCCCAGGAGGACATTCCAGGCATCCACCACCCTCCCCAAGAGGACATTCCAGGCATCCACCACCATCCCCAGGAGGCTATTCCAAGCATCCACCACCCTCCCCAGGAGGACATTCCAGGCATCCACCACCCTCCCCAGGATGACATTCCAGGCATCCACCACCCTCCCCAAGAGGACATTCCAGGCATCCACCACCATCCCCAGGAGGCTATTCTAAGCATCCAACACTTCCCAGGAGGGGCATTCCAGGCATCCACCACCATCCCCAGGAGGCTATTCCAAGCATCCACCACCCTCCCCAGGAGGACATTCCAGGCATCCACCACCCTCCCCAGGAGGACATTCCAGGCATCCACCACCCTCCCCAGGAGGACATTCCAGGCATCCAACACCCTCCCCAGGAGGACATTCCAGGCATCCAACACCCTCCCCAGGAGGACATTCCAGGCATCCACCACCCTCCCCAGGAGGACATTCCAGGCATCCACCACCCTCCCCAGGAGGACATTCCAGGCATCCACCACCCTCCCCAGGAGGACATTCCAGGCATCCAACACCCTCCCCAGGAGGACATTCCAGGCATCCAACACCCTCCCCAGGAGGACATTCCAGGCATCCACCACCTTTATGTGCAAATGTCCTTACTGATGATTCTCCTAAGTTGACCAACTCTACAAACCTACTGGTTTCCCATCTCTGAAAAAGATTTGGTTTTTTTTGTTAAAAAGTGCCCTGATCTGCTGATTCTCATTCAGAAAAAGGAATTTATCCTCTGTTGGAAAATAGCAGGATTTGTAATAGGCAAAAGCCAGAATATCTGCATTCATGCACCACTCGAGCCAGCCTCAGGAGATGTGTGTTAGAATTCACCTCTTTTCACTTAAAATGTAAAACACATTTTCCTCTGCTTAAGTGGTTGCAAGTCAGGCCTTATTTAAGACAAGGCGGTGGGGAAGGGGGGCTTTGCCAGCATATCTGCTGAGAGGCAAGGTGGGAACTTTTCCTGCTTTGTTATTATCTTCTGAGAACACAGAATGAATTACATTTGAAGTCATTAATATGTACTATGAGTAGTTCTTTCTTTTATGTCTATACTTATTCCTTCAACTCCCCCATCTGTTTCACAAGAGCAGGTATAGAATAGAAGAATTACACGGAAGAAGGATATAGTGCAAGAGCAGCTCAAGGCAAGCGGCTGCCTGAGGCAAGGGATAAGATGACCCCCCCCCCCCCCCAGAGCCCCACCTTCAAGGCACCCACAAAAAGCTCCTCAGAGCTCCAGTCTGGAAGCAGGGGGATTCCCTCACAAAGAGCACTACAGGCCATTGCCCCAAGAAAAAAGAATGCACTTTTATTCCTGAATTTTATAATAAAATACAGTGCAATCCGTTTAAGTGCAAGGGTCTGGGACCAAAGAAATACATGCAGTTAATCGGAGCGTGCACTTAACCGTTGCGACCCAAAGAAGCTCGAAATCTGATAAACACATGTACTGTTTATTACACGTACAGTATACCGTCTCCGTTAACTGACGTTAGGCTTACTTGAAGTAATCAGTCATAGTCCTCTGTACATTATTGTGTCTGTGAGTTCCATAGACTACATCTGCCAGACAGTAAAAACTCTTATAGCACTGACATCCAGTGGCCTCCAGATAGGCCCGCACGGTGTTGAGGCTCTCCAACACTCTTGCAAAAGTGACAGGAGGAGGTTGTTGAATTTCGTCAGCATGTGCCTCGCTGCATCTGTTTCATCAAACAAAAAAAGCAACACTGGCCCTTCAAGACTGGTTTCATCATCAGCCATTGCCTGCATGTAGGCGCGTAACTCGACATCAGTGCTGCCGTCAGCTGTTTGTAGATCGTAATCAACAGCTACATAGTGATGAAACCAGTAACACCAGCTGGGATGTCAATAGCCTGTTCATCTGACACATTTGCAACAGCTGCATCTGTTTCGTCCCTCTCCACATCCTTAACAAAGCTTGCCCGCTTGTAGCAGTTCACAATGGTTGCCTGTGTAACATGATCTTTCTGCATATGTAGGGAATCCAACAGTGATAGATTGCGAACCAGTTCAACAGCACATTTATCCTTGACAGTCTGGTCATCCATAACGCTCATCAGACGACGTAGCACAAGAGCCCGATAATGTTGTTTGAAATTGGCTATTATACCCTGATCCATAGGTTGGATCAGAGAGGTAGTGTTTGGTGGCAGGAAGACCACCTTGACGTTAGACAGGCTGACATCATCACTGTGTGCAGCACAGTTATCACAAAGCAACAAAACCTGACGCTTTTGTGTCCGCATTCTAGTATCTAACTTCTTTAGCCACTGCTTCCAAATTTCCCCAGTCATCCATGAATTTGCATTAGCCTCGTATGACACAGGAAGTCGCTTAACATTCTTGAAGCAACAGGGCTGTTTGCTCTTTCCAATGACGAGTGATTCCAACTTCTCAGTCCCATCCATATTGCAGCAAAGGAGGATCGTCAGTCGGTCCTTTGACGTTTTACTTCCTGTAGTTTCGGCTAGTTGGGAGGCGGGGCTGGTGGTTGGGAGGCGGGGCTAGTGCTGGGCAGACTTATACAGTCTGTGCCCTGAAGAGCACAGGTACAAATCAAAGTAGGGTATACACAAAAGTAGCACACATGAGATGTCTTGTTGGGCAGACTGGATGGACCGTGCAGGTCTTTTTCTGCCGTCATCTACTATGTTACTATGTTACTACGCTCATTAATAACACCTCCTTTTAAACCTTGTCAAATCGTTGAACAATCCTCCACCTATAACAGGAGAGGCAAGCCTGATCGCAAACACATTTGCTGATCACTTTCAATCAAAGGTAGAGAAACTAAGGAAATCCATTACCAAAACAGCCCAACCAATGAAGAAATATACGTATGACACAAAATAAGTTGCACAGCAGACCACACCTGGAACACCTTTGAGAATCCAATTCTACATGAATTTAAACTCATCTTCAAAAAATTCTCAAAGGGTTCCTTCCTGCACTCTTGACCCATGCAAGGAGAAAACCTTAAAATCAGCACCACCGACTAGACTAGAACACATAAAAGAAACTGGTAGACACCATGCTGAACCAAGGCTCCTACCCCAAACAGTTAGGGGGTATCATGGTGAAGCCCCTACTAAAAGGAGAAAACCTCAACAAATCAAGCCATTACAACTACCACCCAGTAGCAACCCCCCCCCCCCCCCCCCCCCACATACACACACTAACACTTAGATTGTGGGTCCATCAGGGACAGTGCAAGTACCTGTATAGTTATATGTAAAACCACCTTGATTTGTGCTTCGAAAGTGGCCGTATAAACTTAAAACTTAGCAAAAATAATGGAAGCAACAGTAGCCAGCCAACTTCAAGAATACATGGACCAACACCAGCTCTTGGATCCTAAACAATCAGGATTCCGCCCTCAGTTTAGCACAGAGACAGTTCTAGCAGGGATGATGTCAGAACTCAACCTATTACTAGAAGCTTAATACACAGAAGACTATCAAAAAGATTCCTCGGAAATAATAAATCTTTCTTCAGGTATATCTTTAAAGACTGACCCTAAATCAAAAGTACTTGGTATAATTTTGGATTCTACACTTATGAATATCAGATTAATGCTTTAGTAAGGAATTTGTTTTTCATCTGCAAAAACTTCGAGTGATTACAGCATCATTGATTCCTAATGGATGACTCGATTAGCGCAACTCATGATATTGCAATGTATATAAACAGCAGATGCGCCAACTTCAACTTTTACAGAACACAGCCGCTCGACTGTATTTGGTTTAGGAAAATTCAGTGAAGTCCTCTTTTGGACAGTTTACATTGGTTAAGATTAGAATCTTCAATACAATTTAACATAGGTTGTCAGATTTATAAACGTGTTTAGGGCATGAATTCTGTTATGGTAGGAAATTTAATCTCATCTCCAGGGCTTAGAGGGACATGTGAGGAATTCAAAAAGTCTGGCCCTTGACATATCCTTCCCTAAGAAAAATGAAATCAAAATGTGCCTGGGAACGATCTTTTCTATTTCAGAGCCCAAAAATATGGAATAGTTTACCAGTGTCCATACGGTTAATATCTAACTATAGTCTTTTCTGTAAAATGTTTAAATCCTGTTTTTTTTTCTCCTTGTAAATATTATATCTATTTTTGAAGAATTGACTATAGATGGAAATTGTATATCGTATCTGAATGAGATATTTATTCTTGCTGTGAAACACTTTGAATTTGTTGTTCAAAGCGGCATAAAAGTCACGGGACAGAATAGAGTGGCCAGAAGTGTCCATCGCCTAGACGGTCATCTCCTGTCCATGTTCTTTCATTTCACTGGTCAATTTAACATCATCACCTTCTTCAGCATTGCCTTTGCTAAGTAACATGTTCCTATTAGTAAGGAAACCCCACTTACTGGCAGGTATTAAATATCATTCAGTTAACGAGGCCTTGGACTGTAAGCATACCAGCTCTTCAGCGTGAACTCAATTAACCCTCATTTGCATATACAGACACACCGATTTTGCTTCGTCTTCACGTCTTTTGAAACCTGTAACCTGCGCTATCATGTGTCCCAGCCTAGATCGCAAGTTTTATTGTGAATATGAAGGGACTTAACACGCATGCTTAAATGTATCGGACAGACCCCTATATAACCTCATCTGGCAAAGGCCCAGCGTACGGTAGCAGCTCATTCCTGATGTATTTCTCATCTCCTCCTTCCTGCTGTGAACAGAAAATCCGTATGTCGCACGCTTACAGTGACAAAAGCAGTTCACTTAATCAGAGCGGTGTATTTTTCCTGGGCTTGGAATCATTTTCACTTAAGAATGTTCTTTCATACCACACAGCTCCTCTCTCTCCCACTGTGAGCAGAAAATCAATGTGTCACACGGTTACAGGCACAGGGACCAAAAAATTAAGCAACACTCTGGAGGAAATCATTTTCTCTAAGATCTTTCCCTTGCCGGCTCTCATCTCCTCTCTCTGGGCTTTATGATCACAGGCCGGTCTCTTATCCTTCTTGGCCTCCTGAGAACGTTCTCTGCCCACAGACGAACTTCTATGTCCTGTTTTAGGACCAGAAAACTGGACTAAAAGATGATCCAAGTGAATAAAACTTGATGGCTAGTTAAGCAAAGCATAAATTAGCCAGGTCCTGACACGGTCACTCATCGTTAATGGCCTCCCTCTCACAGCAGCAAAGTTATTAATATATTGAACATATGAGAACAGACACTAGGACGGTCCTCTGATGCCACGTTCATTGCTTTCTGACAGCAATTTTTCAACAGATAGGTAAAAAACAAGTCACCTTTATCCAGGCTCCATTTTAAACAGGCCAGATGCTTAAGACAAGATTCATTCTACACAGACATCACATGAAAATAGCCGGTGCCAGTCAGGCCCCCACCCCTGTGGGCCAACATTTCACAAGACCAGAACACTGCACCAGTGATTTCACAGTAAGAATACTGAAAGGTAATTTTAAAACAATACAGGAACGTAAGACCTTTGAAATAAGAATGATTGAATATTTTGACACCCAACAAACAGGAGTTAATAAGGATCTGGGTTTTCTAACTCATTATAAAACATAAAGCTGTATTTCTCTGTTTATTTTTCTGTTTATTACTCTCCTCTCACCTACCAACACCCATTCTGTTAGAATATCAATGAAATGCTTTGATGTCCCCTTGCATACCCCCACCCTCCCACTCTGTCAGACTGTCAAAGTAATGCTTTGATGTTTCTCTTATATATACTATCTGCTACCACATTTGCTTATTTCCGATCTGAGGAAGAAGGGCAACCTTCGAAAGCTAATCAAGAAATGTATTAGGTTATGTCCAATATAAAAGGTATCATCTTATTTTCTTTTCCATGTTTTATTTTGTTTGATTTCTATTGATAACCTCCAGGCTCCCAGAAGTCAGCCATTTTAGTGTGTCAAGTCCCAGTGGGCTAAGGTTCATCTGATTCTCATCAGCTGAAATAATTCAAGACGAATATTCTTCTCCATCCCTTCCCCTACATGCTTTGGTGGGAATAAAATAAAATCCATCCATTAATGTTAATATTAATCATAATGGGGTTGATATTCAAAGCGATTTAACTGCCCAAAAACAGCTCCTAGACAGTTAAAACAATTGCTTGGGGCTAACCAGTCATTTTCAGAGGTACTTAACCGGTTCTGTGCCTGATGCAAAACCGTCTATTTTGGGGGCATTCTGGGTGGGAGCCAAGTCGGCATTTAGCCAGCCAAAGTCACCGCTTAAATAATCCTATCTTTATGTGCTGCTCCACATAGCTGGTTAACTGCTGAATATCGCAATTAACCAACTATGACGTAGCCAGCTCTGGAAACCCAGAAATTCAATGCCAGAGACCGGACATGGCCTGGAACTGGATTTCCGGGTACAATGCAATGGGCAAATCTGCAAAATGTTGTGAATATCGACCCCAGGAATAATAACAATTGAAATGGTTGTATTATTATCAAAACATCCGGATTCCTTCATAGTCTTACAACTTGGTTCATCAGTTGGTTTTTTTTTTCTCATTATGTTCTTTTTGGTTTTCCCAGAGTGTTTCACAAAATGTATTTATACAATAATAAAGCCCTCCAGGTTAAAAGAGATCCAGAAAGAGGAAAGATGACACCCACTCGCCCATTCAGTCTGGTTTCTAGTGACCCCTTGGTGCTCTCGTAGCCAGGTGCAGAACACGTGGCTTCTCAGAGCTCCTGAAACTTTTAACCGAGAGCAGAAATGTTCCATCACCAGCCACCCAGCAAAACCCAGGAAGAGTTTAATCTTCTTTCTCCAAATTATGAACAGTGTTTATTACAGTCACAAAGCACATATTCTGCCTAGTCTAATCATAAAAGTTGCACTAGTGGAGAAAAAAGCAGGGACTTACTGGGCTTAGATGATTTAAAATAAATAAGCAAATCTCCAAACAGCTGCATAACAGATAAGATGCTCATTTCACAAGCCTATTTCATGTTTTGGGCATGCAGAAACCAGCTTCTCAATGCGTATATTTGCACACATACAGTGCAGATATGTGCATATAGCAAGGGGGCGTGGTCTCAGTGTGATTTGGCAGAACTAGGGTAGGGAAAGAAGATGTACCTCTTTGGTCGCCAACATGAATGTCATAATTTACACCTGCTTCCGGGGACACCTAGGTTGGAGAAAATTACTTATTTTGTGCAGCACTCTGCTGGAGAGATACTAGGTGGTCACTACCTTAATCCCCCCCCCCCTCCCCGAAATGCAATAATGGCAAAGGATTTTGTGTGTTCTGGCTGATTTGGAAACTACTAATATGTGTGTTACTAAAATGGCTACAACAGAACAAAGCTCAAAAGGGTCTTCAGAACTGGAACAAAGGTACAGTCTTTATTGCGAATGACCCATGACAGGCCATGTTTCGACGCTCCACAGCGCCTGCCTCAGGAGTCAATAGAAATAGTCTCAGTGTGAATGTACCAATTGAAGAACCATACAAGAATCCTCAGTAAATGATATTAGATGCTTCAGTAATAGGTATCAATGCTTTTTGGGCAGTTTTTCAGCACCCCATTGCAACTTTTCCAAAGTGTCTGATACCTTTTTTTTTTTTTTTTTTTTTTTTTATTTATAACCATTTAAATTTTTACAAGCGATAAAACAACTTGCTGGAAATACAGAGAAAGTAATATGTAGGAATTATTTCAGTTAGGTAATTCTATTCTCTTCCTTAGACCACTAAATAGGGAGAGTGAAACAAGACAAGGAGATCAATTAAACAGTAAACAGAAAAAAAAACCCATGGTATTAACCTGATTATCCCCAGATATTACTCGTCTAATTCATTATTCCACATTGATCATCTGGTTGGCTTCTTCAAGGCCAATACGGTGTATAGTCAAATCATTTCATACATACATACTTATTGTCCAATATTATGGTTAGGGTGGTGGACTTTGGTCCTGAGGAACTGAGTTTGATTCCCACTCTGCACACCAATTCTGCCTTGACATAGGTTCTGTGACTGGTTGCAGGGGGCCTGGCTATTGTGGGGTGGGTCCCTCAGTGATCACCCCGCCCCTGAAGGCTGGCCTGGCATTTGAGTACCAGCACCCTTTTCACTAGAAAAAACACACTGGTTACGCATTACTCACTACCACTTTATTTCTCATGCAGGAAATGAACTCTCTATATTTGACTGTCTAACTTACTCTATAATCTACTCTTATCACTTATGAACCCTAATGCAATATCACTTTGCATTTCTCAATCCAGAAATGGCGATCGCCACTCCGGCACAATGTAAGCCACATTGAGCCTGCAAATAGGTGGGGAAAATGTGGGATACAATGCAACAAATAAATAAATAAATATGGATATTATGGTTGGAGAATCAGAGAGGTTAGGGTTGATTTAAAGGCTAAAGAATTACATTGGGCAAATCTCAGGGGTTTGGTGGGCTTGTTTTAAATGTATGTCTTTTGTAAGATTTTCTATTAAAGTTAATAAAAGTATTGTTGCAAATAATTTATAGCTGATGTACAACCATCTAAGAGACAGTTCAGTTGTTTAAAAGAGATGGTGGCCACATACTGAGGGGACCACCCCTGAGGAAGCTCAGGGCGAAACATGACGGCAAAGCAGTCTCCGTACCAATGCTGTTATCAATAGAAAACATGGAAAAGAAAATAAGATGATACCTTTTTTATTGGACATAACTTAATACATTTCTTGATTAGCTTTCGAAGGTTGCCCTTCTTCCTCAGATCGGAAATAAGCAAATGTGCTAGCTGACAGTGTATATAAGTGAAAACATTCAAGCATTACTATGACAGTCTGACAGGGTGGGAGAAGAGGGGTGGGTAGGAAGTATGCATGGGGACATCAAAGCATATCATTGATATTCTAACAGGGTGGGTGTGGATAGGTGAGGGGAGGGTGATCAACAGAGACATACAGCTTTATGGTTTATAATGGGCTAGGAACCCCAGATCCTTGTTAAGTCCTTTCTGTTGGGTGTTAAAATATTCAATCATTCTGACTTTAAAGGTCTTACGTTCTTGTATGGTTTTAAAGTTACCTTTGAGGATTCTCACTGTGAAATCACTGGTACAGTGTCCTGGTCCTGTAAAATGTCAATTTTTTGGACACCACGGTCTCAATCAGTGATGGCTGTATACAAACATCTATATACAAGAAACCCACAGACAGATGTAGCTAACTCCACAACTCCAGCTTCCATCCTTCACATGCAAAAAGATCCATCATTTACAGCCAAGCCACAAGATACCACCGTATCTGCTCTGACCCAGGGGACAGAGACAGACACCTTAAAACCCTGACTGAATCCTTCAAACAGAAGGGCTACAACCCCAAAATAATCTCCAAGAATATTGCCTCCTCCCTCAAAACACCCAGGGAGAATCTGCTACAGTACAAGGAGAAAAAATCCACAGATAGAATCCCTCTTGTAGTGACATACAATCCAGAGCTGGAAAAACTGAGGAAAATCATAAGAGATCTACAACCTATACTCCAGGAGGATGAATTACTGAAAGAGATATTCCCATCCCCACCAGTACTTGCCTTCTGACAGCCACCCAATTTAAAACACAAGCTAATCAGAAGTAAACTTCCTTCACAGACTGAAAAGGAACAGAAGGGCACACTTCCCTGTAATTTATCCAGTTGCAAACTATGCCAAAATATTTCACAGGACCCCAAAGTCATCCACAAAGGAAAGATATTCAACATAAAGGGATCTTTCACTTGCTCATCTTCCAATGTGGTATATATCATTCAGTGTAAAAAATGTAACGAAGGATGCTATATTGGAGAAACAGGCCAGATGCTTAAGACAAGATTCAATTTACATAGACATCATATGAACAATACTGGTGCCAGTAGGGTTCCCACGCCTGTTGGTCAACATTTTACAGGACCAGGACACCGTACCAGTGACTTCACAGTGAGAATCCTGAAAGGTAACTTTAAAACCATACAAGAACGTAAGACCTTTGAAGTCAGAATGATTGAATATTTTAACACCCAACAGAAAGGACTTAACAAGGATCTGGGGTTCCTAGCCCATTATAAACCATAAAGCTGTATGTCTCTGTTGATCACCCTCCCCTCACCTATCCACACCCACCCTGTTAGAATATCAATGATATGCTTTGATGTCCCCATGCATACTTCCTACCCACCCCCCTCCTCCCACCCTGTCAGACTGTCATAGTAATGCTTGAATGTTTTCACTTATATACACTGTCAGCTAGCACATTTGCTTATTTCCGATCTGACAAAGAAGGGCAACCTTCGAAAGCTAATCAAGAAATGTATTAAGTTATGTCCAATAAAAAAAGGTATCATCTTATTTTCTTTTCCATGTTTTATTTTGTTTGATTTCTATTGATAACCTTAAGAGTGGACTAACACGGCTACCACACTCCTCTACGTACCAATGCTGGAAACTAGCTTTAAATCTGCTACAGTTGAAAGGGGGGCAATCTTTAAGCAGGCTTTGGGGCCCCCTCCCTAACATCTGCCCTGGGCCCCATCATGTCTAGCACCGATCCTGTGCTGAGGTTCTTGAAATTGGTTTCTAGGGTGTTCATTATTATTACAGTAGAGTTCTGTCTATTGGACGATATTATATGTTCTATTTCTACTATTTATTTATTAGGATTTTTCTCACAGTAGCTCAAGGTGAGTTACATTCATGTTCTCTGGATATTTCTCTCACAATCTAAGTTTGTACCTGAGGCAATGGAGGGTTAAGTGACTTGCCCAAGATCACAAGAAGCAGCAGTGGGATTTGAACAGGCCACCTCTGGATGTCAAGACTGGTGCTCTAACCACTAGGCCACTCCTCCGCTTGTTACTCTTTGGGGTTCTACATGGAATGTTGCTACACTTTGAAATTCTAAATGGAATCTTGTTATTCTTTAGAATTCTAGAATCTTTATTTAGATTTTGCTCACACCTTTTTCAGTAGCAGCTCAAGGTGAGTTACATTCAGGTACTCTGGATATTTCTCTGTCCCAGGACGGCTCACAATCTAAGTTTGTACCTGAGGCAATGGAGGGTTAAGTGACTTGCCCAAGATCACAAGGAGCAGCAGTGGGATTTGAACCGGCCACCTATGGATTGGAAGACCGGTGCTCTAACCACTAGGCCACTCCTCCACGCCAGTTGCTATGCTGAGATTCTGCTTGGAATCTTGTCACTCTTTAGGATTCCAGAATCTTGATATTCTTTGGGGTTCTACATGGAATGTTGCTATTCTTTGAGATTCTGAATGGAATCTTTATTTATTTATTTAGATTTTGCTCAGACCTTTCTCAGTAGTAGCTCAAGGTGAGTTACATTCAGGTACTCTGGATATTTCTCTGTCCCAGGAGGGCTCACAATCTAAGTTTGTACCTGAGGCAATGGAGGGTTAAGTGACTTGCCCAAAATCACAAGGAGCAGCAGCAGGATTTGAACTGGCCACCTCTGAATTGCAAGACCAGTGCTCTAACCACTAGGCCACTCCTCCATATGCTACTAGTCTACATAGAGGGGCATAATCGAACGGCGCTGGCCATCTTCAGGGCCGGCTCCGCAAAGGGGTGGTGCCAACCGTATTATCAAAAAAGATGGCCAGCCATCTTTTCTTTCGATAATACGGTTGGGGCCGGCTAAATCTCAACATTTAGGTCAAATGTTGAGATCGCCTGGTTTACAGATGGCCGGCTTCAAAAAAAAGTGGGAAAAAAATCCAAGTGCTCATCAGGGATGAACCGGCCACCTCAGGATTACAAGACCGGTGCTCTAACCACTTGGCCACAGCTCCACTTACTTGGATGTCCCTCCCTTTTGATTATGCCCCTTCAGGTCTCTCTCAGCCACTCACAGACACCTAGCTACGCCCCTGGTCTGGAGAGATGCTATGGAAGGAGAAATTAGGTCTTACCTGCTAATTTTCTTTCCTTTAGTCCCTCCAGACCGGCACAGGTCCCACCCTGGTCTGCTGCTGCTTAGGCTAAGTGTTTTGTTTGGGGGTTTTTTGGGTGCTGTAAGGAATTGGTGACTATAGAATGCACTCTTGTCTTACCATTTAAAAAATAAATACAGAAAGTCTGAAGCCCAAAGTGGGGGCCAAGAACCCCCCTGTGGCTGTGCCACTGGTAGCCGTTAAGCCTCTCTACTCCTCTATCCTGGATCCGTACTTGACAGCTGAACCACATCTTCCTTTTTTCCATGTCCTTTGCCCTCCTGTAAAAACTAAAACTTTGCCTTGACTTTAACTAACCATCAAATTATCCCAACTGAGTCTGCACCACCCATCTTGTTCCCATCATATATTGTGAAGAGCAAAGAAACTACAAGCCCCAGAAGGCAGTGCAGCACCAGAGAGATTCTGAACCAAGGAACTACAAAGCCCAGAAGGCAGGGCAACGTCAGAGAAGCCAGGAGCTAAGAAACTACAAGCCCCAGAAGGCAGTGCAGCACCAGCAGACAGATCAGGGGAAGGGAGAAGAATCTATGCAAGGGGGGGAGGAGCCGGGGTGTGATTTGGAGATGGAATCAGATGGGGGAAGGGAGGAGCCCCTAGACCGGGAGGAAGGGGAGGAGAGAATGGAACTGGAGGAGGAGAAAGGAGGGGAGAAGGAGGAGGAAATGGAAGTGCTGGTGGAGAGCTCTTAAAGTGAGTTATGAACTGAACTGGAGAGAGTGAATGAAGCCTTGGTGAATTGACCCGGTGGGTAGATGTCAGGTGGTTTTGTGCTGACAAATGAGGGAGGTGGGTCATTAGGTCTAAGAGTGAGAAAGTGACTTAGACCATATTGCCATGGAATGGAACTGTTTAATTTCATTTCTAAGATGAACTGTGTTTGAAGGCAATGCTAAACTAAACTGGGTTTGAAAGCAGTGCTAAAACTGAATGGAGGAGGAAAACATTGCTAACTGAACTGAATTGTGAGCAGTGCTCATTAACTGTGGGAAAGAGCAGTGCTACTAAGTACTGGATTAGAAGCAGTGCTGGGGAAAACCATATTGAAAGCAGGCCCAAGCGGAACTATATTGCAAGCAGGGCTCCAATGAACTTTGTTTAAAAGTGGAGCTACACTGAGGAGAGGGAAAGGCCTGTGAAGCCTTAAAGCAGAGTAAATGTACTCAGGAGATAATAAAGCACTTCTGGTGATTTGCCTGTTGTCCGGAGACCCTGATTGCAGACTGTCGACTCGGGAGTGAAGGGCGTGCTTGGTAAAGAAAGGAAGAGACTGAGAAAGAGTGGTGCGGATCTGGCGGCTGAGCGTGACAATATCTACTCTTGGTCCCTCAGCTATACGGTAAGCCATATTGTAGAAACTCTTTCCCGTGCCTGTTTCGTTAATTACTATCAGCTGTTTTCTTGAACCATTTACGATTACACACTGTTGTCTTCCCTGTGCTAGTTTATTGTTTTTGTTTTCGTTTCTTTGACCACCAGTGTGCTGTCATTCACTATCAGCTGTTCCCTTGAGCCATAGCGATCATACGTCATTCATTACGTTCTTGCTTTTGTTTTTCTTTGACTGTAAGCGCCCTACCAATCACCATCCGCTATCAATTACCATCAGTTGTTCCCTTGGACCATTGCAATTACACGTCATCGATTACGTATCTCAACCGTTTTTCCCACTATTTTCTCCTCTCCTTTTATAAGGGCTGTCATTTGCCGTCAGCTGTTTCTTCAAATTTACTGCTGAACCCTTCACGCAAGTGATCCGTTCCACAATTCAATACAAAGGTCTTTTTTAAGGTATATTTTTTCTCTGAGACATCTGTTTCTCGTTTTTCACCTTTGCCATGTGTATGTGTGCATGTGTGTGTATATATATATATATATATATATATATATATACACACATTTACCCGCTCCGCCGAACGCCTCTGGCGGAAATCTCGGGCCCTTGCTGATTTCTTACACTTTAAGTTCATGCTGACCTCCTTCCAATCTGCTCTTTTACGTGCCAAACAGGATTATTATATCCAACTGACCAACTCTCTTGGCTCTAATCCTCGACTTCTCTTCACCACATTGAACTCTCTCCTCAAGGTGCCCCCTCCCCCAACCCCCCCCCCCCCCCCTTCATTATCTCCTCAGACCCTTGCTGAATTCTTTCACAACAAGGTTCAAAAGATAAACCTTGCTTTCTCTACCTCACCAGCTCTCCCTCCACTAGTTCGTTCCCCTCTCTCTCCTTCCCCTCATTCCCTTTCCTCCTTTCCTGAAGTTACTATTGAGGAAACTACACTTCTCCTTTCTTCCTCAAAATGTACCACCTGTTCCTCTGATCCCATTCCCACCCACCTTCTTAATGCCATCTCTCCTACTCTTATTCCTTTTATCTGTCACATTCTCAACCTCTCACTTTCCACTGCGACTGTCCCTGCTGCCTTTAAACATGCTGTGGTCACACCTCTCCTTAAGAAGCCTTCACTTGACCCTACTTGTCCCTCTAATTACCGACCCATCTCCCTCCTTCCTTTTCTCTCCAAATTACTTGAGCGTGCTGTTCACCGCCGCTGCCTTGATTTTCTCTCCTTACATGCTATTCTTGACCCACTACAATCTGGTTTTCACCCTCTCCACTCAACCGAAACTGCGCTTACTAAAGTCTCCAATGACCTATTACTGGCTAAATCCAGAGGTCAATATTCCATCCTCATTCTTCTTGATCTTTCCGCTGCTTTTGACACTGTCGATCACAGCATACTTCTCGATACCCTGTCCTCACTTGGATTCCAGGGCTCTGTCCTTTCCTGGTTCTCTTCCTACCTCTCCCTCCGCACCTTTAGTGTTCACTCTGGTGGATCCTCTTCTACTGCAGGGCCCAAGAGACAGGCAGAGCTCCAGAGTCTTAATGCGTGGATGAGACGATGGTGCAGGGAGGAGGGTTTTAGATTTGTTAGGAACTGGGCAACATTCTGGGGAAGGGGGAGCCTATTCCGAAAGGATGGGCTCCACCTTAACCAGGGTGGGACCAGGCTGCTGGCGTCGGCATTTAAAAAGGAGATAGAGCAGCTTTTAAACTAGAAATGGGGGGAAGGCCGACAGTCGCTCAAAAGCGCATGGTTCGGGAAAAGGTATCTTGCAAAGATACCTCACAAACAGGGAAGATAGGGTTTCTGGATAGTGAGGTTACACAACAGACTGTGGTAGGCCAGGTGCCCTCAAATACAACTAAAGATCAGACAAAAGATGTCAAATCAATAGTGTCAGGTACTAAGCATCATGCAAATAAGAACAACAAACATACTCTGAAATGTCTATATGCAAATGCTAGGAGTCTAAGAAATAAGATGGGAGAGTTGGAATATATTGCACTAAATGAAAAATTGGATATAATAGGCATTACTGAGACCTGGTGGAAGGAGGATAACCAGTGGGACACTGTCATACCGGGGTACAAAGTATATCGTAATGATAGGGTGGACCGGATTGGTGGAGGGGTAGCATTGTATATTAACGAGAGCCTTGACTCAGATAGATTACAAATTCAGCAGGACACAAATCACACCTTTGAATCACTGTGGGTTGAAATTCCATGTATAAAAGGGAAAAAAATGGTGATAGGAGTGTACTACCGTCCACCTCGCCAGGATGAGCAGGTAGACACAGAAATGATAAAAGAAATCAGAGGCGCGAACAAAATGGGCAATGTGATAATAATGGGTGACTTCAATTATCCAAATATAGACTGGGTAAATGTAACATCGGGACACGCTACAGAGGTACAATTCCTTGATGAAATCAAGGACAGCTTTATGGAGCAGCTGGTGCAGGAGCCGACAAGAGAAGGAAAAATTCTAGACTTGGTCCTTAGTGGAGCGCATGATCTGGTGAGGGACGTTATGGTACTGGGGCCGCTTGATAACAGTGACCATAATATGATCAGTTTTGACATCGACCTTGAAGTAACTGTACACAGAAAGTCAAATACGTTAGCGTTTAACTTTAAAAAAGGAGACTATGATAAAATGAGAAGAACGGTAAAAAAAAAACTTAGGGGGGCAACTGAGAGAGTAAAAACTGTACAACAGGCGTGGACGCTGTTCAAAAATACCATCCTGGAGGCCCAGGCCATACATATTCCGCAAATTAGAAAAGAAAGACGGAAGTCCAAAAGACACCCGGCCTGGTTGAAAAGTGAGGTGAAGGAAGCTATTAGGGCTAAAAGAAACGCCTTCAGAAAATGGAAGAAGGAACCGTCTGAAAATAACAAGAAACAGCATAAGGAGTGTCAAAGCAAATGCAAGGCGCAGATTAAGAAGGCCAAGAAGGATTATGAAAAAAAGATAGCATTAGAGGCAAAAAAACATAGTAAAAAATGTTTTCGGTATATTAAAAGCAGGAAGCCGGCAAAAGAATCGGTTGGGCCGCTGGATGACCGAGGGGTAAAAGGGGCGATCAAGGAAGACAAAGACGTAGCGGAGAGACTGAATGAATTCTTTGCTTCGGTCTTCACCGAGGAAGATTTGGGTGGGTTACCGGTGTCGGAAATGGTATTTCAAGCGGACGAGTCGGAGAAACTTACTGACTTCACGGTAAACCTGGAGGACGTAATGGGGCAGTTCGGCAAACTGAAGAGTAGCAAATCTCCTGGACCGGATGGTATTCATCCTAGAGTACTGATAGAACTGAAAAACGAGCTTGCGGAGCTACTGCTAGTGATATGCAACTTATCCTTAAAATCGAGCGTGGTACCGGAAGATTGGAGGGTGGTCAATGTAACGCCCATTTTTTAAAAAGGCTCCAGGGGAGATCCGGGAAATTATAGACCGGTGAGTCTGACGTCGGTGCCTGGGAAAATGGTAGAGGCTATTATTAAAAACAAAATTACAGAGCACATCCAAGGACATGGATTACTGAGACCAAGTCAGCATGGCTTTTGTGTGGGGAAATCTTGCCTGACCAATTTACTTCAATTCTTTGAAGGAGTGAACAAACATGTGGACAAAGGGGAGTCGGTTGATATTATGTATCTGGATTTTCAAAAGGCGTTTGACAAGGTACCTCATGAAAGGCTACAGAGGAAATTGGAGGGTCATGGGATAGGAGGAAATGTCCTATTGTGGATTAAAAACTGGTTGAAGGATAGGAAACAGAGAGTGGGGTTAAATGGGCAGTATTCACAATGGAGAAGGGTAGTTAGTGGGGTTCCTCAGGGGTCCGTGCTAGGACCGCTGCTTTTTAATATATTTATAAATGATTTAAAGATGGGAGTAACTAGAGAGGTAATTAAATTTGCTGATGACACAAAGTTATTCAAAGTCGTTACATCACGACAGGATTGTGAAAAATTACAAGAGGACCTTACGAGACTGGGAGACTGGGCGGCTAAATGGCAGATGATGTTTAATGTGAGCAAATGCAAGGTGATGCATGTGGGAAAAAAGAACCCGAATTATAGCTACGTCATGCAAGGTTCCACGTTAGGAGTTACGGACCAAGAAAGGGATCTGGGTGTCGTCGTCGATAACACACTGAAACCTTCTGCTCAGTGTGCTGCTGCGGCTAAGAAAGCGAATAGAATGTTGGGTATTATTAGGAAAGGTATGGAAAACAGGTGTGAGGATGTTATAATGCCGTTGTATCGCTCCATGGTGCGACCGCACCTTGAGTATTGTGTTCAATTCTGGTCGCCGCATCTCAAGAAAGATATAGTAGAATTGGAAAAGGTGCAGCGAAGGGCGACTAAAATGATAGCGGGGATGGGACGACTTCCCTATGAAGAAAGACTAAGGAGGCTAGGGCTATACAGCTTGGAGAAGAGACGGCTGAGGGGAGACATGATAGAGGTATATAAAATAATGAGTGGAGTGGAACAGGTGGATGTGAAGCTTCTGTTCACGCTTTCCAAAAATACTAGGACTAGGGGGCATGCGATGAAACTACAGTGTAGTAAATTTAAAACAAATCGGAGAAAATATTTCTTCACCCAACGTGTAATTAAACTCTGGAATTCGTTGCCGGAGAAAGTGGTGAAGGCGGTTAGCTTAGCAGAGTTTAAAAAGGGGTTGGACGGTTTCCTAAAGGACAAGTCCATAAACCGCTACTAAACGGACTTGGAAAGATCCAAGATTCCAGGAATAACATGTGTGGAATGTTTGTACATTTGGGAAGCTTGCCAGGTGCCCTTGGCCTGGATTGGCCGCTGTCGTCGACAGGATGCTGGGCTCGATGGACACTTGGTCTTTTCCCAGTGTGGCATTACTTACAGTGGTGGAAATAAGTATTTGATCCCTTGCTGATTTTGTAAGTTTGCCCACTGACAAAGACATGAGCAGCCCATAATTGAAGGGTAGGTTATTGGTAACAGTGAGAGATAGCACATCACAAATTAAATCCGGAAAATCACATTGTGGAAAGTATATGAATTTATTTGCATTCTGCAGAGGGAAATAAGTATTTGATCCCCCACCAACCAGTAAGAGATCTGGCCCCTACAGACCAGGTAGATGCTCCAAATCAACTCGTTACCTGCATGACAGACAGCTGTCGGCAATGGTCACCTGTATGAAAGACACCTGTCCACAGACTCAGTGAATCAGTCAGACTCTAACCTCTACAAAATGGCCAAGAGCAAGGAGCTGTCTAAGGATGTCAGGGACAAGATCATACACCTGCACAAGGCTGGAATGGGCTACAAAACCATCAGTAAGACGCTGGGCGAGAAGGAGACAACTGTTGGTGCCATAGTAAGAAAATGGAAGAAGTACAAAATGACTGTCAATCGACAAAGATCTGGGGCTCCACGCAAAATCTCACCTCGTGGGGTATCCTTGATCATGAGGAAGGTTAGAAATCAGCCTACAACTACAAGGGGGGAACTTGTCAATGATCTCAAGGCAGCTGGGACCACTGTCACCACGAAAACCATTGGTAACACATTACGACATAACGGATTGCAATCCTGCAGTGCCCGCAAGGTCCCCCTGCTCCGGAAGGCACATGTGACGGCCCGTCTGAAGTTTGCCAGTGAACACCTGGATGATGCCGAGAGTGATTGGGAGAAGGTGCTGTGGTCAGATGAGACAAAAATTGAGCTCTTTGGCATGAACTCAACTCGCCGTGTTTGGAGGAAGAGAAATGCTGCCTATGACCCAAAGAACACCGTCCCCACTGTCAAGCATGGAGGTGGAAATGTTATGTTTTGGGGGTGTTTCTCTGCTAAGGGCACAGGACTACTTCACCGCATCAATGGGAGAATGGATGGGGCCATTTACCGTACAATTCTGAGTGACAACCTCCTTCCCTCCGCCAGGGCCTTAAAAATGGGTCGTGGCTGGGTCTTCCAGCACGACAATGACCCAAAACATACAGCCAAGGCAACAAAGGAGTGGCTCAGGAAGAAGCACATTAGGGTCATGGAGTGGCCTAGCCAGTCACCAGACCTTAATCCCATTGAAAACTTATGGAGGGAGCTGAAGCTGCGAGTTGCCAAGCGACAGCCCAGAACTCTTAATGATTTAGAGATGATCTGCAAAGAGGAGTGGACCAAAATTCCTCCTGACATGTGTGCAAACCTCATCATCAACTACAGAAGACGTCTGACCGCTGTGCTTGCCAACAAGGGTTTTGCCACCAAGTATTAGGTCTTGTTTGCCAGAGGGATTAAATACTTATTTCCCTCTGCAGAATGCAAATAAATTCATATACTTTCCACAATGTGATTTTCCGGATTTAATTTGTGATGTGCTATCTCTCACTGTTACCAATAACCTACCCTTCAATTATGGGCTGCTCATGTCTTTGTCAGTGGGCAAACTTACAAAATCAGCGAGGGATCAAATACTTATTTCCACCACTGTATGTACTTATGTACTTATGTACTTCTATCCCTCTGCCTGTCGGCGTACCTCAGGGTTCTGTTCTTGGTCCCCTCCTCTTTTCTATCTACACTTCTTCCCTTGGTTCATTAATCTCATCCCATGGCTTTTCCTACCATCTCTATGCTGATGACTCCCAAATCTACCTTTCTACCCCTGATATCTCACCTTGCATCCAAACCAAAGTTTCAGCGTGCTTGTCTGACATTGCTGTCTGGATGTCTCAACGCCACCTGAAATTAAATATGACCAAAACCGAGCTTCTCATTTTCCCCCCCAAACCCACCTCCCCGCTCCCCCCATTTTCTATTTCTGTTGATGGCTCTTTCATTCTCCCTGTCTCCTCAGCTCGAAACCTTGGGGTCATCTTTGACTCTTCTCTCTCCTTCTCTGCTCATATCCAGCAGATTGCCAAGACCTGTCGTTTCTTTCTTTACAACATCCGTATAATCCGCCCCTTTCTTTCCGAGCACTCTACCAAAACCCTCATCCACACCCTTGTCACCTCTCGTTTAGACTACTGCAATCTGCTTCTTGCTGGCCTCCCACTTAGTCACCTCTCCCCTCTCCAGTCGGTTCAAAACTCTGCTGCCCGTCTCATCTTCCGCCAGGGTCGCTTTACTCATACTACCCCTCTCCTCAAGACCCTTCACTGGCTCCCTATCCGTTTTCGCATCCTGTTCAAACTTCTTCTACTAACCTATAAATGTATTCACTCTGCTGCTCCCCAGTATCTCTCCACACTCGTCCTTCCCTACACCCCTTCCCGTGCACTCCGCTCCATGGATAAATCCTTCTTATCTGTTCCCTTCTCCACTACTGCCAACTCCAGACTTCGCGCCTTCTGTCTCGCTGCACCCTACGCCTGGAATAAACTTCCTGAGCCCCTACGTCTTGCCCCATCCTTGGCCACCTTTAAATCTAGACTGAAAGCCCACCTCTTTAACATTGCTTTTGACTAGTAACCACTTGTAACCACTCGCCTCCACCTACCCTCCTCTCTTCCTTCCCGTTCACATTAATTGATTTGATTTGCTTACTTTATTTATTTTTTGTCTATTAGATTGTAAGCTCTTTGAGCAGGGACTGTCTTTCTTCTATGTTTGTGCAGCGCTGCATATGCCTTGTAGCGCTATAGAAATGCTAAATAGTAGTAGTAGTAGTAGTAATATATATGTTCTTTTTAGTCACTTCTCAGTCTGGTATTTAATACCATACACACCTTATTCCTACTAGCTTCAAATCATGTGATTCTTTGTACATAAACTCTTGGATACTTTGTACATGCATTTTTGCATTGGATACTTTGTTAATATTTGTACATCTCTTCTTTTTCACAGACCATTTATACACATTCGCCAGTATTTCTTATTCTGGATCATCATTAGCTGTCTACCTTAGTATTTAGGTTAGTTCTTTTTCGTATTTTTAAATTACGCCACATACATATATATATATTTTTTTTTCTTTACTTATTTTATTCTTTACATATTTTTTTCCTAATTATTTATTCATTTATTTTTTCTATTTTTCTTCTTTTTTTGTTTTTTCTTTTTTTCTACTTTTTCTTCTGTTTTATACTGTTGCATAATGTTTTAAGAATTATTTCCCTACTGACACATTTTTCATTTTGTTTTGTTTTATTTGGTTTATTCGTTTTATTCTCTCATACATATCTACATTCTTAATTGTTACGCATGTATTATTATTATTATGATTTTGCTGTTGTTCTGATCATTTGATATATATTTTGCATTTGTATTTTTATTAATATTCTACATATTATTATAATGTTTTTATGTTGTTTTATATTCATGTCTTATTTAGATTTATATATCAATTAATTTTTATGTTATGTGAAATGTTTATTTTTACTGTTTTTATTTGTAGACTCCTGATGCAGGCCTTTTGGCCGAAACACAACGGTTGTGTCAAGTCAAATATACTAATTAATAAAATTTGGTTTTAGCTTTACTGTGATCCATTCTCTGGGACTCCTGGTTTTGTGCCCACTTTTCTGTTTGTTTTACAAAGTATCCGTGGGTCTTCTTTGAGTTCTCCACGTTTTGTGGATTCTCTAGAAACTCTTTAGCATCATGTCTGTTAGTTGAATGTATCATTAGTATTATGCTACATTGTATCACATCTTTGGTATTTGAATTCCACTGCTGTTAAATTTGTACATTTTTGATACTGTTTCACAGTAGTTCTATTGTTATGTTTCAATTTACTGTTTTCAAGTTTACCTCATTTATTGTATTTCTGTTTATTCTTGGTTATTTTACTATTGTTATGCTGTTAACAAAATTATAAGTTTTATGTTAAACTGTACCTACTGTAGAATCCCAATAAATAAAATAAATAAATAAAAACCTTCTGTAAGAATATATTTATGTGTGTGAATATGGAAAAGGGACTTCGATAACTGGTCGTTGCTCATAGTTTGGAGCTGCCATTGCAGAGATTCAGAAAGTAACTATAAAGCATTCTCTCTCTCCCCCCCCTCTCCCTCTCTCATTCTCTCTGTCCCTCTTTCCCTCAGATTCTTCATTTGTCTCCTTATCCCCAACACCCATCATCCTTTTCCTTTCTCATTCTCCTGCTTCTTGCATCCTGTAAAAAAAGGGACTTGTCTCTTTTATTTATGATCCAATAAAGGTGCACTGAACACATCAGGATAGCCTGACACTGGTCAAACTATCTGTCAGTGAAGAAGAAAGGCCTTCATACTCCAGTGAGCTGGAATTTAACCACTTAACTGCCGCATGTAATCCACCCTATGTCATTTGCTCATTGTCTTCTGCAACAAAATTCTCTCCAGCCTCTGCTTGGACACCTGCTACCTTCCACCAAATCCTTTTTCTTGTTCTGATCAGACCTGGGTCCTTTGTCCCTTCCTCTGATCTGGCGTACGGGGTTCTTCAGGAGCTCAGAGGCCATCGCACAACCCTTGCTGGCAAGTCACTTCCTGGCAGTGGAAAAGTCAATCTTGTCTAAACCTGAAGCAACTGCCTGGCTGTCTGTTTGTTTCAACAGTGATACGAAATAGAACTTGGTAACCAGCATTTATCTGCGTAGCCTCAGACTGATCCTTTCTGTATTTGCGACTTCGGCATATGGAAACTATTTAAATTTCAAGCAGAATTCCAAGCAATTAAAGGATTGTTGAGAGAGATGTACCAAGAAAATAGTGACTAGATTGAAGGCAAATCATTTGTACAGTTCACTACCGCAGGTGCAACTGGTCTCAGTTACAGCTGTGCTGCAAGTTACCCAGATGTGGCGTGAATGGATAATATTCGTACATTTTTTATCTCTTAATAATAATATGCTGGAAACCCATTTTCTACTTCTTTTGTACTGGCAAACAAATAAATATAACATTTTAGAAACGTTCAAATTCATGTCAAAATTTATTGTTAAAACAAACGTCTGAAATAAATTGGAAAACAAACGCCCTGCAAGTCCAAAAACAAGGCAGAAGGTTTTTGTGCATTGAACGTTCCAAGTGTCCTTTTCAGGCCCTGCATGTAGTGATAGGAAATAAGAAAATAAAATATATTTTCAAGGGAAAATTCCATCTTTCTTAAGGTCTAATTCCTACACTTTTTGGCAGAGACACAAAAGAATGTGAGAGAGCCTTCATAAACCAGGTCCTAAAGTCTTATAAATATTTTCCCAGCTGGGAGCTCAGCTACCACAAGAAAACCATCAAATCAGGATGTTTCCCAGTGCCCCACCTAAACAAATACTTGCTTTCACAAATGCCCATTACATACCTTCCTGATTCTGGTAAAAGAGAAAATCCACAGGATACACTTCTCAGTAGAATTGAATTTTTAAGTTTACTTTAAAATGGACAGAACACAAAAGGGACACTGTTCAGGCAGCATCCTCAGCAGCATAAGTTAAACACCAGCTGTAGGTTCAGTAGGTAGCGGTATTGGATATTCAGGCGATGTGAGGTCCCTGCCACTACCCCCAGCAGATCTAAAGGAACGTGACTTATTCAGAGAGAAGCTTGATACTGTGGCTCTCCGGATCATTTTTAATGCCACTGTCATTCCGCTCCGAACTCAGACCCTTTTCATACACATACTATGGGGCTAGTTAGTTATTTAAATAGTCTGATGCTATTTGCATAAGTTTTCAAAACATGCAAATAAGAGACTTCTATGTTGGCTGCCCAGTGTCTAAATGAAGAAAGAGCAAAGTTCAAGGTTGCGTTTATTTGATCAACCGCCTAGGGCTGTGCCATCAAAGCGGTTTACATGTAACGGAGAAAGGATAGCTGAGGGGAGATATGATAGAGGTCTATAAAATAATGAGTGGAGAGGAACGGGTAGACGGGAATCATTTGTTTACTCTTTCTAAAAATACTAGGACTAGGGGGCATGCAATGAAGCTACAAAGTAGTCAATTTAATACAAATCGGAGAAACGTTTCTTCATTCGCGTAATTAAACTCTGGAATTCACTGCCAGAGAATGCTGTAAAGGCGGTTAGCTTAGCGGGGTTTAAAAAGGGTCTAGATGGCTTTTAAGCAAAAAGTCCATAGACTATTATTAAATTGACTTGGGAAAATCCACTATTTCTGGGATAAGCAGTATAAAATGTTTTGTACTTTTTTGGGATCTTGCCAGGTATTTGTGACCAGGATTGGCCACTGTTGGAAACAGGATGCTGGGCTTGATGGAGCTTTGGTCTGTCCCAGTGTGGCAATACTTATGTACTTATGTAAAAATACAAACAGTGAAGAAAAATATAGTAGAAATAGGAAAGATCGGATAACCCCCGCTATATCCCATGGGATCTTAAGGCTACAGCAGTTCAGCCCATCAACAAATAGGTCAGATGTTAAAAGCTACTGAAAGAAATATGCTTTCAACAGAGCTTTGAATGAGGGGAGGGGAGGGGAGGGGAGGGTTCTTTATGTTACATTAGCTTCCGAAACGTATGAGATGGTAATACCCAAAACGAGAGAATATTCAGTAGAAACTGTTGACTAGAGCACAGTGCCAGTATAGGGGTACAGGACTGTAAAAAAAAAGTGACAAAAATCAAAGGGAACCTGTATGAAGAATCTGAAATGCTAGTAACAGTACGTTCTGTGATATTCTACTGGCAGCCAGTGTTCTGACCTCAGCAACGGGTTGACGTGACCAAACTTCTTTGCATGGAAGGGTAACGTCACAGCTACATTCTCTTTGATCTCTCTCTCTGACAAATGCCTCTGAAAAGAACATTGCAGTAATCTAAGCATGTCATAACTAGGGCATGAATCACACACAAAGTGCTTTCTGGTCAAGCAAATGCTGAACTGACCAGATCTGTCGTAGTCTAAAAAGTACAAGCTTTAACGACCGGTGAAATGTGATCCCTAAAGGATAGGTTAGAGTCCAGCAGTGCGCCTAGAACCCTGACTGTATCACTGGGCCGTAAAGATACATCTCCAGAAACAAGAGTGGAGAAAGGGGATAGGGGTTGAAATTACTAATACTTGGTAACGTGTTTTCTGTAAATTAAGGACTAATTTATTCTTCTTCAGCCAGATCTATATCCGTCAGAGCTTATCCCTAACCTCTGCAATGGAAAAACTGTCCAGAATGTCCAGAAAGAGAAGAATTTGAATGTCATCGTCGGCACAAGTATATGGTGTTAAACCCAGTGTTTGTATCAGGGAAGTTAAGGGAGACATAAAGAGACTAAACAATGCTGGTGCAAAGAGCAGATCCCAATGTGCATTCTAAAAACCATCCTATATAATAATTCTCACCTCCAACATTCTGAGGCTGCCTGGAACCATTGTTTCCGCTGGAGGTGGTGTCCCTCATGTAGTAGATAATAGTGATGTCACACAACCCACACCAGATTGGCCAGTAGAAGGGAGGGGGCGGAGCCACGATACAGGGAGCAGCGAATCAGCACAATACGGGGAATGCACAGCAGCAGGAA
Source organism: Microcaecilia unicolor (assembly GCF_901765095.1). Taxonomy (NCBI): domain Eukaryota; kingdom Metazoa; phylum Chordata; class Amphibia; order Gymnophiona; family Siphonopidae; genus Microcaecilia; species Microcaecilia unicolor. The sequence continues at coordinate 360,969,979 of NC_044035.1, read as the reverse complement.
CAGAAGCCTGTCTCACACAGTCACTCTCACATACACTCTCTCAAACATACACACTCAGAGGAAAACCTTGCTAGTGCCCGTTTCCTTTCAAACAGAAATGGGCCTCTTTTTGCTAGTTTATTGATAAGAATACCCGACGTGGTCCATGTTTCACCCACTAATGGACTGCCTCAGGAGTTTGGCTACAAATATAGTGTCCGGTACATAAATCCTTTTCAGCATCGAAAAACACATTTAGTTTCAGTATCCAAAAATCACAAGTGCATACAAATCACTTGTACTTGTGTATTAACACAAGTGCACTCACTTTTACATGTGCAGGCAAATAACTCGTATCTGGATTATTAGTTACTACTACTTAAAACTACTTAACATTTCTAAAGCGCTGCTAGGGTTATGCAGCGCTGTACAGTTTAACACTGAGGGACAGTCCCTGCTCAAAGAGCTTATAATCTAAAAGACAAGTGAACAGTCAGTCCGATAGGGGCCATCAAATTGGGGCAGTCTGGATTTCCTGAACAGTAAGAGTTAGTTACTTTTTGCTTTTTTGCACAAATAGGATCTACTTTGTTGATTTAAAGCTGCATCTTGTTTTGGGAACGTTGCCTGTCTTTGTACAACGAACAATACGAGGTGAGCTATATAATATATTTATATTTTTTTTATTGTTCTTTTATTGTATATTTTTTGCTTGTTTATCATTGTCTTTTATCTCTGTGGTTTTTTTTTAGATTATGCAAACACCATTTACATATTTATACATGTATATTTTTGTAATTCTTAAGATAAGCCTTTTTTTATTTCTTTATTACAGTCCTGTATTATACTTTTCTTATCATTTATATTTTATATTATGAATGCTTTTTTTATTTTTTATTATTTATATGTTCATATAAGTATTGTATATGTTTTTGTAGACTCCTGATGCAGGTGTTTTGACGTCCAGTCTTTTGAGTTGTTTTAATAAAGATCACCTCGTTGAACTGACGTCTCCTTTGGTTTTTGGAAGAGTCTACCTACCCTACTCCTTGGACTCTCTCTATACCTACACATTAACACAACTGCGTGCAAATACTCGTGTATGCCTATGTATTAACACAAGTGAAATCACTTGAACATGTGCACGCCTACCTAGTAACACAACAGCAATGACAATACTTATGTACTTATGTGCACATTTTTCAGTTCTAGGTTGTTTACATGTGTCTAAAAAACAAATCAGTCAAACGAACATAGAAAACGCATGAAAATCAAGAAAATGAGAGTTGATAAAATTGAAGAGAAAGACGTGCATGTGTGGAGTAATTTCAGCTACCTGTAAAATTTCAAAATAAGGCTCTTACTTTATACACCTAGTTTACAAAAATGACCTTGAATGGCCCTGAACAGGTACAGACTCTCTGACAGAATTTCGCACCCGCTGCTCTGAAAATGTGATGCATGTGTGCATATGTGTAACTTTAGGCATTCAAACAGCAGTTAAACGCCACAACGTGGGTGAAATGGCAGTTAGGTAGCTGACACGTGTCCTAGCGCAGAATTGCAAAGGGGCGTTCCCATGGGAGGGGCATGGGGGGTTCTATTTATTGAATACACTGCATTTAGGCAGTATATTAAGTAAATGAAACCAAATGTGCCATAGATCAAGCATCAGGGGTGGCCCCTGATTTACACTAGCATTCTATAACAGATTAGGTGCCTAGATTTTGGTTGTCTAACTTTTAGCGCCCTTTCTAGAAAGGCCCGTTATCCCCGGATTCTATATGAGGCTCGGCGGGTAGCGTACATTAAACTGCTCGTGTGCCGAACTGTCATACGCACCTTGAGTAATGAGCTAATCAGTGGTGATAATTGGTCGTTATCAATCAATTATCATCACTAATTGGAATTTACGCACGCTCTTTCAGCGTATTCTAAAAAGAGTCATGCATAAATTCCAATGCGCCTAGCTGAAGAGGGGGTGCAGCCATGGGAGGCCTGCAGGCAAGTCGGAGCATTACTCGAATTCACAAGCGTTGTTAAAGAATTCAGGGGAAGGCGTCTATATTTAGGCACAGAACTTACACCAGGTTTTCAGTGGCGTAAACGGCCAAGCCTACATATAGGCGCATTCCCCAGACCTTTGCGCTATACTACGAAGTGCGCCTAACTGAATAGCGCTAAGAGGTTTTTCTGGACGCATCTGGATTTCAGAGCCTTTTACCAAATCTGGCCCTATGTGCTGAATGGCCAATTCTATAAAACAGAGTGATGGTCACTGCACATCCCCCCCCCCCCACCACCACCACCACCACCACAAATGGAATGGTTCGTTGTGCTTCTTTACATGCGGGGAAATAGGAGCGTTATGCTCAACATATATGTACCGGGGGTAGCTAGGTGGGGCCACAGGGGCATAGGCCCCTACAGATTTAGCCCTGGCCCCCTCTTTCGACCCCTCCCCGCCACTTTTGCTCCCCGCCACCAGGTACCTTTGCTGGTGGGGGGGGTGTCCCCAACCCCCGCCAGCTGAAGTCTTCTTCAGCGCTAGGACGTCAGGACTCACAGAAGCAGATAAGCGAAAGCACCGGAGACTGGCGCTGAAGAAGACTTCGACTGGCAGGAGTTGGGGACCCCCACCAGCAAAGGTACCTGGTGGCGTCGGCGGCGACAGGGGAGGTTCGGCAGCGGGAGGAGGGGGTCGAAAGTGGCGGGAGTGTCGACGGCGGGCTAAACTGTGCCCCCCACCTTGGGCTCTGGACCCCCCCCCCTCCCGCCGAGGTCTGGCTACGCCCTGGAGAGTTCTAAATACATGGGAAGCCACTATTTGGATTTTAAAATGCTTCTACCAGGAGGCAGCAGAAGAATCTCTCTCTGGAGAATTTTGCAAGTCACATTAAGAAAGCAAAAAATCCGTTTGTGCTTCAGAATCACGTACTAGTCCCAAGGGTTCCCCGTCTGAGGTTTATTTTAACTGGCTTCTTCCCCGTGCTTTGTTCAAACGAAACTCATTTTATTTTTAAATGTTTGTGAAAGCCTGCATGACAGAAACGCTGCCAAATGAAGTGAGAATCGCCTTCATCATTTCACATTCAAATAATCCTCCCTGGGCTGGAAGACACACTCAGCACAGTCGCTGCCCACGGACTGGGTGGGGGGAGGGGCGGAATTTATCTGTACATCACTTACATTTATTTTAACACTTCATCTTCGCTGCGGCTCTGATTTGCCTCTAGAACACACCGCTGTTTTTCATCCATTTTTCTCCGACAGATATATGAACTGGGACAAAAATTTGGCTGAAAAAAAAAAACAGCCTATGCTTGGCTGCACTTTGCAATTACGTTTGAGCTGGGGCTACTGGAACATTCTCAAAGTGAATTGAATTTTCTACATGTACAGACGAACATAGGCAAAGAATCGTACCTACGGCACTGCGCATGAAAGTTGCATGTAATAAAGGCCTCTTTGTTGAATAAGATTGCCTGGAAGTAGCAGCCAGGCTTTGGTGTGCTGCACTGTCTTTACTGCTACGTTTACGCTGTTTGTGCTTGGAGAAATGCCCTATTGTTCTCCGGGTTCCACGGCTATTGCTTTACCGGGTTCCATGGCCTTTGTTCTCGAGTTCATTGTTTACCGGGTTCCACGGCCTTTGTTCTCGAGTTCATTGTTGTCCGGGTTCCACGGCCTTTGTTCTCGAGTTCATTGTTGTCCGGGTTCCACGGTCTTTTTTCTGGAGTTCATTGTCCGGCTTCTAAGGCCTTTGTTTTTGCCTCCACGCTACGTTCTACTTCGGGCCTCAGAGATTTCCTTCACCTCATTAGCAAACTCACTATTTACAAACCTTTTTCAACCTGTGCAAAACACAATGGGGAAGAGCCACAGTATGTTGTTCTTCCAGGTGGCCTCTTGTGCTACAGGTGACATGTTCTTATTTTACATGTTGTAATACGTTTTACATAATTATAATTAGGGTGCAGAGAGAGATAGAGCTATTTAAAAAAAATAATAATTCTGAAATCATCAGTGATTACCTCGGTCCCCTCTGGTTTATAGATAAAGTGCGCCCTCTGGAGGTCAAGAATATACACACTGCAAGCTGCTTGCATAAAGTCTCCAGTAATACCCAGAGTGATGCTTGACAGCTGACTCCAGCAGAAAGAGCACCAGCTCTCACTACTCAATCTCCAGTAGACAATCGGACTGCTGCCTCTCACAGCTTTCATACTATCATCAATGAAAGCATTTTAATGCATCCCAATCTAAAGAAAAGCTCTGCGTCATCGGATGCTTCTCTACATACAGTGTGAGGTTCTGATATCAGCATCTGATGCAAAGTCATAGTTTAATGGGACAAAGCCAATACGGATTTAGCCGGGGATAAACGTTTATTTATTTGATCCTTTACTTGGAATACAGCTGTTTATGGTGCACGGCAGAGCGGTTTAGTGTAGAACAGAGAGGTATCAGATAATCAATATCACCCTTTAGGCATTGTAGGGATCCGACCAAGGAGGGGAGCGATTTCCACTCCATAAACTTTAGGTAGAACTGAGGAAACATGAGGTAAAGCATAAGTGGGGGTGTGATGGCTTCGGTTAAAGTCCTTCATAGCTTTTCTGGAAACGCCAAGTAGTAAGTCGTATTTTAAATTTCTCCTGCCCAGTATCTATTGGAAGTGAATTCCCAAGGCGGGGAGCTACATAAAAGCCACATGTCAGGGGGTTACCATGGAAGAGGATGGCTGGGGTGATGAAGGATAAGCCGGAGTGTAAATAGCCTGGTGGTATCCCAGTGTGAAAGGCACAGTGACTAGGGTAAGGATTTTAGATTTAATATTCGCTTTTCTTGGCAGCCGGTGCTGCTCCTGATCTGAACTGGTCTAGGTTGTATTCAGAGTCAATTGGAGCCGTTTTCGTTGATAATGCGAAGAACCTGCCTATAAAGAATTACAGTAGTTGAGTTAATTAATTACAAGAGAACGAAGTTATATCTTCAAGGCCTTCTTATCACACAGGGAGTGAATTCTTCTTAAGGCACAAGTGAGAATCCTGAGTTCTAAAGGAAGCTTCCTCATCCCCTAACACAGCCAGGGATAACATTATTTCCTCTATCTGAACAGCTTCACTTTGAATTGTCAATTGGAAGGGCTTTGCCTTGACTCTTGAGAACATTTAGTGCCTCATGTTTTTGAATATTAAGTATCAGCTTATGCATTTGAAGCCAATTGTGTAATTCTGTCTAATCTGTTTTCAAAGTGGCTTTGGAAAGCTCAACCTCAAGTATCAGGAACTCTCAAGGTTCGAATGTCATCTGATAGACCTGAGCAGTAACACCTAAGCTGTGTACCACGTTAAAACACTGAACGTGTAGGGGCCAGGACTGAGCCTCACAGGACCCCAAAAGAAACCATAAGAGCAGAACATAGTCCACCGATGACTACCCGTAAAATAAGAGCGGAACCAGTTTAGTGCTGTCCCTGGGATCCCAGTTTCTTCCAGTCTGCAGAGTAATAAGCATCATTTTCTGTGTTAAATGCTGAGCTTAGATCCACTTGCCTCACCAGGTGCTCTACATTTTTACAAGGGGTTTATTAAACATGGGAGTAAAGGCAACCCCTTATTTGGCAGCTTGAACCTTAGTAGTTGTACCACAAGACTACCACTAGAGGGTGAGCGGCATCATTTTGAACAAGGAAGCCCGCTGAGTGTATCCCATTTTGAGGCAGCACCCGCAGGAGGGGGAAGCAAGTGCTAGTTCTTCCTGTTTCAACCTAGGAACCTGTTTGAAAGTATGAGGGAACAACACTAGACCACCAGGGCTAGCTTTCCAAGGGGGGAGGGCTGGCAATGGTCCCACTGGACTACCAGGTGTCACGAAATGCCTAACCACCTGTCTGGGGTTACCCCGCAGCCACTTGGAGGGTCTATCCCCAGCACAGATCAGGTCCTCCACCTGCTGCTTGTGCTCTACACTAGCACCCTCCTCCCACCGACTAGGTTACAACCGCCTCTGGGCAAGTCTCCCACTCTCAAATTATCCCCAGTGATTTCTAGGTTACTGGTGCCACACTCCCAGTGGTCCCACAGTTCCCAGAAAGTACTCACAGACCCAACACCCAAACCACCAGTATTCTTTATCAGTCCAGACAGCAGAGTCAACAAACTGAAAATGTTTATTGTCTGAACTTGAACAGTGGACAAAAAAATGTGCAATCAGCAAACAATAACAGGTAATGGAAATATGGATCAATTATAAAACTAAACATTTGTTTACTTTCTAAAACATGCCTGGGAAGATCAGGACATATAACTGTTCACCGAGCCTCAGCAAAGAGATGTGTCTCTCTCTTCTCCCAGGCTAAGACTGGAAGCAAAACCAGTACACACTAAAGGAAATGAGCTCCTCAGCCAATCAGAGCCCAGAACAACAAAATTCAAAAGTACTCTGCTTCTTATTTCCTATCTGTGTGCCAAAACTAAAGAAAGAACATTTACTTTACAGCAAAGAAACACCACCCACTGGCCAAATGGGAGAAATAAACTTCAGGACATAATTAAGGCAGGAAAATATCCAATACATTTTACAGGCTTAAAACCAGTGCGTTTTTTCTAGCAAAAAAGGTGCTGTACTCAAATGCTAGGCCACCCTTCAGGGGTGGGGTGATCACTGAGGGACCCACCCCACAATAGTCAGTCCCCCTGCAACCAGTCACAGAATCTATGACAAGGCAGAATTGGTGTGTAGAGCCTGAGCTCTTTCATTAAAACTTAGGGGTCCATGGGTCAATTTTAGCAGACAATGGAAAAGGTGCCGGTACTCAGTACCCCCAAGTACCCCCTCAAAAAAGCCCTGCTTAAAACACACTGTTTCTTCACACCAGGGTTCAATGTTTTTGTGGTGGGGGGGTCATGTTCTTGGGGGATGAGGGGTCTGTTGTCTTCCAGGCCCTTGAGTTGGGGGGATCTGGAGGACCACAGGACCACCAGGGCTTTAGGTTTGACAGGTACAGGCTTTTATCCAGACCTGTCAAACCTCTTCTGCAGGAGGATTATGCCAGAGTGCGTTCCCAGGCACAGTCCTCCCACAGAAGTCCCCTGTGTTCAATGCTAATAATGCGCTTATATATGCATGTTATTAGTGTTGAACATAAGGGCATTCTTTCTCCGTTCTGTTCCGGCCGTAATTTTATGGCACTGTTCAGAACAGTGTGGAGAACTGAACATCAGGACCAGAATGTGGTAAAAGCAGTTAGCTTAGCAGGGTTTTAAAAGGTATGGACACGTTCCTAAAAGAAAAAGACCATAAGCCATTATTAAGATGGACTTGGGAAAATCCACTGCTTATTTCAAGGATAAGCAGCATAAAATCTGTTTTACTGTTCTGGGATCTTTGCAGGTACTTGTGACCTGAATTGGCCACTGTCGGAAACAGGTTACTGGGCTTGATGGACCTTCAGTCTGTCCCAGTATGGCAACGCTTATGAGCCTGGGACTATCCACTGCTTATCCCTGGAATCTGCCAGGTACCAGGCTGTGTCTGGACTGTCTTGACGCTCACGCAGTTGTTCAGGGATAGAAGAATGAACCATTTTTGTAGTCTAATATCTGCCTCTGAAGCACAGCGAGGCTGTGGTATGAGAATGAACCATTTTCACAGTCTAATATGTGTATCTGAAGCAGAGCTTGAAATACTATGGCATGAAAGCAGAACTGTTCCCCCCATTAACTATCTGGGGTTTATCTCGACTGCACAATGACGAGCTGTTCTTGAGAATCTGTAGCAAAACAGCAGGGGGTCTTAGAAGGAGCTCATTTTTACATCAGTCTTAGAAATTGCTTTTCCCAATAATTGTTTCCATGGAAACCATCTATTTGGCCAGTATAGAGCGTCAGATATTTTAAATGGGTTTCTTTAAAAAATGCAGGAGGGATAAGGCAATGACAGTCCTTGAAAATGATTTCACATAGATGCCTGGCAGGAAAAAAAAAAGCTAATGCATTTAATATTTTCACAATATAGATGCACTTAATTGTGGTAAGAATCTGAAAATCATATATATCAAAAATTAATACTAGCCAAATGCAGATTCTGTGGCAATGTACAAGAGCAATTTTCCACATTTCCTGCAGCCCAGTCCTGAGAGCAGGAGTGAATTAAACCTGAGCTTTCCCTTATAATAAACAGAAATCCCATTGTGCAAAGGACGCAGCCAGGTCAGGATGTTCACAGTTCCCCGAGCATTTTACAAAAGGCTCTGCTGAACTTGGAGGGGTCGATATTCAAAGCGATTTAAACGGTGAGGAGAGGCTTCTAGACATTTGAATCACTTGTCCAGGGCTAATGGGGGGTATTCAGTGGCATGTAACCAGACCGTGTCACTGAATATTCCTTCTAACCACCCATGCCAAAACCGGCTAGTTTGTAGAGGTAAGACTGGAGTTAGGGCCCTGCAGAAACCTGGCCAGGTAGCACAGATTTTCAGCCTGCCAACTACCTGAGCAACCACATAAAGTTAGCAGAAAAAAGGTTGTTCTAACTTTATGCAGTAAAGTCAACTGGGCAGCAGTCTGAGTGGAGGAGTGGCCTAGTGGTTAAAGCACCAGTCTTGCAATCCAGAGGTGACCAGTTCAAATCCCACTGCTGCTCCTTGTGATCTTGGGCAAGTCACTTAACCCTCCATTGCCTCAGGTACAAACTTAGATTGTGAGCCCTCCTGGGACAGAGAAATATCCAGAGTACCTGAATGTAACTCACCTTGAACTACTACTGAAAAAGGTGTGAGTAAAATCTAAATAAATAAATAAAGATTCTAGAATTCTAAAGAATAACAAGATTCCATACAGAATTTCAAAGTGTAGCAACATTCCATGTAGAACCCCAAAGAGTAACAAGATTCTTTGGGGTGGAGTGGCCTAGCGGTTAGAGCACCGGTCTTGACATCCAGAGGTGGCCGGTTCAAATCCCACTGCTGCTCCTTGTGATCTTGGGCAAGTCACTTAACCCTCCATTGCCTCAGGTACAAACTTAGATTGTGAGCCCTCCTGGGACAGAGAAATATCCAGAGTACCTGAATGTAACTCACCTTGAGCTACTACTGAGAAAGGTCTGAGCAAAATCTAAATAAATAAAGATTCCATTCAGAATCTCAAAGAATAGCAACATTCCATGTAGAACCCCAAAGAATATCAAGATTCTGGAAACCTACAGAGTGACAAGATTCCATGCAACATTCCATGTAGAACCCCAAAGAGTAAGAAGATTCTGGAATCCTAAAGAGTGACAAGATTCCATGCAACATTCCATGTAGAACCCCAAAGAGTAACAAGATTCTTTGGGGTGGAGTGGCCTAGCGGTTAGAGCACCGGTCTTGACATCCAGAGGTGGCCGGTTCAAATCCCACTGCTGCTCCTTGTGATCTTGGTCAAGTCACTTATCCCTCCATTGCCTCAGGGTTTAAAAAAGGTTTGAATAGCTTCCTAAACGAAAAGTCCATAAGCCATTATTAAAATGGACTTGGGAAAAGCCACTGCTTATTTCTGGGCTAAGCAGCATAAAATGTATTGTACTGTTTTGGGATCTTGCCAGGTAATTGTGACCTGGATTGGCCACTGTTGGAAACAGGATTCTGGGCTTGATGGACCTTCGGTCTGTCTCAGTATGGCAACACTTATTCACTTATGTAAGTATAGAGTGCTTGCTATGAAGTTCAGTAAGCCTCTTTAAGTCCATTTAAATATTTTGGCACATTAAAAGTAAAATGATGATAAATTAGGCACATTTTTAGTTTAATAAAGTTGTGTGTGATGCAGGAATTATTTTGAACGAGTACAGTGTGTGAAGAAATCAAGTGATAGCCAAGTTTGTCCACCAAGAGGGAGAAACACTGATCCCACGACAAAATAACAGAAAAACAAAAGGAGTAGGAAATAGACCTGGCCAACCAGCAACAAACGAGAAGATGTCAATCGATAGTAAACAGTTTATCGGTGAAGACTTGACACAGTACAGTGTTTCGGCTGTTATCCTGCCTCAGGAGTCTAATCAAATAACAATGAAATATAAAAAGATGCTAAAACAAGCATAAACAGTAACAATATGTAAAAATATTAAATAAATATATTAAATAGCAAAAATATATAACATTTCAGTTAAAAGAAACAATTACAGAAAACAGGTTAAGAAACAACCACAATAAAGTAAATGGAATAAAACTAGTATAAAAGGCCCGTTTCGGTAGGCAATGAAACGGGCGCTAGCAAGGTAATCCCCCCCCCCCTGCAGCGTCCTTCCTGTCTCCCCTGCCCCCCCTGCAGCCACCCATCTGGTCTCAGGACCCCCTCCCCACCAACCCTCCTCTACCCCTGCAGCCACCCATATCCAGTGACCCTCCTCACCCCCTACCCCCTGCAGCGTCCCTTCTGTCTCCCCTGCCCTCCCCTGCAGCCACCCATCTGGTCTCAGGACCCCCTCCCCACCAACCCTCCTCTACCCCTGCAGCCACGCATGTGCAGCGGCCCTCCTCTCTCCCCTGCTCCTCCTGCAGCCACCCATGTCCAGTGACCCACCTCTCCCCCTCCCCCCCTGCAGCGTCCCTTCTGTCTCCCCTGCCCTCCCTGCAGCCACCCATATCCAGTGACCCTCCTCACCCCCTACCCCCCTGCAGCGTCCCTTCTGTCTCCCCTGCCCTCCCCTGCAGCCACCCATCTGGTCTCAGAACCCCCTCCCCACCTCCCTCTTCCCTGCCCCCCCCCGCAGCCACCCATGTCCAGCGACCCTCCTCTCCCCCTGCATCCACCCATGTCCAGCGACCCTCCCCTCCCCTTGCCCCCCTCCAGCCACCCATGTCCAGCGACCCTCCCCTCCCCCCTCGGCGCATCACCCAAACCCCTACCCCCCCCAGCGCATCACCCAAGCCCCTACCCCCCCCTTGGGCACATCAACCCCCTCGCCACCCACAGCCGCCAATACTAACGCTGTCTGGCCGCTGCTGCGTCTCCTGTGGAGCAGCAGCGGCCGGTACAAAAAGAAAAAAGCCAAAAAAAGTTTTTAAACCTGAAACGCGGCTCCGTAGACAGCCATCTGGCATTGGCTGTCATCTCTGCAGCCGCTCCTCCTCTCCCCTCTGACGTTGCTGTGCTCCTCCGGGGTCTTCCTGCAGGGGCAGTGACGTGGAGGGGAGAGGAGGAGCAGCTGCAGTGACGACAGCCAATGCCAGATGGGTGTCTATGGAGCCGCGTTTCAGGTTAAAAATCTTTTTTTGGCTTTTTTCTTTTTGTACCGGCCGCTGCTGCTCCACAGGAGAAGCAGCAGCGGCCAGACAGCGTTAGTATTGGCAGCTGCGGGTGGCGAGGGAGTTGATGTGCCCGAGAGGGGGGGGGGTATGGGCTTTGGTGATGCGTCGAGGGGGGTAGGGGCTTGGGTGCTGTGCTGGGGCGGAGGGGCTTGGGTGTTGCGCCGAGGGGGGGCACTGAGAGCTGATTGGTAGGCAGGGGGAGGAGTAGGGAAACACGCGTGTTTCCCTACTCCTCCCCCTGCCTGGCTCGTGGTTTTGCAGGGCAGGGGCTTGGGTGTTGCGCTGAGGGGGGGGCACTGACAGCTGTTTCCCAGGCAGGGGGAGGAGTAGGGAAACACGCAGAGCGTGTTTCCCTACTCCTCCCCTTGCCTAGGAATCAGCTGTCAGTGAGATCACTGACGTCAGTGCATTCTAAACTGCCTAGCAGACCACCTCCGAGGAAGCCACGGTACCAGGCACATTAGAAAGTTGGAGGTGAGAATTATTATATAGGATATATAAAAACATCAAATGGTCAATAAATGTAGGTACAAGAAGATGATGGAATGTGGTCTAAAAGAGACAAATATATCTATTAAAAAACGTGTATTGTGCAATGTGCACTTTTTAAATTCATTTAGTTGACGCAATAGCAAATTATTATTATATGATTTTATTAATACATTCTTCTCATGTTTATTAGATTAATGTGTCTTATAATTTTTCATAGTATTGTTCAGTGCACATTGCACAATACATATGTTTTTTAATAGATATATTTGTCTCTTTTAGACCACATTCCATCATCTTCTTGTACCTACATTTATTGACCATTTGATTGATGTTTTTATATATTTTATATAAAGGTCAGTCCTGCTTCAACTCTCGGCAGCCATTTTGAAGTGGCAGCGGGAGCAAGACAGGTCAGCACCTGTGCTGGGCAAGAAAGAGGGGGCTCTTTCCTGCCCTGAAGATGCCACTACACCAGCAGGGTGCGATAATAAGGTACAGGAGGGGAGGGGTAGTGAATGGAGTCATGTGGGTGGAGAGAGCCTGGAAAATTGAGGAAGGGATATACATGGGGGGGTGAGAGAGGGAATCTGGCTTTCTTGGGGAGATCAAAGTGACAGGGGATGGGGCGGGGGTGTGTCGGGGACGGGGCAGATGTGTGATAGGGAGTGGGGCGGGTGATATTTTGTGTCCTCTTTTTTTCTTACAGCAGGAGTTCCCAAACGTTTTTGGTTCACAGCATCCGGCCCTCTCTGAGTAATTTCTTGTTGAGAGGGCATAAACTCACTCACTCTGTTACAACTTTGAGGGAAATTCAAGCATTACGTCTGAAGCTGGATCAGATATACTCCGAACAGTTACAATTTTTAACGGCCAGCAGAAGCATTGTAATTTTGTCTGTAGTAATAAGCCGAGTAGGGCTCTGGCGGTTAAACTGAAGCAGTCTAGGATTGATAGGACTATTCTTAAAGTGCGAGACAGGGCAGGCGAGATGCTGACCAACTCTAAGCAGATCAGAGAAAAATTCCAGTCTTTTTATTAATCGCTTTATACTTCAGATACAGAGTCCAATCCTGAAGCGACTCATACATTTCTGGGGGCATGCTCTTTTCCTAAGCTTACAGCAGATCAGAGGGAGGCACTAGATGGAAGGGTTACAGTCTAGGAGGTTTCCAAGGTGATTAAATCTCTTCCAACTGGTAAATCACCGGGGCTTGACGGGTTACCCAATGATTTTTATAAGGTATTTTGGGGGGAATTGGCTCCTATTTTGACAGAGATTATAAATGAGATCTTAGCAGGTAGTGAATTTCCTCTCTCTATGTTGGAAGCATGGATAGCGATTATCCCTAAGCCTGGTAAGGACACGACGGATTGTGCTTCTTACCGCCCTATCTCTATTTTAAATTCTGATATAAAAATCCTGGCAAAGGTTCTAGCTAATCGGCTTGCAAATGTATTTCCCTACTTGATTCATCCAGACCAGACTGGGTTCATTCCAAACAGACAGGCAATGGATAATATTCGTCGAATGGTTAACTTGATTCATGTCTCTAAGAAACTTAGTCTGTCCGTTTGTTTATTGGGATTTGACACTGAAAAGGCCTTTGATAGAGTCCATTGGCTTTTTATGTTTCAAGTGTTGGACCGTTTTGGAATTGGTGCGGGATTTTGTAGATGGATACAGGCTTTATATACCTCATCTAGAGCTTGTGTTCAGGTCAATGGTGGTAACTCCCAGATGTTTTCTTTGTTTCATGGTATCCAAGTTGGTGGGAGGGATTATAAGTTGGCGCTATTTGCGGATGACGTGCTTCTTTCTCTGACAAAACCATTGATCTCATTACCGAATTTGATGAAAGCATTGTCGTTATACTCAGAAGTTTCAGGTTTTAGATTAAATGTGAGTAAATCAGAGGCTCTCGCGATTGGTGTTTCCCGTCAGGTCCTGGAGTCACTCCAGGAATCCTTCTCCTTTAAATGGGTACAGGGAGGTCTAGCTTATTTGGGGGTCACTATTACTGCTAAGTTCTCAGAGCTTTTTGCAGCTAATTATCCACCTCTCTTGAAGGTTATCTATAGGGATCTTGAGAGATGGGACATCATGGGTCTGTCTTGGTTAAGTAGAATTGCGGTGTTAAAGATGAATATACTGCCGCGGTTGCGTTACCTTTTTCGAGTTTTACCTATAAGGGTTTCCAGGGGCATTTTGGCGGGGGTACAGGATAAATTGGTTCGTTTTGTATGGGCTAATAAACGGCCTCGCCTGCCTAGGGCCTTGCTGTATAAGGATAGGAGGAGGGGGGTTTGGGTGTTCCAAATGTTTTATGGTACTATAAGGCTGCTCAGGCACGAGTGGCTTTTGAATGGTATCAGGAACATCCTCATAAGTTATGGGTTGAGCTCGAGCAGTCGGAGGTGGGCCCTTGTCCGCTCCGTGCTTTGCTGTGGCTTCCTCGCAAACATAGGCCACTGTCTGGGGGTTTGTGTCCTTCAATTCTGTCCACTTTCTTTTATTGGGATGGACTGTTTGCTAAGCCTGATGATGTTTTATCTAGGCTTTCGCCGATAACAAATAATCCACTCTTCCCTCCTGGTATCTCTTCGGGGCCCTTCTCTCGGTGGCATTCTCTGGGTCTTGTAACATGGGGTCAGTTGCTTTCGTTTGATACTCTTCGACAACAATACCCTATCTTACCCAATGAATTGTTTGCTTATTTTCAGTTGAGACATGTTCTTAATTCTAGGGAGATCCGTTCTATCATAGTGCAAGACAATGCGTTCCTTGAGGACCTCTGTGAGGACTCCAAAACCACTTGTTTGTATTCCCATATGTGTGAGCAATTAGGCCTTACTTTAGTGCATAGGAAGCGGTGGCAGCAGGAACTGGGGGTGACTAATGGGGAGGGGGATTGGTCACTTTTTGAGAACAATTGGTCTAAGATTTCCATTTCAATTCCGTTTCAGGAGAATGTAATTAGTGCTCTACCGGTGGTATTTAACTCCAGCTAGACTACATCATATGTTTCCTGGGGTTTCACCACTGTGCTGGCATGGCTGTGGTCAAAAGGGCACGATGGGCCACATTTGGTGGTCCTGTTTTAAAATTAGAGCTTACTGGAAAGCAATACAGTACAGATTGCAGTCTTGGTTTAAAAGGCCTATCAAGTGGTCTCCAGAGTTTTTCATTTTTGCAAAAAAAACCACCGAGATTGACTCAGTCTCAGGCCTTACTGACCAGGCAGGCAATGGTGGTGGCACGTGTTGTGCTCGCAACCTATTGGAAATCAACGCAAGTCCCTTCTATGTCGAGATGGTTGAACAAATTATGGTTCATTTGCAAAATGGACAGACTTCGGGCGGTGCGAGGTCGCACGGAGGCGAAGTGGGAAGCAATATGGGAGCCCTTCTTAAGGCATTGTCAATGCTGAAGGGGGAGGGGAGGATGGGTAGGGTGAGTAGGGGAGGGAGAGTTTTGTACCTGTTGTGGGTTGGGGGGGGTAAAGAGGGGAGTAATGTTAATTTCATAAAAACACTAAAACTTTGGAGTCTATGTTTGAGTTGTAAATCGAATTGGTAATAGTCTTTCTGTTACAATGTTGCAGGGTATTTTCCTGTGAGTGAAACTGGGGTTATTCAGGTTTTATTTTCATGTATAACTGTGTTTTGTTTCCCCTTTGTTTCTTGCATTCACTTTATTTCAATAAAGACTTCTTATAAATTTAAAAAAAAAATGCTGAAGTGAGAGAAAAAGTTTATTTGAAAGACTGAGTGACTGTGACTGTTTGAATACTCCTGAGTTTGGAAAGTCTCAGCTCCTTTCATAGGAACTGCTGGCTGATTTTAAATTTATTGAAGTTCTGCTTTAAGCTGGGCCACTAGTGTGACAGACTAAAAAAGGAAAATCCTAAACCGAGAGTGGCCTGCAAGTGAGCGTCTGCTCTGTGTACTAGCAGTCAAAGGCGGCTCTCTTGTCTTAGGTGGCCTGCTCCAAGGTAGCAACCTGACTGAATTGCTGCTGAATTAATGCTGAAAGCGTTGGCAGTGAGAGACAGTGGTGAGCCTGAAGTGAGGAGCAAGGGTTCTGTGAGAGATTGTGCTGGAAGTGTGGGCCGAGACTCCTAAATAGCCTGGCTTCTGTAGAATAGAGATGCAATAAAGACTAGGAAGTCCAGTGGGGATAATAATTAAAAATTTATCTTTAACTAGCTAATGGCCCACAGTACTCCGTACCCAGAAAGTCCAAGCCTGCTGCTAAGTGAGGAAGTTAGGGTTTTATCTCCTTTCAGTCTGTTTTAAAGACAGGCGTCAAGCTTCCAGAGAACAGTACAGGCCCCCACGCAAGCAAAGCCCAGCCAAGAAAGTGCTTCAGATAAGTAGCAAAAACAACAGAACACTTCAAAAAAAAAAAAGAGCAAACGCTATTTAGGGACTTGGTTAGCACTGCGGAGGAGTTCAAACACTTACCTGGGAAGGAATCTGTAGTCCCGGTCCATCTTGGTTCTATGAAACATAAAGTAATACCACAAAGGATCGGTCCTTTAAGAGACAGGGCCGTGCCTAGGGTCTCTGGCGCCCCCCTGCAGACTATCAGTTGGTGCATGTGCGCGCATGCACGCGCGCCCCCCCCCCCCAACCTGCCTGGCTCTAAGGCACATGAAGAGCTGGGCGGTGCCAAAGAGCCGAGCGCTGCTCCCCCAAGCTGCCGTCTGGGGCTCGATGGAGGAAATGGCTGAGTTTGGCCTGAGCCTCCTCCGCTCCATCCCCGATTCCCCGGCGCTTTAAATTTACCTCTCTCCGGCTCCGACGTCTGCGCAGTGTCAGTGAAAGCGCTGCCTGTCTGATGTCTCTCCACCAGCCTTCCCTTCGCTCGTTCGTTCCCTCTTTGTCCCGCCCTCAAGGAAATGACGTCAGAAGAAGGCGGGACACAGAGGGAACGAACGAGCGAAGGGAAGGCTGGTGGAGAGATGTCAGACAGGCAGCGCTTTCACTGACGCTGCGCAGACATAGGAGGCGGAGCGAGGTAAATTTAAAGCGCTGGGGAATCGGGGATGAAGCGGAGGAGTGAGGTTTTTTTTTTTTTTTTAAATACAGCTCGACGGCACGGTGCCCTTGAAGGCAGGCGCCCCCCTGCGGCGCTTACCATGCTTACTGTGTTGACACGGCCCTGTTAAGAGAAATTTGGTTAATAAAAGAGTAAAAGACAAAAGCTGAAGAATTAATTTAACAAGAGAATACTTATCTGACGGATGTTCCTGGTCACGATTGTCTTTATTGGGATTTCAAGAGTTTATTGGGTAATTCTGGTGTACACACTTCAAGTTAAACATTGAGAAGATTAGTTAGAGCTGTTGGAAAGAAGATTTGTTTTGGTTAACAGTACACCAACTGTTGTGCAATTCATATAAATGTTTCCACTTTATGTCTAAAGCGCTTTACATGTTTTTAATCTGCAGCTGCAAAATTTCTATTGAGTTTGTAACAAATGTTTTTAAATTGACTTTCTTATTGAAACATCTTTGTGCAATAAAGCATTTAAAACATCTTACATTATTGTCTTTTACTTGTGAATTCCCTATGTGGTGTTGATTAAAAGGGAAACCAGGACACAAATTCATTCAAAGTTTGTAATACCATCTCCCACCACTAGGGTGTCCATATCTTCTCTATATAAAACGCACCTCCAATGTTCTAATGAAGCCTCCACATGTCCCTGTTGGATTATTTGTAGTAAATAATTAGCAGATTTTAGTACACACAGCTTCAGCTTTAGAAATGTTAATTTCTTTCTTCATCTCTCTCTCATTCACCCCTGAATAATTCACTGCTGAGTCACTTTAAAGTTGAAGTAACAAAACATCTGTTTACTCACAGTTTGTAGTTTGATTATAATCAGACAGGCTTATATATACATATTACTATACATTTGTATTATCAGCTCCTTCCATGTGCTTAGATGGTAATGGATGCTCACACCACCATAGATCCTCTCAGGTTAGGAGAGATCATGAGCTCCATGTGCTCCATGTGCTGCATCTAACCCCCACAGGAAGTTGCATAGCTGTGTGACCTCTCTAAGTAATTCACATCAGAGGTCACAGAGTAATCACAGAGAAATAATAGGTGACAGGCAATGCATGTAAAATACAATACATTCCAACAAACCCCTTCTCATGCATAACTGTCATGCAATTATTTATTCATACAAAGTCCAAGCTTTATACGAAGATTCACAAAATGTTCTCTGGGTAACGGTTTGGTCATGATGTCAGCTGTCATCTCACTGGTGTGACAATAGTGTAGACTGATGACCCCTTCTTTCGCCAACTCTCGCACGTTGTGGTATTTCGTTGCGATGTGCTTGGTGCGTGACTGAACCTTGTCATTCTGTGACAGTCGGATGCAGCTCTGATTATCTTCCATTATCTGGATTGGTCTCTGTTCAGCTATTCCAAAATCCAGCAAAAGTTTTTCAATCCACATCAGTTCTCTGCACGCTTCCGATACGGCCACATATTCAGCTTCTGTAGAAGACAAACTCACAATACTTTGTTTATGACTGGCCCATGAAATGTGTACATTTCCATACATAAACACATATCCACTTGTGGATTTATAATTAGAATGATCCCCTGCCCAATCTGAATCACAGTAACATATTAGTTTTGGATTACTATTGGCTGAAATCTTTAATTTACAATCAATGGTACCCTTTAAATACCTTACCATCCTTTTAACTGCAGTCCAATCTGATTTGGTAGGTGAGCTGACCCTTCTGCTCAAAATTCCTACTGCATTTGCTATATCAGCCCTGTATGTGGTAGCTAGATATAAAAGCTTACCTATGGCTGATCTATATTGGATGTTATCTGGTAAAGGTTCTCTTACTGTTTCATCCTTCAGAAAATCAGTGATCATGGGAGTGCTTACAACTTGGGCATCTTGCATACCTAAACTTTCAATAAGCTCATTTATTTTCTGCTTCTGGCTTAGAAGATAAGAACCATCATTTTGTTTCTCAATTTCTATACCAAGATAGTATGACACATTACCAAGTTCTTTTATCTCAACATTGTGGTTTAAATATTTTACAATGTCCTTGTACTCTTGCTCACTTTTGCTTGCAATGAGCAGATCATCAACAAAAGCTAAAATGTATGCATATTGTCCATTTGTGCACCTAGTGTACAAACATTTATCTGCTTCACCTTGCTTAAATCCTAAATTTGTCAATATTTCATGCAATTTTTCATTCCAACATTTTTCACTTTGCTTTAATCCATAAAGACCTTTGTTTAATTTACACACTAGCTGTCTTTGTTTTGTATTTATGAAACCTGTTGGCTGTTCCATGTACAAGTCTTCAGTTATATCTCCGTGAAGAAACGCTGTTTTCACATCAATGTGGTTGACTTGCATGCCTTTTGAGACTGCAATGCTCAGAAGTGTTCTTATTGTCGTGTGTTTCACTACAGGTGCAAACACTTCATCAAAATCTTCTCCATATTTTTGAAGATATCCCTTTGCGACTAATCTGGCTTTATACCTTTCCACTTTTCCTTGTGCATTCCTTTTTAACTTGAATACCCATTTGCATCCTATAGCTTTCTTGCCAGGAGGTAATTTTGTAAGAATCCAAGTATTATTTTTATCCAATGCATCAATTTCTTCTTGTGCAGCTTTATGCCATTCAGCAGCTTCTTCTGCTGGCATTTTCTCAATCTCGTCCCATGTTAAGGGCTCTTGAGCTTCTGCTGACTTTGTTAGGTAAGACAGTCTTGGGGGTGGAACACCTTTGTTTTCCCTGGATGAGCGTCTGACAACAGGTTGGTCTGACCTTTCCGCATCCTCTAAATCTGAGAGTTCTTCTCCAATTGATTCCCCTTCTCCAACTGTACTGTCTTCTTCAATGATCCTTTCTGTGTCTGTTTCCTCTGCCTGTTCCTCGTTAGATACAGGTGAGTTGCTTTCAGACATCTGCCTTGGTATGGCATTTATATACACTGGCATGTCTATTATGGTTCTAGTTTCATATTCTGGATGATAAGGCTCATCTGGGATAATCCAGCCTTTATCAACCCTTTTGTTTTCATCAAAATATGTAACATGTCTTATGCCAACAATGCCAGTTTTCAGATTCAAAATTCTATATCCTTTGTGTCCTGGAGCATAGCCAACTAAAATGCCCCTTTCTGTTGTGGAATCCAGCTTATGCCTTCTTTGCTTTGGTACATGAGCATATGCTGTACTTCCAAATGTTCTTATGTGTGACAGGTTTGGCTTCCTACCATGCCATGTCTCATGTGGTGTGCGCTCAGCGCCTTTAGTTGGCATTCTGTTTTGTAGGTACACTGCTGTGAGAATGGCTTCCCCCCATAGTCTTTTAGGGAGATTGCTATCTGACAGCATACATCTGGTCATTTCCACAAGTGACCTAAATTTTCTCTCTGCAACAGAATTTTGCTCTGGTGTATAAGCTACTGTTGTGATATGCTGAATGCCTTCTTGTTCTAGAAATGTGCGCATGCTTTGTGAAGTGAACTCACCACCATTGTCAGTCTGAAGAACCTTTGGTTTTCTTTCAAATTTATTGCTCACCATGGCTACGTATTTCTTCAGCATGTCTGTGACTTGACTTTTTTCTTTCAGCAAATAGGCAACACAATATCTAGAGAAATCATCCAAGAATATTAGCACAAATCTGTTATTTCCCAATGATGGGATATTAAACGGTCCACATAAGTCACTGTGTATTAAGTCCAGCACTTTATTACTCCTATTTCCTGTGTATGCAGGAAATGAGGGTCTCACACCTTTTTGAGTAACACAGTCTATGCATTTCTCCATTTTACCAGCATCTGCACTTATCTGAATGCCAGTGGCTAGTTGCTTACTGTAAAGATCCTGGATCACCTTAGAATCACGATGTCCCAGGCGGCGGTGCCAGATTTCCAGACTACATTTACCATCATTCTTCCTTACTTGCGCCATATGTGAGGCTTCACCTGAAATGTTCAGCTTATAAACATCATTATGCATAAAAGCTTCAGCATACACTTCATCATTTTTAGAGATTGTGCACTTACTGTTTTCAAAATGAATCACAAATCCCTTCTTATCTAATGTAGATACACTAAGCATATTGCAAACTGCTTGGGGAATATACAAGACATCACTTACAGGAATTTCTTTAACTTCATTAGACACTTTGCATTTTAAGAATCCAATACCTTTTGCTTGGATCTTAGCAGTCCCTGCGTTTGCAGTTTTAAGAATACCTTCCTCTGGACACATTTCCTGAAAGAAATCCTTACAATTGGTTAAATGGCATGTACTCCCTGAATCCAAAATCCAAGTACTTTCATTTGAATTATTATTTACCATAGTCAAAGATTTTTCTGCCATTAGAAAGCCCTTGTGTTTATCTTTGTCCTTCATACATTTCCTGGTTTGAAAATTCTTTAGTTCCATTGGCTTAGGTGAGCTAGAGGGAGTGTTTTGTGTTTCCTTACACCATTTAGATACATGTCCCTCCTTTCCACATGAGTAGCAAATCAGCTTGCCCTTGGGTGGAGTTTTCCCATAGCTCCGCCTTCCTCTGTTCTTTGCCAAGAAATTTGTTTCATTTCTCTCTGACTTGCTTTGAGAACACATCTCCTCAGAATCATTTATTATGCATTCCTGCCTTAGTTTTGATGTTGCCTGTTCAAAAGATTGCCCTTCAATGGCCTCATTTACAGACCTAAAAACATCAAACTTCTTTGATAGTGAGGTAAAAAGAAATGCTCTTTTCAATGCATCACACATGGGAATTCCAGAAAGTTCTAACTTTTGAAATGAAGACATAAGATGCATAATGTGATCATTACATTTACTTTTATCCCTTAATTTGGTTTCATTCAACTCTGCTAACCAAATTGGTTGCTGCTTTGCATATGTAGTTGCATACATAGTTCTCAGTTTATGTAAAATGTCCTTTGGTGTATCTTTTCCCTCCACTAATATGGCTTGTTTCTCTGAGAGAGCTTCCAAAAGCATGCACTTCACATAATAGTTTGCATTGTCCCATTCAGCCATATTTTCAGCTGTTCTGTCTTGGTCTAAGCATATATTTAATCTTTTTGCTCGAAGGAGACATATGAATCTTAGTTCCCACTGCTGATAATTAAACTCAGTTAATTTAGGCACCTTGAGAGAATAGAACAATGGTGAATTTCTTCCCTCAGCCATTTTCTTAGCCTTCTGTCTGCTGTGTGGGGGGAGAGAGAGACAGACTGAATCTTTCCTTTAAAACTTAAGAGAAAAATGTGGCCTTTTTTTCTGCCTGGTAATATTTCTCTTCTTTTTCAATTCCTGGGCCTGGGCCCATAACCCTTTTGTTGGATTATTTGTAGTAAATAATTAGCAGATTTTAGTACACACAGCTTCAGCTTTAGAAATGTTAATTTCTTTCTTCATCTCTCTCTCATTCACCCCTGAATAATTCACTGCTGAGTCACTTTAAAGTTGAAGTAACAAAACATCTGTTTACTCACAGTTTGTAGTTTGATTATAATCAGACAGGCTTATATATACATATTACTATACATTTGTATTATCAGCTCCTTCCATGTGCTTAGATGGTAATGGATGCTCACACCACCATAGATCCTCTCAGGTTAGGAGAGATCATGAGCTCCATGTGCTCCATGTGCTGCATCTAACCCCCACAGGAAGTTGCATAGCTGTGTGACCTCTCTAAGTAATTCACATCAGAGGTCACAGAGTAATCACAGAGAAATAATAGGTGACAGGCAATGCATGTAAAATACAATACATTCCAACAGTCCCAACGTTCTAACTGCATGGTGGTGAAACCACAATTTGCCCATGAGTGTTTGCCCCGCCCTCGCGTCAAATGTGATGACTTCGAGAGCGGAGCAATGGCACTCAACCAATCGCAGGGGCAGACATCGATATACACCATTACGAGCCAGGCAGGGGGAGGAGTAGGGAAACATGCTCCACGTGTTTCCCTACTCCTCTCCCTGCCTACGAAACAACTCACAGAGCCCCCCCCCCCTTGGTGCAACACCCAAGCCCCTCCGCGTCGGCGCATCACACAAGCCCTGCTCCCCCCCCCCCCCCCCCGTCTCTCTCAAGATGAACTATAAAATAGAACACACTCACGAGGGAGACAACAGTGAACTAACTCTCACCTCCAAAAGGTGGAACATTTTAATTGTACATTTACACTGTAGCCTTAGGTAAGCAAGCCAGTCTCTCACAAGTCACAACTAACTGTAGGCAATGGGGGACTATTTGGTTTATGCTTTCATTGACACTGTAAAAGACTCCGGGAGAATTAGGCGGTGATTTGCTCCACCCCCTGGCAACCATCCTAGGTAGGTGGGAGTTCTGAATTGCGTTTTGCACACGGGAGCGGTGATTTGCTCCGCCCCCTGGCAACCATCCTAGGTAGGTGGGAGTTCTGAATTGCGTTTTGTGCACGGGAGAAACACACAACGCGTTAATTGTAGATTTGCACTCTAGCCTCAGGTAAGCACGCCGGTCTCTCCCAATTAACTCTACTAACTTACGCTTTCCTAGATGGTGTGATAGAATCTGGGAGGATTAGGCGGTGACTCGCTGCAACCATCCTAGATAGGTGGGAGCTCTGAATTGCGCATTGCGCACATGGCAATGGAACAAGCAAGCAACACTTCCCCCGTGGCTGAAAGCGTAAAAAAGAAGAGGTGGGGTACTGACTACCAAACCAGCGGAGACTGCGAAAAATAAATCTGCCAATTACACATTTAGATATCACTATGGCTAATTATTTTTTGAAAGTAAATACTTACTAAAACTTCAGGGTGCAGGGAAAATTCAGAAACTAGATTCCTTGTCCTAGATGTATTTCTCTATGCCTAATGTTTGCAATACAAACAGGCTATATTTTATCACAGAAAGGCTAAAGGTTTGGAGCAAAGATATATTTGGCTCAATAACATCAATACATTACAGCCCGTAAGGGAAGGGATGCTATTCTACCTATCATAAGAGAGGGGGAGGGAGAGGGGGGAGAAGGGTATAGAAGGGAGGAAGAGGAGGGGGGGCAAAGGGGAAGAGAGGAGTAGGAGGGGGGGAAACACACTCACTCTCACACTCACTGTGACTCACATACACACTCGCACACAATCACTCTGAAACACACACACTCACTCACAGATACACAAGCACCCAGTCTCAATCTCACTCTGACACACAATCGCACAGTCACTCTCTCTCTCACACACACAGTCACTATCACACACACACTCACTCACTCAAACATACACACTACCAGGACAACCTGGCTACCGCCCGTTTCATTTGTTTCCGAAACGGGCCTTTTTTACTAGTTATTCTATAATGTGTGTAAATTTGTGCACTAGTCAGAAATGCAAGCATGCCAGTTTATAGAATTAGGGGGATTATCTATATGGAGAAGAGGGCAAACAACATGCATGCTAGCCACGTTGGCAGCTCCCATGATAGTTTCAGTTACCTGCAAATAACTAAGTTTGCTAACTCCCATAGGAAACACGTGGAGGGGCATAATTGAACGAAAACGTCTATCTCCATGGGCGTTTATCTCCGAGAACGGGTCCGTGAAGGGGCGGACTGAACCGTATTTTCGAAAAAAATAGACGTCCATGTTTTATTCGACAATTTGTGAGCTGGGCGTTTTTGTTTTTCAGCGATAATGGAAAATGAAAGCGCCCAGCTCAAAAATGAATAAATCCAAGGCATTTGTTCATGGGAGGGGCCAGGATTCGTAGTGCACTGTCCCCCCTCACATGCCAGGACATCAACCGGGCACCCTAGGGGGCACTTTTACAAAAACAAAAAAAAAGGTAAAAGAGCTCCCAGGTCCATAGCACCCTTCCCTTGTGTGAGCCCCCCAAATCCCCCTCAAAACCCACTGTCCACAAGTCTACACCATTACTATAGCCCTAAGGGGTGAAGGGGGGCACCTACATGTGGGTACAGTGGGTTTGGGGGGTTGGACGACTAATAAGCATTAAGCAGCACAATTGTAACAGGTAGGGGAGGGATGGGCCTGGGTCCACCTGCCTGAAGTCCACTGCACCCCCTAATAACTGCTCCAGTGACCTGCATACTGCTGCCAGGGAGGTGGGTATGACATTTGAGGGTGAAAATAAACAGTTGTGAAACGGCATATTTTGTGGTGGGAGGGGGTTTGTGACCACTGGGGGAGTCAGGGGAGGTCATCCCCGATTCTCTCCAGTGGTTATCTGGTCATTTAGGGCACTTTTGGGGGCCTTATTCGTGGAAAAACAGGGTCCAGGAAAAGTGCCCTAAATTCTCACTAAAAACGCATATTTTTTTTCCATTATCGGCGAAAGGCGCCCATCTCTGATCGGCCGATAACCACGCCCCAGTTCAGCCTTCACCATGCCTTCGACACGCCCCCGTCAACTTTGTATGCTTCCGCGATGGAGTGCAGTTGAAAACGTCCAAGTTCGGCTTTCGATTATACCGCGTTATTCGTTTTTGGGAGATAAACGCCTATCTCCCGATTTAGGTCGCAATATAGGCGTTTTTGTCTTTCGATTATAAGCTGGAAAGTGTGTATTAAAGGTGGTATGCAATGTTCTAAAGTCTCAAACACACATTTTATGGCTGTATCCTGGGGAATATTAGTGTACAAGGCTTCAGCATCTGCAGAAGCCAAAATTACAGATGTGAAGGGTGCATTGTATTGTTCTAATTGTACCAATGTGTCTGTAGAATTTCTCACATATGTTGGAAAAAGAGAGATGAAGGAGCTCAAAAACTGATCTACGAATATCTTCAGATGAGATTCTGCACATTCTTGTAAATCTTAGGGAGTATAAACAAAAGTGGAGTTACTGGGTGCTGTACTCAAAGACAATGTCATTCTTTTACAATGATATAAACATGCTGGTATCCCTCTAACAGTAAACTATGAACCTCTTTTTTAACTAACAAGTAGGATCAGAAGCTACAAAGTAGTAAATTTAAAACAAATTGGAGAAAATGTTTCTTCACTCAACGTGTAATTAAACTCTGGAATTCGTTGCCAGAGAATGTGGTAAAGGCAGTTAGCTTAGCGGGGTTTTAAAAGGGTCTGGACGGCTTCCTAGAGGAAAAGTCCATTGTTAAATTGACTTGGGGAAAATCCACTGCTTATTTCTGGAATAAACAGCTTAAAATGTATTGAACTTTTGGGGGATCTTGCCAGGTATTTGTGACCTGGATTGGCCACTGTTGGAAACAGGATGCTGGACTTGATGGACCTTTGCTCTGTCCCAGTGTGGCAATACTTATGAACTTATGTAATATAATTTCATATAAAATGTGGTGTCTGAAAACTATTATTCAATCTCTGCAATATGCTACACCCTATCAATCATACCTATTACTCCCTCTTGTCAGCAGTCTTCATAATTATAGAGGTTTCCCTTTTTAATTCAGGCAAAGCTGTCCACTCCGCCCAGGACAGATTACAAACCCTCAACTCATTAGGATTCCATGAAGTTAAACCCCTCAAAACCAAATGTTGGAAAGTACCTGCAACATTATCAATGGGGCCTGATGGTAACCAATTCGACTTATTCTTTAATTGGAATTCTCCCCTATTACTACTCTCA
Source organism: Microcaecilia unicolor (assembly GCF_901765095.1). Classification (NCBI taxonomy): domain Eukaryota; kingdom Metazoa; phylum Chordata; class Amphibia; order Gymnophiona; family Siphonopidae; genus Microcaecilia; species Microcaecilia unicolor. Next base: position 360,943,558 of record NC_044035.1, on the reverse strand, counting down.
GCCATAAAGATTGAAAAAAAAGCTCAAATGCGTGTGAATTAAACAAATCAACATGGACAAACCTTTCTGCAGTAGAGCTAAAAACGAGATATATTAATCACTGCTTTTGATGTATATTCTGTGAAGGAGTCCACAGATGGTCCCACACTGAAAACAACCTTCTGTCTTCCCTCTGAGAAATTAATGGGGCCCTGCTGACCCTGGTATAACCCTCTGCAATGAGACAGATGCACGGATAAAAAATGGGAGGAAGACAGCTTCCATCATCGGAAGAAGATGTATTTCCCACTCCCAGGAGCTGTTACAATATCTAAACCTCTTAGAACATAAGAGTAGCCATACTGGGTCAGAGCAATGGTCCATTGAGCCCAGTATCCTGTTTCCAAACACTGGCCAAGTCAGGTCACAAGTACCTGGCAGAAACCCAAATTGTGGCAACACTCCATACCACAAAGCCCAGGGCAAGCAGTTTTTTTTTCTCTTTTCTTTTCTTTTTTTTCGCCATGCCGGGACAGACCATGGGTCCATTGAGCCCAGCACCGCGCCTCCGACAGCGGCCAAAAGAACAAACAATCTGCCCTGCCCATCCCAGAAATAGTGGATTATTCCCACGTCCATTCAATAACATTCTATGGCCTTTTCCTCCAGGAAGCCGTCCAGTTGCTTCCCATGTCTGTCTCAATAGCAGACTATGGACTTTTCCTCCGGGAACTTATCCAAACCTTTTTTAAACCCATCTATGCTAACCGCTGTTACCACATCCTCCGCAGCAAGCGCTGTTTGCCATGCTATAGAAAATCATCCCACTGTTTTCTAGCACGGCAGTAACCCGGTGGTAATCGGGCAGGGCCTATTTTCAGGTATTTTTACCCACTGCAGTAAAAAGGGCCGCAGTGCACAGCCAAAAGATCCTCTGCCGTTACTACAGGACCCTTTAACCCTCCGTTGTCCCAGGTACAAAATAAGTAGCTGTATATCAGAGGTGAACCACTTTGATTGTAACCACAGAAATCCCTTTCATTAGTCCATCCTGTCTCTCACACTTTAGACTGAGGGGTCCTTTTACTAAGGTGTGTGGAAAAATGGCCTGCGCTGTTGTAGACAAATGTATTGGATGCCCATATCAGCCCTCTCCTGAAGTCACTTCACTGGCTCCCTATCCGTTTCCGTATACAATTCAAGCTCCTCTTATTGACCTATTATAAGTGCATTCACTCCGCAGCCCCTCACTACCTCTCCACCCTCATCTCTCCCTACACTCCTCCCCAGGAACTCCGTTCACTAGGTAAATCTCACCTAACTGCACCCTTCTCCTCCATCGCTAACCCCAGTTCCTTTTATCTTGCCGCACCTTATGTCTGGAATAGACTTCCTGAGCCGTTACGTCAAGCTCCATCCCTGGCCGCCTTCAAATCCGGGCTAAAGGCCTACCTGTTTGATGCTGCTTTTGACTCCAACTTGTCACTTGTTCGTAACCTTTATCTTGTCTTCCTCTCTTCAATAGTCCCTTTCTCTATGTGTCCTATCTGTCTGTCTACCCTTATCCCTTATTTGTCCTGTCTCTCTGTCCTGATTTAGATTGTAAGCTCTTTTGAGCAGGGACTGTCTTTTCTTCATGTTCAATTGTGAAGCGCTGCGTACGACTGGTAGCGCAATAGAAATGATTTGTAGTAGTAGTAGGATGCACGTAGGTCCATTTTTCAGCCCTTTTTTTGGGTCAAATATAAATTGCAACCTAACAAAGAACTCAAAAACTCCACGTACTCAAAAATGACAAAAATATATGTACTGCAAACGGAATGCACTTCAATGCAAGAGCTCCAAGATATTAACTAATTAACTAAGAGCTGAAACAGATCTTTATGATCTTCCCTTCATCATCGGCCAAAAAAAAACCTTCTGGAAAATAGGACACCTCCACCTCTTAAGGTAGTAAACTCTGGATGAAGGTTGTACAGCAAAATCTATGCTTTTTCTTTGTTAATCTAATGTCGGTAGACAACTACTCGAAAGCACTTGCTATGAACACCAGCACTTATCTTTGCAGGTGGTGCTCACAATGGACCACGTTGCCCGGTCAAGTGTTCTACTGTGTAGTCTTTCTCCTCCAGCCCCGAGCCGATGGTGGCCAGCGTTTCACGTTGCTTCATCAGGGTCTCAGTGCCAGGGCTAAAATTGGGACACACATAGCTCAGTTAGGCAACGTTCCACTCGTCACCTCCTTCTTGCATTGAAGTGCATGCCGTTTGCAGTACATATATTTTTGCAAAGCAGGCAAAAGTAGAGGCTGTCAATGGACGAATCACCACCGGAGATATTAATCCAACAGTCTTTATTGTAATATTTAAAAAGAAGACCCGACAAGGGCCATATTTCGACGCACGCAAGCGTCTACATCAGGGGTCAAACAGAAAACGGTAGTACGGAGCACAGGACCGCAGTCCTGCTATAGTAGACCGTACACAAATACTGTTGCAATCAAAGCAAGCTGACAACTTCTACAGTTTTCTGCTTGACCCCTGATGTAGACGCTCACTTGCGTCGAAATACGGCCCGTGTCGGGTCCTCTTTTTTAATATTGCAATAAAGACTGTTGGATTAATATCTCCGGTGGTGATTCGTCCTTTGACAGCCTCTACTTTTGCCTGCTGTGCTTTCCTGTCATAGAGGATCTTCCTGTCTTGCATTTTGTACGTATATTTTTGTCATATTTCTGTCATTTTTGAGTACGTGGGGTTTTTGAGCTCTTTGTTAGGTTGCTAGTATTTCCACGCCACGCTGATTTTTTTTATGTTTAGTGGTTTCTACCAAATATAAATTGGCGCGCATCCATTTTGGTCCTGAGACCTTACCGCCACCCACTGCCTTAGCGGTAAGGTCTCACGCGTTAATCGGGCAGTAATTGTCAGCGCACATACTCTGCCGATTACCACTCGGTTAGCACCACGCGGTAGAAAATTAAAAATATTTTCTGCCACACGTATCGGACGCGCGTAAAAAATAGAATTACCACCTGGGGCACACGGACGCGCATAGGTGCTTATGTTCCTTAGTAAAAGGGCCCCTGAATCTTTCAACCACTCTACTTAAATCTACCACAGTCCTCACTAAGAGCTCCCCTAGTGGCTGAGAATGCCATTGCAAGTTTGCATCTTTATAGTGGTTACCAGTTTACTGATATATTCAATTCAAAGTGTTGCTATTGTTGAGTCCCTCTTTCTATTGCTTCCTCTCTAAGAATATATTGCCCGACTTTGATATTGAGGTCTCAGGATAAGTGTCTCTCGGATGTACCTTCTATCCATCAGGTTAAACCCGATGAAAATTGATCATGAATGTTCTCCGTTGCAGACCCAGCCCTAAGGAATTCACTGCCATTTTTCAAAGCTCTGGATACACCAGGAGTATTTTTTTTCTGTTGTGGGATGAGATGATCGGAGCTCTGCACCTTCAGGTACTAGTGGCTTTTTTTATTTGTATTGTTTTATAGTGATTTTATTTTTTACTTTTGTAATGTTTCTGTTTTTATTTTATTCATTGTAGATGATGTTACTTGTTGTATTCATTTAAAGTGACTATGTCAAGCTGTAATTCACTCATGATCTCAGAGAAAGTGGAGTATTAATTTTTCAAATAAATAAAAGCATTTCCCATTTTTCAGGACTGGGTGTTTCTGGTCTTATCTCACCGGAGCCCACAGTAATCCTGTTGTTCCTGGATTGTTTGATTCTTTGTGGGGGGGGGGGGGGGGGATTGTCTTCATGCTGAACCCCGGGGGAGCCTTATTTTACTGTCACTAATTCTTCTCTCGGTTGAGTCAAGTCTTTTTCCAAAGCAGAGAGTTGAAGGCAGATGGGGCAAATGATTTATTTTAGAATTAAGGCACCACAGCTTTGGCATTGAATTAATAATTCATTTTGATCACTGAGTTTCACATACAGAAGTTATATTACAAAAAGAAAAAGTAGACGCAGAGTCAGTCAATTAGGCAGACTGTATAAGAAAGGCCAGCCCTGAGGTGAGTGGGTTGAGGGGTACAGAGGGTGCCCGGACTGAAAGCAATTACAGCCAGCAGCCCTAACCAGTTACCTAGAACTGGTGAATTTGGAGTGTATAACTAGCAGCTCTAAGTTTACCAGATAAAGAAGCCGATATCTGGCTAAATATCTGTTTATTTCCTATCTGATCAACCGTAGTGAGAAAACAGGGTCCCAGAAGCTCTGAGTTTGTCTGCTCTCTTGCTCCACGTAACTAACCCTGTAGAAGGGGTGCTGGGGGTCAAAGATTGATGGATCATGCTAAAGGAAATAAAATATCACTCATGCCTGAAATAAAATACAGCCCTTCATAAAAGCCATGGCCTTGGTTGGTTCTAGAATTGAAGGGCAGCTGATTGATGTCTGGGGAATGAAGGAAGCAATAATGTCAGAGCAGACGATGCTAATCAAAGAAGAGATTTAGAACTTTCGGATTAATCATTCAAAGCACCTATTTAAATTATTAACAAAAATTATCGGACTTGGAGAGTATTAACTTTGCAATACCTGAAATGCTACATTTTATTTTCAGCTTCGTGGCAAGAAGCAGGGCCTGTGGTTTTTCGTTGCTCCTTTCACTCGATCTGCTCTCTGGTGATCTCTCTGATATAGCAGGGAAGCACCAGGTTTCCATTCCTATCGTTGCATTTTCCTCCGTAGGGGTCATTTGAAGACTGCTGAAATGCACATACAGTTCACCCATGGACTTCACAACACATGAAGCAGGCTTAACTCTTGAGACACAGGAACCTGGTGCTCTTGGGGAAATATGGCCATCATTCCCACCAAAACTGCCGAGTCTGAGGCATACAATTCAAGCTTCTCCTCCTTACCTACAAATGCACCCGGTCTGCGGCTCCTCACTACCTCTCTACCCTCATCTCCCCCTATGTTCCCGCCCGTAACCTCCGCTCACAGGACAAATCCCTCCTTTCAGTACCCTTCTCCACCACCGCCAACTCCAGGCTCCGCTCATTCTGCCTTGCCTCACCCTATGCCTTGAACAATCTTCCTCAACCCCTACGCCAAGCCCCCTCCCTACCCATCTTCAAATCTCTGCTTAAAACTCACCTCTTCAATGCTGCTTTCGGCACCTAACCTTTCGAGAAATATAGTATGCCCCATCAGATCGACTCTACACTTGTCTTTTAGATTGTACACTTGTCTCTAGATTGTACACCTGTCTTTTAGATTGTAAGCTCCTTGAGCAGGGACTGTCCTTCCATGTTAAATTGTACAGCGCTGCGTAACCCTAGTAGCGCTTTAGAAATGTTAAGTAGTAGTAGTAGAATTGCCAAAAAGGAAGTGAGCTGTGTGGCCAACCCACTCTCCTAATCTACTTCCACAGAGTGTCTGGAACTCTCCAGCAATGTTAGCAGTTTACGCTGATGATTTTTTTAATAGTGTACAATGTGAGTGCGTTAACACTTGACAGTCAATCTCTCCAACACTGTCTGTTGCTAATATGTATTCACTGGTTTCCGTGATGTTAATGTCCTTGGCTCAATAAAGATATTCTCAAAAAAAAAAAAAAAAAGCATCACATAGATGCTGCTGTACTCACTCATCCAATCAAAAAAGTGTTTTAAAAAACTTCTTAAACTGTTGTATAACCAAAAAGAGGGGGTCGAATACTTCCACAGTAATCAGACAAACAGGCCCAGAGTGGAAGAAGACAGTTCCAAGAACAACCAATATCTACTACTACTTATCATTTCTAAAGCGCTACTAGACATACGCAGCGCTGTACACTTGAATATGAAGAGACAGTCCCTGCTCCACAGAGCTTACAATCTAATTAGGACAGACAGACAGAACAAACAAGAGATAAGGGAATATTAAAGTGAGGATGATAAAATAAGGGTTCTGAACAAGTGAACAAGGGTTAGGAGTTAAAAGCAGCATCAAAAAGGTGGGCTTTTAGCTTAGATTTGAAGATGGCCAGAGATGGAGCTTGACGTACCGGCTCAGGAAGTCTATTCCAGGCATATGGTGCAGCAAGATAAACAGAACGGAGTTAGCAGTGGAGGAGAAGGGTGCAGATAAGAGAGATTTACCCAGTGAATGGAGTTCCCGGGGAAGAATGTAGGGAGAGATGAGAGTGGAGAAGTACTGAGGAGCTGCAGAGTGAATGCACTTATAGGTCAATAAGAGGAGTTTGAACTGTATACGGAAACAGATAGGAAGCCAGTGAACTGACTTGAGGAGAGGGCTAATATAAGCATAACGACACTGGCAGAATATTAGTCGTGTAGCAGAATTCTGAACAGATTGAAGAGGAGAGAGATGGCTAAGTGGGAGATCTGTGAGAAGCAAGTTGCAATAGTCTAAGCGAGAGTTGATAAGAGTGTGGACGAGGGTTCTGGTAGTGTGCTCAGAAAGGAAAGGGCGAATTTTGGTGATATTATAGAAAAAGAAACGACAGGTTTTAGCAGTCTGCTGAATATGTGCAGAGAAGGAGAGGGAGGAGTCGAAGATGACCCCAAGGTTACGAGCTGATGAGACAGGAAGGATGAGAGTGTTATCCACAAAAATAGAGAATGGGGAAAGAGGAGAGGTTGGTTTAGGTTCAAAGATAAGAAGCTCAGTCTTGGTCATGTTTAGTTTCAGATGGTGCTGAGACATCCAAGCAGCAATGTAAGACAGGCAGGCTGATACTTCGGCCTGGATTCCTGCTGAGATTTCTGGTGTGGAGAGGTAGATCTGGGAGTCGTCAGCGTAAAGATGATACTGAAAACCATGGGATGCGATCAGAGTACCAAGGAAAGAAGTATAGATGGAGAAAAGAAGAGGTCTCAGGACAGATCCCTGAGGTACACCAACTGACAGTGGGATAGAAGTAGAGGAGGATCCACCAGAGTATACACTAAAAGTACACTGGGAGAGATAAGAAGAAAACCAGAAAAGAATAGAGCCCTGAAATCCAAGTGAGGACAGCGTATCAAGGAGTAGGCTGTGATCAACAGTGTCAAAAGCAGCAGATAGATCGAGAAGGATGAGGATAGAATAGAGCCCTTTGGATCTGGCCAGGAACAGGTCATTGGAGACTTTAGCAAGCGCTGTTTCAGTTGAATGAAGGGGCGAAAGCCAGATTCAAGTGCATCAAGAATAGCTTGAGATGAAAGAAAGTCAAGGCAACGATGGTGAACAGCACGTTCAAGTATCTTGGCTAGGAAAGGGAGGAGGGAGATGGGGCGATAGTTGGAAGGACAGGTAGGGTCCAATGAAGGTTTTTAAGCAGTGGTGTGACTACAGCATGTTTGAAGGCATCAGAAACAGTCGCAGTGGACAGTGAAAGATTGAGGATATGACAGATAAAAGGGATGACAGTAGGAGAGATAGTGTTAAGTAGATGGGTGGGAATAGGATCAGAGGAACAGGTAGTTGGTTTCGAGGAGGAAATAAGATGTGTAGTTTCTTCTTCAGTGATTTCAGAAAAGGAAGAAAAGGAGGCAGGGGTTGGAGGGTTGAGAGAATGGGCTAAGGGAAGGAGAGGTGGAGGTGACCTGGTTGAGAATTCAAGTTTAATCTTGTGAACCTTATCATGAAAGAACTCAGCCAGAGTCTGGGGGGAAAGTGAAGGGGGGGGGGGGGTTGGAGGTGAAGGCACTTTGAGGAGAGAGTTCAGTGTTTGCAAAGAGACGTCGAGGGTTTGAGCCAAGAGAATTTGTCAACTGGATGTAATAGTCCTGTTTGGCAAGTAAAAGAGCAGACTGGAAGGAGGTCAGCAAGAATTTGAAATGTATGAAGTCAGCATGGGCACGGGATTTCAGCCAAAGTTTATTCTCCAAAAAGTTGCATAAACAGTTCAGACCCAACACGGGCAGTGTTTCGGCAGCCTGCCTTCCTCAGGGGTCACAACTTTGTTGAAATGCAAAAAAACAATATAGGAGAATAACTACAATTTCAGCACATCCGTAGGACAGTCCTTTTAGGGCATTCATGCTGTGCTGTTTTCACTGACTGTCGTATGATTTACTGAAATTGAAGTCTTCTTCCACTGTTGTATCCCATTACTCAACCGTAAAGGCCCAGGTTGCTTACTCCACATCACTGACCCGACACAGGGACAGCCTTAGGCCTAGTCAGAGCTTAGCCAGTCTGTGCCATCTTATCAGTCTCCGATCTCAGATCATGGTGAGGTTTGTACAGGGGTAATGCCTGAAACAAATACCAAGCAGTTTTCTTATATACTGCTTGACAAATGAGAGTCAAGATTTTATAACGAATACGAAATTCAACCAGGAACCAATGTAGCTGCTTCAAGACTGCCTACATGTGTGGTGAATTCTGTTTGAAGGCCCAAAGCAGAACCATGACTCCACTGGTAAGCAAGGCCTAAGAACTGTATTCTGGAAAGAAAAAGTTGGCGATGAAGACAAAAGCTGGGACCTCCCCCCATACTGGTTGGGTATCTCGTGTAGTTAATTAACATATGTCAGCTTTTGTAATGTGCGTCTGCTGGGGGCCCATGAGAAAAACCTCACTCATTGGCCTTCAATTGCCAACATGGTGGTAAATCTCCAGATTTGGGATGGGCCACCCTTGGCATCTCAGTATTCAGGGCCAGCCCTATCCATGAGCGACACGAATCCTCCTTTCAGCCACTGCGACTTATGAAATGAGGCCCTGCAGTGAGTCTCAGCGTTTGGCCCTCAGGCTGCCCTGGATTTGATTTTAAAATCCATGTGTGTGGTTTTCTAGTCATTATCTACCCTCAGTAATTCCAGATTTAAATCTGAATGCGGATTTTGGTACCAGCGTTAAGTGGAGAGGTGTGGTAGCCGTGTTAGTCCACTCTTAAAGGTTATCAATAGAAATCAAACAAAATAAAACATGGAAAAGAAAATAAGATGATACCTTCTTTTATTGGACATAACTTAATACATTTCTTGATTAGCTTTCGAAGGTTGCCCTTCTTCCTCAGATCGGAAATAAGCAAATGTGGTAGCAGATAGTATATATAAGTGAAACATCCAAGCATTACTTTGACAGTCTGACAGGGTGGGTAGGAGGTATGCATGGGGACATCAAAGCATTTCATTGATAGTCCAACAGGATGGAACCAGAGTTGAAAGTGTCCAGTGTCTGTATCCACAGGCTTTGCATTACACCAGGGCTTTCTGAAAACAACCCCAAAATGTTTCAAATCACCAAAATAGCAGGGAGATGTGTCCAGCAGAGAAACCTCCTGTTAAACCTCAACAAAAGTGGTTAAAAGTTTTAGGAGCTCTGAGTTCAGGCCAGGGGCGTAGCCAGACACCCAATTTTGGGTGGGCCTGGGCCCAAGATGGGTGGGCAGAAGAACTCTGCCCTGTCCCACAAGTGATTTAGTCTCTCCCTCTCTCCCCTGCATGCCATATGGTCTCTCAAACATCCCCCTCCCCCCATACTTTTTAAATAGCAGATTTTCACTGGCAGCAAGCAGCAAATAATACACACTGCTCATGTTGGCTCCACAGCCTTCCCTCTGATGCAACTTCCTGTTTCCACATAGGAGGGAATACATCAAAGGGAAGGCTGGTTTGCAGGAAGGACAGGAATTTTGGGCTGGTGGGGCTTGGGAATCCCTAGCAGACACTTCATAGGTGTGCTGCTACTGGGTGGGCCTGAGCCCAAAGTAGGTGGGCCTGGGCCCACCCAGGCCCACCCTTGGCTACGCCACTGGTTCAGGCTGGTGATGGTGTTTTAGGCCAGTCGGCTGTACTGAGGCGGAAATGAGCAATTATCTTAACACCAAAGTTAAGATAAACCCAAAGTATTAATTGACTTTTTGCGTTTCCACTCCCAGTCAAGCTGACTGTACGCCAACATTTCATCATTTGCAAGAAAAGAGCAATAATTCGCAAACAGAAAACAAAGGCAGATTTGCAACAAAGCCGCCCTGATCAAAGCTATTTCTGTCTCTCGAAAAGCCAGAGTAATTTGTTTCTGATTTGCAGATCCCACAATGCTGAGTGGATGCAGCCCAGCTTATCTTAATAACACCTTCCTTTCTCTTGCATCGGCTTAGGAATAAAATTAAGCAAATACTCTGTTTTGAAAATATATAAGATCTGAATTTGTTGAGAGAAAAACCTTCAAATGCTTTTTCCTATCAGTCACATTATTTCTTCAGTTAATACCTTAAGTATCCTATTATTGAAATTACAACCTTCTTGTGACACAATAAATTTACAACAAAATTCATGCCATAAATTATTCAATTCAGTGAGTGTAGCCAGGGAGAGAAATATCAGGAGAAGCAGGTGATTAGCATCTGAAAGAACCCCATCTCCTTCCTAAACAATCTACGAAAATTACCATTAAGAAGACACATTGTGGGTTCTGGAGCCTCTAGAAAGTGTTAAGTATTTGCTGTTCCCTGGCTACTACTCCAACAAATGTGCATTAAAATAATAGAATTTAAGTTCAGGAAAAATAAGGAATCAGAGACGAAAGTGAACTTCTTGCTTGCCCTCCCCACTTTTTCTTTGACTTGTACAAAAATAGAAATTTGCTCCCGTACTGGATCAGTGTTTTTGCAGAGGACAGTGAAAGGGATTGTCAAAGAGCAGCCGCTGAGCAGAGGAGAAATGGAGAGGATGAAGGGGATCCTCTTGCAGGGCTGCCGAGAGGTGGTGGCGGGGGGGGGGGCAAGATTCCCCGGGTCTGGCCTTCTCGGAGGGCCTGGCGCTGACAAGTCTTCCAGAAGCAGCCAAAAGGTTCTGCTCCCTTGGTTTGTCTCTCTGCTGCTCCTGTGTGTTGGGACCAAGAAAAGTGACAGACCAAGGGAGGAGCAGATGCAGGAAGGTAAGGGGGTGACGGTAGCCCAAGTGGAGGGTGGCAGTGGCTGTGCCAGCTCTGTCTCTCGGTGGTCCTGCTCTCAGTGCCCTAGATTTCAGCTTTAGCCCCTTGGTCTTTGGCATGTAGAAAAGTTTTCTTCACCTAACGTATAATTAAACTCTGGAATTCGTTGCCGGAGAAAGTGGTGAAGGCGGTTAGCTTAGCAGAGTTTAAAACCGCTACTAAATGGACTTGGGAAAAATCCACAATTCCAGGAATAACATGTATAGAATGTTTGTACGTTTGGGAAGCTTGCCAGGTGCCCTTGGCCTGGATTGGCCGCTGTCGTGGACAGGATGCTGGGCTCGATGGACCCTTGGTCTTTTCCCAGTATGGCATTACTTATGTACTTATGTAGTCCTGACTCACATGTTAAACAGGTATAGAAGTGTAGGGCACTGTATATATATGCATACCATGAAGGCAATACAAATAGATCTCATGCATATTCATTGGAGAAATCCTGAAAACCTGACTGAGTTGTGGCCCTCGAGGACCGAGTTGCCCACCCCTGAGCTAGTCCTTTCTGTTGGTTGCTCAGCTACTCTAGAGTTCAACAGTGGGGTTCACCCTCATTGTTAATACCAAAAACACGTTGAAATGCCGCTCTGCAACAATTTTGCTTCTACTTGAGGCAGAGAGCAGAAGGGTATTTGCAGGAGAAAACAAAGTTCCTCTTCTTCTCTTTGCTAAAGGCATTTTGTTTGTGATAAATATATCACTTGAGTAAATCCTTCCTTCCTCCAACCTACTCTGTCACTCCAGGCAGTCTACGGTCTCTGCCCTTCCTTGGAAATTGGTTTCTTCTCTCCTCCCAGTACTGGGTGGTCAAGGATTTGATAACCCATATGAGCTTTACTCACGCTGGGTATAATAAGGAAAGAATTCTGTTAAATTCAACCAAAAGGCTTACAAGAGAGGGCCTAAAGTTCTCAGACATGCTTAATGCAGAACTGACGTTCCCCTGCTCTCCTCTGTCCTGGGGCAGAAGTCCTCTGCTTCTTACAGGGGAAACATTACCACCTAGTGGTTAGTGCAGCAGCCTGGGGAACTGAGTTCAATTCCCACTGCAGCTCCTTGTGACTCTGGGCAAGTCACTTAACCCTCCATTGCCCCTGGTACAAAATAAGTATCTGAATACACTTTATAAACCACTTTGAATGTAGTTGCAAAAACCACAGAAAGGCGGTATATCAAGTCCCATTTCCCTGTCTGAGATTCTACAAGGAACATTGATAGTGGAGGAGTAGCCTAGTGGTTAGTACAGTGGACTTTGATCCTGGGGAACTGAGTTCAATTCCCACTGCAGCTCCTTGTGACTCTGGGCAATTCACTTAACCCTCCATTGCCCCAGGTACAAAATAAGTACCTGAATATATGTAAACCGTTTTGAATGTAGTTGCAAAAACCACAGAAAGGCAGTATATCAAGTCCCATTAACAAGATTCCAGGCACAATCTCAAAGAGCAGCAACATTCCGTGTAGAACCCCAAAGAATAGCAAGATTCCGGAATCCCAAGGAGTGGAGGAGTAGCCTAGTGGTTATAAGTACATAAGTACATAAGTAATGCCATACTGGGAAAAGACCAAGGGTACATCGAGCCCAGCATCCTGTCCACGACAGCGGCCAATCCAGGCCAAGGGCACCTGGCAAGCTTCCCAAACGTACAAACATTCTATACATGTTATTCCTGGAATTTTGGAGTTTTCCAAGTACGTTTAGTAGCGGTTTATGGACTTGTCCTTTAGGAAACCGTCCAACCCCTTTTTAAACTCTGCTAAGCTAACTGCCTTCACCACTTTCTCCGGCAACGAATTCCAGAGTTTAATTACATGTTGGGTGAAGAAAAATTTTCTCTGATTTGTTTTAAATTTACTACACTGTAGTTTCATCGCATGCCCCCTAGTCCTAGTATTTTTGGAAAGCGTGAACAGACGCTTCACATACACCTGTTCTACTCCACTCATTATTTTATATACCTCTATCATGTCTCCCCTCAGCCGTCTCTTCTCCAAGCTGAATAGCCCTAGCCTCCTTAGTCTTTCTTCATAGGGAAGTCGTCCCATCCCCGCTATCATTTTAGTCGCCCTTCGCTGCACCTTTTCCAATTCTACTATATCTTTCTTGAGATGCGGCGACCAGAATTGAACACAATACTCAAGGTGCGGTCGCACCATGGAGCGATACAACGGCATTATAACATCCTCACACCTGTTTTCCATACCTTTCCTAATAATACCCAACATTCTATTCGCTTTCTTAGCCGCAGCAGCACACTGAGCAGAAGGTTTCAGTGTGTTATCTACATGGAATGTTGCTAGTGGAGGAGTAGCCTAGTGGTTAGTGCAGTGTACTTTGATCCTGGGGAACTGAGTTCAATTCCCACTGCAGCTCCTTGTGACTCTGGGAAGTCACTTAACCCTCTGTTTCCCCTGGTACAAAATAAGTACCTGAATATATGTAAACCGCTTTGAATGTAGTTGCAAAAACCTCAGAAAGGCGGAATATCAAGTCCCATTTCCCTTTCCCCCTTTCCCTTATGACATCACAATATCAGAAGTGAGCCAAGTATCGGGCAATCAAGCCATTGTGACATCACTGATGAGGTTGGCTCTTATTGGTGGAATGAGTGGAGGAGTAGCCTAGTGGTTAGTGCAGTGGACTTTGATCCTGAGGAACTGGGTTCAATTCCCACTGCAGCTCCTTGTGACTCTGGGCAAGTCACTTAACCTTCCATTGCCCCAGTACAAAATGAGAACCTTCATATAACCTGTAAACCGCTTTGATTGTAACCACAGAAAGGTGGAATATCAAGTCCCATCCCCTTTCCTTTCTACTTCTCAGTGATATCACAACTGGATTATTGCAAATGTCACCTGCTCTGGTATTCTCTTATACTTAATAAAATTCTGTAAACTGTGCAAAATACTGTCAGACCAAGAAATATGATCACGTCACCCCACTGTTAATTCAGCATCATTGCCTTCCTATAGGGTTCAACTGCCTCCCAAAGTACTGTATGATGGTTAGTCATCTTCCACCCCCAGCTAGAACCCTACGCTCTTTGCGTGATGGCCACCTAGTCATTCCACCAGTTTCTCAAGCTCTTTTATTTTGGGCCTGGCAATCCGCCTTTTGTTTTCTTATACATTCCCTGTGGATCTCACTCCTCTGGGCATTACATCGCAAACCCTCTTTCCTCAGATTTAAATCAGCTCTTTAAACCCATAGTTTCCTTCAGCTTTTCCCTTCCGTAGGTGGTAATGGGAAGCATTCCATGGCCTGATATCTCAATCTACTTGCTACCTTCTTAACGCTCCTTTCCTACTGATCAAAGGAGTTCTTTTCCTCTCTGAATGTTTATATTTTACATCGCTTTGCTACATGCAAAGAGGAAAGACGTGTCGTCAAGTTTAAATAAACCATTAATCACAAATAGAAAAGGTCCATCAGGTCAATTCTGTTTGCCCAGTTGCTCTATCTACATCGCCACTATCAGCCAAAGAACATGACTTATCGGCCCAATTTCTCCTTATCTAGGACAGCATTTGTCTCTTCCATCTTGAGGTTTCACCACAGGGGGCAGATTTTTTAACTGGACACCCTTAAACAGGTATCTGGAGAACGCTGTAAAGCGGCTCTCCACCCAATTTTCCTTAAACTAATTACCTCAACTCATGCCGAAACGGAGGAGTAAGCAGTTAGTGATTCCCTCCACAGCTACGAGATCTTCGGGTCCGATGCAGCGCTTTACTATGCCTGGAGGAAGTTCGGTGTCAAGTTCCTCGTTGCTGGTAGGGGCGACAGGAGGTTCCTTGTTCCCCCAGAACACTTACATAAGTACATAAGTAATGCCATACTGGGAAAAGACCAAAGGCCCATCAAGCCCAGCATCCTGTCCCCGACAGCGGCCAATCCAGGCCAAGGGCACCTGGCAAGCTACCCAAACATACAAACATTTTATACAAGTTATTCCAGAAATTGTGGATTTTTCCCAAGTCCATTTAGTAGCGATCTATGGACATGTCCTTTAGGAAACTGTCCAAACCCTTTTTAAATTCTGCCAAGCTAACCGCCTTTTAGCCCCGAAGAACAGAAGTCTCCGATAATGCCAGCGTGGGGACGGCAGCAAGGGCAGAAAATACCCAGCATCTTCGACCTAGGAGTACTTCCTGCAGAACGGTCGGTTGCCAGCCTAGAATTGCCGAATATTGTCGTCGGAGAGAAGATAATGGAGAGAGCCAGCGTTTTGGCAGACTCAACTGCAATAGGAGTGGAACAAATACCTGAAGGGGATTCATCTGAATTAACAGTGACCAGTAAAACCTGCAATAATAACTCTTGATTCAATATGGGAGAACCCTTGTGGGGCTAGAAAATTCCTTGTCCCAGAAATTGCTTTTGGTGTCCCAAGCTACTAAACTACCTTTGGAAAAGATTGCAAACTTAGAAATAAGAACAAGTAATATTGAGAAAACTATATTGTCAAATAATGAAACTATAAAATCCTGTCAGCAGACACAATATAATTTGATAAAAGAAAATGTTTTATTACATCAAAAGACTGAAAATTTGGAAAATCAACTAAGAGCAAAGACCCTTAGGTTGATTAATTTTCCTAAAATTTCATCGTTGGCTCCACTAATAATGTTTAAGAAATATTTGTCAGAAATTTTAAAGATTCCTGAACAAGCCTATCCACCTGTGTCAAAAATTTACTATTTACTGGATGGATCATACAGGTTTTTATCTGCCATCATTTACTATGTTACTATGTTACTCTTTGGGGTTCCACATGGAATGTTGCTACTAATTGGGATTCCGCAATCTTGTAACTGTTTAGGATTCCAGAATCTTCAGAACTTTTAGTACAGGACTTCTACGGTCTTTGCCCTGAGAATGACAAGGACAAATCAAACTCTGGTATAAAGTATCACATACCATGTAAAATGAGTTTATCTTGTTGGGCAGACTGGATGGACCGTTCAGGTCTTTTTCTGCCATCATCTACTATGTTACTATGTTACCACCATATAAGAAGGAGAAACAAAAAGAAAGAGTGGGACCAAAATGAACAAGGAGCAGAAGTTTCATTTGACACATTGAATTTAACACAAATAATTCAAGAAGATGAGAAGGGGACACCAGCAACACTAATTGTCTCTTTTGTCTTGGAACCTGACAGGGATTACATAGTAACGTGGTAAAATAGTAGATGACGGCAGAGAAAGACCTGCACGGTCCATCCAGTCTGCCCAACAAGATGAACTCATATGTGTTACTTTTTTGTGTTACCTGACCTTGATTTGTATCTGCCATTTTTAATTAGCATTGTTGATGGAAGAATAATTTCTTTAAATAGCAGAACAGATCACGAATTCCAGTTGGTAGCTATAGGATTTTGTTTCTTTATAAATGCTTTATGTAATTGAATGCTGGTAGGAGTCTTTATCAGTGAAGATTTCAGTTGTAGTTTATTATATATTTTTTGTGATGTGTTATTTTTTCTTAGGGGGCTCTTTTGTGTAGGGGCTATTTTGTCAAGGGTTGTTTTGTGGGAGGAGCCATTTTGTTAAGGGACTATTTTGTTACAAGGCTGTTTTGTCAGGGCTTTTTTGTCGGGGCTATTATGACCGGGTGCCCAGAAATCCAAATCGTGGCAACACTGCATAGTACAAATCCCAGGGCAAGCAGCTGCTTCCCAGACCTTTTATAAACCCAGATACACTATCACATCCTCTGGCAAAGAGTTCCAGAGCTTAACTATTCGTTGAGTGAAAAAATATTTCCTCCTATTTGTTTTAAAATTATTTCCATGTAACTTCCTTGAGTGTCCCCTAGTCTTGTACTTTTGAAACAATTTTAAAAAAATCTATTTACTTCTACTCATTCTGCACCACTCAGGATTTCGTAGACCTCAATTATATCCCCCCTCATCCGTCTCTTTTCCAAGCTGAAGAGCCCTAACCTCTTTATTTTCCTCATACGAGAGGAGTTCCATCCCCTTTATCATTTTGGTCGCTCTTCTTTGAAACTTTTCTAATACTCCTATATCTTTTTTGAGATACGGCGACCAGAACTGAACGCAAGGCATCTATGTACTTTTATAAATGAATGGCCACTCAGAACGATCCTCGGTAGCACAGTTTCTCTCACCTTAGGGATCTTGCCGGGTATTTGTGGCCTGGATTGGCCGCTGTCGTGGACAGGATGCTGGGCTCGATGGACCTTTGGTCTTTCCCAGTATGGCAATACTTGTGTACTTATGTACCTTGCTTGTCTGTATGTCTGTGTACTTAACTTTTTGCTCCTTTATTTTCTAAAATGTGTGTGTACATCACAACTCTGCCCTGCTCTGCCCAGCATGCATTTAACCAGCTGCCATCTGGTTGGTTTGCGCAGTAATGAACGCATCTTTATCAATGTCATTTATCAGAACCCTCTCCATGTGTAAAATATGCTTTACATAGGAAAATTCCCTTTCCAAAATGATCCCACAGTTCCCTCCAGCACCGAGCTAAAGCACAAAGCTCTGTAATAATGAACTAATCAGATGTACTGGCCTGGACATTGCCCAAATATCTGATGCTGTCAGTGATTTATAGGTCACTAATATTGTTTGTTACTTCAATTCATATATTACACTAATTACTTGCCATTTCACCTAAACACAGTAGGCAAGGTACCATTACAATAAAATACAGATGAAACATAAAACAAATTAAACACAAAAAAAGAATAACACAGCAAATCTAATACCATAATCCCATTAACACAATTATACAATTTGAAAAGTTATTTGCATGGGTGGAACAGCTTTATGTCTAGAAATCTGCTTTCCTAAAGTTGGATTCCCCTGCGACTGAACCCACGCACACACAGTCGGGATGCGCCTCTTTCCCCAACTCAGTGAAAGAATTCCTGGAGGCAGGGTTGTGAAAGGCTTAATTTTTACATTCGTACAATTTTGTGCATAAATTAATGTGTTGCCCACACAGGGAAAAGTATGTACGTACTATTAACACATGTGCTGAGTTATAAAATTACACCCCAAAATACCAAAGAATAATTAAATAAAATCACTAAAATCCCAATAATAGTATCACTATCAACTCCCTCAGATGCATTCAAAGACACTTTATAACTTCAAATACATTCATTTTCACCATCTTATGTAGCAGTTATCAATAGAAATCAAACAAAATAAAACATGGAAAAGAAAATAAGATGATACCTTTTTTACTGGACATAACTTAATACATTTCTTGATTAGCTTTCAAAGGTTGCCCTTCTTCCTCAGATATGTAGCAGTTAGAAATTTAGATCTGAGGCTCCAACAATATACAACTCTGGAGACAAAGAAATACTTATTGTACCTGAATGTAACTCACCTTGAGCTACTAAATCAACAGATACAAGCAAAGCAGATATAGATAAAGACTGGAGCAAAAATATTAAAAAGGAATTATCTTGCTGGACTAAACTGTTGAGGAAATCAAGAGGCTGGAATACAGTTAATTACCAGCATAGGATAGAAAGTGATACTTGCTGTAACCTGTGACATCTGAGTAACTAGATAATTGTTATATCCATATCAGAGAGAGACAGCAGGGGGAACATGCAAATTACTAGTTTCACTGTTGGAAAAAAAATTACAAACCATGATTATTTGCACACATAAATAATTGAACCTTCTAGGTTTAAGGGTAGAAATGTATACATTGAATGTATACATGCTGTACAGAGGTAACAGGAATATATTTGGTAGAGGAGGCAAACTCTTCACCATGACCAAAAAGGTGAAATGGTAACATAGTAAATGATGGTAGATAAAGACCTGTACAGTCCATCCAGTCTGCCCAACAAGATAAACTCATTTACATGGTATGTGATACTTTATTTGTATACCTGAGTTTGACGTGTCCTTGCCTTTCTCACGGCACAGACCGTAGAAGTCTGCCCAATACTGTTCTTGTACTAAGGTCTGAAGCTAACATCGAAGCTCCTCCAGCCCATCCCTATCTATTTAGTCACGATGAGGGCATAGACTGTAGAAGTCTCCCAGCTCCCATTTTGTTTCCCAATTACCAGCGTTGCCACCCAATCTCCGCTAAGGTTCAGTGGATCCATTCCTTCTAAAAATGATTCCTTTGTGTTTATCCCACACATGTTTGAATTCCATTACACAAATCGGAAGATGGGCATCCTTCTCACAGGGTCACCCAAATCGGTATAATGGAAAGCTGATTTTGGGCGTTCCTGACTGCTTTCCGTCGCAGAGATGACCAAAGTTCAAGGGGGCGTGTCGGAGGAGTAGCGAAGGTGGGACTTGGGCGTGCCTAACACATGGGCATCCTCAACCCATAATGGAAAAAAAAAGGCCGTCCCTGACGAACACTTGGACGCTTTACCTGGTCCTTTTTTTCTTACGACCAAGCCACAAAAAGGTGCCCAAACTGACCAGATGACCACCAGAGGGAATCAGGGATGACCTCCCCTTACTCCCCCAGTGGTCACTAACCCCCTCCCACCCTCCAAAAACGTTTTAAAATATTTTTTTGCCAGCCTCTATGCCAGCCTCAAATATCATACCCAGCTCCATGACAGCAGTATGCAGGTCCCTG
The DNA here is from genome assembly GCF_901765095.1 of Microcaecilia unicolor. Lineage (NCBI taxonomy): Eukaryota > Metazoa > Chordata > Amphibia > Gymnophiona > Siphonopidae > Microcaecilia > Microcaecilia unicolor. The sequence continues at coordinate 360,924,071 of NC_044035.1, read as the reverse complement.
GAGCAGTTTTAGTGGGTGCAATGCACTTCAGGCAGGCGGGCCCAGGCCTATCCCCCCTCTACCTGTTACACTTGAGGTGGTAAATGTGAGCCCTTCAAAACCCACCAGAAACCCACTGTACCCACATCTAGATACCCCCCTTCACCCATAAGGGCTATGGTAGTGGTGTACAGTTGTGGGGAGTGGGTTTTGGGGGGGCTCAGCGCACAAGGTAAGGGAGCTATGTACCTGGGAGCTTTTTCTGAAGTCCACTGCAGTGCCCCCTAGGGTGCCCGGTTGGTGTCCTGGCATGTCAGGGGGACCAGTGCACTACAAATGCTGGCTCCTCCCACGACCAAAGGGCTTGCATTTGGTCGTTTCTGAGATGGGCGTCCTTGGTTTCCATTATCGCCGAAAATCAGAAACGACCAAGTCTAAGGACGACCATCTCTAGGGACGACCTAAATTTCAAGATTTGGGCATCCCCGACCGTATTATCGAAATGAAAGATGGACGCCCATCTTGTTTTGATAATACGGGTTTCCCCGCCCCTTCACCAGGACGTCCTGCAAGGACGTCCTCAGGAAAACTTGGGCGCCCCTTTCGATTATGCCCCTCCACGTGAGACAGGAGGATGAAAGCCAGCAGAAGAAGACAACTGCAAAGGTTATGGATGGTCCCTATGCAGGTATGGGTGGAGCTGCAGGGTCCAGTGACAGTGCAGAGGTGGATGGTGAACAGCCTCAGCTAATGTGGGATCCAGAAGCAACGCAGAGGTTGTGAACAGGGATGGCTACTGAAAGGTGCAACTGAACAGCCCTGGGCACTCCCTTCAGAAGGGAGGAGCAGCATCCAGCAGATGTGGTGGCGACATGCCCCCTTCAGGCAGGAGAGAGGTCCAACAGCAGTTAATGCTGCAGGGCCCAGCAGCAGATGCGGCGAAGAGCCCCAGGCAATGCTGTGGAGTGGGTCCAGAGACAGACATGATGCTGATGTGCCCCCTTCAGGCAGGAGGAGCAGCATCCATCAGGCAGGAGAGAGGTCCAACAGGAGTGAAGTGACGGAGCACTTCCCCCTCCAGTGGAAGGGAGGCCCAGGATATGATAAGATGATGGAGCCACAGACATGAAAGGCGGAGCTTTAGTAGGTGGAGCTCTGGGTCAGCCAACAGAACAGCAGAAACAGAACAAGTCAGGTACCGCAAATCATCCTGGTCCAGTTATACTACTGCCTATGGGTGAGATTTGGGACATGGTGGAGAAGGAAAAGTGGGAAGAGCAACTAGTGATGGGCTATAGGGATGATATTAGTATTTCTTATTTAGTTGGTAAAGCTGAGCTGGGATCGTTGTATGATTAGCTGAAAGAAACAGAGAAAATGAAGGCAAATAAAGACCATGAGGCATAAACTATCCCTTCCTCTCCCTTTGTCCCAAGCTTACTTGAATTCAGATGGTTTTTGTCTGCACCACCTCCACAAGGAGACAGTTCCAAAAATTCACGACCTTCTCCATGAAGAATTATTTCCTTAGGTTATTCCTAAGTCTGTCCCCTTTCACCTTCATCCTATGCCCCCCCCCCCCCCCCCCCAATTCCAGAGCTTCTTTTCAATTGAGACTCACCTCCTGTGCATTTTTGCCATGGAGGTATTTAAACGTCTCTGTCATATCTCCCCTCTTCCGACTTTCTTCCAAACTATACATATTGGATCTTTGAGCCTGTCCCCATACGCTTTATGACAAAGACCACTGACCATTTTAGTAGCCGCCCACTGGACCATCTTTTTGAAGGTGCGGTCTCCAGAATATTCTAAATGAGGTCTCACCAGAGTCTTATACACTGGCATCATCATCTCCTTTTTCCTATTGGCCATTCCTCTCCCTATGCACCAGGGGCATAGCCAGACCTCGGTGGGAGAGGGGCCAGAGCCTGAGGTGGGAGGGCACTGTTTACCCGCCTCCCCCCGCCGCCGACCCCCCCGCCATTTTGGACCCCCCACCGCAACCGCAAACACCCCCCCCGCCACCACCACCATGAAAACTGTTGAGAATTTAGGGGTCCCGAGCCCCCCCCCAAGAAGGCTAGAGTGACCTTAATCTGACTCCATCTCTAAATAACACTAGTACTGGGGTAATCAAGGAGTTATTGCCTCTAAGGGAGACGTTAGGTCTAAGGAAAAGATACCAGCCTTATGACAAACTGGATTTAGATTACAAGTTATACAATGCATTTATACTTACAGCCTTTGATCATTAAGTGAAGCCCACAAATCATCATTTGGAATGAGGAGTTTATTTGCTAAGGTATAAGTCAAATCAGTGATTGACAACAGGCATGTACAATCAATTAATTATAGGAATATAATAAGCTGCAGACAGGTGTTAAATATTTGCTAATCTTTTATAATTTCTTTTACCAATTAGAGGTTTTACAAGGGAAAGCAATTAGGTAATTTGTTAATTCTGCTGGACACATTGGTTTCCCTTGGAGAGAGAGTGACAACCCTTTTCTCTCTAACTCAAACCAGGAAATACCCTGATTTTTATAGGTGCCCTCAGGATATGGATAATATGACAGTAGATATACCTGATTGGATCTATGCTAATGTCATGGTTGTCACTGATTGGCTCATGCTAATGAGTAGCTTCTATCTTGCTAACATGGTTTTGTCTTTAGCTCGCTTGATCACAAATCTTAAGCAAGACCCTGCTCACAGGAAAGTCTCCCTCCTCTCTTGGACAGCTAGTTCCCTCTTTTCTCTGCACCTGGCATGACTCACTCATTGCTCAACTTGTTTTTCTAACTTACATTAGAGAAAATTCCACTTTGTAACAGATACGGGCTTCCATTTTGTGTTGAAATCCTCCATTTTGTTTCCATATCTATTAACTTAACTTAACTTTTAGGCCTCAATCTGGGCTACAAACTAGGTCATACTTTTCCAGTAAGCTCCCAGTTATGTCAGCCATCAGATTTCTGACTCAGCCAAGGTCTGTAATGGCCTGAGCTCTATGACTAGGCCCACCACCATTCCAGTGGGGGGGTCTCTGGCTGTACCATAATTATACAAAACCCTCCACCGTTGCCGCCAGGTACCTTGTTTGCTGGCGGGAGTCCCCAACCCCCACCAGCCAAAGAGTCTTCTTCAGCGCCTGTCAACTCTGGCGCCTTCGCTGTGTGATGATCTGTTTCGAACTCCTGACATCCTGCACCATGCACGTCCTGTATGTAGCCCCGTGCAGGACGTAAGGCGTCAGAAACAGATTATCACACAACGAAGGCACCGGAGTCGACCAGCGCTGAAGAAGACTCTTTGGCTGGTGGGGGTTGGGGACCCCCGCCAGCAAACAAGGTACCTGATGTGGCAGCAGGGCGAGCTGTGGCAGCTGCGGCGGGGGGGGGGGGTCAAATGTAGAGGGGGCCAGGGCTTAATCTGTGGGGGCCCATGCCCCTGTGGCCCCACGTAGCTATGCCCCTGCTATGCACCCAAGCATTTTTCTGGCTTTAGCCATTGCCTTTTCTACCTGTTTGGCCACCTTAAGATCATCACATAGTATCACACCCAAGTCCTGCTCCTCTTTCATGCCCAAAGGTTCTCCACCCCTTAAACTGTACCTGAGTCTACCTTCCTGCAGCTTCTTTTTAGGCCCCTTAGTTTTATTGCTTCCTTTCCTTTGGAAAAGATTTGTTTTGTTTTGGGGGTTTGGCTCTGTTGTTTTTTTTTTTTTCGGGGGGGGGGGGGTTATGCATTAATATCTTTCAAGTATTTTAATGTCTGTCATATATCTGCAACAAACTACAAAAAACAGATAAAGCTGTGTTAACCAAGAAAATCCCAAACAGAATATTTTGTGGTTTTAGGTTGTAGGGATTCTGCATAAAAATTACAAAACATTGTTTAAAAAAAAAAGCAAAATTAAAAAAAAACCTCTATGTGGAAAAAATGACCTGAGCCAAAAATGCTCACAAATCAATTGATGCCTATAACATCCGAGGTTGGAGCTCTTTTCTATCACAGGTCTACACATAACACAAAATGAAAAACAAATGTCTTTATATCTTTGAGCTATTCTTCGGGATGCAGAGGTTGAACAAATTCCCTTCAAGCAGCGAGTTGGTGGAACAGGAGCCCTTGTAGAGAGATGCTATCCAGCTTATTTTCGAAAGAGATCGCCGGCCATCTTCCGACACAAATCGGGAGGTGGCCAGCCATCTGAAGCCAGCCAAATCGGTATAATCGAAAGCCGATTTTGGCCGGCTCCAACTGCTTTCCGTCGCCGGGATGGCCAAAGTTCCTGGGGGCGTGTCGGAAGGGTAGTGAAGGCGGGACAGGGGTGTGCCGGGGCGTGCTTAAGAGATGGGCGCCCTCGGCCGATAATGGAAAAAAGAAGGGCGTCCCTGGCGAGTATTTGGTCCACTTTATTTGGTCCCTTTTCTTCAGGTCCAAGTCCCAAAAAAGTGTCTGAACTGACCAGATGACCACGAGAGGGAATCGGGGATCACCTCCCCTGACTCCTCCAGTGGTCACTCATACCCTCAAAAAAACTTTTTTTGCCAGCCTCAAATGTCATACTCAGGTCCATCGCAGCAGTATACAGGTCCCTGGAGCAGTTTTAGTGGGTGCAGTGGACTTCAGGCAGGCGGACCCAGGCCCACCCCCCACCCCCACCTGTTACACTTGTGGTGGAAAATGGGAGCCCTTCAAAACCCACCCAAAATCCACTGTACCCACATGTAGGTGCCCCCCTTCACCCCTTAGGGCTATGGTAGTGGTGTATAGTTATGGGGAGTGGGTTTTGGGGGGCTCAGCACCCAATGTAAGGGAGCTATGCACCTGGGAGCATTTTGTTTTTTAATTTTTAGAAGTGCCCCCTAGGGTGCCCAGTTGGTGTCCTGGCATGTCAGGGGGACCAGTGCACTACAAATGCTGGCTCCTCCCACAACCAAATGCCTTGGATTTGGCCACTACTACTACTACTACTACTTAGCATTTCTATAGCGCTGCCAGGTTTGAGATGGCCGGCCTCGGTTTCCATTATCGGCGAAAACCGATGCCGGCCATCTCTGACATTTGGCCAGCCCCAACTGTATTATTGAAACAAAAAGTGGACGCCCATCTCATTCGAAAATACAGTCGGCCCCACCCCTTCGCGGCGCTGTCCTTGGAGATGGGCCCCCTTAGAGATGGGCGTCCCTGGTCGAAAATGCCCCTCCATGTCACCATTTTCATGCAATTTTGCAGATGGAATATAAGCTAAGGGATAGATAATTAACCGGATGCAGGTATCCCTTAATATTCAAAGCCGGGCCATATCCGGGTTTATGTGGCCGACTATCCAGCAGTTAAACACCTGTGCAGCACCGGATACAGATAGGGCTGTGTTTTAACTTAGGGTCCGCTGCAGAAAAGTCCCTAGAAAGATCCGCTCACTATTTCCACCTCAGTAAAAATTGCCAAGGTGGAAATAGCAAGCAATTCTCAGAAGAAATCGTATGCAAATGAGCTGCATGGACTTGTACCGTGCAGCTCGTAGGGAAGACTGGCAGAGCATGCGCAAAGCATCCACTTGCAAAGCTGCACGTGCCCAGAACAGCCCTCATACACGCAGCCCAAACACAATCATTTTGGCAGTCCAGAGCCGGGAAGGCCACTGCAGGAGGCTGAAAAGCAGCAGTAGTGGGAGGGAGCTTTCCTCACCCACTGACTGCAAGAGCCACCCCCCACCTTAATATGAATCATCTTGTTTGCTGATTGTCGGAAAATAGAATCTTTTAGGAGTGGAAGAGTAGCCTAATGGTTATTGTGGAGGAGTGGCCTAGTGGTTAGAGCACTGATCTTGCAATCCAGAGGTGGCTGGTTCAAATCCCACTGCTGCTCCTTGTGATCTTGGGCCAGTCACTTACCCCTCTATTGCCTCAGGTACAAACTTAGATTGTGAGTCCTCCTGGGACAGAGAAATATCCAGTCAATGTAACTCACCTTAAGCTACTACTGAAAAAGGTGTGAGCAAAATCTAAATAAATAAATATTCTAGAATTGTAAAGAATAACAAGATTCCATGCAGAATTTCAAAGTGTAGCAACATTCCATGTAGAACCCTAAAGAGTAGCAGTAGTGGAGGAGTGGCCTAGTGGTTAGAGCACCAGAGGTGGTCAGTTCAAATTCCACTGCTGCTCCTTGTGATCTTGGGCAAGTCACTTAACCCTCCATTGCCTCAGGTACAAAAAACTTAGATTGTGAGCCCTGTAGGGATAAAGGAAGTACTTGCATATAATGTGTACATTTACATGGTAATGCTGAAACTCAGACTGGCTTGGTATTGCTCTGGAAGAGGGTCGCTTAGATTACTGATTTGAACAGAATCTTGGCATCTGGCTGCTGCTTTTCTTCTGCTAGTACAATATTAAAATGCATAAAATTGCCAGAAGCTAAAACTAAATTCTCCGTCAAGAAATATATTTGTGTAAATGGCTCCCTGAGCACTAATATATGCCCTTGACTCTGCTTAACCTTTTTCTACTGCTTTTGAACATCTCCAAGTCAGGTACAAATACTGAAGCAATGTGGGGTTTATTTGTCCCTTTAGAAGAAGCCGAAAGAGCAAGTTGGCACCATAATGGCTAGAAATGCAGAGAGTTAGGCAGGGGATTTTAGATTAACTGCAGAAAAAGCCATATAAAAGCTTAGACTGTGTGAAGAAGGGAACCCACCCCTCAGAAAACAGGTATCCTGAGAGCATCCGGGTATCTTGGGCTTCATTCACCCAAAATGTCCTGAAGAAAAAGAACTGCAGATTTTGACATATGAAGAGAATCCTATCCGAGGCTAAAGAAAGCAGGCTCAGTGACCCTGTGCCTTCAAAAAAGCTGCTCAGAGCTGTGTGGATGGTAAACAAAAGTCATCAAACCTGGGCAAATGAACTACTTGAAAACTGCCCCTCCCTCACTACTCCTTCTATACCATGAGGGGAGACATGATAGAGGTATATAAAATAATGAGTGGAGTGGAACAGGTGGATGTGAAGCGTCTGTTAACGCTTTCCAAAAATACTAGGACTAGGGGACATGCGATGAAACTACAGTGTAGTAAATTTAAAACAAATCGGAGAAAATATCTCTTCACCCAACGCGTAATTAAACTCTGGAATTCGTTGCCGGAGAACGTGGTGAAGGCGGTTAGCTTGGCAGAGTTTAAAAGGGGGTTAGACGGTTTCCTAAAGGACAAGTCCATAAACCGCTACTAAATGGACTTGGGAAAAATCCACAATTCTGGGAATAACATGTATAGAATGTTTGTACATTTGGGAAGCTTGCCAGGTGCCCTTGGCCTGGATTGGCCGCTGTCGTGGATAGGATGCTGGGCTCGATGGACCCTTGGTCTTTTCCCAGTGTGGAATTACTTATGTACTTATGTAAAATGAGTTTATCTTGTTGGGCAGACTGGATGGACCGTACAGGTCTTTATCTGCCGTCATTTGAAATGAGTGTAGATCTGTGTGTGCATGCATCTGGTGTGTTCGTCCATGTTTTTTTCATACCATTTGGTTACTGCATTGGGGAGCTAAAATTTTACAATTGGACTGCATCAGGAAGGTACGGCTCTAATGCAAGCTTACTACATCACCCCTAAGACTGGGACGTGCCAGAGGGAAGGCCCCAATGTGGGCAGAAGGCTTTGCCTGTCTGACTTTCTGCTGTTATCTGCCACAAGAAACAATTTACTGTATTTTGTAACACTGTTATTGTTGAACTCGGACAGGAAGCTTAACTTTGTTTTAACATCACTCTGACCCCTAACACAGGCATTTGCCAAAAGATGGGCCCTGTCGGATCCAATAAAAGCTCTTTCCTCCATATTTAGCTTCACCTCTTTGTTCCATCTGGGGCCTACTACACTGTCCTTGTCCTGGGCTCCAATACTGAGTCAGAAATGTATTGATCTAGTCCAATAAAACGGCTAAAAACAGCGGTGTCAGTCGGTCTCACCACTCCCCCTTCCCAGCAGGATAAGCACATTGAAATCTCACAAGATTATCAATGGGACATGTACCTTTGAGTTTGCAATGCACACACAGTACCAATAGGATAGCAAGGAAAGGGACTAGAGAGAGAGGCAAGGAAGAGAGACCAGGGGTAAGTGGGAACTGGGGAAAGAAGGGAAGAGAAGAGGGCAGATGCTGGTGAGTGGAGGCAGGGAAGAAACAGATTGTAATGTAGGGGAGGGGAAGGGAGAAGGCAGATTATTTATTTTAGTTACATTTGTACCCCGTGCTTTCCCACTCATGGCAGGCTCAATGCGGCTTACATGGGGCAATGGAGGGTTAAGTGACTTGCCCAGAGTCACAAGGAGCTGCCTGTGCCTGAAGTGGGAATCGAACTCAGTTCCCCAGGACCAAAGTCCACCACCCTAACCACTAGGCCACTCCTCCACTGTTGCTACTATTTGAGATTCTACATGGAATGTTGCTATTCCAACATTCCATGTAGAAGTCGGCCCTTGCAGATCACCAATGTGGCTGCACAGGCTTCTGCTTCTGTGAGTCTGACGTCCTGCACATACGTACAGGACGTCAGACTCACAGAAACAGAAGCCTGCGCAGCCTTCTACATGGAATGTTGCTAGTGGAATAGCAGCATTCCATGTATAATCTCCAATAGTAGCAACATTCCATGTAGAATCTCCAATAGTAGCAACATTCCATGTAGAACCTCCAATAGTAGCAACATTCCATGTAGAAGTCGGCCCTTGCAGATCACCAATGTGGCCACGCAGGCTTCTGTGAGTCTGACTTGCAGGACGTCAGACTCACAGAAACAGAAGCCTGCGCAGCCTTCTACATGAAATGTTGCTAGTGGAATAGCAACATTCCATGTAGAATTTCCAATAGTAGCAACATTCCATGTAGAAGTCGGCCCTTGCAGATCACCAATGTGGCCGCGCAGGCTTCTGCTTCTGTGAGTCTGTCGTCCTGCACGTACGTGCAGGATGTCAGACTCACAGAAACAGAAGCCTGCGCAGCCTTCTACATGGAATGTTGCTAGTGGAATAGCAACATTCCATGTAGAATCTCCAATAGTATCTATTTTATTTTTGTTACATTTGTACCCTGCGCTTTCCCACTCATGGCAGGCTCAATGCGGCTTACATGGGGCAATGGAGGGTTAAGTGACTTGCCCAGAGTCACAAGGAGCTGCCTGTGCCTGAAGTGGGAATCAAATTCAGTTCCTCAGGACCAAAGTCCACCACCCTAACCACTAGGCCACTCCTCCACTGTTGCTACTATTTGAGATTCTAGCAACATTCCATGTAAAAGTCGGCCCTTGCAGATCACCAATGTGGCCACGCAGGCTTCTGCTTCTGTGAGTCTGACGTCCTGCACGTATGTGCAGGACGTCAGACTCACAGAAACAGAAGCCTACGTAGCCTTCTACATGGAATGTTGCTAGTGGAATAGCAACATTCCATGTAGAATCTCTAATAGTAGCAACATTCCATGTAGAATCTCCAATAGTATCTATTTTATTTTTGTTACATTTGTACCCTGTGCTTTCCCACTCATGGCAGGCTCAATGCGGCTTACATGGGGCAATGGAGGGTTAAGTGACTTGCCCAGAGTCACAAGGAGCTGTCTGTGCCTGAAGTGGGAATCGAACTCAGTTCCCTAGGACCAAAGTCCACCACCCTAACCACTAGGCCACTCCTCCACTGTTGCTACTATTTGAGATTCTACATGGAATGTTGCTATTCCACTAGCAACATTCCATGTACAAGTTGGCCTTTGCAGATCACCAATGTGGCCGTGCAGGCTTCTGCTTCTGTGAGTCTGACATCAGACTCACAGAAACAAAAGCCTGCGCAGCCTTCTACATGGAATGTTGCTAGTGGAATAGCAACATTCCATGTAGAATCTCCAATAGTAGCAACATTCCATGTAGAATCTCCAACATTCCCTGTAGAATCTCCAATAGTAGCAACATTCCATGTAGAATCTCCAATAGTAGCAACATTCCATGTAGAATCTCCAATAGTATCTATTTTATTTTTGTTACATTTGTACCCTGCGCTTTCCCACTCATGGCAGGCTCAATGCGGCTTACATGGGGCAATGGAGGGTTAAGTGACTTGCCCAGAGTCACAAGGAGCTGCCTGTGCCTGAAGTGGGAGAGTGAAGTCAGAGGACAGATGTTGAGGGAACGTAAGGGTTCAGGCGGCGGGCAGATGGAGAGGCAGCAAGGGAGATATAAGGGGGGATAGAAGCTCAGGGACGGAAAGGGATAAGGGCAGTGGATGCTGAAAAAGGAAAGGAGGAGGTGAGACGGTAGATGCCTGGGAAGGTGGTAAAAAGGATATGGGCAGGTACTGAGAAAGAGAGGAGTGGAAGAGCTGTAGAAAAGGGACAAAGATAGGAGGGGAGATGCTGTGGAAAGGAGATGAAGGAGGGCAGGTGCGGGACACGAAAGAACAGAGAGAGCGCAGAAACAGAGTTAAGTGAGAATTTGGGATTGGGTGGGAGAAGCAGACAGATTGAGGTATTGGGTAAGTTGTGGGAGTGAGGACTTGGGAAGGTTAGATATTGAATAGGTTGGGAGAATGAGACTCAAGACAGTTGGATATTGTGTAGGTTGGGAGAGTGAGGATGGGATGGTTAGAGATTGGGTAGGTTGGGAGAGTGAAGTTCGAGGCAACTGGAGAAAGGAGGAAGCAACATGGCTCATCTTGGAGAGAGAAGATGGAACCTCTGTTCATATAGGTGTCATCTACAGATCTCCGACACGAGCGGAAAATCTGGACAAAGATCTGGATATAAATATCCAATGGATGAGAATGAAAAGGTGAGGTGTTGTTGCTGGGACATTTCAACTTGCTGGATGCAGATTGAGGGCAGACTGAATGGACCATGCAGGTCATTATTCTGGTACTAAGAGAGAGAGAGAGACAGAGTGAAGTTGCTACTAGACTGCAGGTCTTTATCAGGGAAGGGATTGGACACTGGCGAGCAGTAGAGTTGGTAAGTGCTGAGATCCTGGGAGAGATAGGAAGTAAGGCCTTACTTTTGGGTGTGTCCTGCCTCTGCCCTGCATTTACTGCACAGGACACACAGATAACGCAGGACCACCATGTAACATGCCTGGACTGACGGTGTGAGCTATCTGTGATATTGACCCAACCACATTACACGGTGGCTGTGCGTTAAAATGCGGTAGAGCTACCTGTGCCACTCATTTCCATCCCAACACTTTCTACCAATCCCCTCACCCCCAGATCTGGCTCCTCTAAGGTCAGTCTTCCCATCCCGCCCCAATTCCAAACCCTTATGCCACACCCCAACTGTAAAACCCAATCTCCTGGTACAACACAGCACCCCAAGCCCCTCAACTGCAAATCTCACTCTCCTGACATAACACCCAGCCACTGACTCCAAAGCCCACCTCCATCCCAACTCCCCTAGAACATACCATGTGCAGCTTTGGTGTTCAAGTGGGTCCCATGTGGCAGTGATCCCCCTCTGCTGGTGTTCAGGTCAGTACCAGGAATCAAAATGGTGCCTTTGATACCTAGTGGTAGGTCTTTAATGGCTACAGCTAGTGGTTATCCTGGAACCCACTTGAACACCAGTGCTGCCCATAGGAGCCAACTTTTCAAAATTATTGGGGGTGCTAAGCCCAATGAAAATAACCCTTCCCTGGACACATACAAGGAATTTTCTCAATATTGGGGGTGCTCAAGCACCCACAGAGTCGGCTCCAATGGTGCTGCCCCTGGTAAATCTTGGGGAGGGGTCAAAGTTGTTGAAGGGTAGAGCTCTGGGGTGGACAGGATTTATGTGTCAGGGGGTAGTAGGGTGTTGTGTCAGGGGTAAAGGTTTGCATTTGAATATTGGGCCATTGTTTTTAGACAGTGGAATACCCTCAGTTGGAGACATTAGCTTGTTATGCAGAAGTTCATGTCCGGTTTCTTCTCAGAATAAGGTTACATAGAGGGGCATAATGGAACAGAAACGCCTATCTCCATGGGCGTTAATCTCCGAGAACGGGTCCGTGAAGGGGCGGACCGAACCGTATTATCGATAAAAAATAGACGCCCATGTTTTATTCGCCAATGTGTGAGCTGGGCGTTTTTGCTTTTCAGCGATAGTGGAAAAGGAAAGTGCCCAGCTCAAAAACGAATAAATCCAAGGCATTTGTTCGTGGGAGGGGCCAGGATTCGTAGTGCACTGGTCCCCCTCACATGCCAGGACACCAACCGGGCACCCTAGGGGGCACTTTTACAAAAACAAAAAAACAGGTAAAAGAGCTCCCAGGTGCATAGCACCCTTCCATTGTGTGTTGAGCCCCCCAAATCCCCCTCAAAACCCACTGCCCACAAGTCTACACCATTACTATAGCCCTAAGGGGTGAAGAGGGGCACCTACATGTGGGTACAGTGGGTTTGGGGGGGTTGGACGACTAATAAGCATTAAGCAGCACAATTGTAACAGGTAGGGGGGATGGGCCTGGGTCCACCTGCCTGACGTCCACTGCACCCCCTAACAACTGCTCCAGGGACCTGCATACTGCTGCCTGGGAGGAGGGTATGACATTTGAGGGTGAAAATAAAAAGTTGTGAAACATCATTTTTTTGTGGTGGGAGGGGGTTAGTGACCACTGGGGGAGTCAGGGGAGGTCATCCCCGATTCCATCTGGTGGTAATCTGGTCATTTAGGGCACTTTTTGGGGCCTTATTCGTGAAAAAACAGGGTCCAGGAAAAGTGCCCTAAATTCTAGCTACAAACGCATCCATTATCGGCGAAGGGCGCCCATCTCTGTTCGGGTGATAACCACGCCCCAGTTCCGCCTTTGACACGCCTTCGACACGCCCCCGTCCACTTTGTCCGCATCCGCGACGGAGTGCAGTTGAAAGCGTCCCAAATTCGGCTTTTGATTATACCGCGTTATTCGTTTTTGTGAGATAAACGCCCATCTCCCGATTTAGGTCGGAACTTGGGCGTTTTTCTCGTTCGATTATAAGCTGGATAGTAACATAGTAGATGACGACAGAAAAAGATCTGCGTGGTCCATCCAGTCTGCCCAACAAGATAAACTCATATGTGTATACCTTACCTTGATTTGTACCTGCCTTGTTCTTATAACCTTCTTCCACTTCCATTTTTACCTTTCAGATGAACGAGGAGGCAGCTCGGCCTGTCCAAAGCCTCCCTCCCCTCTTACGTTCTTATTACATGATGGTTAGGCAGACTTGGCTGTCAGCTTTGAAGCCATTCTTATCGTTGTGGCTAAGGGGAATCTATCACATAACACTATAAAACAAAGAAGAAGAAATATTTACAAATTAAACAGTAATCACACCTCTGCTGAGCGGGGTTCACTCCACTAGAGATACGTTGGACACAGCGGGGGCCTCCAGGCCACATCCTTTTGCAAGGTAATGCTTGATTAGATGTAGGTGCTTCTGAGGATGGAGGGGTCTTGCCGTGACCACCTGTAAATACCTTTCCCTCTGATAGAGCAGTTCTCAGGTGAGCAAACAGCCTGGGAGAGAAGAAAGAATAGAGGCAACACTTTGAACCTGACCTGAGGTATATAAAATATTGAGTGGAGTGGAACAGGTGGATGTGACGCGTCTGTTCACACTTTCCAAAAATACTAGGACTAGGGGGCATGCGATGAAACTACAGTGTAGTAAATTTAAAACAAATCGGAGAAACGTTTTCTTCACCCAACGCGTAATTAAACTCGTTGCTGGAGAACGTGGTGAAGGCGGTTTGCTTAGCAGAGTTTAAAAAGGGGTTAGACAGTTTCCTAAAGGACAAGTCCATAAACCGCTACTAAATGGACTTGGGAAAAATCCACAATCCCAGGAATAACATGTATAGAATGTTTGTACGTTTGGGAAGCTTGCCAGGTGCCCTTGGCCTGGATTGGCCGCTGTCGTGGACAGGATGCTGGGCTCGATGGACCCTTGGTCTTTTCCCAGTGTGGCATTACTTAAGTTAGATTAGACAATTAAGCTAAGAACAGGGAGTGATACAATGTAATTAATCAGATTAGAGAGGTTAAAAGTCTGCTACTGGATTCCCCCAGCACCTCCTATTCATGATATGTCACTAATTATCACCATCTGCTGCCTCATGCTTATGATTCCTCTCTGGCACGTCATACATCAAACTCTGGGTAGCTTCCTGCCTTTACATTTGTAACTGCTCTCGACTATGGATAAAAACCATGTATACGAAGTACTCAGGGCCCACGGGAGCATTCGTTTTAATCTCTAACAGATGCTGTACTCTGCAAACAGCTTCAGAGGAACCACATTGAATTAAAAATGTGGATAGTTAGAGATGAAACCAATGGCCAACTGTTACTGGAAAGAACAGGACCACAGTGATAGCAGCGTTTAAATATTTCTTCTGCTATAATTATGCTTTTCATAAGGAAAACTGGATACGCTGCAGTGTACAAGTCTGTGCTCCAGGTAAACCAGTCGCAGTCCATTACTGGAAGCACAGGCCACACCCCTTCCTCATGCTGGTACCTGTGTAATACTTTCTCCTTCTCAGGTTCTCTGAGGTTTCTCTTCCACTTCTGACATGATTTGTGCTGAACTCAGAGACAGCTGCATTTCATTCGCATTTCATAGCCACGTGCAACATCTTAAGACAGTCAGAGATCTGGATTCTTTCCCTGTAGGATTCATTTTTATTTATTTATTGCATTTGTATCCCACATTATCCCACCTATTTGCAGGCTCAATGTGGCTTACATAGTTTTGTGAACATTGTCATTACAGGATAGCAGATACATTTAGTATTGTGTAGAAATTATGTGAGGGAAGAAAGAAGAAGGAAGGGAGTGAATAGGGTAATTATAGGAGGTGAGTGGGTTGGTGAGGTGGACTAGTGTTTAAGCTGCTCTTCCCACCTTCTTACAATTATTCCTCCAGGGACTAATTTATCTCTAGGGACAAAGTTATTCAAAGTCGTTAAATCGCAGGAGCATTGTGAAAAATTACAAGAGGACCTTACAAGACTGGGACACTGGGCGTCTAAATGGTAGATGACGTTTAATGTGAGCAAGTGCAAGGTGATGCATGTGGGAAAAAAGAACCCGAATTATAGCTACGTCATGCAAGGTTCCACGTTAGGAGTTACGGACCAAGAAAGGGATCTGGGTGTCGTCGTCGATAACATGCTGAAACCTTCTGCTCAGTGTGCTGCTGCAACTAGGAAAGTGAATAGAATGTTGGGTATTATCAGGAAAGGTATGGAAAACAGGTGTGAGGATGTTATAATGCCGTTGTATCGCTCCATGGTTTCTGGTCACCGCATCTCAAGAAAGATATAGTGGAATTAGAAAAGGTGCAGAGAAGGGCGACGAAAATGATAAAGGGGATGGGACAACTTCCCTATGAGGAAAGGCTAAAGCGGCTAGGGCTCTTCAGCTTGGAGAAAAGGCGGCTGAGGGGAAATATGATAGAGGTCTATAAAATAATGAGTGGAGATGAATGGGTAGATGTGAAGCGTCTGTTCACGCTTTCCAAAAATACTAGGACTAGGGGGCATGTGTTGAAACTACAATGTAGTAAATTTAAAATGAATCGGAGAAAATGTTTCTTCACTCAATGTGTAATTAAACTCTGGAATTCGTTGCCAGAGAATGTGGTAAAGGCGGTTAGCTTAGCAGAGTTTTTAAAAAGTTTGGACGGCTTCCTAAAGGAAAAGTCCATAGACCGTTATTAAATGGGGAAAATCCACTATTTCTGGGATAAGCAGTATAAAATGTTTTGTACATTTCTAGGATCTTGCCAGGTATTTGTGACCTGGATTGGCCACTGTTGGAAACAGGATGCTGGGCTCGATGGACCTTTGGTCTTTCCCAGTATGGCAATACTTATGTACTTATGACTTTAGTGTCTGTAGTTTGAAAAGATTTCCTGTTTGATTTTTCTGGTCCTGGCTCACACTCTACAAGTCTCTCTCTCAGTTAGTCTCTCTCTCTTTCTCTCTCTCTCTCTCTCAGTCAGTCAGTGTCAGTCTCTCTCTCTCTCTCTCTCTCTCTCTCTCTCTCTCACTCTCTCAGTCAGCCAGTGTCAGTCTCTCTCTCTCTGTCTCTCAGTCAGTGTCAGTCTCTCTCTCTCTCTCTCTCTCTCTCTCTCTCTCTCTCTCTCTCTCTCTCTCTCTCTCTCAGTCAGTCTCTCTCTCTCTCACTCTCTCTGTCTCTCTCTGTAGTTCTCACTAGAAGAGATGGAAGGAGAGCTCACAGTGACTTGTAAAGACTTGAAGAAAAACCTGCTTAGGATAAGGCATTAAACCAAACAACAGTCAGAACCATTTTTCCTCTAAAGTCACGGACTGTTCTGCATTATCATGTCATTGCTTTGGGTATTTTTACAGTGACTGGCAGTGGTAGAACCTTCTTCTTCCATGAAAATGCAAGGCAGCCGCTTAGATTCCCAATCTCATCCTTTCCACTCCTAACTTAATGAACACAGGTGAGAAAGAAAATCCCCTGAGTCCCTGTCAGCACAACTGGAGTGAAATAACCTTCATCTGAAGCCCAGAGAGATGGACACCCATCTGGCCTGCTCAACACCTTTCCTTGATTCTAGAGTTTCTTGAACCCAGTGGATTAAGTGGTGTGGTAGCCATGTCAGTAATAAATAGAAATAATTCAAAACTGAAGCAAATGAAGACATATATATCAGAATATATCAATGAAACATAAAAGCATTCCAATGACAGTCTCAGGGGAAAGGTAGGAGTGGGTGGGGAGGTGAGAAACAGGGAGAGATGGATAGGTGATCAGAGGGTGACAAAGCAGTAGAATTTTACAGTTTATAATGAGAGAAGACACCCAAATCTTTGTTAATCCTGTCTGATGGGTGTCCATTCTCAGTAGGACTAGAGGGCATGCAATGAAGCTACAAAGTAGTACATTTAAAATGAATCAGAGAAAATATTTCTTCACTCAACATATAATTAAACTCTGGAATTCGTTGTAGAGAATGTGGTAAAAGCAGTTAGCTTAGCGGGGTTTAAAAAAGGTTTGGCTAGCTTCCTAAAAGAAAAGTCCATAAGCCATTATTAAAATGGACTTGGGAAAATCCACTGCTTATTTTTAGGATAAGCATCATAAAATGTATTGTATTGTTTTGGGATGTTGCCAGGATTGGCCACTGTTGGAAACAGGATACTGGGCTTGATGGGCCTTCGGTCTGTCTCAGTATGGCAACACTTATGAAAGAAGAACATTTTGAATTTCTGGTGGGAGGGCTTGAGGCAGAAGAACAAACTTATTCCACAATGTAGGGTCTACAACATCGAACATAAGACTGCTGATAAAAGTCCAGAGAGAATGGCAACAAAGAGGCTTTGTTGTGACGAATGAAGGTGAGGCAGATCAAACAAGGAATTAAGTAGCATGATAAGAACACGGGTAGTCCGGTATGATGAATATTATGAACTAATGTTAGAATTTTGTACATGATGAGATACTGGATAGGCAGCCAGTGTTCTGCCTTCAAACCATAGCAGGTAAAAGTAGAGGCTGAACAAAGACGATTCACCACTGGAGAATTGAATCCAACAGTCTTTATTGATATAAGTAAAATAATGACCCGACACGGGCCGTGTTTCGGCGCATATAAGCGCGTACATCAGGAGTCAAATAATATACTGTAATATACGACTGTATTGCAAGTTCTGTTCCTACAGTCATTACAAGTATTTATTGATTCAGGTTTTAGCGTTATCGCTTTTTGGAAGGTGACAGCATCGTATTCAAGCAGAGTTGTTTCTTCGTGCTTTCAACCGGAGTATATTATTTGACCCATGATGTAGGCGCTTATATGCGCTGAAACACAGCCCGTGTCGGGTCATTATTTTACTTATATCAATAAAGACTGTTGGATTCAAGTCTCCAGTGGTGAATCGTCTTTGTTCAGCCTCTACTATTATCTGCTGTGATTCGTCATCGTCGTAGAGGATTTCCCCTGTTTTGTACTTTCTGCTTTCAAACCATCCAATGTTTTTGCTCCAGTGATTGTTTTGAGAGCGATATTTCACATCAGTTGCATGTGTTTGATCCACCTCGTGTTGAGACCTATAAATAAGGCGTTACAATAGTCTATGAGGGTGTGAACAAGAATATGTAGGGCCTTTGATTCCAATAGATTATGAATAGAACTATCAGGCATATTTTTCTAAAAACGAGGACGAAATGTCAAAGGAAAATCAATAATGACTCCCGGCAGGGCCGTGCCTAGGGTCTCTGGTGCCCCCCTGCAGCCTATCAGTTGGCGCCCCCCCTGCAGACTATCAGTTGGCGGCGGCGGCGCCCCCCCCCTCGTGAAAATGATCACTCACCAATTGC
This sequence comes from Microcaecilia unicolor, assembly GCF_901765095.1. Classification (NCBI taxonomy): domain Eukaryota; kingdom Metazoa; phylum Chordata; class Amphibia; order Gymnophiona; family Siphonopidae; genus Microcaecilia; species Microcaecilia unicolor. Next base: position 360,905,724 of record NC_044035.1, on the reverse strand, counting down.
CACACTGACAGGAATTGTCAGCAATATTCTTAGAAACAAATTGCTATACATTGCAAAATAAGATAGCAGATGTAAATTCTCAAAGTGGACATATTCCAAACACTAAAATGAAAATAAAATGATTTTTTTTCTACCTTTGTTGTCTGGTGACTGTTTTCCTGATCATGCTGGCCCAGTATCTGATTCTGCTGCTATCTGTCCTCTTAACTCCGTTTCCAGGGCTTCCTTTCCATTTATTTCTTTCCTTTCCTCCTTTCTTCTTCATTTCTGGTCCTCAGCTTCTGCCTATTTTCTTCATCCATGTGCAGTTTTTCTCCTCTCTTCCTTTTCCCTCATTTCATCTCCTTCATCTTTCTTCCCTCCCCTCTATGTCCAGCAATTTCTCATCTCTCCCTGAGCCCTGCCCTGCAATCCATATCCATCCATGCCCATCTGTCCCCCTGCCCCCTCCATTCATCCCTATCCAGCAATTCCCCTCTCTCCCTGAGCCCTGCCCTCCCATCCATGCTCCTCTGTGCCCTGCCCCCTCCATTCATCCTTTTCCAGCAATTCCCCTCTCTCCCTGAGCCCTGCCCTCCCAATCCATGCCCATCCATGCTCCTCTGTCCCCTGCCCCCTCCATTCATCCTTTTCCAGCAATTACCCTCTCTCCCTTCCATGACCCCCCCCTCGCATCCATGCTCCTCTCTCTCCCATGTCCCAGCCTGGCCCGCCCTCTTCTCCCACCCCTTCGCATCCATGCACCCCCCCCTTCGCATTCTTGCTGTCGTTTCTCCCCTGCCCTCCCGCTCCCATTGTTCAACTGCCCACCCTCTTCTCTTCCCCCAACATCCCTTTTCTTTTTTTTTTTCTTTTTAAATTTACCTCTGTGGCGGCGGTTCCGGCAGCGCAGCGTCAGGGAAAGAGGCGGCGCTCCCGACATCTAGCCTTCCCTTCGCTGTGTTCCGCCTTCTTCTGATGTCATCCTTGACGTCAGAAGAAGGCGGAACACAGCGAAGGGAAGGCTAGAGACGTCGGGAGCGCCGCCTCCTTCCCTGACGCTGCACTGCCGGAACCGCCACCACGGAGGTAAATTTAAAAAGAAAAAAAAAGAAAAGGGATGTTGAGGGAGGGCGAGCGAGGTGAGCATGGTGCGGCGGCGCCCCCCAGAGGGAAGCGCCCCCCTGCCATGCTTACCTCGCTTACCGGGTTAGCATGGCCCTGACTCCCGGATTTTGTAGTATGAAGTTAGGAACAGCAAACAGGATGACCTGACTTTATCAGCAGTCTACATAAACAGTGGCAGCTGCTGAATACCTGGATATACAACGCTGGTATCTGAGTCCAGCCTGACACTGAATTGCCAGGAATAAACAGGGCCGCCGAGAGGGGGGGGGCAGGGGGGGACAAAATTCCCTGGGCGGTGCCGGGATCAGGCCGTCAGCGCTGTAGTCCCCAGTCTCACTTGCCTGCTCTCGGCTCCATCCACCAGCGGGCCCCCTGCATTAAAATCGGCAGCGCCTCGGCTCCATCTGGAAAGGCAGATCACCTCCCTTCGGGCCCTCCGTGTGTCCCGCCCTCGCGGAAACCAGAAGTTACATCAGATGAGGGTGGGACACAGTGAGGGAAGGCCCGAAGGGATGCAATCTGCCTTTCCAAACGGAGCTGAGGCGCTGCCGATTTTAATGCAGGGGGGCCAGGTAGTGGACGGAGCTGAGGGCAGGCAGGTGAGACCAGGGACTGCAGTGGCGGCAGGGGGGAGGAGGGCAGCCTTGCCCAGGGCTACTACTACTACTTATCATCTCTATAGCGCTACTAGACGTACGCAGCACTGTACACTTGAACATGAAGAGACAGTCCCTGGGCCCGGCTTAGTCTCTTGGTGGCCCTGGGAATAAAAAGCCTGCTTTTAAAAAAACACTGAGTTCTGTGGGCAGAATACTGACCCCTTAGCTACTATGAGGGTAATTCTTAAAGTGAACACCAACCTTCAGTAATGCTCATAAGTGATCAGTACACATAAGAACGCCAATGCTAATATTCCATGAACAGGTGCCAAATCCCAGACCTGCCCTTCCTCCGCCTCTCTCTTTCAGCAGGACACACCTCCTCCCCTTCTACCAACACCAGGTAGGAAGCATTGCGCACCAAGAATCATTTACGTTCTTCATCACTGAGGGCCTCTTTTGCAAAGCCGCCCCACCGATTCCCGATGTGGCAAATGAGAGGAAGTCCATTCAATTCCTATTCATTTGCTGCACGGGAATCACTAGCCTTTAATGCTGTGTAATATTTTACACCAATAACACCAGAAAAAAATCATACTTCTCATAAATCTGCCATACACAATATTAGCCCTTCTTCTTACTGAATGGTACAGAGAAGGGCGATGAAAATGATAAAGGTGATGGGACGACTTCCCTATAAGGAAAGGCTAAAGCGGCTGAGGGCTCTTCAGCTTGGAGAAAAGGCGGCTGAGGGGAGATATGATAGAGGTCTATAAAATAATGAGTGGAGTTCAACAGGTAGATGTGAATCGTTTCTTTACTCTTTCCAGAAATACTAGGACTAGGGGGCACGCAATGAAGCTACAAAGTAGTAAAACCAGTTAGCTTAGCAGGGTGTAAAAAAAGGTTTGGTTGGCTTCCTAAAGGAAAAGTCCGTAGACCATTATTAAATTAACTTGGGGGAAATCCACTGCTTATTTCTTGGATAAGCAGCATAAAATGTTTTGTACTCTTTGGGGATCTTTTCAGGTATTTGTGACCTTTGGGGAGGCCCAAGCGGATTTTAGCATTTAGAGACATGGACACGGCTTCAAAGATAAGATAAGTTGATTATTATTTAGAGCACATGTAGATTGAGCACTTTTACGTGTTTGCAATAGCACTTATAAAAAATGAATTAAGGGATAGCCTAATGAAGAGATGCTATGCCACTAGGCAAAAGATTTAATGACATTGTCTTTATAAGTGGTATTTTCCGAGGGTTCCCTTATACAAGTATAAGATTATATCACATCATGAACATGTACAACAAATCAATGTGTAATGAGAAAAACTAAAGGTTTTGCTATTTGCAGACAGTTAGTTCTTATTTTTGGGTTTTGTAGTTTATTTGGTTGCGTTTACCAAAAAACATTCCCTTGGGGAGATATTGTGTGCTATTCCACTAGCAACATTCCATGTAGAAGGCTGCGCAGGCTTCTGTTTCTGTGAGTCTGACGTCCTGCACGTACGTGCAGGACGTCAGACTCACAGAAGCAGAAGCCTGCGCGGCCACATTGGTGATCTCCAAGGGCCGACTTCTACATGGAATGTTGCTAGTGGAATAGCAACATTCCATGTAGAATCTCAAATAGTAGCAACAGTGGAGGAGTGGCCTAGTGGTTAGGGTTGTGGACTTTGGTCCTGGGGAACTGAGGAACTGAGTTCAATTCCCACTTCAGGCACAGGCAGCTCCTTGTGACTCTGGGCAAGTCACTTAATCCTCCATTGCCCCATGTAAGCCACATTGAGCCTGCCATGAGTGGGAAAGCGCAGGGTACAAATGTAACAAAAATAAAAATACATACATACATGATATGTAGGTTTAGTTCTTTCCGTATTCATAGGTCACTTTCAAAAAACTAAAATATCTTTCTAGCAAAACTTGTTATTTAACCCAAAAACTATATTGTCAAATGTTCAGATCATTGCCTTTGTTTTCTTTGCCAGTAACATTAATAGAATTTCTTCTTTGGTGAAACAGCATTTGGTTTCTATTTAATAAAAAAAAAATGTTGGTGATTCTGAAATCACAACCTGTCAACATCATTTAAAACATTCCCTTTCCCTGCCTCGCTGTAATTAATTAAATCAGAGTTCTAATTGTGCCCATGCTTTGTGGTTTCTGGCAGTACAAAAAGATCCTCAGTGAGGCCACATCTCCAAAATCTCCCTCCTGAATGATTAATCACGAGTCTGGAAAATATAACTGTGCTTCTCAGCGAAGGCGGTAAGGACTGCTAGAAACTTCAGCTCGGTATGATTCCCTTCGTTCAGCTGATATCCTGCTAATTCAAACACGATGCCATCTCCAGCCTTCTCTAACCATCTATTTACTTAGCTCAACTGCATATGTAACTTTTAAAAAACTAACCCACCATATGAACCAGCAGTCAAAGGTCAGAGCATGGTAGAAAATGTCAGTCAGTCACTCCAAAGCTCTGCTAAAATCTAAATACTCCGCATCTAACACTCTCTCTCAATACAACTCTCTGGTCACCCAGTCAAAGAAATGAATCAGATTTGTCTGACAAGACCTGCCTCTAGTGAAACCATGATGCCTCAGGTCCTGTAATTCATTGGATTCCAAAAAGTTTACTATTTTCTGTTTTAAAAGCATTTCCATTAATTTACTTACCACAGAAGTCAGACTTACCAGCCTAAAGTTCCCAATCTCTTCCTTACTTCCGCTTTTGTGGAGATGGACCACACTTGCTCTTCTCCAATCCTCTGGCACCACTAGAGAAGCATTGAAAAGGTCAACCAGTGGAGTCGCTAGAACTTCCCTAAGTTTATGTTTAAGTTTATTAAAAATTTTGATAGCCCGTCAATTCTGTAAACAGGCCTCAGCGGCTAACAATAAAATAAATGAATACTTAGAAAATAGTACAGATAGAACCAAACATGCAGCAATCATACTGAGAATAAAACCATAACATAAAATCTTATTTAATCGATGCAGCAAAGCAGATTCATCAGGATCAATTGTACCTAAATTCAAATGAATACCAAACACTTGCTCAAAAAAGTGAGCTTTTAAAAGAGCCTCAAATTTAATAAAGGACAATTCAAAATGGAGTTTAGGAGGCAAAAGTATTCCAAAAAGAAAAAATAGGCTGAGCCTCAAGTGGACTCAAAGTGAGCACTCTTGGGAGAAGGAAGGACCAAACGGTGTGACTCCAGGGAACACAGTGCACGTGAAAGGATACAGGGAATTGTGACAGAGGAAAGGTAAACCAGAGAACCAAATGAAGTGCCCTGTGAGTATGACAAAGAATCTTAAACCAACATCTATAGTGGACAGGCAGCCAGTGCAATTGTGATAGAAGAGGAGAAACATGATCCCAACGTTTAGCGTTACATAAGAAACAAGCTACTGAATCGTGAAGACTTTGAAGATGTTGAAGAAGGTAAGCAGGGATACCACAGTCAACCATGTTACAGTAGTCAATACAATTGATACCGAAGGCATGAATAAGGGTGGGAATAGCAGGGAAATCAAAAAACCCCATAATAGAGTGGATATGTTGGATCTAATATAACATGTTTTTTTATCATTTGAGAGATCTGGAGATCGAAAGACAACTTTGAGTCTAAAAAAGAACGCCAAGATACCGGAAGGAATTAACAGGAGAAATTTGAATATTGAACAGGTTAAGTGAAACAGATGGAAAGGAAAATGAACCAGAAATCCAGCACGTTGTTGTTTCGGAAGGGTTGAGCACCATCCGGTGAAGAGACAGCCAGTTTGATAAAAAATGAAGACAAGAGTTGTGAAGACAGCAAGTCCGGAGCTGAAAGTGATACAGATTAAATTAAAATAATGTCCGCATTAAAAATACCCCTCTATGTTACTAATCAAATTGAAATGAGTCATAAGGGGCTTAAGCTGTTGAATTTGTCTCAACTGAAAATAACATGATTTGACAACAGAACTAATTTGTTTATGAAATTTGAAAACACATCACAATGACACCCTAAAGTCAATATTTCATCTTTAAGTGGATTTGAGTGACCCTCCCCCCCCCTTGATGGAAAAATAAGCAAAGGATTTTTCCTACAAGAATACTACATAGCAGCAGATTTAACAATATTCAAAATCAAATCATAATCTGCAAGCCTTTGTACTATGATTTACTAATAACTGTCATCACCTTCGATGATTTGCGGATTTCCTATTGATCTCTAGGAATCTGTTTGTAAGACATTTTCCCCTGGACTTCTCTTCATCCCACCATCAAGTCAGTTGTGCTCTTAGGGCCTCTTTCTGTAGTTTACGCAAAATTCAGGCCATAGGACTCTGGTTGGGATTACTAAACTGGTTACTCGTGCTCCGTTTATATCCCACATTAACCACTGTCACTCCTTGCATAACGGCCTTCCATTGACCTCCCTTAAGCAGCCTGGATTGCTGTTAAGCTGCTTATGAGATCTAGGAGACTTGATCACGTCATGTTGTTACAATTTGTTCAAAACTGGCTCCCTGTTAGCTGAAAGAACTAAAACATGAAATTGATAACTTATAACTACTAATAAAATTTAGCATTCTTGATACCTGAGGATGGAGGGTAGTGCCTAAGAAGCAAAAAGTTGCACTAGCAATACTCTACGTATGGCAACAACTGTAAAAGCTTCCTTATTCTTTTCTGAAAGCATCCTTTAGTCCTGTACCACTATAAATCCTTTCCAGCGGAACAACATCCTTGTTCTTTACAATTTCATTGTAATTCAGCTGTTTCATCTGTTCCAACCAAAGCTGATAAACCCCTGATGCAGGCCGGTGTGGCCGAAACACGATTCGTGTCAGGCTTTTATTGATTTTAATAAAGACATTGTTTGGGAAGACATTGCATGAGAGAGGACTCTTTTTTGGATCCACTGTGTGTACCTGGTGTTCTTCATTTCTCCTGTGGAGAGATCACCTTCTGTGGTTGTTTCGCTGGGTAGTGCCTAAGTTCCATGCCCCCAGATTCTATATAGTATGCTTAGATTTAAATGCTGAAATTGGCGCAGATTCTGTAACACCATACGTAACTTAATTGGATTAACAAGCAAGTGAGCAATGATAACAGCACTTAACAAGCAATAATGAGCACTAATTGGCACTGATTAGAATTTAGGCACACAACTCACCAAGCATATTCTGTAAAGAAGTGTGCTAAACGTCTAACGCATGCAGGCAAAAAGGCTTGTGGTTATGGGTGGGGAAATGGGCATTTCGTGACGTTCCAAAATTTTACTTGCCTAGTTATAGAATATGGCCTAGTGCGCCTAAATCTGAACGCAGGCATTTACACCAAGTTTTCATTGGTGTAAATGGATGCGTGCAAATTTAGACGTATTCTATAATCGGCAACTAAATCTGGGCGCTGATTATAGAATACACTTAGCACTGGTTTCAGCACCAATTTTTTAGGCGCCATATATAGAATCTCCTCCATAGCGCCAACATGTAGGCAGAGCATGGGCAGCTTAGGGCAAGGCCCTAATTACATGTGTAGTTTACAGAATACTCAAAATTATTCGCCTCAGTTAAAGCATCTGCTTACTGTATATTATTATTACAGCTATGAGCTTTGGTTCAAGGCCTGACTTTGGTTCAGGATCTAAAAATGAGAGAAAACCTTATAGGCCCATGACTTTAACCTGAACTCCAGTGTGACTGCAGAACTCATGATCTGTTGTGATACTCTCGTGCAGCAGAATGAGGAAGGGGCGTGAGTGAAAAAAACAGAGTAACATCATTTAGCAACATTGTGGTCACAGATGCTTTTGAAAAACAGAACAAAATGGCTTCTCAGGAAGATGACTTAGATTTCCACTAAAAGCTAGTTTATTATTGACCTTTCCAGTAAAATACTAATCAACTCATTGCCATAACCAACCAGTGTTAACCATTATATTAGCATAGATCCAATAAGATGTGATTACTGTCATATTACCTGTATCCTGAATGGGCATATAAAAATGAGTGTACTTCCTACTTCAAGGGAAAGAGATAGCCGCAGCTGGTACCTTTGAACCAGTCGAGCTGTTCTCTCCCTATGAGAAACCAATCAATTGTATCTGAATTGGCAAGTAACCCAATTGCTTTCTCATAAGTAGCTTTGAGTCTTTTATATCCACTAATTGGCTTTGGCATTAGAGACTCAGACCCAGAGAACACCTATGTGTAGCTGTGGTGCTATATTCCCATAACCAATTGATTGCACATGTTGCTTGTATATTCTTTGGAGTCTCAGATATAGAGGTAATTCCATGTAGCAATATTCTGTACTCCCAGTGAGATATCACTGATCTGCTAATTGTACAAATACTTGATAAAGTATCTAATAAAGAGCAAACTGATGCAGCCTTGGGTGGTTTATTTCTTCCTAAGTATTAGTGGGTGGTCCACTATATTGGGAAGGGTAAATACACCCTAAAAATATACATTACTCATTCCATTGACAAGGCATAAGAGGACTCTAAACATGTGCACAGCAACGCCAACTTAGGCGAGAAGAGACGGCTGATGGGAGACATGATAGAGGTATATAAAATAATGAGTGGAGTGGAACAGTGGATGTGAAGCATCTGTTCACACTTCCCAAAAATACTAGGACTAGGAGGCATGCGATGAAACTACAGTGTAGTAAATTTAAAACAAATCGGAGAAAAGGTTTCTTCACCCAACGTGTAATTAAACTCTGGAATTCGTTGCCGGAGAACGTGGTGAAGGCGGTTAGCTTGGCAGAGTTTAAAAAGGGGTTAGACGGTTTCCTAAAGGACAAGTCAATAAACCGCTACTAAATGGACTTGGGAAAAATCCACAATTCCAGGAATAACATGTATAGAATGTTTGTACGTTTGGGAAGCTTGCCAGGTGCCCTTGGCCTGGATTGGCTGCTGTCGTGGACAGGATGCTGGGCTCGATGGACCCTTGGTCTTTTCCCAGTGTGGCATTACTTATGTACTTATGTAGTATTCTATAATGAAATCTTGGCGCCAAGATTCTTTGAGAGAATTGGCACTTAAGTACATGATATTGGGTTTCTAGATTGAAGCACCAATTTATAGAATTACCCCGACAGGACCTATTTTAAAAGACCTACAATGTCGCTATGTTCATATTAGCCCTCACCTCAAATCACTTCACTGGCTTCCTATCCGTTTCCTTATACAGTTCAAACTCCTCTTATTGACCTATAAGTGCATTCACTCTGCAGCTCCTCAGTACCTCTCCACTCTCATCTCTCCCTACATTCCTCCCCGGGAACTCCGTTCACTGGGTAAATCTCTCTTATCTGCACCCTTCTCCTCCACTACTAACTCCAGACTCCGTTCCTTTTATCTTGCTGCACCATATGCCTGGAATAGACTTCCTGAGCCGGTACGTCAAGCTCCATCTCTGGCCGTCTTCAAATCTAAGCTAAAAGCCCACCTTTTTGATGTTGCTTTTAACTCCTAACCCTTAGTCACTTGTTCAGTACCCAAGTTTCATCATTCCCACCTTAGTAATTCCCTTATTTGTCCTGTTGGTCTGTCCTGATTAGATTGTAAGCTCTGTCGAACAGGGACTGTCTCTCCATGCCCAGTGTTGCGTACATCTAGTAGCACTATAGAAATGATAAGTAGTAGTAGTAGTACCTGCAGGAGTGTACATGCATGTGTTTGTACAGACAGCAGGAGCAGCCATTTTAGAAACATACATGTGGATGAAATAAACATCAACCCAGCAGCTGCCATGTTGAAGTATATTATATGCATGGAAGAGATTTGCATATAATGAAGGCAGTATATGCAAATCAAGTTCATGCACATTCATTGTGGATATACTACTACTATTTAACATTTCTAGAGTGCTACAAAGTGTACGCAGCGCTGTACAAACACAGAAGAAAGACAGTCCCTGCTCAAAGAGCTTACAATCTAAATAATCCTGAAAACCTGACTGGCAAGGGTTAGTCCAGGACTGGACTTGGTAAACACTGGCATACCTAATTTGATATCCTATTTTGTTTTATCCTATTGTCTAGTCTTCTTTTAATGTAATCCACATAGAACTAATATTGGTCTCTGTGGAATATAAGCCCAGTATTGTTTCGTTCTGTACTGGAACTGACCTGGACATTTCAGTTATGACCTGTATGTTCTAGGTGAAATGGGGGCTCTATTTTCATCTATATTTATTGTGAAAAGGAATTTGAGGAGACCGTGTACAGCTAAGTATGGCCTGTCGGGTAAGGACACTTTACCTCTTGGCCAGAAGCTGCTGGAAGTGTGAGGGAGACAGCGATTGAACGATGTATTTCAGTGTAATGAGATGTGTTTAATGCAGTGCTATGAATGTCATTAGCCAGGAGGGAAGGGGGCTTTATCTTTGCACATTTTTTCCAATTTAGCTGAATATCATCCACCAAATTTGACATATGGAGTTGGGCAAGCAGAGCCAGTTTCAAAAAACCTCATTTCTCTAAAAAGACCCCCAACCTTTCGCTAAATAATTGCTCCCACTGTGAGTTTTCACTGTTCCTTCAGAAATGCTCTTTCTTCCTTATTCCTATAGTGTAATGTCCTGCTGTTGGGCAGATGAAAGATCCAATCTCCTTAAAATTTCAGCAGTAATCCTCAGAATATTTCAGCTTTAAGGGTTTACTGCCAAGACAATACATTGTAAATTCAGAACGCAGCCTGGCTGTGTAAAAGGCTTGCTGCATATTTCTCTGGCCATTCTCTCTGTGCAAGTGGTTTCAGAATCTAGGTGTACGCAGGGACATGCAATACGGCTGGTTCTGAAATAAACCTTACAATAGAGAAGGCTTCAGGTATAAAATGGGCCGATTACAAAATAACTTACTGGATGTGCAGGTAACCTTATCATGTACAGCTTGTATACACGTAAGAGGCATTCCCAAGGCTTTGCATATTGGTGTGTGTTTCTGAAACCTGTGGGCTGCATTCAGCGGTTGGGAAGTGGTGGTGGAGGGGGGGAGTCCTTGGTGGGAATTGTCCTGGCGGGAATTGGTGAGTGGGAACTGTCCAGTGGGAACTCACCTGATACCCTCTGTACAGATCTGGAATTGTGAGATAGGAAGGGCTCGAGAACAGGCTTCTAAAGCCAGTCCTGGATGAGCCCCTGGCCAGTCTGTTTTCTGGGATGGCCACAATGAATATGCATAGGAGAGATTTGCATGCATTGGCCAGTTAATGCATGGTCCCTGCCCCTCACTGCGGTTCAAACCTGTAAAAGCTGCAGAGCTTCCATCATTAACTATCCTAACGCTGGAATGAGGTTTTCTGGGCACCGCAGGGTCACAACGAGAAATAGAATTATTTATTTGCATTTTATTTTTAAAAATGTATAGCTCGCAACAATCTGCCATTTATGGTGGGTTACAATAAAACACCATTAACCCATAAAAACATCATTTTTAAATAAATAAAACAGTGTAATACGATAATCACAAATGGCGGTAGACTGAAAAACACCAGTCCAGTATCCTAGAAATCAAGCGCAAGGGAATGGTTCTGGCCCTTGCTCCAGTCTTCCCATGCCCTGCAGACCAGTGCTACAGCTAACCTTCAGATACAGACCCAAAACAAAGCTCCAGTTACCCGCCTTATGCAGGTGATCCACGTGGGATCTAAGGGGTCCTTTTAGTAAGGTGCACTGAAAAATGGCTTGCGGTAGTTTTGGGCATGCGCCGATCCATTTTTCAGCACACCTGTAAAAAAGGCCTTTTTTAAATTTTTGCCGAAAATGGCCGTGCGGTAAAATCAAAATCGGTGTGCATCCATTTTGGGTCTGCGACCTTACCGCCAGCCATTGACCTAGCGGTAAAGTCTTGCACTGTAACCGGGCAGTAATGACCTACACACTTGAAATGCCACTAGGTGCGTGTCCGAGACGCACATCAAAAATGAAATTACCACAAGAGCCAAGTGGTAGGCGGGCAGTAACTCCATTAGTAAAAGGGCAAGCCAGGCAACTTTTAGATTCAAAAATATTCAGGCTAGAACAGTTAGCATGTTTTACTGTTAAAGCCTATTAAAAATAAATCTGAGTTTTGAAATTGTATTTCCGACATATGGCTGATAGTTTTTTGGGGTTCAAAGATAGATATATTTCCTGACATATCAAGGGAATTGCTGACTAGGAGGTGTGAACTCTTGGCTTTTAAGCCAAGAATCATTGCCCTGGGTGGGACCTTCCTAGTGCGATTCCCTTGTAAGTGTTTTATTTCCTGATTACTTATTTGTTGAACCCAGGAAATTATAAGAGTTTGTGGAGTTAAAAGAACAGATGAAGAACCCTCTGCAGCAACTTCCTTTAGTTACCACTGTACCAGCTGCAATTACCGATTAACCTTCCTCCCTCAGAAAATATGAATTGTAAGATTAACCATTCCGTGTTTTTCTTATTTTCTTTGAGATTGTTTTCCTGATCTTGGATCCCCCAATTGTGGACAATAATGTGGACTAACAAAGATGATTAAAAATAAATCTGAGGCTTTCTCAAATATCCCAAAATTCTACCCTTCATCCAGGCATTACCTTCTCTGTGTAATAACACTCTGGTCTATAGGCTGTTAATCATTCACCCTCCTCCCTAAAATAGCAGGTTCACTTGAACTGATCCGCCACACCTTAGAAACTGTTGTATTTTCTGATCCTAGACTTTGGTTGTATAAAGGAAATCTTAAAAACCTCTGAAAAACATTCTTATTAACTGAGGTTAGTCTGTGATTTACAGTACAGGCAATATAGAACTTATCCTGAGCTCAGCTTGCCAGGAGCCACTTTCTCAACCAATAAAATGAGTTACTGTATTCTATTAGCAGAGCTTCAAGCCTGATGGTTAGACTCTTTAGCCAGTTCCTGTAATGCACCATCCAAGCTTATGATGTATATCTGTAGGGCAGATGTGTCCAATTTATTGTCTGAAACCCCAGACCGTTAGTACGGTGCAGGTGTCCCTTCAGAACTGTACTGCTACCAAAATATCACTTTGTTCTGTTTATTTTCCACTTCAATCCTGCTATCTTTGCTCTTCTTGTCTCAGGCAGCTGCCTGGGTAGTGCGATGGATCCTCACCAGCTCAAGGGCTGAACCCTCGTCTTCAAGGTGCATCCTTGGTACCACTTGCTCTGGAGTGGCAAGAGTATAAAATCAGTTATCCACCCCTCCCCTCCAGAATCCACTTCCTCGATTACACCCAGACATGACTGGCCTCAAAAGTGGGGAGATCTAGTCTTGGATATCATTAGGAATTCACCTCACAAGCAAGGACAGTTCCTCCACTGGTAAACTAGGCAGCTGCCTAGAGCACAATAATTTCTAGGGCCGCTAACAGGGATTTTGCTATGCGTGAACACATCGAGGTCTGTCCCTATGATTCTACTGGCCAGTGCCCTGATTCTGCATCCCGCCCTAGCTCCATCCCTACCAGGCAGCGGTGTAGCCTTTTTGTTTGAAGGATTCAGTCAGGATTTTGAGGTGTTTATCTCTGTCTCTTGGGTCAGAACAGATATGGTGGTATCGTGTGGCTTGGCTGTGTATAATGGATTTTTTTTGTACGTGAAGGGCTGAAGCTGGAGTTGTGGAGACAGCTGCATCTGTCCTTAGGTTTCCTGTGTATTCATGTTTGTATACAGCCATTGCTGATGGAAACTGTGGTGTCTGGGGAGATCAAGCAGACACATCAAATTAAGATCAAATGAGTATAAATCTCATTTGACACATAAAGTAATGAATGCTCTGGACATACGATAGAAGATCTTGAGTGAAAGGTGATAGATAAGATTGAGATGGGTTGGGAGGGAGGTAACATTGAATATTACATAAGCACATAAGTATTGCCATACTGGGAAAGACCAAAGGTCCATCAAGCACCCATCAGGCGACCCTCAGGGGGAGGAATGCTGGCTTCGGCCTAACCCCTTGTAAGCCTTTCCTTGGCTGAGAGGTGCCCAGCTCTACCACCGGCTGCCTTTCAGGTGCTGTGGAGGACTTGCAGCTCATCTGCATATCCTTACAGCCTTCTCCGGGGTGACACCCAGGTCCACTCCGATCTTCCCAGGGCCCTCACTCCAGGTGCCCAGGGTTTCCAGGTGCTTTTTGGGTAGGATCAGGCAACCCTCAGGGGGAGGAATGCTGGCTTCGGCATAACCCCTCGTAAGCCTGTCCTCAGCTGAAAGGTGTCCAGCTCTACCACCGGCTGCCTTTCAGGTGCTGTGGAGGACTTGCAGCTCATCTGCATATCCTTTATAGCCTTCTCCGGGGTGACTCCCAGGTCCACTCCGATCCACTCAGGGCCTCCGCTCTAGGAGCCGCGCGCCATCATTTTTCTCTTTACATTTATTTTTCTTCCAGTTACTACTTATGGTTCCAGTATACTTTTTCTTCTTGGTACTGTCCTTCCATCTGAAACCACTGTACACTGCAGGAACACATTGTCCACCCTCTGTATTCATCATCTCACCATCTCTTTTTAACTCTTCCTTTTTCTCAGTTCTCAGCTCTATAGGGGAATCTTGGTGCTCCGATGCTTATAGGATTAGCTCTCAGTGTGCTGCATCGGTGCCTAATTTAATCTAGTAATCTATAGGGGAATCTTGGTGCCCCGATGCTGTTATAGGATTAACTCTCAGTGTGCTGCATCGGTGCCTAAGTTATTCTACTATTCTATAGGGGAATCTTGGTTCCCCAATGCAGTTGTAGGATTAGCTCTCAGTGTGCTGCATTGATGCCTAAGTTATTCTACTATTCTATAGGGGAATCTTGGTTCCCCAATGCAGTTGTAGAATTAGCTCTCACTGTGCTGCATCGGTGCCTAAGTTATTCTACTACTCTATAGGGGAATCTTGGTGCCCCAATGCTGTTATAGGATTAGCTCTCAGTGTGCTGCATTGGTGCCTAAGTTATTCTACTTTTCTATAGGGGAATCTTGGTTCCCCAATGCAGTTGTAGGATTAGCTCTCAGTGTGCTGCATTGGTGCCTAAGTTATTCTACTATTCTATAGGGGAATCTTGGTTCCCCAATGCAGTTGTAGAATTAGCTCTCACTGTGCTGCATCGGTGTCTAAGTTATTCTACTACTCTATAGGGGAATCTTGGTGCCCCAATGCTGTTATAGGATTAGCTCTCAGTGTGCTGCATCGGTGCCTAATTTAATCTAGTATTCTATAGGAGAATCTTGTTGCCCCAATGCCTTTATGGAATCAGCACTCAGTGTGTTGCATCAGTCCCTATCTTATGCTAATATTCTGTAAGGGAATCTTGGTGCCCCAATGCTGTTATGGAATTAGCTCTCAGTGTGCTGCATCGGTGCCTAATTTAATCTAGTAATCTATAGGGGAATCTTGGTGCCCCGATGTTGTTATAGGATTAGCTCTCAGTGTGCTGCATCGGTGCGTAATTTAATCTAGTAATCTATAGGAGAATCTTGGTGCCCCAATGCCTTTATGGAATTAGCACTCAGCGTGTTGCATCAGTCCCTATCTTATGCTAATATTGTGTAAGGGAATCTTGGTGCCCCGATGCTGTTATGGAATTAGCTCTCAGTGTGCTGCATCGGTGCCTAATTTATTCTAGTAATCTATAGGGGAATCTTGGTGCCCCGATGCTGTTATAGGATTAGCTCTCAGTATGCTGCATCGGTGCCTAAGTTATTCTACTATTCTATAGGGGAATTTTGGTGCCACGATGCTGTTATAGGATTAGCCCTCAGCATGCAGCATTGGTGTCTAACTTATGCTAGTATAATACAGGGGAATCTTGGTGCCCCAATGCTGTTATAGGATTAGCTCTCAGTGTGCTGCATCGGTGCGTAATTTAATCTAGTATTCTATAGGAGAATCTTGTTGCCCCAATGCCTTTATGGAATTAGCACTCAGCGTGTTGCATCAGTCCCTATCTTATGCTAATATTGTGTAAGGGAATCTTGGTGCCCCGATGCTGTTATGGAATTAGCTCTCAGTGTTCTGCATTGGTGCCTAAATTATTCTAGTAATCTATAGGGGAATCTTGGTGCCCCGATGCTGTTATAGGATTAGCTCTCAGTGTGCTGCATCGGTGCCTAATTTATTCTAGTAATCTATAGGGGAATCTTGGTGCCCTGATGCTGTTATAGGATTAGCTCTCAGCGTGTTGCATCAGTCCCTATCTTATGCTATTATTCTTTAAGGGAATCTTGATGCCCCGATGCTGTTATGGAATTAGCTCTCAGTGTGCTGCATCGGTGCCTAAGTTATTCTACTATTCTATAGGTGAATCTTGGTGCTCAATCGATACATATCTTGTGACACCAACTATACAATCAACCATTATTTGCTTTCAGTCACTAGTCCACTTGGCAGCCATTCACACCTGAGCCCTGTATTTATCTTTCTTGTCAAGGACCTGCCCCTCTCGTCTTGTACCTTTTACTGACGGTCACCTAAAATAACTTATTATTTTAGGTTTCTATCCCGTTTGACTGGCTTTACTGATATTATTTATCTGGGGCTGGTGTCTTTTAATGTATGGTATACTGGGAAAAACCAGCAGCTCTAATCACAAAGATTTTGTCAGTTTAAGTATCATGAAATCAAATACAGCTTGATGTGTGCTTCACTTTTTAAATAAATTATACGTTTAGCCGTCCATTTAATAAAGCTCCTGCTATTCGCAGCACCTGGGAAACAGATTTTCTCTCCTCGTTTCTGGATCTCCATCATTGTTGATATAAATTTAGCAGAGGTTGTTTCTGCTCAACATGGGGAAATGTCATGACATTAGTTCCCCAGCTTTGCTGCCTGTTCTTTTAATTCTCATCCTGTTATTAGGTTTTAGGAAAGGTTCATTCGTTATCTGCGGCGCTTGGGGAAAACAGATTTTTCACGGTGTAATCTTAAGTGTTCTATTGAAGGTAGCACCACAAGGGGGTACTAGAACTTTATCAAATTTGTCCTGATAAGTTGCTTTATTAAGGTGAAGTGATTACAGCTTCACAGAGTTAATTTTAATATGTTAATGCATCACAGCAAGTTGGGGAATGAGTAAAATTATGCAATTAATTTCAATTTATGAGCTGTAGCACAGTTTAGTAAGGCTGTTTGTCAATTATATTAACATAAGTTATCACGTTTAAAATTCAATCTTCTTAGAAATGAGCAGCGTGCTCTTTCCTGACCACAGAATGAAGCATTTTTGTGATTCTTCCCTCAGGTTTCTATTTGAAAAAAAAAAAATTAAAACCAGTGAAAATCAGAATTCACACCTTAATGTGAATTATTTACATGTTGAAATGGTGCATCTTGTCTGTCTCTCTGATCTGATGATTAGTAAAGCCAGGGCGGTTACTGGAGCTGTTTCTTCAGACGGTTCCTTTCATACACTGCATGATACAGGGAAGTGAATTTGTGTGTGCATAGAGTGCTGTTTTGTGCATTTGTAGTGCAGCTGTATCTTGCACTTAGTTGCCTTACTTTCTGCTAGTCATAACTCTAATCTCATTGGTTCACCCTATGCATGTGACCCCCCAGCTCACACTCAGCACAGCTTGTCTGGTCTTTCCTCGTTCCACTATCTCTTATTGGTTCTGATCTCTGATTTCGTGCCTGCTGGGTAGGTTGCTCTCCTCCTCCTCCTTCCACTGCTTTTGACACCGTTAATCATAACATTTTACTGAACCAGATACAAACAATAGGATTGACTGGTACTATATTATGCTGGATCCATTCCTTCTTATCAGGTAGAAGTTACTGCGTATTTAATGAATCTGAGAATTTGAGTTTGTTGCATGTTCAACTGGAGTTTCCCCAGGGCTCCTGTCTGTCTGCAGTGCTTTTTAATCTTTTACTCAGGGGCAGCCTGACCATTAGGCCACCTGAGGCGAGGGGGCCTCGGGCAGCAGTCTTCAGGAGCGGCATCATCTCCCCCTTCGCAGCATTTTACCTCGTCACATTCCCATAAACTGCCCTGCCGCCAGCACCCGCCTCTTCCCTTTACTGCGGCCACCTCTCTGATGTAACTTCCTGTTTTGTCAGAGGCTCAGGCAGACGCAGTAAAGGGAAGATGCGAGTGCCGGCGGCAGGGTAGCATATGGGAATCGCTGCCGCTGCCAGGTTTGAAACATGATGAGGTAAACGCCGTTCGGGGGGGGGGGGGGGAAGGCAGCATGTTAGCTCCGCCTCAGGCGACATCTTGCCTTGGGCCGACCCTGCTTTTTCTTATATCATTATGCATTCTTACTGAAATGTCTTGGAGATAGCAGATAGCCAAGACCTGTCGCTTCTTCCTCTTTAACATCAGCAAAATTCGCCCTTTCCTCTCTGAACACACCACCCGAACTCTCGTCCACGCTCTCATTACCTCTCGCCTGGACTACTGCAACTTACTCCTCACCGGCCTCCCACTTAGCCATCTATCCCCCCTTCAGTCTGTTCAGAACTCTGCTGCACGTCTCATATTCCGCCAGAACCGATATACTCATATCACCCCTCTCCTCAGGTCACTTCACTGGCTTCCGATCAGATACCGCATTCAATTCAAGCTTCTCCTTCTTACCTACAAATGCACTCAGTCTGCTGCCCCTCACTACCTCTCTACCCTCATCTCCCCTTACGTTCCCGCCCGTAACCTCCGTTCACAGGATAAATCCCTCCTCTCAGTACCCTTCTCCACCACCGCCAACTCCAGGCTCCGCTCATTCTGCCTCGCCTCACCCTATGCTTGGAACAACCTTCCTGAACCCTTACGCCAAGCCCCCTCCCTGCCCGTCTTCAAGTCTTTGCTTAAAGCCCACCTCTTCAATGCTGCGTTCGGCACCTAACCCTTACCGTTCAGTGAATCCAGACTGCCCCTATCGGACCGACCGTTCACTTGTCTATTAGATTGTAAGCTCTTTGAGCAGGGACTGTCTCTCTTTGTTAAATTGTACAGCGCTGCGTAACCCTAGTAGCGCTCTAGAAATGTGAAGTAGTAGTAGTAGTAGTATGTTGATGGCATCCAACTTTTTATTGCCAGTTGTAACATAGTAAGTGACGGCAGATAAAGACCTGAACGGTCCATCCTCTGCCCTACAGTCACGTTCATTATCAATTCAAGATTAAGTCAACAATGAACTTAATATTATTATTTATTATTTGTTACATTTGTATCCCACATTTTCCCACCTTTTTGCAGGCTCAATGTGGCTTACATAGAACCGTTAATGGCGTTAGCCGATTCCGGTCTGAACAAATACATAGTACGAATGAATACAAAGTGATATTGTGGTAGAATAAGGTACATGTATGGTAGGTACAATTGGGGGGAACTTAGGGAGGGAAAGGGGGACGAAGAGTCCGGTAATGTCCGTTACGGTCTTTGGTTACATTGTGTCGCAAGTGTCCAGGTCGGTGGGGTATGCTCTTCTGAACAGGTCCGTCTTTATGTACTTGATCATGGTCTTTCTTTGGTATGTCTAAGACACAGACCGTAGAAGTCCGTCCAGCCCACTCCAGCCTATCTGAATCCATCTTGCCATTTGCGGGACACAGACCGTAAAAGTCTGCCCGACACTGGCCTCACGTTTCCGTTGATGCTCTCTCCAGCCCATCCTACACCGGATTGCTATATGCAGGACTCAAACCATACAAGCCAGCCCAGTACCGGCATTACTTCATACAGCCAGAGTGGCCAGCTAAGGACCACTTGACGTGCAAACCTTCAAGTTTTGGTTTTACACCATTCATCCCACACCATTTTGAATCCCACTACAGATTTTTCAGTGGCATAGCTAGCTGGGTTGCCAGGGGAGCGACCAGACCACCAGCCCCTTGCATTCGTATCTTTCACAGGTCCAGGCTTTTTTTTTTTTTTTTTTTGAGAGCCCAGACCTGTCAAACAACTGCTGTGGGATGATTATGCCCTGGGCACATGCCCAGGCACAATCCTCCCACAGAAGTACCCCCATGATCAAAGCTAATCGTGTGCATAAATTTGCACACTGATACCTTCGATCATAGTGGTGTTATTTCCCCACGCTGTTCCAGAGCTAATTTTGGAATAGTGTGGGGAAATTGATCATTGGGGCCATAGCTTGGGGAAGGCAGATGTGGTTCCTGGGAATTGTAGTAGAGGGGATTTTCTCTCACAGGTGGCCTATTTAGTCCCCAACTGGTTAGCAGAGAGAGAGGGGGGACGTGACTCACACTGTGTACAAAGCCAGTTTCACAATGGAGAAGGTCCTATAGTCATGTCTGAAACTGAAAGAGAAATGGAGAGGAACGTCATGTTCCTTTTTCACAAAAATAAAACAATCATCCTGCCTGAGTGTGGCTGCTATGGATAGGCCAGGTTGGACTGGAATGGATATGACTATGGTACTGTTGGGCTGTGGGTGGGAGGGAGGAGGGGTGGCCCTGAAACTCAGACGGAGGGAGGGGTGGACCATGAAACTCTGAGGGAGGGGCGAGGGGACCAAGAAACGTGGAGGGAGGGGGTGAGGGGACACAGAAACATGGAGGGTGGGGGTGAGGGGACCCAGAAACATGGAGGGAGGGGGTGAGGGGACCCAGAAACTCTGAGGGAGGGGGGTGTACCCTGAAACTCTGAGGTAGGGGGGTGGGGCCCCTGGCACACACTCTCATTCTCACACACATACTCTCACACACACACTCACACCCAGTCTCACTCGCACACAGTCTCACTCTCTCTCTCACACACCCCCACTCGCACATTCACTCTCTCCCTCTCACACAGTCACTCTCACACACACTCTCTCAAACATGCACACTCTGAGGAAAACCTTGCTAGCGCCCGTTTCATTCGAGTCAGAAATGGGCATAGGCGTAGTTTGACTGTTTCATTTGGGGGGGGCAAAAAAAAAATGGGCGGAGCATATTAGCATATCATTTGCATATATAAATATGCAAATGAATATGCTAATATGGAGGAAGGAAATGAAATTTACAGGCAAAATATCACAGATGCACATTTCAAAAAGCTGACACATTTCAATTAATAAATTATGAATAAGATACTTTTATTTACCTTTGTTGTCTGATCATTTAGTTTTTCTATTCGCTTTGATCCCAGTGTCTTCTGTTTTATGCAGTGTCTTCTTTCCAGTAGGCTTCCCTCTGCTCCCCACCCTCCCAGTCCCATCCATCTCTTGCTCCTTCCCTCTGCTCCCCAACCCTCCCAGTTCCATCCATCTTCTGTTCCTTCCCTCTGCTCACCATCCCTCCGTCCCATCCATCTTCTGCTCCTTCCCTCTGCTGTGCCTGACCTCTCCCAATCCCATCCATCTCCTGGTCCATCCCTCTGCTCCCCACCCCTCGCAGTCCCATCCATCTCTTGCTCCTTCCCTCTGCTTCCCACCCCTCCCAGTCCCATTCATCTCCTGCTCCTTCCCACCCCACCCAGTCCCATCCATCTCCTGCTCCTTCCCTCTGCTCCCCACCCCTCCCAGTCCCATTCATCTCCTGCTCCTTCCCACCCCTCCCAGTCCCATCCATCTCCTGCTCCTTCCCTCTGCTTCCCACCCCTCCCAGTCCCATTCATTTCTTGCTCCTTCCCTCTGCTTCCCACCCCTCCCAGTCCCATCCATCTCTTGCTCCTTCCCTCTGCTTCCCACCCCTCCCAGTCCCATCCATCTCTTGCTCCTTCCCTCTGCTTCCCACCCCTCCCAGTCCCATTCATTTCTTGCTCCTTCCCTCTGCTTCCCACCCCTCCCAGTCCCATCCATCTCTTGCTCCTTCCCTCTGCTTCCCACCCCTCCCAGTCCCATTCATCTCCTGCTCCTTCCCTCTGCTTCCCACCCCTCCCAGTCCCATCCATCTCTTGCTCCTTCCCTCTGCTTCCCCCCCCTCCCAGCCCCATCCATCTTCCCCCTGCTCCCCCCCCCCCCGAGGTCCAAGATGGTGACTCCGTTTACCCCCTCGCTTCCTCCCTCCCTCCCTCCGGTGCAGGCAACAGTCTTCAGCTTTTCCAGCGTTCCTGGCAGCGGTAGCGATGTACACGCTGCCTTCGGTCTGCCCCGGAAGCCTTCTCTTCAAGTTCCTGTTCCCACCTATGCGGGAACAGGAACTTGAAGAGAAGGCTTCGGGGCAGAGCCAAAGGCAGCGTGTACAACGCTACCGCTGCCAGGAACGCTGGAAGACTGCTGCCTGCGCCGGAGGGAGGGAGGAAGAGAGAGGGGTAGACGGACACGCTCCTCTCCGTCCGCTTGGCTTCCCTGCCCTCTCTGTCTGCGTCCCGCCCGAAAGGAAATGACGTCAGAGGAAGGCGGGACGCAGATAGAGAGGGCAGGGAAGCCAAGCGGACCGAGAGGAGCGCGTGCCTGCATGTGTTTTTTTTTTTTTTAAACTAATGGCGCGGCGGCGCCTCGTGTCGTTTGGGGGGGCATTGCCCCCCCTCGCCCCCCCCCCCAGTCTACGCCTATGGAAATGGGTATTTATTACTAGTAATAAATAAATACTCAAGGTGAGGTCGCACCATGGAGCGATACAGAGACATTATAATATTCTTCCCTTGGTTCATTAATCTCATCCCATGGCTTTTCCTCCCATCTCTATGCTGATGACTCCCAAATCTACCTTTCTACCCCTGATATCTCACCTTGCATCCAAACCAATGTTTCAGCATGCTTGTCTGACATTGCTGTCTGGATGTCTCAACGCCACCTGAAATTAAATATGACCAAAACCGAGCTTCTCATTTTCCCCCCCAAACCCACCTCCCCGCTCCCCCCCTCCCCGTTTTCTATTTCTGTTGATGGCTCTCTCATTCTCCCTGTCTCCTCAGCTCGAAACCTTGGGGTCATCTTTGACTCTTCTCTCTCCTTCTCTGCTCATATCCAGCAGATTGCCAAGACCTGTCGTTTCTTTCTTTACAACATCCGTAAAATCCGCCCCTTTCTTTCCGAGCACTCTACCAAAACCCTCATCCACACCCTTGTCACCTCTCGTTTAGACTACTGCAATCTGCTTCTTGCTGGCCTCCCACTTAGTCACCTCTCCCCTCTCCAGTCGGTTCAAAACTCTGCTACCCATCTCGTCTTCCGCCAGGGTCGCTTTACTCATACTACCCCTCTCCTCAAGACCCTTCACTGGCTCCCTATCCGTTTTCGCATCCTGTTCAAACTTCTTGTACTAACCTATAAATGTACTCACTCTGCTGCTCCCCAGTATCTCTCCACACTCGTCCTTCCCTACACCCCTTCCCGTGCACTCCGCTCCATGGATAAATCCTTCTTATCTGTTCCCTTCTCCACTACTGCCAACTCCAGACTTCGCGCCTTCTGTCTCGCTGCACCCTACGCCTGGAATAAACTTCCTGAGCCCCTACGTCTTGCCCCATCCTTGGCCACCTTTAAATCTAGACTGAAAGCCCACCTCTTTAACATTGCTTTAGACTCGTAACCACTCACCTCCACCTACCCTCCTCTCTTCCTTCCCGTTCACATTAATTAATTTGATTTGCTTACTTTATTTATTTTTTGTCTATTAGATTGTAAGCTCTTTGAGCAGGGACTGTCTTTCTTCTATGTTTGTGCAGCGCTGCGTACGCCTTGTAGCGCTATAGAAATGCTAAATAGTAGTAGTAGTAGTAATTCTTGGTCTTATTTTGCATCCCTTTCCTAAAAATTCCTAACATCCTGTTCGCTAACCGCCATGTACTGCTGAATATTGCCGGTTAGAGGCTGGCGGATGATATAACCAGCTATCTGCCGATTTTTAAAGCCTGACTTGCCAAGTTTGGCTGAATATCGGTTTGGCCAGTCAAAGTCAGACCGGCCAAAAACAAACCAGATATTCAATGCCAGTCACTGGAAACGGCCCGGCATTGAATACGCTTTCTCAGCTTTGACCGCTGGAGCTAGCCGGTCTAACTCCACAGTCTGAAAATCGGCCTCTGTATGATGTTTATATTTATTATTAGGTCTGCTTCACTTGTTTGGGCAGCGGAAGCCATGGGCTTTCTGTACTATCCTGGAAAGAACTGTACATCCCCTCTAGATACTTAATCACCCTAACCTGGTATCTGCTCATGACAGGGTTACACAGTCAAGGCAGTATAAACCTATGTAATTAGAAAGGAACCCAGTATTTAGTAGATAAAGAAATAGTTTATTAACATTGATATCTCACCTAAATGTAGTACAAACAATTCAGGCATTCACATGGTAGTACAGCACCTCACGACAGATGACATGTGCCTTCAAAGGTTGCTGGCTTCTCTCTTCTTCTCTCCAAAGCACTGCTTAGGGAGCAGACCTTTTATACTTTTTTGATCCCATAGATCCCTATGAGCATTTCACTTTCACACCTGCACTTTCGTCATAATTGGCACATATATCCAATTATGCCCAAGTTCTAACTTTTCTTATCTTTCATCCAATTAGGACCGAGTTTCAACCTTAGCAAGTTTGCTTATCAGTTATCCAATCATGACCAAGTCTCAGTTTTCTTATCTCTTATCCAATTATGACCAAGTTTCAGCTCTCCTATCTCCAAACTTTGCTTACCCTTAAATTGAACTTTTCTTCATCTGGCCCAATTATTTCTTATAGTTTCTTAGCATGCCTATGTCCAGCTATACACAACCCTTGCCAACTTTGTAACTCTGCCAAGGTTAAGCAGGCTGTCACATTTCTTCAGTGCTGAGAGATGCTATCATTTTAGAGGCCTAGTTTACTTTAGAAAGCCTGAACCTGTTTTTCACTGCATTCAATTTGTGACAATTATTTCCAATGACTAACATTCTTACAGTAGCCTCATAAAATTCAAACTTTTAAGCAGATGCAGTTTTGATACAAGGACTAAACCCTCATATTTTACAGGGGTTTTGTATAGCCATGTCTAGCTCAAATGCTCCACTGTTTGCACGTGTTATATAATACTAAATCAGGAGCCCAACTTCTCACTCAGGGTATCTGCACTGTTAAGCACCTACCCACCAACTGGGTTCCCACCCCACAAGCTGTTCTTTACTGGTTTCTAAACTCACTGAGATCCCACAAAACCCTGAAGGTCACCGAGTCCTAGCAATTACAGGTGACGAACACAAATTGTACCGTGAATTACTGACCAGTCACAAGACATAGGGCTATAAAACAAAAAGTTTAGTGACAAACAGAAACAACGAAGAAAGCAAAGGATTAATTCTACAATGAACCACAGGTAAAACAGCAGATAATCACTGTGTTTAACCAGTGCCAGGGGACGTTCAAAATAAACTGTCCTCACTAGAGTTGGGAAAGGACCTTGACACAGATCTACTTCCTCAGTACTTCAAAGCAAATTTGGGGTCAGTCTCCCCTGCTAGACTATTTACAACTCAGGGAGAAAACTGGGAAACACTCCAAGCTCCAGAGTTAGGAGAGCCAGAACAAGCCCTAAAAGACAGTCATAGGGAAAGGAGTTAGACTGCCACCTGCTGGTCAGTTTAAAGAAGGACATATCACTGAGGAACCCCCCCAAACCCCACCCTTTCACCTCTCTGCAAAAAAATAAATGCATGATCCTGACAACTAAAACTGCTTGATTTTATAGCCCGCTCTGTTCTGGGTTTGCTGCCTCTGAAGGATCCACTTATCACTGTTTCAATAGAGCGAGTGATTGGCCCGTTTTCACTGAGCTTCAGAACCTCCTCAGCCACTTTTTGAAGTTCTTTGGTCGATGTCTGTTCTTCAAAGTTTGTCAAGGGACAGTAAAGGTACAAACCTGTGTCCATCTGCACTGCTGGGATGATAATCTCAAATTATTTCGAGAAGGCAGTTAAGGATCTGCGAAAACCTGGTCCCCTTGACATGCCGTATGTCAGAAGAGTGCAAACGAGCCAGCTAATCTACCAAATGAAACATCAAATTAAGAAATGGAACAGAAAGGCAGAGCGAGTCATGAAAATCTCCATTAATTGGGCCCAGCTCACACTCTATCAACTGATATATTAATGTCTTCCCAGAAGAGCTGTCGACTGGGATTGTCATGCAGAGTGGCAATGCCAAAGGTCGACACTGCTTATGAGCTGCTCCAACACAGCACGCTTTATACCTTTACTGTCCCTCTGTTATTGCTTGACATGATTTAACAACTGTAATTCCTTATTTAATGATGTCAAAGGTTTTTAGGAAATTGACTGAATTTCAGCAACATTATATTTCTTCTTGATTACTGAGTGTTTAAAATGATTTTTAAACCAAGGCAGCAAAATAAAACAGGAATACAATCAATAAAATGTGCTTAAAACATTCCTTCTATTAGGTAATGACATTTAAAATATCCCAAGCTTGTAACGGCACTTAGGATATGCCCAGAAATCAATGTGCTAAATTACTTATTGAACGAGTTAATCTGAACATTGAGCTTTGTATATGGATAGTGGACAGGCTGAGAGAACAGACATGTCTCCCTCTGCCGGAATAAAACTCAGGAGAACAAAAGGCAGCAATCTGAATCTTTTGTGCAATATCTGGGGTATTTAAAGGGTTAACAGCAGAAAACCATTCTTAATATAATTACTGTAATCCAGTGTAGACTGTAAGATGTGCAGAATCACACGCTCCCTTTCTGGCAGCATATTCACCGAATTTGAGGGGTAAGGGGGGGGCTTAATCTTTTAAGGGCAGCCTCTCGAAAAACACCCCCTCCTCACCTCACAGCAAGACTTTACACTTGAAGTTCAGTTGCGATACTTCACTTTATTGATCCAAAGAGATTACTCCAGCTAATTAGACCAGTCAACTTGTACCGGCATTGACAATTTAATGCCCCCCAGTTGCTCTCCTGTAACACCTGAGCTGAAGAACTGGATTCCCAGAAATATAACTGTGACCACTGCCAGCACACTGGTAGGCACAGAGGTGATTTTTAGAGCATCAAATATTACTTTGAAAAAAATCTTCTGATGAAAAGAATCTTTCATGTATCAGGATGGGAATAACGAAACTAAGTGTAAAGTTCATTTGTGACTAAGGCTCATAGTCCGCTGATTCATCTAGCCAAAAAGAGTCTGTGGGCTGAAAAGGTGCTTTAATGACAGATGCATAAATGACATTGAGGTCTATGGAACAGGCTTCTTCAGTACCCATGGTCTGAAATGAAGAAGTTCTTTCAATCTGGAAACAACTGGACACCATAAAGCCAGAGCCAATAGAATGACAGAGGCCATTTGCAGCCCTAGGCAATAAACATGGTACCGATATTGCAGCAGGGTGTACACCAAGAGGGGTCTCGACCATTAGTGAAGCACCATTTAAACACAGGTTTATCTGTGTCTACTTCTTTCTTGATGCTACTAAAATATTTGTTATGCGTTTATCTGACACCTTTTTCAGTAGTAGCTCAAGGTAAGTTACAGTCAAGCATAGTAAGTATTTTCCTGCCCCCAGAGAGTTTACAATCTAAGGGTCTTTTTACAAAATGCTGCATGTCTTGTTTTATACCTAGGGGGTCACATGTCACTTAATGCACCCTAGTGTCCAAGGGTCCCTGAGTTTGTACCTGAAGCAATAAGTCACAAAGAGCAGCAGTGGGGTTTGAACCCACTCCAGAGCTATCCCTGCTTGCCTTGGATTTGAGGAGGAAAAGCCCAAGGAGGCTTTTGTTCAATTTCTATGCTACTAATGCCAGTAGTTTGACATTGGGATGCAGAAGGAAGCCACAAACAGGAGTCTGGTGAATCCATTGCCACGAGAAAATGGCATATATATCATGTCTTCTCATATGGATTACTCTATTTCTTTCACCGGTCTAAAAAACCTCTGTATGAAAATACATTTTTACTTTGTAATGAAATGCCTAGCCACCTGCCTGGGGCTAACCCATGGCCACTTAGAGGGTTTATTCCCAGCACAGCTCAGGTCCGCCTGTACCTGCTGCTTGTGCTCTACACTAGTACCTTCCTCCCACCGACTGGGTCCCAACCGCCTCTGAGCAAGTCTCCTGCTCTCAAATTATCCCCAGTGATTTCTAGGTTACTGGAGGCCACACAGCTCCCAGTGGTCCCACAGCTCCCAGAAAGCACTCACAGACCCAACACACAAACCACCAGGATTCTTAGTCAGTCCAAACAAGCAGAGGCAGTAAACTAAAAAATGTTTATTGTCATGAAAAAAATATTGAACAGTGAACCACAGAAGCAGATGGAACAAAACAGCACATAATAACAGATAACTGAATATGGATCAATTATAACACTCTCTAAACATTTGTTTACTATCTAAACAGTACCTGGGGAGATCAGGACATGTAGCTGCTCACAAGTTATCAAATCTAACTGCTCCCAGGGCCTCAGCAAAGAGATCCTGCTCTCTTTTCTCCCTGGCAAAGACTGGAGAAAAAGCCAGTACAAAATGAATTGAGCTCCTGGACAAATTAAAGCCCAGAACAACAAGTTTTTAAAAATAGCTGGCCACATCACTGCAGATTACCTCTTATCTGTGTTAACTAAAGAAGGCACAGTCAGTTCTCTGTAACAGCTTTAAACATAAACATGCACCACCTGCTGGCCAAACTAGATAAATACACTTCAAGGAATTATTAATACAGTTTTACAGGCTAAAAAAAACCCACTGTTTTGTCACATACTTCTTTTGAATTATTTTCCTTTCGTATTTTTTTTCTGCAATGCTGTCACCATACATAGTAGATGACGGCAGAAAAGACCTGCACGGTCCATCCAGTCTGCCCAACAAGATAAACTCATATGTGCTACTTTTTGCGTATACCTTGATTTGTACTTGTCCTCTTCAGGGCATAGACCATATAAGTCTGCCCAGCACTATCCCCACCTCCCAACCACCAGTCCCGCCTCCGACCACCGGCTCTGGCACAGACCGTATAAGTCTGCCCAGCACTATCCCCACCTCCCAACCACCAGTCCCGCCTCCCACCACCAGCTCTGGCACAGACCGTATAAGTCTGCCCAGCACTATCCCCGCCTCCCAACCACCAGCCCCGCCTCCCACCACCAGCTCTGGCACAGACCGTATAAGTCTGCCCAGCACTATCCCCACCTCCCAACCACCAGTCCCGCCTCCCACCACCAGCTCTGGCACAGACCGTATAAGTCTGAGCTAATTAAGCACTTAATTTCAAGCCCAATGTGGCCACTGTTTCACCTTGTGGCTTCCTCGTGGGCTTCAAATAATTACTGTACTCAGAAGCTGCTTTAATTCTGAAAAAAAAAGACACCATTAAAATCACAATAAAATGGTCATTGAAAAATCAAACACCCAAACTTAACAGCTTACAATTTATCATTTATTAAAACCTTCTATATGCCTGGCAACCAGTGATCACAGCAGTTTACAATATAGAATCCAAAATGAGAAAGGAACTCCATTGTAGATAGGATAGGCCTAACCTAAACCATATATGCAACAGATCTTAAGTCATAAGAAAACAAAACCCACAAACACTATTGCTAATTTCCCTTTTCTTCAGAAACATCAGGAAGGCGAAATGCTTGGGTAAAGAAATGTGTTTTTAGTTTTTTGTAAAGTTAGGAAAGGATTCTATTTTGCGAATATCGGATGGAAACTGATTCCACAGGCAGGTGTCAACTAAAAGAATGTACTTTTGCAGGTAGATACCCAACGTGCCCGAGTGAGGGAAGGAATAACCAATCTGTGCTGAGATAAAGTTCTATCTGGGACATAAGGAATAGTCAAGGGGTGACTTCTTGAAAAATGCTTTATGTGTCAGTATAGAACCTTAAATTCAACGCAGTAGGGAATAGGCAACCAGTGAAATTGGATATACAAAAGTGATACGTGATCAAACTTGTGGGCATTCCAGCTGCCGAGGGGGCCCGATGTTTGAGAGGGAGATTTCAAGACATGTCCCCCAACCCTGCCCTACTCCACCCAACTCCACCCCAGCCCCACCCACTCTACTTCCTGGCTTCGCCCCTGGCTCACCAAAATTCTGCAGGTCATCTCTCTTTGGGAGCAGGACCAGTCTTGCTGTGAGATTTTGCAGTTGTATTGCAAGACTCATCCTGCAGCAGCAAGAGATGACATCTTTATTAACACGTCTCCTGCCGCCAATGGATAGGGCTGTCAACTTTTTGACAGAGAACACAACCTGACACCTGCCCTGCTCCATGCCCCTCCCTTGCTCCTCTGGTTCCTTGTCCTGCCCCCATGCCCTGCCCCAAATCCTTTGCCACATCAACTGTTGCACCCTTTGCTCCACTCTTCTACAATCAACTGTCTGCACTAGGATTGCTATTTCAGAAGAAAAAAACTGCCAGAAATACGGTCTAATATTAAATCAAACTAAAATTATATTAAAGTTTTAGTGTCCCCCTCAACAAGGCCAACACACAATCCCTCCATTGGAAAACACTATGCACAAACACACTCAGAACCTCACCGTATCATAACAGCACTAATTCCAAGAGAAAGAACCTTATTCGTAAAAAGGAAGCCCTAAAACATCAATACACACCTGGTGAGAAAACAGAACAAGCAGGACTGCTGCAGATCTCCACACAGAAGTTACATTACTGCATCTTGGTCACATGTGCAAAACACTGACAGACCCCCCCCCCCCCCCCCCCCCCCCCGCAAATATGAAATGTGGGACCACAGGTCAGTAACAGAGATATGAACTTAGGCAGTCGGAGGCTCAGCTGTTTGGAGAGGCTGAAGTGGGAGGGGCTGGGGCAGAGCCGAGCTGGGACCTCAGTCTGTAGTCGTTTGACATGCAGAAAGAAGGGTCAGCAAAGTAGTTGCAAGTAGTACCTTTTTAAAAATTTAGGTATAAAATATTTATCAAATGCCAAAGAATAAAATGGAAAGAAAAGTAAACCGTGTAAACTTGAGTATAGAGAGGTCTCTTTGGCAACTGAATTAAAGCAGATTGAAAAACATGTTTGTAGATGATGCCTAGGCTTCCATGAAGGTCTGCAGCCAGTCTGCTTCTCTCTTACACAACTTCCTCAGCCATCAGATCCTGTCTGATGTAATGACAAACTAAAATTATGTTAAAGTTTTGATATCACCTCAGTAAGGCCAGTACTCAATCCCTCCACTGCAAAATACTACACTCTACCTAATGCTCCCCTTTCTTTTCCCTTCCTCCTGCACTACCTCTCAATTCCCATCACCCCTTCATAGTCCATCCCCCTCTCTTCCCCTCCCCCAGTCCAGTCTCTATCTCCCCCACCACCACCACCAGCAGCTGGTTCACATCTATAACTACCCTCTCCCTCCTGAGTCCAGCATCTCTTCATGTCTGTCCATCTGTCCTCCCCTCCTCCCCACCCCCAGGTCAATCACATGCAACTCTCTTTCTCTCCATCTCACAGGTCCAGCATCTCTCCCCTTCCCCTTTCCTCCTGCGTGGTTCCAGCACCTTTCCCTCCTTCCCCACAGTCCAATGATCCCTCACACTTGCCTTGATTGCTGCTGGTACTGGCACTGCAGCGATTACAGCAGTCTGCTTCAGTCTTGGCCTTCCCTGCCACGCATCCCGCCTCCTTTGATGCAACTTCCTGTTCCGCATAAGCTAAACACTTGGCAGGGAAGGCCAAGACTATGAGACAGGCTGCTGTAATGCCTGCAGGGCCACCACTGGCAGCGCTCAAGGGAGCAGGAGAGATGCCAACAGCCCAGGACAATGCCTGCCCTGAACTGAAAGCTGGAGGGGGGAGGAGAAACCTCTCAAATCCCCTGTTGCTGGTTGCTGTAGTGGGCTCTTTGCTACGTGCTGTGTTGGGATGCCATCGGTTTTTGACTTGGTGGGGGCTGGTTGCATTTGCAGCTGGAGAGGCTTAGCCTCCCCAAGCCTCTTCTACTGGGCAATTATGGATATGAAAACAAAAAATCTGTAAACATCAAGAAGCCAGACTTGCAATAATAGAGAAATAGAAACTGAAATGTAAGATATCAGAGATACACATTTCACAAAGTTGTATGTTCCAACTAATATATTCAAAATAAAAGTTTTCTCTACCTTTGTAGTCTGAGCATTTTATTATTCGATTTGATCCACCAGTGAAGTACATGTAATTGTTTTTTCCTCCCCCATTAGATTGTAAGCTGCTCAGATACCAGTTGATGGGCCCTTAACAAACTTGAAACTTGATCCAAGTGTCTCGTCTGCTTTTCTGTTCCTCCTGTCTTTCCAGGATCTCCTGTACATTTGACATTTCTTCTCTCTCCATCTTCCCTCTGCATCCTGTCCAGCATCTCTTCTCTGTTTCCCTGTTCCTATCCTCCCCCATGTTCAGCATCTGACCTCTTAGTGTCCCTATCCTCTCCTTATATTCAGCCCCTCTCATACCTATCCCATCACCTCTTTTCTATCATTTCATCTCTGTAACCATGTACCTATGATTATCCCATGCCCAGCATCTCTCCTCTGTGCCCTGACCCTTCTTTTTCTCTTCCCTTTCTCCCACACTCCCCACCTGGTCCAGCATTTCTCCCATGTTCTCTCTCCTGTCCCCCTCTCTCACGGTCAAGCACATCTCCCTCTTTCCCTTCCTGGAGCCAGTGTTTCTCCTCCTCTGGAAGCCTGGATTGGCCGCTGTCGGAGACACGCTGGGCTTGATGGACCCTTGGTCTTTTCCCAGTATGGCAGTGCTTATGCACTTATGTACTTATCTGTTTCCCCCACCAATCCAGTCTCTGTCTCTTCCCTCCTGCCTAGGGTTACCATTTGTCCGGATTTCCCCGGACATGTCCTCTTTTTGAGGGCATGTCCGGGGCGTCCGGCGGGTTTTGCCTGCATGCACGTTTGTCCGGATTTCTGGACAAACGTGCGTGCGGGAGGGCGCGCGTGCGTGCAGTTGCGCGATCCATCGGCGCCGTGGGTCTCCCCTCACCTTCCTTACCATCTTCCCTGGTGGTCTAGTGACGTCTTTCGGGGCAGGAAAGAGTCCCCTCTTTCCTGCCCGGAGCTCTGCCTTGCCCATCCTCCTTCTCGGTCTCTGCTGGTGATTCAAAATGGCCACCGAGAGTTGAAGTCTCGCGAGGCCGCTTCAACTCTCGGCGGCCATTTTGAATCCTCAGCCGAGACCGAGAAGGATGTAGGCAAGGGCAGGCAGCGCTCCGGGCAGGAAAGAGGGGACTCTTTCCTGCCCCGAAGACGTCACTAGACCACCAGGGAAGATGGTAAGGAAGGGGAGGGGAGCATGTGACAGGGGGAGGGGAGTATGTGATGGGGGGGTGCGGGGGAGGGGACTATGTGAAGAGGGGAGGGGAAAGGGGGCGGAATTACGATCCAAAAGGGGCGTGGCAGTGGGCGTGGCGGGTGCAGGCGGGGGCGTGGCATGTGTCCTCTTTTTCAGAGGACACAAAATGGTAACCCTACTCCTGCCCCTCCCCTTCCCGGGTCCAGAATCTCTCCCTTTTCCCCTCCTCCAGTCCGCTCTCTCTTCTTGTCCCCCTTCCTGGCAGGTCTAGCATATCTCCATTTCCTCCTCCAGTCCAACACATTTCTATCTCCGACTCCTTCCTCCCCTCCCTGCACATCTCCATCTCCCTTCTTCCCCCCTCCCCCAGGTCCAGCAGATCTCCATTTCCCTCCCTCCCCAAGGTCCAATACACATCTCCATATCCTTCCCACCTCAGGCCCAGCACATCTCCATTTCCCTACCCCCTCTCCAGTTACAGCACATCTCCATCACCCCCCCCCCCCATGTCCAGCACATCTCCATCTCCCAACTGTCTCACTGAAGTCCAGAACATCTCCATCTCCTTACTCCCCCCCCCGATCCAGCACATCTCCATCTCCCTCCTCCCCATATCTAGCACATCACCATTTCCCTCCCTCCAATCCAGAACATCTCCATCTCTGTCTCCCCCCCCCCTCCAGGTCCAGCAAATCTACATTTCCCTTCCCTCCCCCTCCATCTCTTCCTACTACTACTACTACTTAGCATTTCTATAGCGCTGCCAGGGTTACGCAGCGCTGTACAAGTTTAAACATGGGGAGGACAGTCCCTGCTCAAGAGAGCTTACAATCTAAAGGTAACAAACTAAGTAGTCAGTGTAGGTATCATGAAGGGGGAAGGTGGTTATACGCCAAAAGCAAGGGAGAAGAGATGGGCTTTGAGTAAGGACTTGAAAATGGGCAGGGAAGGCGCCTGGCGTATAGGCTCGGGAAGTCTGTTCCAGGCATAAGGTGATGCGAGGCAGAAGGGGCGGAGTCTGGAGTTAGCGGTGGTGGAGAAGGGTACAGATAGGAGTGATTTGTCCTGAGAGCGGAGGTTACGGGTGGGAACATACGGAGAGAGGAGGGTAGAGAGGTAATGGGGGGCTGCAGATTGAGTGCACTTGAAGGTCAATAGGAGAAGCTTGAATTGTATACGGTAGCGGATCGGGAGCCAGTGAAGCGACTTGAGGAGAGGGGTGATATGAGAGTATCGGTTCACGCGGTAGATAAGACGTGCGGCGGAATTTTGGATAGATTGAAGGGGGGATAGGTGCTAAGTGGGAGACCAGCGAGGAGAAGGTTGCAATAGTCAAGACGAGAGGTAACGAGCGAGTGGACGAGGGTTTGGGTGGTCTGTTCAGAGAGGAATGGGCGAATTTTGCTAATATTATAGAGGAAGAAGCGACTCACCCCTTGATGATTCCAGTACCTCTACCTAACCCCACAAATGAGTCCAGCATCTCCCTCTCATACCCCAAGTCCTTCAATTCGATCACCAGCAGCGCCTGCAATTAAGGTAGACCGGAGGACATCTCTGCCAATGTCAGGGTTTTCCCTGTATAGTGTCCCACCCGCGTGTAAACAGGAAGTTGCATCATAAGAGGGAGGGTGCTGTACAAGGAAAGCTCCAATGAGGCAGCTGCTTCCAGTAATTGAGGCCAAGTAGGAGGACCAAGGGGGACTGAAATCAGAAGCAGTGGATGAGGAGAGGAAAATGGAGAGATAGAGAGTTTGGAGGCTGCTGAGCAGGAATTCTTCACTCCCCAGCAGGAGTCTCCCGCTAGATGCAGAATTGGCAGGTCTGTAGCAGGTATTTGCTTAAAAGAAATATGCTGTGGCCCTACTATCCATAGTAGTAGGATCAGGGAGATAAAAGAGTCTGGACTTTTTCTGAGTTGGGAGTATGGAGTAAATGACCTCAAAGCTACTGTAAATAATTATTTTTTCCACTTGTTACCTTTTATACTGCTACTGCCTCTGCCACATTGTACTTTCATTGCCAAATAAGTGAAGTCCTTCATCATGCCTAAAATATCTGATGAATCAGATAAACTTTTATAAACAAGATCCCTTGATTTCTGCTGCATTTTCATCTTTATTAAAACTAGATAATCTTATGCTCATTCCATCTGACACTTCATTGAAGTCATCCTTATGGTATAACCCTAATATTCACATAAATAAACATCCTCTCCAATGGAAAGAATGGTTTCACAGTAACATTTGGACTGTTGAAGATGTTTTTTCAAGTAACAAATTAAAACCGTTCTCAGTTCTTCAAACCCAGTTCAATCTGCATCCTACCCAATATTTCCGTTGGATTCAGTTGAAACATTGTTTTGACTCCATCCAGACTTATTTATCATCCCGACTGGCTGCTCCTTCTCTTTTTGATTTTGTTTCTTCAATCACATCAAAAGGTCATGTTGCCTCTAAACATTTCAAGTTCATGATTACTTCACTCTACAGTGGAAAAGCTAGTCTACAATCCATATGGGAATCTGAGTTGAAATGCCACCTGACAGATCAGCAGTGGAGTTCGTTATGGACCAGAATCAGTAGACCTATAGCACAGTGGCGTAGCCACAGGTGGGCCTGAGTGGGCCAGGGCCCACCCATTTAGGGCTCGGGCCCACCCAACAGTAGCACACGTTTAGCGGTAGCTGGTGGGGATCCCAAGCTCAGCCAGCTGAAGACTTCCCCCTGATGGTAACAAAAACACTACTGTCCACAATACTGGCACCTGAGCATGCTCATTTTTCAGCACATGCTTGCTGTGGGCTGCCAAGGTGGAAAGAAGTGTTTTCCCACCAGCTGAGATATTTTTTGGTGGTGGTTGGGGGGGGGGGGGGGGGGGGGGAAGAACACTTGGTGCCCACCCACTTCTTGCCTAGGCCCACCCAAAATCTGTTGTCTGGCTACGCCCCTGCTATAGCATCTGCAAATTATTTGCAATCCCTCTTCTTTCCTCATCACAGGTCGTTGTGGACTCCTCACAAAATGAAAATTGCTGGTCTTTTGGATAATAACTTATGTTGGTCTTGTAAATCAGCTATAGGAACTTTCAACCATATTCTTTTTGATTGTTCTAAAACCTTCAAATTTTGGAATAATATTTGGCGTGTGATTGCTGATATTTTTCATTTGTCTGAAGTGCTTTCAATCAGTAAAATCATATTTGGTTCGCCTGTTATTGAAAGTGTTTTAGTCAAATATTCCTCCAAACTGTATGATACGTTAATTGCTACAGGCTTAAAAATGGTTTTAGCAAATTGGAAGGATAATTCCTTTCTTAATTCTCACTTTTGGTGGCATTCTGTTTTACAAATACACAAATTTGAATTATCTTTAGCCATCAAAGTTAAAAATTCCTTATATTTTGACAAAGTGTGGTTGCCTTTAAAAACATCTTTCTTTAAACAAGAGTTCTCCATAGTATTTGAGTGTAAATTGCAGATTCTGTTTTGAATATATTTATAACTTGCTTTCCCTTAACCTCCCCTCCTTTACCTCCCTACCTTTCCCTCCTCTGTTACTTATATATTGATATTCTTTGATATGACTATTTGATTATTCCTTGTATTTTCCATCTCATATCCCTGTATCATTATAAATTAATCAAATTTCAAATGGTACCAGATAAACTTTTATTTGACTTTCTAATCTCTATTGCCATTAAAATTATCGTAAATCACTGGAAGGATAATTCATCTCTCTCTTACCAAATGTGGTGGAAATGGGTTATTTTATATAAGAATTATGAATCCAACCTTCGCTGTCATACTTTCCCAAACTCTAGGAAATCATTAAAATGGAAAATGCTAGATACATATATTTTCTAACTTATAATTTGCAAGGCCAGCAATAATCCACTTTTGAGTCTACTACACCTTTATCCTTATATAAAATTCTTTATTACTCATGCTTGGGGTTTTTTGTGCTTTATTTAACTTATATTGTTCTCACAAATGTGACACTTATGTAATCTATTTCATGAATGTTACTCATATTGTTAATATTTGAAACTACAATATTTAAAATGGTATTTTGCTATGTATATTTTTTAAAAATAAGT
The DNA here is from genome assembly GCF_901765095.1 of Microcaecilia unicolor. NCBI lineage: Eukaryota > Metazoa > Chordata > Amphibia > Gymnophiona > Siphonopidae > Microcaecilia > Microcaecilia unicolor. The sequence continues at coordinate 360,868,783 of NC_044035.1, read as the reverse complement.
CTTGGGGCTCCTTCTGCAGAGTGGCGCTGCCGATTAGCGCGTGCTAAATGCAAAGAAGGTCGTGGGAGTTGAATAGGCTTCTTTCAGCGCACGATAATCGGTAGAGCCACATTGTAGAGGGTGCCCTTAGTAGATTTGCATCTAGTGAAATGTTTCTCTCACCTTGGTTGTAATGTGATACAGCTTATTTGTAAAAATAATTAAAAAAAAAAAAAACCTACTCCCCTTGGGCTGGGCTTCCTCCCAGTCACTCCCCCAATCAGTGACACAGGGACTTACTGCTCTTAATAATCCCTACCTAACAGGGTATTACATATGCTACAGCCTCCTAAAGAAATCTGCCTCCATTGACTTTGGGATAGGCCACCCTTGGCATATGTACAGCAACTGAAGAGAATTTGGCTGGTCTTTTCTTGTTGTTTACAATAACGTTCGTTGGATTGTTGTCATTTTGTGTGTGGGTAAAGTCAATTGTGATTCTGTGACTGTTGTAAAGATTGTCACCTGCCTGGCGTCCTCACGTGCTCTAGACAAATATTCCTCCAAACTATATGATACGTTCATTGCTGTAGGCTTTAAAATGGTTTTAACAAATTGGAAGGATAACTCCTTTCTTAATTCTCACTTTTGGTGGCATTCTGTGTCTTACAGATCCACAAATGTAAGCTATCTTTAGCCCTCAAAGTTCGAACTTCCATATATGTTGATAAAGTGTGGCTGCCTTTAACAACCTACCTTTCTTTAAACAAGAGTTCTTCCTATTACTGAAGTGTAAATTGCAGGTTTTGCTTTGAATGCATTCACAAATTGCCTCCCTCCTTTTCCTCCTTCTGTTACCTGTCCACTGATATTCTTTGGTGTGATTACCTGATTATTTCTTGTAATTTGTATTTCCTACCCCTGTTATTAAAATTTAATAAAAAATTTGTAAAAATGAAAAATGTAAAGATTGTCACTACTACTACTATTTAGCATTTCTATAGCGCTACAAGGCGTACGCAGCGCTGCACAAACATAGAAGAAAGACAGTCCCTGCTCAAAGAGCTATGTAATAAAAGTGAGCCAAGTATAGGACAATCAAGCCATTGTGACATCACTGATGAGGTTGGCTCTTATTGGTGGCCTGAGGCATTATGACATCACAATATTAGCTCTGGTTACAAGAGACTACTACTACTACTATTTAGCATTTCTATAGCGCTACAAGGCGTACGCAGCGCTGCACAAACATAGAAGAAAGACAGTCCCTGCTCAAAGAGCTATGTAATAAAAGTGAGCCAAGTATAGGACAATCAAGCCATTGTGACATCACTGATGAGGTTGGCTCTTATTGGTGGCCTGAGGCATTATGACATCACAATATCACCTCTGATTACAAGAGACTACTACTACTACTATTTAGCATTTCTATAGCGCTACAAGGCGTACGCAGCGCTGCACAAACACAGAAGAAAGACAGTCCCTGCTCAAAGAGCTATGTAATAAAAGTGAGCCAAGTATAGGACAATCAAGCCATTGTGACATCACTGATGAGGTTGGCTCTTATTGGTGGCCTGAGGCATTATGACATCACAATATCACCTCTGATTACAAGAGACTACTACTACTACTATTTAGCATTTCTATAGCGCTACAAGGCGTACGCAGCGCTGCACAAACATAGAAGAAAGACAGTCCCTGCTCAAAGAGCTATGTAATAAAAGTGAGCCAAGTATAGGACAATCAAGCCATTGTGACATCACTGATGAGGTTGGCTCTTATTGGTGGACTGAGGCATTATGACATCACAATATTAGCTCTGGTTACAAGAGACTACTACTACTACTATTTAGCATTTCTATAGCGCTACAAGGCGTACGCAGCGCTGCACAAACACAGAAGAAAGACAGTCCCTGCTCAAAGAGCTATGTAATAAAAGTGAGCCAAGTATAGGACAATCAAGCCATTGTGACATCACTGATGAGGTTGGCTCTTATTGGTGGACTGAGGCATTATGACATCACAATATTAGCTCTGGTTACAAGAGACTACTACTACTACTATTTAGCATTTCTATAGCGCTACAAGGCGTACGCAGCGCTGCACAAACATAGAAGAAAGACAGTCCCTGCTCAAAGAGCTTACAATCTAATAGACAAAAAATAAATAAAGTAAGCAAATCAAATCAATTAATGTGAACGGGAAGGAAGAGAGGAGGGTAGGTGGAGGCGAGTGCTTACAAGTGGGGCATTTTTACACAGCGCTGCAGGATGTGGCTCTATTTACATTTCAATGTTTTGACCCTTCTTTAAGGTTTTTTATTAGAAGATATAATCAATTCTGGATTTCCAATTGAATAACACTTAAATTGCAAAGAAAAGAAGGCCTGTCAGTTGAGCGCCCAATCCTTAGTTGCGCAGTCGTCGTCCTTTTGCTTCCGGGTTAGTTAGTGCGCCTGCGCCGTAGCTTCGTTTCCTCTTCCGGGGCCGTTACAGCGCTGTTGACGTCACGTCCGGTGCGTGGGCCGGAAACCAGCCGGGAGGCGCGTTGGCTGCTGCTGCTGTTGCTGGGAGGACGCGATGCCGGAGCTGGCGGTGGAGAAGGTGGTGGTTCACCCGCTGGTGCTGCTCAGTGTGGTGGATCATTTCAACAGGTCAGTACCGGAGCCGGGTCCGACTCACGACTCAGGCCTGGTCCCGCCTCTGCTGACTCATGACAGGGGCCTGGACACATCTCCCTCTGCTTTCCTGCTGCTGACTCACGATGGGGGCTGGGGCAGGAGTAAAGTTATAGGCAAGCTAGGCACTTGCCTAGGGCCCTCTCAGATGCACTAATTCACTGGCAGAAGTGCAACTACAGCCACCAGTCTCCACAGAAGTTTGTCTAGAATCCTTGCATTGGCCCCCTTTGTATTGCCCTGCTTGTACAAGTTTTAAAATCTTCTATATCTTCTTCTATATATATAAAAGGCGACCCCAACGTTCTATGAAGCCTCCAGCCGGAAGTGTGAAGCGCCAGAGATATCCGGTTTCCCCATGAGTGAAGGAAAACAGCACAGCAGGAAATCCCTCTCTCTGTAACAGTGAAGGACTCAGAGGGGGGAGGGGAGACAGATGCCCTCACTCTAACACAAACACAGAACAGCAGGAAACTTAACACTGAAGGACTGGACTCCAAGAGGGGAGGGAGAGAGGGCAGAGAGCAGGGACACACACTCCCACATGCACACTCTGAAGAAAACCTTGCTAGCCCCCGTTTCATTTGCATCAGAAACGGGGCTTTTTTACTAGTCTATATATATATAAAAGGCAAGACCAACGTTCTATGAAGCCTCCAGCCGGAAGTGTGAAGCGCCAGAGATATCCGGTTTCCCCATGAGTGAAGGAAAACAGCACAGCAGGAAATCCCTCTCTCTGTAACAGTGAAGGACTCAGAGGGGGGAGGGGAGACAGATGCCCTCACTCTAACACAAACACAGAACAGCAGGAAACTTAACACTGAAGGACTGGACTCCAAGAGGGGAGGGAGAGAGGGCAGAGAGCAGGGACACACACTCCCACATGCACACTCTGAAGAAAACCTTGCTAGCCCCCGTTTCATTTGCATCAGAAACGGGGCTTTTTTACTAGTCTATATATATATAAAAGGCAAGACCAACGTTCTATGAAGCCTCCAGCCGGAAGTGTGAAGCGCCAGAGATATCCGGTTTCCCCATGAGTGAAGGAAAACAGCACAGCACGAAATCCCTCTCTCTGTAACAGTGAAGGACTCAGAGGGGGGAGGAGAGAGATGCCCTCACTCTCTCTGTATGCATAGACATGTCCCAAACATCAATATGGAGCACAGGTCATAAATAAGTAGTAGTTTGATATCTGGAGATCTAACTGCCTCACACAACCATCAGAACATACAATTGTTCTATCGCAATGAGCGAAATGGTGTGGTGCAAATCCTCATCGGCTCCTCTCATTATTCACCAACTATTCATTACATTCTTATATTTCTTTTTTGTAAACCACATATATGAGTGAGTAATGAGAGGAGCCGATGAGGATTTGCACCACACCATTTCGCTCATTGCGATAGAACAATTGTATGTTCTGATGGTTGTGTGAGGCAGTTAGATCTGATGGTCTCCAGATATCAAACTACTACTTATTTATGACCTGTGCTCCATATTGATGTTTGGGACATGTCTATGCATATTATTCAATAGTCCCCACATCCTCTTCTTTTGGTGTTTTTTTTTGTGAAGAGTCTCACTCTCTCTGTAACACAAACACAGCACAGCAGGAAACTTAACACTGAAGGACTGGACTCAGAGGGGGGAGGGGAGGGAGAGAGGGCAGAGGGCAGGGACAAACACACTCCCACATGCACACTCTGAAGAAAACCTTGCTAGCCCCCCGTTTCATTTGCATCAGAAACGGGGCTTTTTTACTAGTGTTTTATATTACAGTGGGCTCAGTGAGCTTGTTTGCCTAGAGCTTACTAAGGGGTTAATCCAATCATGGTTGAGGCCTGGCTCTGTTCTCGCTCCTCTCCTGCCTCCTGCACTTACATATATTTATATATACAAACACATCCCCTGGAGAGAGCTTCCAGAGCCACTCTACTTAGGTGCTGCTCCTCATTCATTACCAGGGCCTGGCTCTGCCTCTCTCCTGCACTTACACATATGGATATATACAAACACATCCCTCTGCTTGCCTGCTGTTGCCTCATGCTCTGGCTCCAGCTCCCCAAAGCAAGAGCTGACCAAGACTCCTCTGCTTACCAGGCTCGGGCAGATTTAGTCCCTTTTACAGCTTTCCCTGACACACACACACCCCTGAACTTGCTGTTGCTGACTTGGGCCTGGCTCTCCTTTCCCCTCCTACACTTTGTTATATACAGGTAAACCCATCCTCTGGAACGAGAGCTGCATGAGTCCTCGTTCCCCAAAGCAACAGCTGTCCAAGACTCTTCTGCTTACCAGGCTCAGGCAGATTTAGTCCCTTTTACAGATTTCCCTGACACCATGGCTATAATCCACAGCCTCTTCTTTCTCTCTCTCTTTGCTTTTCAGAATAGGTAAAGTTGGCAATCAGAAGCGAGTGGTTGGAGTGTTACTGGGCTCCTGGCACAAAAAAATCTTGGACGTGTCCAACAGTTTTGCAGGTGGGTTTTTTTTCATCATTTCACCTGACTGGTGCTAGTCCCTTTATTTGACCTTGTCTGCACCTAGATTCTGTCATTCTCCTTTACTCATTGTGTATTAACAACCAATCACAGGATGAGTGGTGTAGCCAGCAGGGCTCTTCCAAAAAGAATAAGAGGATGAATGGAGAGTACCAGACCCGATACGGCACTGTGTTTCAGCTAAGTGCCTGCTTCAGGAGCCTAAGGTCAAAACAATCTGTGGTATAACTCGAACATATATAAAAAAAGAAATAAAATGTGTAAAGCACATTGATAGGAAATGTATCTAAATCATTGTAAAATACATAAACTATAATATACATACACACAAATAGATTTTTATAAATGAATATATAAAAAACGGGGGTACGGACTACTTGAAAATATGCACATGTGTATATAGTAACTGTAATGTGTAAAGGATTAAAGCAGATATGATATTAAATATAAATGCATACAAATTCAACATTACAAATGAAAAGCAGGAAATGGTTATGAAGCAGAACAACACACCTTTATATAGTTTTTCAATGTCTGAACTCACATTGCCAGAAAACACGCTGTCTGTAGAAAAGAAAAAGGGACATAAGACAAAACTGTGGGAAAACACTGGGCACGTAAAAAAAAGTGATAGTGCCGGGTTGTGGCTGGGAGACCTGGGGCCTAGAGCTATGCTGGACACATTGTATAGGAGGCACTTACAAAAGGCTAATGGTTAGGACTCCTCCTCTGCGTGTGATATCTTGGAATGTATCGGGGATAAATTCCCCAGTGAAGCGGACCAAGATACTAACATGTCTAAAACACCACCAGGCCTCTATTGCATGTCTGCAGGAGACTAAGTTGTCGGACGAGGAACACCAGAAATTGAAACAACAATGGGTGGGGGAATGTTATTACTCATCGGCCACAGGCCGTAAGGGAGGAGTAGCAGTCCTCATAAAGAGGGGCCTCCCCTGCGAGTCACGGGTAGTGGAAAGAGATAAGGAGGGCAGATACATTTTGATACACATAAATTACATGAGCCAGAATTATTATCTTTGTGGTATTTATGGGCCCAATACCCGTGACCCAAGTTTTTTTCCAACCTTAGTAAAATTAGGACTAAAATATGACACGGCACCATGGATAATAATGGGAGATTTTAATCAAGTGTTAAACCCAGATCTGGACCGATCATCGTCCACGGCTTGGGGGGCAATGGGTAAGGGAAAAGGTTTAGATTATTTATGTGACACGCTAAATCTGGTTGATCCCTGGCGGCTGCTGAACCCTACGCAAAGGGATTACACCCACCTCTCGAGGGTTCACCGGACGTGGTCTCGTATCGACTATATATTGGTATCGGCCCCCTTGTTCTCTGCAGTACACTCTGCGGAGGTGGGACCGATGGCTATTTCAGACCATACGTTAATTTGGATAGATGTGGAATTGGGGCCACCTATTGAACAACATAGGCGATGGAGATTCCCGGCATATTTAGCGGGAGACCCAGATTTCAGGTCTTATTTAGAACAGAAGTGGGATAGTTATATTGAGACCAATATACAGCACCAGGACACACCTGAGTTGTTCTGGGAAACATCCAAAGCAGTGATGAGAGGAGAGATCATTAGTTATGTAGCTGCCAGGAACAAGAGAATATCACAAGGCATTATCCAATTAGAGCGCCAGTACACGCAGGCCAAAAGGAAGCACCAGCAACACCCAACTGACGCCACTTATGAGCACATGATGGCAAATTTAGCAGGGCTTAACACATTGATACATGAACGAACGAAGAAATTTTTATTCAGTAGGCGATATCATTATTTTAAATTTGGCAACAGAAACGGGAAATTATTAGCAAAAATGGTAAAAACATAGACGACTAAAAAACTTATTCACACGTTAACAGCACCAGATGGTACACAGCAACACAAACCTACTGAAATCTTACAACTCTTCACAGACTATTTCAAGAAGCTATATGGGGCAGACCCAGAAGCAGTAGGACCAGCGCCCGGGGACTATTTAGAGGACTCGGGAATGCCACGCCTGCCCCAAGAAATTAGGGACCAGCTTAACGCCCCCATAAGAGCTCAGGAAGTGCAGAAGGTGATTAAGTCCCTTGCAGGAGGCACAAGCCCGGGGATAGATGGGTTCTCCACAGAATACTATAAACTTATGGGACACAGGGTGGGTGGGCCTCTTACACTATACTTTGAGGATGTGGTGGAGTGTGGAGCATGGCCTCTTAGAGTGAATGAGGCCCTAATAACCCTGATACCTAAACCGGGTAAGCCCCCAGAAGCTTTAGAAGCATATAGGCCAATATCTTTATTGAATCTTGATCTCAAAATACTGGCCAGACTCCTAGCAGATAGGCTAGCAAAACACTTACCGTCTTTGATAGGGGATCATCAAGTTGGTTTTGTGAAAGGGAGGCACCCTGGGCTCAATGTCAGGCGAGCCTTGTTAGCGCTAGCACAGAGTCAAGAGCGAAATGATCCGCTCCTACTAGTGAGTCTTGACGCGGAGAAAGCGTTTGACAAAGTCAGCTGGGCATATCTTTTTGAGGTATTGAAATATGTGGGACTAGAGGGCTGGTACCTCAGAGCGATTTTAACATTGTATGCAGCACCCACAGCACGTGTTATAGTAAACAATATGATATCTACACCCTTTCCAATACAAAGAGGAACGCGGCAGGGCTGTCCTCTTTCGCCCCTTCTCTTTTTATTATATTTAGAGCCCCTGCTGCGCTCGGTCAGTAAGAACAAGGAGATTGCAGGAGTAACAATGCCGCAGACTGAAATTAAGGTGCTAGCGCTTGCGGACGATATCCTGCTTACACTTACAAGGCCACAGGGCTCCCTAACGGGATTGTTGGAAACAGTAGAGGAATTTGGATATTACTCAGGATTCAAATTAAATAAACAAAAATCCGTAGCTCTGCCAACTAATGAGACAATAAAGACACAGTGGGAGGGATCCTTCCCGCTGCAATGGGGCACAAAAGCGATTAAATATTTGGGAATATACATTCCAACCCAATTGAATAAGGTACACGCCCTCAATTTGCGACCATTGTGGGATACCACAAAGACAGCTTTACTGATGTGGCAAAAATTACCCCTCTCACTATTGGGGCGGGTAGCGCTATACAATATGATCCTCGTACCTAAGTGGACGTATGTGGTGCAGGTGCTCTCATTGTTTCTAACTCATAAAGAGGAGGTAGACCTCCATAGGATGCTTAAGCGATTTTTGTGGGATGGACGTAGGGCCCGAGTGTCATTCAAACAAACATATCTACCAAAGGACAAGGGAGGATTGGGTGTACTGAGTGTGAAATGGATGTCGGTAGCAGGATGCATGCGACACATAGCGGATTGGTTTAAGGGAACATCACACTTTTCCTTCCCAGAAATGGAATGTACGCTGTTGGGCAACATACATTTTAGCTATTGGTTGCATGTAGGGCTGGGAAGGGGGACACACCCAAAAAATATATTGACACTCTTTAGACCTATGAAAAAAGCGTGGAAATGGATCTGCAAATTATTCCAGTTAAATCCGAAGGTGACCCCATTCTTACCCCTGGGAGGAAACGCAGAGTTTCCAGTGGGCAGCTCCTCAGCTACTTTTGTCACCTGGAGAACAGAGGGCATTTTTTTTCTGTTCCAGATCATGAAGGGGGACGGCACGTTAAGGACAAAGGAGGAGTTGTATAGCCGCCAGGGATTAATGTGTCAGGACTTTCTTGCATACACTCAGCTAAAGCATTATATAAGCTCACTCCCACAACGGTCACTTACTTCCAAAGTGCGCAGCCAGTTGACAGAAATATATGACCTAGAAGCACAGAGGGCGGTACCTCTTAAATATTACCATGCGCAGATTAAAGAGGCACAGGCACCAATACCATATGCTAAATTGGCACAGGAATGGTCACTAGAGCTGGGGCTTCGGGTGAGGGAAATAAACATACAGTCTTGCCTCCAGACATGCTATAAAGAATTTGGGAACACAGATATTAGAGAAACTCAGTATAAATTTTTGATGAGATTGTATGTCTCTCCCCATAGAGCCTATAAGGCAACCCTGCGGCAGAGTGATGACTGTCCGGGATGCACGGGGCAGAAAGCACACTTAGGCCATATGTTTTGGCATTGCCCACCTGTATTAGCCTTTTGGTCCTTATTATGTACACAAGTGTCAAAGATGTGGGGGGTTTTGTGGAATCGACAACCTGGCCTATTGTTTGAGATATATGCAACCAGGGGCAGAAAGAAAACAGGTCTCAAAGCCTTTTTACGGAGAGCGGTGATGATGGGGAAGAAATCTATACTTAAATTGTGGCTCAAGGAGGAAGGACCCTCGATCCAGTTGTGGCGGGCCTACATGCTCTCCTTATGCGCTATGGAGCGAAAAGATCTACCTGATTTAGCATCCCCGAGGGGAGACAAGTTCTTTAAGTGTTGGCAGCCTTTCCTGGATACTCTAACACCCTCGGCACGGAGTAGAGTGCTTAATGGATAGGCATAAGCATACTAGCAGAGCACTACCTGGGAGGAAGGGAAGGTGGGTGGGGGGTGGGGAAGGGTAGGGGGAGAAAGGGAGGGAGAGGGATTAGTTTAAGGGAAGGGGGGAGAAATAACAAAAGGTGTGACAATGTGAGACAAAAGTTACATGAAGGTTGTGAAAATGTTATACTTATTGTGATAAGACTGGAATAACACAATTGTTGATGTCACCAATAAAAGTTTATTTAAAAAAAAAAAAAAAAAAAGTGATAGTCCATATGTGTGGGTGCATGGGAATGTGACATAGTTGGTTAAAAAAAAAAAAAAACAGGGAAAGAAACGTGAGCAAAATGAAGTACTTTGAGTAAAGCTTCACTTCTGCACATAAAGGTTGGACGTTGAAAAAAAAATAAAAGTGCACAGAACAAGTAATACATAAGAGATAATATGTTATAGTTAATCGGAAGCTTTAATACTACAATACTAAAAATGAAAGTATACCAGATGTATGTGGAGAAAAAGCAAAATAACTTCCAGTGTAAGGGAAGGAATAACATATTACAGTGTGCAGTATAGACAGTGGGATAGAGGCAGCAAAGTAAATGAACAACGAACCAGAGATCGTGAAAGCAATGGGCACCAATTACCAGTGAAAAAGAAAAATGAGACTGGAGATATAAGCGCTGTCGAATGCGCTCAAAGTAGAGCAAAACAGAAGAAAAGGCTGCTTTCCACAGTCAGAAAATCATCACAATATGTAAAATGATGACGTGGTCGACCATCAAATCCTACAAAGAATACTTCACAAATCCAGAAACGGAGGAAGAGCAAGTAAAATCAAACTCTTCCCCCCCACCCCCCTCCCGGGAAGCAGAGTGCGGAGCCCTCCTCTTACCAATACTATTTAACCTATTCCCCCTTGCAAGGTCTCTATCCAAACATGGCTTCAACTCCTTCATCCTACGCCAATGACATATCAATCTATATCCCTTTCAAGAATGACCTAACTGAAATCACCTCCATAATCACAAATGACATAAGTAGTATGGAATCTTGGGCATCCACCTTCAAACTGAATAGAGAAAAAAACACCGAACGCTACACCAACATCAACACCACGGGATCATCGCTTCCAGTAGTATACAACCTAAAAATACTAGGAATCACAATAGATCACAACCTATCCCTCGATAGCCAGGCAGCAAACACCACAAAGAAAATCTATACAACACTATTTTCCAAGAGACATGTTCCGCACCCTTGTCCAAACCACGATTCTTACTCAGTGGAATCTACACTGAATGCGAGGACCAAATTCTACAGAAATTACAAACGGCACAAAATACAGCAGCTAGACTCATATTCGGGAAAGAAACGATTCAACTGTGCTAGACCTTTACTCCAAAAATTCCACTGGCTACCCATCAAAGCACACATATCCTTCAAGATCTGCTCTCTGACCTATAGAATAATCTTCGGCCTCTCACCAAAGGCTATATGACCAGTCAGACCTACCAATTTGGAACGCAACCAAAATCCTCACCCTCCACTTCCCTAGATGCCAAGGCCTAAAATATAAATCTACATCCATCACTGGCTTCTCTTATATATGCACCAAACTCTGGAACACTCTACCAAAAAACATAAAATTCATGGATGAGTATCCTTTTGAGAACACCTGAAAGCCCACCTATTCAGACAGTTCCTGTCAGGCAACCCAACGTAGAAAAGCAGATCACTGATAACACACTCCATCATCATGAAAAAGGAGAGAACTAGAGCAAGCCTACAGGATGGTCGGTTCTCTGCTATTCACTCACTGAAATAACTCCATATAGATAGATGTAGGACCACAAACGATGACATAGGTGCACATTGGCCCAACCTATATGGAGTTATTTCAGTGAGTGAATAGCAGAGAGAACCGACTATCCTGTTTTACAGATAAGTCTTCCTGTTTTTTGACTTATTCTATTATTGACAATGGACTTTGAGAAAATCATGGTAGGGTGGACTATTAATGTTCAACGATAGATGACAATGACTGGCAGATATGATGTTTCACACATACTTGAGTCACGTGTAATTTCTGAGCACATCACTTTACACAAAGAAGTTTTTATTTTACATATTTTTGAAGAGTTGATAGTTAATTGATTCCTTGGATATGTGACGACGATTAACTGGCCATGTCAAATCCAGACAAGAGAGAGAGAGTCTGGGACAGAGCCTGGAGGAACTAAGAGTTGTGCAGGTACTGGTGACATTCAGTGCATGAAATGTGTATATCATAGAGGCCATGAAAAGGTGCAAACCATACATATTTCTAGTTTTTATTCTAATATTGCTGGGAGCAGATCTGGAATTGCAACACAGCATTTTTTTCTGGTAACTACTTTTCTAACTATGTAGAAATTTGTGGTTTGACATTTGACCTATGCTAACTTGTGAAAAGTTGCTGGTCAGCAACTAAGAGCCAGATGCTTCTATGACTAAGGACATGTGCAGTATCCAGATAAACAATCAGAAGGAGAAGTAAGTGGTTGTGGGTAAAACTATAGCCTTAGCAAGAGGGTGGAGGGGGCTAGTATGATGACTGTGCATACCAAGGACATAGGTCAACCCATAATGAAAATATGCTTATATATGCATCACAGGCCCTAACTGCCAATATAATAAGGGAATAAATGATAGAATTTGATGGAACATGATTCATAACAGGAAACAGAATATTCTGGAAAGATTCATTAGGTAGGAAGGGTAATTATAATTGATAATGAAGAAAGGAAGAAAAAGGTATTTAAGAGGAAACAGAACTGAGGATGGCGAGCCTCAGTGTGTCCACTAGCAGGTGGACATATTGACAGCTCCCAGGGAAAACACTGTTTTTATTTGCTACATATTATACTGTATTGGGAGTTTCCTCAGCGACCCTCCAGACCGGTCAAGACGCTTGGGTTATGCACGCCTACCAGCAGAGGGAGACTGAGAACACTAAAACCTGCCAACCCCCAAGCAGCCAGTAAATCTCAGTCTCCAACAGAGGGTAGATGTGCAACCTGAGCAGTCAGCCTGGTCTGGTAGGCTTTTTTGTTACAATTTCATTAATTACTGATTGGCTTCTTTGGCAATTTGAATAAACATTTATTATGTCTAATACTTATTTAGTAGCCAGAGTTTTTCTTGCCTGGAATTCTGCCTGGGGGAGTAAAGATTTACTCGAAGCCAAGAGATCTCCAGAAGGTTACTTCTGTCTCAGAGGCAAGACAGAAAGTGAACAAATGCAGTCCTGTCTTTGCCCAGTTATCTGTCTGAGGCCTCGCAACTACCAAATGTGCAGAACACTGCAATGATGGGAGATCACTTGCACGGTCATTTAAGAGTTTGCAACAGGGAAGAAATTCTTACTGGGGCAAACAGACATCCCAAGAAAGACTCTGTGCATATAAAAATCTATATTTCACCACAGATGCCTTCAAAGCATTCTTGTAGCTTGGTCAGGGAAGAGCTGTTTGTAGAGCAGTACCCAATACAATTAACAAAAATTATTTGGCCAAATTTGAAGAACAGGCATTGAGCTTTAACAAATAATAAAAGAAGTATCGTGAAATCCGAGATCAAGTGTTTATTTCAGTAGGATTTATCACAGTAGAGCCTGGATTATTTGAATTTAAATCACTATTCGGCCAAATACAAACGTTTGGTACAGCTGTAGTTCTTTGGTAAGTCCGTGTTGACTGTGTCCCATGAATCCATGCCTCTCCGTATGTTCAGTAATTTTGTTTTTCAGATGTGCTCCTTAAGTGTGGCTTTTCATCAAACCACAATATTTAACGGCTCTAATACTGTCTGTCTAATGATCCGATAAAATCTGTTTTATGCTTGAGACAGTTGTAAAATATTCTTCATTTAAAATCCAGAACCTACATTGATATGTTTAAATCTTTGCTTTGCCAGTTCCCTTTGATGAAGATGAAAAAGATGATTCCGTCTGGTTTCTTGATCATGATTATCTGGAAAACATGTACGGCATGTTTAAGAAAGTGAATGGTAAGTGAGTCTGTGTAAGAATGAGTCTACCCTCCTGTCATCAGATATGTGCCAAGCATGGGACAGTCTCAGACCTTTCAAGAAATTAATCAGGAACAAACTGGCAGGCCAAGACATTTTCCCAAATCTGCTAGTCACTTAATCCTCCATTGCCCCATCTAAAAAATAAGTACCTGTATATAATATGTAAATCGCTTTAATTCTAACCACAGAAAAGCAGTTTATCAAATCCCAACCCTTTCCTTAGTATAGGAACCATTCTTGAGAGATTTAAGTTTCATAGGAGAAGTCTTTGAAGCAATACCAAAATGCAGATTAAAAGCCAAGAGAGATTTTGCATTAATGTGCTTCTTAACTATCGTGTTTAGTTGGAGGCTTAAGACAGCGTGTGAATGTGGTCTCCACTGAATTGTCTTGGATTTTTGTCCTTGATATACATAAGACTACAAGTGTTAAGGTATCGTGATTTTCACTTTTGTCATGAAAGCAGTAAAATAAAGCGTAGTGGATTATTAGATAAGGTTCCCATATTCTTAGATGCTTTATTCCAGTGTTCTTCATTGCAAGGCCTGCAAACCAGTGGCTCCGTTGCTTTTTGTGTTTTCTAAAATGTGTTAACTGTTGCTTTTTAGTGGTAGCACAAGGGGAGTTACATTCAGGTACAGTAGATATATATTTCCCTCTGCCCAGAGGGCTTACTATCAAAATTTTGTACCTTAGAGATTCAACAATTTGGAGTGTTTGCATTCTTGACAGAATGAGGAAGAGGTGATGACCTTCGTGTGGGCCAGTAACAGCAAGGAGGCATGTCAGCTGGTAGAAACAGTGGTGGCAGGGTGATGGGAAAGGAAGGAGGGGAAGAGTAGAAGCAGGGCAAAGGGAAGGAAGGAGGGGAAGAGTGGAGGCAGGGCGAAGGGTAAGGAAGGAGGGGAAGAGTGGAGGCAGGGCGAAGGGTAAGGAAGGAGGGGAAGAGTGGAGGCAGGACATTATGTACCACTGATGTCATCTGATGCCACTGAGGAAATACCTTCAGCATTTGCAAGGATCCAGCTCAACGTTAGAAGCTTCAACAGGGGAGTGTGTGTCTTGAAAGACTCCTACTCTTAGAGGTGCACTGAGGCTTCCCGCGGTAATTTGGGGATGCATGAGCTACCCACGCCCTAAAAGTAAAATGCGTTTTTTGTGCTGGGGGCAGAGTGGGCGTGTTCTGCGCTAATCAGTTAGGTGGTTGTAGGGACTCGTGTGCTAACAGGAAAATTAGCACTTGGCCATTAATACTAAAAATAAGAAATATGGTCATCTTAACCCAGTAGTAAACATGGCCTTGTTTAGTAAAAAGGCTTGTAAGTTTATAACTGAGGTAATGGAGGGTTAAGAGATTCACCCAAGAGCAGCAGTGGGATTTGAACCCTGGTTCTCAGCCTACTGCTCTGGTCATCAGTCAGACTGGATTTTCTTCACTGCCGTGTTGTTGTATAACTGGTTTGTTTGGGGGGTTTTTTCCCCTAATTGATTAGTTTTCCATGTATTGAAGATGTCGTTTGTCCAAAGAAGTGAAAGCACGTACTGCCTGTGTTGGGTACCGGACTTGATTCATCTTGGTGCTCTGAAGTGAGCAAGCAGTTTTCCTGAGCTTACCTTGGTGGTTTCTTTCCGCATGGGTGTGCTGAGATTTGAAATCCGATGTTCGTTTAAGAGCCTATATGGGCCAGTGTATCCATTCTGTTTGTTGGAACACTACATTTACTTATTCAAATACTTCAAAAGGTCGTTTTTTTACATATTTAAAACAAATTCTATGGATTGATGGAGATGATTAAACAGAATGGAGCTGAGGACTCTCTAGCATAAGTTCACATTTGTTTTGGACAACTTTAGACCTCGTGCAATATGTTGGTGTTGAAAAAAGGTCTGTTTAGAGAATCTTCAAATACGGCATTTATGTAACAAACTCCTTTCTCATTCTAGTTTTTTGTTGGTTGCCTCTTTATTGGCTTTTGTGCTTCTGACTATTGACATGAATCTGCTTGGCTTTGTTTTCTGATAGTTTTCTGTTAAAATGACTGGGAGCTTCTGTGCTGCAGCCTGAAATAGGCAGGGAACTGCTTGCGTTTACTTCACAATTGGCAGGGTTTGTTTTTGGCTTGCATGTCTCATTCACGGATTTCTTTAGTCACGTGGCATTATGCAAAGAGAAATCGCTTGACAGTTCTGGGCTTTTGAAATTATTCTTGCTTTTTTCTTTACAGCAAGAGAGAGAATAGTTGGCTGGTACCACACAGGACCCAAACTGCATAAGAATGACATTTCTGTCAATGAGCTCATGAAAAGATACTGTCCCAACTCGGTAAGTTCTGCTGCAGGTCGCTTGTTCCAGCTTGATTGAGGTGCTCTGATTTCCACCCTCCCCTTCTTCCGTTTGTGCTTTTAAATGTGACTTGTTCTTTGGATGTTAGCATGGTGCGGGTGTGTACTCTGGAACTAATTAACATTTTAGTCCTCACTTGTCAGCTTTTGCTGTACGTTATTGTCTTTTAGGACATGGCTGGGACCCATGAAACCAATCCTACGTTTCAGGGTGTTCCAGCAGTTAGAGGTCAGCTGAATTTCGGTTTCAGCACCGAAACCAGACTGAAATCCGGGTTTAGGTTTCTCCCGAAAATGTGTCTGCATTTTTGGCTGAAACTCAAAACTTGACCCCTGCCCTGATCACTCACTCTTCTTTCCCCCTCCCCCACCCGACCACCTGTAGGCCCTCCCCCCTTATTCCTGCCCGGTGTTGCTGCTCTGATGTAGTGGCTCCTGAGACTTCCCACAGCAGTCTCGAGAGACTGTCTCAAGAGGTCCTGGCAGCCATTTTTCCGATTGGAACCAGCACAGACAGGAGTGAGTCTCCCGCCCGTGCTGGTTCCAGTCACAAAATGGCTGTCAGGACCTCCCAGGGCAGTCTCGGCAGCCATTGTGTTGGAGCAGCGGCATGGGGCTCATTCTTGCCCCCGAAGAGGTCACTGTGCCACCAGGGCTTCCTAAAGTAGGCCCAGGGAGGGCCTATTTGTGTGATGGGGAGTGCGGCGAGAGTTAAGGGGCCACCGCCAGGGGGAATATTCGGGTGGTGGGCAGATTCATATAAGATTTCAGTTTCTGTCAAAACCGAGCAGCCAGTTTTGGTTTCAGATTCAATTTTGGCAGAAAGCAAAGATCCTGGGTTTGGTGAGGCTGTATCAGAAAGGTTATCCTAGTTGTGGAGGACAGGTGACTTCATTTGAGCTGTGCTTTGAGAGATGTCTTTTCTCTTCCAGGTGCTAGTAATCATTGATGTAAAACCAAAGGATCTTGGGCTCCCTACAGAAGCCTATATTTCTGTGGAAGAAGTTCATGATGTGAGTTTACTTGTCCATTTCTACCCATCTTAACCTTCCTGATTCCACTCTTTGAGATACAGGATGTGTGTTTGTGTGAAATTATACATCCTGTCAATTTTGAGAAAGATCTCTCCCCTTAGTGGATCACCATATGCATGTAAAATCATGTACAGGGTGAAAAGGTCATGGATTTGATATTCTGCCTTTCTGTGATACAACCAAAGTGGTTTACATTTATTATATACAGGTACTTTCTCTGTCCCTAGTGGGTTCACAATCTAAATTTTTATTATGCCTGGTGCGCAATGAAGGGTTAAGTGACATCAACTAATTATGAAACCCCAACTGGACAATTAAAAAAACAAAATAAAAACGCAGGAGCCTTTTTGAAAGCGTATGAACCTTTTTGTCTTAATTCCCGAGGCAGTGCATTTCATATAACTGGCCCACTACTAAAATAGCCCCACAGGGTGTAGGAATGACAAGCACAGACCTGTCTGAGGAATGTTTAAGAATTTGCTATACTGTACTAATTTAGTAAACCAAAGCAGTTTACAGACTAACAACAAAATAGGAAAGGAGCGAAAAGTCAGTTCATCCTGTTAAGAAACAACGGGATCTTTCACAAACGGAAGAAGACTGGTTCTCATATACAGATTGCAAATTCACGCATTATGAGTGGACAGCGAGAACCCAAACACTGTCTCAAAAAAAGTGTGCAGAAAGCATGAACTGACATAGCTTCTTTGTATAATCTGGGCCTTCTCCTGAAGTAATACCTTACATTTAACCTGGTTTCTTATTGGTAACCAGTGAAGCCCCCTAAGATGGGGAAGGATGCTTGGGATATAAACATCCTTCAAAAATGTGCGCGACAATTTTGTGTTAATTGTAACACTTGCATTTTAGATTGGGTAATCTGACAAAAAATGTTTTAACTGGCCTGGATTACTGTAATATTGAGCGGAAGTGGGCGGTTTTGGCAGATAATTTGATGGAAGGCCAAGGTCTTGCCTCTGATCAAGCCTGGGAAGCACTCTTAACAATGCTAACTGCACTTTAATGGAAGATGAGGCCAAGACCCTTGGCCTTCTCAAAGCTGTCCTGCAGAAAATCCAAAATATGAGGTGCCAAAGACTTAAAACAGCCAAATCCGACAATCCAAGCACCACTTTCAAAAATACACCAGACTCTGCCATAAGCCAGAGAGCTAGATTGTTTCCTAGAATGTAAGAGGGTACCACTTGCTCTATCCAAATACCCTCTCTTCCTCAACCACACCCTCTCAAGGGCCAAGCTGTAAGGCAGAGTGGAGACGGGCCGGGCATTGACACCTGTCCCTGGCTCAACAGGTCCCCTGAGTCCAGTAGCCAAAGAGGAAGGCCTGTCACCAGACGCACCAGTATAACAGCCACCACCCGAACCACCGGTCCCCAATGAAGCCCAATTCTCTGAATGGTTCTGCCCTGGAGAGTCCACAGAGGAAACACATACAGGAAACCTGACGAGTGCCACTTCTATGTCAGGGCATCCTATGCCTTCTGACTTCTAATCCCTTCTCTGACTGACGAAACGGGGAACCTTTTGCATTGTGGATAGACACCATCAATTCTATCACTGAGAACCATATGTGTTCATGATGTGGTGGAAGGCCCTGCATTCCCAGGCTTCACTCCCTTGGATCCAGCACATATCTGCTCAGAAAATCTGCCGGAATGTTTTCTATGCCTGCCATATACCGCAGACAGATCCTCCAGATGATGCTGTGCCCATGACAAGCCACCTCTTCTGCCAATAGCCTACTCTTGGTACCTTCCTGTCAGTTCACATATGCTACCATTGTGGTGTTGTCCAAGATGACTTGATTGGCCTCTCAAAGTAGGTCCAGAAATTAAAGGAGTGCCAGACGAATCGCCTTCATCTCCGGTTGATTGATAAACCGTTGAGCCGCCTCCAGCAATCTTGAATCACAAGGCCCAGACAGTGGGCTCCCCAACCTTTAACGACTGTCCACTGAGGAGGTTTCAAGCTTCTGTCCCCACACAGATTGTGAGACTGTAACTACCAGGCTGTGCCTCACAGAGCCCCCAAGAAGAATTTAAATTTCCAAGGACTTGAAACTATGGTCACCACCTCAAAAAAAAAGAGCTTCCTGCAGCAGTCTCATGTGGACCCTAGTCCATTGGCACCACTTCCAAGCTGGCTGCCATCGAGCCCAGCACCTGCAGGAAGTTCCTGGCCCAAGGGCAGTGGAACTGTAGCAAAGGTTCATACCTGGGATTGCAATTTCTGAATCCAGGCTTTAGGAAGGAACTCTCTCCCTAATTTTATGTCAGACCAGACCCCTAAGTAGTCCAAAAGCTGCAACAGATGCAGCTGTCTGTCCACTGTTTCGCCCAAACATCCAGATACAGATGAACCAAGTTTATTTCCTTCCGCAGAGCCACCACTACTACTTCCATCACCTTGGGAAAGGTGCATGGAGCCATTCCCAGACCAAGAGGGGAGCACACAAAACTGATAAAGCTTCCCCAAAGGAAAGCAAAGGAGTCTTTGATGCCCCTGCTAGACCAGATTATAGAGGTAAGCCTCTGTCATATCCAAAGAAGTGAGGAATTCTTCTGACCTTGCCACCACAATGACCGACCATCATTTCCGTGCAAAAAGAGGGCACTTTGAGAGACAGATTCACCCCCTTCAAATCCAAGATGGGTTTGAATACCTTCCGGTGCCCAACTCCTTTTGTGGAACAGGAAGCACCACCTTGCCCAACGTGGAGACTCCACAAAGGCATCCGACAGGTTGCAAGCTATCTCTAATACCCACTGATTGTCAATAATCTGGGTCTACCTCTGATAAAACTCTCACTCCTACAGCCACTGGAGGCTGGACTCCCAACAGTTTCATTGGAAACAATGCTCCCATATTGACCACCATGAAAGGACTGAGTTCTCTGAAAAACCTACTGTGCTGACCTCCACTGATCTTCTAGGCCTATTCCTTTGAAACTCTGACCTCTACCTGTTGTCTTAGGCCTATCCTCTAGCAGTCTGGGTGCCTTCGTCTCACCTAGACTCTTGACCAGCTCATCCAGGTCATCACCAAACAGAGACCCCTTAAAGGGGAACTTATCAAGGTTTGACTTAGAGGCCACATCTACTGACTAGCCACGCAACCACAAGGACCTGGCCACCACACTGAGAGCCATGGACTCTGCTGACACTCTAAGAAGGTCATACAAGGCATCAAACAAGGAGGACCCTATCTCAAGTTTCGCCACCTCTTGGTCCAACAATGCCATATCGTCCCTAGACCTATCCAATATCCACTCAGACTATCACACAAGTTCTCACCATGTGGCCCCACTGCATGTAACTACCTTCACTGCCAATGCAGCCACATCAAAATTCAGTTTCAGTGAGACCTCCATTCTGTGGATCTAAGGATCCTTCAAAGCCGTACCACCATCCCCCAGAACCATATTCCTATCAGTAACTGTCGACACCATAGCGTCCACTACTGTGGGACATAATAACACTCTGTCCTTCTACAGAATACAGTACAACTGGACAATGGAGCTTGCCACTCACAAGGGGGCATCCAGGCAATTCCACTGTGCCTGGATAACATCCCTGACGTCTTGCTGCATAGGAAAAGAATGTGAGGCCTTCCTCATCCCCTTGAGCAATGGGTCCACTGTGTGGACTGGATTTAGGGTCCTCCTTAAACTTCAACAGCGCTGATACCTGGCTGATGAGCTCCTGTAACTCTTCCCTGTGGAAGACCCTCACCACAGAAGAATCCTCCCCAGAAGACTTTACCTCCTTCCAGGCATCCTCCTCCACATCCTGGCTGTTCAACAGTTCCTTGTCCTCTTCTGCAAAATCATTCTGTGAAAGAGGGGAATCTGTGTCTACAAAGACTTCCTTCTCCCAATCAGCCTCTGCTGTTTGTCGGGAGGTAGTGGTTCCTGCGGTCCCCCTGGTGCCTTGCTCAGCCTGACTCCTGCCTGACACATGCAAAATGCTTGACACATAGAATAAGTTCTGCGGAAAAATCCACTCCGGAGTCTTTCAGGGCTTGACCACCTTCAATTTGATTTGGCAGCACCGACATGGGCTCCAGCTGTGGAAACTGTTCTATTCCTGATGCTGGAACTAACATGGTGGCGGTTCTTGCCTAAGATCGGATCGCTGACACCTGCATGCTCGAACTGCTAGCCTTCACCATGTTCCTGCCGGTTATAGCTACTTACCCAATACCAGCCCTCCACCCCCACAGGTAATGCGATTCCTACCAATTCTACACTGCACCGCACGCAGGCTGAGCACTTCTTCAGTCTTTCTTTATTTCTTTCTTTTTTTTTACATCCAGAATTTAATTTTTATTTCCATCTTCCAAAATTCCAGACAGCAGATGTACAGATCAGCAGGACCCAAAGCAGTCCAAAACAAGTAGTCAGAAACAACACAGTTTATACCTAGTTGTTCAGCCACCTGTAGGATTCACCTTTGGGTTTAAACAGCAAACCATGTGTATGTAAGGTCTAGATCAAAGTTTAAAGCAAATGCCCATATGTAATACGTGGTCGCAATAATGAAACGGTGATGGAATATTCACATAGCAGGCAGACTGAGCCAACAGATTTATGTTCCACTGAACATAATTAACTTTGTATGAACTTGGCAGTCAATAGTGTGCTGAACTGGACAACGTTGGCACATTTAGGCTGAGTCTAGACTTCTGCATTAAGGTAGAGCTCTGTCCTCATTATTCAATATCTGTCTTTTAAATAATAGTAACAAAAATATCAAGTGCATTTTTTTTTTACAAGAAATGTTTATTAAAGTTTTGAAAACAGTAACATCAGTACAGAGATATCAAACAATTGGCATCCTTTCAAGATCCCTCTTCAAACCAAACTCAGTACTAGACAGTTAAGATTTCCCCTGAACCCCCCCCCCACCCCCGTCCCCTTTAAACCATACACAATAAACGATCCAGATGAATCCACTCATCCGCATTAGGATCAAACCTCCCCAATCGGCGATCCATCAGTACTTCTTCAGTCTTTCAGCATTCATTGTGATTGCTCACCCACTATGGCTAAGGATCCTGACAATTGGCCTAACTCCCCACAGCCACCCCAAACTACCCTGGAAGCGAAAGGAAGCAAGCTAAACTGCTACAGCCCAAGGGGACACAGGCTAACCAACTTGTTCTCTCTTTTTTCTTTTCCCCCCAATTCAAGCAGACAGGCTGGCTGTCTGCTGCTAGGCTGAGTAGAATAGCCAAGGCAAGCACCAAACTGTCCCGAAGGGTGAGGGACCCAGCCACCCAGGTGTGACACTGCTGCAGTGCAAGGGATTCCCAAGGGCCTTGGCCCCTGTTCAGCGCACGGCCACCCTTAAGAAGGAATAATGCAAAATATAGCGGAAAACCTTTTTTCTTTTTTGTCTCTTTTTCTTTTTTTTTTTTTTTAAACAGACCCCAGAAGACCTAATCCAATACCTGACCAGGACTGCACAGACTAAGCATGTCCACCACTTGCTGGAGACTGAGAACTACTCTGTGGCTTGCACAGCATGGTTATAAGTGAACTTAGAAGTCAGTTGTTCTCGGTCTCCACCTGCTGGTTGGAGTGCATAATCCGTTTGTCTTCCAGTCTGAAAAGACGTTAACAAAACACCCTTTGTAAATCAGGCCATATCAGAGCAATGATAGACCTCAGGGAACAGCTCTTCAACTTTATTGGGGACAGTGCTGTTACACACAGATAAAATTTGTGAAGGTATGCGATGACCCCATCTATGTTAAATGCCTTGACTATGACCTCTGGCAACAAACTTTTTTTCCATTGATCTTATTGCAGCAACAATCTTGAACCACTTTCCTCTTTAGGTATCATTTCTTGTTAATCTTGTTTTTATCTGAAATCCTGTAGGATGGAACTCCCACTTCCAAAACATTTGAACATGTAACCAGCGAAATTGGTGCAGAAGAGGCAGAGGAGGTTGGAGTTGAGCACTTGTTACGGTAATGAAGACCTTTTCTTGTGTAGCAATTTGAGCCGTTCCTGAATTTTTACTTTAAGCAAAATTAGGGTACCTGGTCGAAATAGCCCCGACCAAAACAAAAACATTTGAGTCCCCTTTGCCATTCCAGTTTGAATGCTCACTGTCCAGTTTGTCTCCCTCTTTCTTGCCTGCCTGGCACCGTAAACTCCTCCACAAGCGATCCTCCAATATTCCTGTGGGCTGCCAGCAAGAAAAATGAGCTGCTTTTGGCCAGCCCTGGAAGCGTTCCCTCTGTTGTGTCCCGCCTTGTCTGACACAACTTCTATGTCTGCGTAGGCAGGACACAACAGAAAAGCACACTTCCTCCACGACCCTCCAGACCGGTCAAGACGCATGGTTATGTCCTCCTACCAGCAGAGGGAGACTGAGAAACACTGAACTTTTGAATACTGTATATATAACCTGTGCAGTACATTCACTAGCCAGTATTTTCTCAGTCTCAGCAGAGGTAGATGGACAGCCTGTGCAGTCTTCAATAGTCTGGTGAGGTAGTTTGAATTTATAGTTAAGGGGGTTTCTCCTCTTATTTCCTTATTTGTTGGTTGGGAGTATTCCCTGTACGTGGTAAAAAAAAAAAAAAAAAAAAGTGCTTCGGGGCCCTGGGTCCGGTGGGGCCCAGTTTTCCCCCCTGGGGTGTCACACCTGTTTTCAGGTCCCTCCCCCTCTGCTGCTCTCTTTGGAGACGCTGGCAGCTTGTGCCTCGGCTGCTTTCTCTGATTGTAGCCTTGAGAGCCCCCACTTTTCAGCTGCCAAAAAGAAATTGGTAATATTTCTTTAAGAGCCGTCTGCAGTTTTGTGGGTAATATCCCTTTAAGAGTCGTCTGCAGTTTTCTTTACATAGGAACGGACGCAGGCCCGTTCCTATTACTGGCGAAAGAGAGAGAGAGCAGGGAGGATAATTGTTGTGGGAGAAAGCGGTGAAACAGAGGGTTTGCGCCGGTCAGGGCTTTGAAGTTATGGCGGGCAAACTTCTTCGCTGTCGCGCGTGCTCGCGTCGGGGTATAGAGGCGCCGGGAGGGCAGTGCCGGCTGTGCGGCGATCCGAAGCAGGTCGCGCCGGTGGCGGCACCCCCGGTGCTAATAGCGGAGGCCCCAGCTAGTTCGGGGGTGTCGGGAGTAGCAGCAACGTCGGCAGGGCCGTTTTCAACGAATTTAGTTTTGGCGGGAACGGCCGCCATTTTGAATTCCGCGCGTCCCGTGGAATCAGCTGTTTGTGGCCCGGCTGCTCCCGGATCGGCCCCGAAGGTGGCTCCGGAGGGTCCAGGAGGCGTTGGCTTTCCTCCGGATTTTGTATGGACCCTGTTTCAAGCCTGGAAGGCGGGACCCCCACCTTTGGGGGAGGGGGCTAGTGCGACCCCGGCTAAGAGGCCTCGTTTTGAGTGGGACGACGAGGAGGGATTCTCCCCTGTAGGATCTGAAGGGGCCTTGAGTGATAGCGCGGATCCTGAGGGGTTTGAGGGTCCTCAAGAGCCGGAATTGGTGGTCCCTGGGGAGGATCCTTCTGTAGTGAGAATTTTTCACAGGGAGGAGCTTGCGGAGCTCATTGAGCAGGTTTCTTCCACCCTTAAGTTCGAACAGCCAGAGGCGGTTTTGGGGGAAGCTAGGCAGGTGGATCCCTTGGTTAAGGGGATCCAGCGGCAGGCTCGGTCTTTTCCCATGAATAAGGACATCCGGGATATGGTAGTTCAAGAGTGGCTTTCGCCGGATTCTCCCTGTAAAGTGTCTAAAGCGATGTCTAGGCTGTACCCGCTCCCACAGGAAGATAGAGATTCCTTTAAGGCCCCCACAGTGGATGCGGTGGTGACAGCAGTCACCAAAGCCACGGCTATACCGGTGGACGGGGGGACTGCTCTCCGGGATCCCCAGGATAGGAGACTTGAGGCCTTCCTCAAGCGGAGTTTTGATTTGTCGGCCCTGGCCCTGCAGGCCTCGATTTGTGGGGGGCTGGTTGCGAGGACGTGTTTCAGCTGGGCTGAGAAACTCCTTGATGACTCGGTGGAGGTTGGGACCTCCGGGGTACAGGAATTAGCCAAATTGGAAATGGGATCCTCCTTTTTGTCTGATGCGCTTTATGATTTGCTCCGTGCTTCGGCCAAAAATATGGCTATGCTGGTGGGGGCACGTAGGGCGCTGTGGTTGCGAGGTTGGGTCGCAGACGCGGCCTCCAAAGCTAAGCTTTGTTCTCTTCCGTTTAAGGGGTCCATGCTCTTTGGTGAGGATTTGGATAAGTTGGTAAAAGGTCTCAGCGATGCCAAGGCCCCTCGTCTTCCGGATTTTCGTCCTAAGGCGGCGTTCAGGGGTACTTCCTCCCGAGGTCGGTTTAAGGAGGCTCGCCGGTATAGGCCCGGGAGGCCTAGTGGGGCCTTTAGAGGTCGGTTTTTCCAGCGAACACAGTCCTTTCGGGGGAATCGGCGCGGAGGCCGTGATTTCTCCGCGGGAGGACAGGGAGGACAGGTTTCGGGGCGTAATTCACAATGAAGGTGTGCGGGTCCAGGCCCTGGTTCGGGTAGGGGCTCGGCTGAGTCAGTTTTACCAGGACTGGGCCCAAATCACATCGGATCAGTGGGTTCTCGAAGTGGTGCGAGACGGGTACGCGCTGGAGTTCGACGGCTCGCCTCCCGAAAGATTCCTGGAGTCCCCTTGTCTTTCCAGACTCAAACGGGCGGCGGTGCGAGACACGTTGGCGCGGCTGATCAGTCTGGGGGCGGTGGTACCTGTTCCCGCCGCTCAGCGCCGCTTGGGCTGCTATTCAATCTACTTTGTGGTCCCAAAGAAGGAGGATGCCTTTCGACCTATTCTAGATCTGAAGGCAGTCAATGCAGCCCTCAGAGTTCCCACTTTCCGCATGGAGACATTGAGGTCGGTCATTGTCGCGGTGCGGGAAGGGGAGTTTCTCACGTCTTTGGATCTGACAGAGGCTTATCTGCACATCCCCATTCGGGCCGCTCATCAGCGATTTCTGCGTTTTGCGGTTTTGGGGAAGCATTTTCAGTCTTGTGCTCTGCCTTTCGGATTAGCAACGGCTCCGCGAACGTTTTCCAAGATCATGGTGGTAGTGGCGGCGGCCTTGCGAAAGCAGGGGGTTCTGGTGCACCCGTATCTGGACGACTGGTTGATTCGGGCAAAGTCCCAGTCGGAGAGCGAGGAGTCGACTGCTCGAGTGGTGCACTTTCTTCAGTCTCTGGGCTGGGTAGTGAACTTTGGCAAGAGTCACCTGGTGCCGTCGCAGTCGCTGGAGTACCTGGGGGTTCTATTCGATACCAGGAACGGTCGGGTCTTTCTGCCAGGCCCCCGGATTCGCAAGTTGCAGAGTCAGATTCGGCTATTTCTGTCGGAGGCGGCTCCGACGGCCCGGGAATACCTGCAAGTCCTGGGGTTAATGGCGGCCACCATAGAGGTAGTTCCGTGGGCCCGGGCGCATATGCGGCAGTTGCAGTCAGCTCTTCTCAGTCGGTGGGCGCCTCTGTCGCAGGAGTTGGATGTACGCCTTCAGCTACCGGTTTCCCCACGCCTCAGTCTCCAGTGGTGGCTAGACCCAGGCAATCTGGAGAAGGGAATGCCGTTGGAGGCTCCGCAGTGGGTGGTTCTCGTCACAGACGCCAGTCTTCAGGGCTGGGGAGCTCATTGTCTCGGTCAGGTAGCTCAAGGACGCTGGTCTCAGGTAGAAGCTCAGTGGTCCATCAATCGTTTGGAAACCCGGGCCATTCGACTAGCGCTTCTGGCGTTTCAGAGTGTGCTGGGGCAGAAAGCAGTCCGGGTGTTTTGCGACAACGCCACTGCCGTGGCTTATGTCAACCGTCAGGGGGGCACAAAGAGTCAGGCGGTCGCGGAGGAGGCGGCGCTGTTGTGTCAATGGGCGGAGGTTCATCTTCTGGCGCTCTCCGCGGCACATGTGGCTGGAGTAGACAACGTGGAGGCAGATTACCTAAGCAGGCATGCTCTAGACCCCGGAGAGTGGTCGCTTCGTCGGTCGGTGTTCAATCGCATTGTGTCGGTCTGGGGTCTTCCCGTGATGGATCTCATGGCAACAGCCCGCAATACTCAGGTTCAGAGGTTTTTCAGTCGCCGGAGAGATCCTCGAGCGGAATGCATAGATGCGCTTCTAATGCCGTGGCCGCAGGAGTTGCTGTATGTGTTTCCCCCATGGCCGTTGGTCGGTCGGGTGGTTCAGCGCATCGCTCGACACCCCGGACAAGTGATTCTGTTAGCCCCGAATTGGCTGCGTCGGCCGTGGTACGGAGATCTGGTGCGGTTGGCGATAGCGGATCCTCTGCCGTTGTCAGGTTCAGGGGTGTTGTGTCAGGGACCGATAGTTATGCCAGATCCGGATCGGTTCTCGCTTACGGCCTGGCTCTTGAGAGGCACAGGTTAAGGAGGAAAGGTTTTTCGGCCAGAGTTATCGATACGATGTTGAGTTCGCGTAAGCGGTCCACTTCGTTGGCGTATGTCCGGGTCTGGCGAGTTTTTGAGCATTGGTGTGCATGTAGGCAGGTTCTGCCCTTTCGGGCTTCGGTGACAGATGTCTTGGAGTTTTTACAGGATGGTATGGACAGGGGTTTGGCCTTGTCTTCTTTGAAGGTGCAGGTAGCGGCTTTGTCGTGTTTCCGTGGGAAGCTCCAGGGAAAGTCGTTAGCTTCTAGTCCTGATGTGGTTCGATTTTTGAAGGGTGTTAAGTTACTGCGCCCGCCACGGCGGCGGATGGTGCCTTCGTGGGATTTGAATCTCGTTTTGGATACTTTGGTGAGGCCGCCGTTTGAGCCTTTGGTTTCTGTTTCAGATAAGGATCTGTCCCTAAAGACGGTGTTCTTGGTGGCTATTACTTCAGCTCGGCGAGTGTCAGAACTTCAGGCTTTGTCTTGTAGAGAGCCCTTTTTGTCCTTTTCCAAGGAAAAGGTTTCGTTGCGCCCGGTGCCGTCCTTTGTGCCCAAGGTGGTCTCAGAGTTTCATGTGAATCAAGTGATTTCCTTGCCAGTTTTGGGTGACTTGGCCGGGGATGCAGAGCAGCGTCGACTGGCCAAGTTAGATGTGCGAAGAGTCTTGCGCTGTTACATTTCCAGAACTCGTCACTATAGGCTTTCTGATCGTTTGTTCATTCTCCATGGTGGGGCAAGGAAGCGCGCGGCAGCTTCCAAAGCTACGATAGCTAGATGGTTGAAGGAGTCAATTGCGTCGGCGTATTTGCTGAAGGGCCGCGTGGTCCCTAAGGAATTTTCGGCTCATTCTACCAGGAGTATGGCGGCCTCCTGGGCGGAGAGTAGTTTGATTCCTCCGGTAGATATTTGTCGAGCGGCGGTTTGGTCGTCTTTGCATTCCTTTGTTAAACATTACAGGATTGATGTGCATGCCAAGGAAGAGGCAGGGTTTGGGGCTGCGGTGTTGACCTCGGGCCTACGGGGTTCCCGCCCTTAAGATATTACTGCTTGGGTACGTCCCATGCGTCTTGACCGGTCTGGAGGGTCGTGGAGGAAGGTGAAATTACATCTTACCTGCTAATTTTCTTTCCTCTAGACCCTCCAGACCGGTCAAGGCCCGCCCTGTCTGTACTGTAGGCCAAGAGGTCTGTAGTCTGTTGTTCTATCTTGGCAGCTGTTGAGTGTGATTTCTATGGTTTCAGACTTGGTTTGTATAAGTCTGGTCAGGTGTGACCGTGTTTGTTCGTCCACCTGTGGAAGCACACACTATCTGAAGGACACAATGAAGGATATGAAGAAAGTGTCCAATTGACAATTACCACGTACGGGGTTATTAGTTCTAGTTGGTGTTTTTGTTTTCTCTGCTTTGTCAGGGTTATACTGGCTAGTGAATGTACTGCACAGGTTATATATACAGTATTCAAAAGTTCAGTGTTTCTCAGTCTCCCTCTGCTGGTAGGAGGACATAACCATGCGTCTTGACCGGTCTGGAGGGTCTAGAGGAAAGAAAATTAGCAGGTAAGATGTAATTTCACCTTCTGGGGCTGGCTGACACTACCGGCAGCCCACAGGAGCATTTGAGGATCACTTGGGGGGGGGGGGCAAGAGAGAGAGCGGACTGTGCAGGGCAGGTGGGAGGAAGAGGGAGACATGCTAGACTATGTGGGAAGGAAGGGTAAGAGATGCATTTCCAGACCATGGGAAGGGAGAGAGATGCCAGAATGCAGGGAAGGGGGTAATAGTAGTAGTACACAGATGACGGAACATGGGGGTGGGGAGAGAAAGATGCGTCACTGGAGAGAGAGTTGAAGGAAGAGAGAACTCAGATGAGGGAGTGGGGAGAAGAGATGCTGGACCCCCAGATGAAGGGAGACAGAGGTTTGTTTATTTTTTGTCAAGGGGCTATTCTTTCTGGGCTGTTACGTTAGGGTGCCCAGAATTAGATATACTCGAGAAGTTTTGACTTGACTTAAGCTGTGATGAAGCTTATAGTACAAGCAGAAATGTTCACTCAGATTCAGTGGGAGCTTTGTGTACATTTTATATACATTTGGCTGCAGTAATATTAAACTTCACAGTTCCTTTGGGGCGTAGGTGACCACAGGGAATTGGTCCCCTTATAATAAACAGTGCACACCACGCACGTTTCAAGGAAGTTTAATCTTCACTAATCTTATATACAAAACGATGGGGGGAGTTGTCTTCTCGCAGCCCTTTGTAGAAAAGACATGTAATTGCTAGGCAAGAGCACTGGCAAGGAACAGCTGGAGTTTCCAAGTTTAATATTTGCTACACTGCCCACGAGGGCCAGCTGAGCAGTTTACAAAATTAACATAAAACAAAAATAGACTATCGTTACAAGCACTTGAAGGATGAAAGGAAAGGAACTACATCCATTGATGTAAAGGGCAGAAAGACATAAGATGTGTTACAGGCTAGTGAATACTCAGACACAGAGATCACGGCCAGTTGGAAACTTGGGAGATGAACAAGGAACACGAGAATTGCAGGTAAAGATTCTGTGCTGGTCCAGGCCAGAAGTAAAGCTTATAAAGCCCTGCTCTCCAGGTCGAACCCAGCCAGGGTCAGTCAGACAAGGTCAGGGTTCTCAACCTAGTCCTTCAGACGCACCTACCTAGCCAGTCAGGTTTCAGGATATCCAGAGTGAATATGAATGCGGGAGATTTGCCTGCATTACTTCCATTCTGTACAAATCTATCTCATGCTTATTCATTGTGGGTAGGTGCGTCTCGAGGACAAGACAGGTGGAGGCCCAGGACCAGAACTAAGAGGGCAGCCCTGACCCATGAAGAAACGCAAAGGATGGAGGGAGACAGTTCCTCCTAAAGGCAACACCTCTAATGCCCAGCACTGCACTGGTTAATCTAAGTGGCCTGCTGGCCCTGACGTGAGAGATGGTTGCACAGACAACAAGCTTCACTTGGAGTAATGAAATGGAAATTTAGAAGGAATGGGGGAAAATGATTGCAGGGGGTTATGGAAAGTAAAAGTGAAGATGGGCGTCAGTCTACTTTGCTAGTGCTATGAAGTAAGTTTTAGTTTTTTGATAATAGTTTGGACTGGTTTACTGGCTAAACAGAATATATAAGTGTATAAATTAAGTGGTCTCCCATGTATTTTGTAAAAATGGACTGTTCCGGATAGACCTGAATTTTGGCACTGGCGCAATCAGGTACATCAACTGATGACTTGGGAGGCGCAAGAGGCCAGGGGTTCCTTTAAGCGGAAATCACGTTTTTTAAAGACATGGAGTCCCTTTATAGCCAAACTCACGCAAAGAGGAAGAAGTCTCATCCTTAACAAACTATGATTGAGAACCTGGAGACTCCATTGATGCCTTTAGACAGATCATAGGGAGGGGGGATGGGGGGGTGGGGGAAAAGGGAGGGATGAAAAGACTATGTAAAAGTTTGATGTTACTTTAACAAAAGGTTTTGTTATTGACTTTAGAGATATCATTTTGGTGATTGTAATTGATGCTTAAATGCTGTGGATGTGACATCAATAAAAAAATTAAACCATAAGTGGTCTCCCATACAGCACACCACTGAAAGAGGGACACCTGGACCAGATGGGGATCACCTCTTCCTGCCCCCCAGGGGTATGTGAGGTGCAATTTAGCCTGGCACCAGTCCTGGCTGGATCGACTGGAGGTTGGAGAAACACCCTCTAGTGCATTCTGGGAAAGATATGCCTGCATCCCAACAGTAACTTTAAATAGATTGCCTGTAGCTTGATGTATGTGTGTAAATGTGTGCTGTTACACTGTACACATACTTTATCTATATACAGGGTGAGCAATTTTTCAGAAACCTATTCCTCATTTCTCCAGACCAGCCCAGATGCCTTGGTTTATGCTCCTCTAACAGCAAATGGAGACAAAACTGGTCTGACATCACCTTTTTATAGGAACCTGTGCAGACCTTAGACATTCAATATTTCTCTGTCTCCAGCAGATGGCACAAGTAGCATTATCTATGCAGTGAGCAGGCAGGCTGGCCAGATCAGAGGTCTAAGAATGTCTGGAAGGCACAGGGTGATCCAAATGGTCTCATTTGACATCAGATTTGGGGCCCTGGGGCTAAAGGGAAGGGTCTAGGTGATGACCCCTCTCCTTTCCTAGGAAAGTTTATGTAATGATTTTATTTTCAATTCTCCTGTCTTTGAAGGGAGGCTGAGGACCTAGGGGCTATAATCTGGCTATAAATTTTTTTAATAAGGAGAGAAAAATGACACACCTGGGGAGAATTGACTTTGAGGGAGGAACCTGCTGTGGCTGGCTGGGGTAAGTTTAGGTGGGTTGCAGGAGCGTGCTCTTTCCTGTAGACTGCAGATGAGTTGACTCAGGGCTGTAGGATGCAGGCTGAGTATAGCAGGCACTGCATGGCTTGTGGAAGTCTCAGCGCAGTTGGGCTTTGCCATGGATGTTGGAAACAGGCCTGGGGAGGACAATCTCAGGAGCCAGAAATAGCAGACTGCTGGCAAGAACGGGCAACATATTTTGGGGTGGGTAACCACTTGGCTGCAGACATGAATGGTGGGGCCGCTTCCTCTCATTGGAATTACTTATCTGCTTGCTTCCACCCAAGATGAAGGAAGACCTTTATTACTAGAGCCCCCGGTTTCCTCGCACATGTCCTCTTTTTTCAGCGGACTGTTCCGGGCAGTTATTCTAATCCGGGGGGGGGGGGGGGGGGTTGTGACCATTTGTCCAGGTTTTTAAAAATATTCCCATCGTTCCCAACAGCGACATAGCCACAGGCCCACCCACTTTGGGCTCAGCATAATCCACCCCTGAAGTCTGGCGTGTTTCCCTCTTCTCCTCCTCCCGGCAAACTGGCACCTCCTTACTAGTCTCCCCACCCCCCAAGTGGTCCTCCAATCTTCCAATACTTTACCAGCAGTGACAGTGATTTGAGGCACCCACTGCCAGCTGGCTCCTAAAGTCTTCTCTCTACCGTTTCCCACCTCCAGTGATGCAGTTTCATGTTCTCGTGTAGGCAGGATGCAGTACAGAGGACTTCAGGAGAGTGGCTGACAGTGGATTGCCTCAGTTACTGTCACTACCAGCAATGTATGTGAGGATTGGAGAACCTCTATGGGGAGGGGGGATAGAGAGAAATAGGGAAAGATGCTGCTTCCGCATGGGGAGGGGGGGGGGGGAAGGAAGGAAACAGATTTCTGAATACAGGGGTGGCATCTGGCAGGGAGATCAGATGAGAGGATGGGAGAGTAGAGTGAACAGATCGGATGAGGAAATGGGGAAGAGAGGAGGAGAGATGCAAAATAAGAGAGAGAACGATGCTGGGAAGAGGGTCAGAGAAAGATAGAGAGAGGGACAAAGAGATGCTGGGTTGTGGGGAGGGAGTAGGGGAGAGATGCTGGCCCTGGTGCAGGAGAAAGGGAAGAGAAGGCGTTAGGAGGAGGGACAGAGACACACGGGGTGATGGGGGACAAAGAGTGCAGATGCTGATCTTAGGGGAGGGATAGGGACAGAAACACAGAGGAGAATGATGGTGGACATGGACAGAGAAGAAATGTCAAATGGAGCAAAAACCCTGGAAAGGGTAGAAGATAGATGGGACTCAGGGGCTGGGAGATCAGAACAGAAGCTGGATGGGACTCGGGTACATTTACTGGAACAACAGAAATAACTGGGATTTGGTGAATGAGTGGGAGAATATTTTGGTGGGGGGGGAGCAGGGAAAGTGGAATAGTGATGACCTGGCAGTTGGTAGGTAAGAGTGGGGGGTGTGTGGATGGGTTGGGTCGGGAGAATGAGTGAGGGTGTGAAATGAGCAAGAGAGGGGGATGAAGCTTGAGGAAGTGGTTTAGTGAGGGTAGAAATGGTCACACCTCTCTCTATACAGCCTAACAACCTTCTAGCTACGGCCACCGCCTTGTCACACTGTTTCGTCGCCTTCAGATCCTCAGATACTTTCACCCCAAGATCCCTCTCCCCGCTTAACACATACGTCTCCCGAGGATTTCTGTTCCCTAAGTGCATCACTTTGCATTTCTTCGCATTGAATTTTAATTGCCAAACCTTGGACCATTCTTCTAGCTTCCTCAGATCCTTTTTCATGTTCACTCTGTTACAAATCTTAGTATCATCCGCAAATAGGCAAACTTTATCTTCTAACCCTTCGGCAATGTCACTCAGATTGTAGCCATTGGTCATTCTTCGGTGGCTCAGAGGATTACGGGAACCATTGTGCCTTACAGATTTATTTATTCATGACATTTATACTCCACATTAGCCCAAAATAGACTCAAGTTCAATGTGGCTTACAAACAAACAATAAAGTGAATAAAACATAATAATGTACAGAATATAACACAAATTACAATAAGTTCAAGAAGCAATCAATACATGTGCAGTGAGTAACCAGGGATTTAAATTATCTCAAGGACAAACAAACAATTAAGGATGGATAGGTGATCACATACATTCTGCTCTAGGGTTCAGACATAGTAACATAGTAAATGTTGGCAGAAAAAGACATGCTTGGTCCATCCAGTCTGCCCAACAAATCTGGCACTCGAAATAGCTTCCACTTATGATTAAACACTCGTATACTTGATTTCTGTCCATGACAATTTTGGGACACAGACAGTAGAAGTCTTCCCGACAAGGCGGTGGCCGTAGCTAGAAGGTTGTTAGGCTGTATAAAGAGAGGTGTGACTAGCAGAAGAAAGGGGGTGTTGATGCCCCTGTATAAGTCATTGGTGAGGCCCCACCTGGAGTATTGTGTTCAGTTTTGGAGGCCGTATCTTGTTAAGGATGTAAAAAGAATTGAAGCGGTGCAAAGAAGAGCTACGAGAATGGTATGGGATTTGCGTTACAAGACGTATGAGGAGAGACTTGCTGAACTAAACATGTATACTCTGGAGGAAAGGAGAAACAGGAGTGATATGATACAGACGTTCAAATATTTGAAAGGTATTAATCCGCAAACGAACCTTTTCCGGAGATGGGAAGGTGGTAGAACGAGAGGACATGAAATGAGATTGAAGGGGGGCAGACTCAAGAAAAATGTCAGGAAGTATTTCTTCACGGAGAGAGTAGTGGATGCTTGGAATGCCCTCCCGCGGGAGGTGGTGGAAATGAAAACGGTAACGGAATTCAGCATAAAGGAATCCTGTGCCGAAGGAATGGATCCTCAGGAGCTTAGTCAAGATCGGGAGGCGGGGCTGGTGGTTGGGAGGCGGGGATAGGGCTGGGCAGACTTGTACGGTCTGTGCCAGAGCCGGTGGTTGGGAGGCAGGGCTGGTGGTGGGGAGGTGAGGATAGTGCTGGGCAGACTTATACAGTCTGTGCCCTGAAGAGCACAGGTACAAATCAAAGTAGGGTATACACAAAAAGCAGCAAATATGAGTTATCTTGTTGGGCAGACTGGATGGACCGTGCAGGTCTTTTTCTGCCGTCATCTACTATGTTACTATGACACTGTAGGCAAGTGATCTGCAAGATCCAATATGACACGGATGAAATGAAGATTAGCCCTTGAGATACTTTATTCACCACAGTATCCAATAAATATCTAAAAGCCCCACATGGCTGTGTTTTGCCCACGTAAGGGCTGCGTCAGGGGCCAGTTAAATCAAGCAGTGTATTGAAGTGGTGTCACCTACTCTGGCAGAGCATTATAGTACACTGCTTGGTTTTATTGACCCCTGATGCAGCCTTTACATGGATGAAACACAGCAGTATCAAACTTTTAGATATTTATTGAATACTTTGGTGAATAAAGTATTTTAAGGGCTAATCTTCGTTTGATCTGCTTTTTGTGTGCTTTTAGTGAGATGCAGCCTCCAAAATTGAACAGAGTACTTAAGATGGAGTCTCACCAACAATTCATACAAAGGCATTAGCCTCTCTCTGTGCAGCCTAGCATCCTTCTGGCTACAGCCACTGCCTTGCCACGTTGTTTCTCTGCCTTAAGATCCTCCAACACTATCACCCCAAGGTCCCTCTCCTGGTCTATGTTTATCATCCTCTCACCCTTAGCAAATACAACTCTTTAGCTCATTACTCTGTACTTCTCTGGATTAAATTTTAACTGCCAAACATTAGACCATTATTGTAAGATCACGTCTCATGTTGTCCACTCCCTCCAGGGTGTCCAATCTGTTCTAAATCTTCGTCGTCCACAAAAAAGCAAACTTTCCCTTCTAACCCCCTCTGGCAATGTCTAACACAAATATGTTGAATAGAAGTGGCCCCAATATAGATCCTTGGGACACTCCGCTAATCGCTTTTCTTTTCTCCAAGTGAATTCCATTCACTACCACCATCTGACATCTGTCAAGTCAACCAGTTTCTAATCCAGTTCACCACTTTGGGTCCTAACTTTGACCGGTTCAATTTGTTTACAAGGTGCTTATGAGGAACCATGTCAAAGGCTTTGCTGAAGTCCAAATAGACCACATCTAGTGCATGTCTGAGATCCAGTTCTCTGGTCACCCAGTCAAAGATGTAGGTTGGTTCCACCACAGGATTTTGCCAGGCACCACTTGGGCTTCCCTGTTTTCTGTAACTATTACAGACTGGATTTTCAAGCTCAGGAAGATGCCAGCATCCTGCCCTAAGCATGAGCTGCATCCAAGGCTTGTGGAAATACAATACAGAAGGAGAAATTAGGTCTGTCTTACTAACATTCTCTCCTTGAGTCGATTCAGACCAGTCCAGAACTCCTTCCATAAAAAAAACCTGCGGCCTGAACACTGTATTTCAGTTGGTTTTCTGTCCAGGGCATCTTTCCCCTGCATTATTCTTCCTAGTTTGGTTCTTTTTGCTGGTCTGTCTAATTTGTTGGAGCCTTGGAATTGGGGGGATGATTTGTTTCCAATGTTCAGACCCTCTTGTTCATGTTTACAAAAATGCTGGTGTAGACAGGTCTCTATATAGGGTGACATCAAACTAGTTTTATCTCCATCTGTTGGTAGAGGAGCCTAAACCCACAACAGGACTGACCTGGAAGGATTCAAGGAAATACAATTAGCAGGTAAGATCTAATTTCTCCTTCCTTGTGGAAAGCAATTTTACTCTTGTGGGGCTGTTGTAATAAGGTGTGCACTGAGCTTCGGTGCACACTGGAAAAAGAAAAAAAAATAATGGCATGCAAATTACTGCTGATGGAAGAAATGGTGCACATTAACATGTTAATGTTGTCATCCTTCCTCCCCTCCACACCCCGCCCCCCATGATGGCCCAGTAATACGTGCTTGCAGGAAGATATTCCAGTGGTGTCCTCTTCCTCCTGATGCCATCTCAAAAAATGGTGGAATCTAACCTCTAGCGGTATGTCAAGACACGGGGTCAGTCTGCCAAATAAGGCAAGCACTGATTTGAGAGACTGAACCAGAGTGGAATGTCCTCACATGCGGTAGTGATCAGGACAGTGACATCGGAGGCATTGCTCCTGCCTGCTGACCACGTTAGGTTGGGGGTGGTATTTACACG
Source organism: Microcaecilia unicolor (assembly GCF_901765095.1). NCBI lineage: Eukaryota > Metazoa > Chordata > Amphibia > Gymnophiona > Siphonopidae > Microcaecilia > Microcaecilia unicolor. The sequence continues at coordinate 360,831,728 of NC_044035.1, read as the reverse complement.
GGGGAAGGGTTACATTGGACCTACTGAGCCACCAAGGATTTCTGCCAAAACGAGTCATATGAGGTGAAATTGCTGCATTTCATATCAGATGACACTTTGCTCCCATATCATGAGTTAGAGTAAAGATTCAGTGCTATGAGAATTTAAAACAAAAAAACATTGGGAGCAATTTCGGCTACAGCCTGCGATCTGCTTGTCCTTTGCGCTGCTTTTTAGCACACTGGTTTTACTGCTGATTTTTTTTACCGCAAACAGTCTTAACATGACAGACTGGGAGTAAATTACCACACTGAAGGGTATTGCTGCTTATTACTGCCCCCTCAAGGAAGGGAAGTACACTGGCATATTTACAGGCACTTGGTTGGTCCCGGCTTTTCATCTGCTATTTTAGCCTGCTTTTATCGAAGCAGCTATAGCGCTAAGAGCATTTTAACAAATTCGTTTGGCAGGTAAACGCTGTATCCCTTTCCCGTACAGAGGAGTGCTCTAGAGTACCATCATTGACCTCCACACATGGGTCAGCTGGCCTGGCAAGCAAATGCAGCTTTGTCGCTGGACTGGCCCTTTCAAGCTTTGTTTGAATTGTTTTTGTGTTGTTGGGATTGTGTGCTTTCATTTTCACACTTTTTGGTGCCGAGTGGTTTACTATAGCTAATGTTGCATACATTTGCTATTAATCTTTGTACCCAGAAACAATTTCTTGAGGAATAATGTTAGAGATAAATCGTTCTGCTTTCCTTCCCCCCCCCCCCCCCCCCCCCTGTTTTTTGAATATCAAATATTTTTTGCATATTTTGGTTTAAAATTGTTTCCTGCTATGGAATAATAAGCTTAAGCCTTCTGTTTCACAGTGACATTAAAGACACTACAGTGGGGACCTTATCTCAGCGTATCACAAACCAGGTGCATGGCCTGAAGGGACTGAATTCCAAGCTGCTGGAGATCAGGAGTTACCTGGAGAAAGTGGCCATGGGCAAGCTGCCAATCAACCACCAGATCATCTACCAGCTTCAGGATGTCTTTAATCTGCTCCCCGATGTCAACCTGCAGGAGTTCGTCAAAGCCTTCTACCTGAAGACCAATGACCAGATGGTGGTGGTGTACCTGGCATCACTTATCCGCTCTGTGGTTGCCTTACACAACCTGATCAACAACAAGATTGCCAACCGAGATGCGGAGAAGAAAGAGGGGCAGGAAAAGGAGGAGAGCAAAAAAGATCGAAAAGAGGAAAAGGAGAAAGAGAAGGAAAAGAATGAGGCAAAGAAGGAGGAGAAAAAATGAAAACTTAGCATTTTCTTTGTACATTAAATTCTTGTAAATGTTGCTGCTGGAGGGTTCTTATTGGTCTGTTAAAGTATTTTGTGTTTGGAAGGTCCTCTGCTTGTCTTCTCGCATGGGAGGAGCTCTGATATTATCAGGACATGGAGTCTGGGCTGGCTTGGCCCTTACCTTTTGGAGTGACCGTGGAGCTTCTGGAAGTGTTGACCACCCACATCCCTCTCTCTCTCTCTCTCACCTACAGGTCTTCTTGCAGTGCTCAGGGCAGATTTTCCCGGTGCTCAAAGGAGTGGGAAATGTTTTCTCTGATCAATGCCATTATAGCTTCTCTGCTCTGGCTCCATTTGATTTACCTTCAGAAGTGATAATTAAATAGTTGAGTTTATAATTTCATGTGTTGCTTAAAGTAAGAAGAAATAAGTGTGTGTATTTAAATGTATGGTGTGTCCTGCTTCAACGATGAAAGAACTCGGCCACTTCCATCCTGTTAAATTATTTTGATTCTTAAAAAGGGGCATTTAACATAACCTGATAGGTTGAATGGAGACCAAATGTATGTCCTGTTTCAGGCTCTCAGTGACTGTATCTGACAGGTTGTAAGTGTAGAAACACATGTTCTCACGTAACCAGTACCATAATGCCTTGACCTAGGATAGCAGCAGAGAAACATTACAGCTTGAGACCATAGGCCTAGCCCAGGGGTTCTTGAGGGCCACAAACCAGTTGGATTTTTAACATTTCCACAATTAATATGCAAAGCAATCTTATGCATAGTCATTGTGGAAGACTTGACTGGATTGTGGCTCGTGAGGACTACAGTTGCCTACCCCTGGCCTATCCTCTCCTCGCCCTTAGAGACCTGTGCTTGTCTTATTCTTGTTTTGTTTTCAGATTTTGTCCTTGCCACCTCTACTGGAAGGCTGTTCCCACACATCCACCACCCCTTCTGTGACGAGCGATCTGCTCAGGTTACTTTGAGTCTGCTGTCTTTTTCAGCTGCACTCTGTGATCCCCAATTCCAGCTCTCCTTTCCTGGGTCTCAGGGGCAGGCTATGCAAAAGCCACACTGCTATTTCTGGCCCTTTAGGCTTTGGTAATAGAGTTAAATTAACAGACTGTAAATTCAATGATGAGTAGAAGTCCTATTGCAAACATAATGATCCCACGTAGCTGGCAGCTGTGCTCTAGAGTGCAAAGTACAGCCATCAAAGCCTACAAGCTGCCTTGAATAGACAGTGTTGAGTGGTCAGGTTCTGTGGCTGACAGTTGGGATGTCAACGTAACAACGTAAGCAGAAATAATTGAGCATTGCTTGGTTTCTGTCATCATAAGCTACTATGTAATGTTTGGCATTTAAGACCTAAGCAGAAAATTGGACTGGATAATCTTTAGCATTTGAGAAACTTGTAGGTCTCTTAAAGATTTCCATCAGAGGTTAATTCTTTTAAAAGAAGTCAGTTATAACACCTTTCTGTAGTGGGCAGAGCTTTCCTCCATTTGGGCCTGGAGGCTGCAGAGTTTGCCTGATGGATCTTCTCTAATGTTAAAAGTTGTTCCATCTGTGCAAATTAATCAGAAACAGCTTTTACAATTTTAGTAACCATATAGCTAGGCCTATTTGCAGAAAAGCTTCATGACCTTATGTCTCGCAAACAGGCATGTTACACCCTTAATATAGTCCTAGTTAGGGAAATCTACATCTTGACATGGATAGAGGTGGACAGATTACACTCAGACAATATACTGACTGGAAAGGACTTTAAAAATAAAGTGAGAACTATGTGATCAGTACAGGCTCTTGCACTCTGAGACTGAGTAAAGTTCTCGTAGTTAATGTTAAATGCTTGTCAAAAAATAAAATCCACTGTGTTTTTAAGGCTCACTGCAGCGTAAGCAGGTCGGATTCTAATCTAAGCTCTTGGGCATAATGATGGTTATAACTCAAGACACCCTGCTACAGAAAGGCAGTATTTCAAATCCATGATCTTGTACAGCAGAGAGAGAAACTCCAGGGCTATATGGGATTAAATGCTCTGGTGAATCCCTGGGGGGGCTCAGGACGTTCTTGTCAGAGGCAATGAGAGTGTTGGACAAGAGGCGTAAGGGGATTCCTGTTGGTAGTAGTAAGCAGTCCAGAGCACAGCTTCGTGGCTGTGCTCTGGAAGGCCACTCTTCATTTTGCTCTCTCGACTCATGCCTCTTCCCATCCCCACTCTGGGTCTTCAGCTCTCCAAAAGATATCTGCAGAGAGCTGAGCTTCCGTGGAGGAAACAAAAGGACCCTTCGTCCCTTCACCATTTTCAATCTCTCAGCAATACTGCTCTGATATTAAGAAGGCCCATCATGATTATCTCACAGATCTCATGAACCATGACCCCAATCGACTTAAGCTATTTTCATTGGTTTCAGAATTGCTTTCTGTTCAGGACTTTGCCTCCTTTTTCTCTTCCATTCTCACTTCTATTCGTTCCTTTTCCTCCTCCTCCTCCCCCTCTCCCTCTCTCCTCTTACTATTTTCCTCCTTTGGCATCTCCAGATCCCTCTTCTACCCAATCACCCCCGATTCCTGCTACAGTTTCTACCTTGACTCGTCTTTGGTCCCAGTTCAACATTCCATCATTGTCTCAATTCAACAAGTTTCTACAGGCAGCCAGGAAGACCACCTATTCTTTGGAACCAGTTCCATCGCATTGTTTCCTACTTGATTCCCATGGCCTTAGTCCATTTGCATATACTGCATGTGTACTGGTGTAGTACCTAATATTTAGAAATCAGCTTTGGTACATCTTATCTTCAAAAACCCCTGCCCGTGATCCTTCCCTCCCATCAAATTATCGCCCTGTGTCCAACCTCATTTCTTAGTAAATTATTAGAAAAAAAATCTTTGCCCAATTATCTCAACATATTGAGGCCTCCAACATGCTTCATTCTTTCCAGGTGGGTTTCAGACCTGGACACTCAACAAGAGACTTCTCACCTTTTTATTGGATAGCTTCCTAAAAAAAAGTCCATAAACCATTATTAAGATGGACTTTGGGAAAATCTACTGCTTATTTCTAGGATAAGCAGCATAAAATGTATTGTACTGTTTTGGGATCTTGCCAGGTACTTGTAACCTGGATTGGCCACTGTTGGAAGCAGTATACTACCTCCTATCCCATAACTCTCCAATTTCCTCTGAAGTCTTTCATGAGGTACTTTGTCAAAAAGTCTTATATCATCTGGATAAGATGTTAAAGGGGATGGGATTTAATTTACCGCCTTTAGGTGGTTACAGTCAAAGTGGTTTATATATTTTATGCAGGTAGCTATTTTGTACCTGGGGCAGTGGAGGGTTAAGTGACTCACCCAGGGTAATCAAATCCAGTTCCCCAGGTTCTCAGCTCATTGCACTAAACATTAAGCTATTTCTCCACTCCTACTGCCCTTTCATTTGCTACCCACTGTTAAGAGTTGCTTCTCCTAAGTTCACCTTGTTTGCTCTCTCCTTCCTTACCTTATTGTTGACAATTGCTCTACACTACGCCTTGGTGGCATCTAAATTAGATTATTGCAATATTTATGCCAGTCTCCCATCTATTGCTCTAAAGAAGCTCCAAACTGCAGAACACAGTTGTTTGTATCCTATGACCATGTCTCTCTCCGTCTGAAACAGCATTATGCACAGGGTTCTCTCAATTACTTCTCACTCTGGTACCCCGTCTTCTCTGGCTGGTTTGATTACACCAAACTGCCTTGCTCTTCACTCTGCCTTTTACCTAACGCCATTCCCTTGGAATTCCCTTCCCTCTGAATTCTTCTGAATCCCTCATTTTCTGCTGTTTGAAAGCCGTTTATTTTCCCAAGCATTTCAGGACTCCCTCTGAATCTCCCTGTCTGAAGGTTGTTAGAGATGGGACCTAGCAGACGGAGGGGAGGAGGGTTTCTCTTGATATCTTTTCTATTGATATTGGAGTTCTTTTCTTTTTTCCATTGTTTTGTATTGTACACTGCTTTGATGTGTTGTGCCAAAAGGTGGTATATCAAGAACTGAATAAACATAGAGCAGGTCATCATAACAGATATCTATATGTGAAATTAAAGTAAGCACGGCTACATTGACAAATATAGGCAGATAAAGACCATATGGCCTATCCAGTCTACCCATCCATACCATCTGTTCTCTCTATCACTCCCTTAAAATTTCTGTGTACTTGTCCCAAGCTTTCTTGAATTCAGATACAGTTTTCGGCTGTGCCACCTCCACCAGGAGGCCTTTCCACAAATTCACCACCCTTTCCATGAAGAAGTATTTCCTCTGGTTACTTCTGAGTCTGTCCCCTTTCACCTTCATCCTTGTTCCAGAGCTTCCTTTCAATTGAAAGAGACGCACCTTCTGTGCATTTATGCCGCATAAATATTTAAATGTCTCTATCATATCTCCCCTCTCCCACTTTTCTTTCATAGTATACATAATGAGATCTTTAAATCCTCTCCATACACTTTATGATGAAGACCACTGACCATTTTAAGTAGCTGCCCTCTGGACCAACTCCATCCTGTTTATATTATTATTTATTTATTTATTCAGTCTTGTATCTCACTGTTATCCAAAGTGGCTTACAGTTTACTTTTTAGGTGAGAATATTTTACCATTATGATATGGAGAGGGCATCGGTAGTTTATGTAGTGTTCTGTAGAATTTTCGGAATGGTAGTTTTGAAGAGGTAGGACGATAGTTTATGTAGTTATCTGAAGAGTTTTGATGAGGTAGATTTGTAGAGGTTGGACGTTGATCGAGGTGGGACGATTGTTTCTGTGGTTATCTGAAGAGTTTTGATGTGATTTGTAGAGGTAGAACGTCGATAGCTTATGTAGTTAGTTATAGAATTTTTTGAAGCGAGAGAGGTTTTCATTTCTTCCCTGAATTGAAGATAGTGATGCTTCTTGTGGCTTTTGGTATTGAGTTCCACCATTTGGAACCCAGGCAACTAAATCCTGCTGTGTAGATGGTTTTATATGTTATGTTTCTGCAGTTGGGTAGGTGGAGAAGAAGGTAACGGCTGGTTTCTGGGCTTGAATTTCTCTGGGATAGTTCATTCATGTCTAGCATATATTCAAGTGCCATTCCAAATAGTATTTAAAAAATAAGGGTATTTGCTTTGAAGAGTAGTCTTGCCTTGATTGGCAGCCAGTGCAGTGGAGTTGCTCTTTCATATTTCGGCTTCTTGTTGCCGTGTTTTGGACAGTTTGCAATGATTTTAGTGTTTTCCTTGCACCCTACGTATGCTGCGTTGCAGTAGTCTAGTTGTTACAGTATTATCGATTGTACTATTATCCAGAATGATTGTCTAGGAAAATAGTCTCTTCCTTCTCAGTTTCCATAATGTTTTGAAGCATTTTGATGTTATTGCTGATATTTGACTGTCCAGTGATAGATGTTTATGGAGAATAATTCCTAATACTTTTAGTTATTTCGATTTGCTATGTTTAATGATTGATTGTGAAATTTTGGTAAGATGTGGGGTTGTGTGGGCTGGATAAAACCAGGAGTTTGGTTTTGTGTCTGAGTTTGAAAGTAGTTGCCCAGTTTTCCATGAGGTCCATGCCTTTTTTAATTTTATCCATTATTTCTGTGATACTGTTTTGAAAAGGTGTAGATGGTGACGTCATCTGCATTTTGAAGGTGCGGTCTCCAGAATTGTACTCAATATTCTAAAGGTCTCACCAGTCTCATACAGGGGCATTATCAACATCCTTTTTTCTACTGGCCATTCTGTGCACCCAAGCATCCTTCTAGATTTTACGATCGCCTTTTCTACCTGTTTAGCCGCCTTAAGATCATCGCATATGATCACACCCAAGTCCCACTCCTTGTTTGTGCACAAAAGTTTCTTCACCCCCTAGTCAAAGGCTTTGCTAAAATCTACACCACATCTAGTGCTGACCCTGGTCATCCAGTCAAAGAAATCATATTTGTCTGACAAGACCTGCCTCCATTGGATTCCAGAAACTGTACTGTTCTCTGTTTTAAAAGCATTTCTATGACTTTACTTACCGGGCTGTAGTTCCCAACCTGTTCCTTACTTCCACTTTAGTGGAGAGGACCACATCTGCTCTTCTCCAGTCCTCCGGGACCACTCCCAGACTAGAGAAGCATTGAAAAGGTCTGCCAGTGAAGCCACTAGAACCTCCCTAAGTTCCTTCAGTACCCTCTGATCTATGCTGTACGGCCCCATCGCTTTGTCCACCTTTAGCTAGCTAGCTCATGAATACAGTCCTCTGAAAATCGTTTAGGGACTTCCATCCCTCTATTCCTATTTGTATTTGTCTTCTGCGGTTCTGCGCCTATCCCTTCAGCTGTACACAGAACAGAAATATTTGTTAAGCAATTCTGCCTCCACATGTATCTTAATATTAAACCACACCATCTGGTTCTCACCTCCTATAACAGCAGAAACACTCTCCCCATTCATAAGCACTAAGTCCAGTGGCCCCCATCCCATATAGGTTCCATTACTAACTGCTGAAATAGTTCCCCCTGTAGAAAATCCAGAATCTCCCAGCTTCTAAAAGACCCTGCAATATGGATACCCCAATCAACATCTGTCATATTAAAATCACCTATTAGTAGTACTTCCCCTTTCACAGCTGTATCTCTGTCCATGTCTTCAGTCTGTGAAGGAGGCCTGTATATCACCCCAATGTAAATACATTTGCCATTCCCTCCTTCCAGATTGACCCACTGTGCCTCTTCCTTATTCTGCAGGTCCTAGTGTGTGGCTTTAATATATTATCTTTTAACATATAATGGCACTCTTCTGCCCAGTCTTTCCTGAACAGATTATAGCCTGGTATATATCCCAGTCATGGTTTACCCAGAGGGCTCACAATCTAATTTTGTACCTAAGGCAATGAAGGGTTAAGCACAAGGAGCAGCAGTAGAATTTGAACCAACCACCTCTGGATGTCAGGTGCTCAAACCATTAGGCCATGCCTCCTAGTCTGCTTCTGAAAACACTTCTTCCCTAGTCTCAAAGCAGCAGAATCTTCTTGATTATTAATAATTAAAAAGAAATAACATTACTGTAAAATGAAATAACTGCAAGCTCTCTAGAACCAGTTGCCTGCATAGTATGAGTGAGCTCAGTACCCAGTAATAGGGCTCAGTAGAAATGATCAGTTCTGAAACAGCATGTGCTGGATTTTAAAACGGCTCCTGATCCCAGAGAACACTTTAAACCTGCTCTATTAAAAAGAATTCCCGTTTTGTGTGTAAAAATAACTTTAGTGATGCTGAAAGAAAGAAGTGTGAAAAAGCCGATTTGACCACAACACCTTCAAATATCCACGAGTGGAGCTTTAACCACAATCTGGGGTCCACGACATAGATGAAGCATGTTTTTTGAAAACCAACTTGTTTAATTTGTCACAAAAATAGGGGTAGCATAGAGATTTAAAGATTTAAGATGGGGGGGGGGGGTGTTATGCCTCTCACTATATACAGAGAGATTACTAGTGAAGACTTTTATTCCCCCCTCCCCCCCCCACACACACACACCCAAAGGTCATACTCTAATGCTATATATTGCTTCAATCTAATCAAGAGCTATTTGAGGTTGTTAGTTACAAGGAGAGTGTAGTCTCTTCTTTCCTCTGATAATTTTTGTAGAATCTGGCCTTTGAGGACCAGAGATTCAACCAAGCTACCACAGCCCAGTTACTTTTTACTGAACCGAGGCTTGTGAATATAGGTCGGATTTGTGTGAAGAAAGGAAAAATAAGATGATGTATTTAGTTCTTTTTATTAAGCAGAAAGTATATCACTGTTTTGCATCTGGTACAGTTCTACAGCTTGACAGCGCATGGAGTCCACATTCTCTCCAAAGTGTTTAAGTACATAAGTAATGCCACTCTGGGAAAAGACCAAGGGTCCATCGAGCCCAGCATCCTGTCCACGACAGCGGCCAATCCAGGCCAAGGGCACCTGGCGAGCTTCCCAAACGTACAAACATTCTATACAATCAAGCCATTGTGACATCACTAATGAGGTTGGCTCTTATTGGTGGAATGAGCCACTATGACATCACAATAGGTTAAATCACTGCTCTATGTAATAAAAGTGAGCCAAGTAGAGGACATAAGTACATAAGTAATGCCACACTGGGAAAAGACCAAGGGTCCATCGAGCCCAGCATCCTGTCCACGACAGTGGCCAATCCAGGCCAAGGGCACCTGGCGAGCTTCCCAAACGTACAAACATTCTATACAATCAAGCCATTGTGACATCACTAATGAGGTTGGCTCTTATTGGTGGAATGAGCCACTATGACATCACAATAGGTTAAATCACTGCTCTATGTAATAAAAGTGAGCCAAGTAGAGGACATAAGTACATAAGTAATGCCACACTGGGAAAAGACCAAGGGTCCATCGAGCCCAGCATCCTGTCCACGACAGCAGCAAATCCAGGCCAAGGGCACCTGGCAAGCTTCAGTACTTGGTCTTCTGTGTCTTAGTAACATGATAGATGTTCATTGATCAGAACCCTTTAGCCCACCTACGTTACTCTAGGTGTGGTCCTCAAGCTGATGAGATCTTCCCCATCGCCATAGCCAGATCCTCCTCCTACTGGTCACCAGTGATCCCGCCCCTCCACCCCACCTACTCCTGTTCGCCTGGAGTGACACATTGGTTTGCTTGCTGCCATTATACCCCTTCCCTTCTCTTCATGACATTTCTTCATAGGCTCTGGTTCATTGTTACCAGTTTACCTCTTCTGAATTAAGCTGTATGGACTGAGCAAGAGGACAGGGCAGTGGGCTAAACGCAGCGATGCCAAGGTTATATTCTACTTCTCCTTGTGCCATTGGGCAAATCATATTTTTCCTCCATTTTCTCTGCTATAAGCAGAGATCTCACCCACTGAAAAATTACTTCAGGATTTACAAAACAGTGCTGTGTAATTTCTGGTGTAATTCATAATTTGTGTTACTTCAGCTAGGAACAGTGTAATGTTCTTGGATTTGCCATCTTTTAAACTGATTGGCAATGTTAAAAAATAAGCAGACCCCCACCACCACTTCCACCCCAAGGCTACATGTGGGCTAGTGTGAAAGGTGCTAATCCTCTCCCTGGCCTAGCTTACCCTTCCTCCCTTCAGGTGGCCAAATGTCATGTTGAAATTATGCTGGGGCAGGAGTAAATGATGCTCCTCCAGTCCAGAGATTTGCACACAGGTGAAGAAGGGGTGTCTAGCAGGCGCTGCGGTTTCTACTGGACTGTTTTCTAAGCTTGGAAGAGGACCAGCCTCGTTCACACTGGCCCCACTTGAAGCTTTAGTTTCAGGCCACTCCTGGGGGAGGGGATAGTTGGAAGTTTACTGCAAACTGTGTTCTATTTACAAAATAATGAGCTGAATGCATAGTGGGTTTGACTTGGCTATGTTATCATCTGTGTTAAATGCAATAAAGTGCATTATAGGTTTTCAGTGCCTATTTAATATGGCTTAATAAATAGATTGAAAGCCCGCTGGAGAAACTTGCTTTCAGCTTGGATTTGAAAAGATGAGTAATTCAAATCCAAATTCTCACAGTCTCTACCTGAGCATGAGGGGCCACACTGTACACAGCAGTTTTGCCTTCACTTGCAACCTTCCTGCCGTTCTTGGGACCAGCCCCTCCAGCTTCCCTGACCTGAAGAAATACTTCTTCATAGAAAGGATGGTGAATTCTTGGAACGGCAGAACCGAAAGCTTGGGACAAGACGTTCAAGGTATTAATCCGCAAACGAACCTTTTCCGTAGATGGGAAGGCAGTAGAACTAGAGGACATGAAATGAGATTGAAGGGGGGCAGACTCAAGAAAAACGTCAGGAAGTATTTTTTCACAGAGAGAGTGGTGGATACTTGGAATGCCCTCCCGCGGGAGGTGGTGGAGATGAAAATGGTAGCGGAATTCAAGTATGCGTGGGATAAACATAAAGGAATCCTGTTCAGAAGGAATGGATCCTCAGAAGCTTAGCGGAGATTGGGTGGCAGAGCCGGTGGTGGGAGGCGGGGCTAGTGCTGGGCAGACTTCTACGGTCTGTGCCCTGAAAATGGCAGAAACAAATCAAAGTCAGGTATACACAAAACGTAGCACATATGAGTTTATCTTGTTGGGCAGACTGGATGGACCTTGCAGGTCTTTTTCTGGCGTCATCTACTATGTTACTATGTTGAGAGGAAGAGGAAAGACATCAGGGGAAGCCAGTTGAAACTGATGAACTTGGTCAATGGGTGTCGATTCAGAAGGGCAACTGTTTATAACTAATCAAAGGTTAAGGAACAATTGGAGGCCTGGCTTCATAAAGGCAGTTAATAAAGCCCAATAAATATATGGGGGGGGGGGGGTGAAAGTGATGGAAAATGCAGAGTTGGTCCTGAAGAGAAAGAAGTCAGAGAGGGAGAAGACCAGAGTAGGGAAAATCTGCTGGTAAGGATGCGCTGAAGCTGGAAGGCTGCTTGTCTGATATTATCAGGACATCTTGGCCCTTACGTTTTGGAGTGACAGCAAGACATGTTTACCAAATGCCTCTGTCTCTCTCATACCACCACTAGCCTACCTTCATTAAAATCAAACAATACTCTTCATATCACCACCCAAATAATATAAATACATAAGGAGAAAAAGACCTGAGTCACTACCCTTCCCTTCACAGTGACTGACAGGGATTCCATCACAATTGTAGGTCAAAACTCCTTTCAAAACGTGCTCAGTCATTTCAAGTGTCTAGATGCTTAATACAAGTGAACAATTCAGAAATTCAACAATTATCTTCATAAGTCTCAAAATAGCTGGCAAATGGTTGACAACTGCACATCACATGCAACAGTCATAAGTTTACCCTTCTCACTCAGGAGACTGAACAGGGCTATGGACCCCCTTTTGTCTTTATGCCTAGGCATGTACCTAGTTTGCCTATATAAGAAGTGCCATATTGGGTGAAACCAAAGATCCTTTAAGCCCACTATAGTGTTTCCAACAGTAAATAGTCCAGGTCAGAAATACCTCGCAGGATCCCAAGAAGTTGTGACATTACATGCTACTTGCCCTCGGGGATAAGCAATGGCTATGGAGGAGTAGCCTAGTGGTTAGTGCAATGGACTTTGATCCTGGAGAACTGGATTCAATTTCTACTGCAGCTCCTTGTGACCCTGGGCAAGTCACTTAACCCTCCATTGCCTCAGGTACTCCTTTACTCTGTAAACTGCAAACCCTGTATCAAGTCCCTTTCCCTTTCTCCAAGTCAACCTTAGTAGGCTGTGCAATAACCACTGAAGACACCTCTGGAGGTGGGGTACTAAGCCAGCAAAGCCTCTGGGTCTCTGAGAAACTTCTCCAATGTTGGATCCACTTCAGCTTACAAAGGTCCTCAAACTTGTCCTGCCTGCTTCCTGTTTGCCTCTTTCCCTGTGTCCTAGGGGTTGATACAATTACATCGGCTAACTTTCTTTATCTCCTCTTCACATCTTGCACATTTAATTCAAGTCAACAGTCCGGAAACTGCTCTTCTAGCCAGTGCTGGTAAGGAAATAGAATCTTTTACACATCATAACATTTTAACTTTGATGCTCAACAGAAAAAAAAAATAGCTCATTTCATTATATTAAGCTACTTGTACAACCGTATCTGTCTTTGACAGTTCAACTTGGTTTTACAATAGAAATGGCTATGTAAACTTAGGAATTACATCTTACAACACTTCAAATATACTGTTTAAACAGCCACCACCATTTAAGAAAAAAATGACTAAAGGAAAGTCTCTGATATCATTACAAACCTTTTCTCTTGCCTAAGCTTCAGTTTGACAGTAGGGACTTAGGTTTTAACAGAACACAATCCTTTGTAGCAATCAAACCTCTATGCTACAACCACACATTGCTGGGCCTGTCAGAGCAAAACCAGCAGAAGGAAAAAAAATCTGTCTAAACTTGGCAGTCAATTCCTTGTCTTAATTACATAAGAACATAAGCGTTGCCATATTGGGAGAGACCGAAGGTCCATGAAGCCCAGTATCCTGTTTTTCAACAGTGGCCAATCCAGGTCACAAATACCTGGCAAGATCCCAGAATAGTAAAACAGATTTTATGCTGTTTATGCTAAAAATAAGCAGTAGATTTTCCCAAGTCCATCTTAATAATGGCTTATGGACTTTTCTTTTAAGAAATTAGCCAAACCTTTTTTTTAAACCCTGCTAAGCAAACTATTTTTACCACATTCTCTGACAATGAATTCCAGAGTTTAATTACATGTTGAGTGAAGAAATATTTCCTCTGGTTTGTTTTAAATTTACTACTTAGTAGTTTCATTGTGTGCCCCTAGAATTTTCGGAAAGAGTAAACAAGCGATTCATGCCTATCCATTCCACTTCACTCAGTATTTTATAGACCTCTATCGCCCTTCAGCCGTGTCTCCTCTAAGCTGAAGAACCCTAGCTGCTTTAGCCTTTCCTCACAGAAAAGTTGTCGCCCTTCTCTGTACCTTCTCTAATTTTGCTATATCTTTTTTGAGATGTGGTAACCAGAACTGCACATAGTATTCAAGCTGCGGTCACACCATGAAGCGATACAAAGGCATTATAACATTCTCATGTTTGGTTTATGTTTATTTCAAATTTGCTATCCTTCCAAATCTGGAACCAGGTCACAGGGGCCACAATAAAAATTAAAATCAACCATATGTTAGAAAGGAATTCTTTTTTTTTTTTCCTTTCTCATCAGACATTGCCCAATTTATTTGGCCTACAAAAAGTTATTTTACTGCTGCAGAAGTGACAACTGATAACTCCTACCATAAGAGGTTTATTTGGTTTTTTTTTTTTTGTTACATTTGTACCCTGCGCTTTCCCACTCATGGCAGGCTCAATGCGGCTTACATGGCGCAATGGAGGGTTAAGTGACTTGCCCAGAGTCACAAGGAGCTGCCTGTGCCTGAAGTGGGAATCAAACTCAGTTCCTCAGGACCAAAGTCCACCACCCTAACCACTAGGCCACTCCTCCACTGTTGCTACTATTTGAGATTCTACATGGAATGTTGCTATTCCACTAGCAACATTCCATGTAGAAGTCGGCCCTTACAGATCACCAATGTGGCCGCGCAGGCTTCTGCAGCCTTCTACATGGAATGTTGCTAGTGGAATAGCAACATTCCATGTAGAATCTCCAATAGTAGCAACATTCCATGTAGAATCTCCAATAGTATCTATTTTATTTTTGTTACATTTGTACCCTGCGCTTTCCCACTCATGGCAGGCTCAATGCAGCTTACATGGGGCAATGGAGGGTTAAGTGACTTGCCCAGAGTCACAAGGAGCTGCCTGTGCCTGAAGTGGGAATCCAACTCAGTTCCTCAGTTCCCCAGGACCAAAGTCCACCACCCTAACCACTAGGCCACTCCTCCACTGTTGCTACTATATGAGATTCTACCTGAAATGTTGCTATTCCACTAGCAACATTCCATGTAGAAGTCGGCCCTTGCAGATCACCAATGTGGCCACGCAGGCTTCTGCTTCTGTGAGTCTGACGTCCTGCACGTACGTCACACTCACAGAAACAAGCCTGCGCAGCCTTCTACATGGAATATTGCTAGTGGAATAGCAACATTCCATGTAGAATCTCCAATAGTATCTATTTTATTTTTGCTACATTTGTACCCTGCGCTTTCCCACTCATGGGAGGCTCAATGCGGCTTACATGGGGCAATGGAGGGTTAAGTGACTTGCCCAGAGTCACAAGGAGCTGCCTGTGCCTGAAGTGGGAATTGAACTCAGTTCCTCAGGACCAAAGTCCACCTCCCTAACCACTAGGCCACTCCTCTCCACTTTTTTTTTTTTTTTTGTGGTCAAAGGTCAAATTTGATGACATTGGACCAGCAGCGAGGAAGTGGATTTCAGTGGTTCCTCCTTTATGAAATCAGTGCTGTGGTTACAGAGGAATAACCTGGAACCTGTCACAGATTAGTCTGCTATAGAAGGGGCTTTGAATGCAAAACTGGTTTTCAGCCACTAGAGGGCAGTATGTGTGTTCAAAATCCTGAGGTGCTTTAGGTATCGGGCAATATCGTGTTTCCCAACCAGTGCTGTCAGTCATAGAAAAGTCAAAACCGCTTAATGCTTGGGTCCAGAACAGCACCTGACAGCAACAATGACTCTGACACAGCCAGGAGCTTCTCCTTCTTTGCTGCAGGCCCTGCTTTTTGCAACACCTCTTCTGAGTCCTCACAGGCTTAGTAAACCGGGGAGAGAATGTGTTGAGAGAGCTGCCAAATACAGAAAAGGAAAAGGGATGGGATTTGTGGTTACAATCAAAGCAGTTTACATATTAGATACAGGCAGTGGCATAGCCTGGAAATTTGAGTAGGGGGTGCATCTCAGGCCGCCTCTCCCCCCATACCTAAAAAATCACCTCCAGCAGAGCTCCCAAGGGAGCAGATTCACTCATCAGGAGATTTAGGGTCCGGCCCCAGCTCCGCATGCCCCGTCCATTGCTTTATCCAATTCCACCCATTTCTCCGCCCCAGCAGAGCTGATTGGGGGCCAGCAGCTACAGGAAAGGTCTCCCCGTCCAGCAGCAGCAGGAAACACCTTCATAAAACATCTCCTGCTGCCATGGAGCATGGGATCAGCAATTGCAGGAGATGGTGTTTTATGAAGGCACTTCCTGATGGACGGGAGATTCCGATCTCTCAGTGGGAAATGAGCTTGGCAGGTCTGCTGCAAGCCTCGGCCCCCCTCCCACTTTGAGCTTAAGCCCACTCCAAAATTGTAGCACTGGTTGAACCACTGGCACTTGAAAATGGAAAACAACCCCTCCGAAGGGACACCACCTTGTAAGTGGTAGAGGGGCTTCTGTGTTTCAATGACTCAGAGGGCTATGCTGAAGGGTCACCCATATCAGACAGGCCTCTGAGGAGAAACCAGACAAAGAGTGTCCCAAACTGGGAGAGTGGTAAGATGGCGACCTGAAGTTCATATGCCCAACGGCCCAGCTGCCTTCTGAAGTTTTGTCTTCTTTATGTAAATTTCCTCTCTGCAATTGCAGTTACGTTAACTGAGAGGAAGGGAACAACCGATGGTCAGCCGCTAATGGCCAGCGTTTTGTCTCCTGAGCAGCAAGTGCGGGACCGCTGCGCGTCAAACTGCCCACAGATGAAAGGGTTGGCGAGTCCTTTGATTAGCGCCGGCGAAGGAGTGTCAACGCTCTTGGACCTGGAAAAACAACTCCATCGCTCCCGAATTATTCAACCATCATGTCCAAAGGAGTGGAGGAGTGAGTTAGAGGCATACGCTGAAACGGAGGACGTTTACAGCAGAACCCGAAACGGCGGAACCACTCCTAAACACCTAAGAGAAATCAACTTGGAGTTTTTGGCTCCAGTGGAGGTTACATTGAATACCATCTGGAAGGTGCTTCGGGACCTAACGGTGGCAGTAAATAATTTTGTTTCAGATATAATTTTCTTAGAGAGTTACATGGACAATTTAACTGAACCCTTTGAGAGTGAAAAATTGATATAACAAATGATTCTACACGAGCAAGAAGTGGTTATGATCTTGAAAATGATAACAGACCAGAAACTTTGAATAATAAAATGAACATTATTATAGACGATTAATTTCGAGATTGTTTTTCCCAGAGTTCCAGGTAAGATTCCTAAAGTTTTCCTCAGAAATATTTCCTCAATTATTAATTTAAAAGGAGTGAACCCTGTGAAAACTGGGATTACTTTAATCAGTGGGATCTGAGTTAGAGACTTAAGTATATGTATTGATAAATAACTTCTGGTTTTTAAAGGAGAAAGAATGTAATCAGATCTGTTATTTCTAACTAATATTGGACAATAAGTATGTTTTCAATGAAATGATTTGACTATACACCATATTGGCCTTGAAGAAGCCAACCAGATGATCAATGTGGAATAATGAATTAGACGAGTAATATCTGGGGATAATCAGGTTAATACCATGGGGTTTTTTTTCCTGTTTACTGTTTAATTGATCTCCTTGTCTTGTTTCACTCTCCCTATTTAGTGGTCTAAGGAAGAGAATAGAATTACCTGACTGAAATAATTCCTATATATTACTTTCTCTGTATTTCTGGCAATTTGTTTTATCACTTGTAAAAATTTAAATGGTTATAAATAAAAAAATAAAAAAACAGAAAATGGAAAATATGATGATCCTTTTCCAATTAGCTTTCAGAGGCCAAAACCTCAAACCTCAGGTCAGGGCAGGACAGAATACTAATCTTCGGAAAACCAAAATACGAAAGTGCTAAACCCTTACGAGAGAAGCTGCACTGGCTCCCACTTAAGGAACGCATTACCTTTAAGATATGCACATTAGTCCACAAAATTATCCACGGTGAAGCTCCAGCCTACATGTCCGACTTAATAGACCTACCACCCAGGAACGCTAAAAGATCATCTCGAACTTTTCTTAACCTCCACTTCCCTAATTGCAAAGGCATAAAATACAAGGCGCTGCACGCATCAACCTTTTCTTATTTAAGCACGCAATTCTGGAATATACTACCACGCAACTTGAAAACAATCCACGAACTAACCAACTTCCGCAAACTACTGAAGACTCATCTCTTCGATAAAATTTACTGTAAGGAGCAATACACATGAAGTCCACACTCACTATTCCAGAAATACACCAATACATTCTTTTCTGAACTCTCATCCCCCGTAATCTCATCACACTTAAACCTTCACTCACAGAAAATGTTATACCGAATGTTCTTTTGCTAAGGTTTTATCACCCTACCGATTTCCAGTTGTCTCTTTCCATTGTTCCATTGTTCTTTTCCTTGACCTTTTCCCTAACGACACCTTGACCTTGTCTCGCTTAACTTCTCACAATGGAATCCATAACTGATTGTAACAAACTGCATTTCCATTATTTACAATGTATTGTAAGCCACACTGAACCCGCAAATAGGTGGGAAAATGTGGGATACAAATGCAATAAAATAAATAAAATAAAAATAAATAAATAAATAAATAATGCTCTTATGGTGTCCTCTCCTGACCTGAAGAAGGAAGTGTTGGTCTCCGAAGGCTAATCAAAAATGTATTAAACCCAATCCAATATAATGGTATCACCTCATTTTCTATTTTAGGTATTATTTGCATTTATTCACACAGCTACCCCATTTCTTTATCCTAAAGTCAAAATAAAATTATTGTCTCTACCTTTGTTCTCTGTCCATTTTCTAATTGTGTTGGTCCCAGTCTCTTGTTTCTGCTTTCCTTCATCTTCTCTTAACTCTCGTGCCAGGGTTTCATATCCATTTCTAATTGTTCTCTCTCCTTTTTCTTTCAGTTTTCTTTATTTCTCTGCCTCTCTGTCCAGATTTAATTCATTCTTACTATCCATTTTTGTTTAATTTCCCTCTTTTTACTTCACCTACCTGTAGCTTTCAGTCTTTCCCTCGCCCTTGTTCTCCCTATTCTCAAAGAGTAGCAACATTCCATGTAGAACCCCCAAAAATTGCAAGATTCTGGAATCCCAAAGAGTAACAAGATTCCATGCAGAATCTCAATGAGTAGCAACATTCCATGTAGAACCCAAAAGCAGTGGCGTCGCGCGGGCAGCTGACACCCGGGGTGAGTCGCCGCTGCGCACCCCCCCCAGGTGCAGCGCGGCGCACCCTCCCCCCTCCAGAGCGCAACCCCCCCCCCCCGTGAACATACTTGGAAGGCGGCGAGGGGTGGGCGAGAGAGCCAATCCGCCGAGTGCACACCGCTGGGGGGTGTCGGCGCCTCGCTGGTTCCCTGCTCTCTCTGCCCCGGAACAAGAAGTAACCTGTTCTGGGGCAGAGAGAGCAAGGAACCAGCGAGGCACCGACACCCCCCAGCGGCATGCACCCAGGGTGGACCGCCCCACCGCCCCCCCCCCCCTTCCTACGCCACTGCCCCAAAGAATAGCAAGATTCTGGAATCCATGCTACCAATCCCAGGGAAAGCAGTGGCTCAATAGCAGACTATGGACTTTTCCTCCAGGAACTTGTCCAACCTTTTTTATTTACCACATCTAGGAATGTCTTCACAAAACAAGTGAAGAGTGTGCAGTGTTCCACAGTGCAGTTTTCAAAGCGCCTTTTTCCTGGGTAAATGGTAGGTGAAAATGTCCTTCAATGTGATCTGTGTAGAATTTAGCAGATGAAGGGTCTAATAACATTTTCTAAACAACACCAGAGTCTGCAACACTCTGATGTTTATCATTTGTATCATCATTCTCCATTTGAGATGGGAAGACTGATCCAGTGTCCCCACTTTCTTCAGCACTATTTATTTACTTGTAACATTTGTATCCCACATTTTCCCACCCATTAGCAGGCTCAATGTGGCTTGCATAATACCGTAAAGGTGATCGCCAGGTCCGGTAGATGTTAAATACAGTATATAGTAAGTGTCAGGTAAGGTAAAGGTATACAAGTACAATAAGGCGCAAGGAAATAAGGAATATATAATGGCCAATATGATGTAAGGTTTTGATGCATTGCAGAGTTGAGGCATTTACGTTGGGTCAGTAGGGTAGACCTTGCAGAACAGGTCTTTAATAATCGCCTGAAGTTTAGATGGTCATGGATCGTTTTCACACTCTTTGGTAGTGCATTCCACATTTGTGTACCTAAGTAGGAGAAATTGGATGCATAGGTTGATTTGTATCTGAGTCCAATGCAGCTTGGATAGTGGAGGTTCAAATAGGTACGTGACGCTCTGGTTCTGTTTCTGGTCGGAAGATCTATCAAGTCAACCATGTATCCTGGGGTTTCACCGTAGATAATCTTGTGGGCTGAAGAGCAAATTTTAAAGGTAATGCGTTCCTTGATTGGGAGCCAGTGAAGTTTTAATCAGAGAGGTTTAGCGCTATCGAATCGTGTTTTGACAAATATCAGCCTGGCAGCTGTGTTTTGGGCTGTCTGAAGTTTCTTCATAAGCTGTACTTTACATCCCACATATATTCCATTGCAGTAATCTGCGTGGCTCAGAACCATTGATTGTATCAAGTTACGGAATATTTCCCTTGGGAAATAAGGTCTAAGACGTTTAAGTTTCCACATAGAATGAAACATCTTCTTTATAATGGACTTAACTTGGCTCTCAAGTGTAAGATGGCTATCAATAGTAAC
Organism: Microcaecilia unicolor; assembly: GCF_901765095.1. Taxonomy (NCBI): domain Eukaryota; kingdom Metazoa; phylum Chordata; class Amphibia; order Gymnophiona; family Siphonopidae; genus Microcaecilia; species Microcaecilia unicolor. The sequence continues at coordinate 360,811,288 of NC_044035.1, read as the reverse complement.
ACTTAAGATTTTGAGGCTGTCAGAAATAGGAAGAGAATAAACAGGAGTGTTTAGGGTTTTGCAGGTGGGGGAAGAGAGGTTGGTGGTTGGGAGGCGAGGATAGTGGAGGGCAGACTTATACGGTCTGTGCCAGAGCCGGTGATGGGAGGCGGGAAATACTGCTGGGCAGACTTGTACGGTCTGTGCCCTGAAAAAGGCAGATCAAGGTAAGGTATACACATATGAGTTTATCTTGTTGGGCAGACTGGATGGACCATGCAGGTCTTTTTCTGCCGTCAACTACTATGTTACTATGTTACTATGTTTGTGGGTTTATAATTATTGTATGGGGATGAGAGGATAAGACAATGTGTTTTTTTTCAGTGTTTAGCTTCAGTTGAAATGAGTTAGCCCATGAATCCATGATGTTCAGTCAGCGCATGATTTCATTGGAGATTTCAGAAAGGTCATGTCTGAAAGGGATTGTACAGCGCTGCGTAACCCTAGTAGCGCTCTAGAAATGTTAAGTAGTAGTAGTAGTAAAGGGATATAAATTGTGACATCGTCTGCGTAAATGAACGGGTGAAGGCTTTGACTGGATAAGAAGTTGGCCAAAGAACATAGACTATGAAACCAAAGGTCTGTCTGCATTATGGGCTTATATTCAAACAGGTAAGGACATTGCTCCTGCCTTCATTACCAAATCCCAAACCAGCCCATGTGACTACAGAGACAGAAAATGACCTATCCAATCTGCCCCTCCTCACCAACCTTTCAGGTACAGGGTATTTTCTTGTCCCTGGAGGGCTTAGTGTCTGTGCACTTTACAATCTAAGTCCTCCCCGCCAAAGTTAGTTTTGCTGATGTCTAAGCCCTCACTTTTGAATGGACCACTGTAACCTCAGAAACGCTCTCCCCATTCATAAGCACCAGGTCTTAGTGCACTGCCTCACTGAAAAACCTTGGTACAGAAAATGAATCCTTTTCCATTTCCAGCATCTTGAACAAACCCTTAAAAAGTGGCGATAACATTTTCCAGTTGTCTCAACAGTGGCTGTGCTGCAAGAATGATGGACATTTGTTGGCCTTAGATTCCAATGAAACAATTTACCAGGGCACCTTGAGGAAGGAACGAAATGTGCAACAAAATCTTTAAATCAGAATGTTGTCCTTAAGGGAGTTGAAGGGTCACAAAGCTGAATGCCGGCTGCTCGGCCTTGGCTTCACTTTTGTTTTCATGCTTCTGAGCTGAGATTTTTGGGTTTGCTGTGAGCTTTCTTCATTATTTCTTTATTTTGCTTTGGAGTTTTAGGTTTTCTTAATTTTCTATAGTCCGAATAGAGCAGAATGCGCCTCTCCTTTCTCCTCTCTTCATTGCTTTCTTTCCACTCTGTTGGGCTTCCAGGCTAATTGGAGCCTCTTCTGAGCTACATAATCAGTTGTAACTACCCTTCCTTGTTTTCTACCCCAATCTTCACAGCAAGTGTCTTCAGCAAGTGGCCCCAGACTACAGCTCCCTCCACGGTGCACCAGCTGTAACTATGACAGCAATAAAGAGAAATGTTCAATCGCTGGAAAAGAGGAACAAAATTGTGGACCAGTAGCCTCTGCTCCTTTCCTTAGTAAGATCGTCCAGGGTTTGGTCACCTATTTGAACAGGGTTCACATTCTGTATACCTCACAGTCAGATTTTCGTTAGAATATAGGGCAGAAAAAAATATTGGGATCATTGCTGGCTGAAAGTTTTTATTAGGAAAGGGGCAAAAATCTATCATTAGGCAATTTGAACTATCTAGGGCTTTTGACTTGGTAAATCATTGACTCTTTCGTTACTTATTTTGAGTGAGACTGGAATAATGGCCAATGTTTGGAATTGGTTTCAGGGGTTTCTGTCCTGGAGGTTATATATCAGCTTGTCTGACCTTTTTCTATCAGGGGCTACTTTTTATATTTTGTAATATTCAGAGGGCCAAAACATGCACTATCGTATTTTGCTGCACGTTTAATTGAATAGTGGCAAAATACAACCATGCATTGTTCCTCCCCCAGCCTTCATCCAGTCTTGTCTTGTCTTTCTCTCTCTCATGTACCCTCCCTGGCCTTCACCCAAACCACAGAACTCTGTCTTCCCTGCAGTGATTCTATCTCTCCGTACGCTTGAGCCGCAAGGTGAGGGACATAGGAGTTAGCTCTGTGGGTGCTTGAGAACCCCCAATAATGAGAAGACTCCATGAGTGTGTCTAGGGAGGGCCCAGTTTCCATTGAGTTTAGCAGCCCAATCATTTGTACAGGAAGTTTGAGAGCTCATAAGGCTGCATATACTGTACCAACTGAAAAGAACAGGCTGGCTATGCATGAATATGGACACCGTTCCTAGAAAAAAGTAGTTTCTAACCTTCCTCTTGCCTCTGCAAACAATCTGGCCTATATTTAATTCCAGCAGCTCCAAATTGGTTTCAGGTGCTCAGCTATCTGCATTTGTGTCCCAAACACAAGCTGCTACCTGACATTTCCTAGACTTCCCTTCTCCAATATAAGTTCACTTCCTGTAAACTCCAAAGCCCCAGGAACTACATCTCCCAGAATTACTGGTAGCTTAAATCCTCTGAGCTCCTATATGCTCTCTTCAGTTCCCTCTAGTGGTGACTTGCTGTATACCCAGTGACAAATTGCTCAACACATCACAGCCCATAATCCCATAATTTTCAGACTCTTCCATTCTTCTGGGTTTGCATTGCATCTTACATATGACGTTACATATCCTCTCTTATAGTCTGCAAATACCATAGCAGTTCTACGCATATCACAATCAAGAGACCAGGCAACCCCTAGGAATTACAATACCACAATAAAATAATTTAAGAAGTAGATAACATATTTTTCTGGAAAAACAATGTCTTCATCACCTTACGAAATAGCAGATAGTCCTTTAATGCTCTGATCTGCCTGGTACAAAAAGGTTAATAGGAGAAACCTTTTGGCTCGTAGATTCCTGAAATTTTGCAGCACATATGTACATGTATGACAGAGCTCTACCATACAATATTTTAAATACCACCACACATAACTTGATCTTTATTCTCGCTTCAATAGGTAACCAATGAAACTCCACAAACAGCAGCGTACTTTTCTGCCATTTATGGGCAGGATATATTAAACGGACGGCTGTGCTTTGTACCGTTTGAAGTGTTAAGTAAATGCGAGTGGCACCCTAAATATACAACCAAAAGAAAGGGGATCAAATTACCATATGTCAAATTCTACAAACTACTTGTAAATATAAATGATGGCAAATTGTTGGAAATACAGGTATCAAAAATTCTTTACAAGGAGGAAAAGACCTCATTAAGACCTTATCAATCGCCATTATGGCATAATGTAAGCCACATTGAGCCTGCAAACTGGTGGGAAAATGTGGGATACAAATGCTACAAATAAATAAATGGACTCAAAGCCACATATTAATGTGATTAGTCAAAAGATTCATCATAGGTCTCAAAAGCCTCCTAATAACGGTTATGTGGTAGGAAAGAAAATTTCTTTTACCTTTAATTCACAATCAAAAACTTCTGCCAACAACCAAAAATAGTCAAAAATGAAAATAATACTTAGCTTATGACTGCACAGAACACGGGTTTCACTGTTGAAGGTAGATATCTTTTCCTTAGTTTCACAGTCGCCAACTTAATGTCCCTCTCTTTAGAAATCCCAAATTGTGCTGGGTTACTTCCATATGCATCGTCAATGCAACATCTGTACACTCAAGTCTTTTTAGGCAAAGGTCTCAATGAGTTCTTTTCCTCCTTATTTTTTAAATAATTTTTGATACCTGTATTTCCAACAATTTACCATAATTTGTATTTACAAGTACCCTAAATATACAACATTACAATAATCTAATTGAAGAAGCAATGAGGCCTGTACTACTAATCTCAAAATAGATTTATCAACAAAATCTCTAATTTTCCTGATCAGTGGTCACCTGCGTCTCCATTGTTAAGTATAAACGGTTTTTATTGATGGACAAACTTCAATTCAAACATAGTAAATGCTTACAGTGTATAACTTACCAATATTTCTATAACAGCAACTTATCTTACAGCGTGTCTATCCCATCGCTTTTTTAACATTTACCCCTTCCCCCCCCCTCCCCCCCAAAGAAAATGAAACATTACTCTCTGGATTGAAGCTTCATACATCCTACTGACACTCTTGTACAACCTTGTCCAGTCCTTATTCACTTACACGAGGGGCTCATAACTTCATTATATCGGTCCTAGTCTATTAAGTATAGCATTTCTGGCTCTATGGGATATATTTTGCAAATAATGAGTCCAAACATTAAGAAATTTCTTTCTTTTCCTCAAATTATCATATGCGTCCCTTGCCTCCCACAGCATTAGCTCATGTAGCTTATTCCTCCATAGCCAAACAGAGGGTGGCTCTGCCTGCATCCAGTGTCTCAGTATGCATTTTTTGCCCACTGCAAATGCTTTACATAAAAATCCCTCCAAGTTTTTATCCGATATCCCATATGCATTATTTTTGTTCAAGAGTACTCCTCTCCAAGAGGGGTGCACCTTTTGCCCCAATACTTGTTCTAGGTATTCCTGTATCGCTTTCCAAAATGTTTTAATTTTATCGCACCTCCAAAATGCATGCAAAAATGTGCTCCTCTCTCTTTGGCATTTAAGGCATTGGGGATCAGAGCTCCATCCCGCCCTTACAGCCTGGGATTGTGTTATATAGCCTCGATGAATGACCCTGAATTGACTCTCTTGTAATTCTGCTCCCCCCACCTGCCCCGGTATGCCTTTGATTAGTTTCGCAAAATTTATTCCCTTCAACTCATATCCCAAGTCCTTGCTCCATGTGTTGCGTCTCCATTGTTAAAGAGTCACAACTTAGATGCCCCCAGTCTCCAAACATGAGTCAAACTTATCATTGTTTCCTATCCTAAGCATCTGATCATTCATCATCAGATATTCCCCACTAACCAAAATGTAGGTTTTTTCCTTGTTCATTTCATTACCCAACTGTCTATTCTAATCAACATATCCCTTGGAGTTTGTGACACTGGGAGTAACACAACGGTGTCATCTCCACAGATTGCCTTCCCAATTCATTTTCCAGCGAAAGCATCAACACATTAAATAAAATAGGGAAAAGCAGTGACCCTCTAGGGACACCATACTGCACATTCCATTCCATGCCCGACAATGTTCCCAGCATTTTTACCCTATATGACAGATTTCTCTATCACAAAGGAAACAGCTTGTGTTTGAGACACAAATACAGGCAGGTGGGGAAAAAAAGCCCTGGTTAGAAGGAACAGAGATGGTTGCAAGTGGGCGTTGTTGTAAGTTAATGGAAAGAATGCTCGTACAAATTCTGTCAAGGACCAAAAAATAGCAGGTTAAACCTTAGACTGAGAGGGTATGTTGTCTTGGAAAAGCATCCACCTATTAGTTGAGATATCTGGGCAGGAAAGCCAGGCACAGAGAAGGTTGTATGCTAGCCGGGAAAGCTGCTGACAACTAAGCCCAGGGTGAAGTATCTCCTGGCAGATAAATGCTGAGAGGCCAAGGTCTGTGTTAATGTTTATTATAAGTTTTTAAATCTATGCTATACTGAGACAGACTAGCAAAGGAATACAGTCAGCAACCGAGAAGCTGACAGAGGCCTGTAATGTAGGCATAACCCATAGGCTACAGTCTGTAGGGGGGGGGGGAGGTGGAGGTCAGACTAGCTGTGTAGAAATGTGTGAGGGAATATTATCCGTGAAAATTAAGGATGTGTCCTGCTTCATCATGTACAGGAATAACATGTATAGAATGTTTGTACGTTTGGGAAACTCGCCAGGTGCCCTTGGCCTGGATTGGCCACTGGGGATGCTGGGCTTGATGGGCCTTTGGTCTTTTCACAGTATGGCATTACTTATGTTAATCTGTTTTGTGTTCTTTTGTACTTTGCTCTGGATAACGGCAGATTAGAAATAATAAATTTTCAATTTCTCACCTTCCTTCCCCCCCCCCCACCTTCCTTACACCCCTATCCCTCTAATTCCTTGTAAGACTTCTAATTCCCTCTGTCCCCAAGGTCCCTCCCTGCCACACACATACTCCCCCACCTCACCTTCTCTCTGTCCCCCTCCCCCCTCCCACAAGCCATACCCTCAAGCAAGCCTCTCACAGCATCCTGTCCAGCTTGTGGTACACCCCAGTCCCATAGCAGACCATCAAACTCATGAAACCTAACCCCACATCACACTCCAAAACTTGCTCTGCCTCCCTCCCCCCACTTACCCCAATGGCACTCCTAAAACATCTGCTCTCAATCCCCATCCCACCATTATGGTACACCCCTAAGCATGCACTTCCTCCCCAGCCTGCTCCAGAAACCCTCTTTGTGGTATCTCCCCAGCCTCTTCCCTCCATCTTCCCGGTGCACAGCTGCCCATCTGGCTGCGTCGTCCTCCCCTGCTAACTTGAACCACAGGGCTATACAGAAGTGCACACAGTTCAAATAAGCAGTTGGGTCTAGGATGGCAGAAAAGGAGCATGTGGCCTGGTGGGCAGGCGGAAGGGAAGACACTTGGCTGGCACCAGTGCTTGTGTAGAATTCTGCACAGGTGGGGAATCCATGAAAATAGTGCATTGCACGGAATTCTCCCAGGAGTATGTTCTAAAGTACAAACAAATCTGAGGCGGAGAGGAGAGTCCTTTCAGTGATCCACTTCCAATTACGAAAGCTGATTATATTTCAGAACATTCACCTCTTCTGCACAATGGCTGCATCTGCAGCTTTGAAAGTATCGATGTCCACTAAACACAGGCCGGTATATGATTGATTATCTGCAGCTGAATTGTTCCAGCCACGCACTCCGGAAGGAATCGGCATGGCTGCTTCTGGGATTTGACTAACTCATTTTTGTTCTAATTGCAAAACTATTATAGGTGTCCTTTTCTCTGCCGCCTTTAGCTGTTCATGTTTAAGGAGTTAGTGATTTGTCATCATCAGAGGGCATCTTCCACCAGAAGGTGACTCAATATGCAAACTGTTCTCAAGGTGAGGGATGCAACAGGGTTTTGTCCAGAAATTGTGAATCTAGAACAATGGTGGGGGTGGGGGGGGGATGGGAGGGGGCACAGGCCAGACAAACATTGGGGTTTCTGCGCTGGAGCTGCTGTCCAGAGGTGTATTATCAAAAGGGCTGTTCTCTAACTGGCTGCGTGTACTTGCACATGAGTGCGTGGACTGCATACTATACACAGGGGAAGAACATGGGAGGGACACGGGCGTGTCTCCCTTTACACAAATAAACACAGCACAGAACACTTAGGAGACCATTTACACCTGCCACTGACCTGGTAAATGATCTCACCCACCTTGCATCTTGGCGCACGGAATTAGTGCCCAACTGGAGACATCAAGTTCCAGAACTGCCCGCACAACGCGTAAGAAGTGAGCTGCAGGGAGGCAGGACTGTATCACACAAAACTTCCACTTGCTAATCCCAATCTATCCCTCATTTACCATGTAGCTGAGGGACCAGGAGCAGATATATGATGGGAACAAGATGCGTGGTACGGAGTCAGTTGGGATAATTTGATAGCTAAAATCAAGGCAAGTCCTTTGTGTAGTTAAGCAAGAGATAAGGAACTGGTCTAAGACTCTTCACTCTCCTTCTCTGCTCATATCCAGCAGACCGCCAAGACCTGTCGTTTCTTTCTTTACAACATCCGTAAAATCCGCCCCTTTCTTTCTGAGCACTCTACCAAAACCCTCATCCACACCCTTGTCACCTCTCGTTTAGACTACTGCAATCTGCTTCTTGCTGGCCTCCCACTTAGTCACCTCTCTCCTCTCCAATCGGTTCAAAACTCTGCTGCCCGTCTCGTCTTCCGCCAGGGTCGCTTTACTCATACTACCCCTCTCCTCAAGTCACTTCACTGGCTCCCTATCCGTTTTCGCATCCTGTTCAAACTTCTTCTACTAACCTATAAATGTACTCACTCTGCTGCTCCCCAGTATCTCTCCACACTCGTCCTTCCCTACACCCCTTCCCGTGCACTCTGCTCCATGGATAAATCCTTCTTATCTGTTCCCTTCTCCACTACTGCCAACTCCAGACTTCGCACCTTCTGTCTCACTGCACCCTACGCCTGGAATAAACTTCCTGAGCCCCTACGTCTTGCCCCATCCTTGGCCACCTTTAAAGCTAGACTGAAAGCCCACCTATTTAACATTGCTTTTGACTCGTAACCACTCGCCTCCACCTACCCTCCTCTCCTCCTTCCTGTACACATTAATTGATTTGATTTGCTTACTTTTTTTTTTTGTCTATTAGATTGTAAGCTCTTTGAGCAGGGACTGTCTTTCTTCTATGTTTGTGCAGCGCTGCGTACGCCTTGCAGCGCTATAGAAATGCTAAATAGTAGTAGTAGTAGTAGTAGATACCTAAATGTTGACTGATGAATAAAATTGTGAATGCAAACAGCATAAATACAAAGGGCACAGAAAAGACTAAAGACATGGAAGGGAAGGGCTCACGCCAAACCTGCCCCAAGATGCTGCAGCCATTACACTGTACCAATGTCCTGCATCCCAGGATGAGGTTGGTGGAGAGTGGCAATAAGGAGAAAGCCATCACCTAGTTCTAATGGACTTCATTTCCATCCCAAACCCAACACAGCAGACGTAAAAAGCTTCAAGACTTAGAATCAAGCTTTTTATTCAAAGCAGACCGGACATTTACACAGAAGGCATAAATGCAGAATCAGCAGACACAAAGCCTGCATTTTTATTGTCCAGGAGTCATCACTACATCTTTGTATTTGCAGGAGTTCATAGAAAGAAATTAATAACCATGTTTCTGCTGTTATCTTTCAATCTGGATTTCCCACTGCTAAATCTGAATGAAATCGATGCAGAAGAGAAATCACCAGAGCTTCTTCCTTCAGGAGACCTTTCGGCAATCTCAGCACAGAACCCTCTCCGACACCAGCGCAAGAGAGTGCAAGAACTTTCCAGACCATCTCTGGCACCTGACTGATGCCTCATTCCTGACCAAAACCTTCGGTCTCTTCGACTGCAAACATCAGCTTCTCCTTCAGCTGCTCATAGCTCTTATATGGAGGAAGATCCAGGCGGTTAAAGCTGAGGAGAGAAAGAAGGTAGTGTAGCTACAACCACTACTGGATATAAGCAGTGCTGGACTGCTCTTAACACAGAGACGTTGAGCTTCTTTGCAAGCCTAAATTCCTTAAAGTGACAGTCCTCATAAGTGACAACATCCTGCTCTCTCCAGGGCCCATACGTGACAGCATCAGGCACTTCCCGGTGCTCATACACGACAGCATCAAGCTCTATCCAGTGTTCATACGTGACAGCATCACGCTCTATCCAGTGTTCATACGTGACAGCATCAGGCACTTCCCAGTGCTCATGTGACAGTATCAGGCACTTCCCAGTGCTCATATGCGACAGCATCACGCTCTATCCAGTGCACATACGTGACAGCATCACGCTCTATCCAGTGCACATATGTGACAGCATCACGCTCTATCCAGTGCACATACGTGACAGCATCACGCTCTATCCAGTGCTCATACATGACACCATCACGCTCTATCCAGTGCTCATACATGACAGAATCATGCTCTATCCAGTGCTCATACATGACAGCATCACGCTCTATCCAGTGCTCATACATGACAGCATCACGCTCTATCCAGTGCACATACGTGACAGCATCACGCTCTATCCAGTGTTCATACGTGACAGCATCAGGCACTTCCCAGTGCTCATGTGACAGTATCAGGCACTTCCCAGTGCTCATATGCGACAGCATCACGCTCTATCCAGTGCACATACGTGACAGCATCACGCTCTATCCAGTGCACATATGTGACAGCATCGCGCTCTATCCAGTGCACATACGTGACAGCATCACGCTCTATCCAGTGCTCATACATGACACCATCACGCTCTATCCAGTGCTCATACATGACAGAATCATGCTCTATCCAGTGCTCATACATGACAGCATCACGCTCTATCCAGTGCTCATACATGACAGAATCACGCTCTATCCAGTGCTCATACATGACAGCATCACGCTCTATCCAGTGCTCATACGTGACAGCATCACGCTCTATCCAGTGCTCATACGTGACAGCATCACGCTCTATCCAGTGCTCATACACGACAGCATCACGCTCTATCCAGTGCTCATACACGACAGCATCACGCTCTATCCAGTGTTCATACGTGACAGCATCAGGCACTTCCCAGTGCTCATGTGACAGTATCAGGCACTTCCCAGTGCTCATATGTGACAGCATCACGCTCTATCCAGTGCACATACGTGACAGCATCACGCTCTATCCAGTGCACATGTGACAGCATCACGCTCTATCCAGTGCTCATACATGACACCATCACGCTCTATCCAGTGCTCATACATGACAGAATCATGCTCTATCCAGTGCTCATACATGACAGCATCACGCTCTATCCAGTGCTCATACATGACAGAATCACGCTCTATCCAGTGCTCATACATGACAGCTGACAGAATCACGCTCTATCCAGTGCTCATACATGACAGCATCAAGCTCTATCCAGTGCTCATACACGACACCATCACGCTCTATCCAGTGCTCATACACGACACCATCACGCTCTATCCAGTGCTCATACACGACACCATCACGCTCTATCCAGTGCTCATACATGACACCATCACGCTCTATCCAGTGCTCATACACGACAGCATCACGCTCTATCCAGTGCTCATACACGCCAGCATCACGCTCTATCCAGTGCTCATACGTGACAGCATCACGTTCTATCCAGTGATCATACGTGACAGCATCACACTCTATCCAGTGCTCATACGTGACAGCATCACGCTCTATCCAGTGCTCATACACGACAGCATCACGCTCTATCCAGTGCTCATACACGACAGCATCACGCTCTATCCAGTGCTCATACGTGACAGCATCACGCTCTCCAGTGCTATGTGACAGCATCACACACTTTCCAGTGATCGTACATGACAGCACCACACTTTCTCCAGTGCTCATGCGATAGCATCATGCTCTTTCCAGTGTTCATACGTGACAGCATCACTCTCTTTCCAGTGCTCATACGTGACAGCATCATATTCTTTCAGATCTCCATATTTGAAAGAATTATGCTCTTTTGAAAGATTGACTCAAAGGTCGCACCTCTCCCCCACAGAGAATATGGACAGAGCTCTCAGTTACTGTCTCATATGCTCCCGTGTCCTGCTACCCCCTCCTCTACACTCTCAGCTGAATGGCTTCTACCTGTGACAAAATGGGCTTCAAGGACACTTGAGCGCGGAGGAAGCCTTTAATTCCTCCTTCCCCATAAAAGAGCCTGAACTTACCACGTGTGACTCCGTGGAAGCCAACTCTCCTTACCAACTCTGTCTATGCAGAACTTCTGAGGTCCGGTACTGCCTGTAATGAGAACGGAAAACAATTCCCTAGTTTAGCCCCAGGTAATGGTACTTCAGAGCATGCAGAAACATTTAAAAAACAATGCCAGGCAGTACTTTCTCAACTCCAGCCCTTGGTAGCAGATGGGAAACCTACCAATGAGCTCAGCAAATCCACCAACTGGAAGGCGACAGGTACCAGTAACAAACTGGAGTAAGCGGATTCTCTTTTCATTGTCCATTTCTTTCACAACCTGTAAGAAGTAAATGAAAAAGCATGAAAGTGGAGTCTCAGCGTACTGGAGATAATGTATATGTACATTTTTAATGTGACTGCCCAGTGAGTGGTGGCAGCCAAAAAAGCAAACAGGATGCCAGGAATTATTAGGAAACGGATGCAAAATAAGATCAAAAATATTTTAATGCCTCTGTATCGCTCCATATTGCGACCTCACCTTGACTATTGCGTTCAGCTCTGGTCGCCATATCTCAAAGATAAAGCAGAATAAGAGCAACCGAAATGATAAATAAGGAAAGGCTAAAGAGGTTAGGGCTCTTCATCCTGGAAAAGAGGTGGCTGAGATGGGATATGATTGAGGTCTACAAAATCCTGAATAGTGTAGAACGAGTAGAAATGAATCGATTTTTTACTCTTTCAAAAAGTACAAAGACCTGGGGGCATTCAACGAAATTACATGGAATTACTTTTAAAACAAACAGAAGGAAATATTTTTTCACATAAAGAATAGTTAAGCTCTGGAACTCGTTGCCAGAGGGTGTAGTAACAGTGGTTAGTGTATCTGGATTTAAAAAAAGGTTTGTACAAATTCCTGGAGGAAAAGTCCATTGTCCGTTATTGAGACTGCTTGCCCTGGGATTGGTAGCATGGAATGGTGCTACTAATTGGGTTTCCGCCAGGTTCTTGTGACCTAGATTGGCCACTGCTGGAAACAGGATACCAGGCTAGATGGACCATTGGTCTGGCCGAGTATGGTCATTCTTATTTTCTTATGACTTCTCTGAAATACTGTGTTTTGGATTTTTAATTTGTTTTCTTCTTCAAGATGCCCTGGTGGAGTTGTAAATAGATTAGAAAGTCTCATAATAAACTATCAGATCTCATGAATTGCTGAATGATCCTCTGTCGACATCCTCCTGTTACTAACCAACAGTAATGAGAATCCTCTAGCTGAGGAAAGATAAGACTGACACAGCTTAAAAACTGGAAGACAGCTGTTCATAAGTGGGCTAGTGGTTTAGGGTTGGGTTTCCTCCCTGTAGTGGAAGTGAATTTTAAGATTGTTTTTCAACTCTGCCTTGACCGACCGGTGCACTTGGGGTCTGTATTTTTGATTAGAAGTAATTCTGTTTAAAAATGATTGCTTAACTTTGATTGCGTGAAAATAAGTTGGAATGTAGAAGACATAGCTCTAATTAATTTGGTATGTGAAGTGAGAGGTGGAGCCTGTTTTCCAGTTCAGACTGGCCACCTGGACTGGGAGATATGTGACTACATTCCCACAGTATGGCTTGTTTACCTAAACAGAGAAATTCTCAAGCATTCTGTAATTTTTCTTAGCTCTGAACATGAGTTCTAAGTCTAATAAAAAAGTGAGTTTTTATCAGTGAAATTGGGAGCTCGTCTGTGAGTAACATACAAACTGCGCAGAGAACCATATTTCCTGTTCAAAGAAACTCCTGGCTTTTGCTGTGAACAGGGCCCCCCCCCCCCAGCTGATAAGAGCCTGGATGATGCAAGGACCAGTGATTGTTTTAGTGCTTCTTTTCCTGGTCTAGGAGCTCTTAGCATTGCTTGGATGTAGAGACCAGTGAAGTAATGATTGTTTATAGATAGGTATTGTTTCTTTTTAGTTATATAGCTAATCATTGTGTGTATATAGCTTAATCATTGTAGATTTTAGAACCTCTAATAAAAGTCTCATTTACCTAATACAAATGCAAAAGAATCCAGAGTAATTACTGAGTAATCTGTGTCAGTAAAGCAGGCTGTAAAACCAGGGCAGTACACTTCCCCCCCCCCTTATTTTCTTCTCCTCTTCGCTAACTCATTGTCTAGGCTGAAGGGGTTGGGTTGGGGGGGGGGGGGGGGGTTTGGGTAGGTTATGGGGTTGGTAGGGTTTGTGGAGTACTGAGATGTAAGTGGGGGGTTCATCTAAGTTTATATATCTTCTTTTCTCTATAAATACTGGAAGTATATGTACGCTTGCCACTATCTTTTCTTGAGACTACTGTTGCGTTTTGTAACCGGGGGGGGGGGGGGGGGGGTTTGCTTGGATTGACAATAGTACTTGTCAATTGTAGAATAAAGACTTCTAAAAATGAAAAAGCCAACAAACTGGGAGACTGCTGTTGCCTCTGGAGCAGAAAGCTGCCGCTTCTAGAACTCACTGAGAAGTTTATTTGCACCAGGGGCGTAGCGAGACCTCACGGTGGGAGGGGCCAGAGCCCGAGGTTGGGGGCACATTTTGAGTGCTGCCCCACCGCCTCGCCCCCTCACAAATACCTTTGCTGGCGGGGGTCCCCAACCCCTACCAGCCGAAGCCTTCTTCAGCGCAGTTTCCGGCGCAGCCGCCTTCCCCCTGCTCTTCTTTCTTCTTGCTCCTCCTGTGCACGCTGGCAAGAAGAACGGGGCAGACAGCGAACGCAGCTGTGCCAGAGACCACGCTGAAGAAGGCTTCGGCTGGCGGGGTTTGGGGACCCCCGCCAGCCAAACCAGGGGCCCAGACGAAATTTGTGGGGGCCCAGGCACCCATGGCTCCCCGCCCCTGTTTCGCACAACCACCTCAGCTAGAAGCCGACTGTCCTCACGCAACTGCCTGTTGATTCCAGCTGCAACAGGCGAGGGTGTCTCTGTCCACTCACTTGCCAGAACCACTGGATCTGTTTGCTGTTCTTGGTGTAGTGCCGGTAGATCGTGTTCTTCTGCCATTCGATCATGTCAATCTCCTGCATGCCGCAAAGCATTAGCTGCAAAATGAAAAGACGACAGATGACACGAGTGGTCAACTATTCTACTCTTAGCACGGAAATCAGCTCTTTACAGCTTGTCACCCTGCTCACCTCTAATTCCTTTTCGTCAAAGTATCGCAGCCACTCCAGCGGTGCTACTTCATTGAAACCGTCTAGGAAGGCTTTGGTCTGTTCCTCCACACCTCGGGTAAATCTCCAGTCAGTCAGCAGCCTGGAAGCAGAAAAACAGCCTTCAGAATCGCAGGTCCCGTTTTATTATCCCCTTGACAAGAGAAGACACTGGCAGGCACCATCCAGGTTCCCCAGAACAGAAAGGTGGGTCCGAAGTCTTTCTGGAAGGTGCATTCCTGATTTCCTGCTTTTATGGATTTATTTAATAGACTTTCAAAGATATAATCAGTAGATTCTTCCCCAGTGAACTTACAATCTAAGTTTGTATCTGAGGCATGACTTTCCCAAAGTCACAAGGAGCGTTGATGGGAGAAGTGGGATCTGAGCCTTGGCTTTCCTAATTCTCAACCCAATGATATAACGGGTAGTCCATTTGCATCAGCACCAGAGGCTTCTCAGGCCCTCAGTAATGGGGAGGGGGGGGGGAGGGGGCTTGCTACAATACCCACGTGATATACTCCTCCTTGTTCTCCTCTGTGACCCGTAGACTTTCGCCTCCTTCTTTCAGCTCATGTGTTGTGACTTTCCCGAGGATCTCCATGTCTTGAATAAAGTAAAGTTCCAGGCCGCTCTCCTCCAAATTGTTTTCCCTGGAGAAAATTGGACAAATAATGAAAATGAGTAAAGTGAATTGTCAGGCAAGAGTGTCACATTCAAAAGACTCATGAACTCATCACTCTCCACCATAGGGCACCTTCAAAAGCTCATGGAACCCTCTTTCCTCTGCAGTGCCGCAACTCCCCTTCCCCCCAGCATAGTGATCTTCAGACTCCTCCCTCCCCCATGGGCACCTGCAGACTCACATCACAGCCCCTGTTCACTGACCCTCAGACAACTCTCAACCCTTATATCACTGTCACCTACAGACTTGTAGTCCCCTCTCCCTCTGCTCCCCCACTTCCCATCACTGACTGCTACACATTCACAAGGTCCTGCTCATTTTTGGCTTCCAGATCAATCAGAACCAGCACTGGGATCTCGTGACAAAAGCCTTCATTCACATCTCTAGGGGAGGGGGGCTTCCTCCTATTTCACATCCCCCTACTAGTGACAATCCTTGCACAGGGGATCTACATCAGGTATCACAGCTGCACACTGACTAACTCCCTTCCCCTAAAGGCTGTGAGTGCTGACTCCCCAGTATCCCCAGTCCCAGATGATTCAGGAAGTAGAACACCTGAACCAGGAATGAAAACGGACTCTCTCTGCAGGTCAAAGCATGACACTGCTGCTGAGTCAGAGCTTCAACATCTATTCATACCCAAAAACATAGTTCTCTCACTAAACATTCTCACATCCTTGCAGAATCTCTCCAACTCCTTTATTTTGTAAAGAGCCCCCAGGCCTAGCCTTGAATCTATTACTCAGATTATTCCCCCAACCCTTTCATCTCCATAACAACATAAGAGTTGCCAAACTGGGTCAGAACAAAAGTCCATCAAGCCCAGTATCCTATTTCCAACAGAGACCAATGTAGGTCACAAGTACCTGGCAAGATCCCAAAACAGTACAACAGATTTTATGCTGCTTATCCTAGAAACAAGCAGTCAATTTTCCCAAGTCCATCTTAATATAATGGCATATAGGCTTTTTTTTTTTTTTTTAGGAAATTATCCAAACCTTTTTTAAACCCTGCTAAGCTAACTGCTTTTACCACATTCTCTGGCAACAAATTCCAGAGTTTAATTACACGTTGAGTGAAGAAATATTTTCTCTGGTTTGTTTTAAAATCATCTCTGGGGTACATATTTGGTGAGGCTGCCCTCAGGAACAGACCTTTGAATTTCCTCAAGATATTTTGGGTACACCAATTCAAGCAAACATGGGATGTGGACTTTTGCACATTAAAACTACAGAGCTACTGAGAAAATATTGTAAATTGACTTTTAATGTTATGACGGCAGCCCGTCTAGCTTTGGCAGCTCTTTGGACCAGCCACAGATCCCTACACATGATTTTCTAATAGCTAAAGTGGACTATGTATGCCGCATGAATAAACTGACAGCACTTCGCAGAAATAAATTGTTATCTTTCCTTCCAACCTGGGACCCTTTTGTACAATGGCAAGCTGGGCTAACAACACCTTTGTGTTGGGAATGTCCTCAGGTTTTCACATAACTGTCCTCTGGGAGGGAGGGGAGGGGGTGGTATGCATATGGGAAGTGTTTATTAGAGGGGGGGGGGGAATAAGAGGAGGTTTAATTCTTACGTTATGTGTAATTGCATCATGCCAAAGAGTTATGGTATGAAGTTTATACTGACTAGCAAGCTAAATTGCATTGTCATATTTTTCTTTTGTCTTGTTTTGGGTTGTACTCAGGTTTTCAAATTTCAATAAAAACTTTTTGAAGAAAAAAAAAATCATCTCTGGGGTACTGTCCTAGTCTGTGGCAGCAGATTAACCTTTTTATTCCTCAACCTCAGCAGCCTGCGCCCTCTTCCACATTTCCAGCACTTCAGCTTCTGCTCTGCTATCATGTGTGACCCTGCTGTTCAAGGCAAGACCTGACAGATAAGCAGACCAGCTTTTGGGGGAAAAAAGTTAATGAAGGGATGGGAGTGTGAAGAGGAAAAGTTTGGCACTGACTTGATCCAGATGATGGAATTGTAGAACTCAGGGTCGATGGATTCCAAGTCCTTCAGCGTTGGTTTCTTGTTCAGCATGTGCTTGTAGAAGGGAAGCGTGAAGCCTGTGTCAATGAACTTTCCATGGTACAGAGCCTGGAGGGAGAGAGAAAAGACAGCACCACAGTAAACCCCCAGCAGCACTTCCCACCAGCCATGGAAAAACACAGTCTCCTTCTCCCTGCACACACCCAGTAAGAAAGCTTTAGCTCATGCACAGAATGAGGACTGTCTCTGCCGTGTGAAATGACAGCAACACACCCTTCCCCCTTCTCATGAAACACTTTCATTTTTAGAGAGCGCCACAGCCTTCCAAGATATACAAGGAAAAAGCTCAGCCAAAAATAATCTTTTTAGCCGACCAGTGGTGAGTAATAGTCTGGATTTTACTGCTATCCTGTCATTTTCATGGGCTGGACAGGATTAAGAGTGCTGGGCATGGCACACCAGAGGGCACAGGAAGGAGCTCAGACTGATTTCAACAATGAGCCCCTGCCCAGTGCTACCAAACCCAAGAAACCTGTATGTTAACACAAGGTTCAACTTTTCTGGAGCAAGGAAATGGGGTGAATAACCATGTCAAGCAGAAAGGAAGGAATAAGAGAGACTAGTCCCTCATTCCCCTCCACCCCACTCCAAGCTCTCAGCTCTCCCTAGCACTGTATCCAGCAGACCGAGCCGCGTTGACATCCTCTTACC
The DNA here is from genome assembly GCF_901765095.1 of Microcaecilia unicolor. Classification (NCBI taxonomy): domain Eukaryota; kingdom Metazoa; phylum Chordata; class Amphibia; order Gymnophiona; family Siphonopidae; genus Microcaecilia; species Microcaecilia unicolor. The sequence continues at coordinate 360,793,350 of NC_044035.1, read as the reverse complement.
ATGGCGATGAAGCGGCCGATGAAACGGAAGTAAGTCAAATGGTCGGGGTTGATGGAGGAGGCCGGGTTGATCTGGAGGCAGTAATTGTTTTTGCCGGCATATTCAAACAAGCAGTACATGGGGTTGAGCACCTCATGGGACAAAAGGAAGAACCATTCCCTAGGCAGAAGAGAGAGAAATGAAAGAAATTAGCTGCTCTCCCTCGCTTGGTCCTCTCTGCCGAAGTTACGCTCCTTCCACAGCCTGTGCTGGGAGAGAAAGCACTTGGCACCTAGCAGGCCCCTCTTCAATCATTCATCTAGAAACAGCCATTTGAAAAATTTGACAAAATCCTGTCCTTCAGTTGGACCTCATTAAATACTGAGTGAAGTTAATAGCTGTGGATCTAAATGCATATTCTATACATATACCAAGCAAATGAGCTTTCGGTCTGTACGGCCATCTGTGCAATGCTTCCTGGATACATGAACATCATTGAGCAGGTACTGCACGCACAGGGGTCTCTCCTCCACTTCTTTCCTGTCCAGTTGTTCTGCTGTTCCAAGCTAGTGACAGATAGGTGGTTTCCTCCGATGCAGAGAGCGCCCCGGTACCCTGTCCGTGGTTCTACCCTGTGGTAGAACAGCGTGACGTAACCTACCATAGGGTAAAACCACTGGCAGGACACAGAGAAAGAGAGAGACACAAAGTGCAGAAGTCACAGCAGGAGCCCACAAAGCAAAATGCCCACGGAGGAGGAACACAGAGTACAGGAGGACACCGACAGAGCCTCAGGACAGAGGGAAGAGGAGGAGAAAAATCAATTCTCAAGTCTGAAGACCTGCAGAAAAAAAGAGATTCACTTCCAAGCACCAAGCTGAACACAGCAATGGAGAATCCCAACAGTCTGTCAACTAATCTAAAACATCATTCCCATCCCCCAAGGCATGGATGATATCACATCCTCTTATTAAGAACACTGCCCCCACCCCCCCTTTTCAGGACCCTCTATTAAAGCAGTTAAGATCTGCACAGTACACCTTGGTAGGACGGGAGCATCTTTACAGCTCGTTAGAAAAGCCGGCTTCTCTCCCGTGCAAACACCTAGGAAGGCACCCGAAATCCTACCACCACTGTGAAACACATGACTTACCGCCTGACTTCTGCAAGCATGAATGTGGCATCAACCATACAATGTGCATGTGTATCAATTTTGAGGACTGGAACGATCTCGCAATACAGCCACAAACATCCGAGCAGGTGCGGAGGACCACAGGGCTGGGGGAGGAAGCTGGTGGACCACTTCTCTGTCTACCAGCTTCCTCCTCCAGTACCTCTGTTACTGATGGTATTATGCACACTGTAATACACTTCAGGGAATTAGGTACCAAAAAATTAAAATAATGCAGCATATCAAACAGAATAGCATTTATAGTATTCTGGAAATATATGCAGGTACTTTAATACTTGGCTCTCTGTCAGCCCTAGCTCACCTGTCCAGCATCTTCCCATTGGCCATGTGAACAATGATGTTCAGCAACACTATAACAGAAATCCTGAGATTACTGGCAAACATAAAATAATTTATCTATCAATGTTTTTGATATTTATTTATTTAGATTTTGCTCACACCTTTTTCAGTAGTAGCTCAAGGTGACTTACATTCAGGTACTCTGGATATTTCTCTGTCCCAGGAGGGCTCATAATCTAAGTTTGTACCTGAGGCAATGGAGGGTTAAGTGACTTGCCCAAGATCACAAAGTGCATTTGAACCGGCCACCTCGGTGCTCTAACCACTAGGCCACTCCTCCACCCCAAAGAATCTTGTTACTCTTTGGGGTTCTACATGGAATGTTGCTACACTTTGAACTTCTGTATGGAATCTTGTTATTCTTTAGAATTCTAGAATCTTTATTTATTTAGATTTTGCTCACACCTTTTTCAGTAGCAGCTCAAGGTGAGTTACATTCAGGTACTCTGGATATTTCTCTGTCCCAGGAGGGCTCACAGTCTAAGTTTGTACCTGAGGCAACAGAGGGTTAAGTTACGCCCAAGATCACAAGGAGCAGCAGTGGGATTTGAACCGGCCACCTCTGGTGCTCTAACCACTAGGCCGCTCCTCCACTACTGCTACTCTTTAGGGTTCTACATGGAATGTTGCATGGAATCTTGTCACTCTTTAGGATTCCAGAATGTTGCTATTCTTTGAGATTCTGAATGGAATCTTTATTTATTTATTTAGATTTTGCTCACACCTTTTTCAGCAGTAGCTCAAGGTGAGTTACATTCAGGTACTCTGGATATTTCTCTGTCCCAGGAGGGCTCACAATCTAAGTTTGTACCTGAGGCAACGGAGGGTTAAGTGACTTGCCCAAGATCACAAGGAGCATTTGAACTGGCTACCTCGGTGCTCTAACCACTAGACCACTCCTGCACCCCGAAGAATCTTGTTACTCTTTGGGGTTCTACATGGAATGTTGCTACACTTTGAAATTCTGCATGGAATCTTGTTGTTCTTTAGAATTCTAGAATCTTTATTTATTTATTTAGATTTTGCTCCCACCTTTTTCAGTAGTAGTAGCTCAAGGTGAGTTACATTCAGGTACTCTGGATATTTCTCTGTCCCAGAAGGGCTCACAATCTAAGTTTGTACCTGAGGCAATGGAGGGTTAAGTGACTTGCCCAAGATCAAAAGGAGCAGCAGTGGGATTTGAACCACCCACCCCTGGATTGCAAGACCGGTGCTCTAACCACTAAGCCACTCCTCCTGCTAAATGGCCACCAGGCTTCAGCTCTACTAGCCTTTAGTTTATTGCTGAGTTACCAAACATTAGGTACAGCTAATACGTAATGGTTTGAGCAATAGGCTGAGACCCAGAGAAGCCAGGGTTCAAATCCACTGCTGCTCCTTGAGATCTTGGACAAGTCACTTAACCCTCCGTTGCCGCAGGTACAAAACTTAAACTGTAAGCAGCCCTCCAGGTAGATAATGATCTGAGGATGGGGATGCACAGTAAGAGCAAACATTACCACGGTTGCAGAAGAAAGCAAATTTATCGCCTCCTTAGCTTTGCCTCTCAACCTCCCCCTCCGTGTGCCTTTTAGAAGTTGGGTTTCCATTCACAGATGTCCGGCAGTCAGCAGCGGTTCCTACGCGCTCTCGTGCTGATCCAACAGCCCTTCTGTCTGATGCAACTTCCTGCTTCCATTCAGGCGGGAAGCATCAGACAGAAGGCTGTGTGAGGTTGGCACCAGCAGCGTGTGTTCAGTTCCCTTCCGTTTTCATTCTGTGACGCGGGGCAGTAGGTTGCTGGGGTCATAGTAGCTTGGTATGATTTTTTTGCTATGTTCACCCTCTTTTAAAGGTCTTGTAAATCTACTTCAATGGACAACGAGGAATTAAGTGACAGAAAACAGACCGGGTAAGATGGACCCACATTTTTCTGTGCATGCTCTTAAACCATTTGCCTCCTTATATTGCCTCTCTGTGGCCCTCATGGTTACTTCTAACGTTATGTCTTTTGCGGGGCAGAGAGGTTTGATTCTTGCGTGCATTTGCTTGTACTTTTTACTGTACTCCAGTTTTTCTGAATGTCCTGTGCGGTAGTTTTAATGTTCAATGACTGTTTTATTTATGTCTTGTTCCAGTTTAAAAATTTGTAGTGTCTGAATTGCAAAGTCAAAGTATTTCCTGATATTGCTAGACAAACTCAGAAAAGACGTCAGTCTTTTTTGAAACTTTGTAATCGTGTATTGTCACAGGGGGGAATTTTCTGGCTTAATTTTACTTGCAAATGTGTTGTTAAATTTCAATCAATTAAATATGTTTTCTTTGAGAGTGATCAGTTAGCAAAATTCCTGGACTCCAGACAAGAACCAGCCGTAAACTCTCTTGTGCTTCCTCCATTAGTATCTACTCCGTGATAGGATAAGTGGGAACATGTTCTACTCATTTTTTCCTATGTTAACCAATTTTTGAATTGTGCCTTGCCTACAATTGTGGACTTTAGCAGTAATTATCATTTAATAGATTTTCTTTATAAAATATTTTCTTGTATGGTATGGTAATACTCCTTTTCTGTACAAGTGTATCTTGTAAAATTCATTAAAATTACAAATAAATAAAAAAAAAAAAAAAAAAATTTGTAGTGTCCAGCTTCTGAGTTGGCCTTCCTACCGTTCCTCCAAATATCTAATTGGGGGAGGGGGTTCAGCAATCACAATGGTGTCTGTGAATCACTAATGGCTGCCACAGACCTGTGGAAGGAAAAACTTTTAAAAGGTACAGGTGAGAGGAGGGGAGGGTTTGAGGTTGAGAAGCGAAGGGAGATGCCGGATTTCAAATGATGCCCAAGATATTCCTAAAATACAGAATTGCTCGGTGTTTAAAAATAGTTTTAAGATAAGACTTTCTCAGCTAGCATTTGACTGATAAATGTTTCAAATGAGAAGGTGACTATAAAATCATGTTAAACTGTTATACATGTTTGTGGTTATTTTAATGGAGATGTTCTACTACACTGGTTTTTTTCTTGTAATTAGATTGACAGTTTGTTCAACTCTGTATGTCAACGCCTAAGTCTTCTCTGCTTTATCTTATTGGCATTTCTGGAGAAACGTATTGTGACAGTGTCAGTCAATGCTTTGCCTTTTCAGGTTGGTCAGGTTTGGATTGGCAAAGATAAAATTTAAAACAGCTACAATCAAGTTATTTATGCCGAGAAACAGCTGCTCACAGAAATATGCATGTAAAGGTATTTGTGTACAGCCTGGACATATGTGACTGAACGAAGGCATTCCCAGGGGTGGAACTGGGAAGGATTTTGCGTAGCCTTTTGAAAAACTCACACTCAAAACTTGTGCACACTAAGAGCAGGTATAAATCTGTATGAATAAATTCTGTGTAATATTTGTGTGCTTCATTTGAAGGTCACTCAGATCTTGAATCATTTAACATCTGTTTACAGTATTAACAATATATTGTTGTCATTTTTCATGTTATATATGAATATTAGGACTGCACGTTGATTAAAATGTTTAATCGTGATTAACCACACAATTAAAGGCATTTTATTTATTTCCCACTGCAGCTCCAATACGTTAACTGCAATTAAAATGCAGCCCTAATAAGAGAGAGACAAACATATCTGTATCTATTGTTTAATAAGATTGGTCAGTATGGTCAGAGCTTGCGGAGACGAGGACAAACTTTGTCCCCATGTCATTCTCTACATCCTGGGACAAGAAAACACCTACTGTATCTGAATATAACCTGCCTCAAGCCACTACTATGAAAGGTGTGATCTAAATCCAAATTCAAAATCCAGTACCAGACGTAATGTCAAGTAATATAGTAACATAGTAGATGATGGCACATAAAGACCTGTCCATCAAGATAAACTCATTACATGAGATATGATGTGACACTTCTTATGTATAACTGATCATGATTTGTCCTTGCCATTTTCTGGGCATAGACTGTAGAAGTGTGCCTGGCACTGTCCTTGTTCTAAAACTTCTGAAGTTGTCGAAGCCCCTAAAAAGCCCCACTCCCGCCCATCCAAATCTGTTCCACCACGGTCAGGGCACAGGCTGCAGAAGTCTGCCTAGCACTGGCTTTGCTTCCCAATTACTGGTGTTACCACCTAACCACTGCTAAGCTTCTGAGGATCCGATCCTTCTAAACAGGGTTCCTTTGTGTTTATCCCACACATTTTTGAATTACATTAGTTTTTCATCTCCACTACCTCCCATGGTAGGGCATTCCAGGTATCTACCACCCTCTCAGCGAAAAGATACTTCCTGGCATTATTCCTGAGTCAGCCCCAATTTGTGTCCTCTAGTTCTGCCACCTTCTCATCTCTGGAAAAGGTTTGTTTGTGGATTAATACCTTTCAAATATTTGAACGTCTGTATCATATCACCCCTGTTTCTCCTTTCCTCCAGGGTATACATGTTCAGGTCAGCAAGACTCTCCTCATACGTCTTGTAACGCAAATCCCATACCATTCTTGTAGCTTTTCTTTGCACTGCTTCCAGTCTTTTTACATCTTTAGCGAGATAAGGCCTCCAAAACTGAACACAATACTCCAAGTGGGGCCTCACCAACGACTTGTAGAGGGGCATCAACACCTCCTTTCTTCTGCTACTTATACCTCTGCAGCCTGCATCCTTCTAGCCATGATCACCATTTTGTCACCATGAGATCCTCAGACACCATCACCCCAAGGTGCCTCTCTAGAGTTGTGCTTATCAATCTCTCTCCTCCTATCTGGTACATCTCCTTTGGATTTCTGCACTTCTTTCCATTAAATTTTAACTGCCAGACCCTTGACCATTCTAATGTTTGGATATCTCTTCTCATGGTTTCTACTCCCTCCGTGGTATCCACTCTATTAGCTATCTTCCTGTCGTCCACAACTTTTCTTTCTAACCCTTCAGAAATGTCTCTCACAAAGACATTGAACAGAATCAGCCCCAGCACCGATCCCTGAGGCACTCCACTGCTCACCTTCCTTTCCTCCAAGTGGATTCCATTTACCACCACCCTCTGTTGCCTGTCGGACAACCAGTTTCCAATCTAGTTCACCAGTTTGGGTCCTAAGTTCAGACCTCTCAGCTTATTCATGAGTCTTCTGTGAGGGACCGTATCAAAGGCTTTGCTGAAATCCAAGTAGATTACATCTAGTGTGTGTCCTTCATCCGGTTCTTTGGTCACCCAGTCAATGAAGTCAATTTCGTTTGGCAGGATTTTCCTTTGATAAAGCCATGTTGCCTCAGATCTTGTAACCCATTGGCTTCTATAAAGTTAACTATCTTTTCCTTCAGCAGCCACTCCATTATTTTCCCTACCACCAACGTGAAGCTTACTGGCCTGTAGTTTCCCACTTCTTCCCTGTCCCCATTTTAGTGAAGGACCACATCAGCTCATCTCCAATCCTGTGGAACCTCTCCCATCTCTAAAGATCTATTAAATAAATCCTTAAGAGGTCCTGTCGGGATTTCTCTGAGCTCCTTCAGTATCCTAGGATGTATCCCATCTGGTCCCATAGCTTTGTCCATTTTTAGATTTTCAAGTTGTTTATAAATGCTTTCTTCTATGAAAGGTGCAATATCTACTCCATTCCCAGATATACCGTTGGCAGCTAACCGTGGTCCTTCTCCAGGATTTTCTTCCATGAACACAGAAGTATTTGTTTAACATGTTTGCTTTATCCTCATCACTCTCCACATAGCCATTCTCAGCATCTTTCAGTCTTACAATTCCATTCAAATCTTTTCTCCTTTCCCCAATATATCTGAAAAAGGTCTTGTCACCTCTCTCTTTACACCTTTACCAATTTTTTCTTCAACCTGCACTTTCGCTAGCCATATTTCCCTGTTCACGTTTTTGAGTTTAATCTGGTAATCTTTTCCGTGATCCTCTCGTTGTGTTCTTCTGCATTTCTTGAACGAAGCCTCTTTGCCCTTATTGTTTCAGCCACTTGTTTGGAGAACCATATAGGCTTCCTCTCTGTCTTGTTTTTGTTTATATACTTTCCTTGTATAAAGATCAGTTGCCATATTTATAGCAGCTTTCAGCTTAGACCACTGCGCTTCCACTTCACCTATGCCTTCCTATGCCATCAGCTCCTTCTTCAGGTATTCCCCCATTGTAACAAAATCAGTACGTCTGAAATCCAGTACTCTGAGTTCCGTGTGGCTGCACTCTGCTTTCACCCTTATATCAAACCATATCATGTGATGATCGCTATTGCCTAGGTGGGCACCCACACAGACATTAAAAACATGTCCTCCATTTGTGAGCACTAGATCCAGCGTCAACCCTTCCCTGGTGGGTTCCGTCACCATTTGTCTGAGCGCACTTTGACAGGCATCCACGAACTTTCTGCTTCTTTCCAATTCTGCTGACAGGAGGTTCCAATCCACATCAGGCAAATTGAAATCTCCCAGCAATGGTGCCTCCTCTTTCATTCCAAGCTTATTAATATCTTCTATCAGGTCCTTGTCCAGCTTCTCCACTTGTGACGGCGGTTTGTAGATAACCTCCTTGTGGATACAGGTTCCATCTTCTCTTTCCAGGACGATCCATATAGCTTCTTCCTTTCCCCAGGTTCCCTGCATTTCACCCGCTCTGATATTGTTTCTCACATATAGAACCATTCCTCCACCTCTTCGGCAAAAGACTATATAGCCCGGTATGGTCACATCCCATTCATGAGAATCGTTGAACCACGTCTCTGTAATAGCAACAATATCTAAGTTTTCCTCAAACATCAGTGCCTGCAAATCTTGAACCTTTTCACTTAGACTACAAGCATTTGTGCTCATTGCTTTCCATGTGCTAAGTGAGTTTGGATGGGTTTCTACATTTACATGACCTTTCCCTCTTCCATCATGTTTTTTTCAGGAGGTGACTTTCTGAATTCCCTTCTTTCCTTTTGTCACCCCCACCCTCTAGTTTAAATGTCTGTTATTTTTCCACGTACTGCCCCAGCCTCCTATATATCTAAAACCCTTCTTCTTTACACCAAGTTTCAAGCCACTTATTGAATTCCTCCGTTTTATGTAGTCTTTCTTCTCCCTTCCCACAAGCAGGAATTACTTCAGAAAAAGTGCAGTCCGAAGCAAAGACTTGAGTCCCTCCCCAAGCGTCCGGTACGCTCTCTGTGCTATAAACTTGCTACTGTTGGCCAGGTCATTTGTACCCAGGTGGGTTACAAGATCAGTATTAGAATATCCTTACTCTCTTCTCAGATCACGTCAGTATCTGGTTGGTACATCTGGTAGCTGAGGATCCTGGATGTCACATAACAAGAGTCTAATAAAAAATACTACAAATCACTCAGGACCTACAGAACAATTCGACTATATCATAATAGAACTAACTTCCAAGAGTTACATAACAAGAGCTTACCTACATAAGAACATAATAGCTATACTGGGTCAGACCAGTGGTCCATCTAGCCCAATATTCTGTTTCCAATAGTGGCCAATCCAGGTCACAAGTACCTGGCAGAAACCTAAATAGTAGCAACATTCTATGCTACCAATCCCAGGGACGACAGTGGCTTCCTCATGGACTTTTCCTCCAGGAACTTGTCCAAAAAAATTTTTAAACCCAGATATGCTAACCGCTGTTACCACATCCTCCAGCAACAAGTTTCAGAGCTTAACTATTCTTTGAGTGAAAAAATATTTCCTCCTCCATGTAACTTGATTGAGTGTCCAGTCTTTGTACTTTTTGAAAGGGTGAAAAATCGATTTACTTCTACCCATTCTACACCATTCAGGATTTTGTACACCTCAATCTTATCTCCCCCTCAGCCATCTCTTTTCCAAGCTGAAAAGCCCTAACCTCTTTAGCCTTTTCTCATATGGGAGGATTTCATCCCAACATTTAGGTCTAATTCTGCTGTATCTTTTTTTGAGTTACAGCGACCAGAACTGAACACAGTATTCAAGGTGAGGTCACATCATGGAGCGATACAGAGGCATTATATAATATTCTTGGTCTTATTTACCACACTTTTCCTAATAATTCCTAGCATCTTGTTCGCTTTTTTGGCTGCCTCCACCACACACTGGACAGAAGATTTCAGCGTATTGTCTACAATGACACCGAGATCTTTTTCTTGAGTACTGATCGCCAAAGTGGACACTAGCATCAGGTTTTGGGTTGTTCTTCCCAATGTGCATCACTTTGCATTTGTCCACATTAAATTTCATCTGCCATTTTGAAGCCTAGGAAAAGGCAGCAGCATAAACATTGTAGGGGGCACTAGAACATCAATACACCTACTGGAAAACTAAATAAGCCAGATTAGTAGAGATCAGTCCCAATTAATTACAAGCTTACGGAAATTTGATCATGTTGTTCCCCCGCCACAAAAATGCAGATTGGCTAGTGGTGTGCTATTGTAATCATTTAAAATACTAGTTATATGCCACCGAGCATTTAATACTGGCTTCCCACATTATCTTCATTAGTGTATGTTCTCAGGATCAGAACTGTCCTGTTATTCCATCCCTCTCTGCTACCTGACTGGACTCGGCCACACAGGCAGTTTTTTCTGTCTTATTCCAGCACTTTGCAGAGCCGGTGGTGGGAGGCGGGGCTGGTTGGGAGGCGGGGATAGTGCTGGGCAGACTTATACGGTCTGTGCCAGAGCCGGTGGTTGGGAGGCAGGGATAGTGCTGGGCAGACTTATACGGTCTGTGCCAGAGCCAGTGGTGGGAGGCAGGGATAGTGCTGGGCAGACTTATTCGGTCTGTGCCAGAGCCAGTGGTGGGAGGCAGGGATAGTGCTGGGCAGACTTATACGGTCTGTGCCAGAGCCAGTGGTGGGAGGCAGGGATAGTGCTGGGCAGACTTATACGGTCTGTGCCAGAGCCAGTGGTGGGAGGCAAGGATAGTGCTGGGCAGACTTATACGGTCTGTGCCAGAGCCAGTGGTGGGAGGCAGCGATAGTGCTGGGCAGACTTCTACGGTCTGTGCCCTGAAAATGACAGATACAAATCAAGGTAAGGTATACACAAAAAGTTGCACATATGAGTTTATCTTGTTGGGCAGACTGGATTGGACCGTGCCGGTCTTTTTCTGCCGTCATCTACTATGTTACTATGTTTTTCTCCCTTTATCCCTGTGAACAGAGACCTGCTTTAGCAAATGTAAGACATGTCTGAAAACATTATTCGTTCAGAAACTTTTCCAAAGGACTAGACTGAATAGGAACAGGAAAGGTAATGGTGGACTTGCTCCTTCGGCATTACCTGAATGATTTAAAGCTGGTTTTAAGGCTTTTTCATTTGAACAGGTTTTTGGAAATTTATGACTCTCCTGGATTCATTACCTTCAGAGCTTTTAGTTATTTAATCTTATTCCCTCGTATTGGCCTTTATCCACCCGTACTGCAAGTATACAGTGATCACACACGCTGGCAATACACAGCAGAAAAGGAGCAGACCACGACAGAAAATAGTCCAAAGAACTTTGATTGTCACAAGACTTGATGGATGAAACACAGCAGGTCATTTGGAGAGAGCTCATCTCTCCTCAGGAAAAGCTGGGGAAGCACCAAGAGCCCCACCAGAGGCTAGGACAACTCAAATATACAGGCAGTAGCTCACGAAGCAGGGCTCCATGCTTGGTGTCCTGTCTGGGAATTCCCAGAAAAGTGCTCCTGAATGTTTAATGTTGCTGTGACATGAAGGTCTGGACCTGAGCACTTGGTCTGAAAGCAGGTCAATAGTCCACTTCACAGTTTTACAAAAACACTAGCTCAGAGCCAGCCAGCCAACTAGAAAGCTTGAGCACTCCCCCCTCCCCCTTATAGCTGATTGGGAAGATCTGCATATTTTGCAGAAACATATTGTCAGCACGGGTACAAAACTTCCCCCTAGTCACTCTCCCCTTGTTCCCCTATGAAGCTGCTGCGCTCAGGTCTTGTACTTTTTCTGTTATGACTAGAGAGGGCTGAGCCTTACCTTGCAATTCCGCCATAGTCAAGTCCCTCCTCCCCACGCATGGTAATATACAGCCGGCGTCTCAGGTCATATGGCTTCATGTTCATGATCTGTGAGATGGGGCCGGGGGAGAGAAAAGACAGTAGCTGAAAACTGTCCTATGAGATTTCCTGACCATGTCTGCTTCAGTCAAATTCTAAGCAAATTCAACAGGCGCTGGGGCAGTACTGAACTGACAGCAGGGGGCAGTAGACCAAGCTGGAGAACAAGGACCAATCTGCCAGACTTATTAACTGCTGGTGTTAATAGGGAAGAGTTTAGTAACTCAAGACCACTTTGCCTGGGTAAAATGAAGGAAAGGACAGAATGGTTTTACTAGAGAGAGACTGGGTCAGATAATTAGGTAACCAAAGAATTAGGCCAAGTGGCAGAAAATGACCAATTGACAATGTACACTAAGAATGTCTTCCAGCTGCCGGCCAGGATGGTGAGATACCAGCTCCCGAGTGTTAAGGATGAATGTTTCATGTCTAAATTAAAGCTATGAAACAGTCCAAAGAGCAAGTCCAGATCAGTGTGGACTCCTCCATCTCCTGCATTTCCCACTAGAGTTTCTAGTTGCTTCATATTCCCCACTTTGTGCTTGTTTTACCCTCCAGCAGCTGATCCGTGCATTTACCACTCTTCCCATGAAACCACATACTCTGACCCTGCAGTTCAGCCTGTGGTTCCAGAACTTCCTTTCCTTTCCCAAGCTTAACGTCTTGTCTGCTGCTAATACTTTTCCCTCCTGTGCGGTATATAGTTAGCTCCTAAGCCTTTCTTTGAACCAGCTCCACCTTATATCCTTTCAGAAGATACGAGGCTAAGACCAGAGATCACATGAGCTCTCTGGAATTGCAGACACACTAGATGGGCCTAGTGATCCTCATCCCTCACCATTTTCTAGGTTCCTGTGACGTACAGGGATAACGACTTGGGCCAGCTTGGTGATCTCGCCCATTAAACCGCCATTCGCACTGGTATTCACTAGAGAAAACACTTTCGATCACTGTTTTGTTCAGGGTTCCTTACCTGTTGGAAGGAGTCTTCAAAGAGCGTCTGCCGCGAAACGCTGATCTTCACGTGGCTGGGCAAAGCGTTAGACTACAAAGTGAAACCAAGAATGAGAAAAAGCATGCTCTCCATCCCCACAGCATCACCCCCCCCCCCCTTGCTAGGTTCCCGTTTCACAGGCATTCCCCTTCAGAGACCCCAGATCTTCTTGAGGAGCATAAGGTAAACCCCAGACTCTATATAACCCCATAGAAAGCCCACAGGTAGCAGATCATGCTGAGCACTGTGTGTCTACCACCAAGAAAGGGGACGAGACCTACATTCAAGTACATACGTGACACAGAAAACGGAACTGATGATACTTCCATCGAAAGCTCCGATCATACGCTCCAGGCGAACCTCCCTGCTTGTTCCTACAAGAATGCACAATTCAGTACCAGTTCCCCAGTATCAGCATTCAAAAGCTTCCTTACAAACAGCAGCTTAGAAAAAGAATCTGCAAATGATCAGCTCCTGAAAACCCTCTCTGCATATTGCAGGGAGCAAAGAAAGAGAAGTGGAGAAACCACACTTACCCCGAGTCAAATCCTGGACGGGGGTCCTTGAAGGTAGTGGTCCGTGTGTTGTGATCTACAAAATATCGGACACCCTCGCTGGTATATTTCATCTCCCAGCCTGGAGGTAGAGCTGGCTCCTGAATCATTCTATAAAAAAAAGTGCTATTCCTCACTTTACTGTTCATTCTGACAGACCCACTCATAACCCATAATGGATTCTCATTCATTCCCCCCATCAGTGATCTCACACCCCAGGACAGCCTCATTCACTCCCACCCCCCATAGCTGATCTCACCCCACACAACAGAACCTCACACCCCACAACACAGACTTCCTCATTTCCCCATCACTGACCTCACACCCCACAACACAGCCTCACTCATTCCCCCATCGCTGACCTCACACCCCACAACACAGCCTCACTCATTCCCCCATCGCTGACCTCACACCCCACAACACAGCCTCACTCATTCCCCCATCACTGACCTCACACCCCACAACACAGCCTCACTCATTCCCCCATCGCTGACCTCACACCCCACAACACAGCCTCACTCATTCCCCCGTCGCTGACCTCACACCACAAGACAGAGCCTCACTCATTTCCCCCCCCCCCCCCCCCATCACTGCCCTCACACACCATGGTGAAAATGAGCTTATAGAGAAATACTTTGTTTTGGCTGCTAAAGAAATGTCTCATACCCCTGAGTTCTGGGGTCCTCCCACTGCGTGGTCCGAGTGTTATGGTTCACGTAATATACACGTCCATTGTCCTGTCTCTTTTCTATGGAAGAAGAAATTCAAAGTATGTAACTTCCTAGGATAGGAGAGAATATGAGCAAAAAGGGATAGAGGTGAGTGTAGAGAGTAGAGGAAGAGTGAAAGAGAGAGAAGGAAGGGGATAGAGATAATACAGAAAGAGGAGACAGTGAGTGATGCAAAGCAGAGGGATCCTGCCAGGTGACTTGGCTTGGCCACTGTTGGAACCAGGATACTGGGCTAAATGGACCTTCAGTCTAACCCAGTAGTGCTATTCTTATGTTCTTATGAGCAGAAGGCTGGGCTGCAAAAAGAAAGATGGAGGTGAAAGAAAAGGATGTAAACAACAAAGTAAGAAATGAAGGAGACGTACAAGCAAAGGGGGAGAGTGAGGGGCAGAACAGAGCGAAGGGGTGTCAAGATTTAAACAGCAGAAAGAGATGGAGAAGTGGAATGTGGAAGGAGAAGAATCAGGTCACAAAGGGCTGAAGGAGCTGAATATCTTAATAACTTGGGCAAAATGCCAGATACTTGGATACACAAGAGGCAAAAGAAATGAATAAATATGAGAGAGAACAGGCCAGAATCAAAAAAAGCAGAGACTGAAGACTGTGAGAAGGAAAGTGAAAAAGTTCGGATACTGTTTCAAAGATTCAGAATAAGCTCATGCAGACGACTGCAAATAAAGTGAATGAATGACGATGATGCTACGGTCCCTTTTTATTTATTTATTTATTGCATTTGTATCCCACATTTTCCCACCACTTTGCAGGCTCAATGTGGCTTACAATACATCATGGATACTGGAAATAGGAAGGGGATATACATTTGGTTTTACAGAAGGATTTTGGTTTGCATGGTCATGAAATATAAGATAGTGGTATTGCAGAACACGTTAACATACGTTAAGAATACAAGATAGTAGCACAGCAGAAGACATTAGGCGCGTTACGACCTTTCTGGGCATATTTGGAGATTTTGTGGTATATCTTTTCAAAGAGATGAGTCTTTTCCATATTCCTGTGCAATCTGTGGGGCAAATGTGAGTGACCTCGGTCCTCGAGGGCCACAACCCAGTCGGGTTTTCAGGATTTCCCCAATAAATATGCACGAGATCTCTTTTCAAACAATGCAGGCAGTGCATGCAATTAATCTTATGCATATTCATTGGGGGAATGCTGAAAACCCAACTAGGTTGTGACCCTCAAGGACCAAGGTTGAAGATGTTGCTTAGATCGGAATTCTTCTCCATTTCCAAGCTTGTGCACAGTAGAGTGGGAGGGCTGCATCCACTGGGATCTCCGAGATCCAAACCTCACATACTCTCCCTCGCCTTAAAAATGTTGGGAGCAGAGTGTCAGGAACTGGAGGCTCTTCCACAGTCTGTTTCTGTGTACAAGGAAAAGCACTTGCTAGAAAGAAGTTTCTTCCACTTTCTCTTCAGCGTTTGGGTTCTATTTTTGGTTTGCTTCAATTATGCAAAGAGGAATCTAGAAGAAAAATCTTTCTGCAAAAATGCCTTCGTTAAAAAGTTGTCTGAAATTTGTAGTTTTCTACACTACTGTTTAGACTTGCAAGGCCACAATTCCTCCACTCCGTTTGCAATGGCTAAAGTAAGTGTGTCTAATAAACAGTAAGTATTTGCAGGTGAAAAATACCCATTTTTACGCATATTTTCTTGTTTGAAGTCCGTGAAGTTTACTTGCTTTCTGTCTCTTGGGGTGGAGTGTTCTCTGTTCAGTTAATGCTGCTGCATCTCCAACAAGCAGAAACCTGAGTTTGGCTCATAACAAAAAGTCAGCCCTGTGCACGTTAAAGGAAATTTTAAGCTTTGCAGGTGCCGTTCTCTCTTTTGAATGGACCAGAAGTTCTCAACCCAGTGCTCGGGACACACACCCGACAAGTCAGATTTTCAGGATATCCACAATGAATGTGCATGAGAGAGATTTGCATACAAGGCAGGTAGTGCATGCAAATCTATCTCAAACCAGGGGCATAGCTATGTGGGGAACAGGGGCCTAGGCCCCCTAGATTTGGCCCTGGACCCCCCTGCCACCAACCTGCTGTCGCCTACTTTTGCTGGCGGGGGACCCCCAACCCCCACCAGCTGAGGTCCTCTTCTTCCTTCGTTCTGTTTCTGACGTCCTACACGTTGTACATGCAGGACGTCAGACTCAGAAACAGAACAGAAACAGAACGAAGCCTTGTGATCTGAAAGGCTTCGTTCTGTTTCTGTGAATCTGACGTCCTGCACGACGTCAGACTCAGAACAAAGGAAAAAGAGGACCTCGGCTGGCGGGGGTTGAGGTCCCCCGCCAGCAAAGGTAGGCGATGGTGGAGGAGGGTTGGCGGCGGGAGGGGGGAGTCGAGAGGGTCGTCGGCAGGGGGGGGGGGGTCAAAGTTGGCGGCGGTGGGTCGGCAATGGCGGGGGGGGGGTGTCGGCAAAGGCAGGGGAGGGGGCAGCAGCAGCAGCGCCGGGGGGGGGCTAAAATGTGCCCCCTCACCTCAGGCTCTGGACCCCCCCTCCCGCCAAAGTCTGGCTACACCCCCGTCTCAAACATATTCATTGTAAATATCCTGAAAACCTGACTTGCGAGTTGTGTCCCAAGGGATGTGCTGCAAATTGTTACGTTACATTTTTTTACATTACATCTGAGCTTATAGCCCCCGTTAACACCTCAACAGTTTCAAGTGGCTTCCAATCGAAGAAGCCAGAACAGACTTCTGGGAAGCAATTTAAATAAAAGATCAAACTAAAAAGAAAAATTTTTTCAAAGTTTCCTAAATGACAAATAAGATTGAGATAGAAAACGTGAGCAGATCTGGAGCAAAGTCCCTTGATGAGTGAAAGTATGAAGCACCATTGGCTTCTATTCACTGCATGCTTACACGTTGCTAACACGCTGCTGCCACCAGGAGGCACTGCTGCTTTAACACAATCTCCCTCCTACAACAAAAATTTTTACCCACAGAACACAGTTGAATTATTGCCCCTCCCTTATTTTGGGTAAAAATATGCTGTTTTGAGGAACAGGAGTTCCTGCTACAGGGAAGAGAAATATGCCGAGTGATTTTAGTTTATTTTTTTACATTTTTTAAACTTTCAATTTTTATTCAGTGTTTCAAAGTATAAAACACAAAAACAGAAAATAACAATTTTGTATAAACCGATACATATAAGTCCCCTCATACCCCTCCAGAAAATGCATCCAGTTTCTCCTACATATGCACGCAACTATGGAACGCACTACCGAAGGCCATAAAAGCAATGCGCGACCTAACAATCTTCCGAAAACTACTGAAAACTGACCTATTCAAGAAGGCATACCTCAACGATCCATCCTAAATACTAGAGAACTAGACTTTACGTGAACTAGACAAAACCGAACTCCCTACACTTGACTGATAACCTTGTTGCTACTAATGAAAGTTATGCAATACGCACTACCACTTTATTTCTCATGTCGGAAATGAACTTTTTATAGTTGACTAGTAAAAAAGGCCCGTTTCTGTAGGCAAGGAAACGGGCCCCTCGAACCCACCCCCTCCCGCGAACCTGTCGATCCCCCCCCCCCCCCCCCGGAACGCCGAAAACTGCCGCCACCGTCGCCGCCATTGTTGTGCTACCTTCCCTTCCCGTAGGTTGTTCAATCATCTTCTTAGAAAGTTTAACTCTGTGCGTCTGACGTCAGACGCACGGAGTTAAACTTTCTAAGAAGATGATTGAACAACCTACGGGAAGGGAAGGTAGCACAACAACGGCGGCGGCGGCAGTTTTCGGCGTTCCGGGGTGGGGGGGGGATCGACAGGTTCGCGGGAGGGGGTGGGTTTCAAGGGGGCCATAGCGCAGGGAGGGGGGGTGACAGCTGATTCTGAGGCAGTAGGAGGAGTAGGGAGACACGCTGCGCATGTTTCCCTACTCCTCCCCTTGCCTTGCAATCAGCTGTGTTGACGTCAGTGACGTCCGTGCGTGTCTGCCTCGCAGACCACTTGCAGCCAGGGAGCCACAGTCCCAAGCATGGAACGTTGGAGGTGAGAATTATTATATAGGATTATCTAACCTATGTTATAACGTACTCTATCACTCAGGAACCTCTATGCAATACCATATTGTATTATACTTTACCATGTATGCGCCTTAATGCAATACCATTTGTAATTCTCTACCCGGAAATGGCGATCGCCATTTCGGCATAATGTAAGCCACATTGAGCCTGCAAATTGGTGGGAAAATGTGGGATACAAATGCTACAAATAAATAAATAAAACTCTCCTACTCCCTAACTCAAACTTCCATACTAACTCCTCCCCCAACTCCTGATTTTATTTCCAATCACTGTGCATAACTTCTGGAGATTTGGAAGCATCAAAACCGTACACACCACCCAGATTTTCAGGGAAAAATTCCAGAGGAAGATTTCCTTTGAAAATTTGCTGCAGACCTATGAGAACAAAGACCCTGCAGCAGCCTGCAAACTGATTGCAGGATTTGAAAATAATCCTCTCCATTATTAAATCTTTACAAAGAAAAATAAATCTTGGAGGTTCCCAATTCTGATGAGGGTGTAGAGCGCCTTTCAGAGTGGGGGGTCTCTTGTTCCTTTAGGCAGCTTATTTGGAGGGGGGTCTCTTGCTCTCCCCTCAGGCTGGCTAGTCAAAGAGTGGGGGTCTCTTTTTTCTTTAGGCAGCTTATTTGGAGGGGGGTCTCTTGCTCTCCCCTCAGGCTGGCTAGTCAAAGAGTGGGGGTCTCTTGTTCCTTTAGGCAGCTTATTTGGAGGGGGGTCTCTTGCTCTCCCCTCAGGCTGGCTAGTCAAAGAGTGGGGGTCTCTTGTTCCTTTAGGCAGCTTATTTGGAGGGGGGGGTCTCTTGCTCTCTTCAGGGCTGGTTAGTTACAGTCTCATTTACCAGAGCTACAGCTCTTAATTAAAAGGACGTTGAAATAAAAAGGCAGAGATCTGTTTCTGCACAGACCTAATTCTGTACGCCATGAGGTCTTACAACTAAGAAGGCGAAATGAACCTGCCCTGAGGCTGTTTTAACATTTGCTCACAAAACCAGCTGCTAGAGGACAGGAGGAGAGAGAAAGGAAGCTTACACAGAACATTATCTGACTTTTTATATACCGGTACTGCAATTCTGCACAACTGTCTTACACTGTCCCTAAATAGTTCAGAAAACGCCACACCCAATGTTCTCTGTGCCGCAGATTTCTTCCTCAACTCACTGAGCAGCTCCATGAAATTCATGTCCAGCCAGGCTGCGGAGGGAGTCCACATTCTAGCAGTGTGGGGCAGGCAGCCCACCCAGTGCAGCAAACTTGTTCCATGACCAAGTCCTTAGACAAAACAGTACTTCAAATAATACTGTGGAAGAGAATCACCTACTGACAAAGTCAGTGTGAGATATAAGCTGACTGAACTGCCGGTCATATGTATTAACACAGCACCATAGTAACATAGTAAATGACGGCAGATAACGACCTGACCGGTCCATCCAGTCTGCCTAACAAGATAAACTCATTTTACATGGTATGTGATACTTTATACCCGAGTTTGATTTGTCCCTGCCTTTCTCAGGTCACAGACCCTAGAAGTCTGCCCAGCACTGTTCTTGTACTAAGTTCTGAAGCTAACGTCGAAGCCCCTTAAAATTTACACTCCAGCACATCCATATTTAGTCAGTCACGATCAGGGCATAGACTGTAGAAATCTGCCCAGCACTGGTTTTGCTTCCCAATTACCGGTGTCGCCACCTAATCTCCGCTAAGATTCCATGGATCCATTCATTCAAAACAGGAATCCTTAGTGTTTATCCCACGCATGTTTGAATTCCATTACTGTTTTCATCTCCACCACCTCCCTCGGGAGGGCATTCCACGTATCTACCACCCTTTCCATGAAAAAGTACTTCCTGACATTACTCCCGAGTCTGCCGCCCTTCAACCTCAATTCATGTCCTCTAGTCCTACCACCTTCCCGTCTCTGGAAAGGTGGTAGAAACGTATGCTTGGTTTATTTTTGCATAGGACGTCCAATGATCTAGTCTCAGTGCTTCCTTCCAGCATGCGCCAACAGCGGCAAAAATGACTTTGGTACAAGCAGCGAGGTCTGAGAGGCAAACAAGGCAACTGTGATACCAGTGAATGTTGCGAGAAGCACCCTGCAGATGACCGACTATGAGAGATTCAGGGTAACTAAGATTCCAGCAGCACAAACCAAGCAGGGGAAAAGGAGGAAACTCCCAGGAAAAATCCAGAGTCATCATGTAAAATGAATTCCTCCTCCGTTTTAGGAGAATTCGGGACCAAGTGGTTTAAGTTTTCCAGCTAGAACATGACAACTATTGGCTCAATATTCAGCAGTAGCAGTCGGCCTATTCTTTTAAACGCCGACTGCACCGTTGGAAAAAATATATATAATCCACTGCAGTGCTGAACATGCGAATACGGCGATCACTGCAGCAGATATATTGCCTGCAGTGACTGCAATATTCAGTCTATCTAGTCTGCTCAGGAGGCTGGCCACAGCCCGCACCGGCCACTCCATCAGAATCAAAGAGTGGCATCAGGAACCTGGCAGTCACATGGAGGAGGGGTTTTATAATTGTGGATAGTCACATCCACTGTCAATGCTGCAAACTGTACATACTCCTAAGCAATTTAATTTAGGACCAGCCTTTCGTGGGGCCCAAATTAATGTCCACAGTTATACAGGATAGCGGCCGAGTACCATCACTATCTCTATGGCTGGGCATCTCTGCAATATAAATATAGCATTGTTTACAATAAAGGGACAGGGGACCCCTAAAAGCTTTAAATAATACAACCATAAAACTGTCCAAGAGGGTTAGAGGGGGTACAATGCTGATATCGCCAATCAGAAGAAAGAGAGCGGGCAAACTACATTTAACAATTTCAAGGTTGCAAAACAATGTAAGGCAGTAATCAGAGGCCAAGCAATGCTCAAGTGAGAAATGCCAGCGGAGAAAGCGTGATGATACTTCTGTACAGGTGTGAGTCCCATCTGGAGGGCAGGGGATACCGCCAAAAGGTAGACCCCGAATAAAGGTGAAGATACAACTCCTTCATTAAAAATCCAGTCCTTAAAAATACCTGATGTGAGCCACGTTTCGCCCGTACATGGGCTGCATCAGGGGTATTAAACACTGGGAGGAGAGTGATTCACATCCAACTGCTAATGCTCTGCAAAATGGCCTGCTTTGCTCTGTCTACTCAGATGCAGAAATGTGGCCCAGGTCAAGTATTTTTAAGGACTTTGGATTTTTAATGAAGAGTTTTATCTTCATCCTTATTTGGGATCTGCTCTCTGTTTCTACATTTGTGGTGCTGCGGATCTTTCAGGCCTCTGTTTGGACTCCTTATAAAAGCAGAAGGTTCAGAGAAAAATGGTACAGATTCTGCATGAAAACCCCTCTGAAATGAGAAGTATGCCCTGGAGAGGACAGGTGGGGGATACGAGAGACTTTTAAATACCTCAAAGATATTAATGCAAAGGAAAGCAGCAATTTTCAGTGGAAAGAAAACTCTAGAGGCTAAAAGAGAATAGACTCAGGAGCAAAGTGAGAAAATGTTTCTTCACAGGAAGGTGGTAGATGCCTCGCAGAGATGCTGATGAAAGTAACAACAGTAGGAGATTTCAAGATGGCCCAGTCTGAACAAGGAAGATGAGTGTGGAAGTGAACTGCTGAACTTTTACTCAAAACGACTGGACCTTGGATTTTCTGGAGAATGGGAGTTTTCCACTGAAAAATGTAGATAATGAAAGATTTTCTGGATAGCCAATCTCTGGATGACAGAAGGTTTTATTGAACAGTGGAGGAGTAGCTTAGTGGTTAGAGCACCGGTCTTGCAATCCAGAGGTGGCCGGTTGAAATCTCACTGCTGCTCCCTGTGATCTTGGGCAAGTCACTTAACCCTCCATTGCCTCAGGTACAACCTTAGATTGTGAGCCCTCCTGGGACAGAGAAATATCCAGTGTACCTGAATGTAACTCACCTTGAGCTACTACCGAAAAAGGTGTGAGCAAAATCTAAATAAATAAATAAAGATTCTAGAATTCTAAAGAATAACAAGATTCCAGGCAGAATTTCAAAGTGTAGCAACATTCCATGTAGAACCCCAAAGAGTAACAAGATTCTTCGGGGTGCAGGAGTGGTCTAGTGGTTAGAGCACCGAGGTAGCCAGTTCAAATGCTCCTTGTGATCTTGGGCAAGTCACTTAACCCTCCATTGCCTCAGGTACAAACTTAGATTGTGAGCCCTCCTGGGACAGAGAAATATCCAGAGTACCTGAATGTAACTCATCTTGAACTACTACTGAAAAAGGTGTGAGCAAAATCTAAATAAATAAATAAAATGGAATATGGGTCACGACACACAACATGTTTCAGTTAACAGGAGTTTCTGGATAAAGAAACTGTAGATACTGTGGCAGGAGGGAAGTCATATCTCATGACTCTGAAATGCCTTTTCTACTATTACCAATCTGTACGATCAAACCGAGCATTTTATTCCTCTCTGTTAACAGCACACTCAAATAGAACAGTCCATGTGGTCCATTTCTGTTCTGAAACAAACTGGCTCCATGATGCTCTGGTAGTTTGTTGGGAGATATGATAGAGGTCTATAAAATAATGAGTGAACAGGTAGACGTGAATCGCTTGTTTACTCTTTCCAAAAATACTAGACCTAGGGGGCACACGATGAAGTTACAAATTATTAAATTAAAATGAATGGGAGAAAAAAAAATTTTTTTTTTGTTACATTTGCACCCCGCACTTTCCCCACTCATAGCAGGTTCAATGCGGCTTACATATTATATACAGGTACTTATTTGTACCTGGGGCAATGGAGGGTTAAGTGACTTGCCCAGAGTCACAAGGAGCTGCCTGTGCCTGCAGTGGGAATCGAACCCAGTTCCCCAGGACCAAAGTCCACCAAGCTAACCACTAGGCCACTCCTCCACTCCAATGTGTAATTAAACTCTGGAATTCGTTGCCAGAGAATGTAGTAAAAGCAGTTAGCTTAGCAGGGCTTAAAAATGGTTTGGATGGCTTCCTAAAGGAAAAGTTCTTAGACCATTATTAAAATGGACTTGGGGAAAATCCACTGCTTATTTCTAGGATAAGCAGCATAAAATATATTGTACTGTTTTGGGATCTTGCCAGGTACTTGTGATCTGGATTGGCCACTGGGCTTGATGGACCTTCAGTCTGTCCCAGTATGGCAATACTTATGTACTTAAAAATCTTGATCTCGTTGATCCCACACTTAATTAGTCCAGTTACTCTAGAGGCTCCATTTCATCTTAAAAACAGCTCAGCTGCTCCTCAGCAAATCCTAACTGTGTAGTAGCTAAACAAAATGTTCATCATTTTTCAGCTTTTCATATTGGCATTCCACATCCCATTAACTTCGGGGCACTTCCTCATGAAATCCCCATAAGAAGCAACCTGGTGCAAGTCACTTAACACATGGGAAACTCCACAACCTGTCTTTGGCTTCATTTGCCAAGTGCCTGTTCCTGTATATGTGCGAGAGAGAGAGCTAATTTTGTGTAAAAGAGTAGCCTAGTGGTTAGAGCAGCAGGGCTGAGAAGCAGGGAAGCCTGGGGTCAAATCCCACTGACACTCCTTGCGATCTTGGGGAAATTACTTAACATTCTATTGCCTCAGGTACAAACTTAGATTGTAAATCCTCAGGGAACAGGGAAATTATTTACTGTGCCGGAATGTAACATGCTTTGAACTGCTACTGAAAAGGTGAGAGCTAACCACACCGTCAGTAAACTCCTATGACAGTCCATACTGATGCATTCTAGAGCCTCACCATTACCCACAGTACAAATGCTGCTACAATCCAATAATCAGACCAGTGCTTGGGGATATTAATTGCTATTTGATTATCTCATTATTTTTTAATGCATATGGCCTGATATTATATCAGGAGATCACCCTCTTCCTTATAAACCAAAATAGTAACAAAAAATCTTAAGGGGATCTATGAAAGGCATGGTAGTGTCTATATTAAAGAGAGGAAAATGCCTCGAGAAGCCCCCAGCGGGTTTTTAAGCTGTTAGGGGCTGATGTGTTAGCAAGGATCCGCACGATGTGATGTTGGCTTAAAGTTAAGTGCAACTCGGTTTTGAGTTTTGAGTGAGATAAAGTTTAAATGTAAAATATAGAAAAAATAATCTTTAAAATACGAAGGAACAACACTGGTATTAGAAAGAGAGGGTTTTTCTATGCCGATGATGAAGAAGTCCAGCCTCTAACAGCTTAAAAATCCGCTGGGGGCTTCTTGAGGCATTTTCCTCTCTTTAATATAGACACTATCATGCCTTTCATAGATCCCCGTAAGATTTTTTGTTACTATTCTGATATAACATAAGTATTGCCATACTGGGAAAGACCAAAGGCCCATCGAGCCCAGCATCCTGTTTCCAACAGTGGCCAATCCAGGTCACAAATACCTGGCAAGAGCCCCAAAAAAGTACAAACACTTTATGCTGCTTATCCCAGAAATATTTTCCCCAATTTAATAATGGTCCATGGACTTTTCCTTTAGGAAGCCGTCCAAACCTTTTTTAAACTGGGCTAAGCTAACTGCCTTTACCACATTTACTGGCAACAAATTCCAGAGTTGAATTACACATATTCTTTAGCTTTCCACATTATTTACATAGTGCTCTCTAAAGTTATATGTCAGAATTTTATAAAAGCACTAAATCCTTCCTTTTATAATGCATTCTACAACCTCATGTCAGTCACAGAGCAGCGATTCACAAACTGTGCACTGCAGCAAATCCTGACCTCTCGCTCACCGCCCACAATCCAGCATCGCTCCCTACTTTCCCCTCCCACAGGTCCAGCATCTGCCGCTTCCTGCTTGTTCCCCTGCCGCAGTGCTTCCAGCTTACATTTTCGGGCCGTCTGCAATTCACACAGGCACTCCGGGGCCTTCCCTCTGCCGCATCCAGCCCTCACAACAGGGAGTTGCATCAGAGAGGGCTGGACGCGGCAGAGGGAAGGCCCTGGAGTGTCTGTGTGACTCGCTGACGGCCTGAAAATGTAAGCTGGAAGCACTGCACCGGCAGCAGGGGAAGGAGAAGGAAGCGGTAGCAATCCTAGACCTGTGGGAAGGAAGGTAGCGAGCGATGCTGGATTTGGGGAAGGGAGATGTGTGCTGGACTTTTGGGAGGAGGGGGGTCTGCAGGGAATGGCGAGGTGTGCTAGACTTTCTGGGAGGAGGGGGTCTGCAGGGAATGGCGAGGTGTGCTAGACTTTCTGGAAGGAAGGGGTCTGCAGGGAATGGCGAGGTGTGCTAGACTTTCTGGGAGGAAGGGGTCTGCAGGGAATGGAGAGGTGTGCTGGACTCATGGGAGGAGGGGGTCTGCAGGGAATGGAGAGGTGTGCTAGACTTTCTGGGAGGAGGGGGTCTGCAGGAATGGAGAGGGTCTGCAGGGAATGGAGAGGTGCTGGACTTATGGGAGGAGGGGGGTCTGCAGGGAACGGAGAGGTGTGCTGGACATGGGAGGAGGGGGTCTGCAGGGAATGGCGAGGTGTGCTAGACTTTCTGGGAGGAAGGGGTCTGCAGGGAATGGAGAGGTGTGCTAGACTTATGGGAGAAGGGGGGTCTGCAGGGAATGGAGAGGTGCTGGACTTATGGGAGGAGGGGGTCTGCAGGGAATGGAGAGGTGCTGGACTTATGGGAGAAGGGGGGTCTGCAGGGATGGAGAGGGTCTGCAGGGAATGGAGAGGTGTGCTGGACTTATGGGAGGAGGGGGTCTGCAGGAATGGAGAGGGTCTGCAGGGAATGGAGAGGTGCTGGACTTATGGGAGAAGGGGGGTCTGCAGGGATGGAGAGGGTCTGCAGGGAATGGAGAGGTGCTGGACTTATGGGAGGAGGGGGTCTGCAGGGAATGGAGAGGTGCTGGACTTATGGGAGGAGGGGGTCTGCAGGGAATGGAGAGGTGCTAGACTTTCTGGGAGGAGGGGTCTGCAGGGAATGGAGAGGTGTGCTAGACTTTCTGGGAGGAAGGGGTCTGCAGGGAATGGAGAGGTGTGCTAGACTTTCTGGGAGGAAGGGGTCTGCAGGGAATGGAGAGGTGTGCTAGACTTTCTGGGAGGAGGGGGTCTGCAGGGAATGGAGAGGTGCTGAACTTATGGGAGGAGGGGGTCTGCAGGGAATGGAGAGGTGCTGAACTTATGGGAGGAGGGGGTCTGCAGGGAATGGAGAGGTGCTGGACTTATGGGAGGAGGGGGTCTGCAGGGAATGGAGAGGTGCTGGACTTATGGGAGGAGGGGGGTCTGCAGGGAATGGAGAGGTGCTGGACTTATGGGAGGAGGGGGTCTGCAGGGAATGGAGAGGTGCTGGACTTATGGGAGAAGGGGGGTCTGCAGGGAATGGAGAGGTGTGCTAGACTTTCTGGGAGGAAGGGGTCTGCAGGGAATGGAGAGGTGCTGGACTTATGGGAGGAGGGGGTCTGCAGGGAATGGAGAGGTGCTGGACTTATGGGAGAAGGGGGGTCTGCAGGGATGGAGAGGGTCTGCAGGGAATGGAGAGGTGTGCTGGACTTATGGGAGGAGGGGGGTCTGCAGGGAATGGAGAGGTGTGCTAGACTTTCTGGGAGGAGGGGGTCTGCAGGGAATGGAGAGGTGTGCTAGACTTTCTGGGAGGAGGGGGGTCTGCAGGGAATGGCGAGGTGTGCTAGACTTTCTGGGAGGAGGGGGGTCTGCAGGGAATGGAGAGGTGTGCTAGACTTTCAGGGAGGAGTGAGAGGATGGAGCTGAGGGGAAAAGGAGACCTATGTGGTGATGGAGGAGGGTGGAGACCTATGTGGCCAGAGGGGGGGATGGGGGATGCCATGAAAAATGACTCAGACACTAAGGCTGCCGTGAACTGAAAAAGATTGGGAACCACTGCCTTGGAGGACGTGTGTATGTGCGTGTTTTTGTTAATGTATGTAACTACACAGCCAACAGTTAAGATTCTACAGCAATGGTAACTTAGACAGTTTGGGTATCTACAAGAATGGACGTACAGTGCATTTGAAGATAAGCCTTGAACTGGAAACCAGAAGGAAAAAGAGGTCTAAGATGGCCAAGATAGCTTGAAAAGGACCTCACTGAGCTGGACATCAACTGGTCAGATGCAGCTGATGGAACACAAGACCTTCATGTGTAGAAAATGCGTCTGTCTGCCTTATCCACCGACTGGCTCAAGAACACACTATAATGATAAAAATAATAATAAGCAAGGGACTGTGGAAGGTGTGTAAATAACCAGCACACAGGCATGTGCCATCCAACAACTGTACTTTGCAAAAGACAGTACACCAGCGTGTAATCCTCGAATCGTGGCAGCGAAAGGGACCAGAAGCTGCAGTATGCCCGGCATGGGGTAGGGGTGGAGAGTGCTGGGTTCCAGCTGGCGAATTTTCAAAGGACGACAGTACCAGAGTCATGTCCAGATGCAACATTTTCCAAAACTGTTACACCATCTCTCGGAAGCACATCACGGGAAGAGGTGAAGAGCAGACGAGAACAAAACTAGTGTGATAAGCTGATTATTAAACCACGTCCAAGCAGCCACCTCTCATCACCTCTGAACATACACCGAAATCCTCACTGATAAAGAAGGTCTAACTTGTGCTAATCTCAAATCAGAAACAGATGGGAAAAGCTCACAGTAACCCTGAGCAGAGAATCCAGAAGGAAGGATATTCAAGAGCTCTTCCAATCCCAGGCTCTGAGCAACTGATCCTCAGGACCTGCCCCTACTAGGAACATTTCATCCTGGCTCAAGGATTGCTAACAACACTGCAGATTACATCCAAGTGCGAAAAGGAGCAGCAGAAGAGACGCTTCTGACAACAAACAAGCAGAGAAAAGGAGATTGGGGCCAGTTTGGAAAAGATGAAAGACTTATAATGAATATTCTGTGTATTGTACAGGAAGGTTCAAATCACATCAAAGTACCACATTTTCATTAAAATTCCTTCACTAAATGCTTTCAGATTTAGCAAAGACCCCACAGCCCCCTTTTCATTCTTTCATTACATCCAAGGAACATCTCCTAGAGACTGCAAGGCATCAGTCACAGCCTGTGTGCACTCTCTTAGAGACAGTGAGGCATCTCTCACAGCCTGTGCGCTCTCTCTCCTAGAGATGAGACATCAGTCACAGCTTGTGCCCTCTCTCCTAGAGTCAGCAAAGCGTCACAGCCTGTGATCTCTCCTAGAGACAGCGAGGTGTCAGTCACAACCTGTGCGCTCTCTCTCCTAGAGACAGCGAGACATCAGTCACAGCCTGTGCGGTCACTCCCAGAGACTGCAAGGAGCCAGTCACAGCTTGTGCCCTCTCCTATGGACAGCAAGGCATCACTCACAGTCTGTGTGCTCTCTCTCCTAGAGACAGCGAAGCGTCACAGCCTGTGCCCTCTCTCCTAGAGACAGCGAGGTGTCAGTCACAACCTGTGCACTCTCTCTCCTAGAGACAGTGAGGAGTCAGTCACAGCCTGTGCGCTCTCTCCTAGAGACAGCGAGGTGTCAGTCACAGCCTGTGCGCTCTCTCCTACAGACAGCGAGGTGTCAGTCACAGCCTGTGCGCTCTCTTTCCTAGAGACAGCGAAGCGTGCCATAGCCTGTGCGCTCTTTCTCCAAGAGACAAAGAGCTGTCAGTCACAGCCTGTGCGCTCTTTCTCCAAGAGACAGAGAGTGGTCACAGCCTGTGCGCTCTTTCTCCAAGAGACAGAGAGTGGTCACAGCCTGTGCGCTCTTTCTCCTAGAGACAGTGAGGAGTCAGTCACAGCCTGTGCGCGCTCTCCTAGAGACAGCGAGGTGTCAGTCACAGCCTGTGCGCTCTCTTTTCTACAGACAGCAAAGTGTCAAGTCACAGTCTGTGCGCTCTCTTTCCTAGAGACAGCAAAGCGTGCCATAGCCTGTGCGCTCTTTCTCCAAGAGACAAAGAGCTGTCAGTCACAGCCTGTGCGCTCTTTCTCCAAGAGACAGAGCTGTCAGTCACAGCCTGTGCGCTCTTTCTCCAAGAGACAGAGAGCTGTCAGTCACAGCCTGTGCGCTCGCTCTCCTAGAGACAGCACACAGCCTGTGCGCTCGCTCTCCTATAGACAGCGAGGAGTCAGTCACAGTCTGTATGCTCTCTCTCCTAGAGACAGTGAGGAGTCAGTCACAGCCTGTGTGCTCTTTCTTCAAGAGACAGAGAGCTGTCAGTCACAGCCTGTGCGCTCGCTCTCCTAGAGACAGCACACAGCCTGTGCGCTCGCTCTCCTAGAGACAGCACACAGCCTGTGCGCTCGCTCTCCTAGAGACAGCACACAGCCTGTGCGCTCGCTCTCCTAGAGACAGCGAGGAGTCAGTCAAGTCTGTATGCTTTCTCTCCTAGAGACAGTGAGTCAGTCACAGCCTGTGCGCTCGCTCTCCTAGAGACAGCGAGGAGTCAGTCAAGTCTGTATGTTCTCTCTCCTAGAGACAGTGAGGAGTCAGTCACAGCCTGTGCGCTCGCTCTCCTAGAGACAGCGAGGAGTCAGTCACAGTCCGTATGCTCTCTCTCCTAGAGATAGCAAGGAGTCAGTCACAGTCTGTATGCTCTCTCTCCTAGAGACAGTGAGGAGTCAGTCACAGCCTGTGCGCTCGCTCTCCTAGAGATAGCAAGAAGTCAGTCACAGTCTGTATGCTCTCTCTCCTAGAGACAGTGAGGAGTCAGTCACAGCCTGTGTGCTCGCTCTCCTAGAGATAGCAAGGAGTCAGTCACAGTCTGTATGCTCTCTCTCCTAGAGACAGAGAGGTGTCAGTACTGCCTGTGCGCTCTCTCTCCTAGACAGCTCACAGCTTGTGCGCTCTCTCTCTCCTAGACAGTGAGGTGTCAGTCACAGCCTGTGCGCTCTTTCCTAGAGAGAGTAAAGCATCATTCATACACTCTGTGGAGATGTTTCCTCATCAGAAATGTTTAATTAGAAGGAGAGAGAGAGAGAGAGAGAGAGAGAGAGAAGTGCATGTGATTATGAATAGGGGAAATGAGGACTCAGTTCCTACTTGTGATTATGGGTTGACAAAGATTAACAGAATAAAGTTATCTGAATGAATAAACTGAAGATTCTCCACAGGAGACCTCAGAGATGGAACTTCCCACTTTGTCTCCTGTGGAGAATCTTCAGTTTATTCATTCAGATAACTTTATTCTGTTAATCTTTGTCAACCCATAATCACAAGTAGGAACTGAGTCCTCATTTCCCCTATTCATAATCACATGCACTTCTCTCTCTCTCTTTCTCTCTCCTTCTAATTAAACATTTCTGATGAGGAAACATCTCCACAGAGTGTATGAATGATGCTTTACTCTCTCTAGGAAAGAGCGCACAGGCTGTGACTGACACCTCACTGTCTAGGAG
Source organism: Microcaecilia unicolor (assembly GCF_901765095.1). Classification (NCBI taxonomy): domain Eukaryota; kingdom Metazoa; phylum Chordata; class Amphibia; order Gymnophiona; family Siphonopidae; genus Microcaecilia; species Microcaecilia unicolor. Next base: position 360,763,109 of record NC_044035.1, on the reverse strand, counting down.
AGAGAGAGCTCCCTGTAGAAGGCAGAGTGACAAGTATTCCTTGTCTGTCCTCCATTCCCCCCTGCTGACCCTAGGTTCCCCGTAGGAGGCCGAATGACAGGGACTCCCCTCCCACCTCATTCCACTCGGGACACAGAAAAGTTCTACTTACCCCAGCCAGGAGGAAGGGGTCCCAGTGGATCATTGTCAGTCTGGGCGCCAGAGGGCTAAAGGCAAAACAAAAACAACAAAAAAAAACCTATAAATTAAAATGTGCAAAAACCCACAAAAGTGTCATTTTTAGAAAGCATAAAAATATCAGAAAGTGCCTGGATGAATTCCCCTCTTCTCCCTCCAGGACAGCTGAACAGCACATACCTGAGCTGAGCCTCAGACCCCACAAACCGAAGGCAGAGGAGAGTGAAATGCAGGCAGACAGCACGGAGGAGGTGGCAGCTCTGGATGTCCAGGCAGAGGGAAGGCTGCTGTATACTTACACCTCCAGCTTTCTCCAAAACCTACATGCAAGTGGGAAGCCAGAACAGGCCTTTCCAATGAAATCATTCCCGCAAGCCCAGTCCACGCCCAGCACTTCCTGCCTGTGGACTCTGGCATTCCCTCCTCCTCATCTCAGTGTGCTGTGACAGAACACAAACACTCACAGACCAGCACTCTCACCACACCTGCTCCCCATCCCTCCACACCTCTCAATCCATCCTCCCCCCATATCTCTGTTGCTTCATCTCTCAGACCTCAGCTGCTCACCATATGTCCAGCCCATCTCTGCCCCTCCAACCCCACACTTCTGCCCTTTAATTCTCATACCACCAGCCCCCTCCATCTCTCTTATCCTTATTCATCATACTTCTTTCCTTTTACCCCCCTCCATCCCTCACATCACCTCCACTGGAGTGGAGGATTAGCCTAGTGGTTAGTGCAGTGGACTTTGACCCTGGGGAACTGGGTTCGATTCCCACTGTAGCTCCTTGTGATTCTGGGCAAGTCACTTAACCCTCCATTGCCCCAGGTACAAACAAGTACCACTTTGAATGTAGTTGCAAAAACCACAGACGGTATATGAAGTCCCATTTCCCTTCCCTTCACCCGCTATCCCCTCTCACACCCACCTTCATGCCCTTCAACCTCTCAAACCTCCAGCCCCTTCCATACATCAACCCTCGCAGACCTCCTTCTCTCCACTTCTTAAACTTCTAAACCCTCCACCTCTCAGCATACCTCCATGCCTAACCCTCTCACACCTTTAACATCCTTCATACATCTCCCATCCATAACTAAATACAACTCACTCAGGACCTGAGCAAGGGTATTCATCCCCTATGAAAACCTTCAACCATGTGCTCCCCAAATGTCCAGCATCATCCCATTCCTTCTCTAAACCCCCTCATGTGTCCAACATCTCCCTTCCCCTCTATCCCCTCCCTCTTCCCACCCTCCCCAGGTGGCCAGCATCTTTCTATCCACCTGCCCAAGTGGCCAGCATCTCTCCCCTTCCCTTCCTTATCCACCTCCTGAGGTGTAAGACATCTCCCCTTCCATTCCCTACCCCCCTCTACAATCTCCGCCTTTCCCCACCCTACCTCCCCTTTCCCCCAACTTCCCTTTATATCCAGCATCTCGCCTTCCTTTCCCTTGCCCACTTCCACACTCATCCTTCCTCTGCCTTTGGCTGCTGCTGTAATGAAAATAAGTATGGTGTGAGACCGGGAATACAAGCCTGCGCTCAGTTGCTACTGCATCCTGTGACCTCTGAGGCCCACTTCCTATCAGACAGGATGGGGTGGGCCAGGATTTGCATGTGCTGAAAAACCCTACACCACACTCACAGCAGCATTGGGCTGCTCACCTGCCATGTTAGCCCCATGGCAAAACCCCATACCCCAAATTATGCTGTCTAGTGGTGGTGCCAGCCCTGGACTCACTCCTCACACCCCCACCCCCTCCATACCTACCCTACAGCTATTCCCTCTCACAGCCTCTCCATCCCTCTGTTCCTCACCACAACCAAACCTCCATCCCCTCCATATTTCCCTGTGGCTATCCCTTTTACAGCCTCCTCCCCTCCACCCCCTCTAGCCCTCAACATACCTCCACCCCTTCCATATCACCCTATGGTTATCCTTCCTTACATCCCCCTCCCCTCCACCATCTCTATCCCTCACCACACCACACCTCCATCCCCTCCATATCTCCCTGCTGCTATCCCACCTTACAGCCTCCTCCCCTCCACTCCCTCTATCCCTCACCATATCTCCACCCCTGCCATATCTTCCTATGGTTATTCTTCCTTACATCCCCCCTCCCCTCCACCATCTCTATCCCTCACCACACCACACCTCCATCCCCCTCCATATCTCCCTGCTGCTATCCCACCTTACAGCCTCCTCCCCTCCACCCCCTCTATCCCTCACCATATCTCCACCCCTGCCATATCTTCCTATGGTTATTCTTCCTTACATCCCCCCTCCCCTATCTCTATCACTCACACCACACCTCCATCCTCTCCATATCTCCCTGCGGCTACCCTTTCCGACAGCATCCACTCCTCTATCCCTCACAACACCTCCACCCCTTCCATATCTCCCTGCATCCCCCTCCACATCTCCCTGCAGCTATCCTTTCCTTACATCCCACTACAATCCACTCGTCATTCCACTTTTTTTTCCCTAACACCAAAACTTTGGAACAACCTCCTCCTTGCTTTGAGGTCTGAACTCTCTTTCCCACGATTTAAATCACTTCTCAAAACACATTTTTTTTTACCCTGGCCTTTGGATTCACACCTCAGATGACTTAGTGGTGAGCGCTGGCTGTGCAGAGGAAGTGACCTGTAATCCTGTGGTAGGCCTGTTGCTCTTGACTGCATGACTCCTTCCTGTCTACTTCTGGAGTTCCTTTCCAAGTTTTATTTATTGATTTGTATTGTAAACCATTGCAACCTTTTGTTAGAAGTAAACTTGCTAATAAATGTAAACATAAAAATGTACTCCACATATTTACAAAGGTGGAAGGAACAGCAAATGACAGCCAGCATGGGTATAAGGTGAAGTGAAAGAAGCTATTAGAACCAAAAAAATGGAAAAAAAAAAAAAAAAAGGACCCAAATAAGCACTGGTAAGTTAGATGCAAAGCATTAGCACAGTAACATAGTAGATGACAGCAGATAAAGACCTGATCAGTCCATCCAGTCTGCTCAATATTCTCTGTGCATTCTCTCTCAATCCTCACCTACCCTGCACTGCATCTCATCCCCTCATCAGTCCCATCTCCATCCGTCTCTCCGTTCTTCTCTTGCCTCCAAGCTATGCTTTTATCAACTTTTTAACCCCATTTCCACCTCCACTCAACCCTTTCCTCCAATACCCCCATCCCTTTTCTATGCCTCTTCAGTCTACTAGTCATTTACATTATGTCTCAGCCTCCCCCCTCCACAGGTCATCCACTTTCTCTTACCCACTCCCATTTCACACCCTCACTCTTAAAAATTATGACAGATCCTCACTAACCCTTCAGAAGTCTCTCTCCACCCCCAAACACTCAACTCAATCCCAGTCATCTTCTGCTCTGATTCCCTAGCCCCATCTTCTGCTCAATCCAGGGTCTCCAGTCCATTTGACATATCTTCTCTCTCCGTCCTGTCCTCTCTAGCACCTGCCCACTATGTCTCCACCACACCCCCTGTGTCCTTGCCCCTTCTACTGCCCAGCTCTTTCACCTCATCCAAGGGCACACCTCTCGATTTTTCTCTTTCCATCTTTGGGTCCAACAACTTTCCCACTCTTCCCTCTGCTCACCTGCCTTGTCCTCCTCAGCACCTCTTTCTCTCTCTCTCTCTCTCTCTCCTTCCCTCCATTACTCCAACCTCTCTCCAGCTCTCTTTCTCATTACTTTATTCAAGCTCTCTCTTATCTCCTGGTCACCTCCCTCTCCCCAGCATCTCTCTTCCTCCGTGCCTTGTGGTTAGACATCTTTGTTTCCCTGCCCACCCTGTACTGTTCTGTTCTGCTGATGGGCAACATTTTTCTCCTCTCTCCCCCCTAAGTTCAGGCATCTTCCACCCGCACAGCCCCCCCCCCCCCCCAAACCAGCATCTTCCATCCTTGCCCTCTCCCCTCCCCAGCATCTTCCACCCACATAAACGCACATCCCCAGAACTGGTATCTTCCACCTGCGCTTGCACCCCCCCAAACCAGCATTTTCCACCCACACCCCCCCCCCCCCCAAAGGTCCAGCAACTATCTCTGTGCTCCTCTTCCTCTCTCCCTGATGCTCCTCCAACCCTCCTACCTGGCACCAGCAGAGATGACGATCCAAGCAGACAAAGACATGATGTGAAGAAGCAAAAGACTATGGTGTTAGCTGGCACTGGGGCATCATTAACAGTACCTAGCGTCGAGTTTTCTGCACTGTACTGTTCTGGTGCTCATTAGAAGACCATTTTCTTTTCTCTCACCTGATACAGAAACCTCTGACTGAAGTGCTGCATTGCCCCTTGTAGCTGGCTCCGCTGGGATTGCCACTGCTCATAGTTCCTGACGTACTCAGCCGTGGGCCTCTGCCACGTTGTGGTTCTGGTATTGTGATCCACGTAATAATACCTGCCACGAGGGTCCACACGCTTTTCCCAACTACAAGCAGCAGCAAAACGCATTCAGTATATACACAGAACAGCGGTTACTTAGCTGTAGCAAGTGTTCTCTCAGGACAGAGTCTGGTGTGGTAAAGCAAATGCCCGTGTAGGAACAAGGGGAACCATGCATGTACACAAGGTCCTGCACTAGCATCATAACATGGGGTCACCTCCCTTCCTTTCCTAGCTTTAAAGTTGGTAGAAGCCTCCAGGGGAGCTGAGAGGGCATTGTGAGGACTTGTCCTGCTGTCCTCGGAGAACAACTGCTACAGGTAAGTAACTTTGCTTTCTCCAAAGTCAAGCAGGAAGGTAAGTCCTTGTATGATACAGATTGCCTTTAACAAAAAAGAAAAGGGGGAGGGGAGACGGAAGCTGGGTACCAATGGCTTGGTTTTTTTTTTTTTTTGCAACAGGCCTTTTGTATGTTTTTACCTTCTGTCTTTTTTTTTTAAACCACAAAGGCAAACTGGAAACTGGGCCGTAATGGGAGATAAGAGTTTTTATTTTATTTAAAAAATGTATAACCTGCTTGATCTGGTACAGTTGAACATACATAATAAAAACAAAGCTGTACTTTTTTAAACCTACTGTTGTATTGAAATCTTTTTCCAAACAATGGTATAATGTTATCTTTGAGATTTCCTCCATGGAGGCTAATTTGGGTGCAACCCCCACGATGTCATAGCTCTGGCACCGTGAGCTCAAATATACCCTCTGATGTCAGAGGTAAGTGAGAGAAATACAATTAGATAACATGGTGCTCGGCTATGATTGGGGTTAAGAAAAACAAAAGGTCTGGGTTAATTTGCAAACAATCTTTTTTCACCTTCTGTAGCCCTCGCGGGAATTACCTCAAAGAAAATGTTTACTAGACTGTTTTCTCATCTATTGTAAGTTGCATTTTTAAGAAGAATTTAAAGACATTACTCTTCTATAAACATGTAATAAGGAAGTAATTATAATGAACCGTAAACTGTCATACGATTATTTACCGTTACATCCTAGATTCGTTTCATTAATCTAGTATCTTGGCTGTAACCCACTAAGAACTTTTTTTTTTTTTTGTATCAGTGGTCTATAAATGAACTGTAATTTTCAAATAACTTTAGTCCACATCACACAGGGGTCCTTTTATTAAGATGCACTGAAAAATGGCCTGCGGTAGCGTAGACGTGTGTTTTGGGTGTGCACAGAATCATTTTTCAGCGCACCTCTTTAAAAAAATGCCTTTTTAAAATTTTTGCCAAAAATGGACATGCAGCAAAATGAAAATTGCTGCATGTCGGGCCTATTTTAAATAATGTGGTGAATAAAATTATTTTTTTCAACATTGCCATTCACATCTTTTTTCTATTCCGTGCTGGAAATGCCTAGACAAGGATCACGGAAAAGCAGGTCTATATTTTCCACGCACACTGTCTGTATGCGCGAATGCAGCTGTGCAGTTTTATACAAGCCCTTCTGTGTATGTGAAACAGGTTTTACGCTGGGGGGGGGGGGGGGGTAACTGAATAAAATTATCTTCTAAAAGGGTCCTTCATAACGCAGGGCTTAAGTACATATCCTGTCCTGTTTTACTAAAGCCCCACGAATGCTCAGCATCTCACGTAACAGCGCACCTCCTGCTTTTATACAAGAACTTGATTAAGCATGTAAAATGATGACAATTACCCCTTAAGGACCACCATGGGGTAATCATAACGGCAACATGCCACGTCCATGATTTCTGCACCTGCTCAGGTGTGCCCATCTACTTGTTTATTCATGTGAGGGTTTTATAAGGTTCCTTGCAAGAACTATTTTTTCACTCAGTGATCAAACTGTGGACTGTAACAGAGCTGGATTTAAAAGAAGTTTGGACAAATTCCTAAAGGAGAAATCCATCAGCAATTATTAGCCAAGCAGACCTTGGAATGCTACCACTCATCCCTGGGAGTGAAGACACTAAAGAAATGTACTGCACTGGCATTTAACCTTCAACAGACAACTAATATAAAATGAGGAAAACAGCTATAGAAAAAGCTAAAAGGAGCAGCTGTAACGATTAAATCAGGTGTGGACTTTATTTTGAAATACCATCTTGGAAGCCCAGACCAGATGTAATCCACATGTTAAAAAAGTTGGAAGGCAGGCCAAAAAACTGCCAGCATAGTTAAAAAGTGAGATGAAAGAGACTATTAGACCCAAAAAACATCTGTCAATAAATAGAAAAAAAGATCCGAACGAAAAAAGTAGGATTGCAGCATAAGCAATGGCAAGTTGAGTGCAAAGCATTGATTAGGAAGGTTAAAAGAGAATTTGAAAAGAAACTTGCTGCAGAAGCAAACACACTTGCAGTTTTGGCCAAAACCGAAAGACCACTGAACAGTAGGCCAAAAATCAACATGCTAAAGAGCAGCAAATAACCCAGACCACATGGTCTACACCCCAGAGTACTGAAAAGATTCAAAAATTAAATTGCAAATCTACTATTAGTAATTTGTAACCCATCATTAAAATCATCTGTGGCACCTGAAGGTTTCAAAGTGGCCAATGTAATACTAATTTACGTTACAAGACGTATGAGGAGAGACTTGCTGAACTAAACATGTACACGCTGGAGGAAAGGAGAAACAGGGGTGATATGATACAGACGTTCAAATATTTGAAAGGTATTAATCCGCAAACGAACCTTTTCCGGAGATGGGAAGGTGGTAGAACGAGAGGACATGAAATGAGATTGAAGGGGGGCAAACAAAAAAATGTCAGGAAGTACTTTTTCACGGAGAGAGTAGTGGATGCTTGGAATGCCCTCCCGCGGGAGGTGGTGGAAATGAAAACGGTAACGGAATTCAAACATGCGTGGGATAAGCATAAAGGAATCCTGTGCCGAAGGAATGGATCCTCAGGAGCTTAGTCAAGATCGTGAGGCGGAGCTGGAGGTTGGGAAGCGGGGATAGGGCTGGGCAGACTTATACGGTCTGTGCCAGAGCCGGGGTTGGGAGGCAGGGCTGGGGAGGTGAGGATAGTGCTGGGCAGACTTATACGGTCTGTGCCTGTGCCAGAGCCGGTGGTTGGGAGGTGGGGCTGGTGGTTGGGAGGCAGGGATAGTGCGGGGCAGACTTATACGGTCTGTGCCCTGAAGAGCATAGGTACAAATCAAAGTAGGGTATACACAAAAAGCAGCAAATATGAGTTATCTTGTTGGGCAGACTGGATGGACCGTGCAGGTCTTTTTCTGCCGTCATCTACTATGTTACTATGTTATTTTTAAAAAGGGTTCACAGGTGATCTGGGAAGCTATAGATGGTGGATGATGAGCCCGATCTTAATGCTGGGCAAAATGCTAGAGAATATTATAAGGTACAAAATTACTGAACACAGATAGAAGTGGTTTAAAGGGCCAGAGTCAACATGGGATTGGCCAAGGAAGTCTTGTCTCACCAATTTATTTTGAAGCTGTAAACAAACTTGGGCAAAGGTGAGCCGGTAGAGAGAATATCTCGGGATTTTTTATATAGAGAGGTGTGGTAGCCGTGTTAGTCCACTCTTAAAGGTTATCAATAGAAATCAAACAAAATAAAACATGGAAAAGAAAATAAGATGATACCTTTTTTATTGGACATAACTTAATACATTTCTTGATTAGCTTTCGAAGGTTGCCCTTCTTCCTCAGATCGGAAATAAGCAAATGTGGTAGCAGATAGATTTTTTAGAAAGCTTCTGACAAAGTCCCTCATGAGATGCTCCTGAGGAACTTAAAAAGCCATGAGATAGGAGGCAAATGTCCTGTTATGGATTCAGAAAATAAAAAGTAGAGTTTAATGGCCAATTCTCTCAGTGTAGGAAAGTAAACAGAGGTGAGCCAAAGGCTGGTGCTTTTTAACATTTATAAATGATCTGGAAATGGGAACAGTGAGGGAAGTAATCAAATTTGCAAATGACACAAAATTATTCAAAGTTGTTAAATTGCATATGGACTATGAAAAATTGCAAGGCTACCTTGGGAGACTAGAGACTGGGCATTTAATGACAGAAGAAATTAAAAGTGGAAAAATGTAAAGTGAAACACGTAAGGAAGAATAATGGAAATTATAGCTACATGATGCAAGGTTCCACATTCGGAGTCAAAAAAGCAAACAGACGATTAGGAATTATTAGGAAAGGAACGGAGAACAAAATAAGGAATGTCATGATGCTTTTGTATTGCGGGAGAAAATCCGCCAGAAAAGCGGAGAACTCAAACGCCCCACGGTAAAGACAATATTGCAGAAAAAGTGGGAGAGCGACCAAGTATACCAGAAACTGGAAGATGTTCAATAATAAACAGTTTTATTGATAATTTGAAGACTCGACACAATGTCATGTTTCGGCCGTCAGGCCTGCATCAGGAGTCGGACCGCAGCCTTGGGAGTCCCAGAGAACGGGAACTGGCACCGCGCACAGGCCTCCCGCCGGAGCTGCCCCGATGGCTCTCTCGAACTTCACCTTTAGGCGTTCCAGTTTTTGCCTGGTGCTCCCCCTACCAGCGCGCGGCGGTCATTAACTATGCGCGCCGGTAGGGGAGCACCAGGCAAAAACTGGAACGCCTAAAGGTGAAGTTCGAGAGAGCCATCGGGGCAGCTCCGGCGGGAGGCCTGTGCGCGGTGCCAGTTCCCGTTCTCTGGGACTCCCAAGGCTGCGGTCCGACTCCTGATGCAGGCCTGACAGCTGAAACACAACGTTGTGTCGAGTCTTCAAATTATCAATAAAACTGTTTATTATTGAACATCCTCCAGTTTCTGGTATCCTTGGTCGCTCTCCCACTTTTTCTGCTTTTGTATTGCTCCATGGTGCGACCACACCTCGAGTATTCTGTGCAATTCTGGTCACCGTATCTCAAAAAAGATGCAGCAGAATTAGAAAAGGTACAGAGAAGGGAGACCAAAATGATTAAGGGGCTGGAACTCCTCTGATAGGAAGGAAAGCTGCAGAGTTTAGGGCTGTTCAGCATGGAGAAGAGACTTCTGAGGGAGGTGATCACAGAGGTCTATAAAATTCCAAGTAGAGTGGAATGGGTAAATGTAAATTAATTGTTTACTCTTTCAAAGTACAAAGACTAGGGCACATTCTATCAAGGTATTAAATAGTACATCTAAAACAAATTGGAGGAAATATTTTTTTCACTCAGCACACATAGTGAAGCTCTGGAGCTCATTGCCAGAGGCTGTGGTAAAGTCAGTTAGCGTAGCTGAGTTTAAAAAAGGTTTGGACAAATTCCTTGAGAAAAGTCTATAAACCATTAGTAAGGAAAGCCAGTATTTATCACTTGGAGTCAGCAACAAGAAATCATGCCATTTTTTTAGGATCCTGTCAGGTACTTGTGATTTGGACTGGCCAATATTAGAAACAAGATACTAGGCTGGATGGTCCTTTGGATCTGACCCCGTATGGCTATTTTTCTGTGTGACTTGCATGAAAGGGTCCTCGGGACAAGCACAGATCTCTGAGAGCGAGGAAGGGATTTTATTGCTCAGATTTTGGTTTGGAGGGGCCCATACAGTCCTTTTTTTCATGCTTCTGTGTTCGAAGCAGCAGGTTTACAATTGCTTCTAATGAACTAGCCTGAAACCCTATCCTCCATTCTCCTTATTACATGCCATGAGTCAGTCTTTCCTCTGCTAAGAATACGTGGTCATTGAATGAAATACAACAAAGTGAAGTGTAAGCAGGGTAAACTGCAAATAATGTTGTGACCTGCCTATAAATGAAATAATCAAACAGAGGGGAATTTCTCATGACCAGTACCTAAACTCAGCAACACATACAGTTTTTCTAATTACAGCAGCCTGTGCTGGATATTTATTATTTTTATTATAGCCAAGGTATAGCAAAATGATTTACAATAAATTAAAAATAAAGGAAAAAGAAAAGCAAGTTAGTTAAGATAGAAGGAGGGTTAGAGTGAGCAGATGAGGGAAGGGAGTAGCAGAAAGAGAAACTGAGGCAGGTTCTAACATCAATTTGTCTAGACTGTATTAAAGGCTAGTTGGAATAGCCAAGTCTTGATTATTTTCCTAAATTTGGGGTATGAAGACTGAAAGCTAATATGGGTAAGGAGTAAATTCCAAAGACCAGTTCCTGAGCAAGAAAAATCCCAGGAGGACAGAGGAGGGAGGAGTCCTGCTTGGAAGGAATAGAGGAAGCAGCCTGGAACATAAGGGGATAAGAGAGTAGCAAAGTAGGTGGGTGTTTGAGCGTAATAAGCCCTAAGTACTAAGACCAAGATTTTAATCTTTATACATAATGAGATGGGAAGCCAGTGTTCTTGCTTGAGAAGAAGTGAGACATGGTCACAATGGTGGGTGTTCTGTATGCGTTTCATAGCAGAAGACTGAACCAGTTGAAAATGTAAAGAGACCTAAGAGACAACCCATTGTAAACAGAATTGCAATAATCCAAAAACAATCAACCTAAGGATAAGAATTTGAAAACGTGAAATGAGAAGAAATGGCCTAACTGAACGACAGTGACGAGCAAAGAAAGAAGAGCACACCACAAAGTCAATCTGTTTAAGAGAGACCCAAATCTAAAATAACCCCTAATACGCCAAATGGAATTAGAGGATAAAACCTTGAACCATTGGAAAGGAAGGTATACCAGAATGAGGCAAGAGAAAGTGGATCATTATGCATATTGTGGGATTGAGAAAAAGAAGGTTGTCTGGTAGCCAGTTATCGACCACATAAAGACACATTTGAAGGAAGATAATGTCAGAAGTGGCATCAAGGGTGTACAAGAATCGAATATCATCTGCACAGAGACAGGGACTGCAGCTGATTGACTGTATTAGGACGATTAAGGGGGTGTGAAAACACTTTAAGTAAGATAGGGGCCAGTATGGACCCTTGAGGAATACCACAGGTGGCAGCGTAGGAAGAGGGAAGGTAGGAGTCGGAATGAACCTGATACGATTGGTTTGATAGATATAAGGCAAACCAGTGAGGTCAGAATCTTTTTTTTTTTTGAGGGACAGGAGTGATGATGGAAGGGTGAAATGTGGAGGAAAGTTTGGGAACAGAAAGACTGGGAGAACAAAACTCTTCCCCAGTAGACACTGGGAGGAGTGGACAGTACATCCTGGCAGAAGAATGCTTGGTAGTGGTGGGAGTGGAAGACACATTAACAGAAGTACATAAAGAAACTATTTTTGCTTGCCAAGACTTAGCCAGATCATCAGGGAGTAAAGCGCATGATGTGACAGTCAAATGGAGAGCAACAGTGGGGAATACAAAGTCGAAAATTTGAAAGAGATCTCTAGGTTTATTGGGATCAGTGTTAATAATGCCCAAATAGTAATCCCATTTGGTCTTCCTAACACTAGCCTGGTCTTCAGAACATTTAAGGTTGATGCTTGTGCCAGAGACTCTCTATGCGTCTGATGTGGGCAGCTGAGGTGAAACCAACCTTATGAAGAGGTGCTACTTGATCTAGAATACTGTAAACTAAGACGGCTGAGAGCTGAAGGTCTAGGGTAGTGTTAAAAGGGGGCAGGGTAGCCAGATGGGCTAGAGACCTCTTGAGGAAGTTTCAGGGTGGGAAGGGTAGGCTAAGAGTAGGACAGGTACTGGTCAAACCAAAGGAGAAGAAAGGAGGAAAAATTATAGGGAAGAGAAGAACTTTCAGCCAATATGACGACCATATCCAAAGTGTGTCCCAGACTGTGGGCTGCGTAAGGGACATGCTGAATGTAGCCCAGATCATCCAATTAAAACAAATGTGAGGAATATCTACAAACAACTTAATCTACAATCAAATATACAGACAGGAAGAAGTCTGAAGAAGAATAAATGGAGAATCTATTTATTTATTTCACGCATGTCATGTTTATGGTGTTGCTGAGTGATTTACAATATAAAATTAAAAGAAAGAAAATAAATTAAAAATAATAATTATTTTTAGATAGGAAAGGTGGGGTAAAACCAAAGACAGAAAAAAAAAAAACAGGAGACAAGACCAGAAGGGAAAAGGAAAACACAACAGAAAGGCTGGAATAGAGGAAGAGGAAGAAAAGGGGACTGCTCCCTCTGAACTTAAATGATAGCTCAAACGACCTTAAAACAAAGAAAAGCGGGTTTCTGTTAGATTTCCAAAGTGTGAGAATGTGGTGTCCCGGGAAAGGTCCAAAAGGAAGTGTGACCGGCAATAGTGTGAGCTAGGAAGAATGAAGGAGATGAGCAGGAGTGTATGGAAACAGTACATCAGGTTTGTAGGATGCTCTGGGAGTGAGGCCTTTGCAGAGAAGACATGGGGCTTTCAATCTAGACCTGGCAGAGACTGGCAACCAGAGTTCGGATTGAAACAAAGAGGAGATGTGATCATTATGGAGGAGCTTGATTGTGGCAGACTGGACCAACAGGAGATGATTTTAAAGGTGTTCAGTAAAAAAATTACATACAATAATCCAGACATCCAATTACCCATCAGTGCTTGAGGGGTGGGGTGCCACCCTCCTTTTATGAGTGTATGACAGGCAGAAAGTGGGTTTTAATAAACAGGATGGTGTCTGTGTGTCTTAGCTCCTCACGCTTCTGAGTTCACCTATGGAAAATATTGTGAATCTTTCTTCCAAATCTTTGATATATTTGCAGAGTTGGCAGTGCAGTATTTACTCTGCATTAGAGGAAGACGACATAACAGGCCAGTGAAGGGGAGGAACCTTTCTTGCTCTGGCTACGTATGAAAAGCCTTTATTGTAATAACATTATTCTCTTATTTATGGAATTATAGTCCACGTCATTCACCGTTCTGGGTGGATCACAATAAAAACATTCATAATCGATCCAGGCAACACATTTATTGCAAAAGGAGATTCACAGTAAAAACTATCTTTACTCCTTTTTGCAAAGATATGTAAAAATCAAATCTCCAGCGCCAGCCCAGACGTCACTGCTTCTCACACCATTCTTAACGGTTTTTGTTACGTGCTGAGAATGTACTGGATTGAAGGACTCTAAATAAAAATAAACCCTCCTTTATTTAACTCCGTAGTCTAATCTTGTTTTGAAATTATTTTGGAAGCAACTGGAAGTTTGGAAGGGGGGACGAAGCCGTCCTTTCCTGCTGACACCTGTGTTTGTTTAGATGCTCTCATGTCTCCTGGCTTCTGACCAATGTCCTGGAAAACTCACTGAGATTAACCCCAAACATATCTGCGACCAAGAAACTATGATGCATAGCCCTAAGGCTGGGCACAGACGACACAAGCACCGCTTTCTAGGGGCCTGGCCTACATCTTCAGCTGCTATGGTCGTCTTCGTCCTATTCTCAAGCTTATGAACTCATTTTCAACTAGCCTGGGTGTTCCCCCATTTTCTTAATCTCCTCTTCCTTCCAGTCCTCAGCCCATGTCTCCCTCTAGAACTCAGGATGTTTGAAAACCCAGTCACTGCTGTACAGGGGCTGTGAGCTTTCAGCATTGCTGTTTCGGTGCCGGCATTTCTGCGTCATAAACTTTTGACCACAAAATTTGGCTGCGCTGGAATTTTGGATGCAGCCAAAATGATTGTTTCTCTCACCTGAGAACCCAGTGCCACCCGCTGCCTCTCACCATTGACCTCTGGTTCTCAGGAGCAGGACCCATAGGTCAGCTGTGCAGCTGGTGTGGTTCTCGCAAGTAGCCGGGGGTCCTTGAGAAGGAAAATATGGACTGCCCCAGGCTCTGCCTGTGAGGGAGGAGAGTTCTTCAGGAAGCCTGTCCTGCCCGCCTGAGGCAGCCCACATTTCCCTTCTGTTGAAGGATCCCCAGCTGCTCCCGAGATCTGCTCTGGCCTTCACAGCAGCGAGCTGCCACAGGCCCAGCTTCCTAGAACATTAGGTCAGTTGTGAGAGGCAGCAGAGGGGAGGATGAGGGAAGCCAGCCAGGGGCAGCCCCACCACCACACACTGTCCCTAAGAGAACTCAAATCAGGAGCAGGTATGTGGTGCGAAAGACGAGGGCCTGGGTGGTCCAGGGCCCACCCAACAGTAGCACACATTTAGCGGTAGCTGGTGGGGATCCCATGCTCTGCCAGCTGAAGACTTCCCCCTGATGGTAATGAAAACGCTACTCTCCACAATACCAGCACCTGCGCATGTGCGTTGTAGACTGCCAAGGTGGAAAGAAGCATTTTCACACCAGCTACGATATTTTTGGGGTTGGGGGGGGAGGGAGAAGACTGCCCACCCACTTCTTGCCTAGGCCCACCCAAAATCTGTTGTCTGGCTACGCCCCTGGCGAGAACACGTGACTGTGGGGGGGAGGGGGGAGGTTTAGGGTAGGGTAAACCCCATCTCAGTGCAAGAGCAGAGGTGAACATGTGGCGGGGGGCATGAACCCCCCCCCCCTCACTGAAGCTGTTGTTGTTTTGCTGCCGGCAGAACAATAGGGGCATATTCTGTGAGAAGAACAATAATTCTGTCCACGTTCAAAATTTCAGCACAGCCAAAATTATCGCAGCAAACAGCTCTGTGTCTTGACAGTGGCGCAGAAATTCTGGTGCTGAAAAAGCAACAGCCAAAAGTCCTGCTTCGCTGTAAACGTCAACTCCACAGAAGCTGGTCCTGGGAATCGGAGAACGGCTACCGAGTCTCTGGATCGGCAAACACTAGGGTTTGATGTCAGAGAAAAGGCAGACGGGCACAGAAAAGTGATGGTCCTGAATTCAGAACTGCCAACTTTGTTAAGATGGGGCAGCAGGAGCTTAAAGAACGACAATTAACACTAAAAAAAATAAAAAAAAAAGGTCACTTCCAACAGCAACAAATCTTTATATAAGGAAAGTAAATAAAAGCAGGAGAAAAAAAAAACAGCCTGGGTTTCAAAAGGACGGTGAAAGGGGAGGGAAAACAGATAATCACACACACAGAAGAGGAAGGGGGGGTTCAGGGTACATAGCAGAAAAGGCAGTGGAAAGAAGACAATAAAGGAAGGTGACGGTTACATGATGGGAGTGAAAGAGGGATTCCAAGAGAAGCCAGCGAAGGAACGGGCACAGCTGGAGGTTTGTAGGTGAAGCGGACAGAGAAAACACTAGAGTAAATGGGAAACTTGGATGGGCCTGGGTAGCTGTTATCAGCCGTAGAATTCAGATTCTTTACGTGAGTGTAAATGAACTGCTCAAGCCACTCTGGTCCACCTCAGCATCTGGATTTCCACCGTCCATCTTGTCTCTCTTCCTTTTTCCTTTCCCTTCTTATCCTGTTCTTTCTCCCCTATCTAATGTAATTGTAACTGATTCTTCTGTGCATTGTAAGCCACTTTGAGTGGGGTATAAATGTTCATAAATAAATAATATCTTTTGACGGCATTAATTTCATATGAAAAGTGCTTCCCATTGAACACACCTGCTCTCTAGGGTCTCATGCCCCTCAAACCATTTGCAAGCTGAGGTTCAGAAGAAAAGCTGCCCATACCCTGAATGAGGAGCAGGAGTGCAAAGTTTCATGTAATCTAATCTAGAATTACATTTTGCTTTTCTTCTCCATCAATGGGCCACCCAATGTGATTTCAACCAAAAGGAAATACACAAATATACTCTCACACTCTAAAAATTACACACATGGTCCCAAAAGTAAACAGGCGGTAGAACGAGAGGACATGAAATGAGATTGAAGGGGGGAAGACTCAAGAAAAATGTCAGGAAGTATTTTTCACGGAGAGAGTGGTGGATGCTTGGAATGCTCTCCCGCGGGAGGTGGTGGAAATGAAAACGGTAACAGAATTCAAACATGCGTGGGATAAACATAAAGGAATCCTATTCAGAAGGAATGGATCCTAAGGAGCTTAGCCGAGATTGGGTGGCAGAGCCGGTGGTGGGAGGTGGGGCTGGTGGTTGGGAGGCGGGGATAGTGCTGGGCAGACTTATACGGTCTGGGCCAGAGCTGGTGGTTGGGAGGCGGGGCTGGTGGTTGGGAGGCGGGGACAGTGCTGGGCAGACTTATACGGTCTGTGCCAGAGCCGGTGGTGGGAGGCGGGGCTGGTGGTTGGGAGGCAGGGATAGTGCTAGGCAGACTTATACGGTCTGTGCCAGAGCCGGTGGTTGGGAGGCGGGGCTGGTGGTTGGGAGGCGGGGATAGTGCTGGGCAGACTTATACGGTCTGTGCCCTGAAGAGCACAGGTACAAATCAAAGTAGGGTATACACAAAAAGTAGCACATACGAGTTATCTTGTTGGGCAGACTGGATAGACCGTGCAGGTCTTTTTCTGCCGTCATCTACTATGTTACTATGCTGCTGATCCCAGGGTTAAGAAGGATTTCCTGATCCACCTTGGTAACAGCTTATGGACTTGTCCTCCAGAAGCTTAGCTCCAAACCTTTTAAAAACCCAGCTACGTTAACTGCTTTATCCACATCCTCTGGGAATGAATTCCAGGGATTAAGTCTGCATTGAGTGAAAAAAAAATATTTTCTCTGGTTTTAAATGGTTAAAGCAGAGGCTAAGAACCATGGAAGCCAGGGGTTCAAACCCGACTACAGCTCCTTGTGATGCTGAGATAGTCACTCAATCTTCCGTTGCCTCAGGTACAAACTTATGGGCCAACGATCAGAAGCAAACGCAGGCGCTAGAGGCTGTTAGCGCCATGTTATCACCTGCATTTGCTCTCACCCCATGATCAGAGCCCTCGAGTGCATTAAATAACGCGCTCGTGGGCTCTGAACACAACTAGCATGCAAATGCATGCTAAACCTATTCATCCCCCAATGATCAGCCAATGTTTACCTGTTCCACTCAGGACTTTCTACAATTATTTCCTTTCAGCCGAGCCCTAACTTCTTTAGCCTTTCCTTATAGGTGAGTCACTCTATTCCCATTATCATTTTGGTTGCCCTTCCCTGAACCTTTTGTAGTGGCACTGTATATTTTTTGGAACCCGATACGCAGGAACGGTATCATCATTCTAGAAAGAAGCAGGCGTTTCACAGAATCTCAACAGCGCACAAAAAAGAGATCAGAGCCGCTGGCATCTCCCTATTTCTTGATGATATGCCCGGAAGAGGCTGAGCCTCTCGTATCCCAGGGATGCCCGGGGATGCCAGGAGAGGGTCTGGTGGCAGGAGACAGAGGGGTCAAGGGCACGTCTGTGCTCAGTGACTTTCATGGCCGATCTGCTCAGAATTACAATTTTTTTTTAAATTTCTTTACTTCTATTACTGTTGATAGCTCTGGTGCTCGTTATGTTCATGACACAGGACGGCAGAGAAAGGATGGTTCACTGATGCAGGCAGAAATCAAGAGACGATCAATCCTTTCCATGCCACAAAATAGAATATCAGTCAGAAAACCACTCTGCTCACCAGAACCTGAGGCATTCATTTCTATGCACTGACTTAACTGCAGACGCAATAGCTTAGCAACCGTAGCCTGTTTTTGGCGAGTTCCTTACCCTGCAGGCAGTGGCCTTTCCCACGTGGTGGTCTTGGTGTTGTGGTCGACGTAATAAACTCTTCCACTTGGTAAGTCTCTTTGTTCCCACCTAGAAGAGAAGGGAGGAGTAAGATACACAGAGACTTCACCTAAAAATCCTGTCCTGTTGAGCTATAAGTGGCACATTCAGAAGAAGCTGCACCTGGACAGTGTGAGGTAAGAAGCCCAAAGGAATAAAGCCACCTCTGAGACACCACACGCTCACTGGAAAGAGCTCACGCGATGAACATTCCTCACTTTATCCACTACTTAGATTCATGTGTTTTCCACTGGGCAGTAAACAGAAACAAAGAAAATGACGGCAGATAAAGACCATATGGCCTATCCAGTCTGTCTATCCATGCCTTTAATCCACCCCCCCAGCACACCTGGAACTGCCCTAATCTAGGTGTGCAGAGGACCCATCCTATCCCAATGCTACAGGGATTTATCAAACACCTTCTGGATGTAAATTACAGAAACCTACAGTTATCCACTTGGAAAAGACAGACAGAAGTTAAGCACCAGACTCAGGCTTCTTTGTTAATGTAGTCTACATTATCCAGTGCAGAAAATGAGCGGAGGGCACTGTGCTGTCAAACTGGTTAAATGTTAAAATTTTCCGAGTCTTAAAACAACAGACCACTCCATCAATCAATGACCTCATCCTCCCCAGCCTGCTACAGCTTTAAAACCACCACAGAACTCTTTCACAACTACGATTTATTTTTACAGGGTTTACAACAGAAATCACACATTGGTAAGAAGAGAAGCAGAAAAACCAGGTAACAGGACATGGAGAAAGAGGGATGGTGGGATCTGGAACTGAAGGACTGGGGGAAAAAGGACAGAAAGGGAGCCGTAAGAAAAGCTTGTTGAAAGACCCGAGTTTTGAGCAAACTTTTACACTTCGTGTACAGATGCTGATAGGGAGGGAATTTCAAAGCTGTGGTCCCTGATAGCAGAGAGCAGTATCATGTGTAAAGTCATATCACGATGAGAGTCCTGGGTGGAGCGCAAGGGAACGCTCTGCAATACAACACGGAACCAGATCAGCTAAGCAAGTAGGACGTGAGGCCTTTAAAGACAAGAGTAAGGATTTTGAAATTATTTCAAGCAGCAGTACGAAGCCAGTGTTCAGAAGAAGCCATGGGGTGACCAGGTCTGCATGGAAGGCATCTGAAGTAATTTGATGGCCATGTTTTCTATAAGTTGGACCAGTCTTGATGGGATGGGGATGGGATTTGATATACTGCCTTTCTGTGGTTACAATCAAAGTAGTTTACATATTTTATACCAGTATTTATTTTCTACCTGGGACAATGGAGGGTTAAGTGACTTGCCCAGAGTCACAAGGAGAGGCAAGCCGTTAAAGACAGAGCTACAATAATCAGCCTTCGAGATTGCTAAGGAAAGCAGGAGAGTTCTGATAAATTGACAAGTGACAGGAGGAGGGTGATATAAGCACATTGGCCTGCGGCAGGAAAGTAAGGTGGGAGTCGAACACTATTCCCGGAATACGCACTGAGTCACGATATAAGACTGTGATGTTATCGATGAGTAAGGACGTGGGTATGGAAAATGAAAAGATCCACATTAGCAGGGCACATTACAACTGAGCTCATTTCTGCACAGCCCTGAGAAGCGAGGGTCGCCAGGGCAGAATTAACCCTTTGGTGGGTCCTAGGGCTCTCCATTGCAATACAAATACAAACCAGGCTGTACCTGGCTGTGACTGTAGCAGAAACCCAGCAGAGAAGGAAGCAATCCTTGCTGATTCCTGCTACCTGGAAAAGAACACACAGATAGCGAGAGGACAGACAGACTTCTGCGGGCTGCGGTGGCTTCCGACTGCCACAACCCCGTTCTTTTTTTCTGCCAGATGACCACCTTAAGAACTACTGAATTACACATTTGAGAGGGCCTCTACTAAAGAGCCCTAGGTATGAGCCTAGCTTGCCTATACCTTA
Source organism: Microcaecilia unicolor (assembly GCF_901765095.1). NCBI lineage: Eukaryota > Metazoa > Chordata > Amphibia > Gymnophiona > Siphonopidae > Microcaecilia > Microcaecilia unicolor. Next base: position 360,743,108 of record NC_044035.1, on the reverse strand, counting down.
ATCCTGCCCTAACGGTCGCTCTCAAAAGTGACTTAACAACGTGTCCGGCTAAAAGACATCACCCACAACTTGAATGTGTCTAGCAATGAAGCAAAGGTCTGAGGTTTAACAGCATATGAGTAAAATCTGTCAGGAAACAGAAAGAGAGCAGCAGAGACTCAGGCAGGTGATGGAAGGACTGCGTCCATCCTGAATTCAGCAGCACCAGGAAACAGGGTGTCAGGTGGCAGCACTGACGTAACGCAGCTGGCGAAAGAGAACACCTTGCCTTTCCTAGCAGAAGAAACCACAGCAAGGGAGTCCCGCCAGCACAGGACAAAGCAAGTCTTTGTGTGCATGAGAAGGGGGGAGAGAGCTGGAAAGCAAGCTGAACGAGAAGGAAACTCAGAGCAAGATGGAGAGAAAAAAAAAAGAATTAAAGCAAGAGAAAAGAAAAAGGAGAATGTGCTGGAAAGAAAAGGAATAAAAAAGGGCCAAAGAGAAAAGTCCTAGAAAGATACTAGAGAGAAGTAACTGCCAACAACAGAAACATCTGGAAAAGGCAGACATGATGAAGTGTGTGGGGGGGGGGGGGGGGAGAAAGAATGTGGTGGGCGGACAGAGAGGGGGACAAGAGACAGAGAATGTGGTTGGGGGGGACGAGAGAGAATGGAGTGGGGGACAGAAAGAGGGCACGAGAGGATGTGGTGGGGGGACAGAGAAGGGGGCACAAGAGGGAGACAAGATGGAGTGGGGAGAAGAAAAAGGATGAATGGGGGGGGAAGCGAGACAAGAAAGGTGATGGGGTTGAGGGTGACAGGAAACAAAGAGGCATTTGAGCTACAGGAAGTGAGGAGGGCAGACAGATGGCATGAGATAGAGAGACTGGAAAGGGTGAATTCAAAGGGGACACAAGAGAGAAGATGGTGGTGGCGAGGGGGCCAGCATATGAAATGCTGAAATACAGCTGTGTACAGATCCAGGAAACACTAGTTCACTCTTTGAACTGCTTCTACAATGTGGTTGTTTCACTGAGATAGGGCAAGAGGAGTTAATGACATTTAAACATGGGGTTAATAGTAACACACACAATTACAAAGGATCTGTGTAAACGTTGGCAAACTGTCCTGTACTGTCCTCAAAGCAAGGGCAATGCAAAAATTTACACAGACATCAGACTGGTTCCTAAACCACTGACATCTTCACCTTATAGACACTGATTAACGAACATCCCCTCAGTGAGAATATCGACAGGGCCCGATGCACAAAGGCACCCGTTAAATATGGGTGCCACTGGAAAATTTACCGAGTTGCAAACAGCAACCGATGCACAAAAGGGATCACATGCAAATGAGACGAACAGATCCCCCTTTGTGCATCGGCCGCTTTATGACTCAAAGCTGTCAGATGGATGTGCAACAAAGCTCTCCCAACAAAATTAACCCTTTTGTTGTTTTTCTTAATTTCAACGGTATACAGTTGAAGTTATTCAACACTTAGCAATCTTTTGAGTACTGCAAGTACTGGGTGTCATCGTTGGTAATACACTGAAACCTTCTGCTCAGTGTGCTGCTGCGGCTAGGAAAGCGAATAGAATGTTGGGTATTATTAGGAAAGGTATGGAAAACAGGTGTGAGGATGTTATAATGCCAAAATATTGCTCCATGGTGCGACCGCACCTTGAGTATTGTGTTCAATTCTGGTCGCCGCATCTCAAGAAAGATATAGTAGAATTGGAAAAGGTGCAGCGAAGGGCGATGAAAATGATAGCAGGGATGGGATGACTTCCCTATGAAGAAAGACTAAGGAGGCTAGGGCTATTCAGCTTGGAGAAGAGACGGCTGAGGGAAGACATGATAGAGGTATATAAAATAATGAGTGGAGTGGAACAGGTGGATGTGAAGCGTCTGTTCACGCTTTCCAAAAATACTAGGCCTAGGGGCATGCGATGAAACTACAGTGTAGTAAATTTAAAACAAATCGGAGAAAAGTTTTCTTCACCCAATGTTTCTTACATGCTTATCACTGTACTATATATTTGTATTATTGAACCGGAGCCTACCTCTACGCTACTGTGTAAGCCACATTGAGCCTGCAACTAAGTGGGAAAATGTGGGATATAAATGTGTTAAGTAAGTAAGGAAGGAAGGAAACAAAAAGAAACATCTTCAGAACATCAAGAGAAATAGAAAATGGATTATTTAAAGAGAAGAGCCCAAAAGGAATTATCACAAGATTATATAGAACGTTAACTCAAATAGAAACGAAGGAGACGATCATATCCAAAACTGGGAAAACTGGCTTGAAGGAAGAGGAAGACCCACAGATGCACTGACAAGTGTTTGATAGGAACTCAATTCAAACAACTACAACACACAATAATAAACATGATGTATCACACCAGCATACGTCAATATAGAAGGCAACAACTTGTGTTGGAGAGGATGTGGACAAAAAGGCACAACGCACGTTTGGTGGGAAACTGAAATCATCTGTACGTTCTGGATGGCAGTGCGGGAGTAAAGTGGAGAGGGAAGGCAGAACTCTTCAACGTAGGCAAATTCCCAGAAACAGAAATAAACAAAAATAATATTAAGAGCAGGCAAAATGGTAAGAACTGGAAACAGAAATAAGGGCCAGATCAGAAAGACAAAGAAGAATAAACACACTTCCCCTATTATTACACATATATTACACCGAATGGTTTCCGGGTGTTGGATAACTTAGTTCCTTCAATAAATGAAGTAATAATGTAAAAACTGTGTTATGGGTTTAGTCAGGTTTCCTTTGTCTAATATTACATTCTACTACTACTAAACATTTCTAGAGCGCTGCTAGGGTTACGCAGCGCTGTACAGATTAACAAAAAGAACAGTCCCTGCTCAAAGGAGCTTACAATCTAATGGGCGAAATGTCAAGTTGAGGCAGTCTAGATTTCCTGAGTAAAGGTATGGTGGTTAAGTGCTGAAGGCAACACTGAAGAGGTGGGCTTTGAGCAAGGATTTGAAGATGTTTAAAGATCAGAAACCATTCAGTGTGGAATAGTAGCAGGACAAAAGCTTTTTCATATCATTGTATATACCAAGTTGATATACTAATGCGCTCATTTTCAAAGATCATGGACGTTTCAAAAGGCCAAATTGGACGTCCATATGCTTGAAACGTCCAAATCCCAATTTTGCAAAGGCAGAAAAAGAATGTCCAGCACTGCAGGACATCCAAATAGCAAGGGAGAGTGTTGCAGGCATCTTTTGGATGGGACTAGGTTAGGGCCTGAAATCTGGATGTCCAACAGGGGAAGAAACATCCAGGTCTAAACGAAGGACGTCCTAAGACCTGTTTCAGGAACATCCAGGTTGCAGAGAGGTGCTCTGATTGAGCAGCTGACCACTGGAGGGATTGAGGCATGACACCTCCTTAATTATCCAGTGGTTGCTGTCTCCTCCCTCTGCCTTGAAAGTGAAACCAGAAGGGAAAACCAGGCTCAAAGATAGCTTCAGCAGTGTTGCCAGGTGGGCGGTTTTACCGCCCAATTGGGCGGTTTTCCGCGACCCGCCGCGGGAAATTTTTGCCCGCGGCGGGTTGCGGTTTTTTGGGCGGTTTTTTAGGCTTCCGGGCGGCTTTTTGGGCGGCTTTTTGATTTTTTTTGGCCGCGGGGGGCGGGGTTAGTGACGTTTTTGGGCGGGGTTAGTGACGTTTTTGGGCGGGGCCGATGACGTGGGAGGCGGGGCCGATGACGTGGGAGGCGGGGCCGATGACGGGGAGGCGGGGCTGATGACGGGGAGGCGGGCCCGATGACGTGGGAGGCGGGGCCGGTGACGCGGGGGTGGGGGTGTCAGGGGCGGGGTTTGTGTTTGGGCGGGTTTTGGGCTGGTTTCTGGCCCGGATTGGGCTGGAAAAAAAATTTCTACCTGGCAACCCTGAGCTTCAGGTATTATAGCAATTCTTAGCAAAGCAGGAAGCAGGTCTGAGGGGTAGTCTAGTAGTTAGTGCAGTGGACTTCAAACCAAGGGATCCAGGTTCAAATCCCACTTCAATTCTCATTTTTTTTTTTAAATTGTTAATCCTCCAGAAACAGAAAAATACTTACTGTACCTTAATATATAAGACACTGCAATCCTGGAAGGCTATTTAAGTGGTGCAAATTCAGACACAGTAGGTATTTTTCTGCTCCTGCTGGACTCACAATTACAAAAAAAAAGTGGGATTTGAACCTGAAACCGTTGGGTTCACAGTCCACTACACTAGACTAACACTCTGCTCTGCATAAACGTCTGTGTGGACGCTTTCTAAGAATGGTGCCATACAGGTGTCCATGTCCCTTGTTCCCTCCCTCCCCACCCCCCCCCCCCCCTGTTAAAAATATGGACATTTCAGTTTGTAAAATGGATGTTCATACTGAATGTTTCCAGCACATGGACATCTATCCTATCTATTTTCAAACTGGCTGTATACTGTTGAAAAATACAAGTGAGACAGATGTGCATTTGGGACATTCTGACTTGGACATTCTTTTGAAAATACCCTTCTATATATTGTAATCATCTGTTCAGGGGCAGGAAGGGGAACGGAAGAGATCAAAAGTGGTGCAATTATATTAATAAGACGACTGTGAGAATGTTTGGCTACTTAGTGTATGATTATTAAAACTATGGTGGGGATGATGTCCCGCTCTTAGCATATACAATGCAGAATGTAAAAAGTGTATCTGATGTTAGCAATTCACATAAAAGGTGAAAAAAAAATGGGGATGGGGAGAAAGAAAGAACTTGAGAATCAGCAAACCAACAATGGGAATGTGTTATCCACAAGTCAGAGGGAGAAATTCTTTTCCCATCTTCAACTCTCCGATGTCTTGCTCAATGGTCTTCATCATCAAAGTGTATGGGGACAAGACCTTAAGACCTCAATATATAAACTCTGGGAGTTTCGATAGAGACATTTAAATACCTGCATGACATAAATGCACAGGAGGCGGAAGGAAGCGCCAGAATGAGCGGGTATAGGACGACGGTGAAAGTAGACAGAAGAAATACTTTTTTATGGAAAGGGAACACCTGCCGACAAAGACTGTACCTGACCCGACAAAAGCATGGGACGAACACACAGGATCTCTAAGGAAGAAGATCCCTCACAATGAACGGTAATCCTTGATTTGGCTCTTTCAAACTCCGTAGTATCAGGAAGTACTTTTTGTTTGATCAATTTAAGAAAATAGTCCAAGCTTTAGTTCTATGGATTATTATAATCTTTATGCTGGTTGTACTATGCAATTACATAAGTACTTTCAGGTTCTTCAAATTCTACACCCAGGTGCAAAAATTTGATAGAGCAAGTCCTCTATTAACCAAATTTAATTGGCTTCCTGTATAGACTCATCTTTATTTTAAAAGTCTGTTCTCTGGTATTTTGATCTACTTAGGATCAGATGCCTTGGACAATTTCTCCAAATGAGTGAGTTTTGCACATACCATGATAGGAATGAACCTCACTCCTAAGTCAGGGTATGTGGATCATGATCTCAGTCTCTCAAATTTACTGCTTACGCTGGCCATAGTACTTGCATCGTGCCAAAGAGACCTTCCTTCTGGAGTTCATAAGATGTAACATGTATAAGCAAATTGTTCAGATGTGCTTGGAAGGTCTTTTTGAGCATGGCTGTGGCACCCAAAACGATGGGAAATATTTCTGTATCTTTCTGCCCAGAGGCGTAGCCAGACCTCGATTTGGGAGGGGGCATGAGCCCAAAGTGGGGGGGGGGGGGCACATTTTGCCCTGCCTCCCCATCTGATTATATAGATGCACGGCATATAAATATGTTTCACATATTATCATATGTAATGTAACGTCATACATGTGTTGTATATCCCACAAAAGTGGTTCAAAGTCAGTAACAACTAAGAGAAACAGTATAACAAAATTAGCCTAAGAATAACCTTGAGCTGATAAGTTTTCAAATTTTTACGCAATGAATAATAAGAACCCAGAGAACACAGAACAGATGAAAGGGATGGCCAGGGAGCTTAATAAATGAAATATAATGTTTCCTAAAAAAGAAGACAAAAACCAGTGAATTGGCTCTCTACTTCTGCTAATACTGTTAGCCTTAGGAAATGAAAATAAAATTAAGAACATAAGCCGGAACAAAGCCATCAAACATTTTGAATATTATACAAGCCAATTTAAACAAACCACGGGCATGAAACGTCAGCCAATAAAGAGAAGTGAGAACAGCAGAAGCAGTATCTGATCTTTTGAGTCTCAATATAGGTTTAGCTTCTGTATTTTGCAAAATTTGTAACTTTGAACTAAGTTTAGTAATAAGAGATAAATATAAAACATTAATCAAAACGAGTTAAAATGATAGCTTGCACCAGAATAGTAAAATGCTTAACATGAAAAAGACGACAAATTCTCCATAACTGTCAAAGGTTAAAAAATACAACTCGCTTAATATGATATATTTCAGGTTCAAAGAGAGTTGTGTCAAGAATAACACCAAGTTCCTTCTACCTTTTAAGAAAGACTAGTAGAAATAGTTTTAAAATCTGGAACAGAATCAGGATTTCTATCTAACCAAAGTAATTTAGTCTTGTCGGTGTTCAGCTTAAATCCACAGATTAGACTACAGTAATTAACTTTAAAGCTACACGAAGCAGAGGAAATATCACTCAATGCATTCTGGAATTAACAATAGCATGTCATCTGTCAAAGTCACAGAGACATTAAATATAAAATGGATGACAGTGGAGAACCCTGTGGGGGACGCCATATGGTGGATGCCAAGATTCTGACTTAACTTCTTTCGTTTTAACCCTATAATGTCTAATTAAACAGAAATTATTTAAATCACTGTAAAACATTAAGTACATAAGTACATAAGTAGTGCCATACTGGGAAAGACCAAAGGTCCATCTAGCCCAGCATCCTGTCACCGACAGTGGCCAATCCAGGTCAAGGGCACCTGGCACGCTCCCCAAACGTAAAAACATTCCAGACAAGTTATACCTAAAAATGCGGAATTTTTCCAAGTCCATTTAATAGCGGTCTATAGACTTGTCCTTTAGGAATCTATCTAACCCCTTTTTAAACTCCGTCAAGCTAACCGCCCGTACCACGTTCTCCGGCAACGAATTCCAGAGTCTAATTACACGTTGGGTGAAGAAACATTTTCTCCGATTCGTTTTAAATTTACCACACTGTAGCTTCAACTCATGCCCTCTAGTCCTAGTATTTTTGGATAGCGTGAACAGTCGCTTCACATCCACCCGATCCATTCCACTCATTATTTTATACACTTCTATCATATCTCCCCTCAGCCGTCTCTTCTCCAAGCTGAAAAGCCCTAGCCTTCTCAGCCTCTCTTCATAGGAAAGTCGTCCCATCCCCACTATCATTTTCGTCGCCCTTCGCTGTACCTTTTCCAATTCTACTATATCTTTTTTGAGATACGGAGACCAGTACTGAACACAATACTCCAGGTGCGGTCGCACCATGGAGCGATACAACGGCATTATAACATCCGCACACCTGGACTCCATACCCTTCCTAATAACACCCAACATTCTATTCGCTTTCCTAGCCGCAGCAGCACACTGAGCAGAAGGTTTCAGCGTATCATCGACGACGACACCCAGATCCCTTTCTTGATCCGTAACTCCTAATGCGGAACCTTGCAAGACGTAGCTATAATTCGGGTTCCTCTTACCCACATGCATCACTTTGCACTTGTCAACATTGAACTTCATCTGCCACTTGCACGCCCATTCTCCCAGTCTCGCAAGGTCCTCCTGTAATCGTTCACATTCCTCCTGCGACTTGACGACCCTGAATAATTTTGTGTCATCAGCGAATTTAATTACCTCACTAGTTATTCCCATCTCTAGGTCATTTATAAATACATTAAAAAGCAACGGACCCAGCACAGACCCCTGCGGGACCCCACTAACTACCCTCCTCCACTGAGAATACTGGCCACGCAATCCTACTCTCTGCTTCCTATCTTTCAACCAGTTCTTAATCCATAATAATACCCTACCTCCGATTCCATGACTCTGCAATTTCTTCAGGAGTCTTTCGTGCGGCACTTTGTCAAACGCCTTCTGAAAATCCAGATATACAATATCAACCGGCTCCCCATTGTCCACATGTTTCTTCACCCAACGTGTAATTAAACTCTGGAATTCATTGCCAGAAAATGTGGTGAAGGCAGTTAGCTTAGCAGAGTTTAAAAAGGGGTTGGACGGTTTCCTAAAGGACAAGTCCATAAACCGCTACTAAACGGACTTGGAAAAATCCAAAATCCCAGGAATAACATGTATAGAATGTTTGTACGTTTGGGAAGCTTGCCAGGTGCCCTTGGCCTGGATTGGCTGCTGTCGTGGACAATATGCTGGGCTCGATGGACCCTTGGTCTTTTCCCAGTATGGCATTACTTATGTACTTATGAACACATGCGGACTGTGAAATATTGCAGGAATTCCTTAGGAAATTGGAAGACTGGGCATCCAAATGGCAGATGAAATTTAATGTGGACAAATGCAAGGTGATGCACATGGGAAAGAATAATCCGAATCACAGATACCCGATGCTAGGGTCCACCTTGGGAGTCAGCGCTCAAGAAAAAGATCTGGGTGTCATTGTAGATAATACGGTGAAATCTTCTGCTCAGTGTGTGGCAGTGGCCAAAAAAGCAAACCGGAAGCTAGGAATTATTAGGAAAAGGATGATGAATAAGACCGAAAATACTACAATGCCTCTGTATCACTCCATAGTGTGATCTAACTTTGAGTAATGCATTCAGTTCTGGTTGCTGTATCTCAAAAAAAGATATAGTGGAATTAGAAACGGTTCAAAGAAGAGCAACCAAAATGATAAAGGGGATGCAACCCCTCTGGTATGAGGAAAAATTAAAGAGGTTAGGGCTTGGAAAAGAGATGGCTGAGGGGAGACATTCGACCGTTCACTTGTCTATTAGATTGTAAGCTCTTTGAGCAGGGACTGTCTCTCTTTGTTAACTTGTACAGCGCTGCGTAACCCTAGTAGCGCTTTAGAAATGTTAAGTAGTAGTAGTAGTATTACATATAGCAGTGATTTAACCAGAGCTGAGATTGTGATGTCATAATGCCTCATTCCACCAATGCCTAAGAGCCAACCTCATCAGTGATGTCACAATGGCTCGACTGTCCTATACTTGGCCCACTTCCCCCCTTAGTGTGAAGAGTTTCAGTCTCTGGTATCCAGAGCTGAGATTGTGATGTCATAATGCCTCATTCCACCAATGCCTAAGAGCCAACCTCATCAGTGATGTCACAATGGCTTGATTGTCCTATATTTGTCTCACTCTTATCTATTAGATTGTAAGCTCTTTGAGCAGGGACTGTCTCTCTTTGTTAAATTGTACAGCGCTGCATAACCCTAGTAGCGCTCTAGAAATGTTAAGTAGTAGAAGTAGACATTACCGAGGTCTACAAAATCCTGAGTGGTGTAGAATGAGTAGAAATAAATCGATTTTTTATTCGTTCTGAAAGTACAAAGACTAGGGGCCACTCAAGGAAGTTACATGGAAATACTTTTAAAACAAATAGGAGGAAATATTTTTTCACTCAATGAATAGTTAAGTTCTGGAACTCAATGCCAGAGGATGTGATAATAGCGGCTAGCGAGCGTATCTGGGTTTAAAAAAAAAGGTTTGGACAAATTCCTGGAGGAAAAGTCCATAGTCTGCTTTTGAGACTGCTTACCCTGGAATTGGTAGCATGGAGTATTGCCACAATTTGGGTTTCTGCCAGGTACTTGTGACCTGGATTGGCCACTGTTGGAAACATGATACTGGGCTGGACGAACCATTAGTCTGACCCAGGATGGCTATTCTTATGTTCTTATAAGTGACACTGGGATCAAAGATCCAAACATTTGAAGGATAGGTTAAAAGGGTATATGCCAAGGAGAAATCTGCTCTCTTCACAGGGTCCTATGTCGATGGTTCCATCCACGAGGATGATGTGGAAAGTGGCCTGGAGATAAAGGCGTTCTGGACAGGAGCCCCTGAAGGCTGGAATAGACTCGCAGCTGATTTATCAGAGATTCAGAACTGCTGCTGTTTAGAAAGTATCTGAAGACAGACTTTATTCCCCTGGCAGTTTTAAGAGAGGAACGTTGATCATTTGAAGGGTGGGAGTGGAAGATGGGAGTTTTGTTTTTAATTTTCTGTATCTTGAATTGTTATTGTAAACCATTTTGAATGAGTAATCAGAAGATAGTATATAGAAAAAATATTCTATAAATAAATAAATTAGTGACCATAGTGCAATCCCATGCCAAGACAGACCTCCCAGGGTTCTTCCATTGCCAAATAGAGGTTTTAAGGTAATGCCCGTGCAGTCTCAAGACACCCACGCTGGTAAACTGTTAGTAAAGTTTTGTACTGGGGCTGGGGCTGGGGCAGGGGGAACTTGTTAACAAAAGTAGCCAGTCAGTTTTCAAAAAGTTATTAAATGACAAAGCACAGTATATGAATTAACTCATGACAAGTTCTTAAATATTTTCATTTAAAAAAAAACAAACAGAAGGGACAGATATTAAGTTCAGACTCGTCACTTTTCTGCAGCATTGGAATGGGAGAGAGGGAGAAATACTGACCTGGAATTATGTGGTTTTGAGCCTCAGCTTCCTTCACACAGGTACAGCAAATCATATTGTATCACACTGTGTTGTGTTTGCTGTACTGAGGGCTACTGACAGAGCCCAGCCTGATATAAAGAGCATTTTCACAGCCTGGGCTGGAGGTTTCCAAACGCCAGGAAGTGGCCAGGTCTGAGAACAGTAAGTCTCACACAGGGCACATAAAGATGCAGTGAGCTCTGGCCTTAATTACCTGTGACCAACACCACTGGCAATCTCTGATCTCACCAGGCAAAACAAACAGCTCCTTCCGCAGGGAGGCCCAGTGGCAGCCTGCTCTGGCTGCTCCGCCATCTCCGTGTACCACCGAGGACAAACAATCCCATTATTACATACCGGTGGCTCAGGGTTATCAGCTGACTGGAGTAACTAAATGCTTTTTCTCTTGCATTCAGGGCCTATCAGAAATGGGTTTTAGCCATTCACACTCCAGATTAGTAATCCCGCCGAATCCTTCAGCACTCTAAAGGTCTGCTTAAAAATCTTTAGGGTTCCAACTGAAATATGGGGGAGAGCAAGAACGTTCTCCTTGCATTGTGGAACGCAACAGGCAGGACGGAGGCTGAAGAAACCACAGAACATGAGAACTGTGCTTACACTGTCCCAGGCCCTAGGACACGCCATGTTTTAAAGGTCATACAAAATTCTGAAGAAGGAGAGTCTGAAAATTTTGTGGACTAAACACAGAGGTTTGAACACCATTGTTTAAAAGGTCTCTAAGAATTTTTAAATACATTTTTGGCTTTTATTAATTATCGATCTTAAGTAGAGGAGTGTGGTAGCCGTGTTAGTCCACTCTTAAGGTTATCAATAGAAATCAAACAAAATAAAACAAGGAAAAGAAAATAAGATGATACCTTTGTTATTGGACATAACTTAATACATTTCTTGATTAGCTTTCGAAGGTTGCCCTTCTTCCTCAGATCGGAAATAAGCAAATGTGCTAGATGACAGTGTATATAAGTGAAAACATTCAAGCATTACTATGACAGTCTGACAGGGTGGGAGGAGGGGGGTGGGTAGGAAGTATGCATGGGGACATCAAAGCATATCATTGATATTCTAACAGGGTGGGTGTGGATAGGTGAGGGGTGGGTGATCGAGAAACAGCAACAAATACAAAATGAACAATACCCAGTCAACTTGAACGTTACAGGCTTCTTTTTCCCTCTTTCCTAACAATCCCCCCTCCCCCCCCCCCCCCCCCCCGTACTTTAAGGTCTCCATAAGAACTTAAATCTCTCTCTTCAATACCATATTCAAGTAATCGCTATACTGCTGACCATATGACGGCTACTCTCCATTGACAAGAAAACACAAAGAAAGTAATGTGACCTGACAGCTCAGCAAAGAACAAAGAAGGATGAAAATCGAAATCACAAACCACAGTGAGGAGATGGAGACACCTTGTGATTAGACAGGCCCTCCCCCAGCTTTTAGAGCCCCCTGTGCAGGAGTTTCTCTACAAAATAAAACAAGAACAATTCAAAATGAACTCTGAAGTGATGATCCTACCCCTCACCCCGTCAAATGATTGGCTGCGCTCAGACCTCACAGACGCATACCCCATTCACCCTTAACGCTGGAAATTTCTATGCTTCGAGTTCCTCACACAGCTCTAGCAATATTGTGTCCTGCCTCGGTCTCTGCCCAGTGCCCAGAGTGTTCACCAAGTGTCCTGCAACACCTGTGGTTCATCCATGGCCAGAGGATCTTTTTATATTCCCCTATCAGAACGGCCTTATCACTACTACTACTTATCACTTCTATAGCGCTACAAGGCATACGCAGCGCTGTACACCATACACATAAAGACAGTCCCTGCTCAAAGAGCTTACAATCACCCCAGAAAAAGTCAGCCACGTGCTCCAAAGACTTGGTCTGGGCACTTCTGTCACTGGGCCCGTCCGTTTAGGCCCTCTGAGGGCAGGTGGTAGGATTTTATTTTATAACAGAACAAAGGCCTCTAGTGCCTATTATAGAAACTAGTATAACCTGATATCTGCTCCATTTAGCACCTATACACAGTCACACTGGGTCAGACCAACGGTCCATCTAACCCAGTATCCAGCTTCCAGCAGTGGCCAGTCCAGGTCACAAGAACCTGGCAGAAACCAGCCATAACTGCAGGTGTGTAAATGCAGCAGGGACCACATAGCTTAAGCGGGAGCTGTACCTCTGTCCCCCTTGAAAACAGTCTTCTATAAAGTAGCCTCTAGGGGGCAGAGTAGCACACAGGCCTGTGTGTACACATAAGCATGTCTATACTAGTATTACACATGCAATGGCACATAAAAGCTTAGCAGAACTGGTTCACAGTACACGATACGGATGAGGTAAAACGAAATACTACATCTACGCAGTTCGAGTCTGGACAGGGACATTAGGAAAGACGAGGTTACCCCCTCTGACCTCCTCCTCTCCACTGAAAACTGCTCACTTTCTCATACACCCCTCTCTCTCCTCGAGGAGCACCTTAGCTCATTCCATAGGGCTTTTGATGCAAGTTAGCATGGGGACAAACTTTTGCTATTAACCCTCTTCTTGTAATACTACTAAGGAAAGCATCGGACAGAAGCAGCCTCACGATTATCCTTCAGACACTTCACCTGGATTAAACTGCATTTATCATTATCTTTCCATTCTACTAATCAACCACTTTCTCTGTTTATTTTAGTATCAGTTTTAAGTTTCCTTGATTTTCACTATCTCTTAATTTTCTTTCTCATCTGTTTATCTTTCTTAGTCTTGTTCCTTGTACTTCTGTCTTATAATTTTTCATTTGTAAACCACTTTGAATTGATTATCTAGTGGAGCAGTGTAGTAAGCCTTTAAACAAACAATATCAGTCTCATTTCTTTCAGTGTAATGATCCGAAAAGTCAAAAACATCCCAGATTCCGATTGCTAGGATAGTTCTGAGAATTAGTAACGTGGCACAGACATGGATTCTTTTCAACTTTTCACTGCTCAGGTTCCTGTAAAATTCAGCAGGGTAAATTTTAGAACCATGGCTGGCTATGGAGCTTGGACCCAATCAGCTCCCTTAATTAAAAGCACAGAGCACTAAAACCAGACAAGATAAGAAGAAATAACGAACACATAAGAAAAGCCATACTGGGTCAGACCAATGGTCCATCTAGCCCAGTATCCTGTTTTCCAAACAGTGGTCAAGCCAGGTCACAAGTACCTGGCAGAAACCCATACTACAAATCCCAAGGCAAGCGGTTGCTTCCCATGTCTGTCTCAATAGCAGACTATGGACTTTTCCTCTAGGAATTTGTCCAAACCTTTTTTAAACCCAGATATGCTAACCGCTGTTACCACATCCTCCGGCAAAGAGTTCCAGAGCTTAACTATTCATTGAGTGAAAAAATATTTCCTCCTATTTGTTTTAAAAGTATTTCCAAGTAACTTTCTTGACTGTCCCCTAATCTTTGTACTTTTGGAATGAGCAAAAAATCGATTTACTTCTGCTCTTTCTACACCTCTCAGGATTTTGTAGACCTAAATCATATCTCCCCTCATCAGTCTCTTTTCCAAGCTGAAAAGCCCTAACCTCTTTAGCCTTTCCACATACGAGAGGAGTTCCACCCCTTTAACATTTTGGTTGCTCTTCTTTTTTGAGATATGGCAACCAGAACTGAATGCAATACTCAAGGCGCGGACGCACCATGGAGCGATACAAATGAATTGTAGTATTTTCGGTCTTATTCATCATCCCTTTCCTAATAATTCCTAGCATCCTGTTTGCTTTGTTGGCCGCCACCACACACTGAGCAGAAGATTTCACCATATTATCTACAACAACACCTAGATCTTTTTCTTGAGTGCTGACCCCCAAGGTGGACCCAGTAATACTGAAGAAAGATTATGAGTAGTACCTTCTTGATACACAGTTACTTGCACAGCAAAGGTCTGACTGACACAGCCACCACTGGTGTGGAAATGCATCTTTTCTATAGGATAAACCATCTTAGGCAGTTTTACTGAAAAGTGGGTATAGAAATGTTGGTATTAAATGAAAGCTCCACCTCTCTTTTTTGCATCCACTTTATGTGGACCAACTCAGGAACAAACTCGGAGCTGCTGCTTACGTCTGCTGTCTGTGCAACCTTAAGGATGCCTCTTCCAGAGCTCAGGACTTGCCAAAGAACAGACCCTGTGTGTGTGGAACAAGCTCCATCTGCCAAGGAATAACCAGGAGTCGACAAAGCCTCTGTTTGAGGCTTGGTATAATGTAGTATTCAGCGAGCCCCAGACTATTAACATTCCACTTAACCTGCGTGTATAATCCTCACACTGCCTTCTCCCTGTCAGAAGGAAGGTCTATGAGAAAGGAGTGGCGGCAGGGTTCCTTACCCGGCAGGAAGCGCATCTGTAGCTGCCGTCTCTCCTCCTGCAGTGGGATGAGGTGGCGTGCAGGACTCTGGGCTCAGGGCTGATGCTGCAGACGGGGAGGAAGAAACTCCAGCTACTGAACTTTCCTCTTCCATATCAGTGGCAGAGTCTGAAAATGCAATGATGAAAGGAGTAATTACTGAAGTGCTAAACTAGGCAGATTTATTGCATGGAATGAAAGTATTGCAGTGTCAAGGAGGGAGAAAAGGAGGAGAAAGGGGTGATATTGTGGAAAAGGTGGAAGAAAGAAAAAGGGGGGAAGTCATGGAGAAAGATAAGAGAAGGGAGGATGGAACAATGATGCAAAAAAGGAGGAAAGAGGAAAGGGCTGACTTGGAATGAAAGACTGTTTAAAGGAGATCTCCACCAGAGGAAGAACTTACCTCACTCTGCACCACACAGCCCCACCCACGACCCCCCCTGTCTCACTCTGCACCACACAGCCCCACCCGTGACCCCCCATCTCATTCTGCACCATACAAACCCACCCGCGACCCCCATCTCATTCTGCACCATACAGCCCCACCCGTGACCCCCCCATCTCATTCTGCACCATACAGCCCCACCCGCGACCCCCCATCTCATTCTGCACCATACAGCCCCACCCGCGACCCCCATCTCATTCTGCACCATACAGCCCCACCCGCGACCCCCCCTCTCATTCTGCACCATACAGACCCACCCGCGACCCCCATCTCATTCTGCACCATACAAACCCACCCGCGACCCCCATCTCATTCTGCACCATACAGCCCCACCCGTGACCCCCCCCATCTCATTCTGCACCATACAGCCCCACCCGCGACCCCCCCGTCTGACTCTGCACCACACAGCCCCACCCGCGACCCCCCCGTCTCACTCTGCACCACACAGCCCCACCCGCGACCCCCCGTCTCACTCTGCACCACACAGCCCCACCCGCGACCCCCCCGTCTCACTCTGCACCATACAGCCCCACCCGCGACCCCCCCCGTCTCACTCTGCACCATACAGCCCCACCCGCGACCCCCCCCGTCTCACTCTGCACCATACAGCCCCACCCGCGACCCCCCCGTCTCACTCTGCACCATACAGCCCCACCCGTGACCCCCCATCTCATTCTGCACCATACAGCCCCACCCGTGACCCCCCATCTCACTCTGCACCACACAGCCCCACCTGTGATCCGTGTCACTCTGCACCGCACAGCCCCACCCGCGACCCCCTCTGCCTCATTCCGCACCTGTGACCCCTCTGCCTGACCCCACACTGCACATTTTAGTAATTCACCCCCACTCCCTGAAAATAGGGCTTGAAGGTCTTCCATACTTCTCCTTAGGCCTTCTTGTTCTGGAATATAAATTATTACAAGTGGTGCACGTTCTGTGGTTTTCCTTTCCATGTACTGGAGGGTTTTCTTAGGTGTTCTGAGGGCAGATGCAGTTTTGGGGGGAGATGAGTTTGGGGTGGTAGCCCTTTTGTTTAAAGGAAATTAGAGCTTCAAGGTTTATACCTGTCTTGTCTGGTGGCTTGGCTGCACATAATGGATTATTTATGTATGGAGGATAGAAACTGGGACTATAAATATACTTCTATTTGCGGTTTCCTATGTACTGATGTTTGTTAGTGACCATCTTAGGCAGACGGAGACATTTGTGGCTAAAAAGTTGATCCTTTGCATGGAACAGTCCATTTTGAGATTGGCTGAGGGATGGAGGCATTTAAGGAGCTGTAGAAATATCCTCTTCTTGTTTAGTAAAAATGATAAAGATCTCATCTAAGTGCTGGTAATATCTGAAAGGTTTGTTGTGGTAACGTTTGGTCTTCGTCATTTTCTATACGTTTTTCTCCACAGACACAGACTACCAGGTCTTCGGCTTCCCACATGTGCAGCACTTCCCTCGGTCCAGATTCATGAGATGGGCTCTCGCTATTTCAAGTCCCTTTATCCTTGACCATATTTATATCTCACAGTGTGTAACACAATCTTCCTCTCATCTTTATACCCCCTTTTTAATATATATTCTCTCCCCAGACCACTCACTCCTAGAATTTACTACCTGAGGATTCATATCTACAAACACAGACAATCAGGTTGGTTTCATTCCTTCTCTCTCCCCCTCACATGTCATTTCTTATGACTTTGTGCTGCTTACGAGAGATCTTTCTGCCAGAATCACCGTTAGTCCTATTTCTCTCCACTACGTTCCACCATTCAAACTCCCACACCACTAAATACATATTTTTAACCAGTGCATTTTGTCTAGCAAAAAAGGTGCCGGTACTCAAATGCCAGGCCACCCTTCAGGGGTGGGGTGATCACTAAGGGACCCACCCTACAATAGCCAGGACCCCTGCAACCAGTCATAGAATCTATGACAAGGCAGAATTTGTGTGTAGAACCTGAACTCTTTCATTAAAATACGAGAACCATGGGTCAAGTTTAGCAGACAGTGGAAAAGGTGCCGGTACTCAGTACCCCCAAGTACCCCCTCAAAAAAAGCCCTGTTTTTAACACTGTAAACTACCCCAGACTATATCTCACAGCTCTTCCTCCTTACACGTCTCCTTTTGCACCCAAACAAACCCTATTGCTCGTTATTCCAAAAAGCTTTTTCCATATGTTTTCAATCTGTTTCCTAATATTTATTTATCACATTTGTACCCCACATTTTCCCGCCTATTTGCAGGCTCAATGTGACTTACATCAAACCGTAGAGGCAATCGTCAATCCGGTAAATATACAAATATAATATAGCTTTTTTACTTCGTTTGTTTTGCCTCCTAAACAATACTCAATTGCCCTGTCCTATATCCTCACCTATTTTTCCCTTACCCTTAATTGTTCTGTCTGTTTACCTGTCTTATCTAGATTGTGAGCTCTTTGAGCAAGGACTGTCTTTTTGTGTCTGGTGTACAGCGCTGCGCAGGGCTGTGCCTAGGGTCTCCGGCGCCCCCCTGCAGTTGGCCCCGCCCCCCCCCCCCTGAAAACGATCGCTACACTACCCGTCCTCTTCTCCCCAGATCCTTTTCCTTTTTTTTTGTTTAAATTTACCTCTGTCCGGCGGCAGCGTAGCGTTAGTGAAAAGGAGGCGGCACTCCCCCGCCCCGACGTGTCAGTCTTCCCTTCGCTCAGTTCCGTCTTCTTCTGATATCAGAAATGACGTCAGAAGAAAGCGGGACACTGAGCGAAGGGAAGACTGACACGTCGGGGCGGGGGAGTGCCGCCTCCTTCTCACTAACGCTACGCTGCCGCCGGACAGAGGTAAATTTAAACAAAAAAAAAAAGGAAAAGGATCTGGGGAGAAGAGGGCGAGGTAAGCATGGTGCGGCGGGGCACCCCCCAGAGGATGGCACCCTCCTGCCATGCTTACCTCGCTTACCGTGTTGGCAAGGCCCTGGCGCTGCGTATGCCTTGTAGCACTGTAGAAATGATAAGTAGTAGTAGTTTGTTTTACTGGTATTTCCGCATACATTGCATTCTTTTTTATTGTGTTTGACTCAAATGTTTATTTTAAATGGCTTCTTGTATATGTTTTCAATATGTTTTTAACTATGCTTTTCAATATGTTAAATATGTTTTCTAACATGTTGTCATATGGTTGCTAATATGTTTTTATGTTTTTTTCAAGTGTTTGTTACTTTGCTTATTTGTATTATGACATATATTTATTCGTTTGCATTTGTATCGATGTAGACTCCTGAGGAAGGAACCGTGTGATCCGAAACATGGTACCCTGTTGAGTCATCCTCCATTAAAGCTTTTTGATTCACGTCTAGTGTCTGTGGCCTGTTTTGAAGAGCCTGACTCCATTCCCAATCCTTGCTTTTGCCTGCATTTCTCCTCCAACATAATTTTAAGTTTCGTCCTTACGTTCTGTACAGCAGGCCGAGAGGCTGCCAGTGTCCAGTTCCTCTCAGTCTTCTGTTACCGAGCTATCACCATTCAAGCCGTCCTCTGCTGTTTCCTCCTCCTCCTAGTCTGAACCATCACACATTCCACAGCTTCACCACTTAGCCCTGAGTTAACAGGCCATCTCCACCTGAGTCCTAGGCCTTATAACTACTACTTAACATTTCTAGAGCACTACTAGGGTTACGCAGTGCTGTACAGTTTAACAAAGAAGGACAGTCCCTGCTCGAAGGAGCTTACAATCTAAAGGACAAAATGACAAGTTGGGGCAGTCTAGATTTCTTGAATAGAGGTATAGTGGTTAGGTGCCAAAGGCGACATTGAAGAGGTGGGCTTTGAGCAAGGATTTGAAGATGGGCAGGGAGGGGGCCTGGCGAATGGGCTCAGGGAGTTTATTCCAAGCATGGGGTGAGGCAAGGCAGAAAGGGCGGAGTCTGGAGTTGGCGGTTGTGGAGAAGGGTACTGAAAGGAGGGATTTGTCTTGAGAACGGTGGTTACGGGTAGGAACGTAGGGGGAGATGAGATAACATCCTCGTTTTGTGCCCTATGTTGATTTCACTGCCACTTTGCATGTGGCTGTATCTAGTTCCCTTTTGGGGACAAAGAGATCAAAATCTCTTCATCCTCCTTTGTCCTATATCCCTCGAGAGAAATTACTCATTTTGCTGGGTGCCATCTCATGGCCTGTAGACCTCTCTCCTGGCAGCTTACTTGTATCACCATAAGTTGTCTTCTTCACTGAACTCAGGGAATACTCACAATTCCTGGTTCTCATATTTGAATGATTTTTGTTGTCTAGCAATTCTTAAGATATGCTGCTGCGTTTTCCTGAAACGGATCATAACAATTATGGCCCTGGGTGGCCTGGCTTCAGGCACAGCTCTTTATGCGCTTGTTCAGTTTCATAAGGAGGTTGAGCCAGCACGCCCAGGAAGTATGCTCCAAATTTTGTGCATGCACTGTACTGTATCTCCTTTTTCTACCCAAAACCTGCTGTTTTCCCCCACATCAGATACCTTCCCTATTGCCCTATTCCTGACATGCTACAGACCATGATGAAGTGGGGGCTCTAGGAATAGATTTCATCACTAGAAAGCCCGATACTCTTTCACACTTACCAGTCCCATTAGTCAGATCGCTCTGGTCCTTGATCCGAGTCTGCTGTTTATTCCTGATGCAGCTTCTCTGCTCACCGTTCACTGTTGCCGCCCTGGGGGATCCTGACGAGTTTGTGTGTGTTCTGGACAAAAGAACAAAAGCGGTTAAGGCCAATGCTTGTTAATCTTTTTATGGCCGTGACCCCTTGACAGCAGAAAATGTAACTGTTTGACCCCCCTCCCCCACCCGAGACGCAGAAGAATGTTGCGCCTACGGAGAGAACACCAAGGTCATGACCCCAAATGTGGGTTTTCTGACCCACAGTTTGGGAAGCTCTGAGTTAAGGGTAAGAAAGTCTGGTACTTGGATTCTTTTCAGGGGAAGCAAAGGAAGATGGAACTGTCCCATCTGCAGAAGTAATGAAGTCTAGTATCTCTGCTCCATCTGTCATCCCTTCTGTGAGCTTCCTGCCTGGGTCACTTGTGGGCTTCCCTACACTGCTCTATTCACTAACCAGCTGGGCCAGCTGCAAGTCTTAGCACACAAACACAGGTCCCTCAAGGTAGGACACCAAACTGAGCAGCTAACGAAAGAACACAGCTGAGAAGAGGGCCTCAATTTCCAATGTGAGCAACCTTTAAAGAGAGAATATGGCCAGGTAATTAAGCAGGCTGAAAATTAGCCTACGGACCAAAATAGATAGCAAACATTTGGTCATAGGAAAGACACATGTATCTCATCCTAAAATTGTTGAGGTCTGAGAAGGGATCTGCATGGACAGTTCCATACACTAACACAGTTAATGAGGGGTGGTGGACGCTCCCAGTGGAGGAGATGAGGACTATCTGAATTCAAGAAAGCATGCGCTAAGCACAGAAGGATCTGAGGGAGAGGAAGGGATCAGTTCTCGGCCATCTGGCTAACATCAAGGGTAAGGGAGAGGAAGGCGTAGTAAGTGGTATGGATGGGCAGACTGGATAGGTCACATGAGTCTTTACCTTTCATCATTTTCTCTGTTTCTATAATAAATACAAACTGCAATCATCCATCGAGTCTGTCTAGTAGCGTGGTTAAAGCTGCAACTGCCGAACCTTGAAGGTTACACACCTCCTACACCTTTATTTGGGTTACAACTGCCGCTCTATGCAGGTTACTCCCCTCCCACACCTTTACTTGGGTTGTAACTGCCCTCTATAAATAGGGTTACTATTCGTCCGGATTTCCCCGGACATGTCCTCTTTTTGAGGGCATGTCCGGGGTGTGTGGTGGATTTTGCCCGCGCCCACGTTTGTCCGGATTTCTGGACAAACGTGGGCACGGGCAGGCGTGTGCGTGCGGTGGGCGGGCGATCGGAGCTGTGGGTCTGGTCTCCCGTCCCCTCCCCTTCCTTACCATGTTCCCTGGTGGTCTAGTGACGTCTTCGGGGCAGGAAAGAGCCCCCTCTTTCCTGCCCGGAGCGCTGCCTCCCCTGTCCATCATCCTTCTCGGTCTGGCTGGGGATTCAAAATGGCCGCCGAGAGTTGAACTCTCGCGAGGCCGCTTCAACTCTCGGTGGCCATTTTGAATCCCCAGCCAGACCGAGGAGGATGCAGCAGGCAAGGGCAGGCAGCGCTCCGGGCAGGAAAGAGGGGGCTCTTTCCTGCCCCGAAGAGAAGACGCTACTAGACCACCAGGGCTAGATAGTAAGTGACGGGGGGGGGGACTATGTGACGGGGGCGGGGAATAGGGGGCGGAACGAGGACCCGAAGGGGGCGTGGTGGGGCGGGGAATGAGGCGTGGCAGGGGCGGGGTAGGGGGCGTGACATGTGTCCTCTTTTTCAGAGGACACAAAATGGTAACCCTATCTATAAAGGTTACTCCCTTCCCATGTCTTTACTTCGGATTACAACTGCTGCTCTATGTAGGTTACTCCCTTCTCACACTTTTATTTAGGGTTGCTACTACTACTTATCAATTCTATAACGCTACTAGACATTCGCAGCGCTGTACACTAAACATGTAAGAGACAGTCCCTGCTCGACAGAGATTACAATCTAATTAAGACAGACAAACAGGACAAATAAGGGATTAGGGGCCTGAATAAGTGAATAGGGGTTAGGAGTTAAAAGCAGCTTCAAAAAGGTGGGCTTTTAGCCTAAATTTGAAGACGGCCAGTGATGGAGCTTGACGTACTGAGTCAGGAAGTTAATTCCAGGTGAACACGGCAGCTAAATAAAAGGAACAGAGTCTGGAGTTGGCAGTGGAGGAGAAAGGTACAACTGCCGCTCTACACAGGTTACTCCCCCTCCCACACTTTTATTTAGGGTTACAACTGCCGCTTTATACAGATTATGCCCCTTCCAGGCTTTTATTTGGATTTGTAACTATTTTAAGCTGAGGTGCTTAAATTTTGGGTTTTGTCCTTTTGCCTTTATGGATCTTCTGTGCATATTCAACTCCTTCTTGAATTCTGTCATTTCTGTGTTTGTTTATGACATTTATATCCCACATTAGCCCAAACTCAGGTTCAGTGTGGTTTACGTAACGATTAGAAAAGCATGAACATGTTCAAAATACATTAACAGAAAGTAAAATACATCATACAATGTTAGACCAGTAAAACTTGAGTTAGGAGCAGATGTAATTAAATAGTTATGGACCTGTTCATTAAGGTGCACTAGCGTTTCCAGCATGCGCCAAAAACCAGCGCACAATGCTAGAGACACCCTTATGGGTGTCTCCAACATTAGTGTGCGCCAAAATCGTCAGCGCGCCTACAGCGCAGATTAGCAAAGAGAGCCCCAAGTGATTTAAGTTAGAGAATTGAAATATGGATGAAAAAGGGAAGGGGCCAGGACAAGCTGGGATACATAGGAGTAGTGAGAGGTGAGATGAGGTCAAAATTAATGCCATTACTTTGTAGCTTCATTTTATGCCCCCTAGTCCTAGTATTTTTGGAAAGAGTAAACAAACGATTCACGTCTACCTGTTCCACTCCACTCATTATTTTATAGACCTCTATCATATCTCCCTTCAGCCGTCTTTTCTCCAAGCTGAAGAGCCCTCAGCCGCTTTAGCCTTTCCTCATAGGGAAGTCATCCCATCCCCCTTATGATTTTCATCGCCCTTCTGTACATTTTCTAATTCCACTTTTTTTTTTTTTGAGATGCAGTGACCAGAACTGAACACAATATTCGAGGTGCAGTAACACCATGGAGCAATACAAAGGCATTATAATGTCCTCATTTTTGCTTTCCACTCTTTTCCTATTAAAATGAAGACATTGCTATGAATGTCTGCAGTCGATTGGGGACATCCCTGCTGCAATGTCATCTAAAGGTAGGAAGACCCTGGATTCTCTGAACGGAGAACTGTCCTGGCACCTGTAACTGGACCCACGTAGGAAGGAACAGTACTGGACCTGTTGCCTACAAATGGGAAAACTGTTTCTAGTGCTGTAGTGAGTGGTCATCTGGGAGGCAGTGACCAGTACATGTGGTTCAGTATTAGGCCGGAGGAGCATAGCGTTCAGTCAAAAGTGAGAGTCTTGGACTTTGTGAAAATTAACTTTTTAAGTTGAGGAAGTACCTCAAGGAGTTGTTAGCTGAATGGGAGGAGTGTGGTAGCCGTGTTAGTCCACTCTTAAGGTTATCAATAGAAAGGACTTAACACGGATCTGGGGTTCCTAGCCCATTATAAACCATAAAGCTGTATGTCTCTGTTGATTACCCCACCCCTCACCTATCCACACCCATCCTGTTAGAATATCAATGATATGCTTTGATGTCCCCATGCATACCTCCTACCCACCCCCATCCTCCCACCCTGTCAGACTGTCATAGTAATGCTTGAATGTTTTCACTTATATACACTGTCAGCTAGCACATTTGCTTATTTCCGATCTGAGGAAGAAGGGCAACCTTCGAAAGCTAATCAAGAAATGTATTAAGTTATGTCCAATAAAAAAGGTATCATCTTATTTTCTTTTCCATGTTTTATTTTGTTTGATTTCTATTGATAGCTGAATGGGAGAATCTAGGGGAAACAGGAGAGAAATGGGCAAAACTAAAGAGAGATACCATAAGTGTACTTAATATTAATTAAGTGTACTTCTACCCTTATCCTACTCTGTATTGCTCACTAGAAGCTGTAGTCCCATCCCCGGAGACTTATCAGCCTCGTTGGGATTACTTCTCTCTATATTGCTACTATATATTCGTCCCAGAGTTGTATTCTCTTTTCCAGAACCTTATCAGCTTCCTTCCACCTACTGTTACTCTATTTTCCACTCTGTATATATTCCCGGAGTTGGTACTCTCCTCTCCGGAACCTGTAAGCCACATTGAGCCTACTGCTATGCGGGAAAATGTGGGATACAAATGTAATAAATAAAATAAATAAGGGCACAAGTCTTTCTGTTCTGATGTATTATATGATTTAATGTTAGGAAAGTATATACAAGGGAAAAGGGGTTGCTGTGGTTTTCCGAAAGTGAGGACTGGAGACCAGCGGGTGTGGTCCCCTCTCCACAAAAGCAGAATAAGGAGGGGGTTGGGAAAAGCAGGCCTCTGTGGTGAGTAAATTAATGGAAAGGCTCCTAAAATAGTGGAAAGAGGGAATGGAGCACCTTTTACTGGAATCTGGTTTCAGTAGAACTAGGTCTTATCAGACTAACTGATCAATTTCTTTGACTGGACCAGGAGAGAGCACTTAGCATGGTGTATTCGCATTTCAGCACAGGCGACTTATAAATAAACTGTGAGTGACCTTCCTATGGGTCTAAAGTGGCTGTGTGGGAGGTGACAGAGGAAGTGGTAAATTGCAGTTCATTTTTATACTGTATGACTTAACTACATAAAGTTCATCAAGTACACGTGAAATTCAAAGCAGTTGTTGAGAAAACTGCAAAAATATGTAAGGGGGGGGGGTTACTTTTTTTTTTTCCCTTACCATGTACATGTAGTTTTTATTGTATTTGGTTTTTGCTTTCCTACATAGCTTACTACATAAGTACATAAGAGAAAATTAAAATACACGAAAAAGAAAAGGCCTAAGAATGAAAGGTGAAGAAAAGCGAGAAGAAAAGTGCAGGACAAGACAAGACAAACTGAATTAGGCAGAAAGTTATAAATTGTTACATAAGAACATAAGTGTTGCCATACTGGGACAGACCGAAGGTCCATCAAGCCCAGCATCCTGTTTCCAACAGTGGCCAATCCTGGTCACAAGTACCTGGCAAGATCCCAAAACAGTACAACACATTTTATGCTGCTTATCCTAGAAATAAGCAGTAGGTTTTCCCCAAGACCATGTTAATAATGGACTTTTCTTTTAGGAAGATATCCAAACCTTTTTTAAACCCTGCAAAACGAATTCCAGAGTTTAATTACACGTTGAATGAAGAAATATTTTCTCAGATTTGTTTTAAATTTACTACTTTCTAGCTTCATTGCTTGCCTCCTAGACCGATTATTTTTGGAAACAGTAAACAAGCGATTCATGTCTACCTGTTCCACTGCACTCATTATTTTATAGACCTCTATCATATCTCCCCTCAGCCGCCTTTTCTCCAAGCTGAAGAGCCCTAGCCACTTTAGCCTTTCCTCATAGGGAAGTCATCCCATCCCCTTTATCATTTTCGTCACCCTTCTTCTGCACCTTTTCTAATTCCACTATATCTTTTGTGAGATGCGGCAACCAGAATTGAACACAATATTTGAGGTGCGGTCGCACCAAGGAGCGATACAAAGGCATTATAACATCCTCACTTTTGTTTTCCATTCCTTTCCTATTAATACCTAACATTCTATTTGCTTTCTTAGCCGCAGCAGCACAATGAGCAGAAGATTTCAACGTATCATCAACGACACCTAGATCCCTTTCTTGGTCCGTGACTCCTAACGTGGAATCTTGCATGACGTAGCTATAATTCGGGTTCTTCTTTCCCACACGCATCACTTTGCACTTGCTCACATTAAACATCACCTGCCACGCCACCCTTCTGCTTAAATCCCTGCGCTAGTTACCAATTCTATTCTGAATTCAGTTTAAGGTACTCACTCTCACATTCAAAGCTCTTCATGATGGCAAAACAGAACATCTTGCTTCTCACATTATTCCTTACACTCCGGTCCGTTATCTACATTCCATAAATGATCATCAACTTGTTCTCCAGCCCCCATCCCAAGCTAGATGGGAAAAAAACAAGAAATTCTGATTTCTTTTTCTTGGGCCCTTTGCTTTGGAATTCTTTACCCCACTCTCTTAAAACGGAGTCCTTCCTATTCTTTGGTTCATACAGCCCTTAAGACCTGTCTTTTTACTTTAGCCTTCTCTTCAACCCGATACTAGAATGCCATGAGGGACCATGCGAAAAACACAACCAAGAAGATGTTCCACTCAATGTGGAAATTAAAAAGAGTAAGACCTTTCTTCCCAACGTCCGTCTTCCGCAACCTGATACAATGAATGGTCCTCAGTCATCTAGACTACTGCAACGCACTCTACGCTGGCTGCAAAGAGCAAATAATCAAGAAACTTCAGACAGCTCAGAACACTGCAGCTAGACTCATATTCGGAAAAACAAAATGAGAAAGTGCTAAACCCCTACAAGAAAAGCTACACTGGCTCCCACTTAAAGAACGCATCACGTTCAAAATCTGCTCCCTAGTTCACAAAATCATTCACGGAGACGCCCCAGCCTACATGTCAGACCTGATAGACTTACCACCCAGGAATGCTAAAGAATCATCCCGCACATTCCTTAATCTTCACTTCCCCAACTGTAAAGGTCTAAAATACAAACTAACGCATGCGTCAACCTTTTCATACCTGAGCACACAACTCTGGAACGTAGACTACTGAAGACCCATCTGTTTAACAATGCATACCACAAAGATCAACAAATGTGAACTCCTCCACATATATCCAGAATTGTCTTTTAATATAATATCTGCTTGTTATACTACTATCATGTTTTATCATTATAATGTTAACCAAGACCCTTCTATAATACTAAATGTCTATTTTCTTATATATTTCCACCATTCATGATGTATTGTAAGCCACATTGAGACTGCAAAGAGGTGGGAAAATGTGGGATACAAATGCAATAAATAAATAAATAAATAGACTAAAAGACACAGCAGTCCTTCCCCGACTTTCCCTTAACTCTCTCCTGTCCCTGTTTATCTTTTTTACCCCATCCTTGAGAGAGAGTGAGAGAGAGTGTGTGAGATTGATTTAGAGGTGATTCAGGAGGTACTCATTATGATATCAGGTCAGATTACAGTTAGCAAAATACAGTCAATCATCTTCAGCTACAACTCATAGTAACATAGTAGATGACGGCAGAAAAAGACCTGCACGCTCCATCCAGTCTGCCCAAGAAATGTGCCACTTTTTTGTGTATACCTTACCTTGATTTGTACATGTCTGCTTAGCCCTATCCCCGCCTCCCATCACCGGCTGTGGCACAGACCGTATAAGTCTGCCCAGCACTATCCCCGCCTCCCAACCACCAGCCCCGCCTCCCACCACCGGCTCTGGCACAGACCGTATAAGTCTGCCCAGCACTATCCCCGCCTCCCAACCTCCAGCCCCGCCTCCCACTACCGGCTCTGCTATCCAATCTCGGTTAAGCTCCTGAGGATCCTTTCCTTCTGAACAGGATTCCTTTACAGTGGTGGAAATAAGTATTTGATCCCTTGCTGATTTTGTAAGTTTGCCCACTGACAAAGACATGAGCAGCCCATAATTGAAGGGTAGGTTATTGGTAACAGTGAGAGATAGCACATCACAAATTAAATCCGGAAAATCACATTGTGGAAAGTATATGAATTTATTTGCATTCTGCAGAGGGAAATAAGTATTTAATCCC
Organism: Microcaecilia unicolor; assembly: GCF_901765095.1. NCBI lineage: Eukaryota > Metazoa > Chordata > Amphibia > Gymnophiona > Siphonopidae > Microcaecilia > Microcaecilia unicolor. The sequence continues at coordinate 360,715,198 of NC_044035.1, read as the reverse complement.
TCTGGCAAACAAGACCTAATACTTGGTGGCAAAACCCTTGTTGGCAAGCACAGCGGTCAGACGTCTTCTGTAGTTGATGATGAGGTTTGCACACATGTCAGGAGGAATTTTGGTCCACTCCTCTTTGCAGATCATCTCTAAATCATTAAGAGTTCTGGGCTGTCGCTTGGCAACTCGCAGCTTCAGCTCCCTCCATAAGTTTTCAATGGGATTAAGGTCTGGTGACTGGCTAGGCCACTCCATGACCCTAATGTGCTTCTTCCTGAGCCACTCCTTTGTTGCCTTGGCTGTATGTTTTGGGTCATTGTCGTGCTGGAAGACCCAGCCACGACCCATTTTTAAGGCCCTGGCGGAGGGAAGGAGGTTGTCACTCAGAATTGTACGGTACATGGCCCCATCCATTCTCCCATTGATGCAGTGAAGTAGTCCTGTGCCCTTAGCAGAGAAACACCCCCAAAACATAACATTTCCACCTCCATGCTTGACAGTGGGGACGGTGTTCTTTGGGTCATAGGCAGCATTTCTCTTCCTCCAAACACGGCGAGTTGAGTTCATGCCAAAGAGCTCAATTTTTGTCTCATCTGACCACAGCACCTTCTCCCAATCACTCTCGGCATCATCCAGGTGTTCACTGGCAAACTTCAGACGGGCCGTCACATGTGCCTTCCGGAGCAGGGGGACCTTGCGGGCACTGCAGGATTGCAATCCGTTATGTCGTAATGTGTTACCAATGGTTTTCGTGGTGACAGTGGTCCCAGCTGCCTTGAGATCATTTACAAGTTCCCCCCTTGTAGTTGTAGGCTGATTTCTAACCTTCCTCATGATCAAGGATACCCCACGAGGTGAGATTTTGCGTGGAGCCCCAGATCTTTGTCGATTGACAGTCATTTTGTACTTCTTCCATTTTCTTACTATGGCACCAACAGTTGTCTCCTTCTCGCCCAGCGTCTTACTGATGGTTTTGTAGCCCATTCCAGCCTTGTGCAGGTGTATGATCTTGTCCCTGACATCCTTAGACAGCTCCTTGCTCTTGGCCATTTTGTAGAGGTTAGAGTCTGACTGATTCACTGAGTCTGTGGACAGGTGTCTTTCATACAGGTGACCATTGCCGACAGCTGTCTGTCATGCAGGTAACGAGTTGATTTGGAGCATCTACCTGGTCTGTAGGGGCCAGATCTCTTACTGGTTGGTGGGGATCAAATACTTATTTCCCTCTGCAGAATGCAAATAAATTCATATACTTTCCACAATGTGATTTTCCGGATTTAATTTGTGCTGTGCTATCTCTCACTGTTACCAATAACCTACCCTTCAATTATGGGCTGCTCATGTCTTTGTCAGTGGGCAAACTTACAAAATCAGCAAGGGATCAAATACTTATTTCCACCACTGTATGTTTATCCCACGCATGTTTGAATTCCGTTACCGTTTTCATCTCCACCACCTCCCACGGGAGGGCATTCCAAGCATCCACCACTCTCTCCGTGAAGAAATACTTCCTGACATTTTTCTTGAGTCTGCCCCCCTTCAATCTCATTTCATGTCCTCTCGTTCTACCGCCTTCGTATCTCCGGAAAAGGTTTGTTTGCGGACTCAAGCACAGGAACTAAAAATTAAGCTGTCAATACACAATTTCACTAATTGAACAGAAAACAGAGTAAAGCTGGGAATCTGTTGCTACTCTGACAAGTAAGAATTTGGTACATGAAAATAAGGTGAAGGCTTTGGAGAATGTGGTGAATCAGAAGAGTATTTTCTTTTAATAATCTCCCAAAGTGCTATCTCCAGTTGGAAGTTTTGAGAGTTCCTGAAAAGACTTTACCTCCGATTTCTAAAGCTTATGTCTTCTGCCCTTTGAAAAAGCTGAGGGAGGTGAGGGATTGTCTGTTTCAGCAACCTATGGATGCTTAACCTCACTCTTTCTTTTGAATCTTTTTTAGAAGCGAGTGTTCTTGCAACTTTGGTTCTCTCTTTGGTTGTGCATTCTGGACGGGACACTCTGAAGATTTTTCTTTCACCACAAGGATGCAATATTTCGTAATATAACAGTCTGAATGTTTCTAGATATGACTAAAGCTTCCATCAGTGTTTCATGCGTGTCTTGATTCCGCATTTTCCTATCTTGCACCCAAATTATGGAATTCTCTCCCAGTAACCTGTTGTAAAGGTTTAAATTCCACATTAAAGCATATTTGTTTTCTACAGCTTATAATTGGCTTCTGAGCACACCATCTTAGTTGTGTCTATCAGGGCTGCCGAGGGGGAGGAGGGGGTAAAATTCCTCGGGGCCCAGCACCGGAGTCTCTCTCTCTCTCCTGCTCCTGACGGGACCCGAGTGATCGCATCCCGACAGGAGCAGAGGAGAGAAAACTCCGGCACTCGGCCCCCCCCTTGGAGGCTGGGGAGGACCCGGAGCTTCCTCCATTGTTGCTCTTCTGCCCATTGCTGAGCAGCTGCTTTTCCTCTCAGGCACGCATGCTCGTTTTTGAAACCCAGCATGTCCTGACAGGAAAAGCAGCCACAGCGGCAGGCAGTCAGCGCTGGAGGAAGAAGTCTTCTGTTGGCGGAGCCTCAGGATCCTCGCCAGCCAAGGTATTTCAATTCTGTTGCGGCAGCGGACGACGATTTGGGAGGGCGGCAGCGGCCCTGCCCCGGTTCAGTCTCTCGGCGGCCCTGGTGTCTATTCTCACTTCATCTCAGTGACTCACTGGGAGAGAGAGTGGATGTTCCAGTAGCCTATTCCTTTGTCATGTGCTTTCTCGATTAGCTGTGTTTTCTTCTTCTCTTTTCCCTCATCTATTAATTTTTTTAAATTTTATAAACTGACTTTCCGCACCAATCAAAAGGCAGTGCATGGAGCATAACAAATAAAATCCTGAAGCAGGTGGTTTCTCTTTATGAGATCGGGAGTATTACGAACGGCTGCTGTCAGTGGGTTTCCCATGATTATGGAGAAATTTCAAACAAATCTGGATGGCAGTGTGGGAGGTATTGTTCCATGTGAGTGAAAGGGGAAAGGGACGTGGTTCAGTTAGTTCAGCAAATCTGTTGGAGTGGTATTGGGTTATTATTCCCGTTTTATGCAGAGTAGGAACAGATGATGTTTTTCCACTTGGAATGCCCTCCCGTGGGAGGTGGTGGAGATGAAAACGGTAACGGAATTTTTAAAATGTGTGGGATGAACATAAAGGAATCCTGTTCAGAAGGAATGGATCCTCAGAAGCTTAGCCGAGATTGGGTGGCGGCAAGGTTGCCAGATGGGCAGTTTTCCACGACCTGCTGCGGGAAATTTCTGACCGCTGTGGGTTGCGGTTTTTGGGGCTGGTTTTTTTTTTTTTGCCGGTCGGTTTTTTTTTTCTCCGCCGGCTGCAGTTTTTTGCCCCGCAGGGGGCGTGCTTAGTGACGTTGGGGGGTGGTTAGTGACATTGGGGGAGTGGCTAATGACAGCAGGGGTGGGGCTGGTGACGGCGGGGGTGTGAAATTTTGAGCGGGTTTTGGAACTGGTTAATTGGCAACACTGGGTGGCGGAGCTGGTGCTGGGAGGCGGGGCTAGTGCTGGGCAGACTTCTACGGTCTGTGCCCTGAAATGGCAAATACAAATCAAGGTCAGGTATACACATAAAGTAGCACATATGAGTGTATCTGTTGGGCAGACTGGATGGAACGTACAGGTCTTTCTCTGCTGTCATCTACTATGTTACTCATTCTGAAAAGAGTCAACCTGAAGCGCAGCATGGCAATCTTAGAATAAATTATACCGGGGGGGGGGGGGGGGACAACGACACCATTAAATAAAATAAATAAATAAATGGAAAAGTGATTATTCTATATGTTTTTACTTTGTTGATCCTTGCAAACAGCAGCAGACTTTCACCACTATTTGGGGGGGGGGGGAGAATTAGAGACTGAAACACCACATGGCACTTTATAGTTTTTTCATAAGCCTACACAATTTTTAATTATAAAAAGTAAACACAGAAAAGGGAAGAGCGGGTCTACACGGGTCCTTTCCTGTTACTTGCAGGCTTTTTGGCTAGTTCATACATTACCCCCATTATTTTGGGGGGGGAGGGAGGAGCAGGGGAGGAGGGAGAGTATCTGACATGCTTCATTTAGACCGTAAGGGGTGCGCCTGGTCTGCTCCCCCATGAAAGCGCAGCTCTAAACCTGCAGCTTCTCTAAGGGATTTACATGGTGGCTGTAGGATGTGGTATTGCATGTTCACTTTGTCGGGAATTACTTGGGTCATTTTTGAGAAAAGCACTGTACAAATAGGAGTGTTAATGTAATGTGCATTATTAAGTTTAGTTAAGCGTCAACTGAATGATGTGGAAATCAGTTTTGTGGACCTTGTTACTTGGTGTGAAATGACTCTTGCTCTGATGTTTTCCTGGGATGGAGGGAAGTCAGGCAAAATCCAGTTATCAGGTAAGCACAAGTTCTCACAGCCCACAGTCCAAAGCTGTGACATTCCCCACCCCCTGGGATACAGAGACAGCAGCAGGCAGCCAAAGTAAAAAGGTGGGGGGAGGGATGGGTGATAGAGAAGGATGAGGTAGGAAGAGACCAGGGTAATACTGGTAAAAAGAAAATCACTGAAAAACCACTTCTACTCCATGCTCGGGATTCTCACAGTGTAACTCATACAGGGCGTCATTCCCAGGTTGCTGATTTTCTGTAGCTGAAATTTAAATAACTCGTTTGTTGCTTGGATTTTCCAGGGACCAGGCTATCATTAAATAGTGAAGCTGAGCATGGCTGTGACCCCTCTGGCACATAGAGTGCCCTCACACAGCCCACTGCAAAATTTCACACTCCTCTACCAAATTTATCTCAAGACATCAAAGACCTGCAGCTAGAGAAAGGGGATACTAATGAAAAACTAACTCTTTAGTTCATGTGAAATATTTGTAGAAAGCAAGAGATGGACCATGCAAAAGAATAGGGGTGAGCTGGACCGTGTGTGTGTGTGTGTGTGTGTGTGTCTCCTTTTCTCACACATATACCCAGAAAAGCTTTATTTGTTTGGGACATTCATTAAAATACCACCAAGGCAACTGAGAGCAAGGAATGAATCAAGACAGAGAATTAACTAGAATGCAAGTACAAAATGAAACCCAAGTCATCTCAGTACTGCTACACAAAGTCCATTGCTTTGGGTCTCTTTTCCAGACATCAATATGAGGGTGAGAGAAAGTGTCAGCTGCCTAAAAAGAACATTTCAAAACCAGCATCCCACAATGTCCCCCCAGGAACCCAGATACAGAGAAGAGGTGCTATTACTTGATGGTACTGGGTACAAAGCCCGGGAATATTATTTATATTATTATTTTATTTGTTACATTTATATCCCACATTTTGCCACCTGTTTGTAGGCTCAATGTGGCTTACATAGTACCAGAGAGGCGTTAACGACTCCGGTGTAAACAAATACAAAGTGATGTTTTGGTAAGATAAAGTTCATGTGGCCCAGCCACACTAGGGAATCGTACAACGGAAGAATTGTGTTGTCCATTAGGTTCTTTAGTTTTGTTGTGTTGCAGAGGTCTGCTTGTTTAGAGTAACACAGTGAATAGCAGATAAACAGTGGCATAGCAAGGAGGGCTGCCACCCGGGGCAGTTCGCCATTGCACCTCCCCCCCTCCGGGTGCAGCACGATGACACTCCCCCTCAGCGCATCAACACCCCCCACGACCCAGTGCCTACCCTCCTCAGCTCCCTCCAACCAGCTGAGCACCCTACCTTTAAAGAAATTTTGGAAGCCATGGAGAGGCGAGGCGCAGCGTCTCGCGCCTGCAAGTAAAAGAAGCGAGGATCGTCATTGGGCCTTCCCTCACGCTGTCTGTCCCGCCCTTGTGGAAATAGGAAGTTGCATCAGCGGAGGGTGGGACAGACAGCATGAGTGAAGGCCCGATGACGATCCACGCTTCTTTTACTTGCAGGCGCGAGGCGCTGTGCCTCGCCTCTCCACGGCTTCCGAAATTTCTTTAAAGGTAGGGTGCTCAGCTGGTCGGAGGGAGCTGAGGAGGGTAGGCACTGGGTCGGGGGGGGGTGTCATTGTGCTGCACCCGGGGGGGGGGGGGGAGCTGGCAGGGAGCACCCCCCCCCCCCCCGAGCTGACACCCGGGGTGGACTGCCCTTCCCGCCCCCCCTTGCTATGCCACTGCAGATAAACATTCATAATTCATAGCTTTCAACATGCCTAGAATCTGCCAAGATGCAACTTTACGGTATGGTCTAAAACCGAGCATGCCATAACGGCCTCTGGGAACCTAAGTGAACGGTCTCCTTCAGCCCAGATTTTCATGGCGAGTGCTGTGCGTCCCAGTCCAAGACCAGTCACTGCTCAACAGAGTCACGGCCCAGGATTACTAGGATAGGAAAGGACCTTTGTCCATGGCCCTCCTGTCAAAGACTCACCACAATATGCAACTAAAGTAGACTGTATAAATATCTACTTCCTACTGGGTAGGAGGAAAAAGGTCTCATAAATCACAGGGATCTGTCGCTGAATAGCAATCTGAAAATATATCAATCCCTTTCTTGTGATTGTGAATAATCACAGAACTAAAATAAAAACCCTCCTTCCTTAATGTGTAACTATAATGCATAACAAACTATAACGTGAAAAACAAACATTTTTCTTATTGTTTTTACTTGATTTTGTGATTATTTATTTTATTTATTTATTGCATTTGTATCCCACCTTATCCCACCTATTTGCAGGCTCAAAGTGGCTTACATAGTATTGTTAACATAGTTATTCCAGTATATCAAGTATAGTTAGTATTGTGTAGAGATTAATTAAGAAAAGAAAGAAGGAAGGAAGGAATTTATTACGGTATTTATAGAAGGTGGGCTTTCAAAACTGAAAGGGTTGGTGGAGTGGATTAGTGGGGCTCTGTAGGTTCTCATTGTAGGCCTCATCTTCCCAAACGACTAACAGTTCAGCAAGAACATATGTTGTTCCACTTATCTTTTCAGCTCAGTCGGTCCCAACAAGCGCTTGTTTTGCTATCACTTTCTCAGGGGACTTGAGCTGGGAACATCTGAAAAAAATCGTAGTGTGTGAGACTCACCACAACCAGAGGAAGTCTCCATGTAACTGTCAATGAGGACTCTCAGCCCTGGATCTAAATAAGGGGCGAGAATCCCAGAACAGCAGCAAAACCACCTTTTCTGTTAGCGCAGGAAGAGAAATAGGAAGAAAAACTCCGGTACAAAAGCTAAGGGCAGGGCACACTCCAGGTATGTCAGAGTCGGAATAGTACAGACCTATGCAAAACACAAAAACGACACCAAGATGCCATTAATCTGACTGCATGAAAAACATTTATAAGGCGAGCACAATCCTTGGTAAAAAAAATACCTCAAGTCTAAATGATGCAACTTCTTGACAGTGGGGCTGACAATCGAGTGGAGGAGTGGCCTAGTGGTTAAAGCACAGGTCTTGACATCCAGAGGTGGCCGGTTCAAATCCCACTGCTGCTCCTTGTGATCTTGGGCAAGTCACTTAACCCTCCATTGCCTCAGGTACAAACTTAGATTGTGAGCCCTCCTGGGACAGAGAAACAGCCAGTGTACCTGAATGTAACTCACCTTGAGCTACTACTGAAAAAGGTGTGAGCAAAATCTAAATAAATACATATGTTGTATCTATTGAAGATTATCTGCAGGAAGCAGCCTTCATCTCCGAGATGTCCCCCACTAAACGTTCGTGTGTCTGTCGTTTGCAGGTGGACAGTGAGAAGATGGAAGATATTCCCCTGATAGAGCTGGATGAGTCTCACTGCAGCGGGCACACAGTCTTCATTCTGCCTGTCTGATATGGCCCTGTGGTCCCCGAGTTCCCCTTTTACTGCTTGATCAAATGAAGTGGAGGAGTGGCCTAGTGGTTAGAGCACCAGTCTTGCAATCCAGAGGTGGCCAGTTCAAATCCCACTGCTGCTCCTGTGATCTTGGGCAAGTCACTTAACCCTCCATTGCCTCAGGTACAAACTTAGATTGTGAGCCCTCCTGGGACAGAGAAATATCCAGAGTACCTGAATGTAACTCACCTTGAGCTACTACTGAAAAAAGTGTGAGCAAAATCTAAATAAATAAAGATTCCATTCAGAATCTCAAAGAATAGCAACATTCCATGTAGAACCCCAAAGAATATCAAGATTCTGGAATCCTAAAGAATGACAAGATTCCAAGCAACATTCCATGTAGAACCCTAAAGAGTAGCAGTAGTGGAGGAGCGGCCTAGTGGTTAGAGCACCAGAGGTGGCCGGTTCAAATCCCACTGCTGCTCCTTGTGATCTTGGACAAGTCACTTAACCCTCCATTGCCTCAGGTACAAACTTAGATTGTGAGCCCTCCTGGGACAGAGAAATATCCAGAGTACCTGAATGTAACTCACCTTGAGCTACTACTGAAAAAGGTCTGAGCAAAATCTAAATAAATAAATAATAAATAAATAAACCAGAGTTAGCTGGACAAACCCTTCATACTGAAATTTACCTCCCCCTCCCCACCCCCACTGTCTAGCTAAATTCTGACCAGGCAAATTGCTGCTTGGTTGAAATTCAGCCACCCAAAAACATTTTTTTAAATGTCAATGGGAGCATTTCTGAAGTGAGTTTCATCTTCACCCATCAGTACTGGTAACTCTGCCCAAGCCAGAATCCACTGGTCAGTCAAACCTAACAATAACTGAACACTGTTGGTATTTTAAATAGTGTCCATTTTTGGCCTGAATATCTGATCAAGGTTAAGTACTGGTTAACTCTGTCCACGAACTGTGCGGCATTATCTGCCACTAGGGCCAGACACAGCAGAAAAGTTGAGCAGTCCCAGCAGCAAAAAGTCCTCTCTCCATTACCAGCACCTTGTTTGCAATACTTTGTGCTTCCCTGCTCTTCTGAGTTTCTAAAGCATTCACAGCTAACAACATTTTCCTTGAATGTGTTTTCCTTATTTTGTAGATGACATTTTGCTGATGGAGTCTGCAGAGAATGTACTCTGGAATTTCAGTATTCTCTAGGGTATAATCCAGGCCTGTGTAAAAACCTGAGACCACAGATGAGGTTAATGAGCGAGGGGTTGCAGCTGGCCACCACAAGCAGTGATCGATCTCAATACAAAATGATTAAATAAAGCAACTACAGGAGGAAAGAGATGACCAGCTTCACTTCCCATTCTCTGCAGACTTCCCTTGTTAATCACTTGCCAAGGAGCCCGAGAAGCAGGGAAGCCAGGAGCGTTGGAGGCAAAAACACATAGTAAATTTTTTTTTAAGTATATTAAAACCAAAAAAATTGGTTGGACTGCTAGATGAACGAGGGGTAAAAGGATCACTCAGGGAAGACAAAGCCATAGCGAAGAGATCAAATTAATTCTTTGCTTCGATTTGGGAGAGATACCGGTGCCAGAAATGGTATTCAAAGCTGACGAGCCAATCTCTATAAACCTGAAGGATGTAATGGCTCAATTTGATAAATTGAAGAGTAGCGAATCTCCTGGACCAGATGGTATTCATCCCAGAGTACTGACAGAATTGAAAAATGAACTTGCAGAACTATTGTTAGTAATATGTAATTTATGTTTAAAATAAAGCATGGTACTGGAAGATTGGAGGGTGGCCAATGTAACGCTGATTTTTTAAAAAAGGTTCCACAGGAGATCCGGGAAATTATAGACCAGTGAGCCTGATGTCAATGCCGGGCCTATTATAAAGAACAAAATTACAGAGCATATTCAAAAGCAAGGGAAATCTTGCCTCACCAATCTACTACATTTCTTTGCAGGGGTGAACAAACATGTGGATAAAGGTAAGTAGGTTGATATTGTGTATCTGGATTTTCAAAAAGCATTTGACAAAGTATCTCATGAAAGACTCCAGAGGAAATTGGAGAGTCATTGGATAGGAGGTAGTATCCTATTGTGGATTAAAAATCGGTTAAAAGATAGAAAATAGAGAGTTGGGTAAATGGTCAGTATTCTCGATGGAGAAGGGTAGATAGAAGGGCGACGAAAATGATAAAGGGGATGGGACGACTTCCTTATGAGGAAAGACTGAAACATCTAGGACTCTTCAGCTTGGAGAAAAGAAGGCTGAGGGGCGATATGTTAGAGGTCTATAAAATAATGAATGGAGTGGAACGGGTAGATGTGAAGCGTTTGTTTACTCTTTCCAAAAATACTAGGACTAGGGGGCATGCAATGAAGCTACAAAGTAGTAAATTTAAAACGAATCGGAGAAAAATGTTTCTTTACTCAACGTGTAATTAAACTCTGGAATTCGTTGCCAGAGAATGTGGTAAAGGCAGTTAGCTTAGTGGGGTTTAAAAAAGGTTTGAACAGCTTCCTAAAGGAAAAGTCCATAGACCATTATTAAAATGACTTGGGGAAAAACCACTGCTTATTTCTGGGATAAGCAGCATAAAATGTATTGAACCTTTTCTGGATCTTGCCAGGCATTTGTGACCTGGATTGGCCACTTTTGGAAACAGGATGCTGGGCTTGATGGACCTTTGCTCTGTCCCAGTGTGGCAATACTTTTCATCCCTTCACAGACTCATCCTTTCTTCTTTCTTATCTTTGCCCCAGCACCTCCACATTATCACTCCACCTCACCCCCATCTTCCTATGACTTGTCAAATACCTCAACCCATCTGATGACCGCCTGCAGATGCCCCCATCCAGCTACCTTGTCCTTATCACAAATCCCTACTCAGTTTCTTAGTGCCCACCTTCCACTATCCTCAAGTCCATACGCTCCCACCCAACTCCAATCCTGAAAGTCATTTTTTGAAAGGGGGGGCACTTACTGCATTGAAATCACAGAACCTCGCTTATACTTTCTTTTTCTTATGCCACCCAGGCTCACTCCCTCTCTCTAAACCTTCACCGCTATGCACATCCTCTCTCTCTCTCTCTCTCTTTCCCCTTTCAAACACTCCTCCTGCCACCTGTCACCTTTTTAAAAGCTTATTCTCTCTACCCAATTGTCGGAAAGAGTCCAGCAGAGAGATGTTCCATCAGGTCATCTCCTTTTTCTTTGCAGCCAGTAATGGCAGCAATTGTGGTCACAAGGGAGGGTCAGAAGACCCCACGTTTCTGGGCAATGCTTGCAGCTGTGGTCATTGCCACTGGGGAGGGAGCAGAAGCTGGCATTTCTGGGCCGGGCTGGTAGCAGTGGTCATAGCCATGGTACTGACTGCTGGTAGGGACAAGGGAGAAAAGCAGACCTACAAAACTTACAGCCTGGGCTGGTAGCAACAGTGATTACGGTGGAAGCACAGGTAGGGTCCAGGATGCACAGCTACACAATGACAGGGGGGGAGCAAACCTATAACATTTCCAGCTCAGGATGAGTATGTGGGGGGAGCAATTATGAAGATTTCAACTACACAGTTCCCCGCCTTGCGTTCTCTTAATCCTGCAGGTACGCATGATTCTTACGGAAAGAACAGTCCGTGTCAAATCTTTGGTGGCACATTTTTAAACGTACATGTGCCTTGCTTTGTTACTGACGGTTCTTCGTAGCACTGACAGTATTTTCTCAGGGTGCGTTCTTCACACATTTCTTTTGCCTAAACATCAATGTGATGGAGTGGAGGAGTGGCCTAGTGGTTAGGGTGGTGGACTTTGGTCCTGGGGGACTGAGGAACTGAGTTCGATTCCCAGTTCAGGCACAGGCAGCTCCTTGTGACTCTGGGCAAGTCACTTAACCCTCCATTGCCCCACGTAAGCCGCATTGAGCCTGCCATGAGTGGGAAAGCACGGGGTACAAATGTAACAAAACAAACACCTACTTGGCTAGATCTTGAGAGACTCCCGAGGAAGGTTTTAACAGACAAAACACACATCAGTGTCAACTCTGGATCTACAGACTTAGTTTTATATTACACATACTTGTTTTTCATGGTATACCGCACGAGTCTGGACCTATTATCACTTTAGTGTCGTTGATAATTTTATATTGCATTCAATTTTAAAGTTGGAATCGAATTGGTCTTCCCCACTTCCTTCCGTTTGTAAATTAGGAAATGGCGGCATCCTTTTACGGTCCACTCCACCCGCACCCCTCCAAAACCGTGTTCACTGCGGGCAGACATGTGTAAGGAGCAGTTTCCTAAATCATTCCTTACTACAGGTACGGAGGGCCATTTATTTATTTGTAGCATTTATATCCCACATTTTCCCACCTATTTGCAGGCTCAATGTGGCCTACATTGTTGCGAAATGGTGATCACCAATTCCGGAAAAGAGAAAATACATAGCTAAGATGGAGGTGACAGAGTGGTTTAAATATTCAGGTGAAGAAAGTTCATTTTCATGCTGAGAAGTAAAAGGTATAAGATTAAACTTCAATCGAGATAAATCAGTTTGAACAAACAGAAATAATAAAGTTCAATCGTGAATAGGTTAGTTTGAACAATCAGAAAATTAAAGGCTATGTTTTGTGTACTTCCGGTGGAAATTTCTTACTGGTGTTTAGGATGGATCTTTGTGATATGCCTTTTTGAATAGGTTGGTTTTCAGTAATTTTTGTAAATTATTGATGTCATGTGTTGTTTTTATGGATTTTGGTAATTCATTCCAAATACAAGTCCTTCATAAGCCTTCTAAAATGACCCCATGGAGTTAAACAGATGTACATGTCGGCTAATCGATCCTTTCCAGAAGAAATTAAGAGGGCAATTGTGCTTCTCTCTCTGGAGTTGTAAAAGTGTTATAGATTTAGCTACTTGTAAAGCCTGTTTCCAAATCACACTGTTCCACTATCCCTGCCAAAACCCATGACATCTTCAAGAACTTTAATAGCTACATGAGCGTCTCCTGACGCTACGAGACTCCTTGTAAAAGCTGGAGAAATATTTACTTAGTACTCTGCGATTTAAATACAAACTGTTTTAAACGAACGCACATCAACATTTCCATTTTTTTTCCCTCAAACTTTCCCTCACAAATCATCATTTTTCTCCCCTTCACTTCTCCAGACACAATCCATGAGAAAGTCAGTTCCAGGTTACATAAGAACGTAAGAGTAGCCATACTGGGTCAGACCAACGGTTCATCTGTTTTCCAAACAGTGGCCAAGCCAGGTCAACTAATGTTTAACTCTTTAAAAACTGAAACATTGTGGGTCTCTAGAGAAGAAGTGGCAATAGCTTAGCAAAATCCTGCTCAGATTATGGGGGTGCAGGAAGAGCCCGAACAAACAGTGCAAAGTTTAGGGTGCTCACTGATGTTGAATTTACATTAAAGCAAACACCGAAAAGGAGAAAAAGTCCCTTACAAGAAAATACAGAAGAAAAGGATGTAGGGGAAGACTAATGAAAATTTTTTAAAAGAAAAAAAAAAGGGGGGGGGGGGGAACCTTGGAGTCAAAGAATGACAAACACAAAATTTATTATAATAAAACAATAGGCCAACCCGCCTATGCAAAACAAATACTCAACAACAGAAGAAGTTCAGAAGAAGCACTAAATCTCTTCGGAGCGTTTAGCACTGCATTGAGTCCTTCTATTGAAAGCCTACTGTTTTCTGAAGAGGACACAGAGGCTCTGAAAGCTCACAAATCCTCTGCAACAGTTACTGAAGGATACGTTTAAGGAAGGTCTTACACAAAGAGGTTAAAATTACTATTACACACACCTGTACGGGGGAATCAAGATTGCGTCAAGAGCAGACGTCGGGCTTTTCAGCTCCTGAACGCCCACAAGCGATCTGACGAGAGACTATTTTCCCCGATTCAAAATGGGGAAAAGAAAAGGGAAAACGGCGATAACTACCACCAAAGTACCGCCGTCAACTCCTGCTCTTCGCCAGACAACTTTGCAGGGTGTTTGGGCTGGAATCCCTGGAGTGCAGATGTCCACTTCGATTGGTTCGGCTAGCGCCGAACGCAGCACTGAGGGAGCGACGCTTAGCCCCCCGTCTCTCACTACACCTCCGCAACCCGGAAGCGATTTTTTAGTTGTGGGAGATCAGCATTTGGAGGCCTTGGAACAGCCTAGAGCCTCAGCGCTGGTGAAAGGTGGTCCCATGACAACTTCAACCCCGGGCAAGGAATCATCACTGCAGGAACCCCTTGAGGGAAACGTGCAGACTGCCTTGGAGATCGGAACTGTGAGTACTGGAGGATTATTAAGACCAACTGTATTGACAATGGATTCGTTATGGGAAGCTATCCAGAGTGTGAACAGCACATTACTTTTGATTAATGTTTCCTTTAAAAAAGAAATAACTGAATTAAAAAATACGGATCAGGTACTGAATGCTCAAATCCAAGAACAGAGTGCTAAGAATTTGAAAACTCAAGAAGATATTACCAAATTAAACCATGTAACGGAAGCTTTGATTAAAGAACGTGAAGTTTATGAAAGAAAGATAGAATATCTGGAAAACAATATTCGTAGAAATAATTTAAGATTTCTCAACTTTCCGAAATCTCCATTGATCAATGCTTTAGATATGCTTAAAAAGTACTTTAAGGAAGTTCTGGGAATTCCAGAAGAGGCTTATCCCCCTATAACACGGACACAATATATAACGGGAGTATTCAGTGGGCCTCAAGATAAAAAGCAACCAACTACATCCCAAGACTTAAATTTGACTGAATTTTTGGAGTCTTCTCTGGAGTTGATCACTGAACGAACAACATTACTGGTCACATTTGTTCTTGAATATGATCGCAACAGTATCTTAAAGTCTTACTTCAGACACATTAATGAGACTTTTTTGGGACAAAAAATTCAAGTGTTTCCGGATTTAGCGCGAACTACTCAAAAGAAAAGGAAGGAATTCTTAACTTATAAATCTAGAATTTTGAATTTGGGTGGTTCCTTTAATTTAAAATTTCCTTGTCGATGTTGTATTTCTTTTCAATCGGTGAATTATCTTTTCTTTAGTCCCAAAAAATTACTTGAATTTATTGAATCAAAAGAAAGAGCTGTATCGCCAATAGAGATAGGCCCATAACTAAGGAGAATGCTGTAAAATTGGCTGTGGATATTTTGCTTTCTCGTCTGCTAGAATTTTGTGTAATATTTCTATGTGATTTTATTTCTTAGTTCTTGATTCAATCTATTGTGGACAAAATGAAAAATTTTTCTTTTCTTTTCCTTTTGTTATATGAGGCATTTTGTAATGCCGTATTATATTTCTGATATTTCCATACATTTATGTTGTTATTAATATAAATGAAACCAATAAATAAAGAAATTAAAAAAAAAATTACTATTACATAGTAACATAGTAGATGACGGCAGAAAAAGACCTGCATGGTCCATCCAGTCTGCCCAAGATAAACTCATATGTGTATACCTTACCTTGATTTGTGCCTGTCTTTTTCAGGGCACAGACCGTATAAGTCTGCCCAGCAGTATTTCCCGCCTCCCATCACCGGCTCTGGTACAGACCCCGTATAGGTCTGCCCTCCCCTATCCTAGCCTCCCAACCACCAACCCCTCTTCCCCCCACCTGCTCCGCACCACAGCTGCGAACTCTGTTCTGGAAAACACCGGTGAAGTGTCCGATCTAAAGCAAGAATTCACCCTCTGTCTGTTGCTGACCTTAGGAATGGCAGGAGAACATCTTCACACCTCGATTCCTGAAGCAGGAGTTCAGGTTTCTTTCTCTGGTTAGTTACTGATCTGGTTTCTCCCACATTAGCAGCTGCTCTTCCTTATCACACTTCTTAAACTTAATTGCAGTCAACTGATAAACTCCTTCCATTTTTTTCAAAAATGCACCTCGAGACGTTCAGCAGGAACCTCCACCTTGCAACCATGCAACACTCCACATACAATGTTTCCTACCTAGATGTGCTGGGATGGCAGCTTGTCCTGGAAGTTTGGCATCTACTGGTTTCTGCTGGTACCGAGTTACTGGGGTCTCTGCCGGACGTCCCAAGTTCTGCAATGAATACAAGTTTCACATTAAAAAGTTTCCATCCACTTAACCGCAGTGACAAGATCAATTCATACTCATAGGTGAATGCTTTTTTATAATATTTTATTTATTAGAATATTTATATATCAAACTTTCAATCCTCAACAATAAAAATATAGAATTCAAATACACATAATAAAAGAGAAAAAAGCATCTCAAATATACTGCTCTAATACATCTGAAGCTGTCATAGAGGCTGGTATGTACTGTTTCATTTACAACTTTGCAGAGTGGAAGGGGGTCAGTGACCACTGAAGGAGTAAGGGGGTGTCATTCCTTTTTTTTCCTGCAGTGGTCATCTGGTCATTTAGGGTACTTTTTGTGGCTTATTCGTTAATAAAACAGATCTAGACCAAAACGTCCAACTTATAGCCCTGGATGTTTTTGTTCTGTTCCATTATGGCAGAAAAATGTCTGTGTTAGGAACGCCCGTATCTCACCCTTAACACACCCCTGATGCCCCCTTGTGATCTGAATGCACTTCTGACGAACTTCATAGAAAACCATCTGGAAAATGGGTTTTCGAAGATACCAATTTTTGCCACTTTTTAGATGTTTTTCTCTTTTGAAAATGAGCCCCTTTGTAACTTTGTAAGTCTATAAGCCCGATATTCAGACTGCGGGAGGTAGCCGGGCTGCCTCCCACGTTCAGCACTAAGCTCAGATGTTCAATGCTAAGCTGTTTCCGGTGACCAACATAGAATATCCAGTTTATTTTTGGCCGCTGAGAACTTAGCCGGCCAAGTCAATATTCAGCACTGACCGGCTGAGTTCATAGCAGCTAAGGATAGACCTGCTATTGACGCGTCCATATTTGGCTACCAAACTTAGCCAGTGATGTGCTGAAAATCAGCAGATAGCCGGTTATATCACGTTTTATAACCAGCTACATTTACTCTACAGCTCCTCAGTACCTCTCCACTCTCATCTCTCCCTACATTCCTCCCAGGGAACTCTGTTCAGTGGGGAAATCTCTCTTATATGCACCCTTCTCCTCCACCGCTAACTCCAAACTCCGTTCCTTTTATCTTGCTGCACCATATGCCTGGAATAGACTTCCTGAGCCAGTACGTCAAGCTCCATCTCTGGCCGTCTTCAAATATAAGCAAAAAGCCCACCTTTTTGATGCTGCTTTTAACACCCTTATTCACTTGTTCCGAATCCTTATTTTATCATCCTCACTTTAATATTCCCTTATCTCTTGTTTGTCCTAATTAGATTGTAAGCTCTGTCGAGCAGGGACTGTCTCTTCATGTTCAGGTGTACAGCGCTGCGTACGTCTAGTAGCGCTATAGAAATGATGAGTAGTAGTAGTAGTAAATATATTCAAACACACATTAAAAAGGCAATTCTACAACCTCACGCATACACTGACGCATATCAAAGGCACAAACTTGTCAGTTACAAGGCGGTGGCTGTAGCCAGAAGGCTGTATAGAGACATGCCCCAGTGAAATTTGCGACAGAAAGCAGTTGGGGATGTCCAAAATCGGCTTTCGATTATACCAATTTGGACGACCCTTTGTCGAAAGATGGGCGTCCTTCTCTTTTGAAAATGAGCCTGATAGTGACCAGAATTGGAACACAATAATCAAGGTGAGGCACTCTATGGAGAGATACAGAGGCATTACAACATTCTTGGTCTTATTTTGCATGCCTTTCCAAATAATTCCTAGCATTCCGTTTGCTTTTTCGGCTGCCGCCACACACTGGGCAAAAGATTTCAGCGTATTGTCTAAGAAAACGGTAACGGAATTCAAGCATGCGTGGGATAAACATAAAGGAATCCTGTTCCGAGGGAATGGATCCTCAGAAGCTTAGTTGAGATTGGGTGGCATAGCCGGGGGTTGGGAGGCAGGGATAGTGCTGGGCAGACTTGTATGGTCTGTGCCAGAGCCGATGGTGGGAAGTGGGGCTGGTGGTTGGGAGGTGAGGATATTGCTGGGCAGACTTATACGGTCTGTGCCCTGAAAATGACAGATACAAATCAAGGTAAGGTATACACAAAAAGTGGTTGGGGGGCGGGGAGAGTACTGGGCAGACTTATACGGTCTGTGCCCTGAAAAAGACAGGTACAAAACAAGATAAGGTATACACAAAAAGTGGTTGGGGGGCGGGAATAGTGCTGGGCAGACTTATACGGTCTGTGCCCTGAAAAAGACAGGTACAAATCAAGGTAGGGTATACACAAAATGTAGCACATATGAGTTTATCTTGCTCGGCAGACTGGATGGACCGTGCAGGTCTTTTTCTGCCGTCATCTACTATGTTACATTTTTTTTTCTTGCGTGCTGACTGCTAAGGTGGACACTAGCATCAGGCAACTATGAATTGTGATATTTTTCCCAATGTGCATTTGTCCACATTAAATTTCATCTGCCATTTGGATGTCACACCCTGATGATGTAACTGTATCTGATTGGTTCCCTTAAGATATTTAAACCTGAGAAATCCAGTTCTGCATGGCTCTTTGATAGGCCTCGGGTGTGAGTTCCTGGGCGCAGTACTACTTCTGTCGGTCCTCAGTTACCAACCTTTGTTTGTCTGCTATTCCTGAACCTGCTCTGCCAGCCCCAACCAGTGCCTGATTCCCAGCTACAGTTTTGCCTGCAGATTCTGTAATGCTCCCGGTTCTTTGGTGTTCACCTAATTCATAATTCACTTTTATTTGATAGACTGCAAATCAATAATAATACATCTAAGCAGTTTAGAATAGTCAATTAAAATACGGGAGAAGACAGACAGGATGGGAGGGAGGACAGTATGGGCGGATGGTCAAAACAGACCTAGGGCGCCCCAGGAAATCACTCTGTGCCTCCCTCTCACCATCTGCAATAATCTAACATTTTATAACTGTTTTCTGGACAATTGCACCTCTACAAAGCTACTCCTTATCAACTGCGCATCCTGGAGTGAACTGTTTAGTGGGATACTTCAAGCAGAGGCATAAAACCTTCTCAAGATTAGTCGCGCACCAGAAGGGCCAAAATAGCAGCAGAAGGAAGTGTTCCGGTGGTTACCCTAGACAAGGCCTGTGAAGAAACAGTGTGTTTCAAGCATGTAAAATATATTGGATATTATCTTGCATTGATTATGTTCTGAAGTGTATTTCTCCTATTTGGCCAGCAGGTAGTGTTTCTTTGCTGTAAAACTGTTACAGAGAACTGAGTGTTTTTTCTTTAGTTTGACACAAACACAAAACAAGAAGCAGTATATATTTCAAATCTTGCTGACTGGACTCTGATTGGCCTAGGAGCTCATCTCATTTGAACATTAATGGTTTTGAGTTCAGTTTCAGCCCGAGAGAGAGCTCTTTGCTGAAGTCCTGTAAAAAACAGTTACATTTGATAACTGGTGAACAGCTATATATGTCATGATCTCCCCAGGTACTTTCTACGAATTAAGAAAAGGTTTAGTTAGTTTTCTAATTGATCCATTTTTCAGTTACCTGTTACTGTTTGCTAATTGTGCATTTTCTGTCCACTGTTCCAAGTTCTGAGAATAAACACATTTGTTTGTTCGTTCTGCCTGTCTGGACTGATAAAGAATCATGGTGGTTTGTGTGTTGGGTCTGTGAGTGCTTTCTGGAAACTGTAGGATCACTGGGACTGTGGCTCCAGTAACCTAGAAATTCACTGGGGATAATTTGAGAGCATGAGACTCGCCCAGAGGCAGTTGTGACCCAGTCGGTGGGAGGAGGGTGCTAGTGTAGAGCACAAGTGGTAGGTGCAGGCGGCCACAGGGTAACCCCAGGCTGGTGGCTAGGCGTTTCGTGACAAGGCCATAATGCTCAGACTTAAAAAACACCTTACCACAGTCATGGAGGATAAGTTGTCCCAAATACATTAGGTTATTCAAGAGATAAAGATGGTTTCGTCTCCCATAACCAGCGCTTTCTCCAAGTGGAAGAGTGCATAGTCAAGCAGGAGGCCCAAACTGTGAGTTTGGAGACACAGGTGCAGGAGCTTGAGTGTAGTACACACCGGCTGGAGGAGCAAGTGAAGAATCACGAGAACCATACTAGGAGGAATAGCCTTTGCCTTGTGGGGCTATTGGAGACAGTCAAAGATGGAGATTAGTGTGGCTAGCTTCAGCAGTGGCTGCCAACCACGCTGGAACTTAGTAGAGGCCCTAATGTATATCAAATAGAACAGGTGCACCACGTAGGTCAGCAACAGGAGGAAGATTGCCGCCCCAGGCCAGTCATTTTCCGTTTCCTGAATTATGCGGACAAAAAGCAAATTTTACAAACATACCAAGTGGCCCAAGACCTTCACTATGAAAACTGCAAATTATTAGTGTTTCAGGACTTCTCAGCAGCAGTGGCAGCCTGTAGAAAAGCAATGGCACCTTACTGCAGAGATTTGTATAAAAGGGGGTTTTAAGTCTTGCTGTAGTATCCAGTGAAAGTGCACTTCCTTCATCATGGCAAGACCTGTTTTTTTTTTTTAAGATCCGCAAGAGCTTACATCTTTCATACAGAACTGCTCAGTGGTGGGCCCTAGGAGTAACGCCTGCTTCTGGAAACTGACACGATCCGGAAAAATATGTTTTATTCAAAAGCTTTGCAGAGGGAGCAGAGACTGATGGCTAATCTGTTTGGTGGAGCTGGGCTGTTCCTTGTCCTCTCTGTAGTGACCAGCTTTGTCTGCTCGGCCTCTTTCATCCCCAATTGTGGCCAACGATGACTGACCTGATATTCTACACTATGTGGTAGGAGGAGGATGTATCGCTTCGCCATGGGGAGCAGTTTTGTTCCGATTTGTTTTGTTGACATATATCCGACACCTGCTCATGGGCTGGATTGTATTACCCTATGGAGGAATTTTGTGACAGACCTTTTCTACTGTGATCTTTTGGAATTCTTGATTTGTGGCCCTATTGATGTAGTAGCACTGCTCTGCCCTTTTTTGGACATTGAGGGGGGGGTGGAGTTCCCTGTTTTCTTTAATTATTTATTTATTGCATTTGTATCCCACATTTTCCCACCTATTTGCAGGCTCAATGTGGCTTACATTGATCCGTCATGGCGATCGCCATTCCAGAGTGAAAGATACAAGTGGTATTACATAAAGAACATAAGTGATATAGTAGAATTAAGCAAACAGGTATAAAGAGATCAAATTTGGAATAATATATACAGTGGTAATGCATTACAGTTCATATAATACGTTAAAGTTCAAAAATGGGTCGATGCGGTATGCCTTGTTGAAAAGGTAAGTCTTCAGTAATTTCCGAAAGTTGGTTAAGTCGCCCATTTATTTCACGTCAATGCATTCCATAGCTGCGTACTTATGTAGGAAAAGCTAGATGCATGTGTTAAATTTGTAATTTAGTCCTTTGCAGCTGGGGAAGTGTAGATTCAGGAATGTGCGTGCTGATCTTTTAGTGTTCCTGGGTGGCAGGTCTATGAGGTCTAACATGTAGACCGGGGCATCTCCGCTTTAGTGATCTTGGAATATGTTAGTGAATAATGGGTGGGGTGGGGGGTGGAGTGAGAGGGGTTGTACTGAGTTTCTATGGTTGATCGTGTGGGGAAGGTTGAATGGTGAAATAGGTGACAGTTGTCAGAGATCATGGCTTCAGTGTGAGAGAGAGTGGGGTGTGTAGATGGGACCCGGGACACTTGTCAGCCTGGACATATTTACCAGCTGGGGAAGAATGGACATTTTTCTCCCTGGAGAGGCCACGCTGGGGGAGCGGGGAGTTTTCTGGTACTAATAGCTATGGACTGGGTATGGTCACTTCTCAATTGGATCTGAGACTATGGTTAAACTTACCCCAGTTACGGTGAATGTTGATGGCTTTAACTCACCGGTGAAGAGGACTAAGGTCTTAGCCCTCCTTCAAAAACATAGTAACATACATATAGTAACATAGTAGATGACGGCAGAAAAAGACCTGCACGGTCCATCCAGTCTGCCCAACAAGATAACTCATATGTGCTACTTTTTGTGTATACCCTACTTTGATTTGTACCTGTGCTCTTCAGGGCACAGACCGTACAAGTCTGCCCAGCACTATCCCCGCCTCCCAACCACCAGCCCCTCCTCCCAACCACCGGCTCTGGCACAGACTGTATAAGTCTGCCCAGCACTATCCCCGCCTCCCACCACCGGCTCTGGCACAGACCGTATAAGTCTGCCCAGCACTATCCTCGCCTCCCAACCACCAGCCCTGCCTCCCAACCGCCGGCTCTAGCACAGACCGTACAAGTCTGTCCAGCACTATCCCTGCCTCCCAACCACCAGTCCCGCTTCCCACCACCGGCTCTGGCACAGACCGTACAAGTCTGCCCAGCACTATCCCCGCCTCCCAACCACCAGCCCCTCCTCCCAACCACCGGCTCTGGCACAGACTGTATAAGTCTGCCCAGCACTATCCTCGCCTCCCAACCACCAGCCCTGCCTCCCAACCACTGGCTCTGGCACAGACCGTACAAGTCTGTCCAGCACTATCCCCGCCTCCCAACCACCAGCCCCGCTTCCCACCACCAGCTCTGGCACAGACCGTATAAGTCTGTCCAGCACTATCCCCGCCTCCCAACCACCAGCCCCGCCTCCCGATCTTGACTAAAAGATGGGGATGGAATATTGCATTTTTGTAAGAAACACATTTAATAGTAAGAGAACACAAGATAGTTAAGCGATTCTGGGTGGGAGAAGCATTTTACACCTCATTTAGTGGGCGTCAGAGAAGCTCTGCCGTTCGGATCCATAAACATAATGTACATAAAACTATTCAGGATAAAAGAGCAGGTTTTTCTTTTGCTGGGAGAGCTCTGGGGTCAAAGAATTATACTGGGTTCAGTTTACGCACCTAACATCTACAGTCATAAGTACATAAGTAATGCCACACTGGGAAAAGACCAAGGGTCCATCGAGCCCAGCATCCTGTCCACGACAGCGGCCAATCCAGGCCAAGGGCACCTGGCGAGCTTCCCAAACGTACAAACATTCTATACAATCAAGCCATTGTGACATCACTAATGAGGTTGGCTCTTATTGGTGGAATGAGCCACTATGACATCACAATAGGTTAAATCACTGCTCTATGTAATAAAAGTGAGCCAAGTAGAGGACATAAGTACATAAGTAATGCCACACTGGGAAAAGACCAAGGGTCCATCGAGCCCAGCATCCTGTCCACGACAGCAGCCAATCCAGGCCAAGGGCACCTGGCGAGTTTCCCAAACGTACAAACATTCTATACAATCAAGCCATTGTGACATCACTAATGAGGTTGGCTCTTATTGGTGGAATGAGCCACTATGACATCACAATAGGTTAAATCACTGCTCTATGTAATAAAAGTGAGCCAAGTAGAGGACATAAGTACATAAGTAATGCCACACTGGGAAAAGACCAAGGGTCCATCGAGCCCAGCATCCTGTCCACGACAGCGGCCAATCCAGGCCAAGAGCACCTGGCAAGCTTCCCAGTCAAAAGTTCTTTTCAGCTTTGGTGACTTAGTTGGCTGCTTACCTAGACTATCAATTGTTGATTGGAGGAAATTTCAACATCACTGCTAATTCCTTGATTGATTGCAAAAATGCCAAGGTGTTTGGGGGGAGAGGAAACCACGCTGCTAAGGGTTTGAATGTTCTTATGCAGCAGCATGGGATTGTGGATGTGTGGCGTACTCTTAACCCAGATGGCTCCGATTTTACTTACTTCTCTCATGCGCATAATGTGTATGCTCGATTAGATTGAAGGAGTTAGTGCAGTGGACTTTGATCCTGGGGAACTGGGTTCAATTCCCACTGCAGCTCCTTGTGACTCTGGGCAAGTCACTTAACTCTCCATTGCCCCAGGTACAAATAAGTACCTGTATATACTATGTAAACTGCTTTGAATGTAGTTGCAAAAACCACAGAAAGGTGGTATATCAAGTCCCCTTTCCCCCTTTTTCTCTCCAGTCCATGTCACGTGTTACTAAGTGTGTACTAATGTGTCTATTCTGTGAGATCAGTCCCCAGTTATAGCCATCTTGAATTTTGTAAATAAAGATGCTGACGCTGTTTGGAAGATCTCCCCTCACCTCTACTAGGACCCCGATTTTCATATTTTTCTCAGAAATAAATGGCAGAAGTAGGACTCCACCAACTCACCTGAGGTTGGCCCAGTGGTGTACTGGAAGGCATCTAAGGTGGTTCTGAGGGGTCATATTCTGGCTTTTCAAGCTTGCCTTAAGCAAACTCAGGAGGGGAATCTGGCAGTGCTTACTAAGGACCTGCAGGAGTTGAGAACATGTGTCTCAAATGGACCTCCCTACTAAACAAAAATTAGCAGAGGTTTCTAAGGAGAGATCGATAGTTTATTGACTCAAAGAGCTGAACAACAACTTTACTTTCAACGCTATAAGCTGTATAATTTGGGGGGGGGGGGGGGGGGAGTTGCTGGCAAATTGTTTACGTCCCCCTAGGAAAAAGCAAACGATTACTAGCATCAAGGATGTGCAAGGTAGACGACTTGTTGATATCCACCAAATCTCCCAGCAGTTTGTCAAGTTCTATGAGAATTTGTATACTAAACTAGAGATGAAGCCATTCAAGACTTCTCTCTAAATTACAGTTTCCCAGTTTTAATGACAACCAGGTTGGGGAGCTTAATAGACCCATCACTTCTGCAGAACTTGTGTCTGCCATTAAACAGCTCAAACTAAGGTACTGGGGCCTGATGGGTTGGGCCCCAAATATTACAAAATCCTGAATGATTTGGTAGCTCCATATTTGCAGCTTATGTACAATGGGCTTTTGGAGGCTCAGACACATGCTAGGCCGAATGTGGCACATATGATTCTTCTTCCAAAACCTGGGAAAGACTTGGAACAGCCGGGTTCTTATCACCCCATATCATTGCTTAATCAGGATGTTAAGATCTTGGTTGCAGTATTGGCAGGCAAACTGAATCGCTATCTTCCCTTGGTTATTCACAAGGACCAGGTTGGGGTTCGTCCACGACCGTTATGCGTCCATGAATTTGTATAAAGTTATGATGGCCCTGCATAATAAGGGAAAATCTTCCCCGGCAGTTATAGACAGCCTTGATCTTAAAAAGGCCTTTGACAGTGTGCTTCGGCCACATTTGTTCTGGGCGTTGGATCACTTTGGTTTGCAAGGAAATTTTGTGTCTTGGATTCAGGCCTTATACACTAACAGGCTCATTTTCAAAGCACTTAGCCTCCCAAAGTTCCATAGAAACCTATGGAACTTAGCCTCCCAAAGTGCTTTGAAAATATGCCTCTAAGCCAGAAGTGCAGATGATTATTAATGGGAAGCTTTCCCCTCCTCTAAATTTACTGAAGGGTATAAGACAGGTCTGCCCGCTCTCCTCTCTGCTTTGGAGCCTCTGGCGGCAAGGATCCGGCAGAATTCAGACATACAGGGCAAATGGATCGGGGGTTCTAAAACCCGCTTGAGTATGTTTGCTGATGATATGATTTTGTACGTGAACAGGGCACCTGTGAATTTAGACAAGTTCCTGGATTTAGTCCATCAATTTGGCACCTTCTCAGGTCTCCGTGTCAACTGTGATAAATCTGATGTCATGCCCCTGCAGGTTATCGGGGGTGGGGGGAGAGTTGGCAGAGGGCACTCCTCATTAAATCTACAACTCACAATATGAAATATCTGGGTATCTTTCTAAACCACTCCGTCTCGATAATGTAGTGGCAGGTAATGATTAAAATCAAATCTCTTTGTCAAAAATGGAGTGACCTTCCATTATCCTTCACGGGCAGAGTGGAACTTGTCAAAATGGTTATGATCCCTAAAATGCTTTATCCTTTACAGGCCCGTCCCATTAGGGTTCATCATAAAGAGGAGCTAGTTTCAAAGTCCATTTTTACGTAAATTTCTGTGCCAAAGGACGAGCTTCCCACATTGCCTACTTTAAGTTAAATTTTAGACAAGTTGCAGGGTGGGTAAACTTCCCACATCTCCGTACTTATAATGTGGCAGCGTTGTTGCATTGGATTTATGAGATAGTGATGGGGGGGAGGGCGTACAGAAGTTCTTTCCTTTGGCTATGCTACAGTCCTGGTGCCAGTGATTAACTTACTTCATGGGGACCCTCCTCATGTGAGGGACTTCCATGAGAGACTCCAGTTTTTGAAACCTTTTCGGTTAGCTTGGAAGTGGTGGCAGAGGTGGCACACCTCAGGCACCTTGCCTCCTGACCTTGGTGGGTAATCTGACCTTTTCTTCAGTGGTGAGAGTATCCAGCTTTCGACTTTGGGAACAGTACAATTGCTGTCCCTTCTCTCAACTCCTACAGGTGGGGAACGATGGGGGTTTTCCCCTCATTTCAACAACTTTAACATTGCTGGAATCTTCCTCATACTCATCGCCAAGCTTATTTTTAAGCGTGCCATTATTTTTAAAGTCTTACATGTCGGCATGGTGCAGCATAGGTCGCTACTCAACTGGATGTTCAACTTGCTTCCATCCCCCCATTACTAAATAGCCCTTTGACTTGGAATTGGATGGTGAGGGATACTTCCAACAGGCAGGGCATTACTAGACTTCAAGAGTGAGGGCAACAGAACCTGTGGCAAACTTTTTCTAATACATTTTTTCCAAACTTTTTGCCTCTACTTTCTCCTTCTTAAAGGCGGTAGACCTTTGGGAGACTCAATTTAAAACCTTACAAAGAGCATACATCAGTAGGGCACAGGAGTGTAATTTGAAGCTTTGGGACAATGCAACTTGTATTAAATGCAAAGTCCATCCAGGTATTTTGCTACACTCTTTTTTGGTGTGGCGTGCCCAAAATTTACTTTGTGGACCCGGCCTTTGAGGTCTTTGGAAGTCACAATCCAGCAGGAATTGTCTTGGGAGTATTCTGTTGTTGGGATCTCCGCAGCCCCTGCTGGATCGAGGCCTGTCTGTGACTACTTGCCAGTTTTTGTGTATTGCTTTAATCTTGTTGAAGAAAATTATTTTACAGTTTTGGACCTCAGAGAATAGCCCTTCTGTTGACCTGTGGTTTCACAGAGAGCGAGAGAAGAGGACTACTCCTAAACAGAGCCAATATATGTATCTCTGGTCTCAATATGCTGATGAGACATCCTTATAAGCTTGCCCATTCCCCTCACTTGGTGGTGGTGGGGAATTCTGGTTTTCTTTCCCATGGGGTCCCACTGGGGTTTGTTTGAGGGAGGGGGGTGAGTGTGGTGTGAGAGGGGTGCATGTTGGGTTTGTATGTGTGGGTGTAGAAGGTGTCATAGGGGATAAATGAATGTTTTTTGGGTTACTTGGTTTACATTATAAAGTGTTTTATTACTGTATTGTATGAAGTACTGGTTAATTTCTGTTTATCAAGCTGGTCTTTTTTTGTTTAAGTCAAGCATCAGTTCTGTACATTGTTGTGCACATGTGAAAATAAAATATTAAAAAACAAAAACCGAAGATTAGAAAAGTCCACGTTCAAAAATTTGAGAAAAACAAGTTGACACAAGTCGATATGAAGACCAGGGTAACACGTGGGAAAGGCAAAGCCACGTCAGCAACAAAAGAGGCCAAGAAGGGGGGGGGGGGGGGGGGGGGAGTGTGTAAAAGTAAACTATGGTTTAAAAAAAAGAAGGGAGATCACAGGACATACAATGCAATAATTAGCAAAAACTAACTGGCATTCAGGAATAAGTCAGAGCAGAAATCAGCAAGTCCATGCAAACAGGAAACATTAACTCTGTCAGCAAGGTGTTCAGTTTTTATTTATATTTCCCTCTCCTTCCCCCCTCCCTCTTCATCTAGGAACTCTGCAGAAGGGGATTTACTCCTGTATTTAAAAAAATAAACGATACTACATTTATCACTGCAACTGTTTTGCTATTTTGTTAATAAAAATAATTATAAAAAAAAAAAAAAAATTTTAAGAGAGCGATGGATAACGGCTATGGTACCAACATGGCTCTTTCACAATCCCTCGGTCCTTATCACAAAGCAATGACAGAGAGAGCCATGACCCACCCTCCCTGGTTCTCTCACACTCCCTCTCAGTAATACAAATAGGTGACTGGAAGATCTCCCAAACTCTCCCTGGTTCTCTCACAATTCCTGTCCCACTACCACTGAGCAGGTTTTGGAAACCAAACAGAATATTTTTGAAGATGGAACTGAACCTTTGATTATCCAGCATGAAAAATGCGAACGTGTCCCCTGAAGTACATAAAGTGTGAGGAGCTGTGACAGGAGTCGTTCAAGTGATGTTCCTGGACACCGATAAGAAAATCCTTTCTAACCTACCCCATCTGGCTTCTCCCTGGCTCAAGCAGAAAAAGATGTGCTACCTGAGCAGTTAAGCAGCTTCTTTTGGCATTTATTCATTTATTTATTTATTTATTGCATTTGTATCCCGCATTTTCCCACCTTTTTGCGGGTTCAGTGTGGCTTACAATATGAGTTGAATGTTGGAAATACAATTTGTTACAGATAGTTATGGATTACATTGTGCAGGGTTAAGCGAAACAATTGAGGTGTCGTTAAGGAATGTAATAATGGAACATAGGCATTGCAACTTTGAAGGAAACAATGGGAGCTTAGAGGGCGATAAAAAGGCATGAAGGCGTCTTTCTGTGAGTAAAGGTATGAGTGATGTGATAATACGGGAATGGGAGTTCAGAGGTGAATGTATGATGCATTAGTGAACAGTAAGTGTGGACTTTATGTGTTTTGTTTCTTTCAGTAAATTTTTTCAAAAAGATGGGTCTTCAATAATCTGCGGAAGGAAGCTTGCTCGTTGGTTGTTCTTAGGTTGCGCGGCAGTGTATTCCAAAACTGCGTGCTCATGTGAGAAAAGGTTGACGCATGTAGCGCCTTGTATTTCACGCCTTTGCAGTTGGGGAAGTGGAGGTTAAGGAAGGTTCGGGATGATCTTTTGGCGTTTCTGGGTGGTAAGTCTATCAACTCAGACATGTAGGCTGGGGCTTCGCCGTGGATGATTTTGTGGACTAATGTGCAAACTTTAAAAGTGACGCGTTCCTTGAGTGGAAGCCAGTGCAGTTTCTCTCTTAATGGTTTTGCACTTTCATATTTTGGCTTTCCAAAGATGAGTCTGGCTGCCGTATTCTGGGCTGTTTGAAGTTTCCTCAGTGTTTGTTCTTTGCAACCTGCGTATAGTGAGTTGCAATAATCCAAATGGCTGAGCACAAGGGATTGCACTAGGCTGCGAAAGACGGATCTTGGGAAGTATGGTCTTAAAAGTAAGTGGTCAAAGGTGGTAGTGGAGGGGGTATTTATAAAGTTTTGGAGGCAGAAATTTGTTTGTGAAAAACCACAACATATGATAACCCACCACAAAAATAATCCTAAGCTAATACTATTACTTTTTGGGACTGCTTTCCGTGGCTAAGGAGAAAAGCTAGAAAGGAAGAGGAGAACCCTCACGTAAACGAAAGCAATGGACAAAAAAGTGAGGAAGTCTTGTGTTGAGTCTGGTTGGCTTAACCAAGAGAGATGAGGCTGTGTGGCTTCCGTAAAGCGAGAAAACTCTGGGCTACAGATTGATGTAGCAGCAAAACTTGTCCATGACAGCAACATCTCTCTTGGTTAAGCCAACCAGCCACAACACAAGAGATCCAACTGACCCCTGATGCGGGCCTTGGTGCCGAAACATGGCCGTGTTGGGTCGTTTTTAAGCTGTTTATATTAAAGGCTTCCTGATATCCACTTTGAGCTGTCCTCACTTTTTTGTCCATTGCTAAGGAGAAAAGCTTCCACTAAATACTTAGGATAAGAAACAGAGATGGTGGAGGGGAAGGCACAGTCTCTGCTCACAGGACAGACATCTCCTCACTCACACACTCATGTTCACTACCATTATAAAAGCAGAGGTATTCCTACCTTCCCCCCACCCCCCAATGCTATCAGCCCAAGAAAGCTCCATTCCACAATGAACCCCAAATAAATATATCCCATCAGCGTGGTGCAAAAGCCAGGAGCTGGGATCACTGGGAACAGCATGAAAACGATACACTGGAGAGACGGAGCAAAATACTACATCCCACAAGCAGGCAACTTGCCGAGTCTGGAATAGCACAGAGACTCCTCCACACAAAAAGCAGAAAGCATAACTGATAAACATATTAACAATTACACTATAAAGAATAAAGCCTTCAGGCCTTCATTTGAGAGAAAATGTTCAGTTTCAAGCTTTTAATGTTCAATCCTTTAGCTGTGCAACTTTGTAATCGGCACCAGTGACGGATATGGTGTAGACTTGTACCTTAATTTTGATGTAATATTGTCTGCTATCATTTTATGTACCAGTTTTTGATATTATATCTGTTTTATTGTACCACCACGCCTTGAAATGTGAAAAGTGCTCAACGCTTTATCTTTTTCAACACTTACTTCCCTATATTTCCCACCGCCCTTTCTGCCTCGCCTCACCCTATGCGTGGAATAGACTCCCTGTGCCCATACGCCAAGCACCCTCACTGTCCATCTTCAAATCTCTACTCAAAACCCACCTCTTCAATGTCGCTTTCGGAACCTAACATTGTACCTAGTAACCTAGACTGTTCCAACTATTGATTGTCTACTCCAATTATTGCTTGTCTGCTCTCCTTGTCCGTCTTGTCCTCTAGATTGTAAGCTCCTTTGAGCAGGGACCGTCATTCTTTGTTTATTGTACAGCGCTGCGTAACCCTAGTAGCGCTCTATAAATGTCAAATAGTAGTAGTAGTCTCACATTACAAGTTGCTTCTTTTCAGCAAATACGTTACAATTTTATTCGCACTAAAGATTTCAGTGTTATAGGTCCCTTTCTCTGGAACGCCTTACCTGCCCACTTACAATCAATGACTTCCTTCACTGATTTCTCTTTTCAAGGATGTTTCTCACCTCTAACTCTCCCAATCCTTCTTAGCTACTGGCACGTAGTACACCTTGGACAAGCCAGGGCATGCGATGTGGGACCACATAGTTCAGCAGCTTAGCTATATTTCAACCCTGTCCTTCACTGTCCAATAGCAACTAGACTTCTATTTTGCTCCCTACTTACTATCCTTTCTTACTCACTCTTTCTGTCGATTTGGTCTTATGTTTGCTTGCAACTGTCATGCTACGTACACCACTACTACTACTACTTAACAAGTGAGTAGACGATACGATGGGGGCAGTCAATTTGGGGCAGTCTGGATATCCTGAAGGTAAGAGTTAGGTGCCGAAGGCAGCACTGAAGAGGTGGGCTTTAAGCAGAGACTTGAAGATGGGCAGGGAGGGGGCTTGACGTAGGGACTCCGGAAGGTTGTTCCAGGCATAGGGTGAGGCGAGGCAGAATGGGCGGAGCCTGGAGTTGGCGGTGGTGGAGAAGGGTACTGAGAGGAGGGATTTGTTCTGTGAATGGAGGTTTCGGGTGGGAACATAAGGGGAGATGAAGGTAGAGAGGTAGTGAGGGGCAGCAGACTGAGTGCATTTGTAGGTAAGAAGGAGAAGCTTGAACTGAATGCGGTATCTGATTGGAATCCAGTGAAGTGACCTGAGGAGAGGGGTGATATGAGTATATTGGTTCTGGCGGAATATAAGACGTGCAGCAGAGTTCTGAACAGATTGAAGGGGGGATAGAAGGCTAAGTGGGAGTCTGAAGGCCCTGCCATAGGGCAATATCAAAATCCTAATAAAGTTCAAATTATTAATACATTCTCTAGATTATAGAATATTGGTACAAGCCAGATAATCAATAAGAACTATGGAGTCTTCTTCAAATAACCAGTCCCGCCTAACCACCCTACCCTTGATTGCATGCGGTGGCTATGAGCAGTACAGAGTCTCTCCTCCCTGCCTCCTCCCCTGGTCACATGGGGTGGCTGCGCGCTGTAGGCACACCCTTCTCCCTGCCTCATCCCCAGGGTTTCACGCAGTGAATATGAGCCCTAGGCACACCCTCCTCCCTGTCTCCTCTCCTGGCTACTTACAGTGGCTGTGAGTAGTACTCACCCTCTGTCAAGCTTCCCAAGTCAGCAGTCTGCCCATCCAGGAAAACTGTCAGCTCTCCACCCGAGACAACATTGCCTTTGTGCTCTGTCTCCAAGTTGAGGTTCAGCTGAATATTCTCCACTGTAGAATAGAAAAGGCAACAGGAAACATGAGAGAGAAATATGGGGAGAAGGAAAAAAAACACAGGTAGGTGGAGAGCTGGAAATAGTTACCTGAAGGAGAGATGAAAAAAATCGAGGGAGGGAAGATTTGGATTTGCTTACTTACCTTCCCAAACCCAAACACAAGGTGGGCTACCTTTCAGTGCTGTAGATATTTCCTCCCTCAGAACACTTACAATCTGTTTTTCTGCATGATTCTCTAACCTATGGGACATTTGTTTTCTGTTGCTGCAATTAAGAATATTGCGCATTCCCAGTTGTAGCA
Source organism: Microcaecilia unicolor (assembly GCF_901765095.1). Classification (NCBI taxonomy): domain Eukaryota; kingdom Metazoa; phylum Chordata; class Amphibia; order Gymnophiona; family Siphonopidae; genus Microcaecilia; species Microcaecilia unicolor. The sequence continues at coordinate 360,682,888 of NC_044035.1, read as the reverse complement.
ACACAAACATAGCATGACCCACGTTAGGCCCCTCATCATTTAAATCGTTCAAAAGAAATCCAATTCAATTCAAAGTAAGAGCATCCCCTTAAGACTCATTCTCCACCCACTGCCCCCCTCCACCCCAGCAGCTACTAATCTCGTATTAAAGCTACGTAACTGGCAAATGTGTTATTGCCATAAGTGCTTTGTAAACTGGAGCCAAAGTTTGGTACCTGAGGCAAGAGACGGTGAAGTGATTTGTCCAAAGGGAAAAGAAGCAGGTTTGGAACCCAGGCTTCCCACTGCTCTAAACACTAGGCTACCCCTCCACTCCTGCAACAAGCTCACACTAATTGTGCATCTACCACGAGACCAATTACAACTTAAAACATAAGAATAGCCATACTGGGGCAAACCAATGGTCCATCGAGCCCAGTATCCTGTTTCCAACAGTGGCCAATCCAGGTCACAAGTACCGGGCAGAAACCCAAATAGTAGCAAGACTCCATGCTACCATTCCCCCATTTCTACCTCAATGCAGACCATGGACTTTACCCTAGCAATCATGAACAAAAGTTATGAGAGAAGAGGACATTTCTCTGGCTAAAGTGAATATTTGTTTTAATCTGTGCTTTGGTGATTTCATGGTTGGGGTTTAAAAGAGGTACTGTAGGTTTATTGATAAAGACAATTAGAATTTTAAAAAAAAGCAAACTTTATTAACTAGTCTCCATACCGTTTTCCCCATAGGTTTAAAACTTAAACTTTCTGCTACATAAATCGATAAGACTTTAGAAGGCACAGCAGGGCTACTTCAGTCTTTAGTAACAAAAAAATAAAATAAAAAATAAACATGCTATATTAATTAGTTCCATAGTGTACAATCCTTTTCCCCCATAGTTTTAAACTGAATCTTTCTTCTAGAGGTAGAAACTTAACTGTAACAGCCAAGCATTAAAAAAGGATAGTAGCAGGGCTCAAACTTTGTCTTAAAATAAAGTTACTTTCTGCTCTTTGCCAGCAGGAGAGGTAGCAGTGCTACTGACCTGAACTAGGTGTTAAGGTGTGAGGAAGGCAGAATAGCTGCAAAGGTTGCTAGGGCAACCTGATCCCTATGTTAGCTTCAAGGGATCTGTTTGAAGCAGTTCCCTTAGAATCAAAACTAACTAAGAGAGGGAAGGTTCCAGGTAACTTTCTTTCTGAGAAGTTCTAAGAAAAGAGGACATTTCTCTGGATAAGTGAATATTTGTTTTCCTCTTTGCTTTGGTCATTTAAAGGTTGGGGTTTAAAAGAGGTATTGTAGGTTTATCGATAAAGACAGTTAGAATTAAAAAAACAAAACCTTTATTAACTAGTCTCCCTACCCTTTTCCCCATAGTTTTAAAACTTGAACTTTCTGACACAGCCTATAGCTTAAACAGATAGCCATCAGAAGGCAAAGCAGGGCCTAGTCAATTATTCTAATTAGGATAACAAGAGGGGAGTTTTCATTACATTTAATTACTTTCTGAGACACAAGCACTAAATAAATCACACAATATATCAAACAATCAGGTTCTTTATATTAATCTAATATCCCTCATAACTTAAATGTTTTAAACTGCACAAGACAATAATACTAAAATGCACACAGCAGTCCAGCAGCGAGAGGGGTGCTACCCAGTCTTCTGCACCGAGTGTCATATGTATGATTATCTCCCAGTTAGCAAGAGGTTATATGTGTGTAACCGATGCAAAGAGCTCCTAGCTCTCAGAGAACAAGTCCGTTCTATTTAGGCTAGAGTAGCAGACTTGGAGGAGCTGAAGGAGACAGAGATACATAAAGGAGGCCTACAGGGATATTGTAGAGAAGTCCCATCCGCAGTCTGGAAACCCCTGTGCTGCTTTGAAGCAGGGAGGTCTCCTAAAAGGAGAGCATCTCCCTGATGAAGTAGGAAGTAATCCTGTGGCTAAGACCTGCTCACCAGATGATGCAATATCCTCTCGCACTGAGGTTGTGTCTCCAGGTGCTTCTGCCAAGAAGGGAAGGATTAGGACAGCTGTTGTAGTTGGTGATTCGATAATTAGGCATGTAGATAGCAGGGTGGCTGGTGGGTGTGAGGATCAATTGGTAACTTGACTACTTGGTTCAAAGGTGGCAGACTTCACGCATTACCTAGAAAGGATTTCATAGAGTGCTGGGGAGGAGCCAGCTGTCTTGGTACATGTGGGTACCAATGACATAGGAAAACATGGGAAGGAGGTTCTGGAAGCCAAATTTAGGCTCTTAGGTAGAATGTTGAAATCCAGATCCTCCAGGGTAGCATTTCTGGAAATGTTCCCTATTGCACAAGCAGGATCCAAGAGGCAGGCAAAGCTCCGAAGTCTCAATGCGTGGTTGAGATGATGGTGAAGGGATGAGGGATTTAAATTTGTTAGGAAACTGGGCAACATTCTGGAAATGGGGGAGCCTGTTTCGAAAGGATGGGCTCCATCTTAACTGGGATGAACCAGGCTGCTGGCGCTAATATTTAAAAAGAAGATAGAAGACCTTTAAAACTAAAATGGGGGGTGGAACCCAGCCCATTTCCTCAACAATGAAACGGGCTCTAGGAAGGCTCTCTTGTAAGCAATTTTTTCGTCTCTCCCCTGCCCTCCCCTCCCCTCCATGTCCAGCGATTCTTCCCTTCCCTCCACTCCATGTCCAGCAATTCTCCTCTTCCCTGCCCTCCCATCCGTGTCCCGCGATTCTCTTCTCTCCTGTCCTCTCCTCCCATCCATGTCCATCGATTCTGCTGTGCTCTGCCCTCCCCTCGATGTGCCGCGATTCTCTCTTCCTTTGTACCTCATCGTTTTCTGGCTGGCCTGGCTTGCTTCCCTTACGTTGGTAACATCCTGACATCAGCTCGCCTCCAGCGGTCCCTTCCCTCTCACTGTTCTGCCCTCTGACGTCATTACATTTTGACGCGAGGGCGGGTCAGTGAGGGGGAATGGAACGCTGGAGGCTGGCTGACGTCATGAGATGTTATGAACCCAGGCAGCCAGACAGCGATGGAACGTTGGAGGTGCAAATTATTATATAGGTTGATAGAATGGATCAAATTGGAGAGGGTTGCACTATATGTTAAAGAGGAAATTGAGTCAGACAAAACAAATATTCTAGATGAAACAAATAGCAATGTGGAATCCTGAAGGGAAAGGGTATACTAGTAGGGCTGTACTACCATCCACCAGAACAGGACAGGACAGATGAACAAATGTTTACAGAAATTAGGAGAGCTGGCAAATTGAGCAACATTATAATAATGGGTGATTTCAATTACCCCAATATTGACTGGACAAATGTTACATCAGGGAGCACTAGGAAAGTAAAATTCTTAGATGTAATAAATGATTGCTTCTTGGAGCAACTGGTCCAAAAACCGACAAGAGCATGGTACGAGAGGTAACAGTGTTGGATCTGCTGGAAAACAGTGATTACAACTTGATCAAATTTCAGCTGATATCTGGAGTGAAGTCACAAAGGAATTCTACAGTAGCAACATTTAATTTTCAAAAGGGTGACTAAGACAAAATGAGGAAAATAGTTGAAAAGAAGCTAAAAGGATCGGTTGCAAAGGTTTGGATTTTAAATCAGGCATGGACGCTGTTTAAAACACCATTGTGGAAGCCCCGAACAGATGTATTCCATATATTAACAAAGGTGGAAAGAAGATCAAATGCCAGCCAACATGGATAAAAGTGAAGTGAAGTGAAAGAGGTTATTAGAGCCAAAAGAGCATCCTTCAAAGAATGGAAAAAGCATCTGAATGAAGAAAATAAGAAGCAACATAAGCATCAGTACATATGTACTGCCACCCTGGGAAAAGACCAAAGGTCCATCAAGTCCAGAACTCTGTCTCCGACAGCGGCCAATCCAGGCCCCAAGAACCTGGCAAAAGCCCTTTCCTTCTCTACTACTATTTAGCATTTCTATAGCGCTACAAGGCATACGCAGCGCTGCACAAACATACAAGAAAGACAGTCCCTGCTCAAAGAGCTTACAATCTAATAGACAAAAAAATAAAGCAAAGCAAATCAAATCAATTAATGTGTACAGGAAGGAGGAGAGGAGGGCAGGTGGAGGCGAGTGGTTACAAGTGGTTACGAGTCAAAAGCAATGTTAAAGAGGTGGGCTTTCAGTCTAGATTTAAAGGTGGCCAAGGATGGGGCAAGACATAGGGGCTCAGGAAGTTTATTCCAGGCGTAGGGTGCAGCGAGACAGAAGGCGCAAAGTCTAGAGTTGGCAGTAGTGGAGAAGGGAACAGATAAGAAGGATTTATCCATGGAGCGGAGTGCACAGGAAGGGGTGTAGGGAAGGACGAGTGTGGAGAGATACTGGGGAGCAGCAGAGTGAGTACATTTATATGAGAAGAACTAGATTAACATATTATTTTTTCATACCCAGAAGTTCGTTTGGATAAGGCTATCAAGGATATCTTGATGTCTGAAATCTCTTACAACCAATTCCACAAACACATTAAAACTTACCTATTTAGAATTTGTGCTAAATAATGTTAAATAGAATATGTGGCTCAGGGATGTTTTGTTATTCCTGGAAATGTCCAGTCTTCTTTAACGTGTGATCCGTGTTGAACCGAAAGCTATATGGCGGAACATAAATTTATTTAATGCTGTTAATGTTAATAAAAGTCTAGTATGATGCGATGTAACATAAAGATCTGATTCTATGATAGGAAAGACCTTATAAATCAGGCAACCTCAATCCAGCTCCAATGTAATGCAAATGCCTATGAACGCATTTAAGAATATAGGCAGGTACCTCAGAACTCAAGTGGCAATCTAATGTCTGAGTACCAGGCTGACATCCAGGGGAGCCCGATTCAAGTCCCACTGCTGCTCCTTGTCATCTTGAGCAAGTCACTCAACCCTCTATTGCTTCAGATACAACCTTAGATTTTAAGCCCCCAGAGAGAAGGAAATACCTACTAAAGGGTGACCAAAACCAAATCCTGCAGCCAAAATTCACCACTTGGTTACGGCCAAAGTCAAAGCCAAAACTGACTGCTAGAGCATGGACCAGCCATCCTGCGCACAGAATGAGCCCCCTTCCTCACCCCCAGCGTACAGAAGTCCCAACTCCCTGCTTCCCTTCCCCTCCCCCGCAAACAGAATAAGCCCCCATTCCCTCCCTCTCTCTCTCTTCCTCCCCCAGACAGAACTAGCCCCTCCTCCCGGGCATCCCATACATTCCCTGGTGGTCTCGTTATCTAGTCAGGGCAGGAGCAACCCCCAGTCACTCCAGCCCGTGCCAACTCCAACCTCAAAATGGCTACTGGAACCTCACAAGACTGCCACTAGACATCACGGCAGCCATTTTGGCAGTGAAAAGGATATGGGCAGGAGGGATTGGGGATTTGCTCCTGCCCCGATTAGCCACTAGACCACCAGGAGATGTAAGGTAGGCTGGGGGAGGGGGGCTTCTATCCTTTGAGGGGAGGGAGAGCTAGGGAATTCAGGATAAAGTTTTGGTTCCTGACAAAAATGAACTGGCACTTTCAGCTGAAACCGAATCAACACAAATTTTGGGCCACTTTCAGTGCTGAAGCCAAAACTGAAAGTGAAATTTGGCTGGTCACTAATACCTACTGTATCTGAATGTAACCCAGGTTGAGCTACTTCTAAAAAGGTGCGAGTTAAATCCAAATCAAGTCACTTAACCCTCCATTGCCCCAGGTACAAATAAGTACTTGTATATAATATGTAAGCCGCATTGAGCCTGCCATGAGTGGGAAAGCGTGGGGTACAAATGTAATAAAAAATAAAAACTGTTACTCTTCACTGCCTAACCAACATCCCAAGCAATGTCTACCTGGGGCATGTGTGTGCGTTTGTCTGGATCTCGGTGCCTATGTGAGAGGCCTTGTGTCTTAGTCACAAAAGTCTGTCTGTTCCTCAAACTTGGTGCTGTGTATGATTTCTCATCTCTAAAAGCCTGTTTCTTCCCCTTCTCTCTTTATTACACAGGACCCGATTGTCAGGGTCAGTTTCCATCTCTTAAATTGTCCCTAATACTAAAAAAGGAAAGTAAATTCAGGCAACTTGAGCAGGCTTCTGCTTTTGCAAAAGTTTCTCATATTAAAGGAATGATTGTGACCCCCTTCCCTCCCCTGCTGCAAAGATACCACCTTTAAAAAAAGAAAAGCCAAGGAAAGGGTGCCAAGCCCTGGAATTCCTCAGCCACAGAGAGGGCAGCTTTGCAAAGTCAGTCCAGCAATACAAGCTGTGCCTGTGTTCCAGGGGCCAGGGGGCTGCAACATGTTTATGGAACCAGCACTCTCAGATTGCAGCACTCAATTAAAGATCATTATTATTGCAGCCGGCGGTGGAGGGGGGAGGAAAAAGGTCTGGCAGTGAATAAAGTCTCAGTTATGCTGCTCTTGCTGCCATTTAATGAGGGCTGTGAGGCGAAATCCTTGAAGAGGTAAAGTCAAATTCGCACCTCCAAGTCCCTGTCTGCTTCCTAGCAATCTGCACACCCAAGAAATGGCTTTTTGCTTGCAACTGTCTATGCAGTGCGTCAGGGACTGGGACTCCCAAGTAACAAGGTGTCAGATCAGCAGCTAATCCATCAGAAATCACTACCACAGAAGGTGGTGGGACCTGACAGTGCAAGTGGCCCTATGTCTGGTACTGTTAGAACAGAGCAGCCGCTGCCTCTAAGAAAGACCCACTTCTGTCTCTCTCAGGTCCCGATGATCAAAGGTAAACGCAGGCACTAGAGACCACCAGCAGCCTCATGATCATCAGGAAAACGGCGCCCAAGCAAGGCTTATTATTTATTTTATTTATTTGTTGCATTTGTATCTCATATTTTCCCACCTTTTTGCAGGCTCAATGTGGCTTACATGGGACCGTAATCGGCATTAACCGATTTCGGTATGAACAAATACAAGTTGCGATTAATATCAAGGTGATATTATGGTAGGGTGAGATACATGTAAGGTAAAGACAATTGGGGAGAACTTAGAGAGGGAAAGGAAGAGTTAGGATATGTCCATTATGATCTTTGATTAAGTTGTGTCGCAGATGTCCAGGTTTTTTATGTTGGGTCGGTGGGGTATGCCCTTCTGAGCAGTTCTGTTTTTAGTGCTTTCTGGAAATTCATGTGGTCGAGTGTGGTTTTTACTGCTTTTGGCAGTGCGTTCCACAATTGTGCGCTCAGGTAGGAAAAGCTGGAAGCGTAGGTGGATTTGTATTTGAGTCCTTTGCTGCTTGGGTAATGGAGGTTTAGTTATGATCTTGCTGATTTTATGATGTTTCTGGGTGGTAGGTCGATGAGGTCTGTCATGTATCCCAGTGCCTTGCCGTAGATGATTTTGTGAACTGTCGTACAGATTTTGAATGCAATACGTTCCTTAATTAGAAGCCAGTGCAGTTTTGCTCGGAGTGGTTTGGTGCTGTCAAAACGTGTTTTTCCATATATAAGCTGTGCTGCTGTGTTTTGGACGGTTTGAAGTTTCTTTATGATTTGTTCTTTGCATCCCGCATAGATTCCGTTACAGTAGTCTGCGTGGCTTAGCACCATTGATTGTACAAGGTTGCGAAATATTTTCCTCAGGAAGAATGGTTTCACATGTTTTAGTTTCCACATTGAGAGAAACATTTTCTTTATGGTGAGTTTAGCTTGGGACTCTAGTTGGAGGTTACGGTCGATTGTTACTCCGAGAATTTTCAGGCTGTCAGAAATAGGGAGGGTGTATCCTGGGGTGTTAATGTTTGTGGGTTTGTATGCGTTGTATTGGGATGAGATGATGAGACAGTGTGTTTTTTCTGTATTGAGTTTTAATTGGAATGCGTTTGCCCATGAGTTCATGATGTTTAAACTGAGCTTGATTTTATTGGTGATTTCTGCTAAGTCATGTTTGTAGGGGATGTATAGTGTGACGTCATCAGCGTAAATGAATGGATTAAGGCCGTGTGTGGATAAGGCTTAAATGAGCTCTGCTTGTATTCCGCTCTTATGAATAAAGAACAGCACTCTGATCATAGGGGCAGAATAGCGTCTTACCCTCCCCACTCCCACCCCATCAGTCAAGCATTTTTCTGCTGTTTTAACAAATTTTAATAATTTTGTATTATCCAAATATCTGAACGCCTCACTCATTGCTCCTTTCTATGGTTTATTTATGAACACGTTAAACTGTGCAAGTTCCAGTACAGACCCTTGGGACACTCTGCTTCCAGCCTTTTCGATTTGGATAACTAACCGTTTAGCCTGAAATGCACAATAGGCATCGTTATACCACTTAATGCTAGACACCAGCCCTTAGACATACAACGCAACATCTCTGAACAGCTCAGCACACGTTACACCACTCAGTAACACACACCAGTAGTCACTAAGTCATAAACCTAATTCTCAAAGTTCAACTACTTATTGAGAGAGGAGGGTGATCCGTATTCTACCTCTAGCAAGAGCGAATGAAGTTGTGCTACTACCTCAAGGGTTGGGGAAGAGGGGGATGGAATCACAGGTTGTGAGGGAGAACTGTCATCATTCTACCCCAAGATTGAGTAGTAATCCAGGCTGTGAGGAGAGGGTCAGCATATTAACCCCAGTCTGGACAAAGAGAAATAAGGGTCAGTAGCTTATTCCAAGGTTGTGGGAGGTGAATACATTACTCCCCAAAACTACTTGTAGAGTGGGGGGTGGGGGAGGCAGGGAATCAGACTTGTACTTCTCAGGCTGTGTGCACGGAGGGTGGTTCAGCACACAACTCACTGGCTCTAAGGGGAGGAGGGGGAGCTGGGAACGTTACTCAGAGGGGAGGAGGGGGAGCTGGGAACGTTACTCAGAGGGGAGGAGGGGGAGCTGGGAACATTACTCAGAGGGGAGGAGGGGGAGCTTGGAACGTTACTCAGAGGGGAGGAGGGGGAGCCGGGCATGTTACTCAGAGGGGAGGAGCGGGAGATGGGCATGTTACTCAGAGGGGAGGAGGGGGAGACAGGCATATTACTCAGAGGGGGGGGGAGATGGGCATGTTACTCAGAGGGGAGGAGCGGGAGACGGGCATGTTACTCAGAGGGGAGGAGGGGGAGCCGGGTTTGTTACTCAGAGGGGAGCTGGGAATGTGTTACTCAGAGGGGAGGAGGGGAGCTCAGCATGCTATTCAGAGGGGAAGGAGGGGAGCTCGACATGTTACTCAGAGGGGAGGAGGGGAGCCGGGTATGTTACTCAGAGGGGAAGGAGGAGAGCCGGGCATATTACTCAGAGAGGAGCCGGGCATGTGTTACTCAGAGGGGAAGAGGTGAGCCGGGCATATTACTCAAAGGGGAGCCGGGCATGTTACTCAGAGGGGAGGAGGGGAGCTGGGCATGTTACTCAGAGGGGAGCCGGGCATGTGTTACTCAGAGGGGAGGGGGGGAGCTCGACATGCTATTCAGAGGGGAAGGAGGGGAGCTCGGCATGTTACTCAGAGGGGAGGAGGGGAACCAGGCATGTTACTCAGAGGGGAGGAGGGGGAGCCAGGCATGTTACTCAGAGGGGTGGAGGGGGAGCCAGGCATGTTACTCAGAGGGGAGGAGGGGGAGCCGGGAATGTTACTCAGAGGGGAGGAGGGGGAGCTGGGCATGTTACTCAAAGGGGAGGAGGGGGAGCCAGGCATGTTACTCAGAGGGGAGGAGGGGGAGCCAGGCATGTTACTCAGAGGGGAGGAGGGGGAGCCGGGAATGTTACTCAGAGGGGAGGAGGGGACGCCGGGAATGTTACTCAGAGGGGAGGAGGGGGAGCCAGGCATGTTACTCAGAGGGGAGGAGGGGGAGCCAGGCATGTTACTCAGAGGGGAGGAGGGGGAGCCGGGAATGTTACTCAGAGGGGAGCTGGGCATGTTACTCAGAGGGGAGGAAGGAGAGCCGGGCATGTTACGCAAAGGGGAGGAGGGGAACCGGGCATATTACTCAGAGGGGAAGAGGGGAGCCGGGCATATTACTCAGAGGGGAGCCGGGCATGTGTTACTCAGAGGGGAGGAGGGGAGCTCGGCATGCTATTCAGAGGGGAGCTGAGCATGTTACTCAGAGGGGAGGACGGGGAGCCGGGAATGTTACTCAGAGGGGAGGAGGGGAGCTGGGCATGTTACTCAAAGGGGAGGAGGGGGAGCCGGGCATGTTACTCAGAGGGGAGGAGGGGAGCCAGGCATGTTACTCAGAGGGGAGGAGGGGGAGCCAGGCATGTTACTCAGAGGGGAGGAGGGGGAGCCAGGCATGTTACTCAGAGGGGAGGAGGGGGAGCCGGGAATGTTACTCAGAGGGGAGGAGGGGACGCCGGGAATGTTACTCAGAGGGGAGGAGGGGGAGCCAGGCATGTTACTCAGAGGGGAGGAGGGGGAGCCAGGCATGTTATTCAGAGGGGAGGAGGGGGAGCCGGGAATGTTACTCAGAGGGGAGCTGGGCATGTTACTCAGAGGGGAGGAAGGGGAGCCGGGCATGTTACGCAAAGGGGAGGAGGGGAACCGGGCATATTACTCAGAGGGGAAGAGGGGAGCCGGGCATATTACTCAGAGGGGAGCCGGGCATGTGTTACTCAGAGGGGAGGAGGGGAGCTCGGCATGCTATTCAGAGGGGAGCTGAGCATGTTACTCAGAGGGGGAGAGGAGCACAGCCTCTTAATCAGAAGGGAGAAGGGGAATCCAGCTGTGGTATGGTAAAAGGAGGGAGACTGACATATTGCACTGAGGTTCAGGCTAGAAGGAGGGAGCTCGACATGTAACCCTGAAGCTGTGGCAGGAGTGAAACCCTGAGGCTGTGGTAAGGCTGGAAGGATCACTATCCCTGGACTCTGGGAAGAGGGAAAATTAGGATACTATCCCCAGGCTGTGGGGCAGTGAAGGTTTCCTGACCCACCTTCAGTTTGTGAGGGTAGATGTGATCAGTGCATTAACCCACCCCAGGCTGTGACAGAAGAGGGATAGTTGGTGTGCTCCCAACTCCTTCCTCCCCGGCTGTGAGAGCAGCAATAGCACCTTACTCCCAGATTGCAAGCAGGTGGGGATGGTAAGTGACCAACCCCTTCCCCCCAGGAGTAAAGTGCATCACAGTCAGGAATAGGGGATGTTACCATTCTCCCTGGGGAAGGTCAGTGCATTATCCCCCAGGTGAGAAGAGGAGGTAACACATAAGCAGGAAATGACCAAAGAGTACGATGCATACAAGGCAGCCTTGTTCTCAGACAGGCCTAAGCACAAGGCGAGCATTATTCTGCAAGGAAGGCTTAGTGTTGCTACTTTACAGCGTCACATAAACCCACTGTGGCAGGAAATGCCGCCTGGTCACAGACTGTACTGGTGAGAGGAAGCCAAGAGAAGGGGGGACGCTAAAAGTAGTCTGTCTGTAAATTTATGAGAACCTCCATTCAGCAGTGGAACTGATGCACAGCCCCAGCAAGCCCAGCACCTCTCCCCAAAGCACTGAATGATCGTCTGGCACGTGTATGACTGCACCAGGCAGGGCAAAACCTACTTTTCCCAGCATTCTTCTGCAGCACATCAGTCAGGCTAAGGGAGGCCGAGCCCAGCAACTCATTCCTCAGGGTATGACAGCTCCAGACTTTCAGATCCAGCTGACTGTGGGGAGCGACATTCCTGCAAAGAGAAGTAATACAGCAGTTTGTCCCCTCCTCCAAATTCACATACTACTGAAAACAGGACATAACCCCCCCCCCCCCCCACACACACACACACACACACTCTGGACAAACTACACAGACTGAAAAAGAGTGTAAATCCACCCCACTTATCCTTCCAGACTAATGCTATAATCCTCTCCTCCCTTCGGAAACCTTACAGAATGGGGAAGGCTAACATTCCTCGACTCTAATTCAATTTAACAGTCTGAGTAAAGGCTACAAATCTCTCTCATCACATTCCTTACAAAGTGGGGGGCTACGAATACCCTTATCACATTCCTTGCAATTGGGGGGGCTGTGAATCCCCTCATCACAACCCTTGCAACTGGGGGGGCTGTGAATCCCCCTTACAAGCGAGGGGGCTATGAATCCCCCTTACAAGTGAGGGGCTATGAATCCCCTCATCACATCCCTAATAGAGTGGGGGGGCTATGAATACCCCCCTCATGTCCCTTACAGAGTGGGTTGGGGGCTATGAATCCTCTCATCACAAACCTTACACAGTGAAAGGAGGAGGGCTAGGAAGCCCCCTTTTCACATATCCCTTACCACTTAGGGGGAGGTATGTTTCTGCCTTTTTAAGTCCTACATTTGCTGAGACCCAGAACACTTATAAGCTAAGATAAGGGAACAAACGCTTTAAAGGTCCTTACAAAATGAGGCTTTCGTTCCAGAAAAGTTCGGAGCTTCCATTTTGCTTTCCTGTCTTTTTGGTTTCACTGGAGAGGCCATCCACCGTCACTTCCACATACAAACTTATTTTTGAGTGCCGACCATGAGTTCTGGGCTTTGCTGACACCACTGAGCAGAAGAGAGAGATCGATCAGTGCTGGAAAGATAAACGTTAAACAGTAGGATGTGTCCAGAGGCTGCGTACAACTCTTCAGGACAGATCCTTCTCAAACCCACACACCCACACCCTGCCTAAGATCCTGTGAAAAGCCAAAACGCTGAAGACCCCACCACCAGGACGCAATTCTCCCTAGAATTCAACCAGAAATCATCCCCCCGCCAAAGCCCAGCAGTGCACATGATTCCAGGATCATCACCGAGCAACTACAAGCCACATCTCCTGACCCTGAGACACAGAGATGTCACTGTTCAGCCACACAGTCAATGTACAAGATTTAGATATTTTCAAATCAGATATAAATTCAGCACTACTGAATATCTCTGTCAGATGTTTCAAGTTTATACACATAATTTGTACATTTAGCAGCTGAATATCACATCTAAAATGCAGACGTTATACATCTAGACAACAGATTTTAGGTGGGCCTAGGCAACAAGTGGGTGGGCACCAAAAGTATTCTCCCCCTCCTTCACCACCAAAAAAAAAATCTCAGCTGGTGGGAAAACTCTTCTTTCCACCTTGGCAGTCTGCAGCAGGCATGCACTGAAAATTGAGCATGTGCAGGTTCCGGTATCATGGACAGTAGCATTTGCATAACCATCAAGGGGAAGTCTTCAGCTGGCGGAACCTGGGACCCTCAGCAGTTACCTCTAAACATGTGCTACTGTTGGGTGGGCCTGAGCCATAAGTGGGTGGGCCCCGGCCCACCTGTGGCTACGCCACTGATAGGTGGCACCACCCACTTTTCAGATAGATACATGGGCCACAATGATCTTTCTTTAGAAAGCACTAATGTGGTGGACCCCTCATCGATCATTTACCCTTGGCTGTCTATTAAAATGCTTTATTACATATTGTGCTGACGTTGCAAGTAGTATACCATGCCATACTTTGTATTGTTATTTGAATATTTTTACTGCTGTAATTGCCCATTGCTCATGTTTGATTTATTCTTACTGTACACCGCCTTGAGTTAATTCTTTCATAAAGGCGGTAAGACCTAATAAATAAATAAAATAAATACATTTACATGCTTTAGAATATGGACCTCAGAAACATAAACACATTGGATATTAACAGGCGGGTTTTCGAAAGAGAAGGACGCCCATTTTTCGAACAGTTGATGGGGTGTGCTTTAAAATTCATACAACCCCTAAAGTGTTTTGTGTTTTTCTGGATTCTTCGTTGAATTTTCAAAAACAAGTTAATTATGTAGTACAAAAATCTTTTTTAAATTGCGACAGTTGCACTTGGTTTGCTCCTATTTTTTTCATCAACATTTTAAAGTGCTCGTTCAATCTACTGTTTTGTCCTTGTTGGACTATTGCAACTCCATTTATTCTGGATTTCAGCAAAACTCATGCGGAAACTTCGATCCGTAGTACAAAACACAGCTGCGAGGATCATATATCAGGGCTCAAGATATGATTATATTACTCCTTTGTTTCTGGATCTACATTTTGGCTCCCTGTGGATTCTACGTGTTTAGTTTAAGTTGTGCTGTCTGGTTTTTAAGACTTTGCATGGGGATGTGCCTGAGAATTTCCCTAATTAGGATGTTGGGCAGACAGATTGGAAATCGTAATTATGATCGATCAATTAGGTGTATAAATGGGTGGATTAAAGATCTTATTGTTATTGTGTGGTTGAAACTTGGAATTTATTACCATCAGACATTTGCTGAACTTAACTTTTTCATAAAGCTTCAAAGAAGGCGTAGTTTTTTTAAAACATTTTGACAGAATAATGTATGTTAGATTTGGTAAGATATATTTTGTTTAGGGTGCACATTTAACACGTGTTCATGTTCATAAACTAAAATTAGACAAAGCGATGGGGCCTGATGGGAAACATCCGAGGGTAATGAAGGAACTCAGAGATGTTCTGGTGGCACCGCTGTCTGACATCTTCAGTGCTTCCTTAGAGGCTGGAGTGGTCCCAGAGGACTGGAGAAGGGCTAATGTGGTCCCTTTGCACAGGAGCAAAAGTCTGGAGGAGGTTGGGAATTACCGACCTGTCTGTCTGACCTCAGTGGTGAGTAAACTAATGGAAACACTTCTACAGCAGAGGATCGTGAGGTTTCTCAAATCGAATGGACTGCAGGACCCAAAGTAACATGGCTTCTCTAGAGGCAGGTCATGTCAGACAAATCTAATTGATTTCTTTGACTGGGTGACCAAACAGTTGAACGTGGGAGGAGCTCTAGATGTGTACTTGGATTTTAGCAAAGCTTTTGACACGGTTCCGTACAGGCAACTGATAAACTGAGTGCCCTCGGTATGGGACCTAAAGTGACTGACTGGTTCAACAACTGGTTTCTTCACTCAATGTTATCAATAGAAATCAAACAAAATAAATAAGATGATACCTTTTTTATTGGACATAACAATACATTTCTTGATTAGCTTTCGAAGGTTGCCCTTCTTCCTCAGATCGGAAGGGCAACCTTCGAAAGCTAATCAAGAAATGTATTAAGTTATGTCCAATAAAAAAAGGTATCATCTTATTTTCTTTTCCATGTTTTATTTTGTTTGATTTCTATTGATAACCTTAAGAGTGGACTAACACGGCTACCACACTCCTTCACTCAATGTGTAATTAAACTCAGGAATTCATTGCCAGACGGCTTCCTAAAGGAAAAGTCCATAGACCATTATTAAATGGACTTGGGGAAAATCCACTGCTATTTCTGGGATAACCAGCATAAAATGTATTGAACTTTTTCACGATCTTGCCAGGTATTTGTGACCTGGATTGGCCACTGTTGGAAACAGGATGCTGGGCTTGATGGACCTTTGGTCTTTCCCAGTATGGCAATACTTATGTACGTATGTATTCACTCCCACCCTAGCTGGGATAATATTTAACCATCTTTCTGACCTCATCTGTACCTTTCTTTAAATGAGTCACCTTATTTTCTAACTCCTCTTACTCTCTTACCTATCTATATGTTCCATCTTTGCTTATACCCTACACTGTCAATAAAAATGTTATGTTACGTACTGTTGATATTGTAAGTAGTATACTATGCCGTACTTTGTATTGTTATTTGAATGTTTTTACTGCTGTAATTGTCTGTTGCTCATGTTTGATTTATTCTTATTGTACACTGTTTTGAGTGAATTCCTTCAAAATGGCAATAAATAAATCGTAACAAATAAAATAAATGAACTTGCATTAAAAATTTTAACCCACATTAACGACAGGACTCTCTCCTTCAACCAGAACAATCCAGCGTTTCTCCCTTTCACAGGCTCACCTGGGCTGCAGACATACTGCTGGGTTCTGGGTTGGCCCTGCTGCTGTGCTCCCAAGGCTGCCAAGCATTGTGGGGAAGATGGAGTCATGCACCAGCGACGCGGAGGTATGAGTCCGAGGTACTTCGGGACTGGGGCAAGATAGAAGAGGCTCTAGGAAGCAGAAGAGGTGGCCCACTGAAGTAAAAGGCTGTTCCCTCTCTCCTTCTACCTGCCCCTCTAGGGGACCCTCTGACTTTGCCTTTAGCGCTGTAGAACTGAAGGCATGCTGCTTCTTTCAGCTGCTGGAAGCTTCTCTCTTTAGCGCCTCATCTCCTCTGACAGAGCTTTCTGCTTCTGGCTGGGCCGCTATAGAGGGAGGCTTCTGGCAGCTGAAAGAAGAATGCCTGCAGTAATAAGGGCAAAGTCGTAGGGCCCAAAAGGTGCAGATAGAAGAGAGAACATGGATTTGGGAGGGGGGGCAATGATTCGAGAGAAAGAGAATGGGGATTGCAGGGAGGGGGATAAGGTTGTGGGTCAGGAGTACAGAAAGATTTGGGGGGGGGGGAGAAAGAATAAATGGGGACCACAGTGGAGGGGGGAGGGTTTGGGGTTCAGGAGCACAGGAAGATTTGCTGAGAGAAAAAGCAGAGAGAGAGAAATAGGGGATGGAAAAAACAAAGGAGGTGGTGCCCATGGAGGGGAGGGGAGAGAAGAGAAGATGCCCATGGAGGGGAGCAAGCGATTCTCACTTTCGAGCTGGAGCTAGGCAGGTAGGCAGCCATTTTGCTGGATGATGTCACATTCCAACAATAAGTTACTTTTAACCAAATATTCAAAGACATGAGAAGTTAAGTCGGTGAAGCAAATAATCATTGGTTAAAGTTAACCCAATAAAGGCTATCAACTATGGAACAACAAGTCTTTCAAGCAGACTCACCCAGTTAAACCACCTTGACTCCAATCCCTCCTCTCCTTTTAACCGGCAGACTAATAGCCAGACACGAAGAAAGCTAGTCACCAGCGCAGGAAATTTAAAAGACTCAGGAAAGATGTCAGGAAGTATTTTTTCACGGAGAGGGTGGTAGACGCTTTGAATGCCCTCCCGCGGGAGGTGGTGGAGATGAAAACGGTAACGGAGTTCAAACATGCGTGGGATATGCATAGAGGAATCCTGTGCAGAAGGAATGGATCCTCAGAAGCTTAGCTGAAATTGGGTGGCGGAGCAGGTGAGGGGAAAAGGGGTTGGTGGTTGGGAGGCTAGGATAGGGGAGGGCAGACTTATATGGTCTGTACCAGAGCCGATGATGGGAGGCGGGACTGGTGGTTGGGAGGCGGGAAATACTGCTGGGCAGACTTATACGGTCTGTGCCCTGAAAAGGACAGGTACAAATTCAAGGTAAGGTATACACATATGAGTTTGTCTTGGGCAGACTGGATGGACCATGCAGGTCTTTTTCTGCCGTCATCTACTATGTTACTATGTTCTGTTAACTTCTTCACATTAACTGGACAAATATTTTCCATATAAATTCCATAATGCACTTATCACATTTAAATATACATAAAAAGGAAACAGATTTAGGAAAAAGATGGAAAAAAAAAAGATGTGAAAGAGTAAACAAAAAATATCAAAAATTAACACTGCTGTTTCCTGACCAACAAAAATCACCATCTGCCCCCTAGAGGCCCTCAGCTAAATTGCAAGAGAAAAATGATTTATTCCCAGGACCACAAATGAATCATTTCCTAAAGTCTAAGGAAAGGAGTGGGACTTGATAAACCGCCTTTCTGTGGTTTTTTTCAACTACATTCAAGGTGGTTTACATAGTATATACAGGTACTTATTTGTACCAGGGGCAATGGAGGGTTAAGTGACTTGCCCAGAGTCACAAGGAGCTGCTATGGGAATTGAACCCAGTTCCCCAGGATCAAAATCCACTGCACTAAAGACAGCAACACACAAGAAAGGTAGCTAAATTAAGAAATTTAGATACTAAATTAGTGCTGGGGTGGGCTTGAGTGAGTAACACAGTTATGAAATGCACTGCCGCGCAACTTAAAAACGATTTACGAACTAACCAACTTCCGCAAACTACTGAAGACCCATTTCTTTAATAAGGCATACCACACAGATCAACAAATGTGAACATACACCACTCCTCCACATATGTTCAGAACTGTCTTATAATATCTGCTTGTTATGTTACTATCATGTTTCATCATTATCATGTTACCCAAGATCCTTCTGCAACACTAAATGTCTATTTTCTTATATATTTCCACCATTCATGACGTATTGTAAGCCACATTGAGCCTACAAATAGGTGGGAAAATGTGGGATACAAATGCAATAAATAAAATAAACAGAACTTGCCAAAGATATAGCAATAATTTAAAAAATATAAGATCTATGTAGGAAACTGAGTTTGGTGGCTCGCAAGTGTATTATGCAATGCTGGACCTCCATGGAGGCACCTGCCTACTGGCACTGGAGGAATCAAGCACATCTTCCGGCCTCGTGGGAAGCCCGAGATGCAAAAAGGTCAGCCAAATGTAAAAAGCAATTCCTCCAGATTTGGGCCCCGTATATACGAATGCTGAGCCCTAGAGGGAGAAGTTTGCTGGTCAACACCTGTTAAGTACTGTGGAGATCTATCAGAGGCTCTTGAGAATACTTTGTTAAATACAAGGGAGAGTGGGTGGGAGGGCAGTGGGGCGGTGAGGGGGGGTTAGGGAGGGTGGGAAGAAGGGGGAACAATAAGATCAAAAAGGAATTGACAGTTTAATGGGTGCAAGGAAGGTAAGACGGGAACAGATGCACCATGCGATTACAAAAGTGCTCTTAACAGGGGAGAGGTCTATTGGTGAAGGGCTATCAGACACAAGGCCCTTTACTGCTCGCAATGCTTTATATTGAATTGTAGAATGACTCCTGTAATAGGCCACCATTTGGACTGTCGTTACACCCACTTTATATATTGATCAGTTTATTGTATAGACTCAATCACAAGGGGAATAAAACATGGGGGAGGGGGGGGGGGTTAAAATTAAAAAATTTGAGGACTGTCAGCAATATTATACATCTGTTTATTTTTGCTATGCTCCAGCTTTGAAATACTAAGAATGTTTTGTAACTGTTGTGCAAAAGCAAAATTGTGATGTCTGATTTGTCATCAATAAAACACTGAAACATAAAAAAATATAAGAACATCCATACCGGGGCAGACCAATGGTCCATATAACCCAGTATCTTGTTTCCAACAGTAGCCAATCCAGATCACAAGTACTTGGCAGAAACCCAATTATTAGCAACATTCCATGCTACCAATCCCAGGGACAGAAGTAGCTTCCCCATGTCTGTCTCAGCAGCAGACTATGGACTTTTCCTCCAGGAACTTGTCCAACCCTTTTTTAAACCCAGATACACTAACAGATATTACCACATCCTCCAGCAATGATTTCCAAAGCTTAACTATCGGTTGAGTGAAAACAATACTTCCTCCTATTTGTTTTAAAAGTATTTCCATGTAATTTCATTGAGTGTTCCCTAGTCTTTATACTTTTTGAAAGAGTAAAAAAAATTATTTCATTTCTACTTGTTCTTCACCACTCAGGATTTTGTAGATATAGAGGTGCATTTTCAAAGCATTTGGACTTACAAAGTTCCATAGTAACCTATGGAACTTTGTAAGTCTAAGTACTTTGAAAATGAGCCCCATAGTAATATAGCAAATGATGGCAGATAAAGACCTGAACGGTCCACCCAATCTGCCCAACAAGATAAACTCATTTTACATGGTATGTGATCTCAACCATATCTCTCCTCAGCCATCTCTTTTCCCAGCTGAAGACATAACCTCTTTAGCCTTTCCTCATATGAGAGGAGTTCCATCCCCTTTATCATTTTGATCGCGCTTCTTTGAACCTTTTCTAATTCCACGATATCTGTTGTTAACAGGGTACAAACTATATTGCAATGATAGTGTGGGCGAAATTGGATGCGGGGGTTGCACTATATGTTAAAGAGGGAATTGAGTCAAACAAATTAAACATTCTGTATGAAAGAGATGCAGAGTGGATAGAAATTTCAGGTGCGAAGGGAAGGAATGTACTTTGGCACTCTACTGGAGGCTGTCACCCTAATGCAGGATTCCTGAGCTCAGCATTCACTCACCCTGTCTACAACAAGCCACTGCATTTTCTTCATATTAATCACTTAGATGAGCAACAGTATTAACAGCCTTGAAGGATAATTTATAGTGTGGCTTGGACAGGGAAGGAGCAGCTGCTGTGTTGAAATCTATCAGCTGCTTTTCATACTGTGAATCATAAGGATACTCAAGCCAGCTCCACAACCTTAGCATAGTTTAAATGGGGTGATGAGGTAAGTCAGCTCCTTGGTTGCTCTCTTTTGTCCTTTCCGTTGTTAAATATGTAGATTAAACCTTTATGTTTCCCCCTTCATCTTCCTTATCTATTCACATACTTTGGATTCAGACACAAGCACTGCTTTTAGCTCTGAAGAGTGTACCAATTATCTCTTGTTCTATCAGGCTGCACATCTACAGACTCCTGACGCAGACGGAAAAAAGTCGAAACACGGCACCGTAGTGAGTCTTAGTGTTGGGCACTAGTCTCCTGGTCTCTCGTTGTTGAAAAGAGCCTCATACACCCTACTCCTTTGTGCTCTCCCACTCGATTATTAGAAGACACATACCCTTTGTAGGAAATGGTAATTTCTTCCAATTTCTTTGGGGGTAGATTACAATGATCATATTACCTAAATGGTCATATTTCACGCAACACCTTCCTCTTATATTAAAACCTAAAGTCTTACAAAATTGGAAGACCACCATTCAGCGTTTTCTTTGGGGAGAGAAGAAACCAAGACTAAAGCATTACTCAACTACAGCTTTTGAAAAAGGACGGTAGCTTAGGCCTCCCAAATATTACAGCGCATTGTGGCACTTGTCATTTGCATTATATAAGAGACTGGTTTTTCGATACCTCATAATTCTGTGATGTAAAATTGGAAAAACCACACTTAATTCATGCTAAGTATAATTTATCGTTACGTCCATTACGATGGGCTTGGACTTTGCTGAAGAAGCGCTTTGGTCTTCAATCACACTGCTCAATTTATTTACCACTCCTAAGCAATGCTGTCTTTACCCGTGGAGATGTCCAATTATTCTTATAAAAGTTGGAGTAATAATGGGCTGAAGATGTCAATTAGTGGAGGAGGATGAGGTTACTCTGTTGGATGATGATACTGGAAAATATGTCACAAAACGCCTAGCCACCTGCCTGGGGTTACCCTGCGGCACTTAGGAGGGTCTATCCCCAGCAATGCTGAGGTCCGCCTGCACCTGCCGCTTGTCCTCTACACTAGCACCCTCCTCCCACCAAATGGGTCACAACCGCCTCTGGGCAAGTCTCCCGCTCTCAAATTATCCCCAGTGATTTCTAGGTTACTGGAGCCAGACTCCCAGTGGTCGCACAGTTCCCAGAAAGCACTCACAGACCCAACACACAAACTACCAGGATTCTTTATCAATCCAGACAGGCAGAACGAACAAACAAGTGTGTTTATTCTCAGAACTTGGAACAGTGGACAAAAAATGTGCATTTAAGTAACTGAAAAATGGATCAATTAGAAAACTAACTAAACCTTTGCATACTTCCTAGAAAGTATCTGGGGAGAGCTCTCTCTCTTCTCCCGGGCTAAAACTGAAGCAACAGCCAGCATCTGG
The DNA here is from genome assembly GCF_901765095.1 of Microcaecilia unicolor. NCBI lineage: Eukaryota > Metazoa > Chordata > Amphibia > Gymnophiona > Siphonopidae > Microcaecilia > Microcaecilia unicolor. The sequence goes on along the minus strand of NC_044035.1, from coordinate 360,661,399 downwards.
TGGGTAATTTCAAACTCCAGGCCAATCAGAGCCCAGAACACTCAAGTTTCAAATAAAAACTGGTTACATCACTACAAGCACTTCCTATTATCTGTGTGACAACTAAAAGAAAGAGAAGTTAGTCCTCTGTTACAGCTTTAAGCATAAACTTACACCATCTGCTGGAGAAACTAAAGAAATACACTTCAGAATTAATTTAGGCAGGAGAATATCCAATACATTTTACAGGCTTAAAAACACTGTTTCTTCACAACATACTTAAATCCCCCCCTCCCCCGTGGAGAATGGTATTCATACTTGCAACTTAGACATTATGTACATTCTTTAAGGAAAATATATAGTGCTGATTTTCAAAAGAATGCTCTTTTGATGAATATTGGCCTCTCCCTGCTGTTACTAAGAGCTTGAAGGGTTGATATTATGAGGGACTTAAAAGCCTACAGGAAATGGACCCTTTACAACAGATTGTCAACCTGTGGAATCATGATTTTGCAACTTATTCTGTGGATTCTCTGCGGACGGAGAGACTTTCGGTGGAAACAAGAGGGAGAAAAGTTAAGAAAACATTTCTTAAAGTAAGGTCTTCTTATTTGGATACATTGATTTTGAGAAAAAGGCTAAAAATATAAAAATAAAACTTTATAACAGTAATTAATGGGAGGTGGAGGTTTTTCACATGGTAGATGCCTGTTGCCTAGAAAATTGACAAGGCACAGGCATTGCTGAAGTCTTTTCCTCCATTTTTAAAGGTGGCAAAGGTGTTTACCTTATACGTTTAGTGAAACTAATACACAGACTTATAATACAGGTTGGTTTAGATACACTGACTATGCAAGCTCATTCTGTCTTATTGAGTAATCGAAGTTTAATGGTATCTTAGCTATGGGATAGCTTTTGTGTTTGTATACATGTGACAAAGTTGGGGACTGCGAGGAAGGATGGGGGGATAAAAGACATAGATATACTATGTATTGCCCCATCCTTGGCCACCTTTAAATCTAGACTGAAAGCCCACCTCTTTAACATTGCTTTTGACTCGTAACCACTTGTAACCACTCGCCTCCACCTACCCTCCTTTCCTCCTTCCTGTACACACTAATTGATTTGATTTGCTTACTTTATTTTTGGTCTATTAGATTGTAAGCTCTTTGAGCAGGGACTCTCTTTCTTCTTCTATGTTTGTGCAGCGCTGCGTAAGCTTTGTAGCGCTATAAAAATGCTAAATAGTAGTAGTAATATACTACTTTTTCTTGCTAATTGTACATGTTGGCATTTATGTCTGTTGCATGTTATTTTGATTTATTGTTATCTATTGTTGAAGCATTGATTTCAATAAAATATATTTGACTATAAACCTTTTATGTTGCATAGATTTCATCTATTTGCTAGTGAGCCTTGATAGACCCTGGTTCAATGTTTGCAAACCATTAACTCCTATTTGACCAACATTAATCTGTGGCTAAAGAAACACAGCTTTGGGCCAATCCTGGGAAATCTGAGGTTTACTGTAGGGCACGGCTCTTGCAAATGCTGTCACCAGTTTCACCTGGGAGATTTCAGGGTCTTTTGGGATGAACGACCAGATTTCCACATTTTTTTTTCCAATTTGATATGACTTTAGCAAATCTGCTGTTTGTTTCATCCAAAGAAGTTGGCCAACCCTTTCATTATTGCCTACTGTTAACTACTGTAACTGTCTGCCTGTGGGTCTCCCATGGAACAGCCCTAAGGAACCACAACAGGTAGGAAATACTGAAAACTGGGATCATATTTCTCCTGTACGTAAATTTACATCTAATGGTAGGCAGACAGTGCAATTCCATAAACTTCTACTTCTAGTGTTTGGTTTGACATCCACTCACTTTTGGAAGAAAATTCAACCAGACCTGCCATCCATAACCTCAGGTCTTCAAAAAAAGCCTCGATATTTGTTTCTAATACATTTATTTATGCTGATGTGATATACATGCCTTCTTCCTGGGCAGAAGAAGTAGACAAGAGATCTGACCGAAGACATTCACAATACAGTTATGAAAGGGAAAGAACTACAGATACGTGATTTCAATATATGCCAGGTTTCACTGGAACATCCTGGCTTTGGTGTCATGTAGAAGATGGAGAACCTGGATTCTCTACTGTAATTTGTAACAGCACCAACGAAGGAGGGAGCAATACTGGACCTGGTGCTTATGTATGGAGAGAAATCATACAGTTATGTCCCAAACAATATTGTATATTCAGCAGGAAATCATTTCAAACTCATATTTAAATATATCCAGCAAATATTTCTCAGAGTTTTATAGATATACTTATAGGGATTATCAGATTTCTATGCATCACGCAGCCATCCGAACAATAATGTTCTATCGTTTTTTCTTTTCAACGAAATGGCGCGGTGCAAATCCTCATAGAATCCCACTATTTTCACTCAAATATTTTAATTAGTTTCATCCAAAAAGGGTTTTCTCAAAATTTCTTAAAGATTGCAACTTATCTTTAATGGCAGCAGCATAAAGTTATCAGGAACCTCCGCCGACATGGCCAAGTTTCGCTGTACGCTTTATCAAGGAGGAGGCTCACTGCAAACCATCAACATAAATAAAGATAGAGATTAGACTATTTTTATAAAGGGATTCCATAAAATCTTAAACTTTAAAATAAGTAAAGTATAATATTTACCGTTGTAGCTTTCATAACGTTCCTGCATCAACAAAATGGCCGCGGCATCTAAGCACACGCCTCCCTCTTAAATAGGCTACAGCTGATCAAAGAGAGGAACTCCAGGATTGGATAGACACCCAACAGCAGCAACCAATCAAATTAGATCAGTGACCACCAGTCTATCTCAGAATTCAAACCGTCAGGATACAAAGATTTAAGTTGAAAAATCCCCAGAGGTTTAAGGATGCAAAAAGCACCATCTTTGTTTACATATGATGATGGCTTTATGAAGAAATGGAATGCGATATTGAATAAGTGCAGTAGGGATCTAATGCTACTGATTGTGGAAACTACAGCAACAGTAGAACAGGATTTAAAATCAAAAGTATCCTCCATGTCGGATGTATTAAAAATAAATACACCAGCAGAAGAATATTCAAGATCTATGGCCGATCTTACTGCCAAATTAAAATTAACTAAAGAGTCTATTCGCCAATTTAAAATAAAAAAATTCAAACGGGATGAAAGAGACTATGCCTCTAATCAAATCTATTTTTGGATGAACAAGGATCGTTTCTCTAGAACAACAGCAGAAACGGTATTTATGGGTAATACGAGCGATAGCGATTCTAGTGGGGAAGATAGAAGAACTTTCCAGTCTGGAAGAAACCAGGCATCCTCTGACGGCCATCGCCCTTTTTACAGGGGCCGTCGGGGGAGACAAACTCGATTTCAAAATCAGAGGAATCAAGAAGATGTGTCAGGCTCGGGCAGATACTATCAGACTCGAGCCCGCACCAATCAGATTCAGCAATAATAAATGTTTCATCTTATGAACTTTCGGTTGGTCAGGAACAGCTACTAAATTTGGGACTTGGCTTTGTTCCATCAGCTAAATATGATCCCTTTTTGATGCGAGTTTCGCTATATAAATTCTTTAGGAAATTACATTTAAAAAATTTTTTTCTACTGAATCCATCGCTTCCTGATAGCTCCTTAGTTCATCCTAAATCTACATGGATGCCTTTGGAGAATTTGGATCCGTCAGTAATAGCTTTTCAAAGATGCATCTTGAATGATTTGGTACAACTAGAGATTACATATAAGCATACGGCTCCCATTTTTAATCTCCCCAAAGTTCAGTCTGAAGCCCTAATCCAATTACAAAATCAGCGTGAAACCCTAATAGTGCGGGCAGATAAAGGAGGGGCTGTAGTTCTCTGGGAAACTAGCAAATACCTGTCAGAGAGCTATCGACAATTAAATGAAGCTGAGACCTATGAAGTGCTTTTGATGGACCCTTTACCAGAATTACAACGTTCAATTAAGATCCTTGTTGAGGAAGGGACTGCTGCTGGTATGTTAACGTCGCGAGAAGCTCGTTTTTTATATTCAGAATATCCAAACACTCCTAGGATATATTTTCTCCCGAAAGTACATAAAAATATTATTAATCCACCTGGTCGCCCGATTGTGGCATTATGCAATACTATTTTGGAACCACTTTCGATATTATTGGATGTTTTTTTGAAACCAGCTGCTCAACAAGTGAAATCATATTTAAGAGATACAACTGATTTTCTCTGCAGTCTTCAAGATGTTAATCTTGGGGACTGTTCCATCTTTGTTACAGTAGATGTTACTTCTTTATATACTGTTATTCCACAGGATGCAGCTTTAAATATCATCCACGAAATATTGGACCAACGTTCTACTTTTCATCGGATTTCTACTGAAGTCCTTATGAAACTGGCTCATTTGGTTATTGAGAAGAACTATTTCTTTTTTCAAAAACAATTTTTTATACAAAAATCAGGTATAGCAATGGGAGCCACGTTGGCTCCTTCTGTGGCAACGCTATATCTAGCCAAATTTGAGGAGCAGATGATTTATACATTACAGGAATTCAATAATATCTCTTATTGGAAACGTTATTTGGATGATATTTTTTTCATTTGGGAAGGTTCAGAGACATCTTTGTTACATTTTATGGATATATTGAACTCTTTACAGAATAATTTGAAGTTTACATTTCACTATCATCATCAAAGTTTGGAATTTTTGGATGTTTGGATTTTTAAAACATCCAATCAAATACATACTACTGTGTTTCAGAAACCTACCTCTCGAAATACCTTGCTACATTTTTCTAGTTTTCATCCTTATCATCTTAAAACTAGTTTACCTATAAGTCAATTTTTAAGAATCAGGAGAATATGCTCTGAATTGGGTACTTTTGAGGATCAAGCTAGAAAATTGATAAAGAAATTTATAGATAGAGGTTATCCAAAATCAGTGGTTAGAAAAGCTTATTTGCGAGCAAAATTCTCCAATAGGGACTTACTGTTACAATATCGTGCTATTGATTCAGAGGATAAACTTACTGTTGTTCTCCCTTACTCTCCATTGAGTTCTAATATTTTAAAAAGTATTCATCAACACTGGCAGGTGTTACAGATATATGACTGTTTTTCACATCATCCGATTGGGGCTTACAAACGTAGTAAAACCTTAGGAGAGTTATTATCATATAAAAGACTGGATTATGAATGTACTAACTCCTCTATTGTAGGCCATTCAAAATGTGGAGCATGCCAGTGGTGTGCTACCACTATTGAAGGTGTACTTTGGCGACATTCAGATGAGTCTCGACCGATTTATGCTAGATCAAACACTAACTGTTTAACGAATAATGTGATATATGTTATTATTTGTCCCTGCCATAAGATATATGTAGGGAGATCTAGCAGACCTATTAAGGTGCGTCTGAATGAACATAAGTCTCGTATAAAGCATCAAGTGCTTTCAGCACCTTTAGTTCAACATTGGTTAGAATTTCATCATTCATTTACAGACCTCAAATGGAGAATTATTGATCACATTTGTGCGGGATGGGAGGGTGGTAATATTGGTCAACTATTAAATTTTAAAGAGCAAAGATGGATTTTTCAACTTAAATCTTTGTATCCTGACGGTTTGAATTCTGAGATAGACTGGTGGTCACTGATCTAATTTGATTGGTTGCTGCTGTTGGGTGTCTATCCAATCCTGGAGTTCCTCTCTTTGATCAGCTGTAGCCTATTTAAGAGGGAGGCGTGTGCTTAGATGCCGCGGCCATTTTGTTGATGCAGGAACGTTATGAAAGCTACAACGGTAAATATTATACTTTACTTATTTTAAAGTTTAAGATTTTATGGAATCCCTTTATAAAAATAGTCTAATCTCTATCTTTATTTATGTTGATGGTTTGCAGTGAGCCTCCTCCTTGATAAAGCGTACAGCGAAACTTGGCCATGTCGGCGGAGGTTCCTGATAACTTTATGCTGCTGCCATTAAAGATAAGTTGCAATCTTTAAGAAATTTTGAGAAAACCCTTTTTGGATGAAACTAATTAAAATATTTGAGTGAAAATAGTGGGATTCTATGAGGATTTGCACCGCGCCATTTCGTTGAAAAGAAAAAACGATAGAACATTATTGTTCGGATGGCTGCGTGATGCATAGAAATCTGATAATCCCTATAAGTATATCTATAAAACTCTGAGAAATATTTGCTGGATATATTTAAATATGAGTTTGAAATGATTTCCTGCTGAATATACAATATTGTTTGGGACATAACTGTATGATTTTGATATACAGTCCCCACATAGGTCTATTGAGGTGATTTAAATGCAGAGTATCTATGTATGGAGAGAGCATTTCTGATGTTCTGATCGCCAGATGATCTGAGGACATGAGGGAGAAGGTACATTCAAAAACAGAGGTCCTAGATGTCAGAAAAACTAACACGTGAAGAGAAGGGAATGTATCTAGAATCCACTGGACTGCAGGACCCGAGGCAGCATGGTTTCCCTAGAAACAGGTCTTGTCAGACAAACCCAATTAATTTCTTTAACTGGGTAACCAGAGAGATGGATTCAGGGAGAACGCTAGATGTGGTGTATGCACTTAGATTTTAGCAAAGCCTTTGACACAGTTATTCAGAATTAAGGCCAGAGCCAGACAGACTTCCAAGCTTTGTGTCCCACAAACAGTACAAGAAAGATGAAGATAAAATCTGCATATCGTACATCACATGTTACGAGTGAGGGTGCTCTGCATCTCAGGGGGAGGAGGGGAAGACATCTTAATGTTGAAATTATCAAGTTAACCAAAATGAAATTATCAAGTTAACCAAAAGTATTGCTAACAGTGGAGGGGCATTTTCAAGAGGGTGTCCAAGTCAGAATGTCCCAAATAGATGTCCATCTCACATGTATTGCTGAACAAGATACAACCTGATCAAAAATAACTGAGATGGGCGTCCATGAACTGGAAACGTCCAGTATAAACATCCATTCTATAAACTGAAACATCCAAATTTTGAATGGGGAAAAACAAAGATATGGAAATCTGTATAGCAGCATTCCTAGAAATCAGCCAGACAGATGTCCACGCAGAGCAAAGTCAGCCTAGTGGTCAGTGCAGTGGACTGTAAACCAAGGGACCCACTAACTCTCCCTCCAGGAACAGAAAAATACCTACTGCACCTGACTGTACACCACTTCAATTGCTTTCAGGCTTGCCGCTATCTTATATATTTAGGCACGGTAGGTATTTCCGGTTTCTGGAGGGCTCACGATAAGTGTTGAAGTGGGATTTGAACCTGGGTCCCTTGGTTTACATTCCACTGCACTGACCACTAGGCTACCCCTCCGATCTGCTTCCTGCTTTGCTAAGAATGCCTACAAGGAGGTTAGATTGAGAACAGGAGACGGTACAAAGCTACCTACTACTACTACTATTATTATTATTAAACATTTCTATAGCGCTACTAGACTTACGCAGCGCTGTACAAATTAACATGAAAAGACAGTCCCTGCTCAACAGAGCTTACAATCTAAATTGGACAGACGAACAGACAGCTAGGGGTGGGGAAATTGCAGTGGTAGGGGTGATAAGTGAGGGTGTTGAGTAAGAGAGTCATGGTTAGGAGTCGAAAGCAGTAGCAAAGAGGTGGGCTTTAAGCCTAGACGAAGACAGCCAGAGACTGAGCCTGACGTACTGGCTCAGGGAGTCTATTCCAGGCATAAGGAGCAGCGAGATAGAAGGAACGGAGCCGGGAGTTAGCAGTAGGGGAGAAGGGGGACGGCAGGAGACATTTACCCAGCGAACGGAGTTCACAGGGAGGAGTGTAGGGAGAGATGAGAGCGGAAAGGTACTGAGGAGCTGCGGAGTGGATGCACTTGTAGGTCAAAAGGAGAAGTTTGAACCATATGCGGAAGCGGATAGGGAGCCATACCTAGCCCATTATATGGGTCGAAGCCAGTAGGTGTAGCTTGCTAGCAGTAGGCAGAGTCACAAGTACACCCAAAACAATAGCAAACGCTATTGAAAGCAATAGTAAAACATTATTAGAAATAAGGGACTGCTCTATGCATGGTCCATGGTCCGGCTGTAAAAAATCAAAAGTTGCTCCAGTTGGATAGGAAATGCCTTCAAAAGTGGAGGACAGAGAAATTTTTTTTTACTTGACAGCTTTTTAATTTATTTGAAAGCGTCCAATATGTAGATATGAAAATCAAGAAATAAAAACTGAATATCACTAAAACAGCTTAAAAAATGATTGTAGCTGGTAGAAACAACACTAATAAAGGCTGTATTTTGTGCTAATTTTTCTATACTGTTCTATACAATACAGTGAGGAGATCCTGTTTCCTGATGGGTTCATCTTAACTGTTGTAATCTGCCTTGGGAATCCTGGTGTTATATAGATTGGAAGTAAAATTAAACTCTCCTTTCATTGGAGCACATGGAATCACATCTTCACTCCGTCTCTTTTGTACAATTGGATTATTCTGTTTTGAGCATGTTTCAAGGACAAGTGGTTTTCCTAAGTCAAAATAATAAAAATAAATATTTTCTTTCATGCAGATCTCTCATTTGTTTTAACATAACTAAATGGGCTATAAGCCCCCAATGTAGTCCATTGGTTTTCTTATATCTTGTCCTTGTGATGATTTATACTGTGCCAAAACTGAAACTACAGTGACAGAATAATAGAATTCAATAACATCCAAAACTTATTAATTAGCGTTAAAATTGTGTTTGCATTTGGGTAATAACAGAGAAAATGCTGTTGAAAACTGACTTGAAGAAGAAATACATATATATCACAGAACTAGAGAATGCTGGCATATTTAGCCTTGAGCCTGGACTTCTGCATGAATGTAGCTCTGCCCTCATTACTTAATATCTTTCTTTTAAATAATAGTAATAAACAATAAGAGCATTTTTATAATATACCACTGCATTCCACAAAACAAAAGTCCTTTTGCTCCTGAGGAAGTTCCCACATATCTTTCACTTTAGATCTAGGCACAATAAAAAATAAATAAAGATTTCAAATGTTCCCACGTTTCAACCTAATTCATGTTTAATATGGGATAACACTGCCATAAATAAATAGATAGAAACCCTGAATGTTGAGCACCTGATTCTCATAACATGATGTCTGTTTTAATAGAACTTTACCGGGAGAAAAAAAACAATCTCTGCACGAATATAACAGTGCTAGGGTGTCCCTTGAACCAGCCCCTCAAAATGACACATTGATTACAATTTATACCAAATTACTACTCTATGAAAAGCTATTCCGTTATTTTATTTCCTCTGTGTACATCTGTATGCCACACAAGCTGGCATGTTTGAAAATATAAGTGAGATTAAATACTACTACTACTACTATTTAGCATTTCTATAGCGCTACAAGGCATACGCAGCGCTGCACAAACATAGAAGACAGTCCCTGCTCAAAGAGCTTACAATCTAATAGACAAAAAAATAAATAAAGTAAGCAAATCAAATCAATTAATGTGAACGGGAAGGAAGAGAGGAGGGTAGATGGAGGCGAGTGATTACAAGTGGTTACGAGTCAAAAGCAATGTTAAAGAGGTGGGCTTTCAGTCTAGATTTAAAGGTGGCCAAAGATGGGGCAAGACGTAGGGGCTCAGGAAGTATATTCCAGGCATAGGGTGCAGCGAGACAGAAGGCGCGAAGTCTGGAGTTGGTAGTAGTGGAGAAGGGAACAGATAAGAAGGATTTATCCATTGAGTGGAGTGCACGGGAAGGGGTGTAGGGATGGACGAGTGTGGAGAGATACTGGGGAGCAGCAGAGTGAGTACATTTATAGGTTAGTAGAAGAAGTTTGAACAGGAAGCGAAAACGGATAGGGAGCCAGTGAAGGGTCTTGAGGAGAGGGGTAGTATGAGTAAAGCGACCCTGGCGGAAGATGAGACGGGCAGCAGAGTTTTGAACCGACTGGAGAGGGGAGAGGTGACTAAGTGGGAGGCCAGCAAGAAGCAGATTGCAGTAGTCTAAACGAGAGGTGACAAGGGTGTGGATGAGGGTTTTGGTAGAGTGCTCGGAAAGAAAGGGGCGGATTATACGGATGTTGTAAAGAAAGAAACGACAGGTCTTGGCAATCTGCTGGATATGAGCAGAGAAGGAGAGAGAAGAGTCAAAGATGACCCCAAGGTTTCGAGCTGAGGAGACAGGGAGAATGAAAGAGCCATCAACAGAAATAGAAAATGGGGGGAGCGGGGAGGTGGGTTTGGGGGGGAAAATGAGAAGCTCGGTTTTGGTCATATTTAATTTCAGGTGGCGTTGAGACATCCAGACAGCAATGTCAGACAAGCACGCTGAAACTTTGGTTTGGATGCAAGGTGAGATATCAGGGGTAGAAAGGTAGATTTGGGAGTCATCAGCATAGAGATGGTAGGAAAAACCATGGGATGAGATTAATGAACCAAGGGAAGAAGTGTAGATAGAAAAGAGGAGGGGACCAAGAACAGAACCCTGAGGTACGCCGACAGGCAGAGGGATAGAAGTAGAAGAGGATCCACCAGAGTGAACACTAAAGGTGCGGAGGGAGAGGTAGGAAGAGAACCAGGAAAGGACAGAGCCCTGGAATCCAAGTGAGGACAGGGTATCGAGAAGTATGCTGTGATCGACAGTGTCAAAAGCAGCGGAAAGATCAAGAAGAATGAGGATGGAATATTGACCTCTGGATTTAGCCAGTAATAGGTCATTGGAGACTTTAGTAAGCGCAGTTTCGGTTGAGTGGAGAGGGCGAAAACCAGATTGTAGTGGGTCAAGAATAGCATGTGAGGAGAGAAAATCAAGGCAGCGGCGGTGAACAGCACGCTCAAGTAATTTGGAGAGAAAAGGAAGGAGGGAGATGGGTCGGTAATTAGAGGGACAAGTAGGGTCGAGTGAAGGCTTCTTAAGGAGAGGTGTGACCACAGCATGTTTAAAGGCAGCAGGGACAGTCAGAGGTTGAGAATGTGACAGATAAAAGGAATAAGAGTAGGAGAGATGGCATTAAGAAGGTGGGTGGGAATGGGATCAGAGGAACAGGTGGTACATTTTGAGGAAGAAAGGAGAAGTGTAGTTTCCTCAATGGTAACTTCAGGAAAGGAGGAGAGGGAATGAGGGGAAGGAGAGAGAGGGGAACGGACTAGTGGAGGGAGAGGTGGTGAGGTAGAGAAAGCAAGGTTTATCTTTTGAACCTTGTTGTGAAAGAATTCAGCAAGGGCCTGAGGAGATAATGAAGGGGGAGTTGGGGGAGGGGGCACCTTGAGGAGAGAGTTCAATGTGATACCAACCATAAAGAACGACCACGTGGATGCAGCAGCTCATAGGTTTGTTTGTTTTGCATGTACGCAGAATGATGGTTGCACAGGGAAGGGGAAACACAGACTAACCTAAGTGGCTTCAACTTTGATGTCATGCCGTCTCCTGTTCTCAACCTCCTTGAATGCCCAAAATACCTGAAGCTGTCATAGAAGCTGGTATCCTCTTTCAGTTTCACTTTCAGGGGAGAAGGAGGGGGACAGCAACCACTGGGGGATTAAGGAGGTGTCATGCCTTAATCCCTCCAGTGGACAGCTGCTCAATCAAAGCACCTCTCTGTAACATGGATATTCCTGAAACAAGTGTAAATAAGGATGTCCTTTCGGTAATCGCTGTTAGACATCCAGATTTCAAGCCCTCACTAGTCCCCTCCAAAACACAACCTGAAGTGGTGGACATCCCTAGTCTGCCTTTGCAAAATCAGGATTTGGAAGTTTCGAGAATGTAGACATCCATATGCTTCACAAATGAGCACCATACTGTCCCAAAACTGTGTCATATTTAATGGCCTATCGATGATTGGTCTGATGGCTGTTTAATCATGAATGACTGTAACCTGCACAGAGTAGTGGGTGTAGCTTGGCCTTTGCTGTGCAGACCAGACGGACCATGCAGTTGCGAGTTCCACGACTGAGGTCCTAGATAGCTGAATGCAGAGGAGCATGTAATGTCTAACCAATTCATGGAGGAAGGGAGGAGGGTAAGCAGAGAGGTCTGGGAAGAACGTAAAGTGTGAGATGGTGTGTATGGGAGAAGAAAGATAAATGAGATGCGGTAGGTAACCGACCTTTGAAGACCAAGCTAAAAGCTTTAAATTGCAGTCTTGCAGATACCGGAAGCAAGAAGCAGAGAGACGTGATCAAAGGTGAAACAGTTGTAAAGTAGCTTAACCACTGTTTACTGAACCAACTGAATTCTCTTGATGGATTTTAAGGGAGAGCTGCTGTACAAGACATTACAATAGTCTATTCTGGTGACTACTAGAGTGAGAAGAAGGGTAAGAATTAGATGCATTATAAACTATAACTGCAAGGGGTCACGTGACGTTATGGTGGAGAGAAGACGTGTGTGAGCTTTTCTCCGTGGCCTGACTGCTCTTATCAGACTCAGTAATAGTTTCGGAGCCCGGAACGGAATGTTCCCCGAGTCAACATTCGGCAGTGAATGAGTTATTACAAGTTTGTAACTTTAAAATAACAGGATGGCAGCGAAATCTGCACAAAAAGATAAACTCCGAGGAAAGGTAACTGAATACAAAATGGCGGCCTCTCCTCCAGAGGCAGGATCGTCGGTGTCGTCCGCGTGGATAAGCGAAATTACAACAGAGATGACGGTGGTGATGGAGGAATTACTGGAACGACGCCTCGCCCCGCTTGATAAAAAATTAGACAACAAACTGGAACAACTAAGTTTGAAACTGGAAGAGCTGACCAAAGAATGCGGAGCATACCAAACTAGAACCAGCGAAGTGGAGGAAAAAATGACTGTAATAGAAAGCCGTCAAGCAGATTTAACAAACCAGTGCAAGGTAATGGAAGCTAAGTTAGAAGACTTGGAAAACCGCTCCAGGCGGAACAATATTCGTCTGGTAGGATTACCGGAAGCTCTTGGGGGCCGCTCGTTGGAGCGAGTACTAGAGCAATGGCTTACAAAAACAATTGATTTTCCCGCTGAATTGGGTCCCTTATGCATAGAGAGAGCCCATAGACTAGGAGTGCGACAAGAGGAGAGAAATAAACCAAGAGTGGTGATATGCAGAATTTTAAACTTTGCACATAAGCAACTGATTCTACAGGCAGCGCGATCTGATAAAGCTCTGTTCTTTGAAGAATCAAAGATCCTGTGTTTCCAGGATTACTCGGCCGCCATAGTGACAAAGAGGCGCGCTTTTTCGGCAGTGTGCTCCCAGCTGTTTAACATGAAGATACAATTCTCACTTCAATATCCTGCTACTCTGAAAATTATATATAAAGGTACTACAAGATCATTTGTATCCGATAAAGAAGCGAGAAAATACGTGGAACAACTGACGAAAACGGAGAGACGAGCAACGGCAGATAGCGAGCAAACTTGAGAAAGTATAAAAATGCACTTCTAAAGGATTATAAAGCAAAATGGCATAAGCAACAAGGATTTGGTGCCGAGTTTAAAGCTGGAGATCTTTTTGAATAGCTGTGTGGCAGTTGTTTTGTGTCCAAAGTAAAGTTGAAACTTAATTGTTAGATGTTATAGTGTTAACGTTCTTCAACCAGCAGCACTTGCCACCCTACTGGATACAGACTCAGAAGGAACCCACGGAAGATATCTTGGTGGATATAAGGGCAAATTGCGAGACCTTTTGATTGAGATGGTCCACACTTGGGGGTCTTAACTTCTGTGAACATGTCAGACCTCTATAATCGGAGAATAAACCCAATGTGTATGCTTTAAGCCCTGAACCCTCATATGGAAAGAGGAGAATAAGCGGCAAGTATTGAACTTAATGCTGGAACTAGGATAAAGATCTGCTGTAAGGATCTTCTTTTAATCTAAGAAGCAATAACTCTGGTGTACAGGGAGAAAGAGGCTTTCGTTGAAGCAATGTTTTAAGGGACCATAGTTAAAGATAACCAAGAACGTTAAATTGAAGGTTGCAACAGGTTCAAAATTGTTGATCATTGTATTACAAGAAGAATATTTAAGGAATAAGCTGACCCTATTAGGGTATTGTTGGGGGAGGGGAGGCAATGTTGTTATAAATGTGAGTCTTTTACTGGAATGAAGATGGGGAGTAGAAGTAACGCTTATCAAAGGGTTAAGAGAGGGATAAAGGGGAATATGGTGTTAGGGACTAGGAAGGGCATAGAGTAGTGGGGTAAACGTTAAACGTGACGGCTTCCTTTATGGAAGCACAGAAGGAGGGGAAATTTGGGATTGGGATGGAAGGGGGGGAAGGGGGGGAGGGGGACGTAGGGGGAGATCTTAAAGAGATGGAAGAACAGAAGGATAACAGTCATTTCACAGGAGGAATTACAAGAGTGGTTGGAAAGACAGAACATATTTGGTGTATGATGTGGTTGGATGAATGGATTGAAAAATTAGAGCCAGAACAACAAAAGTATTATAAGACGGAGGGGAGCTATAGGCTGGGATGGCTCCACTCGATCACTACAAATGAGCATCAGACATTAAGCAATGAGCTAGGAGATGGGGGGGATTAAAGTAGTGACTTGGAATGTAGGGGGCATTCACTCACCTATTAAAAGGTCAAAAATTCTACAATACCTTCAAAGAATTAAGGCAGACGTGGCCCTTTTACAAGAAACACACCTAACAGACCTAGAACATGCAAAGTTGGCCAAATGGTGGGTAGGAGACTGCATAGCTTCTGCAGCAGCGGGGCGGAAAGGGGGGGTAGCCATTTTATTTAGAAAAGGGATTGCCTCACAGATTCACCAGTTGCATAAAGATCCGGAGGGACGGTTTGTTTTTTGTAACGTAACCATTGCGAGAAGAAAACTTAGATTAGGAAACATCTATGCGCCAAACACATTAGATATGAAATTCTACAAGAAATTGACTATGATTCTTAGTGCGAATAGTTCACTGCCTATGATGTTAGGTGGCGACTTTAATGTGGCCTGGGACCCGCAGATGGATAGATCACACCCCTCGTCGGCAGGAGGTCGTAACAGAACAACAAGGGGGTTACCAGACATGGGCGACACTTTAGATCTGATAGACGTATGGCGCACACTACACCCTGGAGACAAGGAATACACTCATCAATCAAGGGCACATAATACACATTCTAGGATTGATTATCTGTTAGTATCGAGAACATTTTTTACCCATATTAGAGAAGCTGTCATAGGCCCTTGTGTAATCTCTGACCATGCAGCAGTATGGATGACTTGGCAGATAGAAAACTCAGATAATGATACAAGGGGGTGGTCGTTTCCCAGTTATCTTTATGGCAATGAAAAATTCAGTGAATTCTTAGGTAAAAAGTGGGAGGAATACAAGCTCTTTAATGAAGGAACAGTACAAAGTGCCTCGATTTACTGGGAAGCAGCTAAAGCGGTACTGAGAGGGCACATAATTAGCTTTGCTAGCCATTATAAAAAGTCTCGAGATAGGGAGATATTACGATTAGAGAAACGATTGGCTAAATTAAGGCAACAATTTGGGAGAGCCCCAGGTGTAGGAGTGCGGAAAGAATTGGAGGCTGATCAAATAGCTTTGAACTCATTACTCCACGAACGAGCAGTAAAATCCCAAACATACTATAAATATCAGTTATACAAACATGGGGATAAGGGGGGCAAATTATTGGCAAGATTAGTGGCACCGCAGTATACATCCAAGCATATCCTAGGTATCAAAGATAGGGAAGGTAGAGTGGTACGCACTGATAAAAAAATTCAAGAGGTCTTTCGCGGCTTCTTTCAGAATCTTTACAAAGCAGGAGATTCGCAGGGCCTACAGGGAGAGGTGTATTTGCAAAATGTGGTGACTCCTATATTAACACAGAGAGAACGTATAAAATTGAACACTCCTATTAGCAGAGATGAAGTTCATTGGGCCATTGGCCAAAGCAAGTTGGGGAAGGCCCCTGGACCTGACGGATTTAAGGCCGAATTTTATAAAATACTAGGGGAGCATATAACTTCCGCTCTAACTGGGGCTTTTAATGAATGGGTGGAGGAAGGGCGCTTGCCTGATCGTTTAAATCTGGCTCAAATTATAATACTGCCCAAACCTAATCGAGACCCACTGTTAGCATCTTCCTACAGGCCTATTTCGTTGTTAAATAATGAAGTGAAGCTGTTCGCAAAGATATTAGCTAACCGTTTAAATAAAGTATTGCCAAGGTTGGCTAACGAAGCGCAAGTAGGTTTTGTCCAAGACCGGTCTGTTACCAAGAACTTACGGTGTATATTAACGGCCTTGGAGAAGCTTAAGCAAGATCCGGAACCAGCCATTTTGATTAGTTTTGATGCCGAAAAGGCCTTTGACCGGGTGGAGTGGGCATTTTTGTTCGATGTCTTAGATAATTATGGTTTCCAGGGTTGGTTTGTACAAGCGATTAAGGCGCTATACTCTTCACCTAGAGCCAGAATAATGGTGAATGGAGGGAGATCTGAGGACTTTGAGATTAATAGGGGGACTAGGCAAGGTTGCCCTTTGTCTCCGTTGCTGTTTGCTCTTTATTTAGACCCCATGATCAGAGATATTCAAGACTGTCAGGCTATTAAAGGTGTGCAGATAGGCCGGCAGGAATTCAAAATTGCGGCATTCGCCGATGACCTATTGGTCATAATAACAAAACCGAAATCATCCTTGGAAAATTTACTAGAGCTTATTCATGAATTTGGGGATTATTCAGGCTTTAAACTGAATCTGGATAAATCAGAAGCTTTAGCAGTAACATCAGATGCTCGTAGTCTGTGGGCTGAGGGATTCCCTTTGACATGGGCGGAAAAAGCATTCAGATATCTGGGGATCCTCCTGGCAGCTAACACTGCAGAGATATACAAACTAAATATTAATAGACTCTTAGAGCAGACAGAAAGACAATTAGACGCTTGGAAAGTAGTGATGATGTCTTTGGGAGGTCGCATTAGTCTCATCCGGATGGTGATACTGCCTAGGTGGCTATATGTATTGCAAATATTACCATTGCGACTCCTTAAAAAGGACATTAGGCAATTTTATAAAGTGGTGATGAGATTTTGCTGGGCAAAAAAGAAGGCAAAACTTAAGTTACAATTTTTGATGGGTAATTGGAGTCAGGGAGGATTTGGCTTACCCCATCTAAGGTATTATAATATGGCCTGCCTGCTGAGATCATTGAGAGATTGGCTGTTTGGGTCTAGTATACATGTGCCGCGTGAGTTGGAGAGGGCCTTTTTTCAGCCCTTTGATTTAATTGCTTTATTGCATACCAGAAAACAGATGATACCAAAAGCTTTTAGACATAGTATATTATTATCGCCCCTCTGGGATGCATGGCAGTTTCTAGGGAGAAGTTTAGGGGGCGACCCGAAGATATCGGAATTAATCACGATCAAAGGGAACCCAGAATTCTTACCAGGACTGGAAAACTCGGTTTTTCAGCAATGGACAATCAGAGGATATTGTAACTTAAATAATATTCTGGATGCCTCTGGGGAAATCAAACCCTTAGGCCAATTATTTCCACATAATGAACAGAGATGGGGGGATACATTTGCATATAATCAGGTCCGACATTATGTTCAATCCCTGGGTAAGGAGAACCTTGCAGTTAGGCTGGGAGAAAAGGTACAGGCCTTTTACGATGAAATCTCGCCTGAGACTCCATCTATTTCGGGAATACATAGAAAATTGTGGGTCTTGATTCCGAGAGAAGGGCTGGAGCATCTCCGGCAGCGATGGGAAACAGATCTCAATCTAGATTTAACCAATTGGGATATTGACAGACACATTAAGAGGATACCTAAATTAGTTACAGGTGCCCGGTATAGGGAATGCGCTTTTAGGACTCTCCATAGGGCATACTTTACAC
Source organism: Microcaecilia unicolor (assembly GCF_901765095.1). NCBI lineage: Eukaryota > Metazoa > Chordata > Amphibia > Gymnophiona > Siphonopidae > Microcaecilia > Microcaecilia unicolor. Next base: position 360,643,534 of record NC_044035.1, on the reverse strand, counting down.
AAACACAATTGTTCCGTTCAGGAGGGATTCACTCTCCAGTGTGTTTGAAATGTGGCCAACATGAGAACACATTTTATCATGCCTTTTGGGAATGTGTTAAAACACAGAGATTTTGGAAGGGAGTAGTGAAATTTTTATCTGATATTCTATCAACACAGATAACAGGTACCCCATGTCAGTTAATTTTAGACTGTTTGGGGTCATTTGGGGATTTGACCACGGCTAAGATATTACTGTGCCGTAAATTGAGTTTAGTAGCTAGGAAATGTATATTACAGGTCTGGGTATCAGAAAACCCACCAGAATATTGGCACTGGCGTAATCAAGCACATCAACTGATGGCTTGGGAAGCGCGGGAAGCAAGAGGATCCTGCAAACGTAAAAAGCGCTTCCTTAGCATTTGGGGCCCCCTTTTGGGGACTCTAACTCAGAAAGGTAGAAGCCATATTCTTAATTCAATGTGAAACTGTTAGGTTCTTGCACATGAAATGAGGGAATATTCTGTGAATTACAACCACACTCACATAAAACTATACAGCTGATTTCCAGGATAGGTCAGATAGGATAAATTAAAGGGATGGGGAGGGGAGAAAAAGGAAGGGAGGGGGGTGGGGGGATAAGTATGTTCAATGGTAACTGACAGCATAAAAGCATATGTTCAAGGGAGGGGACGGGGAATGGATTAAGGAGGGTCACAAAGGTGTGGGGAATTACATGTTTGGGATAGCTCCAAAATCAATGATTGCATATATCATAAAAATGAAAATATGGGGCTATCTCTAATTATGAGGCACGATGGCTTCTTCTATAAGACACGGTTGGAGATAGGTTCAGTTTGATTTTTGTATAGTTAATTATGAAGATATGAAAAGTTGTGTGGTCACCATTGGAACTGTAGATAGAGTACATCTAATGGAACAAGGGGGGGAGGGGGGGAAAATAAAATGTTAAAAACTTAGAGATGGAATATACTTGAGGAACTCTATTACAGAAAACCAAATGCTTTAGAGAATTATAGATGACCCTTGGTGCAGTTATACTAAGAATGTTGTCATTAATAAAATTGGTTGGGGGGGAGGGGGGGAGGGAAAAATAAATAACAACAACACAGTGGTGGGAGGGGGGGGGTAAAAAATGTAAAAATTTTGATGACAGTAAGTAGAGGTGTTTATTTGTTATGTAACTACCGTGCATGTTGCAATATGGTATTGAGATTACTGTATTGAGGTAGATTTGTCTTTCTTGACTTGTCATCAATAAAAACCGTTGAAATATAAAAAAACTATAACTGCAAGAATGGTTTGACGCCATGACTGCAGTGAGGTGCACAAAAAGAAAGCAAGAACAAGGAAGTCAGTCTGAGAAAGGATCTGAATGGAATTGTGAAACAGCACCTAGTTGCAATGGAGAGGGACAAGCCACATGGGGGTTAGAGAAGTGAATAGATTCACATTTTACAGCGTTCAGTAGGAGCCTACTAGAGTTAAGTATTTAGAAATGGCGCCTAGGCAGTGATTGAATGACGTATCAGCTGAGGACACACAAGATACTCTGGATGTCACCAGCATAACAGTAAGGGCTACCCCCCTTCGAACCACCAGCAGGGAATTCATCGCCAGATGCCATACAGGTTCCCTTGCATGGGGCTAAGCTGTCACACAAGCAGAGGGAAACGCTACCCCTTGGGGAATCGAACAAATACCATTCCCCCAACACTGGGTACTTGTACAGTAGCTCTCTAAGCCCAGCTCAAACTTGGCAATACTGATCACTGAAGTTGTACGATTACTCCCAATAGAATACTAGTCCCGGTGGTGGGAGGCGGGACTAGTGCTGGGCAGACTTATACGGTCTGTGCCAGAGCTTGTGGTGGGAGGCGGGACTGGTAGTTGGGAGGCGGGGATAGGGCTGGGCAGACTTATACGGTCTGTGCCGGGGCTGGTGGTTGGGCGGCGGGGATAGTGCTGGGCAGACTTATACGGTCTGTGCCGGGGCTGGTGGTTGGGCGGCGGGGATAGTGCTGGGCAGACTTATACAGTCTGTGCCAGAGCTGGTGGATGGGAGGCGGGGTTGGTGGTTGGGAGGCGGGGATAGGGCTGACCAGACTTATACGGTCTGTGCCAGAGCTGGTGGATGGGAGGCGGGGTTGGTGGTTGGGAGGCGGGGATAGTGCTGGGCAGACTTATACAGTCTGTGCGCTGCGTAACCCTAGTAGCGCTCTAGAAATGTTAAGTAGTAGTAGTAGTAGTAGTAGTTGGGAGGCGAGGATAGTGCTGGGCAGACTTATACGGTCTGTGCCAGAGCTGGTGGTGGGAGGCAGGGATAGTGCTGGGCAGACTTATACGGTCTGTGCCGGGGCTGGTGGTTGGGCGGCGGGGATAGTGCTGGGCAGACTTATACGGTCTGTGCCGGGGCTGGTGGTTGGGCGGCGGGGATAGTGCTGGGCAGACTTATACGGTCTGTGCCAGAGCCGGTGGTTGGGAGGCGGAGTTGGTGGTTGGGAGGCGGGGATAGTGCTGGGCAGACTTATACGGTCTGTGCCGGGGCTGGTGGTTGGGCGGCGGGGATAGTGCTGGGCAGACTTATACGGTCTGTGCCGGGGCTGGTGGTTGGGCGGCGGGGATAGTGCTGGGCAGACTTATACGGTCTGTGCCAGAGCCGGTGGTTGGGAGGCGGGGTTGGTGGTTGGGAGGCGGGGATAGGGCTGGCCAGACTTATACGGTCTGTGCACTGAAGAGGACAGTACAAATAAAAAAGTAGCACATATGAATTTATCTTCTTGGGCAGACTGGATGGACCGTGCAGGCCTTTTTCTGCCGTCATCTACTATGTTACTATGTTAATACAGAGACCTTAACTTTCTAAGTATATTCCTACAGCACTGTAAGTCAGGACAACTGAATACGCAATGGAAACTTGCCGTGTTACAGGTGTTTATATAAATAAGTGAAAATTGTCAAATTGGGAAGAACTACTAAATCGAAACGTGAACAGAAGCAATAAAAAAGTTAAACAACAGAACAAAAAATGATGTACGGAATCCAGCTCTTACCTTTCAGATTGAGGTGCGATTTATCTGAAAGCACATTTTCCCCTCCCCTGCTGGAACACACAGTTGCCATGACATCACCCCTCCTGTAACACACCAAAAATATATATATATATCAGATTAAAGAGACCAGAAACAAAATGTGGAATATTTAAAAGACTTTAACCCTCTGAAGTGCAAGGACCAGAATGGACAGTAGATGGCAGCAAAAGGAAAAAGAAAAGTGGAAAAGACACAAGAGGAAAAGAGAGGCAGAGGAGGAAAAGATTAATGGTTACAGCAGTGGATTGAGAAGCAGAAGAACCCGGTTCAAATCCCGCTGCAGCTGCTTGTGATCTTGGGCAAGTCACTTAACTCTCCATTGTCTTTGGTGCAAACTTACATTGTGAGCCTTCCAGGGACCTACCGTACCTGATTTGTACACCAACTTGATATAGATTACCTGCAAATTTGAAAGCTAACAAATTAAATACAAAAATCAAACCTAGCAAAGCTTGAAGAGTGGTCTAGAATTTACAATCCTCTCACACTGAGGATTTGAAGGCGACGAAATAGTGTGACAAGGCGGTGGCCGTAGCTAGAAGGTTGTTAGGCTGTATAGAGAGAGGTGTGACCAGCAGAAGAAAGGGGGTGTTGATGCCCCTGTATAAGTCGTTGGTGAGGCCACACCTGGAGTATTGTGTTCAGTTTTGGAGGCCATATCTTGCTAAGGATGTAAAAGGAATTGAAGCGGTGCAAAGAAAAGCTACAAGAATGGTATGGGATTTGCGTTACAAGACGTATGAGGAGAGACTTGCTGACCTGAACATGTATACTCTGGAGGAAAGGAGAAACAGGGGTGATATGAAACAGACGTTCAAATATTTGAAAGGTATTAATCCGCAAATGAACCTTTTCCGGTGATGCGAAGGCGGTAGAACGAGAGGACATGAAATGAGATTGAAGAGGGGCAGACTCAAGAAAAATGTCAGGAAGTATTTTTTCACGGAGAGAGTGGTGGATACTTGGAATGCCCTCCCGCGGGAGGTGGTGGAAATGAAACAGTAACGGAATTCAAACATGCGTGGGATAAACATACACACAAACTCTTCTCACTCGTAAACAATCTTCTAAATACTACCAAGGTCACCTCCAACAACTCAGATACCCCATCAGCAACCAACCTTGCAAACTTTTTCAATGAAAAAATCATAAAGCTCCGACTCATGATACCCACTAACACAACGGATTACACAAATATCCTTGAATGTCTAGACCCAAAACCCGGAGAATGCCCAGCAGATCGATCATGGACCGAATCTGACACGCTGTCACCAAAATAAATCTCATATTGGCTCAGAAAATACGCCAAATCGCAATGCAAATTAAACATCTGCCCTAACAGTCTAATAAGATCCGCACCCAAACAATTCAATACAGACCTCACGAATCACATAAATTACAGGCTTCAAAATGGACTCTTTCCCACGGATAAAGGAAACATCCTACTCACTCCGTTACCGAAAGACGCTAAAAAAAGCACAATGGACCTAACCAACTATCGCCCAGTAGCATCTATTCCACTCATGACCAAACTCATGGAAGGGATAGTAACGAAACAACTCACTGAATACCTAAATAAACACTCAATTCTACACAAGTCCCAATCAGGATTTCAGACGAATCACAGCACAGAAACTGTACTAGTGTCCGCAATGAACTCATTCAAACAGGCAATTGCGACTGGTAACAACATCCTCCTCCTGCAATTCGACATGTCCAGTGCCTTTGACATGGTTAACCATGATATACTAATACACATACTAGAATACTTCGGAATAGGAGGCACTGTTCTCAAATGGTTCAAAGGATTCCTAACCACAAGATCATACCAAGTAACAACGAACGCGGACAGATCACCCCCATGGAAACCTGAGTGCGGAGTCCCCCAGGGATCCCCTCTCTCACCAACATTATTCAACCTAATGATGATACCTCTAGCCAAACTACTAGCCAATCAAAACCTCAACCCCTACATTTATGCAGATGACGTCACAATCTATATCCCATTCAAACATGATCTAAACGAAATCACCAACGAAATCAACCAAAGCCTCCAAACAATGCACACTTGGGCAGATGCATTCCAACTAAAACTTAAAGCAGAAAAAACACAATGTCTTGTACTCACCTCACAACATAATACAAAAAACTTCAACACCATAACCACGCCTTACTGTTCCCTTCCGGTCTCACAAAACTTGAAAATTCTTGGAGTCACCATTGATCGAAACCTCACTCTTGATACCCACGTGAAATACACGACGAAAAAGATGTTCTACACCATGTGGAAACTTAAAAGAGTAAAACCTTTCTTCCCGAGATACATCTTCCGTACCCTGGTACAGTCAATGGTAATAAGCCATCTGGACTACTGCAATGCACTGTACGCCAGGTGCAAAGAACAGACAATCAAAAAACTCCAAACTGCCCAGAATACGGCCGCCAGACTCATATTTGGAAAAACTAAATATGAAAGCGCAAAGCTCCTAAGAGAGAAACTTCACTGGCTCCCACTTAAGGAACGCACTGCGTTCAAGATCTGCACGATTGTACACAAAATCATTCATGCAGACACCCCAAACTACATGCTAAACCTCGTGGACCTACCTCCCAGAAACGCCACAAGATCATCCCGCAAATTTCTCAACCTGCACTACCCCAGCTGCAAAGGACTTAAATACAAACTGATGCATGCCACCACCTTCTCTTACATGAGCACGCAGCTATGGAATGCATTACCTACAGACCTGAAAACAATCAACGAAATAACTACTACTACTACTTAACATTTCTAGAGCGCTACCAGGGTTACGCAGCGCTGTACAATTTAACAAAGAGAGACAGTCCCTGCTCAAAGAGCTTACAATCTAATAGACAAGTGAACGGTCGGTCCGATAGGGGCAGTCAAATTGGGGCAGTCTGGATTCACTATCTTTCGAAAATCCCTGAAAACATTCTTCTTCAACAAGGCCTACAATTGAGAACCTATCGCCTCACTAAGTCACCTCACCAACCCACTCAATTATGAACGCCCACCTTCTATAACCACCCTAATCACTCTCTCCTTCTTCTCCCCTCCCTTCCTAATCGTTACACATTACTAACTGTATCTGATATCCTGAAATGACAATGTTTACAAATCTATGTAAGCCACATTGAGCCTGCAAATAGGTGGGGGAATATGGGATACAAATGCAATAAATAAATAAAGGATTCCTGTTCAGAAGGAATGGATCCTCAGGAGCTTAGCCGAGATTGGGTGGCAGAGCCTGTGGTGGGAGGCGGGGCTGGTGGTTGGGAGGCGGGGATAGTGGTGAGCAGACTTATACGGTCTGTGCCAGAGCCGGTGGTGGGAGGCGAGACTGGTGGTTGGGAGGCGGGGATAGTTCTGGGCAGACTTATACAGTCTGTGCCAGAGCCGGTGGTTGGGAGGCAGGGCTGGTGGTTGGGAGGCGGGGATAGTGCTGGGCAGAATTATACGGTCTGTGCCCTGAAGAGGACAGGTACAAATCAAAGTAGGGTATACACAAAAAGTAGCACATATGAGTTTATCTTTTTGGGAAGACTGGATGGCCCGTGCAGATCTTTTTCTGCCATCATCTTCTTCAAGGGCTTCTGCCCAAGAGAGAAGGGTTAGGATGGCCATTGTAGTTGGAGATTTGATCATTAGGCATGTAGATAGTTGGGTGGCTGGTGGACGTGAGGATCGCCTGGTGACTTGCCTGCCTGATGAAAAGGTGGCGGACCTCACGCGTCACCTAATAGGATCTTAGATAGTGCGCCTTCTGTCTTGGTACATGTGGGTACCAATGACATAAGAAAAATGTGGAAGGGAGGTTCTGGAAACCAAATTTAGGCTCTTAGGTAGAAAGCTGAAATCCAGATTCTCCAGGGTAACATTTTCGGAAATGCTCCCCATTCTGTACACAGGACCCAAGAGGCAGAGCTTTTTTTGAGGGGGTGTTGGGGGTACTGTACCTGCACCTTTTCCATCATCTGCTAAAACTGACCCATGGTCCCTCATTTTTTATGAAAGATCTCAGGCTCTACACAACAATTCTGCCTGGTCATAGATTCTGTGACTGGTTACAGGGGGCCTGGCTATTGTGGCGTGGATCCCTCACCAATCACCCCACCTCTGAAAGGTGGCCTGTCATTTGAGTACCGGCACCTTTTTCGCTAGAAAAAAAAAAGCACTGTTAAATATATCCTTTTGATGTTTGCCTAGTTCTCAGTAAGCTTGCTCTTGGTTGTATCAGTGTTGTGTTATATGGTGTCAATAAATATATTTTTTTACAAAAATGTTGGAGTCATCTTCCTGTATCTTTGATAGGGAGAATAAGCTTATTTCACACGATCATTTCCCCTCATTGTTCTTCAAACACTGCCCATCTGACTCCTTGGAAAATATGTTTTGGCCTTACAGCATATAATGGTTATCAATAGAAATCAAACAAAATAAAACATGGAAAAGAAAATAAGATGATACCTTTTTTATTGGACATAACTTAATACATTAAGTTAATACATTAAGTTATGTCCAATAAAAAAGGTATCATCTTATTTTCTTTTCCATGTTTTATTTTGTTTGATTTCTATTGATAACCTTAAGAGTGGACTAACACGGCTACCACACTCCTCTACTTAAGCATATAATGGGAAAGTATTTCGAGGGGAGGGGGGGGAAGCTAAAATGAGGTGGGATTTCTTTGTTAGGTAATTGGGATCAAAGAGGGTTGGGTATGCTGGATTTCAAGTTGTACAATCAGGCATGTTTACTGAGGCATCTCCATGATTTATTTTTTTATTTTTGTTACATTTGTACCCTGCGCTTTCCCACTCATGGCAGGCTCAATGCGGCTTACATGGGGCAATGGAGGGTTAAGTGACTTGCCCAGAGTCACAAGGAGCTGCCTGTGCCTGAAGTGGGAATTGAACTCAGTTCCTCAGGACCAAAGTCCACCACCCTAACCACTAGGCCACTCCTCCACTGTTGCTACTATTTGAGATTCTACATGGAATGTTGCTATTCCACTAGCAACATTCCATGTAGAAGTCGGCCCTTGCAGATCACCAATGTGGCCGCGCAGGCTTCTGCTTCTGTGAGTCTGATATCCTGCACATACATGCAGGACGTCAGACTCACAGAAACAGAAGCCTGCGCAGCCTTCTACATGGAATGTTGCTAGTGGAATAGCAACATTCCATGTAGAATCTCCAATAGTAGCAACATTCCATGTAGAATCTCCAATAGTATCTATTTTATTTTTGTTACATTTGTACCCTGCGCTTTCCCACTCATGGCAGGCTCAATGTGGCTTACATGGGGCAATGGAGGGTTAAGTGACTTGCCCAGAGTCACAAGGAGCTGCCTGTGCTGGGAATCGAACTCAGTTCCAAAGTCCACCACCCTAACCACTAGGCCACTCCTCCGCTCCGTGATGGTTGCTGAGGACTAATAATGATACTATTTTCAGCCCTGGCTTTTAAACTACCTATTGCCTGCCTGGCGTTCCAGGGGTCCAGTGGAGTTACAGGGTAATACTATCTTACGGCTCCTGCGTGATTTATGGAAAGTTCTCCTGAGTCTCTGGCAGCAAAATCCTAATAGTAGTGACCTCCTTCCGATAACAGGCAATGCAGATTTTACCCCTGGAATGGGTAATGCAGTATTTCAACAGTAGAATACATTGGGCATCTCTCTCAGTGAACACTTGCTGTGAGAGGATGGCACTATTTTACCCCGTGCAGATACGCAGCAGAGATGGTTACGCAATTATCCCATTATTTTTCATCCTTAGATCCACAATGTATATCTCAATTGGGTAACAAATTAAGGGATTTTTAACAGGGAGATACTCTGGGCAGGACTTCTATTTCATGGCTACATAAAGCATGGAGCAGGGTCCAATCACCTAAATGATATGATCTTTTGAAGTCGAGACGTCCTCTAGATAACATTTACGGAATCTTAGCAGAGATTGGGTGGCAATGCCAGTAATTGGGAAGCAAAACCGGTGCTGGGCAGACTTCTACAGCCTATGCCCTGATCGTGACTAAATAGATATGGATGGGCTGGAGTGTACATTTTAATGAGCTTCAAGAGCAAGAAGAGTGCTGGGCAGACTTCTGCGGTCTGTGAACTGAGAATGGCAAGGAGAAATCAAACTTGGGTATACATATAAAGTATCACGTACCATGTAAAATTAGTTTATCTTGTTGGGCAGACTAGATGGGCTGTTCGGGTCTTTATCTGCTGTCATTTACTATGTTACTATGTTAACTATTTGTTAAATGAACAAATATCTCCTCCTATGTAACTTCCTCAAATGTCCCCTAGTCTTTGTACTTTTGGAATGAGTAAAAAATGTATTTACTTCTACTCGTTCTACACCACTCAGGATTTTGTAGACCTCAATCATATCTCCCCTCATCCGTCTCTTTTCCAAGCTGAAGAGCCCTAACCTCTTTAGCCTTTCCTCATACGAGAGGAGTTCCATTCCCTTTAACATTTTGGTCGCTCTTCTTTGAACCTTTTCTAATTCTAGTATTTCTTTTTTGAGATATGGCAACCAGAACTGAACGCAATACTCAAGGTGTGGACGCACCATGGAGTGATACAAAGGCATTATAGTATTTTTGGTCTTATTCACCATCCCTTTCCTAATAATTCCTAACATCCTTTTTTGGACACCGCCACACACTGAGCTAAAGATTTCAGCATATTATCTACGACGACATCCAGATCTTTTTCTGGAACGCTGAGCTCCAAGGTGGACCCTAGCATCAGGTAACTATGATTTGGCATATTCTTTCCAAAGAACATCACCTTGCACTTGTCCACATTCAATTTCATCTACCATTTGGATGCCTAGTCTTCCAATTTCCTAAGGTCTTCCTGCAATATTTCACAGATGCAAAGGAAGGATGCAATGCAGCAAGGAGAGGTGTGGAGGGAGGAGAGGTGCAGAAGGAAGAGATTATAGAGTGAAGGGGGCTGTTAGAAGGAGAAGCAGAGGGAGTGAGATCTGTAGCTTAACTGACAGCACAGTTCACATCTCTGGTTTATCAGTGTGGGGAGTCAGGAATGTGTGACAGCCCACAGTGGTGCTAATAAAGTAATACATCAATTATTAGAGAATGAGAAAACAGCCGTATGGCATACGTCAGCACTATGTTAACCGAGATTATTTACACTTTTATCTGAACTTCCCTGTAGTACTTTATTGTGCTGTTCTTGGTACTACTATACATTTGCAGGGCTTTTTTTTTTTTTTGAGGGGGTACTGAGTTGTGGCACCTTTTTCACTGTCTGCTAAAAGTGACCCATGGACATCAAGTTTTAATGAAATAACTGAGGCTCTACACACCAATTCTGTCTTGTCATAGATTCTGTGACTGGTTTCTGGGGGCCTGGCTATTGAGGGGTGGGGGTCCCTGAGTGATCACCCCAACCCTGAAGGGGTGGCCTGGCATTTGAGTACCGGCACTGTACATCTGTCACTTGTTCCTAGCTAAATTCACTCTATACTTTTGCATGAGTCCAAAGTACAGGCCGAGGCCGCGCTCTGGCCTGAGCTGCACTGCTTGACCTCGGAGCCCCTCTTCCGCTCAACCTCCTCCCTCCCTCCCTGCAGCCCTGTCCCGGCCTCCCGGTTCCCCCCCGCTCAGCAACGCTCTCCTTTCTCCAGTTACCTTCCTCCCAATTCCGCAGCTCCTGCCACTTCCGCCTCCAGCACTGACAAGTCATGTGACAGCGGCCGCATCACCTGACCCGGAAGAGAGAAGCGGCCGTGGTGGAAACCGGAAGTGAGGTGTAGGAGCCGGAAGGGTTGTCAAGCGATGGCGAGGCGGCCATTTTTCATTCTGGCAAAAGTAAGTGAAGTCTTAGCCGATGCCTTCCCGGCAAAGAACAGAGTTAAGAGCCTTAATGGTTTCCACTCCCAGGCAGTGATGAGTCAAGAAGCCAAAAATGGAACCAGGAAATCCTCCCTTAGGGCTCCAAGCACGTGTGCACGGCGATAATAATAAGAAATACATCTTGCCCTCCTTCCTGAGCTGGGAGAACTCTCTTTTAGGACCCTGGGGGGGGGGAGGGGAGGTTACTCATCTTTTAGGAGAGGAAAACACCTCAGCCTTGGAGAAAAAATCTCCTTGGCTGATAAAAGAGACACAACACAATCAGACTTGTGAGTACCAAGTAAAATCTTTATTGGTATTTCTCTTAGTCTGTATAAAAATGATTGTTCCCTCTGAAGCAGTTTTGTCACACAGAAAACAAGATATTGAGGCTGAGTTGCAAAATCTGCTCAGATTGGCTAAGGCTTTCTTTTTCTTCACAGAGCAGAGAGGTGTGGTAGCTGTGACGAAGAAGGGCATACGTAATTTAGGTAATGAAATTCTAGCAGACTTATTTTTCCATAGAAAATAAGAAATAATATTATCTAAAACCTTAAAAAAGGACTTAGGAAATTGGAACGGAAGCATACTCATTATATACAGAATATGTGGAGCAATGACCATTTTTATAGTCTCAATTCTCCCCCACCAACTAAGATGCAAGGGAGACCATATAGTACAGGTGTCTTCCCAAGAGACCCCAAAAAAGACTCCTAGCTATTTAATTTGAGTTGGACACCATCTTACAGGGAAGGCTGTTATTTGTGATTTATTACAATGTATGTTCAAGGGCATTAATTCAGTTTTTGACCAATTAACTATATCCAGAAACAGAACCAAAGTGTTCCAACAAATTGGCTAGAAAAGGAAGCGATGTTTCTGGATTAGAGATATTCAACAGGATAGCATCTGCATACACAGAAAGTTTAATTAGTGGATCCATGGAGGCTATTGCATGTGGGGGAGCAGGATTACACACACACTTCTAGAGTGCACCACACCCAGGCAAGATTAGATTATGTTTTAGTCTCACAAAGCATGTTTTCTCAGGTGTTACGGGCGGACATAGGGCCTGAGGAGGTCTCGGACCACTCACTAATATGGGTGGACTTAGAGGCAGCAGATTATTTTAAACAAAGAGCAGGATGGCGGTTTCCCTCATACTTATTTACATCACAGGACTTTCAAAAATATTTGCAGACTAGGTGGGAGGAGTACTGTAAATTCAACCAGGCCCATGCAGACGACCCAGGACTCTTTTGGTCCACTGCGAAAGCGGTGTTGAGGGGAGACATCATTGCATATGTGAGTCGGCAGAATAAACGCCTCTCACAGGGCATAGTAGAGCTGGAAAGGTGCCTCAGGAAAGAGAAACAGAGATATACAGCATCTCCCAACCAAGAAACATACGAAACGTTAAGAGCGACTACAGTAGCATTGAATAGTCTGATACATGAAAAAATGCAAAGTTCGCTAATATACAGGAAGTACAGATTTTATCGATATGGGGAGAAAACGGGAGGCTTAATGGCACGTTTGGTGAAAGGGAAGCGTAAGGCCCTTTTTGTCTCCCAGGTAAGGCTGAACTCAGGGGAGATTACCAACAAATTGGAAAGCATCGCAGTCACATTCTGGCAACACTTTGCAAGACTTTATGCGAAACCTAAAGAAGAGTCTGATATTCAGAAGGCCATCTCTGAATATTTAGAGAAAGCAGGCATGAAAAAAATTGATTAACTGTCCGGTCACGGCTAAAGAACTGCAGAGAGCGATTACAGCTCTGAAAATGCATTCAGCGCCGGGACCGGACGGATATACAGGAGATTTCTACAAAATTTTGAAGCTGCAACTGTTGGGCCCCTTACTAGACTTTTACCAAGATGTGGTTGAAGAGGGGTGCTTTCATAGACATGCAAACACGGCATTGATAGGTTTGATACCAAAAGTAGGGAGAGACCCACTAATGCCAGGGTCCTTCAGACCCATTTCATTAATTAATGTGGATGTCAAAATCCTGTCGCGAATGCTGGCGGATAGGTTGGCACCCCTACTGGGGTGACTGGTAAAAGATGATCAAGTAGGATTCGTGCGGGGGAGGCATTCCGTGCAGAATGTGCGCAAATTAATATCAGCACTGTTGCAAGCGCCGGGGGAGAGAGAGGGGTGCCTCACAGTAAGTCTGGACGCTGAGCGGGCGTTTGACCGCGTCCACTGGTCGTTTTTATTTGAGACACTGCAATGGGTAGGAATGAAAGGCTGGTATATGCAAGCAATCCAGGCCCTATACTCGGAACCAAAAGCTCAGGTCTTGGTAAATGGGGTAAAGACGCGCGAGTTTGAGATTGGGTGCGGTACCAGACAGGGATGCCCACTCTCCCCACTTTTGTTTACCCTCTCCCTGGAACCGTTGTTATGTAGTATTCGACTGAATGAAGATATTAAAGGCCTGACCTTGTGGGGACACCCGGTTAAAATCCTTGCGTATGCGGATGACCTGTTGCTACTTTTGAGCTCCGCCCAAACCTCACTAGAACATCTTCTCAGCACAATAACTGGGTACGGAGAGCTAGCGGGGTTTCATTTAAATCTTGATAAGTAATTAGTGATGCCACTCCACTCAGATCTGAGGAAAGCCTGGAAAGGACAATTCCCCCTAAAATGGGCAGAGGGGCAATTAAAATATTTAGGGGTAATAATACCAGAAGATTTGAACATGCTATACAAGAAAAACATAGGGGCTCAATTGGAAAAGACCAGACACACTTTAAGGCTATGGGGAGAATGCCCGCTCACATTAGCAGGAACAATAGGGTTAGTTAACATGATGGAGATACCTAGATGGCTTTATACATTCCAGGTGCTACCGTTGTATCTGCGGCAATGAGAAGAAAAACTGTTGCACAAGGCAATACAGCAATTTTTATGGAAGGGTAGACGTCCCAGGCTCCCAATGCGTGTGTTGCAGAAACCATAGGACCAGGGAGGAATGGGGCTACTAAATGTCAGATACCTAACGGTATCCTGCTCCTTGAGACATGTGCGAGATTGACTAACAGGACAGCAGGATTTCACTGCAACACAGATAGAGCAGGGTATGTCTCCCACGGCACACTTGAGCTGGCTGCTGCACGCACCAGGGGCCACGTCGCAGCGGGGTCTCTCTGGAAATTTACTAATAGCCACGTCTAGGGCAGCCTGGAGATGGTTATGTAGAAGGCATGGCTTCTCGGCAAAGGTGTCTCCGTTTGTGGCTCTGCATTGTAACCCAGACTTTCCTGAGGGGTCCACATCAGCGGCCTTTGCACGCTGGCGGGGTCTGGGAATACACTATATTTATCAATTGGTAGACGAGGAGGGAAAACTCAAAACATTTACAACATTGCAGCGAGAGTATGCGGTGCCACAAACTGACTTTTTTTGCATACATTCAGGTACAACATTATGTCACTTCTCTAGGTTGGGTCAATCTATGTGAAGATGTACAAGACATTATAAGTTCAGCCCTTACACTGGGTGCACAGAATAGGGTTCCGCTCAGATTCTACCACAGATTCCTGCAAGAAACTACAACAGATCTAGACTGTACAAAGAAAGTGGGCAACTGGACAGCAGAGCTGGGAGCAGAGGTGCCAGAGGAGTTATTCTGGAGATATGTGCGGACCATCCAAGCAAGCTCTCCATTTACTAAGTTTTGGGAACTTCAGTATAAATTTGCACTAAGCTTATATATCTCCCCGATTAGGGCGAAAAAAAAGCGGGATTTGGACAGTCAGGAGCCTGCCCCAAGTGTGGAAAGGACCCGGCCACTCTCGGGCACATGTTTTGGTCCTGTAAATATATACGGACCTTTTGGACACAGATACTGACAGAAATATATACACAATGGAGATGCCAGGTTAAAAGGCACCCATTACCGCTGTTTGAGAAGTTTCAATATGTGAAGCCAGCTCAGCCAGGATTTATACGGTTCCTGAAAAAAGCAACACTTATAGGGAAGCAAGCAAGTTATACTACTGTTTTGGAGAGAGCAAGAGGCCCCCTCGTTGGGGGTGTGGAGAGTTCGTGTGATTGAACTCCTGAAGATGGAGAGGTTTAGAATAACATCTTTGGATTCAAAGGAGGAGAAACTCCTGCAAAGGACTTGGGAAAGATTCTGGGACACACTGCAGCCTAGAGCAAGAAGCAGGATCCTTAATTGAGTGCACCCAGTATGTTAGCGTGCCCACATACCTGCATTTACCCACACACACACACACATACAAAGTGATAGGTATTTAAGCTGAAGCATAGAGGGATGGGTGGGGGGATGGGATAGGGGGGTATGGAGGGGATAGAGTTGAATGAGGGGAGGAAGTTCGAACTGTTAGTTTGAAGATGTGGTAAAATGTTGACACCTGTTTTGTTTTGTGATTTGTACCACGCAATAAACATGATTTAAACATAAAACTGACTTGAAGCTTTCCCATAAGACTTTTCTGTATGGGGGGGGGGGGGGGGGAGCCATGGCAGGGTATCCTGGAGGACACTGCAGCTCTGGTATACTATTTCTACTCTCTCCTTTCCTATCCAAATGGAATTCTGTTTCATATTCTTTTGATTATCTACATATTATTATATGTAATAAACCCTCAGATAGATTTTATGGGCAGTATATCAAGTAATAAAGAAACCTGAAACTTGTAGGTCCGTGAGTATTTTGCACATAGATATCTATCTGCAAGCTAATTTTCAAAGGGAAACTCCCTTTGTTGTTCCCCTTTCAAAGTTGGGGGCAAGTGGACAGCTTAGTTACCCTGACAGATTCCTTTGAAATCTGGTGTCTGGTTTCTCTCATGTGCTGAAACGCAGCAGGATGCAAGTTGCAATGTTTTTGGCACCACCTTGTGGCCATAAACAGCGCTACCAATATAATCTGATGGGAAACATACATAAAAATTAAACATTTACATAGAGAGAATGATGAGTTGTGGAGTCTGTGTACTGTATGTCTGTGTTGGGTGGAAGGGGGTAGGTGTCTGTGTAGGTATGAGTGCAAGAGGGAACAATATAATCTTGAGAGCCAAGTAAACACCGTAATAAGGAAAATGTTCTATTCGATGTGGAAACTCAAACAAATAAAACCTTTCCTACTTGGGGAAACTTTTCGAAACCTAATACAATCAATGTGGTGGGCAGGACTCAGCTACTGACGTGAGGCACGGCTGTTCATGTTCAGGGACTGTTCAACTGGGCAGGTTTCTGACATTTGACATCATAATACCTACTGTGACGCCAGCCTGTGCTATGGAGACTAGCAGACCAACTCAGAAGTCACAAACACAGGCAGCAACACGTATAGAACGTTGGAGGCGAGAATATATATATATATATAGGAGGACCTTCTTCAAACAGAAAATCCCCCCCCCCTCCAAATCACAGTGGTTTCATCAGTGGACACAATCATCTAAACCTCCCAGCCCAGACCCCCCCTCTTCCCCTGACACAAAAGCCACAGTAGTCTTGTTTCTTTGTGTACAAATCTTTTATTGTTCTTTTTAGCCAGTTTAGTCATACTGCGTTTAAGGGATGAGTTTGCTGTCTATGTGTCTAAGTTTGGGATTTTTAAGCAAATTCTTGGGTAGCTTAGTAAGTGGTAACTATTTAAGAAGGAGAAAAAAAGCCTCAAGTGGCAAAGATGTCTTCAGTACTATCATTGGCATAAAAAAAACTCCATCCATCTAGAACAGTTCAGTCAGTAGGACCAGTAGATTCTGGGCAATCAGACAAGAACTGTGGTGGAAAGTGGTAATAGGAGTGGTACGTGGAAAATTTGTAGATTTGCCCTTTTGTACAGAAAGGCCACTCCAATTCACCAGCTCTGGGGATACAGAAGAATCACTGTTTCTGCATAAAAGCAGCACAGCTGCTCAATTTAATTGTGTAGTGGAAGCTGAAATGAAGATTCAATGCACCTTGTGCTACCTATGCCTGCAATGGCTAGGATTCAAGTGGCTACTGACAAAGAGTTCACAGAGGCAGTAGGTTCGTAGAGGCAGTCGGGTCCAGTTCACAGAGGCAGTGGATATAGAAAGTATAGTATTTGCATATATAGGATCCCAGCACTTAGTGCAGGGAAATAGTACAATGTTGTATTAGATGGGAATCAATGAGAGAAAGGTAAGAATGGGGGGGGGGGGTGCAGAGGGACAGACAGAGAAGTGCCTAAGAAAGCAGAGCCATGTGCTCTGGGAGAGAAAGCTTTGGGGTCGAGCTGGGGCTCTGGTGGCTGGAGATGGGTGTGGGCAGGGAGAAAGACAGAGTGCCCATGTGCTTCTGCTTTATACCTCCAGTTTTAGGTCCCCTGTCCTGCTTATTCATGTCTCCACCATATGAATCCAAGCCTCATTTCTTAGGTTGGGCAGTCACTAGTGGGAGGGAATAACCCAATATGCCACCTCTTACCCGTCTTGGAGAATGGACAGTGCATATGGGATGCAGGCATTCTTGAGGTTAAGGCCTACAGGTACCAGGATGCCCGGTATAAAAAAGCTTAAATTAATCTGCCAGACTAGAGTGGTTCCAAGGTAGATGATGGGACTGTTAATAAAAACCCAACTTAACAAGATGTCAAGCTCTTGAGGTATAAAGCAGAAGCACATGGCTCTGCTCAGGGCACCTCTGTCTTTCTCCCTGCCCACACCCATCTCCAGCCACCAGAGCCCCGGCTCTGGCCCCCCTCTCTTCCCCAGCTTGACCCCAAAGCTTTCTCTCCCAGAGCACATGGCTCTGCTTTCTTAGGCACTTCTCTCTCTGTCTTTCCCTCTGCACCCCCCCCCCCCCCCCCATTCTTACCTTTCTCTCATTGATTCCCATCAAAACACACACAAAGATACAACATTGTACTATTTCCCTGCATTGTAATATTTCCCTGTATTAAGTGCTGTGATCCTATATATGCAAATACAATATACTGGACCTGACTGATATCAGCAATTGTTGTCTAAGGATGGTCCTGGCCGGGTCCAGTTCACAGAAGCAGTAGGGTAGGTTTGTAGAGGCAGTCTGCATTGGCTGTTGTGGTGTGGTAGGTGTGTTCTGGATTTCCTTGGCTAATTTGTTTGGTCCTGAATGGTTTTGGTGACTCCTCCCTCACTATGGTGCTACTTCTGTGTTTGTGCTGGGCTGGCTTTAAAGTTGTTTGCACACAGCTCTTCCTCCTGCTGTCCCTGGGTGGTGCTACATTTGTAGTCTCCAGGTTTCTCTGTCCCTTTGCTGCTCTGCCTGGCTGTGGTCTGTTCTGACAGGCTGTAGTGTTGTCTGTCTGGCCAGAGCTGTTCCTCCTGATCTCCCATCCAGGTGGACTGAGCCCCACTGGAGAAGCAGCACCTATTTATCCCAAACTTAACTCCTGAGTCACAGTGCACCTGCCTGAGGTGATGATACTGACAATGACCCCTGAATCATTGCCCTGCTCTGGCATCATATGACCAACAATACTTATTTCTCAATTAATGGGAGGGGGATTGCTCTGTGACAGCTTCAGCAGTCCAAGGAGTCAAGACAGTGGACTGTTGTGAAAGAGACCCATGTCCATATCCCACTCTCACTAGTACACTTATGGTGGAAATTGTGAGCCTTCCAAAACCCACAAAATAGTTACTGTACCTATCTTGTCTTGGTATTTGTCTTAGTTGTAAACCGCTTAGAACTTGGTGGCGTTAGTGGTATAGATGGGATAAACACAAAGGAATCCTGTTCAGAAGAAATGGAGCCTCAGGAGCTTAGCCTAGATTGGGAGGCGGGGCTGGTGGCTGGGAGGCGGGGCTGGTGCTGGGCAGACTTGTGCAGTCTGTGCCCTGAAAGCTACAGTTACAAATCAAGGTAAGATATACACAAAAAGTGGCACATACGGGTTTGTCTTGTTGGGTGGACTGGATGGACCGTGCAGGTCTTTTTCTGCCGTCATCTACTATGTTACTATGTAGATGCATAATGTAACATGGATATAATATGGGTATTCCAATCAATATTCAGGGTGCAGGACAGAGTTAAAACTGAGGAAACACCTTCAGCAATTGAGATGGATGGCAAAAGAGCAAGAGAAATCTACGAGGCAAAGATAAAGAAACAAAACACCAATAAAGATCCGACTTAGCAGCACCCAGGCATCCTCATCTGTTTTTATGTATTTATTTAATTTGCCTTTCTCCCAGCAAAGGCTGAGTGGGGGCTGCTGAGTTCCATCCTTTCCTTTCCTTCTCTTCTTTATTTTTATTGTTACGTATTTATTTATTTATTATTTCTGATCCCCGCCCCGCCTCTCTCTCTTACGTCACACAGTGAGCTTTCCAATCAGCAAACGGAAACGCTTTCGTAACAGCGCGTGCTCAGCTCACCCGGAACCTCTTGCTTGCTGTTGCTCTCAGCAGCCAATCAGGAAGCGGTTCTTTCCGGGGTGCCTCGCAGTAATCTCTTCTGCAATTGGCTGCTTGGCCACAGGCGATGAGGAAGATGGCGCCGGCTTTTGTGGAACATGTTGTGGCGGATGCTGGAGCTTTTTTACTTAACGCCGCCCTACACGTAATTTTTTTTGTGGAGGGGGGGGTCACCTAACTAGAGCGAGAGAGACAAGCATCAATGCACTGAAGAGGAGGCGAGAATGAGGGGGGGGGGGAGCCGGGGACACACAGGGGAATGAAGGGGGGGGGGGGAGCCATGGATATATAGAATAGGAGGCAGAGAGAGCCTCAGACTCATGGAGGAGTGAGAAATGACCAGGGAAGGGAGACATTCGGGGATCTATGGAGGAATGGAAGAGCTGGGAATACAAGTAGGAGGGAGAGATGAGGATACACAGTGGTAGCAAGGGGGGGAGGGATAGAATGAACAATCCTGGTCTGGACTAGCACGGGTGGGATACTTGAGAGAGAGCCAGGGATACACAGAGGGGAGGGCAGCAGTGGGGAAACTGAGTGGAGGAGACAGAGCTGGAGATTACCAGGGAAAGGGATACATGCAGGATTGGGGGGGGGGGGGCAGAGAATCTAGGATATACGTATTAGAGAGAGAGAGACTAGGAATAAATGGAGCCAGGAGGGAGAACAGCCAAGGATACGCTTGTTAAGGAGTTAGAGCACTGACTTCCAAACCTGTTTTGTGGGAACCTGGACAGTCAGGTTTTCAGGATATCCACAATGAATATCCATGAGATTGATTTGCCTACCAAGGAGGCTGTGTATGCAAATCAATCTTTTGAATATTCATTGTGGATATCCTGAAAACCTTACTGGCTGGGGTTCCCCCAGGACAGTTATAGGAATCACTGAGTTAGAGAACCAGTAATAAATGTGGAGAAAGATGGGGATTATAGAGGCTGGAAGTGTTGGAGTGAGCGCATCAGTGATGCACAGGTTAGGGGGTTAGAGAGAGAATGAGCCAGGGTTAGAAGGGGCAGGGGAAGAGATACATGGATGAGAAGAATAGGGAGTGAAGGGGGAGCTGGGGATACACAGTTGGATGGGAGGAGAGAGGAAGATAGAGGCTTGAGAGTGAAGGGGAGTTGGGGATACACAATAGGAAGGGGGACCGAGAGGTACAGATGAGGAGGATAGGGAGTAAGGGGATACACAGCAGAGAAGAGGCGAGAGAGAGAGTGATTATATAGAGAAGAACGACAGGGAATGAAGAGGAAGCTGGGGATAGACAGTGGGGAGGGGAGAAGTATAATATTTATTTATTTTATGTAGTTCATGCCTTTTTATTAGTAGCTCAAGGTGTGTTATTTCTAGATACAATTGATGTTTCCTTGTCCCCAGAGGGTCCACAATCTAAAGGCCACATTGTGTTATTTTTAAGGCAAAGTATTGTTTATTTGTTGTAAACTGCCCTGAATATTGATGAGGTGAGAGAAAATTGTAAAAACAGGTGTTATGGGGAAAAATGAAGTCAGTGAGTTAAGATGGACACTTAATTTAGATACTCTGTCATCAGCCCAAGATGATATCTTGGTGGAAAATGGAGGACAGCAAGCTAGCTGCATGTGCGGGAGAAAGGCTGCTGAGAAAGGGCCCACATGGCACGGGCCTCGCCAAGGAGGAGAGCCACTGTGTTGGCATGGGAGACTGCAGTCCACAGGCGTATCGCAGTGCAACCATGATGATGGAACAGTCAAGGTCAATCACAAAGGCTGACCTACGGACTTGGATGGTAGAGCTGAAGGGAGGAATTTGGGTCTGTTAAGACCTAGATTCAGGATGCCGTGCAAGAGCTCATAGCAGATTTGGCAGAGATAAGTACTCGTTTCGATGGGGTGGAGACCCTCATGGACAGTTATGAGGACACTGTGTCAGACCTTCAGACTGGACTGGAGGCACTACAAGATAACTACCAGGCGCTTAGGCTTAAGATGGAGGACCTAAAAAATGGGTCTAGGCGCATTTGTGCCTACGAGGAATGCCCGAGATTGTGGAATTTAATAATACTCTGGAAGTGCTGCAGGATTTTGTGGCTTGGCTGTTACCAGATGAGCCTAATGGGCAGACTGGATGGACCGTGCAGGTCTTTTTCTGCCGTCATCTACTATGTTACTATGTGATCCCTATTAAGTGAACCCACCAGTTCTTGGGTTCTCGAATTGCGAATAAGCCACATGACATTGTGGTGTGCTTCCTCAGATTTGCTGATAAGGATCAGCTGATGAGCAAGGCTCAAGGGAGGAGGCCTCTTTCCTTTTGAGGAGTGCAGGTGGTATTGTATCAGAATTTGGCCTACAGCACTCTGCAGAAACAAAAGACATTTCAGGCATTCACTCAGGCGATACAAAAGGCTCAGTAGAGATATAAAATGACCTTTCCTTTTGGCCTGGTAGTCATGATCAGTAGAATTCACAAGAAGGTGATTAGTGTAGAGGAAGCCATGGATTTCCTTAAAAAAGAAGGTGTGAACCTACTGCCTGCACCCACTTTGACTGCGGAGCAGCTGGATATTCATCAGAAAGTGGCTGACTTCAGGTGGCAAAGGGTGGAGAGGTGTGGGCGCCAGCAGGGATGTGCTGATAAAGTGGGAGTGAACACAGGACTTCGCTGAGAGGGCTTCACCTTGGATTTCTGTACACCTGGACCTTGCTTTTTTTGTGTTGAGAGTGGGCGGTTTCTGCTTAAGAACGTAAGAACATAAGTATTGCCATACTGGGACAGACCGAAGGTCCATCAAGCCCAGCATCCTGTTTCCAATAGCTTGTAAATTCAATAAAGTGCGCCTCTTTGAGCACAGGTGGAAATGCTTTCAGGAGTGGAGGTGTGGGTATAGTTTCTAATGGGGGGGGGGATGAGAGAAGGGGTGGGAAGTTTCTGGTTGGGCTGTTCTGGTGATGGGGAGTGAAGTCAAAGGACGCTAACTGTGTGGGGTGCATGAGGAGCACACGTGCCCATTTGCAGCTGAAGAGGGGTTGTTTTTTTTCTGGAGTGGTGTTAGGAGCTGTTTTTGTTCTGCTGGGCGTGTATTTGCTATGATGTTTTGTGTCACTGAAAATGCAAAAAAGTAATAAAAAGTGAGTTAAAAAAAAACAAGCAAACCAGGTGTTATTAGCAAGTAAACCCCATATTAATGTGTTATCACAGATTAGTAAATGAGGCTTTAAGTTTGTACTGGAGATTATGACTGGTTCTGTGACTGTTGTATTCTGTGACTTGACCTTTGTCCTTTTTTACCTACTAATGAGTACAGTGCAATATATATTTTATTTCACAGGAGATCGGGAAAAATATTTACACTGTTAAGGAAGTGGTCAGTGAAATTCGGGACAAGGAGACACGAAGGCGGCTTGCAGTTCTGCCCTATGTGCTGCATTTCAAGGAACCCTTCCCGGAGAATATCAGACTAGGTGAGTATTTGCAGGACAGGAGGCTGGAAGATCTTCTGATGCAGCATTAGAAACAATATTCGATATGTTTTCTCAGCTTCTGACAAACCTTTCAGTCCATACTATTTTGCTACTCATAAATGTGTTTGTTTCTGCAAAATCCGCTATCCAATATACACAAATACACTTAGCTTTCTTAAGTGGTGCTTGTTAGATGCCGCTGTACGGTCCTTCACCTGCTGCCCCGAGCCAACGATGGCCAGCGTTTCGCTGCTTCTTCAGGGTCTCAGGCTGCAAACGGGACACGAGCACAGCTCTCCACGGCAGCGTACTTGTGTATATTGGATAGCGGATTTTGCTCCAGTAGTGATCTACACACTAAGAACTGACATATCATCACTTAGAATATTATTGTTTTGATGTATTTTTGACCATAGACAGAATAAGATTTTTTAGATCTGTGGCACTATAGGGTTTTTTGGCTGATGATGATGAGAAGACCATTGTGTCTGTTTTAGCTCTGTGAGATTAGTTGTTGATCTCAGAGCTTTTTGAGGCCTTTTTCCCTATAAACAGAGTCGTTTTTCATTTTGTGGATTTCTCTGATTGTTCTAGATTTTGTTGTATCTTCCACACCACTTGTGTAGTTTTATAGTTGATTCAAAACTGCTGCCACCCAGCTCATTGATGAGATTAAAAATGGAAGGGCACAAATGCAAGAACGCTTTCCGTGTTTTTTTTTTTTTTTGTTACATTTGTACCCCGCACTATCCCACTCATGGCAGGCTCAATGCGGCTTACATGGGGCAATGGAGGGTTAAGTGACTTGCCCAGAGTCACAAGGAGCTGCATGTGCCGGGAATCTAATACAGATCTTTCCAGTCCTGCCCACTAAAGGGTTTATTTGTTTCTTTCCCCAGTCACAGAGTTTTCAAAGAAGACAGGTGATTACAGAAGCCTGTCGGCCACAGATATTAAAGTGCTGGCCCTCACTTACCAACTGGAGACGGAGCATGTAGGAGTTGGTCACATAAGGAAAGAATCTGAAGTGAAGGTGAGGCTCAGTGCTGGTGCTTTCTGAAAGAAAGATTTGTTTTCATTGTTAAAAAAAAAAATCATTATTCATTTTATTTTTAGATTACAGCGAGTTCAACTCTACAGCATCCCGAGACCCCAGTTAACATCACAGGGTTCCATTTCCCTTCCAAGGTAACAGTTTGCACTGGGTGCCCTTTTCTACATGTAACCAGCACATACAAGAATATGTAACGATCTTTTCTGTTGAATTCTTCTCCCATCCACAGAAGAAGAACCTCACGGAGACACCGAATGAGCCTGTGTCAGCTTCAGAGGTGGAACATGGGGTTGCACATACAGAGCAGCCCGAGTTTGGCTCGTTTCTGTACTGGAGAGACCCTCTACCCAGCATCGAGGAGTTATTGCAGGAATTCCTGGTGAGCACAGGCTTTTTCAGACACGGGGCTCATCTCCTTTTCTTGTTCTGAAATATTCCTTTCGTTTTCTCCCCTCTCTCTACTACTACTACTACTACTATTTAGCATTTCTATAGCGCTACAAGGCATACGCAGCGCTGTACAAACATAGAAGAAAGACAGTCCCTGCTCAAAGAGCTTACAATCTAATAGACAAAAAATAAATAAAGTAAGCAAATCAAATCAATTAATGTGAACGGGAAGGAAGAGAGGAGGGTAGGTGGAGGCGAGTGGTTACAAGTGGTTACGAGTCAAAAGCAATGTTAAAGAGGTGGGTTTTCAGTCTAGATTTAAAGGTGGCCAAGGATGGGGCAAGACGTAGGGGCTCAGGAAGTTTATTCCAGGCGTAGGGTGCAGCGAGACAGAAGGCGCGAAGTCTGGAGTTGGCAGTAGTGGAGAAGGGAACAGATAAGAAGGATTTATCCATGGAGCGGAGTGCACGGGAAGGGGTGTAGGGAAGGACGAGTGTGGAGAGTTACTGGGGAGCAGCAGAGTGAATACATTTATAGGTTAGTAGAAGAAGTTTGAACAGGATGCGAAAACGGATAGGGAGCCAGTGAAGGGTCTTGAGGAGAGGGGTAGTATGAGTAAAGCGACCCTGGCGGAAGACGAGACGGGCAGCAGAGTTTTGAACCGACTGGAGAGGGGAGAGCTGACTAAGTGGGAGGCCAGCAAGAAGCAGATTGCAGTAGTCTAAACGAGAGGTGACAAGGGTGTGGATGAGGGTTTTGGTAGAGTGCTCGGAAAGAAAGGGGCGGATTTTACGGATGTTGTAAAGAAAGAAACGACAGGTCTTGGCGGTCTGCTGGATATGAGCAGAGAAGGAGAGAGAAGAGTCAAAGATGACCCCAAGGTTTCGAGCTGAGGAGACAGGGAGAATGAGAGAGCCATCAACAGAAATAGAAAACGGGGGGAGCGGGGAGGTGGGTTTGGGGGGGAAAATGAGAAGCTCGGTTTTGGTCATATTTAATTTCAGGTGGCGTTGAGACATCCAGGCAGCAATGTCAGACAAGCACGCTGAAACTTTGGTTTGGATGCAAGGTGAGATATCAGGGGTAGAAAGGTAGATTTGGGAGTCATCAGCATAGAGGTGGTAGGAAAAGCCATGGGATGAGATTAATGAACCAAGGGAAGAAGTGTAGATAGAAAAGAGGAGGGGACCAAGAACAGAACCCTGAGGTACACCGACAGGCAGAGGGATAGAAGTAGAAGAGGATCCACCAGAGTGAACACTAAAGGTGCGGAGGGAGAGGTAGGAAGAGAACCAGGAAAGGACAGAGCCCTGGAATCCAAGTGAGGACAGGGTATCGAGAAGTATGCTGTGATCGACAGTGTCAAAAGCAGCGGAAAGATCAAGAAGAATGAGGATGGAATATTGACCTCTGGATTTAGCCAGTAATAGGTCATTGGAGACTTTAGTAAGCGCAGTTTCAGTTGAGTGGAGAGGGCGAAAACCAGATTGTAATGGGTCAAGAATAGCATGTGAGGAGAGAAAATCAAGGCAGCGGCGGTGAACAGCACGCTCAAGTAATTTGGAGAGAAAAGGAAGGAGGGAGATGGGTCTGCTGCCCCACTTCTGCAAATTTCAAATGTTACCTTGTTCAAGTGTTGTGCAACGTGCAGTTGTATATTGCAAGGAGAAACAAACTGGTTGTGGAGATTTTTAATAGAAAAAGCAACCCCACCCCCTAACTACCAAATCTCTGATCGCCCGACATGTAGCTTTTTTTTTTAGCTAGAATTACATAAGTATTGCCACACTGGGACAGACCAAAGGTCAATCAAGCCCAGCATCTTGTTTCCAACAATGGCCAATCCTGGTCACAAATACCTGACAAGATTCCAAAAAAGTTCAGTACATTTTATTCTGCTTATCCCAGAAATAAGCAGTGGATTTTGCCCAAGTCATAATAATGGTCTATGGACTTTTCCTTTAGGAAGCCGTCCAAACGTTTTTTTAAACCCCGTTATCTAACCACCTTTACCACATTCTCTGGCAGTGAATTCCAGGTTGTCATTACATGTTGAGTGAAGAAAATGTTTCTCTGATTTGTTTTAAATTTACTACTTTGTAGCTTCATCGCATGCCCCCTAGTCCTAGTATTTTTGGAAAGTGTAAACAAACAATTCACATCTATCCGTTCCACTGCTGCCTTCTGTGACACATGGGGAAGCCACTGCTTGTCCCAGGATTGGTAGCATGGAATGTTGCTTCTATTTGGGTTTTTGCCAGGTACTTGTGACCTGGATTGGCCACTGTTGGAAACAGGATACTGAGCTAGGTGGACCATTGGTCTGACCCAGTATGGCTACTCTTATGTTCTGTTATAACTGGCAGCTGTTACACTTCAGTGTTCTTCCAGCTACAAAGCTTTAACAATGATGAGAGAGGAACTTCGTAGCTGCTACCTCCTTTCCGTTCAGGTATTGTACATTTTGAAAGTCTCCTTGTTCTGTCTAGACTGTAGACCCAGTCACTACAGAGATCCATAACGCACAGCCATTGGAGGCCATAAGTACTGCCACAGGTGTGGTCACTGGCTGTGAAGGGGAAGGAGGTGATGACGATGAAGGATGGATCACTCCCAGCAACATTAAACAAATTCAGCATGAGCTGGGGTGTCGGGAGGTGCCGGACAATATAACAGTTGGATGTTTGACCACTGACTTTGCCATGCAGGTATGCTTAGGAATCTGTATTTCTCCGCTGAACATTGAAGCAGCTGTCATGAGGACTGCGCTGTATATGGCCTTTTGATTTTATTCCTTCCTATTTCCCCTCTCATTTTTTGCTTGGCAGCACAGAGTTTCATTTCTGCAGCATAAATACAAGCGACTGGATAGTCGTTAAGACCTTCTTTCTGCTGAGACTGTGTGTCTGTAGCAGGCTGTAGTAAAGTATCTGCCCTGGTTCCTCGGGAGTTGGTAGCTGAGCTTTGTTTCCCTGTTAGAAGCTGCTGATTGAGTTCTGTTAGGCTTTGGTTACTTCTTGTCCACGTTTTTCCATTTTCTTCGTAGAATGTTCTCCTTCAGATGGGCCTTCATGTATTGGGGGTGAACGGCATGCAGATCCGTCAGACTAGAAACTACGTATTGCGCTGCCATGGTTGCTTCAGGTGAGTTCAGTTGTTCTAAGAGCTTTTGGTCTTACTTTTTATGGAGATTCCCTGGGTTATTTTGCTTTTCTTAATAGGAACCACAGTAGAATTACTAGAAATCTTTTTATGTTAGAATTCCCTACTGTTCGTAAAGTCAAGGCTATGCGTCCCCTACAGCCCTATCAGGCAGCCTCTAATTGGAATTCTCTTCCTTCTTTTCTTAGGCAAACAGAACATTGTTATGAATTTCAGAAACTACTAAAGACTTTCCTTTTCAGAAAATATTTTCCTTTAATTTTGTTTCTGATGATTGTGCATATTTTGTGCAACTCTCTGGAATATGGCTCTTTTTCTTGATGTTATTCACTTAGAACTTGTTGGCTTTAGCGGGTTATTTAAGACCTTAATGTGTGTCAGGCTGGACTGGAGTTGTGTAGAAGCAGCATGGTCCAGCCTCCTCCTCTTCGTGTTGGTTGTGGAGCCTTGTCTTCAGGACTCCAGCCTGTGCGTTCTGCCCACCTGCAGTCGTTTGTTAATTAAAATTCTTATATACCACTACACAATACAAATGAATAATTGAACTAAGCAGTTTACATAAAATCATAAACCATCTAAAAAATGAAAGACCTTCCCACAGCCCATCTCAACCACATGTCTGGTGCACACATTAGAAAGGGGATGGGATTTGATAGACCGCCTTTCTGTGGTTACAGTGAAAGCAATTTACAAAATATATATAGGTACTTATTAGAACATGGGAACCATTTTCAGTCTCTATTAATATATTTTACCAAACTCTTTCAGGACCACGTCTGATATGACCAAGGTGTTTTGTCCTAAGTGTGGAAACAGGACATTAAAGAAGGTGGCTGTGACGTTGAGCGAGGATGGCAGTCTTCACATGCATTTCTCACGAAACCCAAAGGTGCTGAATCCAAGAGGACTTAAGGTGAGGGAGCTGCTGTTGCTTCTAAACTGGTCCTCTTCAAACATGCCTTGATTCAGTCGCTAGTATTAAATGCTGACAAAACCGTCGCCTGTTGGTTTTCGAATACATCAGTTACTCCTTCCTCTCCCATTCAGCTCTTTGGCACATAGATCACCTGGGTGCTGTTTCCATTATATTGGTATAATGCTTGATTCTTCCTTCTTCCAACCTCAAATTTCGCATTTGTCTAGGGTCAATTTTCTTGTCTTTCAACAATTGCGGGTGATACGTCACTTCTTTGACTGTAATCAAGTTCCATGCTCTTATCCTCTCATTTTTCACCTCTCAACTATTGCAATATAATTTATACTGGTTTACCCCATATGTCAGAGGTTCCCAAACCTGGTCCTGGAGGCACCCCAGCCATCAGGTTTTCAGGATAGCCACATTGAAGGCGATCAGAGACGAGAAAAAAGCTGACCGTTGAAAATTTCCTAGAGGCCGTGGACTGTCCACATGTGGATGAAAAGATCAGTAGTGTCAGAACAAGTTGATATCTGGAATACACACTTAGCAAAGACCTTAGAGAAAACAGCACCACTGAAAAAGGTCTTATGCCCCACTCACAAACGCTCACCTTGGTTTTCTCCAGAACTTTGGACCCTTAAACTCGAAGAATGGAAACTGGAAAGGAGATGGCGTAAATCTCACCTGGATGAAGACGGGCTAAACAGTAGGAAGCACACGACAAAGTACCACCAAGCCTTAACAGCAACCAAAAAACAATATTTCTCTCAATGCATTGCAAGGCTGCCAATTCAACCAAGCAGCTGTTCAGTATAGTAATCAGCCTATTGCAACCCCCACAACAGAACCAGCCTGCCCAGTCTAAATTGAACTGCAATGATGCATATTTTGCAAACAGAATTAAGTCTGCACCAATTACCTGCTCCCTCGACCCCTGCCCATCAAAGACAGTGCAGCAGGCAAGTATGGGCCTCATAGAAGGTGCCACAAAAATTGTGAATGCCTCTCTTTCTAGTGGGCAACTACCAACAGCATTAAAAAGGGCAGTGGTTCACTCTTTGCTAAAGAAAAACAAACTTGAAAGTTACTGGCCAGTATCCAACATCCCGTTTCTAGGGAAACTTATAGAACAAACAGTCTGTGTTGAACTCGATGATTGATTGGCTAGAAGAGAAAAACTGGCTAGATCCATGTCAATCTGGATTCAGACCCGGTTGTGGAAAGAAATGGTCCTCGTATCTCTACTAGATGATCTTCACAGAAACTTAGACAGGGGATTTGCCTCGGTGTTAATACTGATCTGTGGATCTACTACTACTACTTAGCATTTCTATAGCGCTGCCAGGGTTACGCAGCGCTGTACAAGTTTAACACGGGGAAGGACAGTCCCTGCTCAAAAGAGCTTACAATCTAAAGGTTACAAACTATGTAGTCAGTGTAGGTATCATGAATGGGGAAGGTGGTTATGCGCCAAAAGCATGGGAGAAGAGATGGGTTTTGAGTAAGGACTTGAAAATGGGCAGGGAGGGCGCATGGCGTATGGGCTCGGGAAGTCTGTTCCAGGCAGAAGGGGCGGAGTCTGGAGTTAGCGGTGGTGGAGAAGGGTACGGATAAGAGTGATTTGTCCTGAGAGCGGAGGTTACGGGTGGGAACATACGGGGAGAGGAGGGTAGAGAGGTAATGGGGGGCTGCAGATTGAGTGCACTTGAAGGTCAATAGGAGAAGCTTAAATTGTATACGGTAGCAGATCATGATACCATGCTAGCATGACTGGCAGAAATGGGTATCAATGGAACAGTACTTGTGTAGTTCAGATCCTGTCTATCAGACAGGCAACAATCCATAATGTTTGGCAGCACCTCATCGCCACCATGGGCACTGACCTGTGGGGTACCACTAGGATCGATACTGTCACCTATTCTTTTCAATATCTACCTCAAACTGCTAGCTGAGCTGATTCGGTCAATGGACACTCAGTTCTACATCTATGCGGATGATATGCAGCTACTCATACCCATTGAACCTGACTTACCTGCAGCCTTGAAGAAACTGATTACTTGTCTAACATCAATTCAAGAATGGGCTAAACACAACAAACTTTGCCTGAACCCAAGTAAAACTGAGCTTCTCTGGGTCCCTAACACAAGTGGATACATACCTGACATCAAAATCCCTTTTGGGAAGTATGAACTCCCCCTCAAATCACAAGTCAGGAACCTTGGAATACAGTTAGATTCAACAATTACTCTGATTCCCCAAATCCAAGCAACCTTCAAGAGCTGCCTCTACTATTTGCGACAGCTACGCTGCCTCTCTCCTTACATCGAGAAGGTAAATCTTATCCTAGTAGTGCATGCCATGATAATATAAAACCTGGATTACTGTAATGCACTCTACAGTGGTCTGACTACAAAGAGTCTGCACCAGCTCCAACTGATTCAGAATGCAGCAGCAAGACTCATAGAAGGTTGCAAACGACGTGACCATATCACATTTTTGCAAAAACTTAATTGGTTACCAGTACAATATAGGGCTAAATTTAAAACTCTCTGATCTTCAAGGCCCTTAAAGGAAACGTCCCTGAGTAGTTAAAGAACAGGATGACCCTCTATAACACCTCCAAGGACACTAAGGTCCACCCAAGGAGTATCCCTAACCACACCCTCTCCAAAAGACATCACACGATGTGATACCCACAAACGAACCTTCTCCAGAGTAGCCCCCACGCTCTGGAATGCACTCCCTGAAAGGCTGCGCTTAACACAAGACTGTCTACTACTACTACTTAACATTTCTATAGCTCTACTAGGGTTACGCAGCGCTGTACAGTTTAACAAAGAAGGACAGTCCCTGCTCAAAGGAGCTTACTATCTGTACTTCAGGATGCAGGTGAAAGCGTGGCTCTTCAATCAGGCCTTTGATGGAACAAGTAACTAACTCGTTATTCTCACTTACACACACAAGGAGTGACTTGGGCTGCACATTCGTAGCAGGACATGTTTATCCACTCCTACCCTAGCTGAGGTAACATTTAATCATCTCTCTGACCTCATGTGCAACTTCCTTTAATCACCTTACTTTCTAACTCCTTACCTATCTATATGTTCCATCTTTGCTTATATCCTACGCCAGTGTTTCCCAAACTTTTTCAGTTCAACTCACCCTTTGTGTCCGAGCAGTTTTTCATGGTACCCTCCTCCTTCTCCTCGTTTGTCTTTTATCCTCCACTCATTTTTTTTTTCTGTGTTTCTGGGCTGACAAGTGACACAAATGTACATATTTGATTCCTCTTAAAAAGTGTACCCAACAATAGTACGAGTGGCATGAAAACACTGATATTTTGAACTCTTAAAGGATCCCTAAAGTTAGAATTTATAAATGCTTAAGAATCGAAGCCCTACTTCTGTCCTGTAAGGTTACTGCTGCTACTGGGCAGAGAATTCAGCAGGTCCCTCAGGCCTCTTTGCTGAGTCACTGCATCCATTAGGGTGTCTGGCAGCACTTCTAGAATGTTCTGTACACAGTCTCAAATAGAGCTGCGGAAGACAGAGGCACTTGGGGAGAATGTGTGAAAATGATTGAGAGAATTTATTGAACGGTTAAAGCCAGAAAATATCTGCATGCAGGAATCGTTCTTCCACTGTGGTTCTGGTGAAATTGCTTGAAACTTTCCTGTTGGGACATGAAGACTTCAGATAAGTAACTGTGTGTGTCTCTCTCTCTCTCAGTATTCCCTGTCGAAACCAGCTGGTGGAAAACACACCAACAACCCTCATCTGGTTGCAGACCAGCAATTCCCACAGCAGAGACTGTCCAGAAAGGCAAGACAAAAGACAAATGCGTTTGACCCTGACTACACCGCAGGTGTGTCTCCGTTCGCAGAGAATGACATTTATAGCCGGGCAGCCAACTTGCATATCCGAGACGGAGGTGTGGGCGCGGGAAAGAGACGGATGAATCCCAACAGTAACAAGAAGGGTTCGAAGAAAAGATAATATGTAAGAAAATGGGACTGTCAGCAAAAGCAATAAATGATACACAGCTCTCCTCTGCACACACAGAGGCTGCCGGACCTTACGTCATCAAAAAGTAGCTGAGAACCGTGCATCGGTTTCTCGCCTCTGCTGAGCCTTCATTCACTGCTTGGTCCTTGTCTAGGACCAGAAACCACAGCTTCCTTCTGCACATGATCTGTGCACCCTGTGTCTGGGCAGTGGCTGGAGAGCCTGTCAGGCTCCTGTTCCTCTCTTCACCGTGCAGAACAGAGAAGGAAGAGACGGAGAGGCTTGTGACACAACCCCTCCCCCATTCAGCTTTTGTGCAGTTCATTTCTTTCGAGAAGTTCTTGGGTTCTCCAGCAGCTATTTGTCATTGTAAAAATGGCTAACGTAGAGCCCTCCATTTCCCTTATGGAATGTGGGTGTGAACTTTATCTGTTTACAGCTATGCTTCATCTTAAATTTTTTATGAAAATGTTAAAGCTGCAAAGCAGACAATCCGTCCAGGTATTCCTTCTGTGCTGTGCGGAGTGTAAAGATCAAACTGCAGGGAAGGAATGTCTCTACTTTGCTTTTTTTGTTGTTGCATGTTTCATAATATATATAATTCTGATTTTCATGAAATTAAGATGCATGCTTTATTTAAGATCTGATAAGCCACTTTTTAATAAAAGTGTTATAACAAAGCTACATACGTGTGTAACATTAATAACACACACAAATAGGAGATTGGTGAATCCAAAAGAAACACAAAACCAAAAGCCATCAACGTAAAGAGAGAAATATTAGTGAGGAAAAATTGTAGGTGAAATATATTGCCTATCTTTAGTACAAACCTGCCCTTTTCACTGGTTCTAGGATGTGAACACTTGTAATCTGTCATTGGGCCTCAAAAAAGTCTTACGAAGAACCGTTTTGGGTTTGTTTGTTTTTTATATCAGTCACCAATATGTACATAAGCAAAAAATTAAATGATCATTTATCTCAAATACACTGTTCAAAAGCCAGTCCCATAACTGACTTTACATATCCAAACAGCCAATAGTGGCCTTCGTTTTGCTATAAACTGCTGCTTCAGAGATGGAACTGAATTCGATTCCCACTGCAGCTCCTTCTGACCGTGAGCAAGTCACTTAACCCTCCATTGCCCCTGGTACAAAATAAGTACCTGAATATATGTAAACCGCTTTGAATGTAGTTGCAAAAACCTCAGAAAGGCAGTATATCAAGTCCCACTTCCCTTTCCCCCTTTTCCCTTATGACATCACAATATCAGAAGTGAGCCAAGTATGGGGCAATCAAGCCATTGTGACATCACTGATGAGGTTGGCTCTTATTGGTGGAATGAGTGGAGGAGTAGCCTAGTGGTTAGTGCAGTGGACTTTGATCCTGGGGAACTGAGTTCGATTCCCACTGCAGCTCCTTGTGACTCTGGGCAAGTCACTTAACCCTCAATTGCCCCTGGTACAAAATAAGTACCTGTATATAAGTAAACCGCTTTGAATGTAGTTGCATAAACCACAGAAAGGTGGTATATCAAGTCCCATTTCCTTTTCCCGTTCAGCATACCACATCACTTCCTGGATGGCTTATTTATAAAGACTTCCACCAACCAGCTGGGAAGAAGAACAAAAGAAATAATGAGTAATTCTTTTAATCAATAAAAGTAAAAAACTCCAGAAAAATAATTTCAGGCACTGCAACATTGAAATTCTAAAGTTTTATTGTGTTGAAAGTTGCAGCAAAGCACAATTTTGATTACCCCCCCCCCCACCACCACCACCATGAGTGCAAACAAGAATCTGGTCCAATACTAAACAACGTGGGTCTACTAATTAATGATAATGTGCAGTATGCTGAAGAAGGGAGTAACAGCCCCCCCCCCCCACCCACCCAAAAAACCCAACTATTTCTGCTGAAATGAATGTCTCCATTAGGGATTTAAAGTACATTATACGAAATCGGAAAAGAAGCACTCCAACCTTATAACAGAGGGTAAAGGGTTCCGTACAGAAATTACCACAAAATGAACACATTTTCAGAAAGTGTACTCCTTTAGAGGAAAGCAAATAACAAGGCCTGTATTTGAAAGGACTGGCTGATTAAAAAATCAGCAAACAAATTACTCAATATTTCCAAAGTAGATCCATACATGCAGAAACAGAAGCCCTACCCTCCTCTGTCAAATGGAAGTGTTTTGTTAGGCCTTCTTCGGAGAATTTGGAGAGCTTTACCGTTGGCGTTGGGCCAAGACACTCATAGCTTGCTTTTACTACCACTCATAGGAAATGTAAATTTTAGTCCACCTGCAGATGACAGACACAAGAACACTTAGTGGGGGACATCTCCGAGATGAAGGCTGCTTCTTGCAGATAATCTTCAATAGATACAACATTTATTTATTGAGATTTTGCTCACACCTAGTAGCTCAAGGTGAGTTACATTCATGTACTCTGGATATTTCTCTGGCCCAGGAGGACTCACAATCTAAGTTTGTACCTGAGGCAATGGAGGGTTAAGTGATTTGCCCAAGATCACAAGGAGCAGCAGTGGGATTTGAACTGGCCACCTCCGGATTGCAAGACTGGTGCTGTAACCACTAGGCCACTCCTCTACCCCAAAGAATCTTGTTACTCTTTGGGGGTTCTACATAGAATCTTTTTCTTCTTTAGAATTCTAGAATCTTTATTTAGATTTTGCTCACACCTTTTTCAGTAGTAGCTCAAGATGAGTTACATTCAGGTACTCTGGATATTTCTCTGTCCCAGGAGGGCTCACAATCTAAGTTTGTACCTGAGGCAATGGAGGGTTAAGTGACTTGCCCAAGATCACAAGGAGCAGCAGTGGCATTTGAACCGGCCACCTCTGGTGCTCTAACCACTAGGCCACTCCTCCACTACTGCTACTCTTTAGGGTTCTACATGGAATGTTGCATGGAATCTTGTCACTCTTTAGGATTCCAGAATCTTGATATTCTTTGGGGTTCTACATGGAATGTTGCTATTCTTTGAGATTCTGAATGGAATCTTTATTTATTTATTTAGATTTTGCTCAGACCTTTCTCAGTAGTAGCTCAAGGTGAGTTACATTCAGGTACTCTGGATATTTCTCTGTCCCAGGAGGGCTCACAATCTAAGTTTGTACCTGAGGCAATGGAGGGTTAAGTGACTTGCCCAAGATCACAAGGAGCAGCAGTGGGATTTGAACCGGCCACCTCTGGTGCTCTAACCACTAGGCCGCTCCTCCACTACTGCTACTCTTTAGGGTTCTACATGGAATGTTACATGGAATCTTGTCACTCTTTAGGATTCCAGAATCTTGATATTCTTTGGGGTTCTACATGGAATGTTGCTACACTTTGAAATTCTGCATGGAATCTTGTTATTCTTTAGAATTCTAGAATCTTTATTTAGATTTTGCTCACACCTTTTTCAGTAGCAGCTCAAGATGAGTTACATTCAGGTACTCTGGATATTTCTCTGTCCCAGGAGGGCTCACAATCTAAGTTTGTACCTGAGGCAATGGAGGGTTAAGTGACTTGCCCAAGATCACAAGGAGCAGCAGTGGGATTTGAACTGGCCACCTCTGGATTTCAAGACCGGTGCTCTAACCACTAGGCCACTCCTCCACTGGATTTGGTGGGGAGGAGTATTTAGGGGATGAGGAGGGGGAATTTTATTTTTTTCCTTTCCCTAATGCATTGGACTGTAAGATTACAAGTTGTCTCTATTTTATTGGCTGTCCTGTAGTAGTTGTTGGGACAGGGGGTTGAGGGTTTAAAGGAATCAATATCTTATTTATCGTGTTATTCTACTTTTGTTATTGCAATTTAATTATTAAAAAAGGAGTTCAAATTAAGAGTACTCAATACATATGTAGCAACTCTGTCCTACTTGAACCAACATTAACACCCAGAACACAAACAGCTGCAACCTAGTGAACAAAAAGGCAAAGCAATGCAAACAGTGCAACGTGCCTCAGAGTGCAAATATACCTCCTGTTAGATTGTGAACCGCAGTGCCTTGCTTGTCAGATAAGCGGTATAGAAAATGTTAAATAAATAGTGGGTAGTGCAGCTTAATAAACAAAGCACGTTAGACTGCTAGAAATTTCACAGAAACTTTGCACTAGCAGAATACCTGAGAAAAACTAGGTCATTTGTGGAGGAGTGGCCTAGTGGTTAGGGTGGTGGACTTTGGTCCTGTGGAACTGAGGAACTGAGTTTGATTCCCACTTCAGGCACAGGCAGCTCCTTGTGACTCTGGGCAAGTCACTTAACCCTCCATTGCCCCATGTAAGCCGCATTGAGCCTGCCATGAGTGGGAAAGTGCGGGGTACAAATGTAACAAAAAAATAAAACAAATAACAGAAATCCTGGAAAATATGCACTCAACAACATATATAACAAACCTATTAAACCAATATTAACACCCGGAACCCAAATAGCGATGAACCTGTGCCCTACAGCATGGATACTCCTAGTTGAGGGGGGGGGGGGGCACAGATCCAAAAAAAACAACACAAGTTGACTGCTCGGATTCCTGCACAATACCTGACCTCAGCCATACGTGCAAAACACAGACCAGACGATGTTCAGGCTGGTGAATAAATGACACTTCCCAAAACACTAGGGCGTCAAAGAAGTCATACACAGAGTTTATTCCTAGAGAACAACCTGTAGACTCAGCACAGTGCTGCGTTTCGGTGCTAACCAAGCCTGCCCCAGGAGTCATGAGTTGATTGGCTGTAGGAAGCTTTACGCATCGTCATTTGTGCCCATACACAATCTTCAGTTGTGCTATTTCAAAAGCTGGACTGTTAGAGAAACTACATGACCTCGGTCATATACAAAACACACAGACCCTCAGCAAATACAGAACAAGCTGGACTGTTAATCTTTGGAGGCGCAGTTTTGTGAAGTTGTCACAGTAATTCAAAAGACAACACTGCATGAAAAGATGAGAGAGGAAGATGGGTCGCTGGGCTCTAAGGTTTCAGCTTCGGGGGGGGGGGAGAAAAAAAGAAAATCAAGAGGAATGGGCACACACGAGTATGTTTGATTGTATTAGTCATGTGTATCATTACTGTATTGTATCAGACTGTATGTAGTTTCGTGAAGATCCGCAATATTGTTGTGTGGAAGAATTTTGGCTGTTTGTGCATTTCTCTTACTAATAAAAGAAGAAAGAAAGAAACTTCTGCCCAGAAAGTACACTTGCAGAATACCTGACCCCAGTCACATACACAAGATGCACAGAGAACCTCACCAAATACATAATAAGCAATTGCAGACAGGATACAAAACAGGATACAAGAAATGTGACTTGAAAAGGACATTATGGAGCAGCTCCAGAATCTGTCGATAACTTTGTTTTAGTGTTGGAATTTTGCAGTATCGGTGCTTGCGTAGATTTGCAAACCCTCTGCGTTAACATTTACACGTTGTATTGATGACTGACAAAATGAAAAAGTAACAACAAAAAGATACAACAGGATATACTCGTACATCATTGAGCATTAAACTGCATGTACCAGTCATCATAGGAATGGATCCTCAGAAGCTTAGCCGAAATTGGGTGGCGGAGCAGGTGGGGGAAGAGAGGTTGGTGGTTGGGAGGCGAGGATAGTGGAGGGCAGACTTATACGGTCTGTGCCAGAGCCGGTGATGGAAGGCGGGACTGGTGGTTGGGAGGCGGGAAATACTGCTGGGCAGACTTGTACGGTCTGTGCCCTGAAAAAGGCAGGTACAAATCAAGGTAAGGTATACACATATGAGTTTATCTTGTTGGGCAGACTGGATGGACCATGCAGGTCTTTTTCTGCCGTCATCTACTATGTTACTATGTTATTTTATCTTTTTTTTTTTTAATTTTTTTATTTATGTCATTTTGCACAATTAACATCAATAGCAATAGATCAAATTTCACAGTGGATTAATACAACTTTAGTATTTTTACTTCGCTATGACTATGAACATCAATTGCTAAACAAGTAGAAACCTTTTAAACCCTCCCTCCCTATTCCCTCCCACCTCTTAGAGTGCTTGCATGATTGGTTCTATAAGTTCGCATTTGTTGATAACCAAGTATTATAAATGTCCCATATTTTCATGTGATGTGCCAATTGTCCTTTGCGCATTGCAGTAAGTTTTGACATCAATTGAATGTAGTTCAGTTTTTCCAGCACCGATGGCAGGTCAGGTAACTGAGGCTTCTTCCAAGCTGCCGCCAATACCAGCTTGCCCGCCACAAACACCTGCGTGACAAATTGGTGTACATGTTTTTTGACTGCTGGCGGTTTAAAATGAAGAAGACAACAGTCCATGCTCATCTGGTATTGGATGCTTGTCACCAATTTTACAAAGTCCAATATCTTTTTCCAATATCGAGCTGCATGGGTGCAAGACCACCAAATATGATACATATCCCCCTCCATCCCGCAGTTCCTCCAGCATAGAGCCGAGCCCGACTTATACATTTTCACCAGTCGACTGGGAGTATAATACCAATTATATAAAATTTTGTGCCCATTTTCTACCATAGCGCTGGACACTGATACTCTAAGCAATGATCGGAAGGCCAAAGCCCACTGTTTGGGGTCATATGAAGTCC
This sequence comes from Microcaecilia unicolor, assembly GCF_901765095.1. NCBI lineage: Eukaryota > Metazoa > Chordata > Amphibia > Gymnophiona > Siphonopidae > Microcaecilia > Microcaecilia unicolor. Next base: position 360,604,550 of record NC_044035.1, on the reverse strand, counting down.
CAAGTGCGGTTTCCCATCTATGTGTATAGTACTCTACTGGGTAGGTGCGAGCTAACAACGCTTTATAGAGTCTGGAGATACTCCCTCTTCCTCCTCCACCCGTCAATCCCTTCTCCAGTTGTGTTTCTTCTAGATTAAGTTCCTCTGCCGCTCTTCGGCTAATAAAATCTTTTGCCTGCCAATATTGGAACGCTTGAAGTGGGGAAAGTTGATGTTCCTGACAGAGTGTCTGGAATGATATTGATTGATTGTGATCGTGCATTTGTCCCAGTTCACATAGCCCTATACTCTCCCATTCCTTGTACGCTGTGTCTATTCTACCCGGGCCAAAACGGGGGGCAAATCTTAGATATGTATGTTTAAAATATATGCGTTCTGGGAAAAATTGTTCTCTAATCTTACACCAAGTATTGAGTGGCCACTGGATAATTGAAGGGCTCTCTTTAGTTAATTCCTTAAGTTTATGTATCGGCAACCAGGGTATTGCCCGGAGTGGATATGGGTCTAGCCAGCTCTGATCTATACAGGTCCAAATTTTTCTTGTGTCTTGTAGCCAGATTGCCAGGATACGCAGATGTGCTGCATGGTAATAACTGCGAAAGCAGGGCACCCCCATCCCCCCTCTATCTTTAGACTGATACATTGTCTCCCGTCGTACCCGTGGTGGCCTCCTCCTCCAGATAAAGGAGAATATTCTACCCTGTAAGCCCCGAAAGAAGGAGTCTGGGATGGATATTGGGAGGGCTATAAATAGGTACAGGAGCTTTGGAAGAATCACCATTTTTACAGCATTAATCCTACCTACCCAGGATAAATTCAAGCCCTCCCAGCGCTCTAGTTCTTGGAATAAGTCCTGCACTTTTTTAGGGAAGTTGTTATTAAAGATATCTTCCAGATGTCGTGGAATGTTGACCCCGAGATACCTAACATGCTTACTGGCCCATCTGTATGGGAACTGCTCTTTCAATAATTTCAGGGTGGTACTGTTTAAATTTATATCAAGAGCTTCTGACTTCTCAAAATTAATTTTAAATCCGGAAACAGCCCCGTATGCTTTTATTTCATCCCCTATGATCGGGAAGGCTGTTACCGGATCTTTTATGGTGAGCAAAATGTCATCTGCAAACAATAAGATCTTAGTTTCGAATCCCCCCCCCTTCAGGCCCTTGATGTCCGGGTTGGCTCTGATCTTGGTCGCCAGTGGTTCCATTACCAGAGCAAATAGCAATGGGGATAATGCGCATCCCTGTCTAGTGCCTCTATGGAGTTGGAAAGGTCGGGTCAAAGTCCCATTAATACGAATCGTTGCCTCTGGTGCCTTGTATATAAGATGTAACCATTCTACAAATTTCCCCCCCACGCCCACTTTTTGCAAGACCGCGAAGAGAAATGGCCAGCTAACCCGATCAAAGGCCTTTTCTGCGTCAAGCGACAGTATACATAGGGGTGTTTTAGTAATTTGTGCCCCTTGTAATATTTGTAAGGTTCGTCTTATGTTATCAAATGTTTGACGATGTTGTACAAACCCTGCCTGGTCTTCATGTATAAGTGAAGGAAGACATTTCTGCAATCTGGTGGCCATGATCTTAGAAAATATTTTATAATCTACTCCAAGTAGAGAGATCGGTCTGTAAGAGCTGCATAGTTGGGGATCTTTTCCTGGTTTTGGCAGAACTGTAATTGTGGCCAAATTCCAGGTGGGTGGTAAACCTGTTGACTCATCCAGTGAATTAAACACTTTAAGTAGTAAGGGCGCTAGTAGTTTCCCAAACAGTTTATAAAATTTATTGGTAAATCCGTCTGGACCTGGTGCCTTATTGAGGGACAGATCTCGGATTGTCTGTTCCACCTCTTCTAAAGTAATAGGGATTCCTAGCTTGTGGGCCACGGGCTCATGGAGTGTCGGAAGATCAATATCTTCAAGATATTTTGTAATTTCTTCCTGATCCCCTTCATTTTCTGGCCTATAGAGAGCCTTATAATATCCCCTGAATGCTGATTCTATAAATTCATTATTCGAGTGGATGCCACCCCTCTCGTCTCGTAAGCCCCCTATTAAGTTCCTGCTAGTTTGTTGTGCTAGTTTGTGGGCCAAGAGCCTACTGGGTTTATTGCCAAATTCAAAGTGTGTCTGTCTAGCTCGTTGTAATTTTTCGGCCAGGTCTGCTAATTCAAGGTCCCGTAATTACGAATTTCAAGCATCCCTGCCCTGCGACTAGAGAGATCTTGATCTTTCCCCTGATGTAATTTAATCTCGGCTGTGGCCAACTGTTGGCGCAATTCCGTTTCTCTAGCTTCCCGTGCCTTCCACACCCGTGATCGCAATGCTATTAAGTGACCCCGAATGACAGCCTTGAGCCCTTCCCAGACAGTGGTTGGCGACACCTCCCCATTATCATTAAACTGAGTATATTCTCTAATGTTTTGTTCTATTTGGGAAATATTTGCTGGGTCTGTCAGCAATGCGTCGTCCAGGCGCCAGGCTTTGTTTTTTCGGTGTGGTCCCTGCCCACTAAGTTGAACTATCACCGGTGAGTGGTCAGACCACGTACTAGGGAGAATCTGTAGATCTCTTGCTACCCCCACCAGGGAAGCGTCCCCTAGCCACATATCAATTCGTGAGGAGGATTGATGTACTGCTGAGAAGTGTGTATATGCCCGCTGTTCTGGGTTATCCCTTCTCCAGTAATCTATTAGTTGCCAGTGTGTTATAAAATCCTGAAGTTTTTTCCTATCTTGCTTGGCATATTTTTTTGTAGAGGCTGAGTTATCTAAAGATGGGTTGACTGTCAAATTGAAGTCTCCTCCTATAAGCAAGGATCCCTCAATATTTTTAGTAAGTACCTGATCTATTTCTGTAAAGAAGTCTCCTTGTGGTATATTAGGCCCATATATGTTTACCACCGTGTATACTCGTCCAGCTAGTGCTAAGACAATCAGCAAGTACCTCCCCCCCCTGTCTTTTTGTACCTTTTTTATTTCCCAGGGCTTCTTTCCACTAAGTGCTATAAGCACTCCCTTGCTTTTCGTACCATCTGTGTTAGAAGCAAAATAAATAGAAGGGAAAAGTTTATGTTTGCATAGCTGTTCATATCGGGGTTTTAGATGTGTCTCCTGTATCAGCCCTATGTCTATTTGAAGTCTCTCCAGTTCCCGAAACAGTAGCTGCCGTTTTCTAGGTATGTTCAATCCTCGTACATTGAGTGACATACATTTAATGTCTCCCATTGTATCTTATTGTGCGTGTTGGTCCTCTTCTATCACCACATGTGTCATGGTCAATCTATACCTATGAACCAAATCATATATCGTATCTCTGCTTTTCCCACTCTTTCCCTTCCCCTCCGTTGTGTCCCCTCCCCCCTCCTTTGTCCCCCTACTTAGTGTAGACACCTCTGTATAACCCAGTGTGTGTCTAAAATAGGAGGAGTGAGCCATATTTCAACTTCCCACAATCTTTTCATATATAACAGTAACAAAACTACCTTTCAACCATGTCTGGAGAGTTGCTCAATTTATGCAGCTCTTTCATTAGAGACAGTAACATTGTCATCAAATCCTGTTCCAGTTTATCAGTCTCCACTGTTTCAAGTAATTCGTGACGCTGACTGCTGGCGTTGTAGTCTCCTTGGGCCTTTTCCTGCTCGCTGCCACTTTGGCGGAGCAGAGCTCCGAGTGAGTTGTTTCCCAGGGGTTGTTGCTGGTCTCTCATCCTGGCCCGCAGCCTCTGGGCAAATTATACGTGCCTCCTGTATTGTTTTAATCTGATGTAATTTCCCATCTTTATAGAACACCAAAGCAAAGGGGTGTTTCCATCTGTATTGGATCTTGAGCTCTCTTAAATATCTTGTGAAGGGTTTTAATTCGCCTCTCCTCCTCAGAGTCGCTGCTGCCAGGTCTTGATAGATTTCGATTGCATACGTGTCCCATTTGTATTCTGGGGCCTGCCTTGCCAGTTTGAGTACCTTTTCTTTCAATTTATAACTGGAAAAGCAGGCGATGATATCTTTGGATTGATTATTGCGTGCTGGTCCCAGTGCTCTGTGTGCCCTCTCCAGTTGCACTGTTTCTGGTTCCACCGCATCTCCATGTGCTGATAATAGGTCGCTAACCAGTTTTTGAATCACTTGCTCGCACTCTTGATATGCTGGCGTCTCCGGGAGGCCCCGAAATCTTAGATTATTACGACGGCCCCTATTTTCCAGGTCTTCAATTTTTTCCAGCAGTTGTTGATGCTCACCCTGCATTTCTGACATCTGAATGTCGATTGCGCCCAGCGTTTCGCTATGAGCCTCCAGTTGTGTCTCTGTATCCTCTAGGCGCGTGCCCAGTTCTCGAATTTCCCCTCGTAGGTCAGCCCCGAGTGTCGCCACCTCAGTTCGCAAGGCTTTCAGGTCTGCGCTGATGTTTTGCAGCCATGTTTGCAAATTAGGGACCTCCTCTCTCTCTATTTCCATATCTTTCAGCTGTTCCGGCTGATTTCCTGGGGGACTGGGACTTCCTCCGTTCGCTAATTCTGTTACCTTTCTTGCCTCCGCCATTTTGTTTTTTGGCTCCGTCGCGCCTCCGGTATAGGCAAACCGCGTGAGGTCTTGACGCGCTCGAGCGAAGCTCATATATGGCTGCAGATCGTTATTAGGGCTCACTTTAGCCTATATTTCGGCTCTCCTGACGTTTTTCCGCGTAAGAATCGCTCGTTTTTTCTGCGGGAAGCAGGAGCTACATTTTTAAGCGTCCATGCAGCCCGATGACGTCACTTCCTCCGTTACTATGTTATTTTAACAATTTCCTCCTCCGCTCTTGCCTTCCCCTATCACCCATTAATTCTATTTATGTGAGATTTCTCAAGTTGTGTGAGGTCTGTGTTCTCATGACCTCTTACAACTTCAGTTTTGTAAGTAAGATCATAAGAATAGCCATACTGGGTAAGTCCAATGGTCCATCTAGCCGAATATCCTGTTTCCAACAGTGGCCAATCCAGGTCACAAATACCTAGTGAAACCCAATTAGTAGCAACATTCCATGTAGAATCCCCCCAAAATAGCAAGATTCTGGAATCCTGAAGAGTAACAAGATGCAGAATCTCAAACAGTAGCAACATTCCATGCTACAAATCCCAGGGCAAGCAGTGGCTCAATAGCAGACTATGGACTTTTCCTCCAGGAACTTGTTCAAACCTTTTTTTTTTTTAACCCAAATACACAAACCGCTGTTACTACATCCTCTGGTAACGAGTTCCAGAGTTGAGTGACAAAATATTTCCTCCTCTTTGTTTTAAAAGTATTTCCATGTAATTTCATCGAGTGTCCCCTGGTCTACAACACTCAGGTTTGTATAGACCTCAATCGTATCTCTCCTCAGCTCTCTTTTCCAAGCTGAAGAGCCCTAACCTCTTTAGCTTTTCCTCATATGGGAGCAGTTCCATCTCCTTTATCATTTTGGTTTGCTGTTCTTTGAACCTGTTCTGATTCTGCTATATCTTTTTTGAGTTATGGCAACCAGAACTGAACGCAGTACTCAATGTGAGGTTGCACCATGGAGTGATACAGAGGCATGTGTATACTTGAACTGGATTTGTCCTTGCCATTTTCAGGGCACAGAACGTAGAAGTCTGCCCAGCACTAGCCTTAAGTACGTAAGTGTTGCCATACTTCAGTGGCGTACCAAGGGGGGGGGCGGTGGGGGCGGATGCGCCCCGGTTGCATGCCGCTGGGGGGTGCCGCAGCACGTGCCTGCTCCTCCGAGTTCGCTAAACTTCGTTCGTTCGCTGCAGCTCCCTCTGCCCTGGAACAGGTTACTTCCTGTTCCGGGGCAGAGGGAGCTGCAGCGAACAAATGAAGTTTAGCGAACTCAGAGGAGCAGGCGCGCGCCACGGCACCCCCCCAGCGGCGTGCACCTGGGGGGGGTGTCATCTAGCGGGGGGGATGCGCTGCACCCGGGGGGGGGGGGGTGCATCGGCGCTCCGCCCCGGGTGCCATCGAGTCCAGGAACGCCACTGCCATACTGGGACAGTCTGAAGATCCATCAAGCCCAGCATCCTGTTTCCAGCAGTGTTCAATCCAGGTCATAAATACCTGGCAAGATCCCCAAACAGTACAGTACATTTTATGCTGCTTATCCTGTAAATAAGCAGTGAATTTTCCCTGTCCATTTTAATAATGGTCTATGGACTTTTCCTTTAGGAAGCCATCCAAACCTTTTTTAAACCCTGTTAAGCTAACTGATTTTACCACATTTTCTGGCAACAAATCCCAGAGTTTAATTACATGATTCATTTACTACTTTGTAGCTTCATTTTGTGCCCCCTAGTCCTAGTATTTTTGGAATGAGTAAACAAGCAATTTATGTCTACCTGTTCCATTCCACTCATTATTTTATAGACCTCTATCATATCTCCTCTCAGCCATCTTTTCTCCAAGCTGAAGAGCCCTAGCCACTTCATTCCAAGGGCTTGATTTTGTGTTTTTCACTTGGACTTCTTTTTTTTAATGGACCAAAAAAATAAACACACAAAGCAGAAAAACATCTAGCAAATAGCCATTTTTGAACCATAAAAGACGTTTTGCTGTTTCAAAAATGGCTACATTCCCCACTTTAATTTTGGATATTTTGAGCAGAGACGTCATATTGAATATGCCCCTCCATGTACTTTGAAAATGAGCACCATAATCTACCATTAAATTGATTATTTTGGCAAAAACATATTCAATTATGCCAATAAAGTCATTTGAATCAGATCTAGATTCACCCAGCCAGGCCATCCCCAAATGCAGAATAAATGAACACAGGCTATAAATTACACAAAAACGAAGGTGGTCAAAGGAAGGAGGAGTCCCAAGAGATCATACAGCAAAGATTTATTGAGGGATGACCCAACCTGACCAAGTTTGTGCTAATCAGCCTGCATTAGGGGTCATCCAGATTTCAGTGGCACGCAAAATGACATGCTGCAGATAGAAAATATTTGTCACTTCTTCAAACTGATGTGTTAGATCGCCTGCCACCAACCCCAACAATTTCGGAAACTTGGCCAATTCGGGCCATTCCTGCATAAAGTTTTGCTGCTATACTACTACTACTTAACATTTCTAAAGCGCTACTAGGGTTACGCAGCGCTGTACAATTTAACATAAAAGGACAGTCCCTGCTCAAAGAGCTTACAATCTAAAGAACAAGTGAACAGTCAGTTCGATAGGGGCAGTCAAATTGGGGTAGTCTGGATTTCCTGAAAGGTAAGAGTTAGATGCCTAAAGCAGCATTGAAGAGGCGGGCTTTAAGCAAAGACTTGAAGATGGGCAGGGAGGGAGCTTGGCGTACGGGCTCAGGAAGGTTGTTCCTTTTGCTGCTATCTGTAGTGACTCCTCCTTCCTTTGACCACCTTCATTCTTGTGACTGATTTTTTTTCTGCGGAGGGTTTCCTATTCTTGTTGTAACTATAAACTGGACACCCCAGCCTGAAATCCAGACTCAGCCTGCAAAGCAATACTAATGAAAGAGAAACAGAAATCAGTTTCTCATACATGTCCTAACAGAGAGAAAATCCAAAGACTTCCTCCCAATGCAAACAAACAAAAAAGGATTGGATATAAACCTGGGGAAAACACCACTTCTCCTTGTACCCTCTGACAACTTATCTGGCTTGTCTTAAAACCATGATCCTTTACTTGGTTTTACTTTATTTGCCAAGGCTTGATATACTGCAAAATGCCGGTGAATGGTTACAATGCAGTTTACTAAGTAAAATTGTTGCAGAGTTGCATGAAATCAAGCATAGAGAGAAGAAGGGGAGAGATAATGATCAGGAAGGGCGAGGGTAGGCAAGTGTGAAAAGGTGAATGTTTAGCGCTGCTTTGAAATTGGCATATGATGGTTGAAGGTGGAAGGCAGTGGGGAGGGAGATCCAGAGCTTAGGTCCAATTTAACTGATGGCAGAAATACATATGAAGTCAAGGTGGATAACAGTTGACCTGTGTAGGATGAGCAGATTGAGTGAGAGGGAGCATAAGGAATGAGAAGGCAGTACAGGTAGTCCGGGGATGTGAGCAAGCTTCCTTTGAAGATTAAGAGTCAGGATGTTAAACTGAATATGAGAGTCTTGAAGGCATGGAATGACATGATCAAAAGGTCTAGAGTTATGAAGTAGATGAGCAGTGGTGGATTTCACAAGTAGTAGACGCTTGAGAAGACTACAAAGGCAAACTGATGGAAAGGGAGTTGCAGTAATCGAGATGAGTAATTACTAGACTGAGAAGAAGGGCAAAGAACGGACGGAGTGAATGCAATGGAGGGCATAATAGGAGGAGTGACTGACCGAGTCAATTTGGGGCTTAAAATTGAGGCGGTTGTCAAAAAGAACGCCAAGAATTTTAATAGAGTCTTTATATACAGGTCAGGAGTGGGCAACGATCTATAAGAGGGGGAAGGAGTGGTAAAGGGAATGGCCTCACCTTTCTTTGCGTTGAGGAAAAGTTGGTGATCACGGAGCCAAGAGGATACTTTATAGAGATATGTGCTGAGGTCAGAGAGATGTGATTGAAGATCTGAATATTGTTGGTGCAGCAGAATGGAAGGCATAAGTACATAAGTACATAAGTAGTGCCATACTGGGAAAGACCAAAGGTCCATCTAGCCCAGCATCCTGTCACCGACAGTGGCCAATCCAGGTCAAGGGCACCTGGCACGCTCCCCAAACGTAAAAACATTCCAGACAAGTTATACCTAAAAATGCGGAATTTTTCCAAGTCCATTTAATAGCGGTCTATGGACTTGTCCTTTAGGAATCTATCTAACCCCTTTTTAAACTCCGTCAAGCTAACCGCCCGTACCACGTTCTCCGGCAACGAATTCCAGAGTCTAATTACACGTTGGGTGAAGAAAAAGTTTCTCCGATTCGTTTTAAATTTACCACACTGTAGCTTCAACTCATGCCCTCTAGTCCTAGTATTTTTGGATAGCGTGAACAGTCGCTTCACATCCACCCGATCCATTCCACTCATTATTTTATACACTTCTATCATATCTGTTATGATATGATAGAAGTTATTAGACTGGATAAGGGTGAGGAGTGGAGCAAGAAAGACATTGAATAAAGTAGGGGTCAAAATTGAGCCTTGGGGGACAATGCAGCAAATGGGTAGAACATCAGAGCGGGAATCTGAGTGAGTGAGTGAGCAAGTTCAATTAGTGAGATAGCTTTGATACCATTTGCAAATAGTACCAGAACTGCCAATAGAATGTAAGTGTTGAAACAGGAGATTGTGATTGACAAGATGAAAAGTTGAGGAGAGGGTGAGGGGAAACCACCACCGGAGAAGTGCTGATCCAGAGAAGTTCTAATGTTGCTGTGATGTTTTCTAGGGCCGGCCTGATAGGGGTGAAGGACGAGGACAGAGGACATGAAACATATCTTGGAATCCCAACGGATTGAAATTACTACTACTTATCATTTCTATAGCGCTACTAGACGTACGCAGCGCTGTACACTTGAACATGAAGAGACAGTCCCTGCTCAACAGAGCTTAAAATCTAATTAGGACAGACAAACAGGACAAACAAGAGATAAGGGAATATTAAAGTGAGGATGATAAAATAAGGGTTCTGACACCTCTGACTTGCTCACACTCCTCCTTTGGTCACGCCCACTTTTCAGATACACACATTGGAATTTACAGGCACCTATTTACACACACCGCACGTAAATTCCAAGTGTAAAGGGGAGAAGGATAGTGATAGGAGTGTACTACCGTCCACCTGGCCAGGATGAACAGACAGATGTAGAAATGTTATCAGAAATTAGGGAGGCTAAGAAATTGGGCAATACAATAAAAATGGGTGATTTCAATTACCCTGATAATGCCTAGGGGAGGGAGTAGAAGGAGGAGGTGGATGAGTGACCATTGAGAACCTATTGTAGCCTCGTCTCAGTTTTTGCTGACAGCTCTTAAGGCTCAAGTGTGGTGCAAAAACTCCAGGCCACGTCATTGCTCCCTACTGTGAAAAAAAAAGCCCCAATTACTTTCAAAAGGATTTGATACACAATCCAAGCAGATTGTGGATTATTACATTTTAGTCCAAGCCAATGCTTATTAGCTATAATACGATAATAATAGTGATTCTTTGTACCATTTCTCAGCAGGGAAATAAAGTGGTGATCTGAAGAAGAAGGATTACAAAAGACGTATTAAGTTAGTCCAATAAAAAAAAGGAATCGTCTTATTTCCTTTTCTCTGTTTTTATTATTATTATTTATTTGTATTTAGGGAAGAATCGACAGTCCATGTGTATTTTTTGAAGACAGAGCAGCACAATGCAGAAAGGCAAAGTCGCTGCCCGGCTATTGTTCGTTTGTTTTAGTGTTACTATGTTACAACTTCGCTCTACGGGTTGGGCTCTAAATCTATCACGTGACCTTGTGCTGCTGGAGGGGGAGGGGCGTAAACTCCAGGCCAATCAATTTGCACGGAAGAATTTTCATTTCTGCGTCGGGCGCTCGAGCCCAAAAGGGGGTTGTCAATGAATCCGACCTGACACCTTCCTCGAGCTTAACTACGGCGTGTGGGGAACGCGCTCCTCCTCTGTACTGAGTAAGCTCCTCCCCCAAAGGGCGGGGTTTCAGGGGCAGCCGCGCTCCATACGCGAAACCCCGCCTCTTCCTTTAAATACCCTCGGACCGCGCCCGAAAAGGAAAAAGCAAGGGGCAAAGAGACCGACGTTGCACCGGAGCGCAACATGGCAGGTGAGAGACAGACATAGGAAGCATGGCAGGGGAGGGACGGACAGACAGACAGTCACTTTTATGAACAGATTCACCCAGGTTTTTTTTTAGTCTTAATATTTTTATTGATTTTGTTATAAAGTGAGAACATTAATAACAACAATTGTACTACAATATAATATTTAAAGACACCTTAAAGTATGTAAGCAGTATAAAGTTCATGCATGTTGCTTTCGGCACCTAACCTTTATACCTTTCAGGAAATCTAGACTGCCCCTATTTGACTGACTGTACATTTGTCCTTTAGATTGTAAGCTCCTTTGAGCAGGGACTGTCCTATGTTAAATTGTACAGCGCTGCGTAACCCTAGTAGCGCTTTAGAAATGTCAAGTAGTAGTAGTAGGCATGGGGGGGAGGGGGGAAGCCACTGCTTGCCCTGGGCTTGGTAGCATGGAATGTTGCTACTATTGGAGATTCTACATGGAATGTTGCTACTATTGGAGATTCTGTTGCTACTATTGGAGATTCTACATGGAATCTTGCTACTATTGCAGATTCTAGATGGAATCTTGCTACTATTGGAGATTCTACATGGAATGTTGCTATTCCACTAGCAACATTCCATGCCCCTATTTGACTGACTGTACATTTGTCCTTTAGATTGTAAGGTCCTTTGAGCAGGGACTGTCCTTCTATGTTAAATTGTACAGCGCTGCGTAACCCTAGGAGCGCTTTAGAAATGTCAAGTAGTAGTAGTAGGCATGGGGGGGGGGGAGGGGGGAAGCCACTGCTTGCCCTGGGCTTGGTAGCATGGAATGTTGCTACTATTGGAGATTCTACATGGAATGTTGCTACTATTGGAGATTCTACATGGAATGTTGCTACTATTGGAGATTCTACATGGAATGTTGCTATTCCACTAGCAACATTCCATGTAGAAGGCTGCGCAGGCTTCTGTTTCTGTGAGTCTGAGCAGAAGCCTGTGCGGCCACATTGGTGATCTGCAAGGGCCAACTTCTACATGGAATGTTGCTACTATTGGTGATTCTACATGGAATGTTGCTACTATTGGAGATTCTACATGGAATGTTGCTATTCCACTAGCAACATTTCATGCCCCTATTTGACTGACTGTACATTTGTCCTTTAGATTGTAAGCTCCTTTGAGCAGGGACTGTCCTTCTATGTTAAATTGTACAGCGCTGCGTAACCCTAGTAGCGCTTTAGAAATGTCAAGTAATAGTAGTAGTAGCATGTGACACAGATGGTAATAATATACATGAAGAAAAATGAAAAAGTACAATATAGACTTCTCACGTCACATCTTCTGTATTGTGTTCTAGACTTCTACAAATCTACATTTTGTAACCGCCTTTTTAGCAATATGTAAGTCACATTGAACCTGCCATACGGTGGGAAAATGTGGGATACAAATATCCATCAATAAAAGGAAAAAAAAAAAGTCACGTCCACAACATTGGTGTCAAAAAGAGATCCCCGTCTCTGCAAGCTCATTTACATCGTTTTAGTATCAAAAGAAACAATAGGTAACAACTGTCATTATAAATTCCAAATAGCAAATATAGATTAAACATCAACAACCCCCCCCATTTCCCAGATTTACTGTAAAAGAAAAGAAAGTGTAGCTTAACTAGTTCATGGGGCAGCAGATCTTCCAAGTTACCCAGTTTCACATTTGAAGCCACTTCAGCATTTGAAACAAGCGAATTTACTCAATGCATTATGGGACCTGCAGCACTGATTTTTTTTTTCAACAGGTAGAATCAGGACTTCATATCCCACACTGCTTTGGGAAGTAAATTCCAAACAAAAAGTCTCCCGCAGCCCCATGCCGCTTCCTGAGAATGGATAAGTTGGATGCCCAGGAGAAAGTTAGGGGGGATTTGACTGTTTAAATTAACAATATAGCCAATTCCTGGTGGCAAAGGGTTACAGGAGTTTTTCTTAGGTCAGACTCCTTCTGCTGCTTTCCCTCTCTAATCATCTCTGTCTTTTGCCTCATGGAGGGAGTCGGTAAGGCAGGGAAGACAGGGAGGGAGATTAGTAGAAGAAGGTGCCCTGTACTTGGCAGGGGGTGGGAGAGACATGAGACACAGCCTAGCATTCGTTTGGAGAAGGGGGCAGAGGGAGGGCAATGTAAGGCACAGAAGAAAGTGTTGTAACAACATGGGAGGGGACAGAGACACGGCTGGAGAGGGAAGGCAATTTGGTGGGCACCAGAGTTTATTCTTTGAGTGAAAACATTTCCTCATATTTGTTTTAAAACTACTCCCTTCACTCTTGCCCATCTTTTTATTCTGATATACGTATTTCTTTTCTTAAGCCGCAATGAACCTGCTCTGAGCGGAAAGCGCGGGGTACAAATTTAATAATAAAAGTATTTCCATGCAGTTTTATTGAGTGTCCCCTGGTCTTTGTACATTTTCAATGAATGAAAAATCGATTCACCTCCACCTGTTCCACACCACTCAGGAATTGTGTAGATCTCAATCATATCTCCCCCTCAGCTGTCTCTCTTCCAAGCTGAAGAGCCCTAACCTCTTTAGCCTTTCCTTATATGTATCATTTTGATCGCTCTTCTTTGAACCTTTTTTGAGATACAGCAATCAGAATTGAGGTTGTATCATGGAGCGATACAGAAGCATTACAATATTTCTGGTCTTATTTTGCATCCGTCTCCTAATAATTCCTAGTTTGCTTTTTTGTCCGCTGCCGCACACTGGGCAGAAGATTTCAGTGTAGTGTCTACAGTGACACTTAGGTCTCTTTCTTGAGTGCCGACTCCTGAAGTGGACCCTAGCATCAGAAACTATGATTTGGATTATTCTTTCCAATGTGCATGACTTTGATTTTTGTCTGCATTAAGTTTCGTCAGATTTAATCACCTCACTTGTCGTTCCAGTTTGCAGATCATTTATGTTTAATCTTTTTATTGAAAACATCAATAAACAGTCAAGCAAACAAATAATGTTTCTTTCTTAAATTTGAATATATCAAATTACAAACTTATCCTCCCTCCCCACCATATCACTTGAAAGGACTAATGTACAGTGGGGGAAATAAGTATTTGATCCCTTGCTGATTTTGTAAGTTTGCCCACTGACAAAGACATGAGCAGCCCATAATTGAAGGGTAGGTTATTGGTAACAGTGAGAGATAGCACATCACAAATTAAATCCGGAAAATCACATTGTGGAAAGTATATGAATTTATTTGCATTCTGCAGAGGGAAATAAGTATTTGATCCCCCACCAACCAGTAAGAGATCTGGCCCCTACAGACCAGGTAGATGCTCCAAATCAACTCGTTACCTGCATGACAGACAGCTGTCGGCAATGGTCACCTGTATGAAAGACACCTGTCCACAGACTCAGTGAATCAGTCAGACTCTAACCTCTACAAAATGGCCAAGAGCAAGGAGCTGTCTAAGGATGTCAGGGACAAGATCATACACCTGCACAAGGCTGGAATGGGCTACAAAACCATCAGTAAGACGCTGGGCGAGAAGGAGACAACTGTTGGTGCCATAGTAAGAAAATGGAAGAAGTACAAAATGACTGTCAATCGACAAAGATCTGGGGCTCCACGCAAAATCTCACCTCGTGGGGTATCCTTGATCATGAGGAAGGTTAGAAATCAGCCTACAACTACTAGGGGGGAACTTGTCAATGATCTCAAGGCAGCTGGGACCACTGTCACCACGAAAACCATTGGTAACACATTACGACATAACGGATTGCAATCCTGCAGTGCCCGCAAGGTCCCCCTGCTCCGGAAGGCACATGTGACGGCCCGTCTGAAGTTTGCCAGTGAACACCTGGATGATGCCGAGAGTGATTGGGAGAAGGTGCTGTGGTCAGATGAGACAAAAATTGAGCTCTTTGGCATGAACTCAACTCGCCGTGTTTGGAGGAAGAGAAATGCTGCCTATGACCCAAAGAACACCGTCCCCACTGTCAAGCATGGAGGTGGAAATGTTATGTTTTGGGGGTGTTTCTCTGCTAAGGGCACAGGACTACTTCACCGCATCAATGGGAGAATGGATGGGGCCATGTACCGTACAATTCTGAGTGACAACCTCCTTCCCCTCCGCCAGGGCCTTAAAAATGGGTCGTGGCTGGGTCTTCCAGCACGACAATGACCCAAAACATACAGCCAAGGCAACAAAGGAGTGGCTCAGGAAGAAGCACATTAGGGTCATGGAGTGGCCTAGCCAGTCACCAGACCTTAATCCCATTGAAAACTTATGGAGGGAGCTGAAGCTGCGAGTTGCCAAGCGACAGCCCAGAACTCTTAATGATTTAGAGATGATCTGCAAAGAGGAGTGGACCAAAATTCCTCCTGACATGTGTGCAAACCTCATCATCAACTACAGAAGACGTCTGACCGCTGTGCTTGCCAACAAGGGTTTTGCCACCAAGTATTAGGTCTTGTTTGCCAGAGGGATTAAATACTTATTTCCCTCTGCAGAATGCAAATAAATTCATATACTTTCCACAATGTGATTTTCCGGATTTAATTTGTGATGTGCTATCTCTCACTGTTACCAATAACCTACCCTTCAATTATGGGCTGCTCATGTCTTTGTCAGTGGGCAAACTTACAAAATCAGCAAGGGATCAAATACTTATTTCCCCCACTGTATATGTCAATAATAAACCAGTGATAAGTGAACTAAGAGCCAGGTAGAGAACAAACCATCAGAAAGATGTACAGCAATATCCCAGTCTACAATCCCTCTCCTCCATAAACAGCCCTCATTGCTGTTACCGCAAATAGAAAGAGCTATGCCTCAATCTACAAAAACAAAACAATACAAAAAAGTTACCCTTCATAGAAAACCAAGTCACCGTAGAGCTAGCGAAACAGTCCTGCCAGAATAATTAGAATTTTTCTATCATCTAACGCAGGGGGTTAGCCTGTTCTCTTTTGTCTCTCTCTCCAAATGAAACGGACCACCTCCTTACGGCAGTTGGTTTCCATGAGTAATATTATATTAAAAAAAAACCCAAAGAAACCCCAGATATCACTTTGAAACCTTTGAAGTAAAACAAGCTAACCTTCATTAGTACCTAGAGAGGGTTCAAGACAAAGCTCCGTACTCTAGGAGGTAATGATGCAAGATATGGATCCCATATGGACAAAAAATATTTTCTTCCGTTTAAAGGATTTGCCCACATGAAGCTTTTCCAGGAGCATTCCAGATCATTTATAAATATGTTAAATAGCACTGGTCTCGGTACAGATCCCTGCGGCACCCCACTTTTCACCCTCCGCCATTGAGAAAAATGGCCATTTAACCCTACCCTCTATTTTTTGTCCAGTAACCAATTCTTAATTCATAGAAAGACATTGCCTCCTATCCCGTGACTCCTTCATTTTCTCAGGAGTTTCTCATGAGGTACTTTGTCAAAAGCTTTCTGAAAATCTAGATACACAACATCAACTGACTCACCTTTATCGACATGTTTATTCACGGCTTCAAAGAAATGAAGCAAATTGGTGAGGCAAGACCTCCCTTGGCTGAACCCCCATGTTGACTCGTTTGTCTATGTGTTACGTGATTTTATTCTTTATAATAGTTTCCACTATTATGCCCGGTACCGAAGTCAGGCTTACCAGTCTGTAATTTCCCGGATCACCTCAGAAACCTTTTTTAAAAACTGGCATCACGTTGGCCTCCCTCCAGTCTTCAGGTACTATGGACAATTTTAACAACAGATTTTAGATCACTAGCAGCAGGTCAGCAATTTCAGTTCTTTCAGTGCCATGGGGTGCATACCATCCGGTCCAGGTGATTATCACTCTTTAACTTGTCAGTTTGTCTCGGTACATCTTCTAAGTTCACCAAGATTTCTTTCAGTTCCTCTTCATCATCACTCCTGGAATCTATTTCTGGTATTGGTAGATCTCTTACATCTTCTTCCATAAAAACCAAAGCAAAGAATGTATTAAATCTCTCCACTATGGTCTTGTCCTCCCTGAGTGCTCCATTTGCTCCTTCCTGATCTAACGATTCTTCTTCTTTCATCCAGACAAGTCTTAGTTATTCCCAAGATGTGTAAGTGGGTCACTGATGACATCATGGATCATAGGACAATTTTTATTGACTGATCTGGCATTAACTAGGCCAAGTTTCCAAGTACTGATCTGTTAGTAGTGGTCGCAGTTGTAGTTCAGGGGTTACTTGATGGTGGTAGGCTGGTATTCGTGTGGGTATAGCTAGATAAAAGTTTTGCCTCTTGAGTTTGTGGTGGGGGAAAGTTTCCTTTTCCCCAGATTACTGGAATATATGATGTTCTTTGATTTACTAGGCCAAAGCACATGGCAGGTGAGAGACAGAGAGACAGTCACACACACATAGGCAGCATAGTGGGGGAGAGAGACACAGACAGTCACACATGGTTAGATTTTTGGATAATGAAGCATATAAGTTTGATAAACAAAATAAAAAGCAAGGCATGTTTCCAGAGGTGGGCTAAAATGGGAATTAGGTACTTATTCCACGTGGTAACTGAACAAGGGACATTAAAATCATTTGAGGACTTGAAGGAAGAGTATGGTTTGGGTGTGAATGACTGGTTAGCATATACACAATTACGACACTATGTAAGCTCTTTACCGGCAGAATCATTAAAAAATGTTGCCTGGGAAAAACTGAGTGAAATATTGGGTCTTGAGGCACAGTCACGAGTGCCCCTGAGCTATTTTCATCGGGGTTTGAGGGACTCTTTGCAACAAATTGACTGTCACCGGGTGGCACAAGCCTGGAATGAGGAATTGCAGAGTAATCTATACCCTGAGCAGATTGATAAATGTCTTAAAACTATAACTTCAGTCACGGACAATGCTACCTGGTGGGAGCTACAATATAAATTTCTGCTTCGGTTACACGTCTCACCACACAGAGCATATAAAGCCACGCTTCGAGAAGTGGACAATTGCCCAAAATGTAAGGAGGATATGGCCCACTTGGGGCACATGTATTGGACATGTGCGCCAGTTAAAGCCTTTTGGACGAAATTGAGCGAACATGTCTCCAAAATGTGGAACTACACTTGGAAACCAACTCCTAAGCAACTGTTTGATCTATTTGACATACAGCGGCCTGCGCCGGCAGGACTCACGGCATTCTTGAAGAGGACAGTATTAATGGCAAAACGTGTCATATTGCAACTATGGTTGATAACAGATCAACCGAGTGTTGCACACTGGAGATCCGCAATGATTCAAGCTTGTGCCATCGAAAAGAAAGGTATAAGAGATTTAGCCTCTAAGAGAGGTGATCAGTTTTGTCACACTTGGTCTCCATTTTGGGACACACTCACGCCAGTGGCAAGAAGCAAAATCTTGAACTCTTGAAGTGATTTGGGGGGATAGGGATAGAGGGGAGGAGGGGGGGGGGGGAAAAGTTGTGTTCAGAAATGTTTCAAAAAATTCAGGCAGACTGAATATTAGGTTGTATTGTATTTTAATTTGTGTAAATTTATTGAACTGTCTGAATAAAAAAGGATGAATAAAAAAAAAAAAAGCAAGGCATGTAAGGAAGAGACGAAAAGGACACACTATTTCATCAGAATATTTCTTGCAGGAAGGAGAGCCCTCATCGTGTTTGCCCACCCGGAAAAGACTTCATTCAGCTGGGCTATGAAGGAAGCTGCCGAAGAGGCCCTACGGAAGAAGGGCTGGAAGGTCACCGTCTCTGACCTGTGTGCCATGAATTTTAACCCTGTGGCCTCTCGGCAGGACATTACAGGTACTGACACCTGTGCCCAGGAGTAGGAGAGCAGGGCTGGTTGTAAAGTTAGATCAGACACAGGCTTGTGTTGTTTGGGGTTTGGACTTTGCTTCTCACTTTGCTTTTCTGCATTAGGTGATCTTAAGGAGCCGGATAACTTCAAGTATGGCTCGGAGTCCATGCTGGCATGGAAAGAGGGCCGGCTCAGCAAGGACATTGTACAGGAACAGAAGAAGCTAGATTCTGCCGACCTCGTCATTTTCCAGGTCAGGAACTTTTCCAAACTAAGCTGGTCCATATTGTTTGTCTTTCAGACAAGTTGAGACACTGTTCGTTCCGTTGTGACACAACTGACAGACGCTGACTCACTAAACACTACAATTCACAGCCGAACAAAAGAAATCCCAAGTATCTACCTCATTGTTAATGATGCAAGAGAGAGAATGTTCTTTTTTTTTTTAATCTGTTTATTCAATTTTACAAACAAAGGACAGTATCTGATGATAAACGAGGCAGAACCACAATCGAAGGCATGATATAACCAGCGAAACAGTGTAGGACTTTGTTTCTTATAGCCCTGCACTAAGATAAGAATTCCTAGTAATCAATACCCCAACCTAGTCCAACCCAACCCAACCCCCTCACAAAAATCAATAATGAGCTTATACTAGACTCAGAAGCATACTATTGATTACAGAGTGTTCAAGACCGAACTGCTGGCCCTTGATGATAAACAGGCTATGCAAGGGTCCCATATTGACAGAGGTGGCTTCTTACCTTTAACAGAAGGAGACCCCCCCTTTTTTTTTTTGCTTCTCCGTTAACGTAATATGATTGCTACGCCAGCTCCAAAAAGAAGGGGAATTAGGGACGGTCCAAACCTTCAAGACAGACATTTTTTCCCCAAAAGAGCCACCTTGTAGATAAGCAAGTAGCCACCCTCATTCGGCAAAACAAAATAAAAAAATTCCTATTTATCCAACAGGAAGCCTGCACCTGATACTGGGATAATGGAATCCAAAAGAGTTTCTAAATAGTCAATCACCTTCAACCAGAAATAATGAATCTTGGACATTTTCAAAAATCATTAAAAAAGGAAATAGTCTGTTGGGCACATTTCTGGCAGAGAGGGGAAGCCACTCCCCCTATATGAAAAAGTTGTGTTTGCATAATGTAGAACTTGTGATATTCTGCACCTATAGGCACAGTAGGGATGCTAATTAATTTAATAAAGGTCAGTGAAGCAGCCGTTCTATGCATTTCTCTGACAAAACAGACATATTTTTGTCTGTTGAAAACCCTAGAATAGCCCTTTCCAGGCAGAAGAAGAGGAAGCTTAGATCCGTGTTGACCAGATAACAGTTTTGTTCAGGGTAGAAACATAATGATGTAACCGACAAGAAGCAAAAATGTCCGCCAGATGAATCGGAGAACCTCCCCCCCCCCCCCCCCCAGCGCCCGCAGAAGCAACAAGGTGTCCAAACACAGGACCTCCAGACCCTCCCACTTACCAAAAGTCCCATTCTCATTCCCAGGTAAAAAAAAATCAATATTCCCCGGCACCCAGTCATAATAGCCCTGACAAAGCAATCCTTGACAACATAGCTCCAACACAAAACAGCCCCCTAAGAAAAAAATAACACATCGCAAAAAAAATATAATAAACTACAACTGAAATCTTCACTGATAAAGACTCCTACCAGCATTTAATTACATAAAGCATTTATAAAGAAACAAAATCCTATAGCTACCAACTGGAATTCATGATCTGTTCTGCTATTTAAAGAAATTATTCTTCCATCAATATGCTAATTTAAAACCCCCCCAATATTGTCACACGAGGGCGGGACATAGGCAGAGAAGAAAGCCCGCCCTGACGGCAGCTTTGCTGATGTGCCTGCTGCTGCGTGCTGATGTAAGTTTACAGTGCTGCTCGGGCCAGGTGGATGGGCGGCGGCGGCGCTGACCTCGGGGGGGGGGGAGCTCGGAAACCCCCCCATTCCAAAAGTAGCCCGTTTTCACGGGCTCAACAGCTAGTAAATGCTATAAGAAGGGGGGGGGGGGGGGAAAAGCCTCAGCAGTCAGAAGCTTATGTTGTGGAAACAATATCCAGCCACTATTACAGAGATCCCACGGCAGCCTGTTGAGTAAGACCGATCATTGGCAAAAGCCTCCCAAGAACATTTCATTACAAACATTTTTTTAATGTATTTGTAGATTTCTCTCATATATTGTGCAATAACCATCTGCTCGCTCTTGACAATCAATACAGGTACAGCAGCATTCAGCCTTAGGTTTTAGGCTTGCTTCATAACAGGGACCCGTTTCACCAGTGTTCGCCAGAGCCGTGTATAACAGGATGAATTGACGCTGTTTCCCCCGAAGAAGCCTGCACTGGTGAAACGGGTCCTCGTTATGAAGCAACGTTCAATCACTGTTAGAATTCACCTGCTCCCCAAAATATTCCAGTAACCTATTTGTTTTTTTTTAATGGTGAGACTCAGATCAAATGACTTCCTTAAATCTGCCGCTCCAGGCGAAATCAGTCTGCTAGAGATAAATGGCAATGTAAGACCCCACTCACAACACAGGCAAAACTGATTTAAAAACGGGGGGAAAGATTACGATAACAAACAGAATCGCGTCATATTGGTACCTCCACTCAATAAATAAATGCAGAATCAAAGATCAATTACAAATAGTAATGGCAGATAACCTTTCCAAAAAGTCTACTGATCTGAAACAGGAAACATCTCAATCCCATAGGAAATACACATTAAATACAAAACACACCTTAGGTAAGAGTTTTACAGCTCCCATAAACCAAATAGTTTCACACCCAGTCAGTTTACCAGAACCACAACTGATTTGTAAATACAGGGTTTTTTTATTCCGCCCCCTTTTTATTTTATTTGTTTGCTTAACTGGATTTATCCGTAAAACACAACAAACATTAGCAGCACAAGGGTTATACCTCCAGAGAAGTACTTGGGGACAATTTAGAAAAATATGTTAACGTTGGTTATTCATTCTTACTCTCTATTATAACAATGAGCTATATAAAGTTCTGAACATTTAAACACGGTACAGACTAGTCAGGAAGATACACAGGCTGTCAACTCTGCTGAGGAATTTGTATGACTTCCTCATCTGTCCCTATCACAGACAAGACTCTTACTAAGGAGCTTTTTCTGAACTATTTTCAGCAAAGATTTGGCTTAGATCTTCCGACAGGTGGCAAAGTTAAACAGAGAGTGCCAGCATGAGACTGACATGGTCACACATACATTTAACATAATAAATCACACTGGTTAAACAGAGACAAAAAAAGACCCTCTAAAGGAATATCCCTTCTACTGACATCCACTGTTCCTCTCCTCCAGAGGCAGATCAAAACTGGGAACTTCGGAGCTATGGGTCGGATTTTTGTATCCTACTGTTGGGGTCTCACTCCAGACTCTGCTTTCTCTTTCATACCTTTTATCTGGCCCTGTATCACAGGGGTATCAAGTGGGAATAAGGATGGGATTCAGGTTGATTCCTCCTGTCCTTGAACCCTGGGAGAGACACTCATGTTCTGCCACCAGACACCACAGTTTAAACATTTCCTGATGTTTCTTACTTCCTACTTTTCCTTTTTATTCATTCTATCCATGTACTTAAGGTGTCTAAGCAATTATTACCAAGGGATCCTAATGCTGATCAGGGATTAGTAAGTCCCTTAGTACCACTCATCACATGTTTGTCTTAATTACTTCGCAACACCAGGCGCAGAATTAACTTTTTTTTTTTTCTAATGAGTTGCCAGAATCAAACAATTTCTAGAATTGTTCTACTGCAGAGGATTAATCTGACCAGTGGGGATTGTTGGCTGATGAAAGCTGTATTTACCTTTTGGTTATTCCAATAAAGAGAGAGGGAAAACTAAAAGAAAGGCTAGTCAAGGGTTAATTCACGAGATGAGTTTATTAATTGATATGCATCACGAACTAACAGTAATGTCCTTTTTTTTTTTTTTTTTTTTGTTTTAAGAAACTGGTGTATGGATTAGTTCAGAAGTATAGTTATGTATTTTTAGTTGCCTTTTTGTTTTTATTTATTATTTTTAAGTGCTAGAGTCTCGGTATTTTTAAAATAAGTATAGTTGCTTTTGTTTGATAATCCTTTGGGTTTCTCATGCAGGCAGTTGATTAGTCCTTTCTGTTCAATATTTGATGATTTATTGGCTCCAGACTACCCTTCCCAGGACCTTTCCACTAGATACTAGGAAATCAAAAAGAATGAGGTGCAAAGGGCTTGGTGATGTTGACAAATGTCAGTTGCAGGCTATTTAATGTCCCAGGTTCATGACTGAAACGGTACGGACGGACGGACGGCCGTGCTCTGTCTTGCATGCTTCCTTGCAACATCTGCTAGGAGCTGTTCTTGGAGCTGGTATGCAGGGTGAAATTTAATATGGAAACGTTATTCCGCCTTTTCCTAGAAGAATTACAATAATAAAAATGCAGGAGGAATTGTGAAATGCAAACAATAAAACCAGATAGCAAAAGGCAAACCGAAGCTTTTAATTTCCAAGCTAATGAGGTTGTATCCTAGAATAACTTTGGAAGAGCCATTTTTAACTTTTGCTGGAAAGTGTGGGCAATCCCTAGGAACAAGCGAAGGTCACCTCCTATGAAACACGCAGCCTGTCTTTTTCGGCAGCAAGTGCGTATAACTCACTGTAAGCGTGTGAGTGGGTTACAGAAACTGAAACGAGGCCTTAAGCTGTGCTGCCGTTGTACAAATGCAAAAGTAATTGCCAGGGATAAACAAGTGGGAACCTGGCAAGCTGTCTCTTTGGTAACGAAAGACAGTAGAAGAGTCCTTTAGGGATGTGATTCAGCAGGTCTTAAGAGGCCATGGTTAATAAAAGAATTTCACCTACTCCTGTCTGTTTCTATATAATATCTGACTGGGACACGAAATGTCAGAAGTGTTGTTAGGATGTTCTGCTGGGTACCGAACTGTAACGTCTCTGTGTCCTCTTTCCTTTTGCAGTTCCCATTTTACTGGTTCGGGCTGCCTGCGATTCTGAAGGGCTGGTTCGATCGTGTTTTGACACAAGGATATGCTTATAGTTCCCAGTCCATGTACGATCTGGGGCACTTCCATGTAAGCAGTTTAAAACATGTCTTGACTGTATTATGCATTAAAACTTTGTTCACAGTCCCTTTCTGGGGCCGTACATAGCCTGCCCCCACCCCCAACAGGACATATTTATGGTGGTCTTGCATTAAAATGATGTAAGAAACACATACCCCCTTTGCTTTTTTATAAGCACTTAACAAAATATCTGAATAAGTAAATTTGTCTTCTCTTTTCTTATGTTCCTTTTCCTGTTCAGAGTTAGGCTGGTAATCGGCCATACCTTTCCTAATCTCTGCATCCTTACTGCCCTTTCCTGCATTTAGCTTGTTCTCCCCTCACATTCTTGTCTCTGAGTGATCACTCTTCCTTGAAATGTTGAGGACAGGGGTCCAGTACCATAAACCTTCACTCCCATCCCCCCCCCTCCCCCCAGGGCTTTCTCCCTATTTGTCTCCAGCCCTTCCCTCCTATTCCTTGTCTGCAGTGATAGTTTCTAAAGTTGGGCTCAGGCACCAGGGAACCTTCTGGAAAGCTATTGTGTCAATTTTATGATGAACTTGACCTATCCACCCTCTCTCCCCACCCATGATGCATCCAGAGCGTCCTCGGCTGACCCTGAATTCTCTCCTAATTTTCTCTGATTTTTCCATAGAAGAAGAAAGCTGTTCTGTCCTTCACCACTGGAGGTTTGAAGTCCATGTACACCCCAAAGGGTATCAATGGGGATATGAACGTTCTCCTCTGGCCAGTGCAGGTATGGATCATTACCAGTGATTACTGGGACCTACAGGCAGTTCTGGGTGCAGGGATCTCTGCATTGCTCTTATGCGGACAGCACAGGAACAGTCGAGGCATTGGCAGCCTGTTTTTCCTTCTCATTTGAAAGCATTTTGGGGCTGAGACCTGCTCCTTGTGATCTGTTGCAAGCGGTTGGCCAGTGTGACTCATTGTTGGAGCATGAATTTGACCATTAACACTTAAATTGTGTAGAAACCCTATTGTTATGAGATGCACTAACCTTTTCCAATTGCCTTAACGCTGGAAAATCTAATGAGAGGTCTGTACCTCTCGTTAAACTGCTACAAAAGTAAACAAACAAAAAATCAGGGAAAAAAAGTCAAGTGCTCATCAGTGCAATAATAAAAATGTCTATTTTAGCCGTCATTCCCCCCCCCCCCCCCCCCCCCCCAAGACGCTGCGCTGCTCACCCCCTCCGATGCACTTCGATCCAGAGGACAGTGCGGTTGAGGACGCCCATCCAAAAAAACGCCCATTTTGGCCGCCTTCCCCCCCCACCCCCCTGCAATAATAAAAACGTCTTTTTTAGCCATGCTTCACTCAGCTGAGAGACCTGGAAGTCCCTGAGCTAAACGCGCTGTGATTGGCTCAGACTTCCAGATCTTTCAGCTGAGTGAAGCACTGCCAAAAAAGACGTTTTTATTATTGTGGGGGGGGGGGGGGAATGACGGCCAAAATGGACGTTTTTTTTTTGATTGTGGGGAGGCCGGAGATGCGCTAAGTTGTCATTTCAATGCAGGGGGGAGGGGGAAACGGAGGCGATCTCGGACGTCCTTGGCATGCGCAGAGCAGCCAGCATAACGCTTGGCTGCTCTGCACATGCTAGACCAGCCGACTGGCCGACTGTTTAACGACGGAATAGAGAATGCAAGTAAGCTACAATGAGGAGCTCATTTGCATTCCTATTCCTTGATGCATACCCGTTCCTTACCGATTTGGAAAGGGCTTTAACGAGACTTTAGTGTATTTTCCCTGTCCCTGGAGGGCTCACAATCTAATTTTGTACCCGAGGCAATGAAGGGTTAAGTGACTTGTCCAAGATCACAAGGAGCATTTGAACCGTCCACCTCGGTGCTCTAACCACTAGACCACTCCTTAGTGAATCAAAATGTAACACCAACAGCTAATAAAGTACAAATTAGATAAATTACCCTTGTTCAGTTCTTTAAAAGGATTATCAGGCCTAATGCCAGGAATCCTCTGTGCTCACATTGAACTTTTTGCTTTGGGCATCGAACCTGTGAAGGGCAGTGGTTGCTGCTCACTACACAAGCATGATGGGGACACGTGTATTGTTAAGGACCGGACACTAGGGGGCAGGTTATTAAGGGAGGCTTCACAAGCTGCATGTCTGATTCTCTTTCGTTGTGACCGTCTCTGAAAAAAGATGGGTTTTAATTAATTCTGTAACAGCAAACAATTTGTAATACAACTGTACAAACCCCATCCTTTTTCTGTGAAAAAAACAAATTAAGAAGTTACAGAAGTTCAATGGACCCATAACTTGAAAAAAGGGCCATTCTCAATTTTGGATGGATCTGCTACTTTTCCACACCTTTTCCCTGAGACGATCACAATTACATCCGCGTGTGCTTTCACCAGAGCCGTAACTGCTTTTTGTCTCTCGGAGCTTTTTCTTAGCACTTCTGCTTAAAAGCTTAAATAGCATTGCAGAGTTTGACTAGAGGGCATGAGTTGAAGCTACAGTGTGGTAAATTTAAAACGGATCGGAGAAAATTTTTCTTCACCCAACGTGTAATTAGACTCTGGAATTCGTTGCCGGAGAACGTGGTATGGGCGGTTAGCTTGACGGAGTTTAAAAAGGGGTTAGATAGATTCCTAAAGGACAAGTCCATAGACCGCTATTAAATGGACTTGGAAAAATTCCGCATTTTTAGGTATAACTTGTCTGGAATGTTTTTACGTTTGGGGAGCATGCCAGGTGCCCTTGACCTGGATTGGCCACTGTCGGTGACAGGATGCTGGGCTAGATGGACCTTTGGTCTTTCCCAGTATGGCACTACTTATGTATGTACCAGAAGAGAACCTCACACCTGAGTCTCTACCAGGTCACTCATTTTTCCACTTAATCATTCAGTTAATAACAAAAGTTCTCAGGTGTTCTTGGGTTTTTTTTGTTTGTAAACTGCTGTGTTATTCCTCAGGAAGCTGATCCAGAAATGCATTGTTTCTTTTACAAAATAAGTCATTCTAGGCAGTTCAGCGCTGGAGCAGGGAGACTAGCTGAAGCTTCAACCCTGTATTTTTTCTGCTTTTCTCTAGCAAGGTATCCTGCATTTCTGCGGCTTTCAAGTGTTGGAGCCTCAGGTCTGTTACAGCATTGCTCACACTCCCCCCGAGGTGCGCTCTCAGATTCTCGAGGATTGGAAGAAACGTTTGGCCAACATCTGGGAAGAAAATGCCATCGCCTTTGCACCGAACTCTGACTTTGACTTGAGCTTTGAGGCTGGCTTTGTCCTGAAGAAGGAGGTGGAGGGGGCTACCTGTGCCCACCCCTATGGCCTGACTGTCGGACAGCACCAGGGGAAACCTCTACCGCCGGATAATCAACTCAAAGCTGGAAGTACCAGACTGTAACTGTTCACCACAAGTGGAAAGCAGGGCTGCTGAGGTGGGGGAGGGGCAGGGTGGGCAAAATTCCCCGGGCCTGGGCCTCTGGGAGGCGGCCCTGGGCTGGGGTTTCTCTATCCCCTTTTCCTGACAGGACCCGGGTGATCATGTCCCGACAGGAGCAGGAGCGAGAGAACTCTGGCGCCGGGCCCCCCCCCCCTTGCATTGCCTGGCTAGCAGCTGCTGGGACCTCAGGCCATGTATGCTCAGTTTTGAGACCAAACTCTTATCACAGGTATCCAGTAGTTCTCCAGTAGATGAATTACAAAAGAACCAAAATTCACAATCACTTATATTATTTAATGCACCCTCTTTACAGTATATTGGTGACCTCAGCGGTGCTCATTGCTAATACATGGGCATAGCAATGTTACCAGCACCCACCTCTTTATCTACTCTCCCGATTAATACTGTTTCTTCAGCTTATCTTTTTCTGTCAAACCCAGGGGTTTTACTGTCCAACATGCACGTCTCAAGGACACTCGCCTATAAGTGAAAATAAACAATATTTTACCTTCTACCTATCCTTTACTAAGTCCCATGCAGTGATAAGTTAAAGTTCAATTTACAGAGTTTCCTTACCCCAAGCCTCCATTAGCGCCCGGTATTTGGGACCAACCCCCTTTGAAAGATGGTGGACGCGTTTCCTCAACCTGTTTAAATCCCTTGAACTCCTGATGACATAGTGATCCCTCCCTTAGCTCCCATAGGGCACTCAATCTTTCCTATTACCTTCTTCAAATCATCAACGCCCATTCCAGCTCAGCATTTAAGCCATCCAGAAAGACCCTTTGCAAAGTATAAATATACCACTGTTCCCTGTAATTCAATCATTTCCCAACTGATCCACCTTCCTTACCCAACCCCCCATGTTCTACTATTCTCCATCTGATGTCATCCATAGTGTGTTGTTCCTGCAACCAATGATCCACCAAAGGTGCCTGAATATTCTGAGTGGTAATGTGAGATTTATGTTCAGTAAGACGCACCTTAATAGGCCGTGCGCTCCTCCCTACATCCATAAGTGTACATGGGCATTCTGTAATGTATACCACATTACTGGTATCTCGGTTTTGGAC
This sequence comes from Microcaecilia unicolor, assembly GCF_901765095.1. Classification (NCBI taxonomy): domain Eukaryota; kingdom Metazoa; phylum Chordata; class Amphibia; order Gymnophiona; family Siphonopidae; genus Microcaecilia; species Microcaecilia unicolor. The sequence goes on along the minus strand of NC_044035.1, from coordinate 360,576,439 downwards.
CAAGCATGTGCGACCTGAGGAAAGCAGCCCTGGGCAGGCAATGCTGAGCAGAGAAAGGAGCTGCACTGCCTGCAGCTGGCAGGGCCAGCCAAGGTACTTTGGCGGGCAGGGCGGCTGCCCCGGGCCCGGCTCACTCTCTCAGCGGCCCTGGTGGAAAGTGATGGTGCCTTTGGATCTAGCTGCAGGCTTATTATATGGTTGTTTATTTAAAACGTAATGAATTGCCACTCCTGGCCCAGGCTATACTGGGTGAAAAGTCATGAAAAGAGCAGACACAATTTTCAAAGCACTTACAAAGTTCCATAGGTTACTATGGAGCTCATTTTCAAAAGAGAAAAACGCCCAAAAGCATTTGGACGCTTTTCTCATAAAAACAACCAAATTGGTATTTTGAAAACCAATTTTTAGACATTTTTCTATAAAGTCTATCAGAAGTCCGTTCAAATCACAAGGGGTCGTGTTAAAGGTAAGATCTGGGCGTTCCGAAATCTTTTTTAACCCTAATGGAACAAAACAAAACCGTCCAGGACTAAAATTAAGGTGTTTTGAGCTAGACCTGTTTTTATAACGAATAAGGCACACAGGTGTGCCCTAAATGACCAGATGACCACTGGAGGGAATCTGGGGGTGACCCCCTACCCCCCCCCCCCTGACAATTGTGAATACAAATCTGATTTAACAACCTCTATGACAGCTTCAGATGTTAGGGCCAGGTCTGTTAGAGCAGCAGGCAGGTCCCTGGAGTAGTGTAGTGGTCAGTGCAGTGCACCGTGGCGTGGGGGACTCTGGTCCCTATCTCCCTCTACCTGGCACATTTGTGGGTGAAACTATATAAGCTCTCAAACTCACCAGAAACCCACATATAGGTGCCCCCTTCACCCCTAAGGGCTATTCTGTACAGCTGTGGGAAGTGGGTTTTGGGGGAGCTCAGCAGACAAGATAAGGGAGCAATGATGAGATGTGTACCTGGGAGCATGTTTTTGAAGTCCACTAAGGTGCTTCATTTATCTTCTGGAATGTCTGGGAGACCAGTCTACTAAAAATGCTGGACCCTCCTACATCCCAATGGCTTAATTTTCACTTGGACGTTTTTGTTTTGAAAATGGACCAAAAAAAATCCCAAAACATCCAAAGCACAAAACCTTCTTAGAAACAGTATTTTCTAAAACAAAAGATGGACATTTTTCTTTTTGGAAAATGAACTTTTTTCTTATTCAGATTTTGGATGTTTTTTTTGCAAAACGTCTAAAGTTGGACTTAGACATCATATCGAAAATGACCCTCCACGTAACGTTATAAGTCTTAAGTGCTTTGAAAATATGCCTCCATCTCACTTAGAGACCAGAATGGCCTAAAGTAATAGGAACACAGAACACTACAGTGCTACCACTGCCCTTGTTCCAATGCTTCTACATTTCCAAAGCCCAATAAAAATACAGTGAGTTTTGAAATTTGGTGTAAATTGTTTATATGATGTCTCAGAACTAAGTGAAAAAAGCAAGGGGTTCCCCAGGCTCAGGTGCAAGAAAAACAAGTAAGCACCTCACCTCAACGGCCTCCAGCTTGGCACTAATAGAGCCAGGTCTGTCATTCACCCCCTGTTTACTAAGCCGTGTTCTAATGCTGACACTGCTCATTCACTTTGAATCCTTCTGGCAACCAACTAAGCTCTAGGAGTGTGAAGGGGAAAGATATTTGCTGCCTTTCTAGCTTCCAAAAGCATTGTTTCATTTGGGTCTATTAAAATCAATGGGGTAAGAAATTTTGCACGCTAATGGATGGATTTTCTAGCAATTTTTATTGGAACTGGCTGGTAGTCATCTGCCCTAGAGATGATGGTACTGCACAACCTCAAGAGTGGCCGTGAAGATCCCACATAGGGTCAATGGATACTAATGGAAGGCATCAAGAAATCAAGCCACTGTGATTGGGGCAAAGAAGCATTGGCATGGAGTGAAGCTATGACCAAGAGAGTTGGGTCACAGGCAGAGTTTTGTGGGAAAATTAGTCCATTTGAGGGGTGCAAGAAGGAATAGTCAGTATCGATAGCCAGGTTTGCTTGGGAGAATTATATAGCAAGCGCCTACCTTCTGTCACAAGATCACATAAAGGATTTAGGGCCCTACTTGAAAGGAAGATTGGAATTGCAACCTAAATTCCCATCTGTACAATTCCCCAAGCTATCACAAAGGAGCTAGAACGGACCCAGCCCCAAATACAACTTCTGAAGCAGTAGAATTGTAACACATTGAATCAATAAGAAGACAGTGGCTTGAGACTCCTCAAGCTTTGAAGAGACATAACACAGCACCACTGTTGGCAGAAGGACCCTAAGGCATTGGTAGCATGGAATGCTGCTACTGACTGGGTTGCTGCCAGGTACTTGTGACCTGGATTGGCCACTGCTGGAAGCAGATACTGGGCCAGATGGACCATAGGTCTGACCCAGTATGGCTATTTTAGGTTCTTATGTCTTCTTGAGGGCCAGCTCCAGGTCAGGTTTTCAAGATACCCTTGATGTCTATGCATAGGAGAGATTTGAATACAATGGAGGTAAGCGTGTACATATTTCATACGATATCCCTGAAAACCTGCACTATTGGTGGCCTTGAGAACTGGGAGTGAAGACTAAGGCAAAGATGAAAAGTTTGGGCATTGCTGGTCAGTGTGTGTGTCTGTGGGGGAGAGAGATGTAGTATCACCCAAGATTTGATCATTGGCGTTCAGTGGATAAGGTGCATAGTGGCATTAGTACTCCAACATCTCCTCAGGTACTTGGGCGCATAATCTTTGTTAGCTGAGGAGATATCCTCCTGGAGGGTACTTGGAAATTGGGGGTTTGACAGTCATTTTCACAATGTGCCCAGGAGGGAAGAAGATCGTAGGGTACCAAAGAAAGGATATAGCAACACCTGCAACAGCAGAATGAAGACTTCAGGCCCCAAGAAAAGTGCAAAGCAGGCTGGAGGAAGACAAGCATCTGACAAGACACTAATCCTTAACTGCCGGCATAAGCAATGCCAGAGAGCAGCAACAGTGGCAGAGAACGGAGAAAGAAGTTTTATGCCAGGAACCTCCCCAGTAGCATCAGCATGAGTCAGCTTAAATTAAAACAGGTTTTTTTTTGTGAACAACAAAAAAAGAAAAGATTCAGGCATCATGGAAATACTCAAATTGTTTAATGGTTTTAAGTAGAGAGGTGTGGTAGCCGTGTTAGGCCACTCTTAAAGGTCTTAAAGATCTGAGGAAGAAGGGCAACCTTCGAAAGCTAATCAAGAAATGTATTATGTCCAATAAAAAAGGTATCATCTTATTTTCTTTTCCATGTTTTATTTTGTTTGATTTCTGTTGATAACCTTTAATGGTTTTGAAACAGTGTCATCCCAATCCCAAATCCTCCTTCCCTTCCCCCTCTCCAATATTTAAAAAAAAACACAAAAAAAACAGTAGTAAATTCCCCTATCCAGCGGAACAAGGAATGTATCTATAAACAAGTGAGGGCCAGTGATTTAACTGAGAAAGCTGGATTAGCTGAAAAACCTGTTCTCCAAGTATAATCCAGGTCTGATTCTCTCTTTAATTATCTGTTCAGACGTCCTTTTCAAACTACCTTAACTTAGCAACATTGATTGACAGGAAAATCAGTCAAAGCACATTAAGGGGAGTGGTTAACCTATGGTAAGGGAGTAACATATGGTATTTGCCCCTTAGCGTGTGTGTGTTGGCAAAGATCTGTGTTATGTTGCCTACAGTGACAAAACATGCAAAACACCGCATTATTTTGTATATCAAATAACACAGCTTGTGTTGAACTTCACACAAGCTGTGCTATTCTAGGTAGCAGGAGATCCAGTGCTCCTGAGGAGCCTTTAAAAGATGCCCAGAGCCTTCCCACAGTCAGGACCATCAAGGTTTATTTATATCCCACATTTTCCCACCTATTTGCAGGCTCAATGTGGCTTACATTGTTCCGTCATGACAATCGTCATTCCAGAATGAGAGATACAAGTGGTATTACGTAGAGAACATGAATGACAAAATAAAATTGAGCAAACAGCTATAAAGAGAACACATTCAGGATAATAGGTAAAGAGGTAATGCATTAAAGTTATATGAAGGATCATTGCGGTACGCCTTGTTAAAGAGGCAGGTTTTCAGTAATTTCCGAAAGTTGGTTAGGTCGCTCTGTTTTTTCACGTCAAGTGGTAATGTATTCCATAGCTGTGTACCTATGTAGGAAAAGCTGGATGCATGTGTTAATTTGTATTTTAGTCCTTTGCAGTCCAGATTCCCAACCTCCTCTATAACAGCCCCCCAGTCTATGATAAACCCCAGCCGCTCCTGCGCCTTCAGTGTTGGGTTCAAATTGACACCACACGATCCCTACTGCTAATTCTGTGGTACTAGCACTATGGGTAAAGCTGCCCTATAAGGGAGGAGACTCAGGGCTGGTGCTAGACGTGATGGGGCCCAGGGCAGATGCTAGGGAGGGGGCCCCAAAGCTTGCTTGCAGATTGTCCCTCTTTCAACTTTAGGCAGGTTTGGGGCCCCCAGTGACATGGAGGCCCAGGGCAAGTGCCCTGTTTACCCACCCCTAATGCCAACCCTGAGGAGACTACACTAGAGATGTAGTGATGGCAGTTGAAACCAGCACCAGAGGAGGTAAGAGTGATTGGGAAAGGGCATTCTTCAGCTGGGTTCAGGGTGGGGACCTGTGGAGGGATTTTTTGAGGGGAAGTCTTCTGAAAGAGTGTGGAGGTCTTGACTGGGAGGGGGGGGGGGAGGAGGCCATACATGTTTAAAGGCACTTAGTCTATAAGACGCTTTTTGTGACCGCTGCTCTAGGGAGAAGAATAGTACAGCTTACAGAAGCTTCACTCACCATGGGTGTCTGTAACTTGTGCTACTGAGCTCTCCGATCATCACCTGATCACATTTACACTTCTTCACCCCCCCTCTGCCCCGTCCAACTTTAACCACCAGGAATCTCCAGGCTATTGACCCCCCCCCCCCCCACTTTGTCCTCTAGTAGCTCTAATCTCCTCCCCTCCATCATGTCCTCCGAGACTGTAGACAAAGCGGTCTCCGCTTACAATGCTGCTCTCTCCTCTGCTTTGGACACCCTCGCTCCATCCACCTCCCGTCCCACAAAGCGTACTAATCCCCAGCCTTGGCTGACCCCTTGCATCCGTTACCTTCGCTCCTGCACCCGATCCGCTGAACGCCTCTGGAGGAAACCTCGTACCCAATCAGACTTCCTTCACTACAAATTCATGCTATCCTCCTTCCATTCCTCCCTATTCCTTGCAAAACAGGACTATTACACCCAATTGACCAATTCTCTTAGCTCCAACCCTCGTCATCTCTTCACCACCCTTAACTCCCTCCTCAAAGTGCCCCCGCTCCCACTCCCCCTTCACTCTCTCCTCAATCACTGGCTGACTACTTCCGCAACAAGGTGCAAAAGATCAACGTTGAGTTCACTACCAAGCCACCACCTCCTCTTCAGCCTGTAGCCCTATCCAACAACCAACCAACCATGGCCTCTTTCTCCTCTTTTCCTGAGATCACAGAGGATGAAACCTCCCGCCTTCTTTCCTCCTCGAAATGCACCACCTGTTCCTCCGATCCCATCCCCACCAACCTACTTAACACCATCTCCCATACTGTCACCCCCTCCATCTGTCGCATCCTTAACCTTTCTCTCTCCACTGCAACTGTCCCTGACACCTTCAAGCACGCCGTAGTCACACCTCTCCTAAAAAAACATCAGTTGCCCCTCCAACTACCGCCCCATCTCTCTCCTACCCTTCCTCTCCAAAATACTTGAGCGTGCCGTTCACAGTCGCTGCCTTGATTTTCTCTCCGCTCATGCCATCCTCGATCCACTGCGTTTGACACTGTCAATCATGATTTACTTCTTGCCAAACTGTCCTCTTTTGGGTTCCAAGGTTCTATCCTCTCCTGGTTCTCCTCTTATCTCTCCCACCGCACCTTCAGGGTACACTCTCATGGATCTTCTTCCACTCCCATCCCACTATCTGTTGGAGTTCCCCAGGGATCTGTCCTTGGACCCCTTCTCTTCTCTATCTACACCTCTTCCCTAGGCTCACTGATCTCATCTCATGGTTTTCAGTATCATCTTTATGCTGATGACACCCAGCTATATCTCTCCACACCAGACATCACTGTGGAGACCCAGACCAAGGTATTGGCCTGCTTATCCGACATTGCTGCCTGGATGTCCAACCGCCACCTGATGCTGAACATGTCCAAAACCGAGCTCCTCGTCTTTCCACCTAAACCCACTTCTCCTCTTCCTCCACTCTCTATCTCAGTTGATAACACCCTCATCCTCCCCGTCCCATCTGCCCGCAACCTCGGAGTCATCTTCGACTCCTCCCTCTCCTTCTTTGCGCATATCCAACAGACTGCCAAGACCTGTCGCTTCTTCCTCTTCAACATCAGCAAAATTCCCCCTTTCCTCTCTGAGCACACCACACGAACTCTCGTCCACGCTCTCATTACCTCTCGCCTTGACTACTGCAACTTACTCCTCACCGGCCTCCCACTTAGCCATCTATCCCCCCTTCAATCCGTTCAGAACGCTGCTGCACGTCTTATATTCCGCCAGAACCGATATACTCATATCACCCCTCTCCTCAAGTCACTCCACTGGCTTCTGATCAGATACCGCATACAATTCAAGCTTCTCCTCCTTACCTACCAATGCACCCGGTCTGCGGCTCCTCACTACCCTCATCTCCCCCTATGTTCCCGCCCGTAACCTCCGCTCACAGGACAAATTCCTCCTTTCAGTACCCTTCTCCACCACTGCCAACTCCAGGCTCCGCTCATTCTGCCTTGCCTCACCCTATGCCTGGAACAATCTTCCTCAACCCCTACGCCAAGCCCCCTCCTTACCCATCTTCAAATCTCTGCTTAAAACTCACCTCTTCAATGCTGCTTTTGGCACCTAACCTTTCAAGAAATATAGTATGCCCTATCAGATTGACTCTACACTTGTCTCTAGATTGTACACTTGTCTCTAGATTGTACACCTGTCTTTTAGATTGTACACTTGTCTTTAGATTGTACACTGTCTTTTAGATTGTAAGCTCCTTGAGCAGGGACTGTCCTTCCATGTTAAATTGTACAGCGCTGCGTAACCCTAGTAGCGCTTTAGAAATGTTAAGTAGTAGTGATTCCTGTGGTAAAAGGTTGGCTTTCTGCCCCTTCCGTTAACTTCCAGGCCCATAGTTCTTTTTGGTGTAAAAAAAAAAACAAAACACTTTTTGATGATTTGGGATAGTTACATTCAACACATGACACCACGGGGCAGGGGACTTATTTTGAACGCGCTGTAGTCTGCTTGACTCAGGGATCAGTAGTACTTAGTTCTCAAGTTTGAAACTTCTTATCGCTCAGGATGATGTACCTTTTAGGTCACCAGAAGCCATAAGAAACCAGGGTGATGGTGATAATAGTTTAATTTGGGATTGGGGGGGGGGGTAAAAATAATAAATCTGGTGAGACTAATTATGTCTTTTTACCTTTAATGTTGATCATAGAAGTGTTTTCCTTCCTCTGTAAACTATGATTGTATGTAAGATATTCTGCGTTGTTCTTTCCTCACCAATAAAATTCTTTAAACTTAACTTATAGATCCATGGCTCTCTTGGCTCTCCCTCCAAGTTCTCCCACCCCTCCTCCCAGCTCTGCCTCTTGGTCTCTTCCCCTGAGCTGTCCCCAACTGGGAATTGGAAGATTAAACAGAAAAATCACAATGACCCTAACAGCATTCCTCTCGTAATGAACTTGTGAAAATGTATTAATTAAACATGGACATCAGCTTTCTCCAAACCTGGTCCTAGAGGCACCCTAGCCAGGCAAGTTTGTAGGATATTCACAATTAATATTCATGAGAGAGATTTGCATACACAGCAAGTCCTTGGATGAACTAGCCAATCTTTGCAATGATTCACCACGGTATTTAATACCTTGGCACCCCTAACTGTTCATACTACCCAACCTAGGGAAACAGAACCTTGGTACTCTGCAGACCTTCATTTACTTAAGCATCAATTTAGACACTTTGAATGCCTCTGGAGGAGAACTCATACAGATGAATCACTGTAACTATATAAGGTAGCCATTTTGGATGCTAAACATTGCTATTTAATCCTTCCCCGCCCATCCCCATCGGAATCTAACCCATCTCCGCCTGTCCCTGCCAGAATCTAACCCTTTCCCGCCCATCCTCACAAGTAATCTGCTCCATCCTCACCCGTCCCCTGTACATCAATCTTTGTTGTCTGAGCATTTTATTTTTTTTTTTCATTCAATTTTGTCCATCTCTTCTGCTTTTCTCCATTTTTTCCTTGCTTTTCCAAGGTCTCCTGTTTGTGACATTTCTTCTTTCTCCACATCTGCCGTCCATCTTCCCCATGTCCCTATCTGTCTTATCCAGCTTGTCTACTCCCCATATTCAGTATCTTCCCTTTTAGTGTCCCTTTCCTCCCCTTATATTCAGTAATGCCTCTCTCTGTGTCCCTGTCCTTCCCCCTGTGATCAACAATGCCCCTCTATGTTTTTATCTCACCCCTTTTCCAGCATTGCCCTGTGTCTCATGCCCAGCGTTTCTTGTCTGTGCCCTATCCCTCCCCTGCTTGTACTTGTAAGTCTGGCATAATTCCCTCCAGCCCCCCAGAGTCCAACACACATCTCCCTCTCCCTCCTCAGGATCCCTCCAGCCCTCCCTCCCCCCAGGCTCCAGCACATCTCCCTCCAACCCCCAGGGTACAGCACATCTCCCTCCCCCCCCATTCCCTCCAGCCTAGAGTCCAGCATCTCACCCACCCCCCTATTTGTATGTCATCTGCATATACAAATGACATCGGACCTATAGACTGTATGAGGGTCAGATAGGAACGGAAATTAACCAACTGAGTTCTATCCCCTCTCCTGAGTCCTAGACTCTAACGAACCTGTTACATTGACCTGGCAGTGGCAGCAGGCATTTAGATCATGCTGCTCTCTGGCTGGCTTCGGGGCTTTTCCTCTGCCGGTCCCATGTTTTCAGCAGACGCAGGAAGTTACCTCAGAAGGGCAGGGCCCACCAGAGGAAAGGCCCGAAATCAGCCAGAGCAATGTGTTTTATTCACTGCCAGCCAAGGAAACAGGTTATTCAGATTCTGGCACAAGGAGAGGGGGGTGTGGTGGTGGGGGAGAGAGGGAGAAACAGACACTGGCTGGGCCTGGGCAGGGAGAAGCGAGAAGGACTGTAGGCGGACATGGTTTTAACCCTACGCTACACTACTGATGTTATAATGCCGTTGTATCGCTCCATGGTGCGACCGCACCTGGAGTATTGTGTTCAGTACTGGTCTCCGTATCTCAAAAAAGATATAGTAGAATTGGAAAAGGTACAGCGAAGGGCGACGAAAATGATAGTGGGGATGGGACGACTTTCCTACGAAGAGAGGCTGAGAAGGCTAGGGCTTTTCAGCTTGGAGAAGAGACGGCTGAGGGGAGATATGATAGAAGTGTATAAAGTAATGAGTGGAATGGATCGGGTGGATGTGAAGCGACTGTTCACGCTATCCAAAAATACTAGGACTAGAGGGCATGAGTTGAAGCTACAGTGTGGTAAATTTAAAACGAATCGGAGAAAATTTTTCTTCACCCAACGTGTAATTAGACTCTGGAATTCGTTGCCGGAGAACGTGGTACGGGCGGTTAGCTTGACGGAGTTCAAAAAGGGGTTAGATAGATTCCTAAAGGACAAGTCCATAGACCGCTATTAAATGGACTTGGAAAAATTCCGCATTTTTAGGTATAACTTGTCTGGAATGTTTTTACGTTTGGGAAGCGTGCCAGGTGCCCTTGACCTGGATTGGCCACTGTCGGTGACAGGATGCTGGGCTAGATGGACCTTTGGTCTTTCCCAGTATGGCACTACTTATGTACTTATGTACTTATGTAACCCCGCAAGACCTGCAGCCATCCCTGCGGGATTCCCACAGACCTTGAGGGGATCTCTACAGGATTCCTGCAAACCCTGTTCCCGTACAGTGTAGTAAATTTAAAACAAATTGGATAAACATTTTCTTCACCCAACGTATAATTAAACTCTGGAATTCGTTGCCGGAGAACGTGGTGAAGGCGGTTAGCTTAGCAGAGTTTAAAAAGGGGTTGGATGGTTTCCTAAAGGATAAGTCCATAAACCGCTACTAAACGGACTTGGAAAAATCCAAAATCCCAGGAATAACATGTATAGAATGTTTGTACGTTTGGGAAACTTGCCAGGTGCCCTTGGCCTGGATTGGCCGCTGTCGTGGACAGGATGCTGGGCTCGATGGACCCTTGGTCTTTTCCCAGTATGGCATTACTTATGTACTTATGTATTCTAGACCTTGCATCTGCATTTGATCTGATTGATCTTGTTCTCGTCCTGTGTCACCTTAGTGCTATAGGGATCCAGGGGACTGCTCTTACTTGGTTCCGTTCCTATCTTGAGATAGAACTCAGTTGGTTAATTGGCAATCTCATCTCTCTGACAGTTACTCCATATCTTATGGCGTACTGCAAGGATCCCTTTTAGCCCCACTTCTCTTTAATATTTTTCTAGCTCCACTACTGACCTTATACAGTCTATAGATATGACTTCATTTGTATATGCAGATGACATACAAATAGCTACTGCTAATGATCCTTCAAACATCTCTGCAATTAGAGCTGTCAATGATAAACGATCACATTACGGCATGATTAACTACCCATAAAATGGCCCTCAATCCTCAGAAAACTAAAGTTCTCTTGATCTTGTGTTGTGGCCATCCTACCTTATGCTTCCCACTGCTTATTCAAGCACGGTTGTACCAATTGTTCCTACATCGAAAATACTAGGTGTTCTTCTGGATGCTCAGATTACTGTCCAGGAGCAAATTACATTAGTCATACAGCGCTGTTTCTACAGATTGCGTCAGATTAGATCTAGCAGACACTCATTTCAACCGATGGCATTGGAAACACTTGTCTATGCTTTTGCCATTAGTAACTTGGGTATCATTAGGAAAGGGATTGAAAACAAAAATAAGGATATTATTCTGTCATTGTATCGCTCCATAGTGCGACCGCACCTCGAGTATTGTGTTCAATTCTGGTCGCCACACCTCAAAAAAGACATAGCGGAACTGGAAAAAGTGTAGAGAAGGGCAACAAAGATGATACAGGGGATGGGACGACTTTCCTATCAGGATAGGCTGAAGAGGCTGGGGCTCTTCAGTTTGGAGAAAAGGCAGCTGAGGGGAGATATGATAGAGGTCTATAAGATAATGAGTGGAATGGAACGGGTCGATGTGGAGCGTCTGTTTACGCTTTCCAAAAATACTAGGACAAGGGGACATGTGATGAAGCTGCATTGTGGTAAATTTAAAACGAATCGGAGGAAAACTTTCTTCACTCAACGCGTAGTTAAACTCTGGAATTCGCTGCCGGAAAAGGTGGTTAAGGCGTTTAACTTAGCGGACTTAAAAAAAGGGTTGGATGGCTTCCTGGAGGACAAAGCCATAGAATGTTATTGAATGGACGAGGGAATAATACAGTATTTCTAGGATGGGCGGGACAAATTGCTTGGTCTTTTGGTTGCTGTCGGTGACAGGGTGCTGGGCTCGATGGTCTGTCCCAGCATGGCGATGCGTATGTACTTATGGACTATTGTAATGCTCTGTATCAGGGCTTAAGGACTACCAATATTCATCATCTTCAAAATAAATTATACAAAATGCAGCGATCACACTTATTAGGGGTGCACAAAAATATGACCATGTAACACCACTGCTGCGAGAGGCACATTGGTTGCCTCTTACATTCCGAATCTCTTATAACAATTCTGCTCCTAGTCCATAAGGTCCTACATACTCATCATCCTTATTCTCCACGACAATCACTTCATTCTACTCAACAGCCTCTTCTTGACATCCCTACTTTCAGGTAGGTAAAGCTTGAGTGCATTCGAAAGAGGATCTTCAGTATTACAGGCCCCTATCTCTGGAATGCTCTTCCTTTATCTCCGAGGTTACAGGAGTGATTATTGGCGTTCAAAGCCGAAGTACAAACTTACTTACATAGTAACATAACATAGTACATGATGGCAGATAAAGACCTGTAAGGTCCATGCAACAAGATAAACTCATTTTACATGGTATTGTTTACAAAAGCTGTTCTCTAGGTCTCCACTTGTGGGGGAGGAGCTTGAAACATGAGACGTGAGTGCTGTAAGGAACCCTGGAGGGCACTATAGCCCTATTTTACTGTCCCTTCTTTCTCCTTTACTAGCCTAATGGAATTCTGCTTTCTTTCTCGGTTTTCCTTTTTCCTGTTTGACTACCTTTTATTATTATTTTTGTAATTATAGATAAATTCTGATCAAATAATAAAGAAACGTGAAATTTGCCTCCAGCACCAGCTTTGGGAAGCACTGGCCTAGTGGAAACAATATGGCAGGGTTGCTGCTGGTACTACTACTACTTATCATTTCTATAGCGCTACTAGACGTATGCAGCGCTGTACACTTGACCATGAAGAGACAGTCCCTGCTCAATAGAGCTTACAATCTAATTAGGACAGACAAACAGGACAAATAAGGGATAAGGACAAGGAGTAGCAAGATTCCAGAATCCCAAAGAGTAGCAACATTCCGTGCGGAATCCCAAAGAGTAGCAAGATTCCAGAATCCCAAAGACTACTACTTCTTATCATTTCTATAGCGCTACTAGATGTACTCAGCGCTGTACACTTGAACATGAAGAGACAGTCCCTGCTCGACAGAGCTTACAATCTAATTAGGACAGACAAACAGGACAAATAAAGGATAAGGATAAAGAGTAGCAAGATTCCAGAATCCCAAAGAGTAGCAACATTCCGTGCGGAATCCCAAAGAGTAGCAAGATTCCGGAATCCCAAAGACTACTACTTCTTATCATTTCTATAGCGCTACTAGACGTACGCAGCGCTGTACACTTGAACATGAAGAGACAGTCCCTGCTCGACAGAGCTTACAATCTAATTAGGACAGATAAACAGGACAAACAAGAGATAAGGGAATATTAAAGTGAGGATGATAAAATAAGGGTTCTGAACAAGTGAATAAGGGTTAGGAGTTAAAAGCAGCATCAAAAAGGTGGGCTTTTAGCTTAGATTTGAAGACGGCCAGAGATGGAGCTTGACGTACCGGCTCAGGAAGTCTATTCCAGGCATATGGTGCAGCAAGATAAAAGGAACAGAGTCTGGAGTTAGCAGTGGAGGAGAAGGGTGCAGATAAGAGAGCTTTACCCAGTGAATGGAGTTCCCGGGGAGGAGTGTAGGGAGAGATGAGAGTGGAGAGGTACTGAGGAGCTGCAGAGTGAATGCACTTATAGGCCAATAAGAGGAGTTTGAACTGTATAAGGAAACGGATAGGAAGCCAGTGAAGTGACTTGAGGAGAGGGCTAATATGAACATAACGACACTGGCATACCTAGTAAGCTTTAAACCGAATCCCAAATCATGAAAATAGCACAAAACCATGCAAGGCATTAATAAGCCAGTATATATCGAAGGACCCCCATAACTGCACACATGAGAAAGATATTCAGAATAAGAGATTCACAATCAAGTGATTGAATGTATACATGATTTAGTGCATGCTGCATCAGTGAAATAAGACAAATTAAGGGCCTATCAATGTTCATCAACATCACATTCAATATTACAGGGGAAAAGGTGACAGATGGGAAATGAACTTTTCTCAATAGGAAGATATTCCCTAAATGAGTTTAAAATTAAGATACTTTAAAGGCTAGGGTTACCATACGTCAGGGTTTCCCCAGCCATGTCCTCTTTTTAGGCAACTGGCGGGGTGGTTTCTTAAATTGGGGGTGGGGGGATTTGTGACCATTTCACCAAGTTAAAAAAAACTGTCATACTCATTCCTGACAGTGGCAGCACAGCCACCGGCCCGCTGACCCACTGTGGGCTCAGCTGATCCCCCCTCCCCCCCCCAAAGTCTGGCATATTTTCCTTTTCTTGCTTACCTCTCCTCCTGACAGACGGACACCTCCTTTCTAGTCCCTTCTACCTTCTCCTCCTCCCCCAGCGGTTTTCTCATTCTCGGATAAGTTGCTGGCAGTGTCAGTGACTGAGGAACCCACTGCTGGCCGGTTCCTCAAGTCTTCTCTCTGCCACCACCTCCTGTGATTTAATTTCCTGTTCCTGTGCAGGCGGGATGCGGTAGAGAGAACCATCAAGTAACTATGATTCGGGTTATTCTTCCCAATGTGCATCACTTTTAATTTGTCCACATTAAATTTCATCTGCCATTTGGATGCCCAGTTTTCTAAGGTCTTCCTGCAGTATTTCACAGTCCACATATATGTTTTAACAACCTTGAATAGTTTTGTGTTATCTGAAAATGTTATCACCTCACTTGTCATTTCCATTTCCAGATCATCATTTATAAATATGTTAAATTAAATAGCTCCAGTCCCAGTACAGTTCCCTCCGGCACTCTACTGTTCACCCTCCTCCATTGAGAGAAATGACCATTTAACCCTACCCTCTGTTTTCTGTCCAATAACCAATTCCTAATCCACACCAGAACATTGCCTCCTATCCCGTGACTCTAATTTCTCAGGAGTCTCTCATGAGGAGCTATGTTAAAAGCTTTCTGAAAATCTCTCAACCGGCTAGCCTTTATCAACATGTTAATTCTCACCTTCATAGAAATGAAGCAGATTGTTGAGGCAAGACTTCCCTTGGCTGAATTCATGCTGATTGCCCCATTAAACCATGTTTATCTGTGTGTTCTGTCATTGTTTTTTTTGCCCAGCACTGAAGTCAGGCTTACTGGTCTGTAATTTCCCGGAATACCCTAGAACCCTTTTTAAAAATCAATGTTACATTGGCCACACTCCAGTATTCAGATACTACAATTATAACAACAGGTTACAGATCACTAGCGGAAGATCAGCAATTTAATGCTTGAGTTCTTTCAGTACTCTAGGGTGCATGTCATCTGGTCCAGGTGATTTACTACTCTTTAATTTGTCAATTTGGCTCAGTTCGTCATCCAGGTTCAGAGATATTTCTTTCTGTTCCTCCATATTGTTACTTTTGAAAACCATTTCTGGTACAGGTATATCCCTTACATCTTCTTCCATAAAGACCGAAGCAAAGAATTTATTTGTTTTTTCCGCTATGGCCTTTTGTTCCTTGATGATCTAATGGTCCCATGGATTCAGTCACAGGCTTTCTGATTTTGATGTACATGAGAAAGTTGTTACTGTGAGTTTTTGCCTCTGTGACAAGTTTCTCTTCATATTCTCTTGTAGTTTTCTTTATCAATGTTCTGCATCTACCTTGACAGTGCTTGTGCTTCTTCTCGTGTTCTTCATTTGAGTCCCTTTTCCATTCTTTGAAGGATATTCTTTCGGTTCTACTAGCTTCTTTAAGTTCACATTTTAACCATGCTGGCTGTCGGTTGCTCTTCTTTCCACCTTCGTAAATACGTGGAATGCATCTATTTAAACAACACCCATGCGGTGACGATTCTAGGTCAGCTGCCACCTGGGACAGATTGCCGATGCATCAACCCCCCCCCCCCCCCCCCCCGCCGGGTGCATTCCTAGCTGCTGGGAGCAGCTGCATGGCTCTCGGCTCCGCTGGCTCCCTGCTCCCTCTGCCCCGGCATAGGAAGTAACCTGTTCCGGGGCAGAGGGAGCAGGGAACCAGCGGAGCTGACAGGTGCGCGGCTGCTCTCTGCACCCCTTCAGCAGCGTGCCCCTCCCTTGGTACACCGCTGCACCCATGACTGATTTAAAGTCCTAACCTTCGCAGCTGATCCTTTTAGCTTCTTTTTAACCATTTTCCTAATTTTATCATAGTGGCCCTTTCAAAAATTAAAGGCTGCAACAGTAGATTTCCTTTGTGATGTCACTCCAGATATTAGCTCAAATTTGATCTTGGTATAATCATTGTTTCCCAGTGGACTCAACAGCGTTACATCTCATACTATGCCAGGTATTCATAAGCACATAAGCACTGCCACACTGGGAAAAGACCAAAGGTCCATGAAGCCCAGCACTCTGTCTCCACTAAGGACCAGTTCTAAAATAGCTCCCCCTCTTGTCAGTTCCTGGACCAGATGTTCCAAGAAGCAGTAATTTATTACATCTAGGAATTTTACCTCCCTAACGCTCCCTGATGTAACATGTATCCAGTCAATACTGGGGTAATTGAAAGTACCCATTATCATACTCTTGCCAGTTTGCCACCTTTCCTAATTTCTGTAAACATTTCTTAATTTGAAGACAACTGGCATTTAAGGCAGGTGTGGTCAGGTTGGTGGGAGAGACTCCTCCCAACCAACCCTTCTAAGCTGCTCTGTACCGTGGTGAAAAATATCCTTGCATTAACCTGCAGGTTAATTTAACACTGTTTGCAGTCAGGGATTCCGTGTGAGTTAACACCTGTACTGCATTGCAAACCCATGGCAAAAATGTGTTAGGGTCCCATGGTAACCTTTTAGGAAGTTTTCTGTGTGGCCCCTCAGACTGTAACACTTTAAATCCCTCGCACCCCTGGGCTTCTTGTGCAGATATAGGTGGTCAGACAGACATCACGATTAGTTCTTAAAGTCACATTGAGGTATACCTGCTGATTGGTCTTCCTTATTGTAGTATGCCTGTTTACATAGTATATTCAGGTACTTATTTTGTACCAGGGGTAATGGAGGGTTAAGTGACTTGCCCAGAGTCACATGGAGTTGCAGTGGGAATCGAACTCAGTTCCCCAGGATCAAAGTCCACTGCACTAACCAGGCTACTCTTCCACTCCTTGGGATTCCTGAATCTTGCTATTCTTTGGGGTTCTACATGGAATGTTGCTACTCTTTGAGATTGTGCCTGGAATCTTGTTAATGGGACTTGATATACTGCCTTTCTGAGGTTTTTGCAACTACATTCAAAGTGGTTACATAGTATATACAGGTCCTTATTTATACCTGGGGCAATGGAGGGTTAAGTGACTTGCCCAGAGTCACAAGGAGCTGCAGTGGGAACTGAACCCAGTTCCCTAGGATCAAAATCTGCTGCACTAACCACTAGACTACTCCTCCACTATCAACGTTCCATGTAGAATCTCAACTAGTAGCAATGTTCCTTGTAGAATCTCAGACAGGGAAAGGGAAATGGGACTTGATATACCGCCTTTCTGAGGTTTTTGCAACTACATTCAAAACGGTGTCACGGTGGTGCCCAGGTTCCTTGCTCTCAGTCACTTTGCCCCCTGGTGGTTAGACCTGGGGGCTGCTTTGAACTGATGGCTTACTGTTTCCCATGTTCCAGAAGATATGCTGGTCCGGTCCGGATCTTCCAGCCTTCCAGATTGTTTTGGGAGTTTTTTGGAACTAAGCAGTACCCGTACCTGGTGAACTCCCTTGTATGCTGCCTTTATTAACCACCTGGGAAGGTCTCTAGTTTGCCTTGCAACAGAGGTCCTCAGAGGAGTTTCCTATGGTGAGAGCACAGCAGCACTGCAACAAACTATTTTCTGATTGTGGCTTTGACCCTGCTTGTCTCCTGGTTTATTCTTCTGTCTGCTGCCCGCCCAGACCCAGCTTGTTTTCTGGTTTTGTCTGCTGCTTGCTGCCTGGCTGGAACCCCGGTGTGTTTTCTGGAAGTACCTGCTGTTCGCCAGCCGGCTGCTGTTCCTGCAGTTCTGCCTTCTTGCCCTGTCCGGTAAGTCCTGTCGGTCACCTGCACCCAGGGGCTCAATTCCTGAGGAACGGCGGTTAAGTGCGGGCTGAATTCCTGTCCTGCTTGCTCCAGCTTGCGTTGCCTCGGCTGCAGTCCTCGCCTGGTACTTCCTGTCCTGAAGTTGTTGGTACGTCTGTTCTGCCTTGTCTGTGTTTGGGTGATTCCTCCTGCTGCTGCCACCCTTCGGCAGTGGCCCAAGGGCTCACTAATCCCGAGGTTCCACGAGAAGCGTGATGAACGGTTTACATATTTTCAGGTACTTATTTTGTACCAGGGGCAATGGAGGGTTAAGTGACTTGCCCAGAGTCACAAGGAGCTGCAGTGGGAATCAAACTCAGTTCCCCAGGATCAAAGTCCACTGCACTAACCACTAGGCTACTCCTCCACTCATTCCACCAATAAGAGCCAACCTCATCAGTGATGTCACAATGGCTTGATTGCCCAATACTTGGCTCACTTCTGATATTGTGATGTCATAAGGGAAAGGGGGAAAGGGAAGTGGGACTTGATATACCGCCTTTCTGAGGTTTTTGCAACTACATTCAAAGCGGTTTACATATATTCAGGTACTTATTTTGTACCAGGGGCAATGGAGGGTTAAGTGACTTGCCCAGAGTCACAAGGAGCTGCAGTGGGAATCGAACTCAGTTCCCCAGGAGCAAAGTCCACTGCACTAACCACTAGGCTACTCCTCCACTCTTAGCAGAGCTAGGGAAGCAGCAGTTTCTCTTCCTCCCCACCAGTTTACTCCACCTCACTGTTCTTCTCCTCCCTCCCATCCACAGCCCATCTATACCACAGTCATATCCATTCCAGTCCAACCTGGCTTATCCATATCACCCAACGAAGGGGGGGAAAAAAAGGGGGGGGGATTCACTCCTTCCACAAAAACGCAAGCACACCAAACAGGAGGTGGAAGAGAACCAAGTCCAAGTGACCAGCTAATAAAAACCACAGGAGTAAGAGCGCCAAACAAGGTTTTATTAGGACCGTACATGGTCCATGTTTCGGCACAAATGCCTTCCTCTCAAAATATAAAATCAATACACAAATAGCAATGAAAATATAAACAAATCTCTCTATATAAAACGTACCGCCAACGTTCTATGAGGCAAACTTACCCAGCATTCCAAGTTAAGTTGTCATGGTCCAGATCAGTTTTCCACCATGAGTGCTTGCCCCGCCCTCACGGCACGACGTGATGATGTGCAGGGCGGGGCAATGACACAACGAATCCCCAGTTCCACCACCCTCTGACGCTCCATCCCCCCCCCCACGCACACAGAAAAACAGCGACCTATGCAGATCTTCCACCCTCCCCTCCACGGAGTGCCGTCTGAACAGCTGATCCACCGCGATCAACATGGAGGGTAAGTCCAGCAACAAGGGGAGGGGGATGGTAAGGAAAGTGCCTTGCTAGCGCCCGTTTCATTGGCCTCAGAAACGGGCCTTTTTTACTAGTGTATAGATAAATAAATAAGACTACAATTTTAAAAACTACAAAAAATATACCAGAAATAAGATTAAAATAATGATGAAACACACAGGAAATCACTGCACAGCAGGAGATGGGTTGGGCTCTGGATAGAGGGACAGAGACCACTTGCTTGTAGCATTCCATGTGCTGGACCTGAACCAAATTACTGCTAAGTAAATTCTGATTATTTTATTCTAACTTCTTAATTAATTTGTCCTGTGAACCCTCTTTCCTTTCCTGCCTAGCTCTATCAATAGAAATCAAACAAAATAAAAAATGGAAAAGAAAAGATGATACCTTTTTTTATTGGACATAACTTAATACATTTCTTGATAGGTTGCCCTTCTTCGTCAGATCGGAAATAAGCAAATAGAAGGGCAACCTATCAAGAAATGTATTAAGTTATGTCCAATAAAAAAGGTATCATCTTATTTTCTTGTCTATGTTGTATTTTGTTTGATTTCTATTGATAACCTTAAGAGTGGACTAACACGGCTACCACACCTCTCTACTGCCTAGCTCTGATAGAGGATAGGCTTTTCAAACTGCATTGTGGTTATAAAGTTGCATTTTACATTGATGAAACTGCTATAATTTATTGGGAATATTTAGATCTATTTACAAAAGGAAAGTTATATTCCAGGGGAATTTGAAAGTTTAATCTTGAACTGAAAATGCCTTGATCAGACTCTACCATTCTGATCATACCTAGAGAACTATCATTGATACAACACTTAGCTGACTCACTGGGACTTTTTGAAAGTTAAATGCTAATGTATTGGATTTCTTGTGTGTACTTACTCCAAAGCTGATATCAAATCTGATATTTTGATCACTGTAATCAAGCGGCCCCAGCTCCATTACCTCCTGCACCAGATCATGCACTCCAATAAGGACTAGGTCTAGAATTCTTCCTCTTCATCTCCTGTACCAGCTGCTCCATAAAGCAGTCCTTGATTTCATCAAGGAATTTTACCTCCCTCGCATGCCCCGATGTTACATTTACCCAGTCAATATTGGGGTAATTGAAATCACCAATCATTATTGTGTCACCCAGTCTCTTACTATTAGCCCTTCAGGTTTGTGGAGAGAATATCTTTTATTTTGGAGACAGAATGCTAATACCAGTGATCTCCTCCCCCTGGTAGGAAATGTAGATTTCTCTCCCAGGATGGATAATGAAGTTCCGCCAATGGAAAGCTAAAGGTATCTCACTGATAGAACATTCACTGAAGAAAGATGGGAAAATATTCACTATTGCAGATTTGCAGCAAAGACTATCATTTTGCATATATGCAACTGTCCCATTACTTGGCTGTGCTAAACCCACAAGAGAGATCCTCTTGTGGGTGGGAGTAAATTGAGAGAATTATTTGAAGGGTGATGCTTTAGGACAAGGATCTAATTCTTTGTTACACAGAGAACTATACAAATTCCAGCCTCAAGAGTCATACACTTCTTTAACAGAGACATGGAGCAGAGATACGGGTCACCCCTTGGATTGCATTCACTTTCACGATTTCATTAAAGCAATATCAGGGGTGGTACACAACACAGAGCTGCAGGAGTGAAGGAATGGCCTAATGGTTAGTGCAGCAGGTTGTGGACCTGGGGAACCAGGTTCAATTCCCTTTGCAGCTCCATGTGACCCTGGACACAGGTACAACAAAACAAACCAAACCAGTGAGGTAAGTCCAAAGAGGATTTAAAAAAAAGTCTTTATTTTTTCATGTTTTCTCAATAAAGATTTTTTATCCTCTTTGGACTTACCTCACTGGTTTGGTTTGTTTCTCACGGTTTTGTGAAGTCCTTTTCCTCCTCTTTGCTTGTTTTTTTGTTTTTCACAGGTACAATATACATTGCAAGCCCATCAGGGACAATGCAAGTAAATGTATAGTCATATGTAAATTGCCTTGATTTGTGCTTCATAAGAGGTGGTATATCAAATTGACTAAACAAACAAACAAACTTGGAACAAAGTAATAAACAGAGCCTATTTTCCTCAATGATAGGCCTTTAATTTGGGATGTGCTATTGGTGAAAGATGCTTGAAATTTCAGAACTGATAACTTTTTCCATGCTATGTGGCAATGCAGGAAAATATATAATTTCTGGATTGCAATTATAACATACCTACAAAAATCGGTAGGGCTCGTACTGAAAATAACAACAGTGGGGAATTCTATGCAATAAATCAAATTTGTATGGGGCTCGAAGACATGGATAAAGGCTGTTCTTGGGCAAAGCTTATATAATGGGGAAAATGTATCTTTAAATCACTGGTTGCAAGATCAACCTCCAACGTTTTGGTACTGGAGGAAAAAATTCCATGCACTAATGGTATGGGAGTCATATGGGGCTTGATTAAATCAGAAGAACAAAAGTATTCCTCTCCATTTGGGACAACTACATCCAATCAATATCACTGAAAGCAGGAAGCCAAGTACTGAATGGATTTCAAGACGCAGACTGTAGAGTGCAACAGATCTCTAAGGGTTAGGGGGTTTGGATGGGGAGAGGGATATTGCAAGAGGGTTTGGGTTCAAGGTTTAATGAGTTGGTGTGGGGACTTAAAGGCCCTTCACCTATCCATAGGCTGCTCATATGTTTGGGGGATGGGGAAGAAGAGTGTTCATAATGTTTAATACAATATATTATATTAAGAATGAACATGCTTATAGCTACTTGCTGGATGAATCTGTTTTCTCTAATAAAAAAGAATTTAACATACAAAATTGGTGCTCCTTTATATGCTGGAAAAGAGCAGATGTGATCCCTCTTCACAAAAGTGGAAGGAAGAGGTTGGGAACTACAGGCCTGTAAGCCTGACCTGGGTGGTACGTAAATTAATGGAAACACTTTTAAAACAAAGAACAGTAAAGTTTTTGGAATCCAATGGATTACAGGACCCAAGGCATCATGATTTCACTAGAGGCAGGTCTTGTCAGACAAATCTGATTAATTTCTTTGACAGGGTGATCAGAGAGCTGGATCGAGGGAGAGCGATTTTACCAAAGCCTTTGACACAGTCTCTCACAGATTAATAAATAAACTGAACGCCCTCGGTATGGCCCTAAAGTGACCATACTACTACTATTTATTTTTTTTATTTAGCATTTCTATAGCGCTACAAGGCGTACGCAGCGCCAACCAACTGGGTTAGAAACTGGTTGAGTGGAAGGCAATAAGTGTGTAGTGGTAAATGGTTTGTTTTAACATTTTTGTAAGCGATATTGCTGAAGGGCTGTCAGGAAAGGTTTGCCTTTTTGATGGTGATACCAAAACCTGCAGTAGGGTACACGCCCCTAATAGTGTGGATAACATGAGGAAGGACTTAGTGAAGCTAGAGGAATGGTCTGGAATTTGGCAGCTAAGATTTAATGCTAAAAAAATGCAAGGTCATGCATTTGGTCTGCAAAAACCTAAGGGAACAGTAGTTTAGGGGGTGAAGAACTTTTTGTTCATGAAAGAAGAGTGGAGCTTGGGTGTGATCATATATGATTTATTTATTGCATTTGTACCCCACATTTTCCTACCTATTTGAAGGCTCAATGTGGCTTACATAGTACCATCAAAGGCGTTTGCCCAGTCGGTGGATAACAAATACAAAGTTGTATAGTGATTGTATGAGGTATAAGTATGATGATCTTAAGGTGGGGCCAAACAAGTAGTAACATAGTAGATGACGGCAGGAAAAGACCTGCATGATCCATCTAGTCTGCCCAACAAGATAAACTCATATGTGCTACTTCTTGTGTATACCTTACCTTGATTTGTATCTGCCATTTTCAGGACACAGACTGTAGAAGTCTTGCCCAGCACTAGCCCCACCTCCCAAACACCAGCCCTGCCTCCCAATCTCAGCTAAAATTCTGAGGATCCATTCCTTCTGAACAGGATTCCTTTATGTTTATGCCATGCATGCTTGAATTCCGCTACCGTTTTCATCTCCACCATCTCCTGCGGGAGGGCATTCCAAGTAGAAAAGGCAACAGCAAAAGCTAGAAGGATGCTTGGGTGCACAGGAAGAGGAATGGCCAGTAGGAAAAAGGAAGTGATGATGCTTCTGTATAAGACTCTGGTGAGACCTCATTTAGAATACTGTGTACAATTCTGGAGATCACACCTTAAAAAAGACAAACAGGATGAAGTCGGTGCAGAGGGTGCTACTAAAATGGTCAGTGGTCTTCGTCATAAAGTGTATGGGGACACAGTGGCGTCGTGAGGGCAGCTGACACCCGGGGCGGGTCGCCGCTGCGCATCCTCCCGGGTGCAGCGCGACGCACCCTCCCCCCTCCGTAGCGCAACCCCCCCCTCGAGAACATACCTGGAAGGCGGTGAGGGGCGGGCGGGAGGGCCAATCTGCCAAGTGCACGCCACTGGGGGGTGTCAGCGCCTCGCTGGTTCCTTGCTCTCTCTCTGCCCCAGAACAGGAACCTGTTCCGGGGCAGAGAGAGAAAGGAACCAGCAAGGCGCCGACACCCCCCAGTGGCGTGCACCCGGGGTGGACCGCCCCATCACCCCCCCTTCCTACACCACTGTGGGGACAGACTCAAAGATCTCAATATGTATAGTTTGGAAGAAAGGCGGGAGAGGGGAGATATGATAGAGACATTTAAATACCTACATGGCATTAATGCACAGGCGAGTGTCTCTTTCAATTGAAAGGAAGCTCTGGAACGAGGGGGGCTTAGGATGAAGGTGAGTAACCTGAGGAAATAGTTCTTAATGGAAAGGGTGGTGAATTTGTGGAATGGCACCCTGGTGGAGCCGAAAACAGTTTCTGAATTCAAGAAAGCTTGGGACAAGTACATAGAATCTCTAAAGGAGTGATAGGGAGAGTAGATGGCATGGATGGGCAGACTTTATAGGCCATATTGTCTTTATCTGCCTACATTTTTCTGTTTCTAATGTTCTAAGAGTTTGTTATCTTTGTTCTAAGCTTTGATAGTTTGATGTTCAATACAACTTTTCAAAATTAAAATAGAAAATTAATCATACAGTTCACATTTGCTTTCAACAACGTACAGATTTTATTATGCCATATGTGAATTCATGGTTCAGTGACAAAAATGTTACAACTAGAACCCAAACACTGTTTGGGGTATTCGTACAATATCCATCCCTAGACATTACCAGTCCACACTGATATCTACAGGGTTATATCAAGTTTTTCTCTTTATACACTGAATAGAATGACATTTACAAGAATAAAAATAATTTAAATAGTATAAGTTTAAAGATAAAATTAGTAATAAAACATTTACATATACTGCAAATATTTAATTGCATCTTGTGTATGTGTAGAACTTCGAAGAAATATAAAGATGTCTCTGGTTCATAAGCAACAGAGGGGCCCAATTAATCACTCATATACACACACATGAAAAGATCCAGCTATCCAACTCTTGATTAGGAGGTACAGTGCACACTGCAGCTAGAGGTTTTATTCCATGAGCTCTGACTAGCTGTACAGCACAAGGGGTGCGGGGAACTATCGAAACTCTTGCGATGAGCTCCAAACTCTGAGCACAGGTACTGTGGGATGCAATGCTCCCTGAGAGTTTATTTCGGGATAGTTCACACATGGAGTTTCTGAAGTGGGTGAACTTGAATGTTAATTGCCCAAGATGGCCATTGTTTCCACTGAGAGGACTGGATTGGCAGCTGGTCTTTTTCTGCTTTTATCTATTGTGGTTACTGAGTTCATATACATAATTAAAAAGAAAGGGAGATAGCAGAAAAGAGAGCAGCACTTGGTATTTGGGAAAGCTGTCCATCCTGGCAGCCAACATACATCAGTAAATATCTATTGATGAGAAAACCACTTGTCACATAGTGAAGTTTTTGCCTTTTCTCCAGCCATCCCTGAAAGTAGCAAATCTTATGCAGTGCTTGCAAATGTTTGCCTAGATAACTCTTTATGTTGATTGTTATGGTAGACATGTTAATTTGACAGATGTAGTTGGAAATAAATTAACCACATGCAAGGAAAAATATCCAGTGACACTGGAGAAAAACAACATGAAAGACATGGTATATGAGGGAAAGAATATGCTTCACATCATAGTTCTGATCTCTCTTATTTTCCAAGTCTATGTTCAATTGCTTTGTATTTCCTTGTAACAGCTGTCAACGATTAGCTGCAGTATGAGTCAAACCAATCACTGAGCAATTCCTTCATTCAAAACAAATTTCTTGTGTAACCAAATTCCATTTAGAATGTGACCTTCCCATGTGAAATCAAAGGTCAAGGGGAAGCATCCTTACACCCAGACCTACAGCTGCCATATATTGTCCGTAACTTCAGCATCCTTACAGACAGACCTGCACTTTTATACTAACTGGGTACCTCCAAATGTTACAGCTGACTAGCTCAGTTTTCCTCTTTAGTTCTGGTTTGTGTTTGTTTTTTTAATCCGCTTTTCATCTTTTAGAATATTTTGAACTTACCTTTTATAGTTTTACTATGAGTAAGTACCCTTCTCTCACCTCACTTTTCAATTATTCATGCTGTACTGAATGTAATGATTGCATGCAGGTGCAGATAATGATCAGCACAGCAGCACCCCTTTACTTACTTCATTGATGGAAGTGGGTAAATAGTGGGAGCTCCCAAAACCACCAATACTGTAACAATGAATTAGAAAACAGAACAGAAGAGGGGCTCAATGAGTCCCAGTGCTACTGGGTGTGGAACTACTGATGCTTCAGGTAAGGATGCTGTGTTAAACCGTGCACCCTAAAACTCAGACACACAAACAGGAATTAGCCCAGGTTATTCTAGAAGCAGAAGATTCTTCCCAGTCCCTCACAACAGCAGAAATGTCCTGTGGTGTAAGGCCGTGCTTTCATTACTAACGCACAGAAAATTGGCAGATTTTGAATTAAACACAGTGCAGATATTTTATCCCCACTTAACATTGATTTCCCTTCATTCTGTGATCTCTAAAAAAAAAATAATAATTAAAAAAGAATTGTCAATTTTTGCTAAGAAAAAGACAAGATGGAGATATGGGAATGAGAAAAAAAAAGAATACATGAATCTTATACAAATAGAAACAATAAATAAAGTCTTCTGAATAATGAATATATTTTAGAATGCACTAGAAACATATATTTTTAATATATGTATATAAATAATCACAGTCTATTAATAAAAATGAGAACATAGAAGCTGACTGACTCAGTACTTCATCTATAAACCTACTGCCCTTAGGAGTCCCGGGATTAAAGGAATGGCCTGAATAATACATTTATGCCGCAAAAAAGTATTTAAATACTTAGCACAAACATAACCTCTCCCACCCCTCCCCAATACATGATGTTGGGCAAACTCACAAAGTTTACCACAAAAATGTGTGGCAAAAATAATATATATGAATATATATGTATATAAACTTTAATCTTTATGCCTTTGTACTCACTCAGTACAAATAGCATAATAGTGTATTGTTTTCTAAATACAAAAGGTAGTTTTCCAAAAATGAAATGCACATTGATATAAACCATCCAAAAATCTGAACGATTAAAAAGTGTATTCAAAGTTACATGACCCAGCATAGGTCTCATTCTTAAAAGTTCCCTTCATATCGGCAATAAGTTTGTACTATTACACCAGCATGTCTGTTAGTAAAACGGGGCGTACACTCCGAAAGATGTATCAAGGGAGACAAACCAGGAACATTGTTAGAAAAGAGCTATCTACACTGCTTAAGGCTAAATGTGCAAGGGAAAAAAACCAAGCGAGCATAAAGTATAACCCTTAAAAGATTCACCAGCCTTTTTTCTGCAATGAAAAACCTTTGACAGATGCAACAAGTGCTGATTTGTCTTAACTTGCTCAGGGTCACATCTTTAAAAACTGAGCATTCATTCTAAGAATATTTACATAGTAAAATAAAAGGGATATTACATACACCATCAAGGCAGAGCAACCACACCCTGCTGCTCTTTAACTTCCATTAACAATAATTTCAGAACGCAGAAATGTACCCTTGCTTTTGTTACGCCAAGAGTTAATTACACGAACAGGACATGTGTTCCCTCTGCAGTACTGTCCATATATACACCACCATGCTGTAACATATCAACATACTATAACCTCCTACAGTCTCTCAGCCACATATGCACCTCCTTCACTTTGGTTGGTCAGAAGCTGTGCACTGACCAGAGCTTCTACTTCATGATCTGTGTCATGAAGAAGAAGAAACTAAAGGCTCTCTGTAAAGCCAGGCTTGAGAGTAAACAGGACAGCAAATGGTTCAATAACGGAGGCGTTCATGGTAGGAATGATAGCAAAGCAAAGCTTCTCATCCACTGTTTCTTCTAGGTCTTGACATTTTATGTCCATCTTGCCTTGAACAATCGAAGACGGTGTGCACCTCAGCAGATAAGGAACAAATTCCATGTTTACCCTGGCCCAGACTATTCTATTTACACATCTTGAGTCAAAACCAGAGGGAATTATTCTGAACCATTCTTCTCCATTATTACCACTGAATTCCTGTAAAGAAAGAAAAAGGGACATTCAGCAGAGGTACAGAGGTTTCTATCAATTAAATCCATTTAAGACACTTGCTAAACTAGCATTAACGATCAATTACTGTCATTTATCATGGAGTGAAGGAATAGTCTAATGGCTACAGCAGTGGGCTGAGAACCAGGGGAGCCCAGTTCAAATTCTTTGGTGGCTCTTTGCGACTTTGAGCAAGTCACTAACTTGTGAGCCCGCTAGGAACAAGGAAATACCTCCTGTACCTCATCTTTGAAAAAGGTGTGAACTAAATGCTTAAACAGATCAGTTTCAGTATTGCTATACAATACTGTACAGATGCATGTCAGAAAGAAAATCCTTGCTCCATGAAACTTACCATTAAGCTCAAAGCGAGTTACAGAATATAATATATACCTCAAATACAGAATGAGAAATTTCCAATTAAAATCAGATGTAAAATATAGACATACAGTTACAATTTCCAACATACAATCACTGGAGACTTATTCACATTACTTTAACTGTCCATTCTGTTGCCTCCTTTTGGTCACCAATGAAATTTATTAACTCCCATAATTCATAATTTCTCATCAATATAAAGCTAATCAAGAAATGTATTAAGTTATGTCCAATAAAAAAGGTGGCATCTTATTTTCTTTTCCATGTTTTATTTCTATTGATTATCATCCATATAAAGTAGAGAGGTGTGGTAGCCGTGTTAGTCCACTCTTAAAGGTAATCAATAGAAATCAAACAAAATAAAACATGGAAAATAAAATAAGATGATACCTTTTTTATTGGACATAACTTAATACATTCTTGATTAGCTTTCGAAGGTTGCCCTTCTTCGTCAGATCGGAAATGAGCAAATGTGCTAGCTGACAGTGTATATAAGTGAAGCATCCAAGCCTTTCATTGACAGTCTAACAGGGTGGGTGGGAGGTATGCATGGGGACATCAAAGCATTTCAGTGATAGTCTAACATGATGGGTGTGGGTAGTTGAGGGGAGGGTGATAAACAGAGAAATACAACTTTATGGTTTATAATGGGCTAGAAAACCCAGATCCTTGTTAAGTCCTGTCTGTTGGGTGTCAAAATAGTCATTCTGACTTCAAAGGTCTTACGTTCCTGTGTTGTTTTAAAGTTACCTTTCAGGATTCTCACTGTGAAATCACTGGTACAGTGTCCTAGTCCTGTAAAGTGCTGACCAACAGGGGTGGGAGCCCTACTGGCACCAGTACTGTTC
The DNA here is from genome assembly GCF_901765095.1 of Microcaecilia unicolor. Taxonomy (NCBI): domain Eukaryota; kingdom Metazoa; phylum Chordata; class Amphibia; order Gymnophiona; family Siphonopidae; genus Microcaecilia; species Microcaecilia unicolor. The sequence goes on along the minus strand of NC_044035.1, from coordinate 360,547,423 downwards.
ATGTGATGTCTATGTAAATTGAATCTTGTCTTAAGCATCTGGCCTGTTTCTCCAATATAGCATCCTTCGTTACATTTTTTACACTGAATGATATATACCACATTGCTCATCTTCCAATGTGGTATATATCATTCAGTGTTTTTGGAAAGCGTGAACAGATGCTTCACATCTACCCATTCAATTCCACTCATTATAGACCTCTATCATATCTCCCCTCAGCTGCCTTTTCTCCAAGCTGAAGAGCCCTAGCCGCTTTAGCCTTTCCTCATAGAGAAGTCGTCCCATCCCCTTTATCATTTTCGTCGCCCTTCTCTGCACCTTTTCTAATTCCACTATATCTTTTTTGAGATGCGGTGACCAGATTTGAACACAATATTCGAGGTGCGGTCGCACCATGGAGCGATACAAAGGCATTATAACATCCTCGTTGTTTTCCATTCCTTTCTTAATAATACCTAACATTCTATTTGCTTTCTTAGCCACAGCAGCACACTGAGCAGAAGGTTTCAACGTATCATCAACGATGACACCTAGATCCCTTTCTTGGTCCATGACTCCTAAAGTGGAACCTTGCATGACGTAGCTATAATTCAGGTTCCTCTTTCTCACATGCATCACTTTGCACTTGCTCACATTAAACGTCATCTACCATTTAGACGCCCAGTCTCCCAGTCTCGTAAGGTCCTCTTCACTTGCTTACTGAAGTAGAGATAGTCTTGTGTTAACAGGAGCCTTTCAGGCAATGCATTCCAGAGTGTGGGGGCTACTCCGAAGAAGGCTCGCTTGCGGGTATCACATCGCGTAATGTCTTTTGGAGAGGGTGTGGTTAGTGAAAGTCCTTGGGAGGACCTTGGTGTCCTTGGCGATGTGTGGAGGATCATACTATTTTTCAGGTACTCTGAGCCATTTCCTTTCAGGGCCTTGAAGATCAGACAGAGTTTTAAATTTAGCCCTGTATTGTACTGGTAGCCAATGAAGTTTTTACAAAAATGGTGTGATGTGGTCAAGTTGCTTGCAAACCTTCTATGAGTCTTGCTGCTGCATTCTGAATCAACTGGAGCTGGTGAAGGCCCTTTGTAGTCAGACCATTGTATAGTGTTAATTCCAACACTACCTTAGACAGAAATGTAGGATCACTCTACTGTTGTGAAACTTTGCGTAAGGTGGATCAGTAGCTAGGGCCTGGAGCTCACTGACCCATGGGATGAAGTGAGAGGTAAAGTGATGTGAAAGTCTCCCCTCCCCTTTCTGATTTCTCCTATTATTGCATATATACCACACAGAATTGTTTCTAATCTTTAAACCAAATGTAATATTAGAAAAAGAAAACCTGAACAACTCAGATGCTATATTATTAAATTTAAGGTACAAAGTTATCCAACACCCATATTACCTATGTGAAAAGTAACTGCCCTCTAAACTTAACTGATTGCATCACCTTTAGCAGAAATAATTGCAACAACACGCTTCCTATAATTAGATAGTCTTCATTTTACTGTTTCTGATATTGAGAGCTTGACAAAATGCTCACAGAGGACAATCTGGTGGCATCTCCAACAGATGCAAAGGAAAAGCTACGTGAATGGTATGGGAGTTGTGTTGCAAGACGTATGAGGAGAGACTTGTTGACCTGAACATGTATACCCTGGAGGAAAGGAGAAACAGGGGTGATATGATACAGATGTTCAAATATTTGAAAGGTATTAATCCGCAAACGAATCTTTTCTGGAGATGGGAAGGTGGTAGAACGAGAGGACATGAAATGAGATTGAAGGTGGGCAGACTCAAGAAAAATGTCAGGAAGTATTTCTTCACGGAGAGTGTGGATGCTTGCAATGCCCTCCCATGGGAGTTGGTGAAGAGGAAAACGGTAACGGATTTCAAACATGCGTGGGATAAACATAAAGGAATCCTGCTCAGAAGGAAAGGGATCCCCAGAAGCTTAGCTGGTGGTGGGGAGGCAGGGCTGGTGGTTGGAGGAGGGGATAGGTGCTGGGCAGACTTATACGGTCTGTGCCAGAGCCGGTGGTGGGAGGCGGGGCTGGTGGTTGGGAGGCTGGGATAGTGCTGGCCAGACTGATATGGTCTGTGCCAGAGCCAGTGGTTGGGGGGGGCGGGATAGTGCTGGCCAGACTTATACTGTCTGTGCCCTGAAAAAGACAGTACAAATCAAGGTATGGTATACACAAAAAATGTCACATGTGAGTTATCTTGTTGGGCAGACTGGATGGACCGTGCAGGTCTTTTTCTGCCGTCATCTACTATGTTACTATGCAAATAGTATCCAGACAGACAATTTTGAGAACTCACCAAACAGAGGCTAAAAGGGGCCAGTGGATTGTGAAAACCATAGCTTCCCTCCCAGCGGTAGGGTTGTGTGGCATGGATACTGGGATGCTGGCTATGTTCTTGCAGGATTTTGACTGCCTCCACCCCTGGTTTTGGATGTTGAGCTGGATGGAACTTTTGGCTTTCTATTAAGAGTGAAATCCCCATCTAGATTGGGAAGAGAGGGGAAGACAGGGACAGAGAGAAGGAGCAATGGCCCACCCATAGCAGCACACATCATTAGTGTAGCTGGTGGGGATCCCCAGGCCCCACCTGCTGAACAGTTCTCTTGGAGTGCCCCTTCTAGGCAGTCCTCATCCTCGGAGCAGTTAGCAGCATGTTTCCAGCTCCCAACGCCGGTACTCTCCCTTTTCCCGCGCCATGCTCAGTTGGCACCCCTGTGCATGTGGGATTGCTGCTTGAATGAGCATGCGAGGGGTTGGGGGGCAATGCCCTGTGTCTGTGAAATGCATTACTGACTGTTGTGAGGATGAGACTGCTTGGGGAGGACTCCAGAGAGAATTCTTCATCTAGATCTATGCAGCCAAGGCATTTAATGTTACTGCTGCAGGTGTGAGGGCGGAGGGGGAGAAGCAGGCAGAGATGAAATGCGTGCGTTCTGCCCACCCAAAAATTAAGGTCTGGAAACGCTACTGGGAAGGATATCTATGCCCTTTAAACATCTGCATGACCTCCTGTGCCTTTAACTTTGGTACCTCCTAGAAGAGGAGGCTGGATTAGATGGGGGTCTGGAGAGGGATCTGGGTCACTGTGCTGCTTGATCAGGGTAGCAGCTTTCTGTACCTTTATTTCTGAAGAGGCTCTTTCTATGGCATACAATTTCAGCAAGTTTTTCCTGCTTGTTGTATCTGAGGTCTGAAGCTTGGAGCCAGATGAAACTCTGGGAATCAATAGCCACAGCAGAAGCTCTTTATGCTATATGGAACACAGTAAATGAATGATGGCAGATAAAGACCTGTACGGTCCATCCAGTCTACCCTACAAGATAAACTCATTTTACATGGTATGTGTTACTTTATACGTATACCAGAGTTTGATTTGTCCTTGCCTTTCTCAGGGAACAGACTGTAGAAGTCTGCCCAGTACTGTTCTTGTACTAAGTTCTGAAGTTGTCGAAGCCCCTTAAAATTTACACTGTTTAGATTGATTGGCCACTGTTGGAAACAGGATGCTGGGCTTGATGGACCTTTGGTCTTTCCCAGTATGGCAATACTTATGTACACTCCAGCCCATCCCTATCTATTCAGTCACGATCAGGACATAGACCGTAGAAGTCTGACTGGCTCTCGTTTTGTTTCCCCAATTACCAGCATCGGCACCCAATCTCCGCTAAGATTCCATGGAACTATTCCTTCTAAACTGGATGCCTTTGTGTTTATCCCACGCATGTTTGAATTCCATTACCGTTTTCATCTCCACCACCTCCCGTGGGAGGGCATTCCACATATCCACCACCCTCTCTGTGAAAAAATACTTCCTGACATTAGTCCTGAGACTGCCCCCCTCCACCTCAATTCATGTCCTACTGCCATCTCGTCTCCGAAAAAGTTCATTTGCGGATTAATACCTTTCAAATATTTGAATGTCTGTACCATGTCACCCCTGTTTCTCCTTTCCTCCATGCTCAGGTCAGCAAGTCTCTCCTCTTACGGTTAGCAACGCAAATCCCATACCATTTTTGTAGCTTTTCTTTACACCGCTTCCAGGCTTTTTACATCTTTAGCAAGATATGGCCTCCAAAACTGAATACTCCAAGTGGGGCCTCACCAACGACTTGTAGAGGGGCATCAACACCTCCTTTCTTCTGCTGGTTATGCCCCTCTCTATGCAGCCTAGCATCCTTCTGGCCACGGATGTCACCTTGTCGCATTGTTTCTTCACCTTTATATCCTCAGACAAAAACACCCCAAGGTCTCTCTCTCCTGAGTCGAGCTTACTAATCTCTCCCCTCCTAACCGATATCTCTCTTTTGGGTTTCTGCACCCCAAAGTGCATCACTCTATACTTTTTGGCATTACATTTTAACTATTAAAGAACTCTATCAGAAACCAAAGTGAAAATTTATATAATACTGAAAAAAAGAAAAAAATGAAGAAAATTGAAAAAAAGAATCATCTATATAATAATAGTTTGTTCTCAGTTTTTTTGGTGTACTTACAATGACTCAAAGGCTCGAGATGTATGCAAACACCTTGCTAGCATCATTGCACACCCTGCCTCCAACCTAATTGTAGCACCACATGAAACAAAATTTTCAAAGAAATTCTTAGAAAAAATATCCGCTACTTAGCTTGGGCGGTATAATGTTCTATCAATCTTCTTGGCATGCAGGTGCTGATGAAGGTTCTTGGTCAATGCAATACTTTTCCAATTCAAAGTCTGTGCATGTTAGTGCATGTCTAATCCAAAGCTTTGTTCAAACATTAAGTTCCCATATTAAATTTTAACTGCCAGACCCTCAACCATTCTTCTAACATGCGGAGGTCCCTTCTCATCGTTCTACTTGCTCCAGGGTATCCACTCTATTGGGCTATTTTCATGTCATCCGCAAAAAGGCACACATTTCCTTCCAACCCTTCAGCAATATCGTCCACAAATATATTAAGCAGAACAGGCCCCAGCACCGACCACCTGAGGAATTCCACTGCTCACCTTCCTTTCCTCTGAGCGAATGCCATTTACCACTACCCTCTGCCATTTGTCGGTCAAACCAGTTTCCTTAATCCAGTTCACCACTTTCGGTCCTAAGTTCAACCCTTTCATGTATTCACAAGTCTTCTGTGGGGGACTGTATCAAAGGCTTTGCTGAAGTCCAATTAGATTACATCTAGCGCACATTCCTCATCCAGTTCTTTGGTCACCCAGTCAAAGAAGCCAATAAGATTCGTTTGGCAGGATTTTCCTTGGTAAAGCCATGTTGCCTGGGTCCTGTAACCTGTCGGCTTCTAGATAGTTAACTATCCTTTCTTTCAGCAGTGACTCCATTATTTTTCCTACCACCGACGTGAGACTTACCGGTCTGTAGTTTCCCACTTCTTCCCTGTCTCCACTTTTGTGAAGAGGGACCACATCCGCTCGTCTCCAATCTCACAGAACCTCTTCATATCATGGGTCACTCGGAGCATGGGTTTTCCATACTTTCTCCCTTTGTGAGAAAAACTGTGAAACAGCTGCCCCGTAAAGTTTGCCTCTTTGTGGATGATAAACTCTAATAGGGGAGACACCCCAGAGGGTGTGGATAGCATAAGGAGGGATCTAGCAAAGCTTGGAGAGTCGAGAAATTGGCAACTAAGCTTCATTGTTAAAAAAAAAAAAAAGCAGGGTCATGCATTTGGGCTATAAAAATCCAAAGGAGTGGTATAGTATAGGGCAGTAGTTCCTAAACTGGGTCCTGGAGGCACCCCAGGCCGTCAATGAATATTCATGAGAGAGATTTGCATGCACTGACTCCACTGCTATCACTGGAAGCAGGATACTGGTCTAGATAGCAGCACACTACTATCTTGACAAAATGGTATGCCGAGGAGTTTTCCAGAGTCTCTCTCACATCCTTCTATTCTTCAGGGTGAACACCAAATAGAAACAGCTCAGAAGTGTTCCTAAAAGTTCAGTTGCAACTTTTTCGTGTTTTCCAGGAGGATTGTAAATGTTCTCTAACATTTCATCCACTTGTAGAGTGCCTTTTTAAGTGGATCGCTATATGTCCTTCTGGGCAGTTCTCCTGTCCAGAAAAGAATTTGATTTTGCTGCTTGATATATTGGTATTTCTGTCCTTTGATCCTATTTAAAGAGCTTTCTGGAAGAATCTCACTGGTGATGGGAGGCGGGGGCTAGTGCTGGGGCAGACTTCTACGGTCTGTGCCCTGAAAATGGCAGAAACAAATCAAGGTCAGGTATACACAAAAAGTAGCACATATGAGTTTATCTTGTTGGGCAGACTGGATGGACCATACAAGTCTTTCTCTGCCATCATCTACTATGTTACTATCCTGCTTGGAAGCTGGCAATGTATAACAAATAATACCACCAATATATAGTGTGAGCACTCTGGAGTGCTGGTGCGGGAAAAGGGGGATGGTTCTTTTAGCCGTCAGCATCCCCGGTCATTCAAGCCCAGCTAGGAGAGCAGTGCGCCCTCTAGGGCCAAACTACTGGAGTAAGCTTTAGTACTCTCCCTAGAAGCCAGTGCAGGGTCAGCTGGACTCCCAGGAGAGGGAGGGGGGATCTTGGAAATGAGGAACAGCTGGGGGAGCTTAGGGAGGAGGAGGATATGGTTTGTGATAAAGAGGAGGTGGGAAAAGAAGGGGAGGAGGAGTGTATGGAAGTGGCTGGTTTTGCTCTAACCCGGGCAGACAAGGTGAAAGCTTTTGTGGCCTCAGCATTGTCCCGGCTGTGGAGTTGGGGAAAGCTGGGAGTAAAGCAGTGGAGAAGAGACTGGGAGAGCACAACTTGCTACAGTACTGTCTGCTCACAAAAGGTAGTGCTGTTGAAAGTTTCTGATCAAGATTGTGCACTGGAAAACTCAGACTGTATTGTGTAAGAGATGATGTGGCATCACCTAATCACCAAAACTGTCTACTGATAAGATAGTGCTGCTGGAGGTTTGGTGGATTTGAAGCAGAAAAACTGCAATTGTTCAAGGGGAGAATGAGTCTGCAATATGTAAGATGGGAGGACGACCCATTAGGAGATAAAGTCCACTGATTGAAGGAGGTGTTATCTGGTGTTAAGAGAGCTGGAACAAGAACTTTGATTGTTTTCTAATGGCTGTGAATGTGCACGAGTTTCTTAAAATCTACAAGAAGGAGAGAGAGAGGAAAAGTGAGGTGTCTGGCTAGCAAAGCTCACGGAAGGCGATGGAAGCTAAGCAGGGACGACCTCGGCCCCATCTGGAAGGGTGACCAGGTTACAAAAGGAAACATACACCATACATGTATATTTTTTCTGTATAGATTTGCTATAGCTGACTATTGGGAAGGTATTATTGTGTATGGTATAACAAATAATACAGACATTCATTTGGCTAGCTGCTGAGTGAACAAGAATACGAAGACCGACAGACTGATTTATCACTTAAAATAGTGATGCATAAGTGGTCTTTACCTTTGTAAACAAAGATCAACAATTATATGATAAAGACAAACTTACTCCGAGTGGGCTAAGAGCCTAGGGACATGATGGTTCAAATCCTCCTAATGCTTCTTGTGATCTTGGACAAGTCACCCAAAATGTCCTCTGCCTCAGGTACAAATAAATTGTAGGCCCTACTGTTCTTTAATGTAACTCACCTCAAGCTACTACTGAAAAGCATGACCTGAAATCCAGTATCATCCTGGATCACCCAAGGTATCTCTGCAGGGATGCTTGTGAGAGGCATAGCAGCCATCAATATCTATGCTCCTGGTATCGTACACCACCAGGCACAACGCTGATGCTTGTTTGCCTTTTATTCAGAGCTCTACATCAATGTTCTTCACCTTCATCAGCAGAGGCCTTGTCTCAATTGTTTGTAATGATGCTTAACAGAAAATAATATTTTCTTAATGTTAATACATCCCCAGCATCTGGTGCAGCTTCAGAGCCTGAAGTCATGGTCACCGATGTCAAAGTAGCTAGACCGGACTTAACAGGAATAAAGGGCCTCTAGCTGTCAGCTCTTGACAAGCAGGAGCAGCTAAGGACATTGTGATTTGGCCCTACTATTTGGAGCCAAAAACTGGGAATAGTCTAGATTCAAAATTAAGTAATCATTTGGTTTATTTGGTGTAAAACATATCAGGAAGGGTCATTTCAATTACAAAAGACCCTACCTCAAACTTCAGTTAGAAATGGCCACACTGTTCTGTTTACTGGATTATTGTAGTGCCTTACCACCAGCAGTCCATTTTGTATGCAAAGAGGCTGAAGGACAGTCAATACTTCTTTCTGTGACACTGCTGGCGGTGTGCCAATGAGATCATATTCTCAACTGTCTACTCCTCCCTTTTCCCACCGGTCTCTCTCTCTCTCTCTCAAATCCTATCCCAGCTTTGTGCCAGCAGCACTAGTATCTCCCTCTCTGCCTCCTCTTTCAGACTCCCAGCAGGTTAATTTAATCATTTTCCAGATTCCTACCAGCAGAGGTGGCTGCTGCTGTTCTTCAACACGCATATTCTTCTCCTGGCCTGAATTGCAGCCACTGTTTCTCCAGGATCAAGTATCTTTCCCTACCCCGCGTCTGCTTCTGTCTGTTGCTACTGGACCTCTGCTCCCCACCATTAGATCATGGATGCAAGCTGAGCTGGCTCTGAGAAGGATGGTGCTGCTATGGCACCAAAAACACAGCTCTCTGTCCTACAGCTATGATTTGCTCATATCACAAGCTCTAAACCAACCACAGAAAAACATTTAAAAAAACCTGGAAGGGCAATGGGCCTTGCAATGACGATCACGGAAAAGCTATAGGTAACCTTGAGCATGGAAGTATGGATGGCTATGAGAAGAGGAAGCAGGGAGAGGGGCCTGCCCAATTGGCTGCTGGAAGTTAAGCAAGTACAGTTTAAATGGTTAATGCGGATATCTAAGGTGCCGGATTAGGTTGTCAATAAAATTCAATGGTATTGTCCAACTAGGGCGTTAAGATTTTAGTCAGTGAAACTTGTTTGTAATACCACCTGTATGCCTGATTCATGAAGTGTGTTGGAGAAATATGGCCTTTTCAACTTGGCACTTCTCATAGAGTTAATTGCTAGCATTTAAAAAAGAAACTATTTAAGAACTTTTTCCTGGGGTAGTGGAAAGGTAAGACATAAAAGGTGGATAATGAAGGAGCTGTTCTTTAAAAGGTAACTGGGATCAGCTGTTTCAGAGAAAGTCAGGGTAAGGTAAGAGTAGGGCTGTAAGGGAAGGGTAGATAGATTTTTGGTGGATTGGAAGATACTGTGTATTGTCGTATGTACTGTTCTATTTTATATATTATAATTTTATGGATTTTAACTTGTAAACAGCTTTGCATTACGTGGATAAAAAAGGAGCCAGTTTCTATAAAAGAAAAAGCATTTCTGAATCCATGGGACTTAGATAATCCATTCTCTAAACTACCAGTTAGCTGAAGTCATAGAACAAGCTGATCTTTACAATTACAGTTTTCTGGATGACTGTGTTATCTTAGATAAGTGACAATACAGTGTCAGACGGTCACTGCACCAAATCTTTCTTGGTGTTACCTATGAATTTCTGGTGGTGTGATCTTAAGGGACGCCTTTTTGGTTATCTTAGCTACTTTTGATATGGACGCACACATAGGCACCCGGTATAAGAGGCTTGGGGAGGCTTAGCAGGAAAGAGTTAGGTGGCGCCGTGAGTCTCCCTGTCCCCTCCCCTTGTTTATTAACTGCCCCGCGCCATCTTTAATTTACCTGTGTCCCAGCGTCGGCCCGCCGCGTCATTTCAAAGCCCGCCCTGCTGCCTGTCTCTATTCTTCCCTCCCTTCGCGACGTGTTCGTTCGGCAGAGTCCCGCCCTCGAGGAAATGATGTCAGAAGGCGGGACTCTGCCGAACGAATCACATTGCGAACGGAGGGAAGAAGAGAGACAGGCAGCAAGGCGGGCTTTGAAATGATGCGCCGGGCCGACGCTGGGACGCAGGTAAATTAAAGATGGCACGGGGCAGATAGTAAACGAGGGGAGGGGAAGGGGAGAAGAGAATCGTGCTGGCGCAGGGTATGCATGGAGGGCAGGGGAGAGGAGGGTTGTTGGAATGGGTGGATAGAGGGGATGGCAGGGGAAAGAGGAGGGTTGCTGGAATGGGTGGATAGAGGGGATGGCAGGGGGAAAGAGGAGGGTTGCTGGAATGGGTGGATAGAGGGGATGGCAGGGGAAGAGGAGGGGTTGCTCGACATGGGTGGAGGGGAGGTCGGGGAGAGGAGATTTGCTGGACATGGGTGGGTGGCTAGAGAGGAGAGGAGGGTTGCTGGACATGGGTGGATGGAGGGGAGGGCAGGGAAGAGAGAGGAGGGCTGCTGGACATGGGTGGCTAGAGGGGAGAAGAGGGTTGCTGGACATGGATGGCGAGACGGGAAGGAGATGCACATGAATGAAGGGGAGAAATTCTGGACATGCATGGAGGGGAGGGAAGACAGAGGAAGGAGATGAGATGAGGGAAAAGGGGGAAAACCTGCACATCGATGGAGAAAATAGGCAGAAGCTGGATCCACTGGACAGTCAGTCTGCAGAGGACCCAGCTTTTACTTACGGATGTAAGGCAAGAAATGAAGAAGAAAGGCAGAAAGTAAAGAAATAAATGGAAAGGAAGCCCTGGAACCGGAGTTAAGAGGACAGATAGCAGCAGAATCGGATACTTGGCCAGCATGATCAAAAAAAACAAAGTCACCAGACAACAAAGGTAGAAAAGATTATTTTATTTTCATTATAGTGTTTGGAATATGTCCACTTTGAAATCAGGTGCTCAACATTAAAAGTTTATATTTATTTACTTATTTATGGCATTTTATCCCACATTAAACATGAATTAGGGTGTTTTGTGGCTCAACATGAGAATTGTGATATTATGATCCCTTGTTTCATATTGTTGACGGTCTGCATTTTCCGTATGGGTGGTATATTGGTGTATTAGGTTCTGCCCAGTGTAATATTTATGGTACAGTAAGGTTCTGAGTGTGTTTTTGCACAAAGTTGTGCATAGTGTTTTGCAGTTGAGCGATTGTGGTTAGTATATGCTTTGAGCAACCACTTTATTCTTTGACATATGATACATAGCTAATATCAATTTAATAAAAGGTATTAATTGTGACTTTTATTTTTATTTATTTTTTCTGTGTATTATCAGACAATTATGGATTTAAGCTCCACCCCTGGCCCCACCCATAACCCCGCCCCCTTTAGCCTCCCCAAACAGTTGGGCCACCGACCGCCTATGGACGCACACCTATCTTCTTGTCCAGACTGGAAGGACTAGAAATAGGGCTTAAGGTGCTTAAACGGTTCTCCTATCTGATAGGGAGCAACAAGGGATAATAAGTAAAATCACCTGCATCAGGTTTGCAACAGAGAGAGGAATGTTACAGGAATCTGTGTGTGAGAGTGTGTGTGTGTGACCCCCGTGCCAGCCTGAGTGTGTGTGTGAGAAAGAGAGTGTGTGAGAGACTGGTAGCGCTATAAAAGTGATTTATAGTAGTAGAGTGTATGAATCCCTGTGAGACAGGGAGAGAGACCGAGTGGAAACCTATTACCTTCCCCTCCCCCCTGCCAGCTTGAGTGTGTGTGTGTGTGTGAGAGAGACAGAGTGTATGAATCCCTGTGAGACAGGTAGAGAGAAGGTAAAATTATGTATAATCATACCTGATAATTTTCTTTCCATTAATCATAGCTGATCAATCCATAGACTGGTGGGTTGTGTCCATCTACCAGCAGGTGGAGATAGAGAGCAACTTTTGCCTCCCTATATGTGGTCATGTGCTGCCGGAAACTCCTCAGTATGTCGATATCAAAGCTCCATCCGCAGGACTCAGCACTTAGAGAATTACACCCACGAAGGGACACTCTGCCCAGCTCACCACCGCCGAAACGGGGGAGGGGAAATAACCCAGCTCATCCCCACACAAGTGGGGGAGGGGAATCCGTCCAGCTCATCCCCGCGGAGCGGGGGAGGGACACCACACCCGCCGATGCGGGGGGGATCTGGCTTATCCTGCAACCGCAACCGCGGGAGGAGCTGACTGACCCTAACACCGCCGAAGCGGGAAGGGTACAAAGCTGCCCTACAGCCGCACGAAGCGGGAGGGAGTGCCGGCAGAATTTATGTCTCAATCCAGCCCCGTAAAACGGGGGGGGGGGAGAGGAATGCAGCAGCTCACTGTAACACAAACTCGTCTCAACTCTTGAAGAATCCAAGTGAAAAAACTTGAACACGAAGTCTTTCTGAAGTAACTGAAGACTAAACTTGCACCTGAAATGCAATCAGAATAAAAACAGTACAGATATCTGGGAGGGGCTATGGATTGATCAGCTATGATTAATGGAAAGAAAATTATCAGGTATGATTATACATAATTTTACCTTCCATATCATCAAGCTGATCAATCCATAGACTGGTGGGATGTACCGAAGCAGTACTCACCCAGGGCGTGGACATTGAAATCCCTGACCTCAACACTGAAGCTCCAAACCGGGCCTCCGCCCGTGCAGCCACCGTCAAACGGTAATGCTTGGAGAAAGTATGAGCCGAAGCCCAAGTTGCCGCCTTGCATATCTCTTCCAAGGAGACGGATCCGACCTCTGCCATCGAGGGCCGCCTGAGCTCTCGCGGAGTGAGCCTTCAGCTGGCTAGGCGCACCTTCCCTGCGCCACATAAGCCGCTGCAATGGCTTCCTTGACCCATCTTGCCACTGTAGGCTTAGCAGCCTGCAGACCCTTACGAGGACCTGCAAACAGGACAAACAGATGATCCGATTTCCGGAAATCATTGGTCACTTCCAAGTATCTGATGATGACTCGCCTCACATCCAGATATTTAAGAGCAGAGTACTCCTCTGGGTAGTCCTCCCTACGAAAGGAAGGGAGACAGAGCTGCTGATTCACATGGAAGCGAGAAACAATCTTGGGCAGGAAGGAAGGCACTGTGCGAATAGTCACTCCTGCCTCAGTGAACTGCAGAAAAGGCTCTCGACATGAGAGCGCCTGGAGCTCAGAAACTCTTCTGGCTGAAGTGATAGCCACCAAAAAGACTGCTTTCAACGTCAGGTCTTTCAGAGATGCCCTTGACAAGGGTTCAAAAGGCGGCTTCTGCAAATGCTCTTAGCACCAGGTTGAGATTCCACGCAGGCACCACTGAGTGCAGAGGAGGGCGCAGGTGATTAACTCCCTTGAGAAAGCGCACCACATCTGGCTGCGAAGCCAGGGAAGCACCCTTCAGGCGGCCCCTGAAGCAAGCCAGAGCCGCTACCCTGGACGTTTAAGGGAACTGAGCGACAGGCCTTTCTCCAGACCTTCTTGCAGGAACGCCAACACTGAAGAAATTGGAGCAGTGAAGGGAGAAAAGTGAGCCTGCTTCACACCACGCTGCAAAGATACGCCAAACCCTGGCGTAAGCAGTAGAAGTAGAGCGCTTCCTCGCTCTTAGCATAGTGGCGATGACCTTGTCTGAGAAGCCCTTCGTCCTCAGACGCTGCCGCTCAATAGCCATGCCGTAAGACCAAAGGGAGAGGGATCCTCCATCACCACGGGACCCTGATGTAACAGGCCCTGCTCCACTGACAGCCGCAGAGGAATGTCGACTGAGAGCCTGATCAAGTCCGCATACCAGGGACGTCTGGGCCAATCCGGACCCACCAGATTACCCCTGCCGGGATGCTTGCCACCCGGTCTAGCACCCTGCCCAACATGGGCCAGGGCGGGAACACATAGAGGAGCTCTTGTGTCGGCCACTGTTGGAGAAGAGCATCTACTCCCAGGGATCGAGGGTCCCGTCCTCTGCTGAAAAAACGCGGCACTTGGCAATTGGCCGATGACGCCATCAGATCTAGGCTCGGCTGGCCCCAGCGCTTCGTGATGTCCAAGAACGCCTGAGCAGATAGCAGCCGCTCTCCGGGCTCCAAATTATGGCGACTGAGAAAGTCCGCCTTGACCTTCAAGACTCCGGCAATGGGGGCCGCTGAAAGCTGCTCCAGGTTCGCTTCCGCCCACTGGCATAGATTCATAGCCTCCCTGGCTAGAGGGGCGCTCTTGGTACCTCCCTGGCGGTTGATATAGGCCACAGCCGTGGCATTGTCCGACAGGACCCGTACAGGCTTCAACACCAGTACCGGGATGAACTCCAATAACACCAACCGAATGGCTCTGAGTTCCAGGAGGTTGATAGACCACTTGCCTCTGCAGGAGACCAGAGCCCCTGCGCTGTCCTCCCAAGCAGTGGGCTCCCCAGCCATCAAAGAGGCGTCTGTCGTGACGACAATCCACTCCCGGGGTCACCAGAGGCATTCCTGCAGACACTTGTCTGTCTGCGTCCACCACTCAGCGCCTTGCGCACTGCTGGGTCCAAGGGAAGGCGCACAGCATAATCCTCTGACATCGGAGTCCAGCGCAGCAGCAGAGATAGCTGTAGTGGTCTCATATGAGCCCTGCCCAGGGCACTACTTCCATCGTGGCCGTCATAGAGCCAACAGCTGCACGTTAGCCCCAAGCCCGAATAGGAGAGGCTACTATGAACTAGTCCACCTGAGCCTGAAGCTTGACAATCCGATTGTCTGGCAGGAACACTCTGCCCACTTGGGTGTCGAATCGAACTCCCAGATACTCCAGGGACTGAGTCGGAGCGCAGCTGGCTCTTCTTCCAGTTGATGATCCATCCCAGGGAGCCCAAAAGAGCAACTACCCTGTCCATAGCTTTGCCGCACTCTTCATAAAGAGGGGGCTCGGATCAACCAGGTCGTCCAGATAAGGATGGACTTGTACTCCTTCCTTTAGCAGGAAGGCCGCTATTACCCCCATTACTTTGGAAAAGGTCCGCGGAGCAGTAGCCAACCCAAAAGGGAGGGCTCTGAACTGGAAGTGTCGTCTCAGGACTGTAAAAACGCAGAAAGCGTTGGAGAGAGGCCAGATGGGAATATGCAGGTACGCTTCCTTGATGTCCAAGGAAGCCAAGACCTGTCCCTGCCTTCACTGCCGCTATAAACAGAGCGAGAGTCTCCATGCGAAAGTGCCGTACTTTCAAGGCCCGATTGACCCCTTTGAGGTCGAGGATAGGCCGGACAGAACTCCTTTCTTTGGGACCACAAAGTAAATGGAGTAACGTCCCTTGCCAATCTGATTTTTTGGCACCGTAACGACCGCACCCAGGCGGATCAGCTGTCCAAGGTCTGCTGCACTGCCAGCTTGACCGGAGACTTGCAGGGAGAGAGTACAAACCCGTCTCTTAAGGGTCGGCAGAACTGTAGCTTGTAGCCGTCTCTGATGACTTCCAGCACCCAAGCGTGTGAAGTTACTGTGGTCCGCTCACCCAGAAACGAGGACAGCCGTCCTCCAATCTGCACTGGGGCGTGGACCAAGGCCCCGTCACTGGGTACGAGACCCTGGGGGAGGACCGGAGGGAGCACCTCCGGGACGGCGGTCTCTGCGAAAAGAATGCTGCTTGGGGAGAAATTCCTCTTGAAGGAAGAAGGGGCAGAGGAGCCCGACTTGCCCGGGCGGTACCGACGGGCTTCCTGCAACCGTCCTCTGGAGGTACCGGGACGAGTACTAGCCCGAGCCCTGACCTCTGGTAATCTCTTGCCCTTAGACGTGCCGAGATCGGTCACGATTTTGTCCAGCTCGACCCCAAAGAGCAGCTTGCCTTTAAAAGGCAATCTAGCCAGGCGGGATTTAGAGGCCGTGGGTCAGCAGACCAATGTTTCAGGCCATAGCCACCGCCGCGCAGAGACTGTCTGAGCCATGCCTTTAGCTGAGGCCCTCAAGACATCATACAGCAAGTCTGCCAAATAGGCTATGCCCGATTTCAGGGCCGGCCAATCAGCCCTCGAGGAATGATCCGAGGGGGAAGCCCGCTGCAACCATAGTCAGGCACGCCCTGGCCACATAGAGCCGCAAACTGAGGCCTGCAAACGTAAAGCAGCTGCCTCAAAGGACGACCTTAAGGCCGCCTCCAATCTTCTGTCTTGGGCGTCCTTTAGGGCCGTGCCACCTTCCACCGGCAAAGCCGTTTCTTAGACACCGCAGTGATTAAAGAATCCACGGTAGGCCACAGATAGGCCTCACGTTCACTCACAAGCAAAGGATAGAGGCGGGACATAGCCCTAGCCACTTAAGGCTCGCTTCCGGGACATCCCATGGAGCCGAAATTAAGGTGTGTATGGCATCATGCACGTGGAAGGTTCTAGGCGGGCGCTTCGTCCCCAGCATAATGGCAGAGCCAACAGGGCTGAGGGAGAGACGTCCTCCGGAGAGGAAATCTTCAAAGTGTCCATGGCCTGTAACAACAGGTTGGGCAAATCCTCTGGGCTAAAAAGCCGCGCTGCAGAGGGGTCATCCGCTCCATCCGAGCGGGGATCCATCTCCTCCAATGAATCCGCAAAGGGACCGTTGGGAGACCTCAGACACGCTGCCCTCATCTACATCGGAGGAGACAAAGTCCTCCAAGGCCTGAGAATCAACCCGAGGACGTTTACCTCTGGGAACCTCAACCTCTTACCAGACGAGGTAGCAGGGGCAGCGTTGTGCATGAGAAAGCCTGATGCAGCAGCAAAACAAACTCTGGCGGGGAGAACCCCCCAGACTGTGCACTTCCGCAGCCTGGGCAACAGCCCTAGACGCACCCTCAACCGGCGCTCGCAAGAGCGGGGGAGAAACATGCTGCGCATCACAAAATGGCGTCCGGCGCGACACTCCGCGAAGGAGCCGCGCGGGAAGAGCGGCGCTCACTTTAGCCGCTTTGTGCCCTCGCCCAATTAAGGGCGTTCATGGCATTAATGTCTCCAACCTCAAGGGCGGCCGCCGAAGAGCCGTCCGAGCCGCGTGGCCGGCCAACATGGCGGAGGCGAGGAGCGGGGGATGGGCGTTTATGGCGGGAAAAACCGCCACGCCGGAGGAAGGACCGGGACATTCATCGTCACGAAACTGTCACCCAACAAGGGCGAATCAGGCTGTAAGACCCCCGCATCCCCTCTAGAAGCGCTCCAGCGAACCGGGGAGCGATCCTTTGCGCCCTCGCCCTCCGACGCCATATGCCACGAGGAGAAGAATCGGGGAACCCCCTGCCCGCTATAAAAAGGTAAAAATTACTTTTTGCCGCTCCGAGCTGTAACGAACTGGTGTCCCAGTGAGTAGCTGCAATGAACGTTTAAATAAACGTCGAAATAAACGCCTTTAAGGACGTTTAAAAATTTTTTTTTTTTTTTTTAACGGAGCCAGCGGGAGGGGGGAGAAAAGGAGGGACTGGCACCACCAGGTTTGCACTTGCTCAAAAGAGCCCTCAACCCCAGTGCCTCAACAAAACCTAAGGATTAGGCTTGGAGGCCTAGCCAGAGCTGCTGCTGTGTGTGACCACCACCTGCTGAGATAGAGAACATACTGGGGAGTTTCCGGCAGCACATGACCCACATATAGGGAGCAAAAGTTTGCTCTCTATCTCCACCTGCTGGTAGATGGACACAACCCACCAGTCTATGGATTGATCAGCTTGATGATATGGAAGGAGTGGAGTACATAGAGTCCATTTGGCGCAAGAGTCGGGACATCAGCCGTGAGTTGTGTGTGAGAGTACCGCGCTCGCCTGCTTCCCACCACCGTGCTGATTACGATGCAGTTGTACTAGCACTGGACTGTTGACGTCAACGGGCATTTTTTTTCCGCTAGTTGCTGCCTCGTGGCCATTCTGATTTTCACGCGGTGCTGGGCGAGCAAGTTAAGACTATGCCAGGGATTCATGGAAAGACATTATTACCAGTGGCGATCCTAGCCTGCATGTCACCCGGGGCGGATCGCCGATGCGCCCCCCCCCCCCCCCCCCCGGCGAAATGACACCCCCCCCCGTGTGCACGCCGCTGGGAGGGGGGGGGGGTGCCGCGGCGCACGCCTGTCAGCTGAGTTCGCTAAGTTCGCTGCAGCTCCCTCTGCCCCGGCCGGAACAGGAAGTAACCTGTTCCGGGGCAGAGGGAGCTGCAGCGAAGTTAGCGAACTAAGCTGACAGGCGTGCGCCGCGGCACCCCCCAGCGGCATGCACCCGGGGCGGACCGCCCCCACCTTGGTACGCCACTGATTATTACTGCCCTGAGCACAGTGACAGGGAGCCCGAGAGAGACATTATCACTGCACAGGGACAGGGAGCCTTGGTAGAGTCATTATCACTTCCTCAAGCATAGAGACAGGTAAGCCTTGGAGAGACATCTGTGCCCCAAGCACAGAGACAGTGAGCCTGGCAGAGACATCTTCAACACAGAGATAGGAAGCCTGTGAGAGACATTATTATTATTATTGCCCTGAGCACGATGATAAAAAGACATGTGTGCAGTAACTACTCTTTGTGATCTAAGGGCTCTTTTCATTTCTCCTCTTCCCTGCCATCTGTCTCCCGTGATTCTCTCCTGTACTGTTCAACCATCCCATCCATGTCCATCAATTCTCCTCTGCCCTGCCCTCCCCTCGATTCTCTTCTCCTAACATCATCTCGCCTCCAGCGTTCCCTTCCCCCTCATTGTTCCGCCCTCTGTCATTATGTTTTGATGCGAGGGCGGGGCAATGAGTGGGAATAGATGTTACGAACCCAGCCATCCAGACATAGAATGTTGGAGCTGCAAATTATTATATAGGATAAGTATCATAGTAAAGTAAAATATGTATTTCAATCATCAAAATAATATGTTACTCACTTGTTCAATTAAAATGAATCAGTCATATTGTTCCCCTGGTTCTGCAAAGAAACCAGGAGATCATCAATTTTTTCCATGCTCTGATCAGTGGTGATAGATGAATTCTCAGACAACTGCTGGGATAATAATGTCGTCACTGAAGATCCCTCACTCTGGTTCTGCCCTGCTTGCCTTAATGCCATTAACTCCTCTGGCACTGTGGTTGAAGTTAAAAGCTGGCCACAGTCTGGAAAGCAGAATAAGCAAAAGTTCTTATTTACCTTTGAATTTACAACTTGTATTATAACTTCAAAACAGATTCACTTTCTATGAAGAATGCCTCATGAAGGAAAAATTAAGTCTTACCTGATAATTTTCTTTCCTTTAGTCCTACTGGACCAGTCCAGAATAAGTGGGTGTTGTATGTTGACCAGTGGATGGAGACAGAGAAAAAGTAGTTCCATGTGCTTTTCCCCTTAAAGGGGACTGTGCAGCCATAGAAGTCTCAGTATTACAAGTATCAAAGCAATGGTGCTCAAGTCCAAAATGTTATTTCATAATGAATAGGAGGCCAAACGCTACACTCAGTCAACACATCCATCAACCAAGTAGGCAGAGACTCTCCACTGAGAAACGATGCCATCCACAGAATAGACCAAAAAGAAACAACAAAAAGAAATTCAATTACCAAAAGGGAGGGTTTTCTGGACTGGTCTGGTAGGACTACAGGAAAGAAAATGATCAGGTAAGATATCATTTTTCTTTCCTTATCATTTATACCAGACCAGTCCAGAACAAGTGGGATGTAGCAAAGCAATCCTCAATATGGTGGGAGTAAAAGATAAGGTCCAACATTCGGGAGTACAAAGACCAAAAGAGGTGATGCAGCAGTCAACATGTTGAAGCCAATATGGACCTGAGAAGGCTTCCAGAGTCTCTCTCTCAAAAGGAAGTATTAACCCCTGAGGAAGAAAAGCTGAAATAAGTAGCAAAACAGACAAGCTGGATTTTATGTAAGAATGAGAACTAAAAAATCATCAATGAAATAATTTTCTGATCCAGCTGCAGTACATGATCCTTCATCATAATACCATAAACAAAGAAGGAAACAAGGAAGCAAGTACCAGAGTTCACCTACTAGGAAAGAATTAACTATAGACACTGAAATTTACCAATAGCCTACTATAGCAGGTGTCATTGTACACAATATGCTGATATTTTCTACCCAGCATGTAGTGGTAGCGGTGGCCAAAAAAGCTAGGAATTATTAAGAAAGGGATGGTAAATAAGACCAAGAATATTATAATCCCTCTGTACTGCTCCATGGTACAACTTCACCTTGAGTTCTGTGTTCAGTTCTGGTTGTCGTATCTCGAGTTTAGAGCTCTTCAGCGAAAAGAGAATGCTGAGGGGGAATATGCCATGCCTATAAAATCCTGAGTAGTGTAGCATGGGTAAAGTGGAACAAGAAAGCAAAAGAACTAGGTGGTGCTGATGGGCCTGACAGCAGGCTGGAATGTTATAGTATGTTACAACATGTCTTATAGCCCCGCCAAACACCCACTCAGTTCGAGGCAGATTACAAAGTACAAAGAAACCAGACCTAGTATATCTGGGAATAACATAACAAATCAAGTTATCCTAACATAAATATTTCCTACCAATGCAATAAGTCTAAAATCCTCTTCAAGGGAATAAAGTTTTCAGATTTTTCCTATATCAAATAATGATGGCAACACCGTAAATTCAAAGGTAAAGAGTTCCATATAGAAGCCATATGATTAAGTGATAATGAAAAGTGTTTAACTGATTTTAGGCCATTAGAAGTTGGAAATTGCAATCAGAACTGATTACATGTATTAAAATTTGTGTAAGAGGGTCAATAAGTTTGCCGTATAGGAAGGAGCTTTACCAAATAAAATCACTATGCATACCTTAAAATAAAAACATAAATAGTATTTTCTTACTGAGGCAAACCGTTGTAGATTAAAAATCAACCTGCCATATTCTGCATGCCTGAATGCAAGTCAATTAATTTGAGGAACAACCAATAAGAACCAAATTGTAGTAATTGAATCTGGCTAGAACAAGCGACTGGACAAGTAATCTAAATGTCTCAACTGTATTTTTTTTTTTTTAGTGGCCCTAAGCTTTCTAGAAATATAGATGATCTTCAAAATGGTTGATACATATTGTTGTAATGTTTAGACATTGTCAAGTTCAACTCCCAGTATTTTTGACTATAAGTTTAAAGAAAGCTCATGGCACATATCGCTCATCATTGCTTGAACCTATCCAGAAAAATTTAGTTTTCTGTTTAGTTTCAAGCAATGGAAAAGATCCATGAGTCAATAGCTGACATACATAACTGTATGCGAGACAAAATTTCAGCCCAGAAAAAAAGAACACAGTAGGAAGATGGTGATGTCATCTGTATAAATTAAATGTAAAAATTTATCAAGAGGCATCCCCAATGATCTCAACTTCCTAAAAGAAAAGTCCATAAGTCTGTCCTTTCTAACCATGTAACAATGGTTCATTAGAAAACTCTGCAGACAAGGTAAAGCTTTATCTTCAATACCACATTGTTGGCAAATGTCAGTTAAAATCTGCCAGTCCACTAAATCAAACATACGAGAGGTTGAAATGTAAAATAATAGCATTCTGTCCTTTACTCAGTATGCACTTACCGAGGGACACCAAAGTGTCCATGACCGTCTCTGTGCTATAATTTGTTCTAAAACCAGATTGAGATGTATAAAGAAGTTAATGATGATCCAAATAGTCAACTAACTGCTCCATGACATACCCTTCCATTATTCTGATAAGCAAGGGGATAGATGTCACACACCGATAATCACTGATCTCGGAAAGGTTACCCTTTGGGTTCTTTGGTATTGGAGTCAAAACAATATCCCCCTCTAAAGTGGGAAACAGTCCTCTTTCCAAATGAAAATGTAACCAATCTGTTAATATAGTTTTGAGGAAGGTGTATTACATAAATATGGAGGACAGCTATCTAGACTACAAAATGATTTATCATATTTCAACATCAGCCTTAGTGTGGTTGAAGATTCAATATTCTGAAATCGATCAAGCAGTCCGTTTGAAGGATACCCGAGTCAATAAAAGATTCTTCTGAGGCCCAGAGTGGTTTGCCAGGCAGTCTATTTCTAATCAGAAGAATCTTATTTTCAAAATAGGATGCTAAATCTAAAGCTGATGGAGTAGTCGAGGCTGTACAGTTCACAGAATTATTCACGTTGGTTAGATTTTCTAAGAGTGAAAATAATTTCTTAATGCCTGGACGATCTGTTCCTATCAATTTAGAATAAAAGTCTCTTTTCTTGATAGTTAAGATAATTTGCTCCCTCCAATTTGTTTTATTATCTACTGATGGATCTTTCCTCCACTTTCTCTCTATAATTTTCTACATCTACGTTTTAATTCAAGCAATTCAGAGTTGAACTATTTCTCCAATTTCCTCTGTTTGACTTTGGTCTTATCCTCGCTGACCTCCTTATTGTTCACAATTTATCCAAAATTACAGTGCCCAATTGCTTTCAATCATTCAAAAAAATTCTCTACAATCTGTTTTAAAATTTAAGAAGCCACTTCAGCCCAAAATAGTGGGGATTCAACCTTACTCCTATATTGTCTGGTAAAGCAAAGATACTTACCTGTAGCAGGTATTCTCCGAGGACAGCAGACTGATTGTTCTCACATGTGGGTCGATGTCCGCGTCGGCCCAGGAATCGGCATTTTGCTAGCAAAATATAAACAAAGTTTTGCCAGAGTCTTCTGGCGCGTGTGCAGCACGCACCACGATTGACTTACCACCCATCGCGTGAGCGTGCCTCCTCAGTTTAATCAAAAAGCATACAAACAAATAAACAACAACAACTCCAAAGGGGAGGTGGGCGGGTTTGTGAGAACAATCAGCCTGCAGTCCTCGGAGAATACCTGCTACAGGTAAGTATCTTTGCTTTCTCCGAGGACAAGCAGGCTGCTTGTTCTCACAGGTGGGGTATCCCTAGCACCCAGGCTCACTCAAAACAATGAACATTGGTCAATTGGGTCTCGCAACGGTGAGGACATAACACAGATTGACCTGAAACCATAAACAACTAACTGGGAGTGCAGCCTGGCACAGAACAAAAATGGGCCTAGGGGGGTGGAGTTGGATTCTAAACCCCAAACAGATTCTGAAGCATTGGCTGCCCAAACCGACTGTCGTGTCAGGTATCCTGCTGAAGGCAGTAGATGTGAATGTGTGGACTGATGACCACGTTGCAGCCTTGCAAATCTCTTCAATGGAGGCTGACTTTAAGTGAGCCACTGACGCAGCCATGGCTCTAACATTATGAGCCGTGACATGGCCCTCTAGAGTCAGCCCAGCTTAGGTATAAGTGAAGGAAATGCAATCTGCTAGCCAACTGGAGATTGTGCGTTTTCCGATGGCGACTCCCCTCCTGTTGGGATCGAAAGAAACAAACAACTGGGCGGACTGTCTGAAGGGCTTTGTCCGCTCCACATAAAAGGCCAATGCTCTCTTGCAGTCCAAGGTATGCAAACTGCTTTTGCCAGGGCGGGTATGAGGACGGGAAAGAATGCTGGCAAAATGATTGACTGGTTCAGATGGAACTCAGACACCACCTTTGGCAGGAACTTAGGGTGTGTGCGGAGGACTACTCTGTTGTGATGAAACTTAATATAAGGTGCATGCAGTACTAAGGCCTGAAGCTCACTGACCCTACAAGCTGAAGTAACAGCCACCAAGAAAATGACCTTCCAGGTCAAGTACTTCAGATGGCAGGAATTCAGTGGCTCAAAAGCAGCTTTCATCAGCTGGGTGAGAACGACATTGAGATCCCATGACACTGGTGGAGGTTTGACTGGGGGCTTTGACAAAAGCAAACCTCACATGACGCGAACAACTAAAGGCTGTCCAGAGATAGGCTTACCTTCTACACGCCAATGACAAACACTAATGGCACTGAGGTGAACCCTTATGGAGTTGGTCTTGAGACCAGACTCTGACAAGTGTAGAAGGTATTCAAGCTGAGTCTGTGTAGGACAAGAAAGAGGATCTAGGGCCTTG
The DNA here is from genome assembly GCF_901765095.1 of Microcaecilia unicolor. NCBI lineage: Eukaryota > Metazoa > Chordata > Amphibia > Gymnophiona > Siphonopidae > Microcaecilia > Microcaecilia unicolor. Next base: position 360,523,637 of record NC_044035.1, on the reverse strand, counting down.
CTGTCACACCAGACGGCAAACCTCCTCCATTTGAAAGAGTAACACCTCTTCATGGAATCTTTCCTAGAAGCAAGCAAGACTCGAGCAACAGCCTCTGAAAGACCCAAGGAGGCGAATTCTAAGCTCTCAACATCCAGGCCGTGAGAGCCAGAGACTGGAGGTTGGGATGCAGAAGCGACCCCTTGTTCTTGGTGATGAGGGTTAGAAAACATTCCAATCTCCACGGTTCCTCGGAGGACAACTCCAGAAGAAGAGGAAACCAAATCTGACACAGCCAGAAGGGAGCAATCAGAATTATGGTTCCGCAGTCTTGCTTGAGTTTCAGCAAAGTCTTCCCTAGTAGAGGTATGGGAGGATATGCATACAGGATGCCTGTTCCCCAATGCAGGAGAAAGGCATCTGATGCTAGCCTGTCGTGGGCCTGAAGCCTGGAACAGAACTGAGGGACCTTTCCGGGCAACATTCATGTCCAGTGACCACTCGTGAGGTTGCATTATCCTGCTCAGCCTGTCGGTCAGACTGTTGTTTACGCCTGCCAGATAGTGCTTGGAGAAACATGCCATGAGCGTGCCCCAAAGCCACATCTGGACGGCTTCCTGACACAGAGGGTGAGATCCAGTGCCACCCTGCTTGTTGGTGTAATACATGGCACCTGATTGTCTGTGTGAATCATATGATTTGGTTGGACAGCCGGTCTCGTTCCAGATCACTCGCAATTCCAGGAGATTGATCTGAAGACCTTTTTCCTGAAAGGACCAGGCTCCTTGAGTGTGAAGCCCATCTACATTAGCTCCCCACCCCAGGAGAGATGCATCCGTCATCAGCACTTTTCGTGGCTGAGGAATTTGGAATGGACGTCCCAAGGTCAAATTGGATCGAATCGTCCACCACTGCAGAAAATTGCGGAAGTCGGTGGACAGTTGGATTAAATCCTCTAGACTCCCTGCAGCTTGATACCACTGGGAAGCTAGGGTCCATTGAGCTGATCTCATGTGTAGGCGTGCCATGGGAGTCACATGAACTGTGGAGGCCATGTGCCCCAGAAGTCTCAACATCTGCTGAGCCATGATCTGTTGAGACGCTCAAACTATGGACACCAGGGACAGGAGGTTGTCTGAATAGTCATTCGCATGGACTGTAGAGCGCCTGCTTCCGAGGTGCTCTACACCAGACAATCGTCGATATAAGGGAACACATGCACTCCCAGTCTGTGTAGCGATGCTGCGACTACCGCTAGGCACTTTGTGAACACTATGGGCGCAGACGCCAGACCAAGGGCAGTACACAGTACTGAAAGTGCTGGATCCCAGCCAAAATCAAAGATACTTCCTGTGAGCTGGGAGTATCGAGATGTGTGTATAAGCATCCTTTAAGTCCAGAGAGCATAGCCAATCATTTTCTTGGAATCATGGGAAGAAGGGTGCCCAGGGAAACCATCCTGAACTTTTCTCGGACTAGAAATTTGGACATGTGGATAAAGGGGAGCCGGCTGATATTGTGTATCTGGATTTTCAGAAGGCGTTTGACAAAGTACCTAATGAAGAGACTCCAGAGGAAATTGGAGAGTCATGGGATAGGAGGTAGTGTTCTATTGTGGATTAAAAACTGGTTAAAAGATAGAAAACAGAGAGTAGGGTTTAAATGGTCAGTATTCTCAATGGAGAAGGGTAGTTAGTGGGGTTTCCCAGGGCTCTGTGCTAGGACCGCTGCTTTTTAACATATTTATAGATGACCTAGAGATGAGTAACTAGTGAGGTAATTAAATTTGCTGATGACACAAAGTTATTCAAAGTCGTTAAATCACAGGAGGATTGTGAAAAATTACAAGACTGGGCGTCTAAATGGCAGATGACGTTTAATGTGAGCAAGTGCAAAGTGATGCATGTGGGAAAGAGGAGCCCAAATTATAGCTATGTCATGCAAGGTTCTTTTTTTTTTTAATTTCTTTATTCATATATTTCAATATATCATCACAATATGTGAATATGCAATCGGCATTTATACAAGAGGCAAAAAAAAAAAAAAGGAAATATCATTAAGAGCCTTTCTGTCCACAAGTTTAGGAAATTTGGAATCTGAGAATTTAGAATTTAAAAATAAAATATATAGCAATAATTACGAACTAATGGTCACACCCTCTGGTTCAGACCCCAGCCTGCATTTAGGGAGGGCACACAACATTCAATTCCACTCTAGCATCTAGAAATTCTTTTAACTGTTTTGGGTCTACAAATTGAAACTGTTTACCCTCAAGCATTACATTACAATAACAAGGAAAGCGTAATATAAAAGTTGCTCCCAGTGCCACCACCCTAGGGTGGAGTTCCAAAAAGGCCCTCCGTCTCATCTGTGTAGGCCTTGAGAGATCAGGAAAAATACGAATTTTTGAGCCCAAAAAGATTTTCTAAGTGTCTCAAGGTAAGCCTTAATACGGCATTCCTATCAGGCTCCAGCACAAAAGTAACAAGCAGAGTCAACCTCAAAGCCCACCTCTTCAATGTTGCTTTCGGCACCTAACCTTTATACCTTTCAGGAAATCTAGACTGCCCCTATTTGACTGACTGTACATTTGTCCTTTAGATTGTAAGCTCCTTTGAGCAGGGACTATCCTTCTATGTTAAATTGTACAGCGCTGCGTAACCCTAGTAGCGCTTTAGAAATGTCAAGTAGTAGTAGTAGTAATTATCTCCAATGAACTTTCAAGGAAAGAAGTAAGATCCATTCCTTCCCCTGCTATCGGGGGATTTTCTTCCACCACTCCTGATGTAATAAGCCCGAGTAAGGGGAGGCAGGGAGTCCTTATCCATTCCAAGAATATCAATCATATATTTTTTAACCATATCCAAAGGGGAAATTAAAGGCGATTTGGGAAAGTTAAGAAACCTGAGGTTAAGTCTTCTAGCCTGGTTTTCCAGGTACTCCAATCTTTTATGTAGGAAATTATTATCCTTAACCAAAGCCGTTTCTACAGATCCCATTTCTTGATTTTTAGTGTTCACAGTCTCCAAATCTAAGGTTTGCTGTGCAGTCTTTTGCGCCTGAAGCAGGGCAGCCTCAGAAAGAGTCTTTATATCAGAAGTATTCATTTTTAAAGTAGTTTGCATAGAAGTGTGAATGCTGTAAACCATGTCCCAAAGAGGCATATTTTCAAAGCACTTTGGGAGGCTAAGTTCCATAGGTTTCTATGGAACTTTGGGAGGCTAAGTGCTTTGAAAATGAGCCTCATAGTGACTCTAATGTCACAGTTGCTGGTCTATTCACACCACTAATGGCTGGAGAAGAGTGAGGTTGATCTTCAACACGAGCAAGATTAGAAACTATGTCCTGGGGCAATACCTTTGAAGTTGATTGTAGCAGTAGTTCTCGGCGTTGAGATTCAGCCTCCGTTACTGCAGACACTCCCTCAAACAGATCAAGCTGAGCCCCTTTGGCTTCCTTCTCTGTTAGAGCTGCCAGCAACTCCCCTCCAGGCTGGGGTGGCGCAACTCGTCCCACGGGGCTCAGGGAAGCCCCGTTTCCATTCTCAATCGACGCCGAAGCGCCAAGAGTTGCAGAGGGGGCCGAAAAACCCTGAGGACCCAGTTGCTGTCTGAAAAATTGCAAAGTTGTCTGCCTCATCGCCGAAGAAGTCACAGGAGCTGAGGGATGTTCCTTCACTTTTCCCCTCTGTTTCCCCATGTTTGATGAGGCGACGGAGGCACCGAAGAGGACCTACAGACAGAGCAACTTCCAGGAGCTAACACAGGTGCGTCCATTCACAGCGCCATCTTGGATTCCATGATGCACTTTTTGATGTCATGTAAGGTTCCACGTTAGGAGTCATGGACCAAGAAAGGGATCTAGGTGTCGTCATCGATGATATGTTGAAACCTTCTACTCAGTGTGCTGCTGTGGCTAAGAAAGCCAATAGAATGTTAGGTATTATTAGGAAAGGAATGGAAAACAACAATGAGGATGTTATAATGCCTTTGTATCACCTCAAATATTGTGTTCAATTCTGGTCGCCGCATCTCAAAAAAGATATAGTGGAATTAGAAAAGGTGCAGAGAAGGGCGACGAAAATGATAAAGGGGATAGGACGACTTCCCTATGAGAAAAGGCTAAAGCGGCTAGGGCTCTTCAGCTTGGAGAAAAGGCGGCTGAGGGGAGATATGATAGAGGTCTATAAAATAATAAGTGGAGTTGAACGGGTAGATGTGAAGCGTCTGTTCACGCTTTCCAAAAATACTAGGACTAGGGGGCATGCGATGAAGCTACAATGTAGTAAATTTAAAACGAATCGGAGAAAATTTTTCTTCACTCAACGAGTAATTAAACTCTGGAATTAGTTGCCAGAGAATGTGGTAAAGGCTGTTAGCTTAGCGGAGTTTAAAAAAGGTTTGGATGGCTTTCCAAAGGAAAAGTCCATAGACCGTTATTAAATGGACTTGGGGAAAATCCACTATTTCTGGGATAAGCAGTATAAAATGTTTTGTACATTTTTGGGATCTTGCCGGGTATTTGTGACCTGGATTGGCCACTGTTGGAAACAGGATGCTGGGCTCGATGGACCTTTGGTCTTTCCCAGTATGGCAATACTTATGTACTTATGTTCAGGGCCCTAAGGTCTAGGATGGGACGCATCCCCCATGTTTTCTTTTGTACAAGGAAGTACCTGGAATAGAATAGGGTAGGATAAGAAACAGGAAAGCGACTTGGAGACCAAGTATTTTCTAAGTGTAGATTTCCTGTAAAGTCAGAAATTGTTAAGCTTCTGGTAGTCAGAAAAAGTAGTTCAGAAGCCAACAGGGCTCAGAAGCCAAGAGACTGCACCATCTGCTTGAGAACAGAGTAATACTGAGCATTCTGTGGCTGCACAATCCTCTAAAAGAAAAGCAGCACATGGAACTACTTTTCTGTCTCCATCCAATGGTTGACAGACAACACCCACTTGTTCTGGATTGGTCTGATACGAACAATACGGAGGAACAATTGAATTGATTCAGATGCAGGATAAAGTACATAACAGCTTATTATGAAATGACAAATGACATTCTTCCTATACACAAACACAGAATCACAATCTGGTAGCTAAATAAATATGGCTGGTTCAAAATAACTGTATATAACTGGATGAACATTGTAAAGAGTATGTAGGACAGGCCCCAAAGGAACCCTGGGATAGGCCCGAATACCCCCGTTATAGGCAGGCATTCCCCAGGAAAAAACTAGAAATAAAGAACTACAACTCCCAGCATGCCCCAAGGGAGACCGGGGATAAGAGAAACTATGTGCATTCCCAGGGGTCTCCAGAGGAGGGCCGCAGGGGAAGGAATAAGGCTGATTCTCCAACCTGGGGGAAGAGGTGGTGGAACAGGTGGGTGGAGAAAGAAGAGCCACCAAAGAGCTTTAATGAAAGAAAGGGTGAGCAGCTGGGAGAAGGGCGGGGCGAGGAGAATATGGATTGGGCTCCTGAGGAGAGAGAGGCAGAGAGTGAGCCTTGCCCTATGGAGTTGACTGAACCGGAGAGCACCCTGGAAGAGCCGATGGACTTTTCGGCTCTGGCTCAGCGAAAGCCAAGGAAGTAGCGGGGCCAAGCCGGGTCAAGCGGGAGGAGGTCAGGTAGGAGTATGACTGACCAAGAGGGTGGGACCCTAGGCTTTGAGCCCGCGCAAAGCCATTACTGTGTGTTTTGGAAAGCTTGGCTAGAACTGAAATGTGTTTTTGAAAGCCTGGCTAAATTGAGCTGTGTTTTGGAAAGCTTGGCTAGAACTGAACTGTGTTTTTGAAAGCCTGGCTAAATTGAGCTGTGTTTTGGAAAGCTTGGCTAGAACTGAACTGTGTTTTTGAAAGCCTGGCTAAATTGAGCTGTGTTTTGGAAAGCTTGGCTAGAACTGAACTGTGTTTTTGAAAGCCTGGCTAAATTGAGCTGTGTTTTGGAAAGCTTGGCTAGAACTGAACTGTGTTTTTGAAAGCCTGGCTAAATTGAGCTGTGTTTTGGAAAGCTTGGCTAGAACTGAACTGTGTTTTTGAAAGCCTGGCTAAATTGAGCTGTGTTTTGGAAAGCTTGGCTAGAACTGAACTGTGTTTTTGAAAGCCTGGCTAAATTGAGCTGTGTTTTGGAAAGCTTGGCTAGAACTGAACTGTGTTTTTGAAAGCCTGGCTAAATTGAGCTGTGTTTTGGAAAGCTTGGCTAGAACTGAACTGTGTTTTTGAAAGCCTGGCTAAATTGAGCTGTGTTTTGGAAAGCTTGGCTAGAACTGAAATGTGTTTTGGAAAGCCTGGCTAAATTGAGCTGTGTTTTGGAAAGCTTGGCTAGAACTGAACTGTATTTTGAAAGCTTGGCTAGACCTGAACTGTGTTTTGAAAGCCTGGCTAAACTAAGCTGTATTTTGAAAGCTTGGCTAGAACTGAACTGTGTGTTTTTTTTTGAAGCCTGGCTCAATTGAGCTGTGTTTTGGAAAGCTTGGCTAGAACTGAACTGTATTTTGAAAACCTGGCTAAACTGAGCAGTGGAGTAAGGCTTGGCTAAAAGTGAACTGTGTTTTGGAAAACCCCGCTACACTGAACCGGGTATTTTTTTTTCCCCGCTACTCGTCCTCCCAGATAGCTCACCATCCAAAAGTAGCTATCAATATATGTCCCAGAACAGACCAGATAACCAGCCTTCTCCACCTGATTCTCCCCCACCGTCGCCTTTAAATTTAAGTGAACAGTTAATCCCTGAACCCCCAGAGTACCTTTTTGATCCAAGAAAATTGATACATCCCCATTGGGACCCAGCTCCAGAAGACGATCCCAATTGGGACCCCTTCACACGATTTCAAACATTGTGTGAACCCTTGTTTGACAGTTGGACACTAGGTCCTAGTCGAACGGTCACACACACTCTGGTACTGTTTGGAGGAACCTTAGGTTTACAAGTTGAACAAACCGACGACCTCCTAATAAGACCAGAAACTGGTGACGTTGTACAGTCTGGTGTACAGCACAGCCAGTGTCAGTAACACAAAGAGAAATGTGATGGCTGCAGCAGCCCAAACTGCTTCCTCCGTCCATGGCGTTGGAATATGTGAGTCATGAGCTCTCTGGAGCAGGTCCTGCCTATCTCTGGCCATGGCACCTTTCTGAGCTAAAGCCAGCTGGTGACTCTGAGGAGCCTGTACTTGGCCAGAGCTCCCTGGACAGGTGCACACCCCCTTTACAGAGCCATCAACCTCCCTCTGAGGCCCAAGAGATGGAGCCAAGCTGTTGGTGGGATGTGGGGGCCTTAGTGTGGGAGCTGTAGATGCAGCTACAGCTGTTTCATTCCGCTGTTTTCTTCTCCTAACTGAGCTGTTTTCTGTTCTGCCCGGCATCTCTTCCTCTGAGATATTTCTGCTGCTAGTGCGGTGGTGTGGCACAGCTGGCCCGGCAGCTCTTGTGCTTTCCCTCTCTGTGGCATGATAGTTGTGATTTTTGGTTAATCACATACGCCGTACTGGGCACTGACTGGATACCCTTCCTGTTCATTAGAGAGGTTGGATTGGGACCTTTGGAAGTATATAGCCTTTTCGAAATCCCCGACCCTATTGAAAGAGGAGCTATTAGAATTTACCCACCCTACCCAAATTCTTCCTAATGATATATCAAGCATTGGTATACGTAGGAATATTAATTATAGCAATTGCAGTTCTGGTTAAGACCCTTGGATTAATTTTGTTACTCATTTTCATTAACCGCCAATTGCCTTTGGTACAGTCCAGACCTTACATTTAACCATGAAAACTACCAACATGAAGTGCCTAGCCCTTCTGTTGTGTGTGCTCTCCATGCCTAGGGTACAAGGAACAAAGGATCTAGAAAGTTTTCTGCAACAGTTTATTACCACCCCTGAAATAACATTACCCACAACTGAGAACACGACCACAATCACCCTTGATGTGTGTGCTTACACAATGTGTGGGGAACATCCTGTACAGCAATATTTGTCAGCCTTTGAGGTATACTTGTGTCCCTTCTCCAATTGCGGAAGTTGGGCACAAGTATGGTGGTACACAGGTTCATGGATTCCCTACTCAGGTAGCGAAATTCCAGATCTCAAAAAGAGCATTTCTATTATGAAATTGCGAGTGACTGGCCTCTGTTCAATGACCAAATGTAATCAAGTGGCTATCACTTTCAGAGGAGTAACGGCTGTTACATACAGAACTTATTCCTTAGGAATTGATGCCTCAGGTAGAGACCCTGTTGGGAAATTTAAGATTGTTCCACCCCCAACCCAACCAGAAAATAATCCTTTGATGCCAACAAAAATCCCAGAAGTAAAGATTCCTTACCAGATTGTGCCGATTAATAATTCTAAAGATTTAGTGGCACTAGAAACAGGATTTGGAGAGACAAACCTGTGGCTCGAATGGGCGCATTATACTACAAAGAGTTTGAATGTCTCTAATTGTTATTTTTGTGCCCATGCAAGAGCAGAACCAACTGTAGTTCCCTTTCCTTTAGATCTGAACAATGATCCAGATGGTTTTTGGTGTATGTTAGAGTTATTACAAATGAAAGATGATATCAACCAGACTTGTCAATATCTTAACGAACACCACCCCTACTTACCCCCTCGGCTGAGGGTTCCACCCGCATTCAGGATTCCAGATCCTGCTACCAGATATCATACATGTCTGGAACGATATGGGGTGAAGAATACACGGTTTCTAGGAAATTTGACCAATTGTAATACAACCCTAGAAAAAGGGACTCTACGAAATCTAAATCTCACAGACTTTTCACAAGCTAGAGCAGACATATGGTGGTACTGTGGAACCCACACTATCTACCATACACTCCACAGGAGTTGGACAGGCAGATGTGCCTTAGTCAAATTGGTAATTCCAATTATAATAGCATCTTTGCTCCCTCCTCATAGCAGCTCTTCCTCACGAGTGAAGAGAAATGCAATGCCTGGATCTTTTGATCGGGTCTATATAGATGCAATTGGAGTTCCAAGAGGGGTTCCTGATGAGTTCAAAGCCAGAAACCAAATAGCTGCAGGATTCGAATCAGCTTTCTTTTGGTGGGCTACTATAAATAAAAATTTAGACTGGATCAACTATATATATTACAACCAGCAGAGATTTGTGAACTACACTAGAGATGCAGTTCAAGGAATTGCAACACAATTAGATGCCACCAGCAGGATGACGTTGGAAAATAGATTAGTGCTTGACCAACTTCTGGCAGCAGAGGGCGGAGTGTGCCGGAAGATAGGTACACAGTGTTGCACCTTTATCCCCAACAATACTGCTCCAGATGGATCAATCACCAGAGCTTTGGAAGGCTTAACCTCACTGTCACAAGAATTGGCAGAGAACTCTGGCGTTGACACATCCTGGACTGGTTGGATGGATAGAGCTTTTGGTAAATGGAAGACATTTATCATTTCAGCAGCCACTACTATAATTATAGTGGTAGCAATTTTTGTATTAGTAGGATGTTGCATAATCCCTTGTGCTAGAGGCTTAGTAGAACGCTTAATTGAAACTGCAATAATGAAAAAGACAACAGCAGGACAATATGCCCTGTACGAAAATCTCCTTCCCAACACCACAGGAGATAACACATTGGACTATCTCCCTCTGAGAAGGACCAATCGCTATGCAAATGCTAGAGACACTAGAGAGATGTCTGCAACTGTATAATCAGGTAATAGCACACAGGGATACAATATAACCATATAAAGCTTTATAAGATGATGTGATACATGAGCAAAATGCCTACATAACCTATGCAAATCTATGCAAATGTATACTCAAGATATAATCAGTATGTAACCAAAGAATGTATGATTGATAACAATATATACTCACATAGGTAAGAATAAGTTAGAACCTGCATATTAAAGGGTAGAATCAAAAATATTATTATAGTAATTATAAGTTTTTGTATAACCATAGATATAGATAAGAAGTATTGAAATAATTGAAGTGGTGCCAAGATGGTAATTTCAAACCAAAAACAAATTAGACTGTACCAGTTAACCGTAAGACTCAGAAAATTTGATGGCCTTATAGGATACCTTCTGGAATGGATGGTACCATGGTGTATTAACCCTGGTGTCACCCTATGGGATAGGGTGAAGAGGGGAATGTTAATATGTGGCCTGGCTTCAGACCTACCACTGGAATAGTGGTGGGCTAAGCTACACAGCCTAAAACAACTGAAAAAGTACTGACTAGGGCAAATGACAAGCTAATGAGTTCTTATATGAGAATCTGCAAAAAGCAGGTCTGAACAATGAGTCTTAACACAACCAGGTACAACTTTCTAATTGAATATAGCACCTATAATGAAAGAATAATGGGTAAAAGGAATAAAATGAGGTTTTTAAAGTGGGACTTATTTTCCATCAGATGGCACACAGATCATAAGATGTTATGAAAGGTATTACAAAAGGAAGATGTGAAACTGATAAAGATATTTTAGTAAACGAGAAAAACAAAATGTTCCAAAAACATGTTGATTTTGACGGATATGGGGCAATCTCTTGAAATAGCTAGAACGGAAAGACAGATGGTACAGATGCGCATCTGGCCGGATACGAAAGTATGATCTCAGAAATTGAGAAATATTAGAAAAAAAAGGTACCTCACAATAGACTTCTATTGGGATCTGGGGCTATAAAAGGGATAAGATTTTGATAGAGAGTTGGAGTCCTCCCCAACGCTTTCTCGGACGGCAGAGCTCTGTGCGATTGAAACCAGAATCTGTTTGATGTCTGTACCTTAATTGAACACTTGGTAAGAATAAAGCCTTCTCTCTGAAATCTATCTCTGTCTTTATTTTCAAGTATTCTTCACCTCTCATTGATACTACAAACTAAGCCACACACACAACTAACACTCAATGTCTATATAAATTACTGTAGCATTGAATACATGTAGCTACATAGATGACCAAGGATTCACTTAAATGCTGATAGACAGAAGGCCATGGTCATGGACAGTATCCTAGACTTACGCCTTCTAATATCTACACAACAGAGATATCACTGGGATGGAATATCAAAAAGATTTAGGCAGGCGGCCCAACACATAGTGGAGGCGCAGACCCTTTGTCCCTGGAGAAGGGTATTCCTGGGGCGCAAAGAGGGCCTTCAAAATTTACAATTTGCTGCTACTCTTCCCCAGGAGGGAGGGAGAGGAAGCAGCTGTGGAAGCCTGGACTGGGAAACTAACCGGCTTGAAAAAGGTGAACGATAACTGTGCTTTGTTTTGTGTTTTGGTGCCACAACCGAAAGAAAGAGGGAAGCCCCTCCTAGGCAATAAAAAGCTTCATTGTTCTGAAGGAAAAAGGAGCAGTACTGGAAGGTGTTCTTCAGGCTGTGGAGAACTGCAACCGCTGAGAAAAGAGGATACACTTTACAACATCAGAGACCAAAGCTGATTATTGAGGCTGTATTTACAGCTCCATTAAGAAGCATGTTTGAATACGATATTATGCATGTAGTTTCCTTATTCAAATATGGTTTTGCATTTAAAATAAAACATAAAAAGTTGCATGTAGTACTTAAAATGAGAACAACTGTCAAAGGAACTTACCAGTGTAGATTGCCCTGGCTGAAAATTCTCACCCCACCCCCCTAAAATGTATGCCCAAGCTTTCATAGCAAGCACTAGATTAAAAAGTAGAGTTGCAATGATTGTCTTTAGGTTAAGGGGAGGAAAACTGCATATAGATCAAACATACACTGGTTATCCTAAACCCTTCACTGAAACAGCAGGCACAAGTGTCCACGGTACACATGTACTTACAGACAATATTCAAAGGAAAGCACCCAAAAAGTTTCTCTTTGCAAATCAGTTAAGGTGCATACACATCTTCTAATAAAGCCCGTAAAAATTTAGTTTATATTTACTCAACATCTTTTTCCAATGTATTTTGAGATGAAGAATGCTGCAGATAGAATGGCATCCACTGAAAAAGTCTTAATACAGTTTATTCAAACATTTTTTTCTCTCTTTTTATAACATCATTTAATAAAAGATCAAATTGATTTCCAATATAAACAAGAAATTATGTTGGATATAATGCAGCATTACATATACCAGTCCTGTCTCAAGACATTCCTGTGGTTTCATCAGCCAGTCACCTTCTGAAATGTAATCCAAACAGACAGTACCGACACAATAAATGGTATAAAGACGGAGATCTCTAGCTGGAAGGCATCTTGATATTCTTGCCCTTGCCTTCCCTAGCCTCAACAGACTTTCATCTGATCTTCTGACAACAAACTGAGTACCCAAACCTTCCAGAAGGGAAGCACGGCCTTCAAGACGACAACCCTACCGCCCCATCTCCCTCTTACCCTTCCTCTCCAAAATACTTGAACGCGCGCAGTTCACAGCCGTTGCATTGATTTTCTCGCCTCTCATACCATCCTCGATCCACTTCAATCTGGCTTTCGCCCACTTCACGCGACAGAAACGGCATTATCCAAAGTCTGTAATGACCTGTTCCTCGCCAAATCCAAAGGTCATTACTCCATCCTCATTCTCCTCGACCTATCCGCTGCTTTTGACACTGTCAATCACAACTTACTTCTTGACACACTGTCCTCTTTGGGGTTCCAGGGCTCTGTCCTCTCCTGGTTCTCCTCTTATCTCTCCCATCGTACCTTCAGAGTACACTCTCATGGTTCTTCCTCCACCCCTATCCCGCTCTCTGTTGGAGTCCCTCAGGGTTCTGTCCTTGGACCCCTTCTTTTCTCTATCTACACCTCTTCCCTGGGCTCCCTGATCTCGTCTCATGGCTTCCAGTATCATCTCTATGCTGACGACACCCAGCTTTATCTCTCCACACCTGACATCACTGCGGAAACCCAGGCCAAAGTATCGGCCTGCTTATCCGACATTGCCGTCTGGATGTCCAACCGCCACCTGAAACTGAACATGGCCAAGACCGAACTTCTTGTCTTCCCACCCAAACCCACTTCCCCTCTACCTCCACTCTCTATTTCGGTTGATAACATCCTCATCGTCCCCGTCTCATCTGCCCGCAACCTCGGTGTCATCTTCGACTCTTCCCTCTCCTTCTCTGCGAATATCCAGCAGATAGCCAAGACCTGTCGCTTCTTCCTCTATAACATTAGCAAATCCGCCCTTTCCTCTCTGAGCACACCACCCGAACTCTCATCCACTCTCTCATGACCTCTCGCCTTGACTACTGCAACCTACTCCTCACCGGTCTCCCACTTAGCCACCTAGCCCCCCTTCAGTCCGTTCAGAACTCTGCTGCACGTCTTATCTTCCGCCTGAACCGATACACTCATATCACCCCTCTCCTCAAGTCACTTCATTGGCTTCCGATCAGGTACCGCATTCAATTCAAGCTTCTACTACTAACCTACAAATGTACTCGATCTGCAGCCCCTCCTTACCTCTCAACCCTCATCTCCCCTTACGTTCCTACCCGTAACCTCCGCTCTCAAGACAAATCCCTCCTTTCTACCATTCTCCACCACCGCCAACTCCAGGCTCCGCCCTTTCTGCCTCGCTTCACCCCACGCGTGGAACAAACTCCCGAGCCCATACGCCAGGCCCCTTCCCTGCCCATCTTCAAATCTCTGCTTAAAGCCCACCTCTTCAACGTCGCCTTCGGCACCTAACCTCTACACCTCTACCCAGGAAATCTAGACTGCCCAACTTGACATTTCGTTCTTTAGATTGTAAGCTCCTTTGAGCAGGGACCGTCCTTCTTTGTTTATTTTGTACAGCGCTGCATAACCCTAGTAGCGCTCTAGAAATGTTAAGTAGTAGTAGTAAACAATGGAAATGTTACACAACAGAGCAGTAGCCGTTAAATTAACTGGGACTCTTTTTTTTTTTGTTGTTTTTTGAGTGGACATCCATAAAGGATGTCCTTGACATGCGCAGAGCATCCAGCATAACACTTGGCTGCTCTGCGCATGCTCGACTGGCCGACTGGCTTCCGAGGGAATAGAGAATGCAAGTAAGCTACAACGAGTAGCTCATTTGCATTCCCTTTCCTTGATGCATGGCCATTCCCTACCGATTCGCTATGGAATCGGTAAGGGAAGTGCTCTTCCAAGGACCTTAGTGCATCTGCCCCCAAGTCTGAAAATGCCCAGTGTAGCTTACAAGGTAAACTTAAGTTCTGGTTTTTTTTGCTTTTACCACACAGCTGTATACAAATTGCTCTTCTTCCAGAGGAATGAGTCACCACGTGACATGTAACCAAGAGCCAGATGCATTAACTCCACGGAAAGAGCCTTTCCCTTACCGATCCCTGTTAGCTCATTTGCAAGCGATTTCCTTCCTAAGGAGGGGAAGCCAGTTGGCCAGCTGAGCATGTGCAGAGCAGCCAATCGTTATGCTGGCTGCTCTGCGCATGCCAAATACGGCTTCATACACGTCCTTCACTCAAAAAAAAAAAAAAAAGGACATCCCTGACGAGCACTTGGACGTTTTTCCCTTCAGATTTGGTGATGGTCATCCTTCTCTTGGACGTGTTTTTCTTACGTGCCCAAAATGACCATGCCGGAGAGAATCTGGGATCGGGACATGCGAGGACGTCGAAATAAAAACTATTTGGATGTCCCTTTCAATTAAGACCCTCCAGGTCTCTCTCAGCCAATCACAGCGTGCTTAGCTCAGTAGTGGAGGAGTGGCCTAGTGGTTAGGGTGGTGGACTTTGGTCCTGGGGAACTGAGTTCCACTTCAGGCACAGGCAAGTCACTTAACCCTCCATTGCCCCATGTAAGCCGCATTGAGCCTGCCATGAGTGGGAAAGCGCGGGGTACAAATGTAACAAAAACAAAACATTCACATTATAATTAGCTCATTTGCATTCGGTTTTCGTTAGCTACTACCCTGACAGGAAAATGGCTCGGAGAACCCTTTTGTGCATGTCCCGGTTTACTACTTGTGTGCTAAACTGGCTAGAACCAGTTTAAAAACCATGTTGCTGGCTCGTTAAGTTTAGTGCATCTGGCCCTAAGTCACAGATTTAAAACACTTGGCACAGGTTAAAACACAGTTCCAATGAAAGCACCTTTAAGACAATTCTAGCATAAAAACATGAAATCACTAGCACACAAGTTTAAAACACAGTTCGATAAAAGCCCTTTAAGACAATACCAGCATAAAAATATGAAATCACAGTGCAAGAACAATTTTAAGTTATACACAATAGGATGAAGACAGATTAGAAACTTGTAGAAGTCAGACCCTCTGCAAGTGAAAAGGACAGGTTTCTTTTTTTTTTCTCTAATAGGATAGAATAAAAAGGGGGTTAAATAGAACAAAGGAGTCAATAGTTTAGTTTATCAAGAAGATATTAAGAGCAGGACACAGGTAACCTCAGTTTACAATCACACCAAGTCTGAAAATGCCTAGCATAGTTCACAGCTCACAAGTGGAATGCCCTCCAGTGGGAGGTGGTGGAGAGGAAAACGGTAAAGGAATTCAAACGCGCGTGTAATAAACACAAAGGAATCCTATTTAGAAGGAATGGATCCACGGAAACATTGCGGAGATTGGGTGGCGACGCCAATAATTGGGAAGCAAAACCAGTGCTGAGCAGACTTCTATGGTCTACGCTCTGATCGTGACTGAATAGATAGGGATCAACTTGAGTAAATTTTAAGGGGCTTCGACTTTAGCTTCAGAACTTTTACTACAAGAAAAGTGCTGGGCAAACTTCTATGGACTGTGCCCTGAGAATGGCAAGGACAAATCAAACTCAGGTATACATAGGGAGGAATACCGGAGGAAACAAAGAAGCCAAGAGAGAGATACGCCTGGCGAAAGCGCAACTGGAAGAACAAATGGCTAGAAATGTAAGGAGGGGTGACAAAACTTTCTTCAGGTATATTAGTGAAAGGAGGAAGACTAAAAAGAAAATTGTGAGACTGAAAGATGCTGAGAACCACTATATAGATAATGATGAAGAAAAAGCAAATTTGCTAAATAGATACTTTTGTTCTGTTTTCACAGAAGAAAATCCTGGAGCAGGACTGCAATGGACTGGCAAAAATACATGTGAGAATGGAGTGGATACAGCACCGTTCATGGAAGAGAGTGTGTATGAACAACTTAAAAATCTAAAGGTGGACAAAGCAGTGGGACCGGATGGGATCCACCCCAGGATATTGAGGGAGCTCAGAGAGGTTCTGGCGGGTCCTCTTAAAGATTTGTTTAATAAATCCTTGCAGACGGGAGAGGTTCCGTGGGATTGGAGAACGGCGGAGGTGGTCCCTCTTCACAAAAGTGGTGATAGGGAAGAAGCTGCAAACTACAGGCCGGTAAGCCTCACTTCAAACTATTGGAAAAGTAATGGAAGCGATGCTGAAGGAAAGGATAGTGAATTTCTTGGAAGCAAATAAGTTGCAAGATCCACGACAACATGGTTTTACCAAAGGGAAATCGTGCCAAATGAATCTCATTGAATTCTTTGATTGGGTGACTGGAGAATTAAATCAAGGACGTGCTATGGACGTAATCTACTTAGATTTCAGAAAAGCTTTTGACATGGTTCCCCACAGGAGGCTCTTGAATAAACTAGACGGGCTGAAGATAGGACCCGAAGTGGTGAACTGGATTAGGAACTGGTTGACGGGCAGACGCCAGAGGGTGGTGGTAAATGGAGTTCGCTCGGAGGAGAGAAAGGTGAGTAGTGGAGTGCCTCAGGGATCGGTGCTGGGGCCGATTCTATTCTATTCTAGCCGTAGCTAGAAGATTGCTAGGCTGTATAGGGAGAGGTGTGACCAGCAGAAGAAGGGAGGTTTTAATGCCCCTGTATAAGATGTTGGTGAGGCCCCACCTGGAGTACTGTGTTCAGTTTTGGAGGCCGTACCTTGCGAAGGATGTCAAAAAAATGGAAGCGGTGCAAAGAAAAGCTACGAGGATGGTATGGGATTTGCGTTCCAAAACGTATGAAGAGAGACTTGCTGACCTGAACATGTATACCCTGGAGGAAAGGAGGAACAGGGGTGATATGATACAGACGTTCAAATATTTGAAAGGTATTAATCCGCAAACAAATCTTTTCCGGAGATGGGAAGGCGGTAGAACGAGAGGACATGAAATGAGATTGAAGGGGTCAGACTCAGAAAAGATGTCAGGAAGTATTTTTTCACGGACAGGGTGGTGGATGCTTGGAATGCCCTCCCGCGGGAGGTGGTGGCGATGAAAACAGTAACGGAATTCAAACATGCGTGGGATGTGCATAAAGGAATCCTGTGCAGAAGGAATGGATCCTCAGAAGCTTAGCTACAATTGGGTGGCAGAGCAGGTGGGGGGAAGAGGGGTTGGTGGTTGGGAGGCGAGGATAGGGGAGGGCAGACTTTTATACGGTCTGTGCCAGAGCCGGTGACGGAAGGCGGGACAGGTGGTTGGGAGGCAGGAAAAAACTGCTGGGCAGACTTATACGGTCTGTGCCCTGAGAAAGACAGGTACAAATCAAGGTAAGGTATACACATGAGTTTATCTTGGGCAGACTGGATGGACCGTGCAGGTCTTTTTCTGCCGTCATCTACTATGTTACTATGTAATATATTTGTGAGTGATATTGCCGAAGGGTTAGAAGGTAAAGTTTGCCTTTTTGCGGATGACACCAAGATTTGCAACAGAGTGGACACTCCGGAGAGAGTGGAAAGTATGAAAAAAATCTGCGGAAGCTAGAAGAATGGTCTAACGTTTGGCAATTAAAATTCAATGCAAAGTGATGCACTTAGGGAGTAGAAATCCACGGGAGACGTATGTGTTAGGCGGTGAGAGTCTGATACGTACGGACGGGGAGGGGGATCTTGGGGTGACAGTATCTGAGGACGTAAAGGCGACGAAACACAGTGTGACAAGGCGGTGGCCATAGCTAGAAGATTGCTCGGCTGTATAGAGAGAGGTGTGACCAGCAGAAGAAAAGAGGTTTTAATACCCCTGTATAAGACGTTGGTGAGGCCCCACCTGGAGTAGTGTGTTCAGTTTTGGAGGCCGTATCTTGTGAAGGATGATAAAAAAATGGAAGCGGTACAAAGAAAAGCTACAAGAATGGTATGGGATTTGCGTTACAAGACGTATGAGGAGAGACTTGTTGACCTGAACATGTATACCCTGGAGGAAAGGAGAAACAGGGGTGATAGGATACAGACATTCAAATATTTGAAAGGTATAAATTCGCAAACGAACCTTTTCAGGAGATGGGAAGGCGGTAGAACGAGAGGACATGAAATGAGATTGAAGGGGGGCAGACTCAAGAAAAATGTCAGGAAGTATTTTTTCACAGAGAGAGTGGTGGATGCTTGGAATGCCCTCCCGCGGGAGGTGGTGGAGACGAAAATGGTAACGGAATTCAAACATGCGTGGGATAAACATAAAGGAATCCTGCTCAGAAGGAAGGAATCCCCAGAAGCTTAGCCGGTGGTGGGAGGCAGGGCTGGTGGTTGTGAGTTGGGGATAGTGCTGGGCAGACTTATACGGTCTGTGCCAGAGCCGGTGGTGGGAGGCGGGGCTGGTGTTTGGGAGGCGGGGATAGTGCTGGGCAGACTTATATGGTCTGTGCCCTGAAAAAGACAGGTACAAATCAAGGTAAGGTATACACAAAAAATGGCACATGTAAGTTTATCTTGTTGGGCAGACTGGGTGGACCGTGCAGGTCTTTTTCTGCCGTCATGTACTATGTATGTTACTATGTATATAAAGTATTGCATACCATGTAAAATGAGTTTATCTTGTTGAGCAGACTGAAAGGTCTTTATCTGCCGTCATTTACTATGTTACTATGGTAAAATTATGTATCATACCTGATAATTTTCTTTCCATTAATCATAGCAGATCAATCCATAGACTCCATCTACCAGCAGGTGGAGATAGAGAGCAATCTTTTGCCTCCCTATATGTGGTCATGTGCTACCGGAAACTCCTCAGTATGTCGATATCAAAGCTCCATCCGCAGGACTCAGCACTTAGAGAATTACACCCACAAAGGGACACTCTGCCCAGCACACCATCGCCGAAATGGGGGAGGGGAACCCACGCCTGCCAACGCGGGGGGGGGGGGGGGGGGGGGGACTGGCTTATCCTGCTACCGCAACCACGGGAGGAGCTGGCTTACCCTAACACCGCCGAAGCGGGAGGGATACAAAGCTACCCTACTGCTGCACGAAGCGGGAGGGAGCAGCAGCTCACTGAAACACAAAATCACCTCAACTCAAGGAAAATCCAATTGACGAACTTGAACACGAAGTCCTCCTGAACAGAACGCCTTGTAGCGCTATAGAAATGCTAAATAGTAGTAGTAGTAGAAACTGAAGATTAAACTTGAACCTGAAATATAACCAGAACACAAACAATACAGATATCTGGGACGGGCTATGGATTGATCTGCTATGATTAATGGAAAGAAAATAGTCTCCTTGACCCAATGTGCCACAGTAGGCTTAGATGCCTGCAGACCCTTACGAGGGCCTGCAAACAGCACGAACAGGTGATCCGACTTCCGGAAATCATTGGTCACTTCCAAGTATCTGATGATGACTCGTCTAACATCCAGACATTTGAGAGCAGGGTACTCCTCTGGGTAATCCTCCTTATGAAAGGAGGGTAGACAAAGCTGCTGATTCACATGGAAGCGAGAAACAATCTTGGGCAGGAAGGAAGGCATTGGGCGAATCGACACTCCTGCCTCAGTGAACCACAGGAATGGCTCTCGACACGAGACTGCCTGGAGCTCGGAAACTCTTCTGGCTGAAGTGATAGCCACAAAAAAAGACAGCTTTCAACGTTAGGTCCTTCAGCGATGCCCTCGACAAGGGCTCAAAGGGAAGCTTCTGCAAGGCCCGTAGCACCAGATTGAGATGCCACGTAGGCACTATCGAGTGCAGAGGAGGGCGCAGGTGATTAACTCCTTTGAGAAAGCGCGCTACATCTGGCTGTGAAGCCAGGGAAGCACCCTTCAAACCGCTCCTGAAGCAAGCGAGAGCCGCCACCTGGACTTTCAGCGAACTGAGCTACAGGCCTTTCTCCAGACCCTCTTGCAGGAACACCAACACTGAAGATATTGGAGCAGTGAAGGGCGATAGAGAGCCTGCCTCGCACCACGATGCAAAGGTACGCCAAACCCTGGCGTAAGTATTGGAAGTAGAGTGCTTCCTCACTCTCAGCATAGTGGCGATGACCTTGTCTGAGAAGCCCTTCTTCCTCGCCGCTTCCGCTCAAGAGCCAGGCCGTAAGACCAAAGGGGGAGGGATCCTCCATCACCACGGGACCCTGATGCAAGAGGCCTCGCTCCGCTGGCAGCCTCAGAGGGCCGTCCACTGACAGCCTGATTAAGTCCGCATACCAGGGACGTCTGAGCCAATCCGGACCCACCAGGATCACCTGGCCTGGATGCTTTGCCACCCGGCCTAGAACTCTGCCCGTCATGGGCAAGGGCGGGAACACGTAGAGAAGCTCCTGTGCCGGCCACTGCTGGAGAAGATCATCGACTCCCAGAGATCGAGGGTCCCATCCTCTGCTGAAAAAACACGGTGCTTGGCAATTGGCCGAGGACGCCATCAGATCCAGGCTCGGCTGGCCCCAGTGCTTCATGATGTCCAAGAACGCCCGAGCAGACAGCTGCCACTCTCCGGGATCCAAAGTATGGCGACTGAGAAAGTCCGCCTTGACATTCATGACTCCCGCAATGTGGGCCGCCGACAGCTGTTCCAGATTCGCTTCCGCCCACAGGCATAGCTTCATGGCTTCCTTGGCTAGAGGGACGCTCCTGGTACCTCCCTGGTGATTGACATAGGCCACAGCTGTGGCATTGTCTGACAGGACCCGTACTGGCCTCAGCACCAGGACCGGGAGAAACTCTAGAAGTGCCAACCGAATGGCTCAGAGTTCCAGGAGGTTGATAGACCACTTCGCCTCTGCAGGAGACCAGAGTCCCTGCACTGTCCTTCCCAGGCAGTGGGCTCCCCAGCCTGTCAAACAGACGTCCGTTGTGACGAAAACCCACTCCGGGGTCGTGAGAGGCATTCCTGCGGACAGCTTGTCTGGCCTCAGCCACCAACTCAGCGCCTTGCGCACCGCTGGATCCAAGGGAAGGCGCACAGCGTAATCCTCCAAAACTGGAGTCCACCACCGCAGAAGAGAGTGCTGTAGTGGTCTCATATGGGCCCTGGCCCAGGGCACTACCTCCATCGTGGCCATCATGGAGCCCAACAACTGCACATAGTCCCAAGCCCGAAGAGTAGAGGATGCTAGGAACTGGTCCACCTGGGCCCGAAGCTTAACACTCCGGTTGTCTGGCAGGAACTCTCTGCCTACTTGGGTGTCGAATCGAACTCCCACATACTCCAGGGACTGAGTCGGGTGCAGCTGACTTCTCTCCCAGTTGACGATCCATCCCAGGGAGCTCAGAAGAGCAATAACCCTGTTCGTAGCTCTCCCACACTCTGCATAAGAGGGGGCTCGGATCAGCCAGTCGTCCAGACAGGAATGGACTTGCACTCCTTCCTTGCGCAGGAAAGCTGCGATGACCATTACTTTGGAAAAGGTCCGCAGAGCAGTAGCCAACCCGAACGGGAGGGCGCTGAACTGGAAGTGTCGGCCCAGGACTGCAAAGAGCAGGAAGCGCTGATGAGGTGGCCAGATGGGAATATGTAAGTAAGCTTCCTTGATGTCCAAGGATGCCAGGAATTCTCCTTTTTTCACCGCAGCTATTACGGAGCGGAGAGTCTCCATCCGGAAGTGCCGTATCTTCAAGGCCCGATTGACTCCCTTGAGGTCGAGAATAGGCCGAACAGAACCTCCCTTCTTTGGCACCACAAAGTAAATGGAGTAACGTCCCTTGCCAAGTTGATCTACTGGCACTGGGACCACCGTGCCCAGGCGGATCAGGTTGTCCAAAGTCTGCTGCACTGCCGCTGCTTTGACTGGAGACTTGCAGGGAGAGTTCACAAACCCATCTCTCAAGGGCCGGCAGAACTCCAACTTGTAGCCATCTCTGATGACTTCCAGAACCCAAGCGTCTGAAGTTACCCTGGTCCACTCTCCCAGAAACAAGGATAGGCGTCATCCTATCAGCTCTGGGCCATAGACCAGGGCCCCGTCATTGGGTACAAGACCCTGGGGGAGGGCCGGAGGACGAACCTCCGGGACGGCGGTCCCTGCGAAAGGAATGCTGCTTGGGGGAGAAGTTCCGCTTGAAGGAAGAGGAGGTCGACTTGCTCGGGCGATACCGACGGGCTTCCTGAAATCGGCCCTTGGAGGAACCAGGGCGAGCACTGCCGGCCCGTGCCCTGACCTCCGGCAACCTCTTGCCCTTAGACGTGCCGAGCTCCGTCACGATCTTGTCCAGCTCGTCCCCAAAGAGCAGCTTACCTTTAAAAGGGAACTTGGCGGACTACAGCCTTGGGAGGGAAGATCGCTATGCGCACATACAGACTTTACACTATATGCAAGGACCTGCCTATCTAGCATGTATGAAGAGGGAGGCTCACCCTTTGGAGGTACTGTGTGTTGACTCTCAGACCACCCGAGGAATGATATCCTCCCTGTACACGCACTTAGCAGCTCGACATAAACCCTCTCTTACACATAGGAGGCGGTGGGAGCAGGAGCTGAATTTTGAATTGCCAGAGAAAGGATGGGAGCACTTGGAGAGAGGTATATTGAAGTCAGTGCGATCGGTAGCCTTGCAGGAGAATATATTAAAAGTCTTCTACAGGTGGTATCTCATGCCTGTAAGGTTGAACCATATGCGCCCATCAGTGACAAGGTCATGTTGGAGACAGTGTGGGGGTGAGGGAACTATGGGACACATATGGTGGACCTGTCATAAGGCCCAGGCGTATTGGAGGGGAGTTCAATCCAGACTCCAAAAATGGGTCGGAAGATCTGTGCAGTGGCATCCTTTGATTTATGTACTGGGGAGGAGGCCTGAGGGACTACAGATGAATCAATGGTTGCTGGTGCGGGGAGCCCTGCAGGCTGCCCGGATCAACCTGGCAAGGCACTGGAAGGCCTCAGGGGCCCCTCCACTGACAGCATGGATCACGAAGGTGAAATATATCTGTGAGATGGAGAGACTGACGGCTGTGAAAAGAAAAATGTTACCTAAATGGGAGAAGGTGTGGTTGCCATTCTTGAATGCCTGTCCGAAATAGCTGAAGATTGGTCTGAGAGGGGAGGGAGAGTGGGAGGGGTCGGAGGGAGGGTGGTTGAGGGAGGGAGTAGGGGAGGTAGGGAAGAGGGTGGGAGGGGGGAGAAGGTATTACAAAACTGGATTAAAAATATGAAGTACACAAGGCGATTGTGGTGGGGCCGAAGACATCATATGATACTCCATGTACATTAATTAATGTTGTGTGGGGTTCACTTGGAATATGCTGTAGTGAGCCGAGTTATATATGTTCTGTCATATTCTTTTTGCTCAATAAAGACTTCCAAAAATTAAAAAAAAAAAGGCAACTTGGCTAGGTGAGATTTTGAGGCATGGTTAGTCGACCAGTGCTTAAGTCGGAGCCACCGCCGGGCAGAGACTGTCTGAGCCATACCTTTAGCTGATGCTCTCAAGACATCATACAGCAAGTCTGCCAAGTAGGCCAAGCCCAACTCCAGGGCTGGCTAGTCCGCCCTCAAGGAAGAATCCGAGGGGGAAGCCCGCTGCAAAACCATCAGGCACGCCCTGCCACATAGGAGCCGCAAACCAAGGTTTGCAAACTCAGGGCGGCCGCCTCAAAGGCCAACTTTAAGGCCTCCTCCAATCTCCTGTCCTGAGCGTCCTTCAGGGCAGTGCCACCTTCCACCGGCAGAGCTGTTTTCTTAGTCACCGCAGTGATTAAGGAGTCCACTGTAGGCCAGAGAAAGGCTTCCCGTTCCCTCTAAGGCAGAGGATACAGACGGGACATAGCCCTGGCTACTTTAAGGCTCGCTTCAGGGGAATCCCATTGAGCCGAAATTAAAGTCTGCATGGCTTCATGAACGTGGAAGGTTCTAGGTGGGCGCTTAGTTCCCAGCATATTGGCTGAGCCAGCTGAGGCTGAGAGAGGGCCTTCCTCCGGAGAGGAAATTTTCAAAATGCTCATGGCCTGCACTAACAGGTTGGGCAAATCCTCTGAGCGAAAAAGCCGCGCTGCAGAGGGGTCATCCGCTCCATCCGAGCGAGGATCAGTCTCCTCCAAAGAATCCCCTAAGGACCTTTGGGAGAACGCAGATACGCTGCCCTCATCCACATCAGAGGAAACAGAGTCCCCTAGGGCCTGGAGTTCCTCCCGAGGGCGTTTGATCATAGAAGCCTCATCACCCTTATCAGACAGGGGAGCAGGGGCAGCGCTTTGCATAAGAAAAGCTTGATGCAGCAGCAAAATGAACTCAGGGGAGAAACCCCCCAGTCTGTGCACTTCTGCAGCCTGGGCCACGGCCCTAGAGGCACTCTCAACCTGCGCTCCCAAGAGCATGGGAGAGGCGCGCTGCGCATCCAAAATGGCGTCTGTTGCGACACTCCGCGAAGGAGACACGCGGGAAGAATGGCATTTTAATTTCGCCGACTTTTTACCGTCGCCCGAGTCAAGGGCGATCATACTATTAGCGTCTCCCACCTCGAGGGCGGCCCAAGAAGAAGCCGTCCGAGCAGCGTGGCCGGCCACAACCGGGAGGGTGGCCAGCGGGGGACGGGCGCCTAAGGTGGGAAAAACCGCCGCACCGGAGGAAAACCGGGGAACTCTCCCGACTCCGAAAAGGCGCCCAAAAAAGGCGACTCTGCCTTCGAACCCCCCGCTAGACGCGCGGATGCGGTCCAGGGAGCGTCTTTTTGTGCCCTTGCCATCCGACACCATTGGCCACGTGGAGACTGTTCGGGGAACCCCCTGCCGACTATAAAAGGTAAAATTACCTGCTTCTCGCTCCGAGCTGCAACAAATTGGTGTCCCAGTGAGCAGCTGCAAGGAAAGCTGTTGTAGATTCAAAGCACTTTCATTTGGATTTTTTTTTTTTAAACGGAGCAAGCAGGAGGGGGGAGAAAAGGAGGAACTTGGCACCACCAGGTTTGCACTTGCTCAACCCCAGGTACTCAACAAAACCTAAACAATTAGGCTTGGAGACCTAGCCAGAGCTGCTGCTGTGTGACCACACATCTGCTGAGATAGAGAACATACTGAGGAGTTTCTGGTAGCACATGACCACATATAGGGAGGCAAAAGATTGCTCTCTATCTCCACCTGCTGGTAGATGGACACAACCCACCAGTCTATGGATTGATCTGCTTGATGAAATGGAAATTTAGATGCCCAGTCTCCCAGTCTTGTAAGGTCTGACTGGATGGTCTTTATCTGCAGTCATTTATTATGTTACTATATTTAGATGCCCAGTCTTCAAGTCTTGTAAGGTCCTCTTGTAATTTTTCACAATCCTCTTGCGATTTAACAACTTTGAATAACTTTGTGTCGTCAGCAAATTTAATTATCTCACTAGTTACTCCCATCTCTAGATCATTTATAAATATGTTAAAAAGCAGCGGTCACAGCACAGACAACCGGGGAACCCCACTATCTACCCTTCTCCATTGAGAATACTGACTATTTAACCCTACACTCTATGTTGTCTATCTTTTAACCAGTTTTTAATCCAAAATAGGACACTACTTCCTATTCCATGACTCTCCAATTAAAATCGGCGTTACACTGGCCACCCTCCAATCTTCTGGTACCATGCTTGATTTTAAAGATAAATTACACATTACTAATAATAGTTCCGCAAGTTCATTTTTCAATTCTATCAGTACTCTGGGATGAATACAATCCGGTCCAGGAGATTTGCTACTCTTCAAAATTTGTCAAATTGCGCCATTACATCCTCCAGGTTTATAAGAGATTTCATTCAGTTTCTCTGACTCGTCAGCTTTGAATACCAAAACAAGCTGTTTGGAAACTTGCTCTTAGTTTTAAAAAGACCAACATATATGACAGACAATACCCATTTATCATTTTAAATGTAATTTAAACTCAATATGAGTGGCCACAGTTAGGCAATGTAAAATACCCAGCAAATGAGTAACTCAATCAAAAGTGGATTTGTAGCTATTTTAGCTGCTGTATTTTGCAGCAGCTGGAGTCTTTTTAAGGAAGTCTGAGAAATACCAATGAACAATAAATTGCAATAATCCAGCAGAGACAAAATCAAGGCAAGGACTATCTGCTGTAGATCATCAATGATGAAATATGATCAAACTTGACATAAGAAATGCAGTTTAATAAAAACAGAAAAAAGTAGATAACTTGACTGTCTCCTGTGAAAGCTGAGTTTAACTAAACCCCAAACTTCAGATTAAAGTTTGAATGAGGAACACATTCAACAATGGACAACAGGATCATGATTTTCTACCCACCTAAAGCAGTGAAGTCTATTTTGCATTCAATTTAAGGAAATATTTCATCATCCATTCAGAAATCTTTTGAAAACAAATTCAAAGTGGAACGTATCTGAATCAGACATGGTTACTGGAAAAATAATCTGTAATCGTCTACATATACATGATATAGTAGACCCAAATGTGCTCTACTCAGAGAGGAGACTAACAATCTAAACACATTTTCTAACCTCAATAATGCTTTCCCTCATTGTCTCTGCACCAATTTGACACATTCCTTTTTCCCCAAATGGATTTATTGGAGCAGTACTCACACCTGCTTTGAGGTTTCTTAGATATTTCAGGATTCCCTTCCTTTTTATGGGCTCGTTTATCCCTCATCTTCAATGAAATAATTTAAACTGTGTGTGGGGGAGGGGGCTGGTGGGAAATAACTTTCAAGGCGTTATGGGTGGATGACTGGTTGCTAGTGTTTAGTCTGGTTTTGCAGATCAGCCAGCTTTCTT
This sequence comes from Microcaecilia unicolor, assembly GCF_901765095.1. Taxonomy (NCBI): domain Eukaryota; kingdom Metazoa; phylum Chordata; class Amphibia; order Gymnophiona; family Siphonopidae; genus Microcaecilia; species Microcaecilia unicolor. The sequence goes on along the minus strand of NC_044035.1, from coordinate 360,496,803 downwards.
ATTCCCTTATCTATGATCTACAGCTAGCCTGTGTCTTACATAGTAACATAGTAAATGACAGCAGATAAAGATGTGAACGGTCCATCCAGCCTGCCCAACAAGATAAACTCATTTTACATGGTATGTGATATTTTATATGTATACCAAAGTTTGATTTGTCCTTGCCTTTCTCAGGGCACAGACAGTAGAAGTCTGCCCAGCACTGTTCCTGTACTAAAAGTTCTGAAGGTCTTCTTGGCCTTTTCAGGGACAAGTTAACAGACAGGCTTGCTTGGCCTAAAATAATGGGCCATAAACTTTAACAAGCCTCTGCTTGATTCAAACAGGCTCTGAACATAATACAGAGACACTCTTTCAGTGAAGGACAAATATGAGTGATATTCAGGGAGATTTGAGGTTACAAAGGGCAAATGATGGATAATTGGGAAAAATACCAAAAAAGCAGAATTATGTGAAGGTGACCTTAGAGGTCAAAGTTGAAGAAAACCAGATAGTAAAGAGAAAATATAAGGCATTCAGTGATTGAACAAAATTAAGCTTCAGTAATCTGACAAGCACATCTTGTGGCAGTCAGATTTTGTTAAACTTCCAGGGAAATGCACAGAAAGACCAGAGAGATTTTATTTTCCTTATACTATTGTAAGTCTATATACTGAAAGTTTGCTTATGAATTTCAAATTCTAACCACACAGTTGCAAACTGCTATACATCATACAGCTTATTATTTTTAGAGGTAAGGGACTTCACATTCCCGGCGCAGTTTCACTCCATATGAAAAAGCACCGCTCTGCTGTACTGCTGGATCCCTGTATTTCCAGTGCGGTAACCAGCAGGAATCCTCACTAGTCTTTCTCCCTCTGTTAAACACTAGATCTCCTATTTTTTATATAGGAATTAGCACTTATCTTGTACTGGGTGTATTCTTTGGGCGTTTTTTTGTAGGTTTGCTCTTTACAGTGAGCTCCTGTTTCACTATCGCTTCCTTAGGAGCCGAACCCACGAAATTCAAGCCCTGTAAACATATAGTACTTTTGCTGTGTGAAGCTCTCTACATAGTCATGCACTCACTTACTTTTTAGGTTTTTTGAATTTACTGCCATTACCTCTCTCCGTGTCTGCCACCTTTCTGCTTTCCGCTATTGCCCTGTTCAAAAAATGGCGCCTATCAGCTGATTCTTAAAGCAGTGACTACTTCCGGTTTCAACTATTTTACTGCTTATCTTAGTTTAAAGGGGATTCCTAATCTATCTTTTAATATTCATGTATCTACTGTCCTATCCCTAATCCCAACAATTCACAGAAAACCTTTCCATTCTATCCTACTGTTCATTCCCATCGGGACCAAAGACCTTAGTTTATATATCCACCTTTGTTCTTTTTCGAACCTACAAAAAAACACCCAAAGAATACGCCCAGTACAAGATAGCAGTTTGCAACTGTGTGGTTAGAATTTTCCTTATACTGAAATTTAGACCAATATAAGTAAGAATTAAATTTTCTGTAATACTGGGATAAAAGAAATTTTATTGTAATCATTTATTTACGCTAATAAATTTTAGCATTATTATAAAAGAGAAAAACTAATCTCTGGAGTGTGTTTCTTTTGCCAGAAGGGCTTTCAGTCTCTTCTGAAGTGTTTAGCTCCTCTTTAGAGGCAAGGCGGGGGGGGGGGGGGGGGGGGGGGCTTTACAAATTGGTGCCCCATGTGAGGCCATTGGGAAAGGGCATATTGCCTCAGGCGGTAGACCTTCAATTCTGTGGTGGACATGGAATAGAATGTCCCGACCAGTCCTTAACTGGGTGGTGTCTGTAGCACTGAAGAAAGGTGTGCAGATGACCGTGAATGCAAACAGTCCAGTGTGAGGAAACAGAGACACTGATTGGTGCTGGCCGATGATTCACATCTAAGGTGATTGAGAGAGTGGATTTGTAAGTATCTGTATTTGCCTCCGGAGATGAGTTGAGCCTCCTGTGTGTTGCGAGAAGACCACAGGGTGTGGTGTTGTGCAGTCCACCAGCATAAAAGCGGTGAGAGGTGCCGATGCGTTAAAGGTACATCTGAAAGTGTACGTGTGTATGTTTGAAGCCGGCTGCTGTAATTATTGCTATGATTTCTATTTAGATTTTGATGGGGGGAAGTTAATTTTTAATTCTCAACTAATTTCATTGAGAGCAGGAAATGGACAGTGTATTGAAAATTGTGTGCACTAGTAACATTTGAAATATTATGATTTGTGGAAGAGGGAGCATGATAAGAAGTCAGTGCCTGTAGTTTGTGTATGTACTGTTCTTCCCTTATGGTTCAGGGTATTCCAGTGAAGAATGTAAAATGCAATAAACTGCCAAAGTCTAACTTTTTCTTTTCCTGGTCCAAGGAGGGATCTTTACTGTCCCATTGTTTGCTGAGAGGCTTGGAGAATTTTGAGAGGGCTAAATGCTCAGCACAGTATTCATTACTGTTTGAACTTTGGAACAAAGTAAGAGTCCTGGAGGATTTACTGAATGGAGAGGGAGACCATTTGTCCAGGTTTCTTGACGTTTCACTTAGCAGTGTAAATAGGGATATTTTATTTTAGTTGTAGGCAGTTGCAACTGTGTTAATTGGTAAAGAATTGTTATTGTTTCAGCATTTATAAGTAAGAATAACAGATAACTTTTTTTTTAAGCATGGTTTGGCACAAATGAATGCAGAGGGACACTAAGCTACACTTTACAGCAGGTTTATTTAGCAACATACCTTTGTAAATTGCCTTGTTTTCAGTTAAGTGGCAGAAGCTTCACTAAACTTTTACTATTATAAGAGAACCCTGAGCCCTACTGACAAGCCTTTTTCTTTGAAATAGATATTGCGTTCTGCAGTGAACTTCCTCTGGGACAGCATCCTTGTCCCCGTTCTGATTTTTCTCACTGGAGTCTCATGAGATTATTAGGTTGTCACCGTTACTGATGATTTAATTGCATTTTATGTTTAAATTACACAAATATTTTTTTCTTTTACAGCATGGGGCATATCATTTTGAAGGGGCACTTTTGTTGTCTTATACATTGTCATGTACTTATGCTAATCAGATTATTTGTGATGTTTCTGTATCTCTTTAGGTTTTACTGTGTTTTTGGCAGCAGAGAGTTTACCTCATAAAGACTTCCTGTGTTGGATTTGCCTTGTTTATATTTATTATGTATCTATTTTGTTATAACTGTAAGGGTCATTTTAAAACCCATATTGCAGTATTTTAGGGTAATTCTTTTGCTTAAGGTGACTGCATTAGGCATATATCATCTTTTGTCTTCCCAACTACAGGCCGGTAAGCCTCACTTTGGTTATTGGAAAAGTAATGGAAGCGATGCTGAAGGAAAGGATAGTGAATTTCCTGGAAGCCAATAAGTTACAAGATCTGAGACAACATGGTTTTACCAAAGGTAAATCGTGCCAAACGAATCTCATTGAATTATTTGACTGGGTGACCGGAGAATTGAATCAGGAATGTGCTATAGATGTAATCTACTTAGATTTCAGCAAAGCGTTTGACACGGTTCCCCACAGGAGGCTCTTGAATAAACTTGACAGGCTGAAGATAGGACCCGACGTGGTGAACTGGATTAGGAACTGGTTGATGGACAGACGCCAGAGGGTGGTGGTTAATGGAATTCGCTCGGATGAGGGAAAGGGGAGTAGTGCAGTGTTTCAAGGATTGCTGCTGGGGCCGATTCTGTTCAATATATTTGTGAGTGACATTGCCGAAAGGTTAGAAGGCAAAGTTTGCCTTTTAGCGGATGACACCAAGATTTGTAACAGAGTGAACACCCGGAGGAAGTGGAAAACATGAAAAAAGATCTGCAGAAGCTAGAAGAATGGTCTAAGGTTTTGCAATTAAAATTCAATGCGAAGAAATGCAAAGTTATTCACTTAGGGAGTAGAAATCCACGGGAGACGTATGTGTTAGGCAGTGAGAGTCTGATATGTACAGATGGGGAGAGGAATCTTCGGGTGACAGTATCTGAAGGCGATGAAAGTGTGGCAAGGCGGTGGCCGTAGCCAGAAGATTGCTAGGCTGTATAGACAGAGGTGTGACCGGCAGAAGAAAGGAGGTGTTGATGCCCCTGTACAGGTCGTTGCTGAGGCCCCACCTGGAGTATTGTGTTCAATTTTGGAGGCCGTATCTTGCTAATGATGTAAAAAGAATATAAGCAGTGCAAAGAAAAGCTACGAGAATGGTATGGGATTTGCGTTACAAGACGTATGAGGACAGACTTGCTGACCTGAACATGTATACCCTGGAGGAAAGGAGAAACAGGGGTGATATGATACAGACGTTCAAATATTTGAAAGGTATTAATCCACAAACGAACCTTTTCCGGAGATGGGAAGGCGGTAGAACTAGAGGACATGAAATGAGATTGAAGGGGGGCAGACTCAAGAAAAATGGTAGGAAGTATTTTTTCACGGAGAGAGTGGTGGATATGTGGAATGCCCTCCCGTGGGAGCTGGTGGAGTTGAAAACAGTAACGGAATTAAAAAATGCGTGGGATAAACATAAAGGAATCCTGTTCAGAAGGAATGGATCCTCAGAAGCTTAGCGGAGATTGGGTGGCAGTGCCGGTGGTTGGGAGGCGGGGCTAGTACTGGGCAGACTTCTACGGTCTGTGCCTTGAAAATGGTAGATACAAATCAGGGTCAGGCATACGTATAAAGTAGCATATATGAGTTTATCTTGTTTGGCAGACTGGATGGACCGTACAGGTCTTTTTCTGCCGTCACCTACTATGTTACTATGTAGTTTTCTTCAGATTCAGTCTCCATGGATCTGTCAATATTCGAGACCAATATTATCTCCAAATGACTCCTCAACTGGTTTGGAAAGAGTCAGAAGTAAGGCTGGTCATAGCATGGCTACTGCTAAAAGCAGTTTGTTAATAGTAAAATGTGCTCAGAACCAAGATGATGGTTATTTCTATTTGTATTTTATACTTATCTTTTTTCCAAAAAGGGGATCCAAAGTGTTTGCATCACAGAAAAATGGTAGATCATAAAAGCAATATATCAGCATAATATATAATACACTCAATAAGTCCCTAATACAGACTACCCCAAGCTCCCTTTGTGTTTTAGAATGAAAAGCAAAAGTCAAACAAATGGTTCCAAACACCTAGCCTGACCAAAGATTCAATTAAGACTTAAGAGTTTTGATGAAAGGTATTTCTCTTTTAAAACTGTTATAAAGCCTCAAAATGCAAGAAAATGTAACAAAGAATGGAAGTAAGCAAATGAATTCTTACTGAACACTCACCATTTTGAATCCCAAATAAAAATATTCCCGAGGTTTGTTGGGAAGAAGCAGGAGAATTTTGTAGCTGACTGATAGTGCTTCCTGGGTTATGAAACAAAGCAGCCTGTGAATGTGGAGGAGAGGCACTCCTTTGGATGCCTGCCATGTTGCTTGCAGTGGAATAGATGGCAGTCTGCTCCAGCTCCTGCTGAGCTATACTGTTCTGTAGGACAGACATGGAAGCTGCAGTGATGAAAAGAGTGACCTGCTGATCCTGAGAACTAGGAGAGCCTTGGACCATCTGAATTTGTGGGGAATTGTGGAATATTGTGGACGGCTGCTGTTCAGACTGGGTGGAGCCTGAATTCTGAAGTGACGACACTGAACTTTGATGTTGGAACTGCATTGACTGCGGTTCCTGAGTAATCTGCGTCATGCTGTTTTGTGAGTGAAAAAGTCCTTGGTTCTGAGGTTCCTGAGTTGTCAGTGGATTTTGGCTTCGGTTATAAAGCAAGCTCTGTTGATCCTGAGAAGCCATTGTAGTAATTGCACTTTGATTACCAAACAGAACATTTTGCTGTTCTTGGGATGAAGAATTATTTTGCATGCCTACTAATGAATGCTGTGATGGAAATATTGTTCCTTGTTGGTTCTGGCTAGAAGGAAGGGACTGGAACAAACTCTGTTGAGATGACTGCTCTTGCTCTTGGGAATGCATGGAGTTTTGCATGTGGGGTATTTGTGCTTGCTGTTGGAAAGCAGTTTGCTGTTCGGTGCTAGTAGCTGTTTGAAGTGGGGAAAGAGGATTCTGGTTTGTAAAGAATGACAGCTGCTTTTCTTGAGAGATACTATTATTATGAAGAGAGTTCAATGGGCTTTGGGAGAGAAACATACTTGTGGACTGAGAGTCTGGAGGAAGAGATGAGCTTTGTATCATTCCAATATTGTTCTGAGACTGAAACACAGGAGCTTGCAATTGGTCTGGGGAAGAGGCAGGATTCTGACTGTGAAAAAGAGATCCCTGAGTTTCCTGTGTCATATTCTGAGGCTCGCTAAGGGAGTTCTGAGAATGGAAAAGTGGAGCTTGTGAATGAGCAGACTGTTGCATAAAGTTTCCAGGCTGAAGAGCCATAATTTCCCCAGTTTGCTGGAACAATCTACTCCCTTGCTGCTGAGTTCCATTTGTCTGGACAGCTATCATCCCTTCAGTGGAAGAAAAAAGGTTAATGTGGCCTTGATTTTCTCTATTGTGCTGCATTTGAACCATGGTCTGAAACACATTGTTTTGGATCTGCTCTGATTGTCCTGAAGCCTCATCACCAGGAGCTGATGTCTGATAAATAGTAGAACTTGTGCTGGTTACTTGTTGCTGAGTAGTACTGGTGTTTTCATTCCCAGAAACTGAAGGAGAAGAGAACATGTCACAATGCATCTGTATGTCTTCATTTGAAGACAATGCACTCATAATGTGGGAGGGCTGCTGGTAAACAGAGGCTTGCTGGATGTTTCTAGTTTCTGGAGCAGATACTGGGAACAGATCTGATTGCATTGGCGCTGCTGTTTGATGGATGCTTTGCTGCATTTCTAGCACAACAGTGGCAGAGGTCTCCATTGCTTGCTGCTGTTGATTTGATAATGAACTTTCTGTTTGTGAGAGAATGCTTTCAGTACTCCCAGACCTGGAATGGACTGCATTATCAGATGAAGAATACAGCCCCGATCCTGCACTAGTTTGAATCTGACCAACCTGAAACATTTCTGCATTCATCTGCTCTTGTGTCATGGACTGCTGTACATTTTCACTATTACCTGACACAGAAAACAAGACTGATGACAACTGTTGCTGAGCTTCTAAAACTTGCTGAACCAGGTCTACATTTGAACTGCTGCTATTTGAAGCATTAGTTGTAAAGTTGCCAGCTTGCATTTGATGAATAGTGTTCTGTAACGGACTCAGGTTCTTTGCAGTTGAAAAGATACTGGAAGGTATTTGTTGTAATGTTTGTGCTTGCTCTTGTAAAGGTGACTGTTGTGAGGTCTCAGTCAACTGTGACAAAGTAACTACAGTTCCAGCAGACTGTAAACCCTCAATGGATGACGACTCGTGTGTCTGAAACTGAGCAGCTTGCTGCAGTAAGGCATCACTGTTCTGGAGCTGGTTGGAAGGAGGTACTGCTTGAAAGGTACCAGGCTGTGAAACGTCTTGTGTTTTGATAGAAGTTAGATTTTCTGTATTATACACTTTTGCTTTCATCTGTGTTTGTTTGTCACCATCAGAGGAAAGATGGGGAATAGGATGATGAAAAGATCCACTGGTTGACATGCTTTCACATGCTTGTGGAGTTGATCGAACAACATTTGCAGTCTGAAAAAAAAAAAACAAAAAAAACCCTGAAACTACTGAATGATTCACATCACATTTTTAAGTGTGAGTACTATTTTTGGACTAGCTGTAATCTTTGTAGTTTGTGATATTTATTATTAGACCCACAGAGAGGAATTTCTCTTAGCTTCTAATTATCTTTGTGTGAGCCACTTACTAGTGTGTTCAGTAACGTGAAAAAGTTTTTCCTCCTCTTGATTTCCCCTATTATTGCATGTGTCTCACTGAATGGTTGCTGATCTTAAAACAAAATGTAATATTAGACAAAGGGAACCCAAGTAAACAATACAGTTTTTAGTTTAATTTTTCTTTATTGACGAAGAAAAAAAAAAAAAAAAAAATCAGAATATACATGCTGTCATATGTCAATGTTACAATGTGACAACCCTCTATACCAGCATATCATACACAAAGATAATCAGTCTTCGCCATACATTAAATATTTTATTTTTCTTCTCTCCCCCCACCCCCCGAATCCCCTTAAATAAAACAAAAAAGGTGCAACAAACATCCTGATCAATATGAGTGGTGTAGCAGAAATACTATTCATGTAACAAAACCTTACAAGAATACAGCTACAGTTAATTTCATCCCTCCATCACCTATTCCTATACTCGCCTCTTTCCCCCCGCCTTCCCCAAGCCAACAATACAGTTTTTAAATAATTACTTAATTTACTTAAAGAACAAAGTTATCCAACACCCATAAGAAAAAGTAACTGACCAAATTTAATTGATAATTAGATCCAGCTGATTGAACATAGCCAGGCTTCACTGCTGCCAGCCCTGTTGAATACAAATCTATCAAAATTTACCAAGAGTGTGAAGTAGACACCACAGTTTCTACAAGAATTCTATGCCACAATTCAAGGAAACTCCAGCAGAGATGACAAAACAAGCTGTTGAAATTTATCAGTCTGGAGAGAGTATAAAGCCATTTCTAAACCTCTGGGACTCCACCCAACCAAAGTGAGAGCCATTATCTCCACATAGAAGAGACCTGAACAATGGTGAATCTTCCCGGGAGTGGCTGGCCTGCCAAAATTACTCCAAGAGCACAGCAACAACTCATCCAGAAGTCACAAACCATCCCAGAAGAACATCCAAAGAACTGTAGGCCTCTCTAACCTCAGCTAAGGTCAACATTCATGATTCCACAATAAGAGAGAGATGGACAAGAGAAGGAAAAAGAGGAGGAGGCATAGCAATAATTTATAAATCTCAATTCACAGTCACAACAGCAGAATCTATTCTCCCCCAACTCGAAATAGCCTCAGTCAGAATCAACCACCCCAACCTACATGATCACCTAAACCTAATCTTATTTTACAGACCCCCCGGGCAATTGGCAAGACTCACAAATGCACTTTCTGGATTTCATATCGAATACTTGTGTTTCTACCCAGAACCTTCTCATAGCAGGAGACATCAACCTTCACCTTGAAGATACTAACTCAAGCAATGTACGCAAATGCAAAGACTTCCTCCAACTATGGGAGCTCCACTGGCCAAACACACAACCCACCCATAACAAAGGACATACACTAGACATCATAACCCACAAATTCTCATCAGAACCAAATCTCACACTAATAGACACAAAATGGACAGCCAGGCCATGGTCCGATCACTACAGTGTAAATCTCTCCCTCCATTGGAGAACAAAAAAGACACAACAAAAACAACAAACCTATACTACGAGAGGCAAAATTGACCACTAATATTCTGGCAACACTTCTACATCGACGAATGGACAACACCTACAGACTCACCCCAATTTCTTCAAGAATGGGATAACAGATGCAGAACAATACTAGACAATATAGCGCCACTTCAAACCAGAACCTCACGTAGAAAAAACTCAATACCATGGTTTAACGAAGAACTGAAAGAACTAAAAACACAGGTAAGAAGACTAGAAAGAGCATGGAACAAGAAAAAAGATGAAAACACACTCAAAGACGGGAAACAATTACAAAGAAAATACAAATACACTATCAGACAAACTAAAAGGACATACTACAAAACCAAAATAGGACCAAACTACAAGGATACACACAAACTCTTCTCACTCGTAAACAGTCTCCTAAACACTACTACGGCTACCTCCAACAACATAGATACCCCATCAGCAACCAATCTTGCTAACTACTTCAAGGAAAAAAATCAAAGCTCAGACTCATGATACCTACCAATATAACAAACTACACAAACATACTTGAATGTCTAGACCCAAAACCCGGGGAATACCCAGCAGATCGATCATGGACTAACTTCGACACGCTCTCATCAAATGAAATCTCACATTGGCTCGGAAAATACGCCAAATCGCAATGCAAATTAGACATTTGCCCTAATAGTCTAATAAGAGCTGCACCCAAACAATTCAAAACAGACCTCACAAACCACGTAAATCACAGGCTTCAAAATGGGCTCTTTCCCACGGATAAAGGAAACATCCTACTTACTCTGCTACCGAAAGAAAAGCACAATGGACCTAACCAACTATCGCCCAGTAGCATCTATTCCACTTATAACCAAACTCATGGAAGGCATAGTGACGAAACAACTCACTGAATACCTAAATAAACATTCAATTCTGCACGAATATCAATCTGGACTTTGGTCAAATCATAGCACCGAAACTGTTCTAGTGTCCGCAAGGAACTCACTCAAGCAAGCAATTGCAAAACCCTTAAGAGAGAAACTTTACTGGCTCCCACTTAAGGAACGAATTGCATTTAAGATCTGCACGATTGTACACAAAATCATTCACGCAATCGCCCCAATATACATGCTAAACCTCGTGGACCTACCTCCCAGAAACACCACAAGATCATCCCACAAATTTCTCAACCTGCACTTCCCCAGCTGTAAAGGACTAAAATACAAGCTGATGCATGCCACTACCTTCTCTTACATGAGCACGCAGTTATGGAATGCACTACCTACAGACCTGAAAATAATCAACGAAATAACCATCTTTCACAAAGCCCTGAAGACATACTTCTTCAACAAAGCCTACAACGAGAACTGTTAACCAATAACCCCACTAATCCACCTCACCAACCTACTCAGTTATGAAGACCCACCTTCTATAACTACCCTAATCACTCCCTTCCTCTTCTCTCTTCCCTACTTAATCTCGACACAATACTAACCGTATCTGATACCCTAGAACGACTATGATAATAAAAGTATGTAAGCCACATTGAGCCTGCGAATAGGTGGGAAAATATGGGATACAAATGCAATAAATAAATAAAATAAATAAATAAATAAAATGGGATTCATGGGAAAGTAGCAACACAGAAATCGCTGCTATCAATGCTTATCTGGCAGTTGCAAAAGCACACCTGAATGATTCCCTAGTCTTCTGACAGTATAGGTCCCATTATGTCTGGCATAAAGCAAAGATCATACCAATAGTCAAACATGGTGGTGGTAGTAGTGTGATGGTATGGGGATGGTATGCTGTCTCAGGACTTGGAAAACAACTTGCCACTATTGAAGGAACCATGAATTCTGCACCTTACCTAAAAATTCTTAAGGGCAATGCCTGGTCATCTGTCCATGAGCTGAACCATAATTAAGTCATGCAGCAAGATAATGATTCAACACACAAAAGACATCTACATCTGAATGGCTGAGGAGAAACAAAATTATAGTTTTGACCTGACCCAATAAAGATGATGTGGCAGCACCTGAAATGAGCAGTTCGTGTAAGAAAATCTACAAATATGTCTGAATTAGAGCAGTTCTGAAAAGAAGAGTGGGCTAAGATTCCCCAACAGCAATACGAAATACTGATATCAAATTATAGGAAGGGTTTTGGTTGCAATTATTGCTGCAAAAGGTGGTGTAATCAGTTACATTTGGGGGTGGGGCAGTTATTTTTCTCATGGATAAATTGGTTGTTGGATAACTTTGTTGACTGGATATTGTTGACTAGATATTTGTTGACCGATATTGACTGGATAAATGTTACACCAGGGAGATAAAATCTCTAGATGTAATAAACAACTGCTTCTTGCAGCTGGTCCAGGAACTGACAAGAGGGGGAGCCATTTTGGATCTGGTCCTTGGTGGCGTGCAGGGCATAATGTGAAATGTGGTGGTGTTGGGTCCCCTGGGAAACAATGATCATAACTTGATCAAGTCTGAGCTACTATCTGGGATGAAACCGGGAAGGAAATCTACTGTAGATGCATTTAATTTTCAAAAGGACAACTATAATAAAACTAGTAAAAAAGGCCCGTTTCTGATGCAAATGAAACAGGCGCTAGCAAGGTTTTTATCAGAGTGTGTGTGTGACAGAGAGAGAGTGAGAGTCTCCCCCCTCCCCTCCCCTCTGCTGTCCCTCCCCTCTGCCTTCTCTCCCCTCCCTCCCAGTTTCAGAGAGCAGTGTTTGGTAATTATACAGGATTCCTGCTGTGTTACAGAGAGAGGGAGGCTCCGAGTTTCGGAGAGCATCGTTTGGTAATTATACAGGATTCCTGCTGTGTTTTCCTTCACTGTTTATATTTGTCAGGACTCAGGAGCTGTGTTACAGAGAGAGTGAGGGTGGGGCAGACACTCATGGGGAAACCGGATATCTACACCACTTCACACTTCCGGCTGGAGGCTTCATTTAGAACGTTGGTGGTGCCTTTTATATACAGAGATAAGGAAAATGGTTAAAAAAAAACTAAAAGGATTAGGTTAGGACACTAAATCAGGCATGGATGTTATTCAAAAATACTATCTTGGAAGCCCAGCCCAGATGCATTCCACATATTTGCAAAGATGGAAAGAAGAGAAATCATCAGCCAGAATGATTAAAAGATGAAGCAAAAGAGGCCATTACAGCCAAAAGATTATTCTTCAAAGAATGGAAAAAGGACCCAAATGAAGAAAATAAGAAGCAACATAAGCACTAGCAAGTCAGATGCAAAACATTAATAAAGAAGGCTAAAAGAGAATATGAAGAGAAACTTGCCGCAGAGGCTAAAAAAAAAACTCATAGCAACAACTTTTTCAGGTACATCAGAAGCAGAAAGCCTGCAAGGGAATCCATGGGACCGTTAGATCTCAAAGGAGCAAAAGGGGCGCTCAGGTAGGACAAGGCCATAGCGTAGAAACTGAATGAATTCTTCGCTTCTGTCTTTACAGAAGAAGATGTAAGAGATCTACCTGTACCGGAAATGGATTTCAAGAGTGATGATGCGGAGGAACTGAAAGAAATCTCGGTGAACCTGGAAGATGTACCGAGCCAAACTGACAAATCAGAGTAGTATATCACCTGGACCGAATGGCATACATCCAAGGGTATTCAAAGAACTCAAGCATGGAATTGCTGATCTGCTGTTAGTAATATGTAACTTGTCATTAAAATCATCCGTAGTACCTGAAGATTGGAGGGTGGCCAATGTGACACCAATTTTTTAAAAGGGTTCTAAGAGTGATCTGGGAAACAATAGACCAGTAAGCCTGACGTTGGTGCCAGGCAAAATAGTGGAAACTATTATAAAGAATAAAATTACACAACACGCAGACAACTATGGTTTAAAGGGACAGTCAGCATGGGTTCAGCCAAGGGAAGTCTTGCCTCATCAATCTGCTTCACTTCTTTGAAGACATGAATAAACATGTGGATAAAGGTGAGCCGGTTGATGTAGTGTATCTAAATTTTCAGAAAGCTTTTGATAACGTTCCTCATGAGAGGCTACTGAGAAAATTAAAGAGTCATGGGATAGGAGGCAAGGTTCTGGTGTGGATTAGGAATTGGTTAATGAACAGAAAACAAAGGGTAGGGTTAAATAGTCATTTCTCTCAATCGAGGAGGGTGAACAGTGGAGTGCCGCAGGGATCTGTACTGGGACAGGTACTATTTAACATATTTATAAATGATACGGAAATCAGGACGACGAGTGAGGTGATCAAATTTGCAGATGACACATAACTATTCAAGGCTGTTAAAACACGTGCGGATTGTGAAATATTGCAGGAAGACCTTAGGAAATTGAAAGACTGGGCGTCAAAATGGTAGACAAAATTTAATGTGGACAAATGCAAGGTGATGCACATTGGAAAGAATAATTCGAATCATAGTTACCTGATGCTAGGGTCCACCTTGGGGATCAGCGCTGAAGAAAGAGATTTGGGTGTCGTTGTAGATAATATGCTGAAATCTTCTGCTCAGTGTGCAGCGGTGGCCAAAAATCAAACAGGATGCTAGGAATTATTAGGAAAGGGATGCTGAATAAGACCGAAAATACTATAATGCCTTTGTATCGGTTCATGGTGCATCCGCACCTTGAGTATTACCATTCAGTTCTGGTCACTGTATCTCAAAAAAGATATAATGGAATTAGAAAAGGTTCAAAGAAGAGTGACCAAAATGATAAATGGGATGGAACTCCTCTCATATGAGGAAAGCTCTTCAGCTTGGAAAAGAGACAGATGAAGGGAGATATGATTAAGGTCTACAAAATCTTGAGTGGTGTAGAACGAGTAGAAGTAAATCAATTTTTTACTCGTTCCAAAAGTATAAAGACTAGGGAACACTCGAGGAAGTTACTTTTAAAACAAATAGGAGGAAATATTTTTTCACTTAAACAGTTAAGCTCTGGAACTCTTTGCCGGAGGATATGGTAACAGCAGTTAGCGTACCTGGGTTCAAAAAAAGGTTGGGACAAATCCTTGGAGGAAAAGTCCATAGTCTGCTATTGAGACAGGCATAGGAAGCAACTGATGCCATGGGATTTGTAGTATGGAGTGTTGCCATGATTTGGGTTTTTGCCAGGTACTTGTGACTTGGCTTGGCCACTGTTTGGAAAACAGGATACTGGGCTAGATGGACCATTGGTCTGACCCAGTATGGCTACTCTTGTTTGTTCCTTAAGAGGCTCATTTTCAAAGCACATAGACTTACAAAGTTATATACGTTACTATGTAACTTTGTAAGTCTATGTGCTTTGAAAATGAGCACCTAAATAAACTAAGTAATAATTAAAAAACTGTTTACTGAGGTTCTCTTTGTCTAATACACTATATATTTTTTAAAGATCAGAAACCATTCAGTTCAACACATATGCAATAATAGCGGAAAGCAGGAGGATATGCAGTGTCCCAAGAAGCCTTTATAGATTGCAGGCAAGTGGTGCCAAGCTACTGCAGCAGACCTAAGGAAAGGGGAACTTGTTTCTCCAGTGCTTAATGAATGAGCCCATAGAGTGCTGCGGCAACCTGCAGACAATAAGCCACCAGACATAGTGTTGTGTCTTAATAGCTATGCAGTGAAGGACGAGACATCCCAATGTGTCAGGAAGCTGAACAATTATTCATGAAAGGGTGCGAGAATCAAGTTTATCAAGATCCTTCACCAGTCACGCTGCAACAGTGAAAGGATTTGCAGGATAGCGTTACAAATGGTTGCATTCCTTCGCAATGGCCTTTACTGTAGGTGGGGCCACCAAGAGAGCTAAGTCTTCTGCTGAAGCGTGGACCACTTTGGTATCAATGCACGCTGAGAACCTTCCTCAGGAGCCCGAGCAGTGGCTAAACCTACTGCTGATCCTCAACTCTCCTCTAAGAGGCAAAGGGTGCACAGGGACAGGCACCAATGTTGCAATGCTCCTCACAGCCCTACTTTCTGTTCCTGCCGTCCCGTGATGCGTTTAAATCTTTTTTTTTTTTTAAACCTGAAGTCACAGCGCTGGCGGTGGCATTAGTGAAAGGATCAGGCTTGCCTCCTCCAGCCTTCCCTTAGTTCCCTCTCAGTGTCCCGCCTTCCTCTGACATAGTTTCCTGTTTCCACGAGAGCGGGACACAGAGGGAACGAAGGAAAGGATGGAGGAGGCGACGTCAGGTTAAAAAAAAAAAAAAAAAAAAGATTTAAACGCGTTGCAGGACGGCAGGAACAGAAAATAGGGCTTTGGGGAGCTAAGGGCGGGCAGGTGGTGCTGTGGTTGATACTGGAACTCAATGGGGCATAAAAGGGGGGCAGGTGGAGGCTGAGGTGAGTTACTGGACATGGAGGAGAAGATGGGGGCAAAGGAGAATGGCTGAACATGGAGGGGAGGGGAGAGGAGAATCGCTGGACATGGATGGAAATGGAGGGAGCAGAGTTGCTGGACATGGATGGATGGAGGGAAGGGCAGGAGAAATGCTGGACATGGATGGAGGAGAGGGAAGACAGGAAGGAGATGCATATGGATGGAGGGGAGAGAGGAGAAATGCTGGATGTGAGTGGAGGGCAAGGAAGATAGGATAAAAAAGAAGGTAAGAAAAGACAGAGGAAGGAGATGCACATGGTTGGAGGGGAAGGGAGAGAGAAGAAATACTGGACATGGATGGAGAGGAGGGAAGACAGAGGAAGTAGATGCACATGGATGGAGTGGAGGGGGAAAGGAGAAAATCTGGACACGGATGGAGGGGAGGGAAGATAGAGGTGGAGATGCACATAGATTTAGGGGAGAGAGGAGAAATCCTGGACATGGATGGAGGGAGGGAAGAGAGAGGAAGTGAGATGAACATGGATGGAGGGGAGAAGAGAGGAGAAATGCTAGACATGGATGGAGGGGGAGAGGAAAAATGCTGAACGTGGATGGAAAGAGGAAGGAGATGCATAATGACAAGATGAGGGTAAGGGAAAAGAGGAGAAAAACTGCACATGGATGAATAAAATAGGCAAAAAGCTGGATCCACTCTATACCTCCTCCAGTCAAGTCCGTGGAGGACCCAGGTTTTACTTATGGATATAGGGAAAGAAATGAAGAAAGGAGTAAAGTATAGAAAGCCCTGGAAATGGAGTTAAGGGAACAGAGAGCAGCAGAATCAGAGACTGGGACCAACATGATCAGAAAAACAAAGTCACCAGACAACAAAGATAGAAAAAAATCATTTTATTTTCATTTTAGTGTTTGAAATATGTCCAATTTGAGAATTTATATCTGCTGTCTTATTTTGCACTGGGTATACTAGAGCTGTAACAGCTTATAGAAATTATTTATAATGAAAAAAAAAAATCAAAAGTTATTTTTTTCTCCTATATTGGTATAGTATTTTCAATGATACGGCTTATATACACCATAGGGGCGGAGCCATAGATGGTGACCCCACCCATATTGAGTACCGGTACCTTTTTTCCTACAAAAAAAGCAATGAGAAAAACTGTTCCTTAAACTCCTTTGCTAAGTGAACAGAAGAACTTAAAATAAAGTCCCTGAGGTTACCTATTTAATTCTATGTATACTTTCTACTGGAATATAAATAAATCCAAGTGAAAGAATGACCACCACCCAGTGATAGGCTGAAGAGAATAACTGAAGGGATTGGGATCCTGCAAATTTGGACTTAAATGATTACAGTTCTGGACCTATGTGAAGGGGGAAAAAAAAGTTCCCTAAGAGGCAATAAAACGAGAGTTAAAATTAAGAGCCCTAAGTCACTTTCTGCTCATTACTGAGATATCAAAGCACGGACTTGAATATATTGGAAAATAAGGACTTAACACAAAACCAGTTGCATTTAGATCTAATACTGAACAGGGTTATATGATACAATCTGTCATAACTATTAATCTAATGCTTGTATTCCACAACACCTTTTTTTAGCTCTGTGCGGATTACATTCAAAAAGAATCCATCTCTCAGTCGCATGACACTGCCTTGGGAAAATCAACAATGAAATCATACCGTGTTTCCCCCAAAATAAGACCTAGTAGAGGTCTTGCTGCAATTGGAAAATATAAGGCCTCCCCCGAAAATAAGACCTAGCAAAGCTTTTCTTTTAAAGCAGGGCCGCCGAGAGCCGGACAAGGCCGCCCCCGGGCCCCCCCCCCACCCGAGATCGCCGGCCCCCTCCTCTGTCGCTCCCGGAACTAACCTGAAGTGCCGCTACGTCAGGCGAGGGCGGGACATGGAAGGAAGGAGTGGCCTGCCCTGCTGCTGCTTGCTGCGAGTGCGAAGGTGAAAGGAAGCGTTTAAGAGGTTAGTTCCGGAAGTGACTGAGGGCGGGTGGGGGGGCGCGATCTCGGGTGGGGGACGACCCCGATGTTTCCCGGAAAAATAAGACATCCCCTGAAAATAAGACCTAGCGCGTCTTGGGGAGCAAAAATTAATATAAGACAGTGCCTTATTTTTGGGGAAACACGGTATATTGTGCAGCCAAGCCATGTAATATCTTAAAAATAGTTGTACCAATTTTGAAGCAAATTCTTGCTCGAATCAGCAACCAATGAGCTTTAATCACTAAAGGGGCTGCATTGTCAAATTTCCCCATGAGTAAACCATCCCAATTGCCGTGTTTTGTAGTGCCTGGAGTATTTTCAAAAGAGCTTGTGGACAACCCCCAAACACCACATTGCAATAATCTAATTGATTTAAGATTACAGCCTAAACAACTAATTTAAATTGTGAATAGACAAAGCAGTGTCTAATTTTCCTCAGTCTTCTTAGAGGAAAACATAAAAGATACATGTTTCTCAAATGAAACTGCAGAATCTAAACCACTCTCAAAATGTTTACCTCAGAATCTACTGGAAAACAAGAGCCTTGATAAATAATGTCTGACAAAAAGTTGTTTGTTTAGAGCTGTAAGATTAAAAAACCAACAACAACAACAAAAAAAGTTTTTTTCCAGATTTCATTTCAGCTTATGTGCTGCTACCCATTTTTCTACAATCCTGACATAGAATTCAGCCTTCAGATTAATATAAATCATAGGATCTTCCAGGGGTACCAAGAAAGCAAGAACCATCATCTGTGTAGATTAAAATTTTCACCACATAGGTTTCCATCACTTTGCCTGACATCATTATATTAAATATAATAGGTGAAAGTGGGGAATCCCAAGGAATCCCACATTTTGAAGGCCAAGTTAAGTTCACCGTTCATTTCAACCTAGTATGTTCCATGGGTCAAAAAGCCCTTAAACCAATTTGAAACTGGGCCTGTAATTCCAATATCATTTAATATAGCAATATTTCATGGCTCACAACATCAAATGCTGAAGCTAGATCAAACTGAATCAATAAAACATGAAAGTCTCTACCTAACCAGACTTTCATCTCTGTAACCAAACCACCCAAAACAGTTTCTGTGCTAAAACCTTTTCAAAAACCACATTCTGAAATATATGACATTATAATAATCCAAATAATTTGTAAGCTATTGTGTAACTATAGCTTCCAAAATTTTTGCAAAGGGACAGAGGCCTAGCAGGAGGAGAGAAAGGGACACTACAGCAATGGGCAGACATGCTAGGTAGCTTAATTGCAATAGATGAGATGTAAAAAGGAGCTGTATTTTGTACTCTTACAGAGCAGAGTACAAAAGCTGCAGACTGCTGGTCATTTTTGAAGGAAAGAATGCTGTTATAGCAGTATGATTATTATTACTGTCAAATGTTTTCAGGAATGATAGATGGTAGTAAATATAGTGATAAATGGCAGAAGCTGAACGTCTCCAGAAACAATATAAATGAATGTATTTTAATGTGATGATCAGGAGAAAGACAAATATTCTGGCAGATTTATTTTGTTTGTTGGGATTTATTAACTACCTTTATGAGGTGATTCACCCAAGGAGATATACAGAAGATTTATAAACTTCCAGGTGTACACCAACCCTCTACCATTCCATGCAACACCCTGAAAGAACCAAAACCACAATACAAACAGCACAAGAGACAAAGGCAAACTCAAGAAAATGAGAGAAACACTCCCCACAAATACATACATAGGTGACGTGCATGTTCCTAAACTTGTGGAAATGTCTCTAGCTTACATTACCTTAAAGACAGCTGAAGATCTCTGATCTGCTGTTACTTCCATTGGAGCCATATCTTCATGTTTTATCATACCAGTAGGTAGAAGTGGTGTTACCAAGGCACTGGGAACAATCTTCACAGAATCTAGGTTATAGCCAGTAGCTTTTATTGCTGCAGGTGAAGAGACAAATGGAAAAAAAAACGTCACTGGATAGTTAATAAAACTTTAGTTTTGTGGCAGCAACACTACAAGCCAGTGCTCAAGCACCAAATCTCGAAAAAGAGGAGGGATATACTAAAGTGTTCAACAAGTATGCTCTTAGTTCTAGGAAATTATGCTTCAAGAAGAGAAACCTTCTTTGATCACAATTATCAGTGAAGCAGGTTCTACTAGATAAATAAGTGGTCTTGACCAATCTCTGATACAAAGAAACTAGGTTGACAAGGTCAGGATGAATATTGGAATTATGGAGGCCCTGTCCTGCTGTATATTTTGCAAGGTTCTGGATATTAGAAGTCCCTGATCAAGTTGGTTCACATCTTCCATTTACACTCCAGCCCATCCATATCTATTCAGTCATGATCAGGGCGTAGACCATAGAAGTCTGCCCAGCACTGTTCTTGTACTAAAAGTTCTGAAGATTCTGGAATCCTAAAGAGTTACAAGATTGCGGAATCCCAATTAGTAGCAACATTCCATGTAGAACCCCAAAGAGTAACATGGTAACATAGTAAATGACGGCAGATAAAGACCTGAACGGTCCATCCAGTCTGCCCAACAAAATAAACTCATTTTACATGGTATGTGATACTTTATACCCGAGTTTGATTTGTCCTTGTCATTCTCAGGGCACAGACCGTAGAAGTCTGCCCAGCACTGTTCTTGTGCTAAAAGTTCTGAAGATTCTGGAATCCCAATTAGTAGCAACATTCCATGTAGAACCCCAAAGAGTAACATAGTAACACAGTAAATGACGGCAGATAAAGACCTGTATGGTCCATCCAGTCTGCCCAACAAGATACTTTTTATGTATACCCGAGTTCTGAACTCCCACCAGCAGATGGAGACTGACAAACACTAACCTCAAGGTAAACCTGCAAGTGTCCTGTGCAGCCCACTGCCAGACAGTATTTCAATATTCAAGCTAAATGCCTAAAAAACACCCTAAGCCGTCCTTCAAATCCCTGAGGATTATTGAGAACATGGTCACTCATCTTTTTCTTCTGTTTCCTTCATTTTTATTATTTATTTATTTATTTCTGAAATTTGTAAATTTTATTGAGAGCAAAATATCACAACTGCGTTATATCTTATCATAACATTACATATCACTTAATAGCGTAACAATGCTCATCTACATTTTAAACAATTTTCCCCCCATCCCTCTACCCCCCTCCTCCCTCCCCCCTTTAACCCTCAGGATGTCAAGCCGTTTTCTTCGTTCCCTTTGTCTACCCGGATTTCCTGCACCCGTACCCATTCTTTTGCTTCAGTATTATATCTCCCTATCCTTTTATCTGTTAATTTGTCTAGTTCTATGATGTCCCTCAACTTAACCTTCCAGTCATTAATTGTGGGCCCCTGATTGCTTTTCCAATGACGCGCTATAACCGTTTTTGCTGCTGCTAGTCCCATTCGTTTCACTCTTTGTTGCCATTTTTGCCCTCTGTGGTTTCCCCAACCAAGCAAACACCATTTAGATTCATATGGGAAGGGAATTTCCAAAACTGTTGATAGTTCTTTCACTATCCCTCTCCAATATTCTTGTATCATATTACACTTCCACCATATATGATAAAATGTACCCTTGCCTTGCCCACACCGCCAACAGTCCACCAAGGCCCCAGGGTACATTTTATTGACTTTGTCTGGTGTATAATACCATCTGCTCAGAATTTTATAAGCATTTTCTTTGATCAAAACACAAATTGATGTTTTCTTAACTTCATTACATATCCTCCTCCATTCGGCCTCGCTTAAAGTCTGTGCCATATCTTGTTCCCATGCTTCCATAAATGTATGTTTTCGAAAATCTTGGCCCCGAAGGTGCCCATATATTTTAGAAATTCCCTTGCCTGTCCATTTCTCTGATACAATGAAGTGCTTAACCTGCAGATAAGCATATTTATCTGTCTCCTGCAGGTCATATTTCTCTTGAAGCTCCCCAAATGTCTTTATATTGAGACAGCCATGGGCAGAGAAATCATATTAATTATTAATTTGGTGTTTAAAAGTTTGGTTCAGTCCTGCAAGTAGTGGAGGAAGGCCATCTGTTTTTAATTATTCAGATGTCTAGCTTTTGGTAGGCTACAGGTTAGAAAGGTCAGGGAGAAATGGAACTTTCACTGTCCCTTTTCGGGGTTAATGTTAGTTCAAAGGTATTAGTTTACCACATCTGTATACCATTAGGCATACTGGACGGCTTTGTAGGCAGACTGTAGTTTTAAAAGGATTAGTTTAAAATGCTGGTTAGAAGAAAATAGTTAGATTTAAGAAGTTCTTGATAGATGTAGATTATGTCTTATAAGGAATTTGATTTCTGCTTATTTTAGAATATGTTTTATTCTGTGTAATTAATAATTCTATGTAGAATATCTTTTCAATCCAGTGTTATATCTTTGTCTGACTTTCAAGTAAGACTGCAGTTGAAAAGGTCATCATCTGGTTTGAATTATCTACAGTCCTAGCTAGTTCAATGTATGAAGCTAATAGGTGAAAAAGGTCAGAAAAAGTCAACTTACTTCCTTGATGGATTATAGTAAAATGTAGGACTGTATGCCATTAAGCAAGACTGGCCTCTTAGCCCCTAAATGAACCCAGTTTAAGCTATGACTGGGATTATGTGAATAATAATAAAATGTAAGAGTTCTGGTGCCCAATTGTCTAGTGTGAGAGGCCCCAGGTCATAGGTCAGTTAGGAAATATCAAACCTATGTAACTGATATTTTGGAAATATATGTATAGAGATGATTGGTTCAGACAGGGTAATTAATCTATTCTTTACCATCTGGAAAGTAAGGGGGGCTAGGAGGGGGTTAGAACTGTATATAACTGGGAGCAGATGCAGCTTACGGGGGAACAGACAGAAGAAGGAGAGAGAGGACAGACAAGAGATGCAGGATCCAGAGAGAGCTGAAGAAGAGACTTAATGCTGATGTCCTACTTTGTTTGCTGGCAAATAAAGAAGATTTCTCCCTCATTCTGGTGTGTGCTGTTTGACTCCTGAAGTACCACAGATTCTGCTAATACTAGTGGTAATTCCTGCAACAATATGACCTCCCTCCAGAAAATCTGGAAATCTAATTAAACCTTTCTGAAACCATGTGGAGAAGACCCCTGATTCCTTCCCTGCCGGGAATCCCGGCTCCTGCGTGATCCATGCATAAGAGGATCTCTGCTGTCTCCCCCGCAATTTAGTTTTTAGGGTTCCCCAAAGAGAATAGGTGTGATATAAAAGGGTTTAATGTCATTTTCCCATAATTCTGATCTTGGATAGAAGCCCATAAGAGACCCTCCAGGTATCCCTCTCTGACAAACACTTGTTCTAATGTGGTTATGTGTGACAAATTTACCTTGCACCATTCTGCTATTTGTGTGATTTGTCCTGCCCAGTAGCACCACTGCATGTTTGGTAATTCTCTCCTCCCCTCCTGTACTCTTCCCCACATTATCTTCTTTGACAACCTAGCCGGTTTCCGACCCCAAGCAAATTTTCCTAGTTCTGATTGTAATCTTGTCAACTCCCTATTAGGTACTAATATGGGTAGTGTTTGAAATAAAAAGAGAAGTCTCTGTAGTATATTCATTTTTATCACTGCTATCCGTCCCCACCACGATAGCCAGCCTGACCCTCATCTGTTCAAATCCCTCCTCACTGTATGAAGTAGGGGCTCGTAATTCCAGGCATATAAATTCTTTAAATCTTTGGGGATTTTTATTCCCAGGTACCGGAATCCTAATTCTGTTATTTTGAAATTGCACCTTTCCTTCAGATAGGTGTATTCTGCCTCTGTTGTGGTAATGCCCATTATTTCGGATTTATCATAATTTACTTTAAATCCCGCTTGCCTCCCGTAAGAATCCAGTTCTTTAATTATGATAGGTAGTGTTTGTATCGGTTGGCCCACATAGAATAGAATGTCATCTGCGAATAGTGCGATTTTATGTTCCTTTCTTCCTAGTCGAACTCCCCTCACAGCTCTCAAGGTTCGAATACTCTGTGCAAGGGATTTGATGGACAACGCAAACAACAGGGGTGAGAGAGGGTATTCCCTGACGTGTCCCCCTTTGAATGTGAAAAGCTTCGGAGTATCCCCCATTGATCTTTAATCTTGCAATTGGGGATGAATATAACCCCTTTATCCATTCTAGAAACGGTATTCCCATACCCATTGCCCCCATTACTTCCCATAAATATTCCCACTCCACTCTGTCAAACGCTTTCTCAGCGTCTATTGCTAGCAGCGTCAATGAATCTCCTCTTCTCTGCGCCCCCCATATAATATTCAATGTACGTCTAATATTATCAGCAACTTTTCTATTAAGTATAAACCCAGATTGATCTGTGTGTATGAGTTGTGGCATTATGTGGGCTAGGCGATCCGCCATAACCTTTGCTAGAATTTTAACATCTATGTTCAGTAATGATATAGGTCTATATGATCCACAACATGTCGGGTCCCTCCCTGGTTTTGGTAATACTGTAATACCAGCTATTTTCATGCTACTAGGGAGACCATTACCTCCAAAATTCGTATTTCCAACCCTTACCAATAGTGGGGCTAACTCCCTTCCAAATACTTTATAAAATTTCCCGGTGTAGCCATCTAATCCCGGTGCTTTCCCTCCTTTTAACCCCTTGATCACCTCTAGGACTTCTTGCAGTGTTATGGCCTTCTCCAATTCCAATCTCTGGGCCTCCGTTACTTTGTGGAGCCCTAAATCTCTTAATTGTCTTTGTATGTCTTCTCTGGGTGCCTTTTCCCCTGCCTCGTACAGTTTGGAATAGTACTGCACAAAGGCTCTCCTAATATCCTTATCCTGGTAAACCATTCTGTCACCTTGTGCCTTTAATTTGGTTATTAAACTCCTTACTTGTTTTTGTCTTAAACTACGTGCCAACATGGTTCCAGCTTTATTACTAAATTCAAAAAATTTTTGTTGCATCAGGATCCTATGAAATTCCATCTTACTCAGCTGTAGTTTTTGGAGTTCCCCTCTACATTGTACTAATTCCCTAATGGTATTAGCATTTCTGTCTAGTTGATGATGTATTTCTAGTTGGGCCAGCTTTTTTCTAATTAACAATTCTGACTCTTCTCGTTTTCTTTTCTTGTATGTGCCTTTTGCTATCAGATGTCCTTGTAGCACCGCTTTCAGGGCATCCCACAATATGCCCTCTGATACTTCTCCCTTATCATTAATTTGGAGGTATTCTGTTATTATTTTGCGTATTTCTTGACAATCTTTTTCATCTGCTATCAGAGATTCATTTAGCCTCCACACCGTTTCCTTTCTCTCTATCTCTATTTTTCCCACCAAAACCCATACTGGTGCATGATCTGATGTATGTATACTATCTATGTCTGAATCTTTCATGTCTCCCCATATTGATCTACTCCCCCAAATCGCATCTATCTGCGAGTATGATTTTTGGGCATGTGAATAAAAAGAAAATGCTTTTTGACCAGGGTGTTGTAGCCTCCATATATCGACCAAGTCTAAGTCCTTCATTAATTTAAGAAATTTCCCCCTGTGTGTTCGTGCTCCCCCTTCTCTCCCCTGGGAGTGATCCAGTCTGGAGGCAGTCAGATTATAGTCTCCTCCCATAATTATCTGTCCTCTCACAAATTTGCTAAGGCCTAAGCCCAATTTTGTAAAGAATGTTCCTTGCCCCTCATTTGGCGCATAAACATTGATGAAAGTGATTAAATGATTCCCAATCCTCCCTCTAATTGCTAAGCTTCTCCCATCCTCTCCTTTGTATATGTCTTCTTGTATGAATCTGAAGTGGTCATTAATATAGATCGCCAACCCTTCCGTCTTCCCTCCTTTGGGATTTGCCAACCTGGTACCCTGCCCCAGTGTCTTATAACTGATCAAATGTTCATCTCGTCTTTGTATATGGGTTTCCTGTAGCATTATCACATCCCACTTGAATCTTTTTAATTCTTTGAGAACTATACTTCTTTTCCCGGGGTTATTCAAACCATTAACATTCCAAGACCCTACCTTTATCCCCCTCCCTCCACCCCCTCCCCCTCTGTTCCCCTCCTCCCCAGTGGGCTCCTGATTTTGGCCCTGGACACTTCTGGCCAGTGCTACCCTGGAGGTAGTGCGTCCGTGCCAGAGAGCCGCCCCTATAATTTTACATCCGCTTTACCCTCCCCCTCTCCCCAGTTACATCTCCATATACCCTCACCAGGCATCATTTGTCAGTTAACCAACCATATAACCCTTATATATTGTACTACCAAAGTTTCATTAAGCAGTCCTCTGGGTAACATTTCAGTCCTTTCCTCTCATTTCTGCGTCTGGACAGGCTGTTTTCGGGGACTTATTTTTCTTCTCTCCTCCGATTTTCCTCCAGCCTTGTTTTTCCGGGGTCTGCTGCCGTTGTTGTTGCCTTTGTACTCCATCCTTATCCTGCGGAATGTCTATGCAACCCATGTCTCTCAGGCTTTTCCAGGCTCCTTCCACTGTCTGAATTCGCCTTGCCTTGGCTCCCACCGTTACCAGGATTCCTCTTGGATATAACCACCTGTACCGCAAACCCGCTTTTTGTAAATAAGCTGTAATGTCTTTGAATTCTCTTCATGTTTGCAAGGGTTTTTTTTAGCCAAGTCCTGGAATATTTGTATTTTATTGTTTTCCCAGTTTATCTCTCCCATGGCATGCGCTTTGCGCCAAACAGCTTCTTTAGTGTTGTAATCATAGAAGCAGGCCACTATGTCACGAGGCCCCTCAGCTCTCTGCGGCCCTAGAGTCCGATGCGCTCTATCAATTCTATATTTGGCTGGATTTGGTGGATCTTTGCTTTCGCTGTCCATGTCCAGGATGAAGGCACAAATTGCTTGTATTATTTTTGACACGTCTTTGTGTGACTTATCCTCTGGTATGACTTTGAAACGTAGATTGCATCGCCTTGACCTGTTTTCCAGGTCTTCTAGTTGTAATTCCAATGCTTCTCTGTTTTGATGTTCTTTTTGTAGAGCTTGCTGCAGCTCCCTCACCTCCTCCTCCATTCCGTCTACTTTCTCCTCAGTTTCTGCAACTCGTTTCCCCATGTCTCTCAATTCCTCTCGCAGCTCTCCTATTGCCGCTTGTATTCCTTTCCTGGTATTTACCATTTCTGCTTTGAGCTCTTGAAACCAGCGGGAAACATCTAGTTTACTCATCTCCGGATTTCCCTCCATCAATTCTTCGTGTTCTGGGTCCGATTCGGACACTCCGTCCGTCATTTTGAAACTTCGCGACGCTACTCTCGCGCTTTTCCCCGTTTTGGGGTTCTCCTCTGAATATTTAAATTTGGCGAGTTTTTTCCGTGCTGCCATTACTTCTGGAGCTCAGTATTCTGCCTGGTGAGGTTTTTCACCGCGTTTTCGGGGTGGTAAGAACTGCTTTTTACTCTGGCTATATCAGAGCTCTTTCTTTAGGCAGCCATTCAATAGCGCTGACGTCACTTCCTCTCTCCTTCATTTTTATTTTTAACTTCTTTGCTGCTGCCATTCCACCTCTCTGGATGAACACAGAACATAAGCATTGCCATACTGGGACAGACTGAAGGTCTATCAAGCCCAGTATCCTGTTTCCAACCATTTGAGCCACTCTCTTGGTCAACTATGAAGGATCTGACACTTTAGCAAATGAAGTGGTATAGCAAAATCATAATAAACCACAAGCCATAAAGTCAGACACATCAAAGTGAGATTTAAATCCCATACACAGATCATACACCTCCTCGGAGACAATCAACTTAAGCCCCCTAAAGAAACGCACAACATCAGGATTTGCAGCCAACTGTCTACTGTGAGCCAGACCTTGACAGCATACTAAAGGCAGAGATCTAAACTCTGAGGGATTCTCTGAACCATTCTGCAAGAAATCCAAAATATCCACGACCAGCACCCACAAAGGCACCTTTTGCCTCTTGGAGCACCCCCCTTCAAAGATCCTCCACACCCAGACGTAGGCCTCTATCATTGCTGTCATGGATCCCATGACCTGCAGGAAACCCCATGCACGGGGCCTGACAATGTCAAGCAGGTCGCTCACCTGCTTCTGCGATATGATTGAGGTCTACAAAAATCATGAGTGGTGTAGAATGAGTAGAAGAAAAATTGATTTTTTTCTTGTTCCAAAAGTACAAAGACTAGAGGACACTCAAGAAAGTTACATGGAAGTACTTTTAAAATAAATAGGAGGAAATATTTTTTCACTCAACGAATAGTAAAGCTATGGAACTCTTTGCCAGAGAAGGTAGCAACAGCAGTTAGCGCATCTGGGTTTAAAAAAGGTTTGGACAAGTTCCTGGAGGAAAAGTCCATAGTCTGCTATTAAGACAGACATTTTGAGTAACTGCTTGCCCTGGAATTGGTAGCATGTAGTACTGCCACAATTTGGGTTTCTGCCAGGTACTTGTGACCTGGCTTGGCCACTGCTGGAAACAGGATACTGGGCTAGATAGACCATTGGTCTGACCCAGTACTGCTACTCTTATGTTGGAGGTGTTTATCATATGGACACAGTCTTGGTGAATGGACGCTGAATTGATAATATGTTGCATCCAGCATCTAGACAACAGGAATCAGAGTAACAGTCTGTTTACTGTTACTGTCCACTGACTTCTTGGTGTATTTATCTTCTAAATCTATGGTTTCTTTCCTGTGGTTGTCTGGCTTTGTTGAAAGTCTGTTTTAAGATACATTTTTAATGAATGTTATGCATAATGTACACCTCAATGAGTAACTAAACTAATTTAAAACATTGAGCAAGGCATACTCCAACCGGATTGGAAATCCAGAAGCAGACTATAAACAGTACTCTACAGTAACTATCATCAACAAAGAGCAGCTCTTTTCAAAAATGCTAATTACAAGTACATGCAATATTTTTATATCCAAATTCAATAAGCCCCTATCAAGAATACTGCAACCTGATTTATTTTTTGAAAATATTTATTGAACACACAATCCACAGTTCTAGGCGGTGTACAAATAGATTGATCAGCCAGGCAAACAAATGGGAAAGAGCAACTCCGTTGCAGAGACAAATGCATTGGTTTCCTACAGAAGCAAGAACACTGTTTAAATTATGTATGAAAATTCTCAATATTATTCATGGTTCTATGCCTTTGCTATTCACATTGATTCTGCCATTTTCTTCCTCTGGGAAAAGTCTTCATTTAAATAGCCAGTTGAAACTAAACTACCCACCTGTTGATGGTATTAGACACAAACATGTCCATTCTCTAACAATCCCTACCAATCTACGAAGATTTGGAACATTTTTCCAACAGAAATTAGGTTGGAAACAGTGAAACATTTAAGAAACGCTTAAAATCTTTTCTATTTAAATGGTGTTTAAATGATTAAATTTTTAACTGTAAGTGGGTATTTAGCATCATATCTATGTTAGTCGAACGCTGTAATGCATGCTTATTAGATGTATCATTAGTATTATGCTAATGCTATATTATATCTCTGGTAATTAATTCCACTTTTTGCAGCATGCATGTAATCTTACAAATAATGAGGAAATAACAACTGTTAGGAGATTGGAGATAATTGGCAAAAAGAGAGCAACATTAAACACTAGTAAAAAAGGCCCGTTTCTGACACAAATGAAACGGGCGCTAGCAAGGTTTTCCTCGGAGTGTGTATGTTTGGGAGAGTGTATGTGAGAGTGACTGTTTGAGAGTCAGAGTGAAAGTGTGAGTGTGTGAGAGAGAGAGTGAGTGTGGGTGTGAGTGTGTTTGTGCGAGAGTGTGTGTGTGAGAATGAGAGTGTGTGCAAGTGTGTATGTGAGACACAGTGTGAGAGAGAGTGTGTGTGTGTGGGCGAGAGAGAGAGTGTGTGTGAGACACAGATTCTCTGTGAGAGTGAGTGTATGAGACCAAGCGAGTGTGTGAGAGTGAGAGTCTGAAAGACATTGTATATGAGAGAGAGTGTGATCCCTGCCCTCCCAATCCATGGCCATCTGTCCCCTGCCCCCTCCATTCATCCTTTTCCAGCAATTCCCCTCTCTCTCTGAGCCCTGCCCTCCCAATCAATGCCCATCCATGCTCCTCTGTCACCTGTCCCCTCCATTCATCCCTATCCAGCAATTCCCCTCTCTCCCTGAGCTCTGCCCTTCCAATCCATGCCCATCCATGCTCCTCTGTCACCTGTCCCCTCCATTCATCCTTATCCAGCAATTCCCCTCTCTCCCTGAGCCCTGCCCTTCCAATCCATGCCCATCCATGCTCCTCTGTCACCTGGCCCCTCCATTCATCCCTATCCAGCAATTCCCCTCTCTCCCTGAGGCCTGTCCTGCAATCCATATCCATCCATGCCCATCTGTCCCCTCCATTCATCCCTATCCAGCAATTCCCCTCTCCCTGAGTCCTGCCCTTCCAATCCATGCCCATCCATGCTCCTCTGTCACCTGGCCCCTCCATTCATCCCTATCCAGCAATTCCCCTCTCTCCCTGAGGCCTGCCCTGCAATCCATATCCATCCATGCCCATCTGTCCCCTCTATTCATCCCTATCCAGCAATTTCCCTCTCTCCCTGAGTCCTGCCCTCCCAATCCATGCCCATCCATGCTCCTCTGTCCCCTGCCCCCTCCATTCATCCCTTTCCAGCAATTCCCCTCTCTCCCTGAGCCCTGCCCTCCCAATCCATGCCCATCCATGCTCCTCTGTCCCCTGCCGCCTCCATTCATCCTTTTCCAGCAAGTCCCCTCTCTCCCTTCCATGACCCCCCTCGCATCCATGCTCCTCTCTCTCCCATGTCCCAGCCTGGCCCGCCCTCTTCTCCCCCCCCCCTTCGCATCCATGCATCCCTTTTTGTTTTTTTTTTAAATTTACCTCCGTGGCGGTTCCGGCAGCGAAGCGTCAGGGAAGGAGGCGGTGCTCCCGACGTCTAGCTTTCCCTTCGATGTGTTCCGCCTTCTTTTGACGTCATCTTTGACGTCAGAAGAAGGCGGAACACAGCGAAGGGAAGGCTAGACGTCGGGAGCGCCGCCTCCTTCCCTGACGCTTCGCTGCCGGATTTGTTTTTTTTTTTTTTCCCGCCCTCGACGTCATGACGTTTGACACGAGGGCGGGGCAGAGACGGCTGGCTGGCTGGCTGGCTTGAAGGCTTCACACCACAAATCCTTCAGCCTGGGAGTGACGTCAGATGGCTTCATGGCTTCACAGAACGTTGTCCTCAGAACGTTGAGGGTGCGTTTTATTATATTAGATTTATAGCAAGTATTATGCAAATATATATAAATCTCATTACACAATGGAAATAATTTCCAAAACGAGAGAAAGGACTGGAAGAGGGAATTGAGATGTTTACTAATGTTTAGATCTCAAAAGGTGTCCAGAAAAAGTTTTAGGGCCTCTGGGTCATCAAAGGTGTGGGTAGAATTGTGGATTGTCACCCGCATTTGAGCAGGGTAAAGGAGACAAAACTGAGCACCAAAAGACTTCAGGCGATCACGTTGTGCAAGACGTTTTCTGTGATGAACGGTAGACTTACTGAGATCCGGAAAAATTAACACTTTCATGCCCTCATAGAAGATAGGCGATTTCAGTTTGGCATTTTGCAGAATTCCTAAATTTTGAGGGTAGCGAAGAATCTTCAGGACAATCGGCGAGGGAAGAATTGTTGTGCAGGCTTGCCAGAGGGGACTCTGTGGGCCCTTTTGATTTCAAGCGATGGGCTAAAGTTTAAACCCAAAAGCGTGGGTAGGAGATTTTCCATAAACTTGATGGAGTTGGAGCCTACTATTTACTATTTAGCATTTCTATAGCGCTACAAGGCATACGCAGCGCTGGAGCCCTCCTAACTTTTTTTAATTCCAAGAATTCTTAAGTTGTTTCTCCTTGTTCTATCTCTGGTATTTGAATTCCACTGCTGTTTAACTCATTTATAATATCAATGCTTATTCTTGGTTATTTTACTATTGTTATGCTGCTAACAAAATTGTTAAGTTTGATGTTAAACTGTACCTGTTGTACACCGCGCCTTGGGTGAATCTCTTCATAAAAGTGGTTAATAAACCCCAATAAATAAATAAAAACGTATACTTCTGGCTATGTAAGCTCCCAGTATCTAACTTGAGCTGGATTATTTTATTGTTATTCACATTGAACATTATAGGTAAATGTGGAATATAAATGGAGCTGTAATGTAATGTTACCCAAAGGAGCCAACTGCAATAACACTTGTCTTATCTTGCATAATACAACGGTTAACCACACCACAGCAGCCAGAAAAGACAAGAATTAAGGACATTAAGACTTGAAGAGAACAAGAGCACTAAGGAAATTAATCCTAACCCACATATAAATATTTTTTTGTTACACATGCGTGGGATAAACATAAAGGAATCCTGTGCAGAAGGAAGGGATCCTCAGGAGCTTAGCCTAGAATGTGTGGCAGAGCTGGTGGTTGGGAGGCGGGGCTAGTGCTGGGCAGACTTATACGGTCTGTGCCGGGGCTGGTGGTTGGGCGGCGGGGATAGTGCTGGGCAGACTTATACGGTCTGTGCCAGAGCTGGTGGTGGGAGGCGGGACTGGTAGTTGGGAGATGAGGATAGGGCTGGCCAGACTTATACGGTCTGTGCCCTGAAGAGGACAGTACAAATAAAGTAGCACATATGAATTTATCTTCTTGGGCAGACTGGATGGACCGTGCAGGTCTTTTTCTGAAGTCATCTACTATGTTACCCTGTGCTTTCCCACTCATGGCAGGCTCAATGCGGCTTACATGGGGCAATGGAGGGTTAAGTGACTTGCCCAGAGTCACAAGGAGCTGCCTGTGCCTGAAGTGGGAATCAAACTCAGTTCCTCAGTTCCCCAGGACCAAAGTCCACCACCCTAACCACTAGGCCACTCCTCCTTAACTCTCGGAAATGCCTAACTATGCTTCTGGAATCAGGTGGAAGACCATGTATTTTCTGAGACTAGATACACTTTACTTATTCAACTATGAATACAATTCACCTTCAATCTAGCCAGCCTCATTTAATACCTAATGTACCTCATTAACTCATCCTGAGCTACTGAAAAAGGCATAAGCTCATTGCAAAATCCTTTCCCCTTTGCTTGTCTTATCCATCTTGGCCCAAAGTCAACAAGTCCCCCCACCCCAACCCCGCACTACTAATTGAAATGCTTCATCTCTATTATGCTGGCATTGCATCCTATTTCTGTTAGATCAATGTCCAATTGTTCTGTTTTAAAGTCAACATTACCAACACAATTATAATAATTTAGGTTTCCTATTTCCAAGTTCACTTCAGTGATCTATCACACAGAGATCTGGTCATTTTATTATAGCTATATCATTACAAAAATCTAACTTTTGACATGGTGGACTATACTATATTGTTAAGATTCCTGGATAATATGGGAATCAGTGGCGTGATATACAAATAGATTATGGGATTTTTAAAAAACAGATCATTACCAGGTAAAAATGATTGATATATCGATCCCATGGATTTCAGAACGCATTCTGAATGTGCCACAGGGATCTCCTATTTCATCAATCCTATTCAATGTCATGCTAGCACCATTAGGAAAGAAGCTACATAATATGGGCTTCAACCCTTTCATCTATGCAGATGACATCATTATATATGTTCCTTTCATTAAGGATATCTCAGAGATACTCAGGTCTAGACAATGGAACAGTGGGCAATGACTTTCAAACTCAAACTGAATAGAGAAAAAAATAAATTCTTTGTGCTATCAAGTTCACACTGTCACACCTCTTATTCTAACTTTATATTTGATCAAACTGTTTATCCAATAGATTTGCAATTAAAAATCTTATGAGTACTTTTTGATAATCATCTATTGTTCGAAAACCAAGTTCATGCAGTACTTGCAAAGGTATTCAAGACAATGTGGAGATTAAAAAGGGTTAAAGCTTACTTTAATAAGAATTCCTTTTGATTACAAGTCCAAACAACCATCTCACAACTGGACTATTGTAATTAAATGTATGTAGGGAGCAAAGAACCTATACTTAAATTGTTTCAGACTGCCCAGAATACAGCAGCTCAATTAATCAGTGGCGTATCAAAGTTTTAAAAGGCACTGGGTTCCCCGATCAGAGCCCAAACAATGTTTAAAACATGCACCTTAATTTTCAAAATTGTTTGGCATGGCACCAGACTATATGATGGACTTAACTGTATTGTTGGCTAGGAATGCAAAACCAACATCAAGAGAATATCTGTGGTTGCATTTACCTAATTGTAAAAATGTAACATAAGACTATTTATATAACTGGATTCAGTTATCAAGGTTCTAAATGGTGGAATCTTATTCATAAAGAAATCAGAAGCATATGTTCTTATCTCTAATTCCGAAAAGCTTTAAAAATGTCTGTTTAACAAATATTTCTCTATTAACTGTTAACTAGAAACCTCAATTCATTGTACGTAAACTGTTATAACCACTGTTTATTGTAAACCACACTGAACTGAAACAGTCTGGATAATGTGGGATATAATATAAAAACAAACTTGCTTGTGTACAGCTAAACCTGCTATTCACCATCTTGGGTGAACCTTTTTGTAACAGCCATTGTTAAATCTTAATGAAACTTTTTCAGAATACAGTCCATACCTTTCATTGCTTCTTCAAAAGAGCATGGCTGTGAAGAATTAGATATTTCTTTCTTCACGTTAATATTGAGAGAGCCAGCTATAAATATAAAAAAAATAGTGATGTTAAATTTGCACAATGTTGAAAACAAATTTGAGTACTAATGAACAGAATTATGCATACATTTCATATAAAGAGGAGGACAGTCTATTTCTAAGTTTCAGACACATTGGGCCTTATCTTATTTCCTGTTCTCCCAGGCCTTCCCAGCAGCTGCCACAATGTAGGTGCCTTCATTGGCTGCAGTTTTCTCCTCTCTCTCTCTCTGACTATTGTTTCTCTTTCATATCCATTATTATAATTCCTATCCTTTTCTACAACCTCTATTTTTTCATTTTGTAAACTGTTTTGCTTGCACTCATTGAAAGGTGGTATATTAAGCAAATTAAATATCGAACATTTAAGTTTTAGTGCATATGTTTATAAAACAATTATCTCTGTGGGTGGGTTTCATTCTCACTTACCTCCTAATATTTCCGCTTAGTAACTCAGCACTTTAAATATAGTTGTTAATCTAAAAGAAGGATCTTCAAATGAGAAAACCATCATTTACACTCAACACATAAAAGAAAACAGGGTAATTTCAAGAGCATAAAGGGGTGTTGCTTGCTGTGTTAGTCCACTTATTTAAAAATAAACAAACTGAACGTTAGATCTTTCTATTACAAAGATAGAGCATAAGAATTGCCATTCTGGTGAGACCAAAGGTCTATCTAGCCCAGTATCCTTCTTCCAACAGAGTCAAAAATAACTGGCAGGACCCAATATGTAGCAAGATTCCATGCTACTTACCCAAAGAGATAAGCAGCGCTTTCCCCAAACCCTCTTTAATAACAGTTTATGGTCTTTTCTTCCAGGAATTTATCAAAGCTTTTCTTGAACCCAGCTAAACTAACTGTTTTCACCACATCTACCAGCAACAAATTCTATTTCTTTTTAATGTACTACTTTGTCTTCATCTGAATGAATGAATCAATTAGTCATAGGAATCCTTAACTCTCAAATTTCTAGCATCTCTCACCCATAGCTTTTTAATTTCTCAGGAGTCTCTTACGATGGATTTTGCTAAATATATATTTTTTGAAAGCATAAACATGCGGGCAGATAAAGGTGGCAGTTGTGTCTAGATTTTCAAAAACATTTGACAGACTTTCCTTGGCTAAATCCATCTTGACTCTGTCCCATTAAACTATGTCAATCTATGTGTTCAAGTAATTTTGTTATTTAAATTAGCTTCTAACAGCTTGAGAATGATACTGGTGTATATAACCTTTCTAGTTTGCATTTCTAATGTAAATAATTTATACATTTTTAAAATAAAAAACACAGCTTCTAACATTTTACCTGGCACTGATATCAAGATCACTGGTCTATATTTTCCCAAGATCACTCATAGAAACCATTCTTAAAATCAGTGTTATAATGGCACCTTTGAATCTTCTTCAGGTACCATCGACAATTAGGTCAGATTACTAATAGTAGATCTGCAATTTCATTTTTGAGTTCTTTAAATAGTCTGGTGTGTACACTATCCAGTCCAGTTGATTTACTGATCTTTTGCTTGTTGATTTGGCCTTTTAGGATATAAGTACATAAGTACATAAGTAGTGCCATACTGGGAAAGACCAAAGGTCCATCTAGCCCAGCATCCTGTCACCGACAGTGGCCAATCCAGGTCAAGGGCACCTGGCACGCTCCCCAAACGTAAAAACATTCCAGACAAGTTATACCTAAAAATGCGGAATTTTTCCAAGTCCATTTAATAGCGGTCTATGGACTTGTCCTTTAGGAATCTATCTAACCCCTTTTTAAACTCCGTCAAGCTAACCGCCCGTACCACGTTCTCCGGCAACGAATTCCAGAGTCTAATTACACGTTGGGTGAAGAAACATTTTCTCCGATTCGTTTTAAATTTACCACACTGTAGCTTCAACTCATGCCCTCTAGTCCTAGTATTTTTGGATAGCGTGAACAGTCGCTTCACATCCACCCGATCCATTCCACTCATTATTTTATACACTTCTATCATATCTCCCCTCAGCCGTCTCTTCTCCAAGCTGAAGAATTCCAAGTTCACCAAGTTGTTTGAGTTCCTCAAATTACTACCTTTAATACAATTTCTGGCATGGATAGCTCCTTTACATCTTACTCAGGAAAGGCTGAAGCAAAGAATTCTGTACTCCCTGGGGTCCCACTTAATGCCACAATGATCTAAAGGTTCAAGTGACTCCTTCACAGGTTTCCTGCTTATACTGTACCTGTGAAAGTTTTTATTATGAGATATTTTTTTACAACAAGCTTCTTTTCAAATTCTCTTTTTGCCTTCCTTATCAATTCTTTGACCTAACTTATCAGTGCTTATGCTATAATCCTGTTCTTTTCATTCAGATCCTATCCATTTTTCTTTTGTAGAATAGCTTATAGCCTCTCTCATTTCACCTTTTAACAATGCCAGCTGCTATTATGCTTTTCTTTCACCTTTTTAAATGTGTGGCATACATTTGGTCTGAGTTGCCAAGATAGTAAAACTTTGCATTGGCTCCTTTTAGTTTTGTTTTTGTAACATTTTCCTAGTTTTACTATAGTTGCCCATAGATTAAATAATATAATTGTTATTTACAACTCAAATGTATACAAACTTCTGTTCAGTCTCAAGTATTTTTTCATTTTGTTTGGAGAAAGGAAACCTATCTTCCCTGCATATATTACAAACAACTCTCCTCTTGTCCTGTGATCTGTGCTGGGTCTACAACTATGTCTAACCCTACTACCTGGACAACAAAAGAAAGATTTTTAACTACATAATTATCTTAAAGATTCTGATTTTGCTGAAACTAAAGTTCCTGCACATCCATTGCATTAAATGGCAAAAGAAATTCACACAGAAGTACAAAGTACAGTCATTTGATTTTCTATTACTGGAAGCCTTTAATCTCCCAGGCTTGATCTGAATTTGCAATTTTAAAGTCTTTGTTCTCTCAGACCTATTGGCTTAAAGTCTTTTGTAATGCAGTGATGTTAAAACTTGTTTTACTAAACCCAAAGATTGCTGATCCATAGAGTGTTTTAGGTAATTTGCCTAGTAAAATTTGCCTAAGAAGCATGCACCACCACAAATGTGCCTTAGCCCAAGAGACCTCTGGTATCCCAGTGGTGTGTGGAAAATTAAACCATAATCGCCATCAACCAAAAAGAAAAAAAAAGTGCAAGAGGTCAAACAGCTATGTAACAGTACTTACAATCACCTCACTGTCATACCCAGCACCCCCAGACCATCTTCTGGAACCAAAGGTCCAGTAAAAACCAGACCAGCTGATAAGAAATCCTCAGTGCACGTAATCATCTATAAACAGCATCTAGACATTTTAGGAATAACTGAAACCTGGCTTGATGAAACCAGGGGTTTACCACTGTTTGAACTATGGCAGGTTTCAATATCCAACATCAACCAAGACCAGGGAGACAGGGTGGAAGGACAGTAGTTCTGATTTGGGACACAATCAAACTGTGCAGAATTGCCATACCCACCTATGAATCAGAATCTCTTTTAATCCAGGAAGAAACCAATCTGGCTGCTCATGGAAGAGCAAGCACCTCGTAATACATCATCTGTGCAAGAATTCCTTTATCTGATTATAGAGGTGACCTTGTTTCCCTAGGCTGGTTATCATGGGGGACTTTAATCTATGTATCAAAACCCATGTACCA
Organism: Microcaecilia unicolor; assembly: GCF_901765095.1. NCBI lineage: Eukaryota > Metazoa > Chordata > Amphibia > Gymnophiona > Siphonopidae > Microcaecilia > Microcaecilia unicolor. The sequence continues at coordinate 360,458,822 of NC_044035.1, read as the reverse complement.
CCACAGTTGTCTTCATGGACATGATGACAGCGCTATGATTGATCAATTCTCCAGCCCATGTAAAAGGTCATATACTGAAGGGGCTGACATCCCAGAACACCAAGATAATGGTATTGAAATACCACTTTCTAATTAAATTTTCTCTAAGTGACCACCTGAAACAAATGGCATCTCCCAGAGTTTGGAAGGAGATAAAAGACCAAAAAGCTGACTGCTGAGAATTTCCTAGAGGTCTTGCATTACCCACATGTGGACGAAAAAAAAACAACTACATTGCTATTTGGAATACACACTCAGCTAAGGCCCTGAGAAAACTGCAGCACTAAAAAAAGTCTTATGCTCCACTCATATTCACCTTGGTTCTCTCCAGAACTTCAGACCCTTAAACACGAGGGACAGAAAGTGGAAAGGAGATGGTGTAAATCTCATCTGTATGAGAACAGGCTAAACTGTAGGAAATACATGGCAAAGTACCACCAACCCTTAACAGCAGTCAAAAAAACAAGTTCTCTCTCAATGTTTTGAACAGGCTGACAATTCAACCAAGCACTTATTCAGAATAATAAATAGCCTTCTGCAATCTCCAAGCAAAACCAGCCTATCAAAACTGAACTTCAATGATTTTGCTGCATATTTTTGTGTGCTCCTGCTTAGCTGACAGGAGACTGGGTGAGACTGCCGGTAAATCCTGATAAAGACTAATTTTGTTGGCAAACCTACCCTCTCCTTACAAAGACATATGGAACTCTTAACTTGAAAACCTTGACAAAATCTAAGAAATCTTTGACCCCTGCCCATCAAAATAGGCCAGCACATAGGCAAGGGACTCATAGAAGGGGCTATAAAAATTGTGAATCTCTTGCTTTCTAGTGGGCAACTAACGAGAAGACGCAAGTCTTTCAGGCTTGACTCCATTCCCTCAATAAGAACATAACATACATAAGAGCAGCCATACTGGGTCAGACGAATGATCCATCTAGCCCAGTATCCTCTTTTCCAAACAGTGGCCAAGCCAGGTCACAAGTACCTGGCAGAAACCCAAATCGTGGCAACACTGCATACTACAAATCCCAGGGCAAGCAGTTGTCTTTCTCAATAGCAGACTATGGACTTTTCCTCCAGGAATTTGTACAAACCTAAGTCTGTTGAATCTTTTAAAAATCTATGATAAGTCAAAGGCACATGTCAGTGGGATCCCAAAGTGTATGCATCTGCTATTATCTCTCTGACATCCTCTGTGAGATCTGTCCACAATAATGAGGATATGTAATGTTTCAGTTGTAAATAGGCAAAGTAGTGCATTGGTTACAAAGCAAATTCTTTTTGCAGGTCTGGAAATGGTTTAATTTTATCTTCTTCAGTTAGAACCTGAACCAAAATTTTTAAACTTCGTGCCTCCCAGTAAGTGAATACTCTACGACTTACTCCAGGCTTGAAAGCCAGATTATCACATAACAAAAGAAAAGGTGTTATTTTTGCTGAAAAACTATGACGTATACAAATCCATCGCCAAACCTCCCTACTGGTCTTCAAAACAGGATTAGCAGCAAATGCTCCAAGAGGTAAACTCCCTGAGGTATGAAGGATCTGAGCAAAGTGCACCCCTGAGAACAACTTTCTTTCCAAAGATGTTATAGAAAAATCTTGAGTGCCTCGGAACCAACCTCCCATCCTTCTCTTTCCATCTCTCCTTAATTTTATCCCTCCTTACCCTTTCTCCCAAATTACACTATCCTATCCTGTCTACCCTCTTTTATCCTAGTCATATATTATCTAGCTCATCATACACTACTAAACCCAACTTTACATTGTTTTATTAAAATTCTATTAACTTTGTATTTCAAATTACTATGTAAGCCGCATTGAGCCTGCATTTTGTGGGAAAGCGTGGGGTACAAATGTAATAATAATAATAAGTTGCCCACCTGGAGGCCATCACCTTAGCTAATAATCTAATATCAATGTTCAAAAGAGAAACTGGTCTATTTGAATCTGCTTCTTCTCTTGGTTTATTGGGTTTTGGTACAAGTGTTATGAGGGCCGTATTGTCATGCATGGGAAAGTGACCTGCTTCCACCAATGCTTCATAATACGCTAAAAGGGGGCCTATTAAGTGAGGTTGTAAAATTCCCCAGAAACCCCATCCCCCCCCAGGGGATGAATTTGATTTCATCAATCTGATTGCATCCTGCAGTTCATTAAGAGTTTGTGGCTCTTATACAGATAAAGTGGGAAGTTGGGCCTGCTCTAAAAAGGTCAACATAACTTGTGGTTCTCCCATCGAGCCATCAGCATATAATTTTTGAAAATGTTGCACAAGAATTTGAGAAAGTTTATTTTGACTGTTAAAAATCCTACCCGAGGCGCCCCTCAGAGAAGATATAACACAGAATCCACTTCACGTCCTTACCACCCACGCTAACAAGCGGCCTGATACTGACAGGGAGCTTCCAAGTCAAACGCGTTCTGAAAATCCAGATACACAATATCAACCGGCTCACCTTTATCCACATTTGTTCACCCCTTCAAAGAAATGGTAATAGATTGGTGAGGCAATATTTCCCTTCACTAAATCCATGTTGGCTTTGTCTCATTAAGCTATGCTTTTGAATATTATCTGTAATTTTGTTCTTTATAATAGTCTCTACCATTTTGCCCAGCACCGACGTCAGATTCACCGGTCTATAATTTCCCAGATCTCCTCTGGAACCTTTTTTAAAAATCAGCCTTACACTGACCACCCTCCAATCTTCCGGTACTATGCTCGATTTTAAAGATAAATGACATATTACTAACAGTAGTTCTGCAAGGTCATTTTTCAATTCTATCAGTACTCTGGGATGAATACCATTTGATTCAAGAGATTTGTTACTTTTCAGTTTGTCAAATTGCCCCACTACATTCTCCAGGTTTATAGAGATTTCATTCAGTTTCTCCGACTCGTCAACCGATTCTTTTGCCGGCTTCCTTCTTTTAATATACCTAAAAAAATGTTTTTACTATGTGTTTTTGCCTCCAATGCAATCTTTTTTTTCAAGTCCCTCTTTACCTTCCTTATCAGCGCTTTGCATTTGACTTGACATTCCTTATGTTGTTTCTTATTATTTTTAGTTGGTTCCTCCTTCCATTTTCTGATTTTCTTAGAGCTAAAATAGCTTCTTTCACCTCACTTTTTAACCATGCCGGTTGTCATTTGGTCTTCCATCGATAAGGGTAAAGCTGAACTGCTTAACACTTATGTCTATTCTGTGTTCATGGATGAAAGGCCAGGGGTAGGACCGCAGAAAACAAACGCTAAGAGGGATAGATGTGTGGTAGACCAGGACAGATTCTCAGAAAACTGTGTTCGTAAGGAGCTAGCTAAACTAAAAGTAGACAAAGCGATGGGGCCTGATGGGATATATCCAAGAGTACTCAACGAACTTGGGAGATGTTCTGGCAGCTCCACTGTCTGACCTCTTCAGTGCCTCCTTAGAGTCTGAAGTGGTCCCTGAGGGCTGGAGAAGAGTGGATATGGTCCCTCTGCACAAGTTATTCAAAGTTGTTAAATCGCAAGAGGATTGTGAAAAATTACAAGAGGACCTTATGAGACTGGGCGTCTAAACGGCAGATGACATTTAGTTTAAATCATTTTTATTGGTTGTAACAGACAAATAAAACAATTCTTTATCCAGAATAGAATTAATACATAAAATTGTCCACCAACAAGCTGAATCAGCCTATCAAGTTACAGTATAGTATTTGCATTTTCTCCCCTTTCTTCCCTTCTTAATGACCCTTAGTGCTCCCTATGTCTTATCACATTCTAGTATTACAAATATAACAAAAAACAATAATTGACAAACATCTGGCTACATTATTCCAGAATAAACTCCTTCGTTCGGCTTCGATTTATGTGAGTTATTGAATTGTTTGAATCTTGGGGAGTACCCTTCCCTACCCCCCTGCCCTGTCCAACCCTCCCTTTACCCTACCCCCCCCCCTTTTTGCTCCATTACATAGTCAACTGTATTTGTAATACAGTTCACACAAAGGTCAGTATTTAAGGCAGTGGTATCTCTCATTGTACACTGCCTGTCCATCTATCAATAGATACTGTACCATCTTTACCGCCATCAACAGCCCCTCTATTTATTGGCTGAGCCCATGAAGCATAGGGGAAGCTTCAAAAATTCAGCAACAAACTTTGTGCCTTAGCCGGAAGAGTAATCCAAAGCATTTCCCACTGAGCCCTGAACCTGAGACCCGCGGGGCTTTCCAAATCAGTCACCCCACACCTATCTATTCTCATTTGTCGCACCATCTGCGCACGCCATGCCTGTAAAGGGGGTGTTTCTTTTGCCCTCCAGAATTGCAGAATTGTGGTTATTCCAAAATATATAGCCATCTTGGCAAATGCCCTAAAGCCCTCTGGGGGCTCTGCAGTTAGCTTAAAGCAGTTAAATAAGATTAGGGGATCCCAGATGAGGGTGCAGTTCCATAATTGGTCTATTCCCGCTATAATCTGCCTCCAGAACCACCCCACAGAGGGACAACTCCAGAACATATGCCCCAGAGAAGCCGCCCCTTGGCTACATTTGGGGCAGGTTCCTTCGGCAGTAAACCCTGCTCTCTGTGCTCTGTGAGGAGATATGTGCGTTCTCAACAGCCATCTATATAATCTCTCTCTCTGGGGTATGGAGAGTCGTTGTTTATAAATGGATTTCAAATATGATCTACATTCTTCCTCTGTGAGTGTGCAGCCCAGATCCCCTGACCATTCCCGTGCAATATGTCTGAAATCTAGCTCTGCTGTTGTGTCCTTCAGTTGCCGATGATGGAATCTCAATGGTATTGAGAGTTGTGCTCCCAAAGTAAACTCCTCAGAAAGAACCTCCACCACATCTTCCGTGAGGTCTGTCCACTCTAGGGAAGCAACATAGTGGCTCAGCTGACGGTATGCAAATTGGTATGTCGGGGGGATCCCATACCGGGTCTGAAGTTCTAGGTATGAGAGGATTCGTCCCTGTTCTGTGACTATGTGTGCCAGGTATACCATCCCCTTCCGTGCCCATTTGTTAAATATGCTAACCCCTTGGCCAGGCGGAAACGCTGGGTTATCACATATGGACAGCCATGGGGATGTACGGGCAGAAAAGTGATAGCGTCTACACACCCACCTCCACGTCTCCCTGAGAGATTTCAAAAGGGGATGCCTTCGAAATGCTGCGGTGGGCAGGGGCGTCCCAGAGTGGAGCAGATGACTAAAGTGTGTGTCTGGGAACATCGACGTCTCCACTGGTGTAATAGAAAAATCGGACGTCCCTCGATACCAATCATTTATGTGTCTCATGGAACTTGCGATTGCCAGGAATTTCATGTTTATGAGTCCCATGCCTCCCCCCCTCCCTTGGGGCAGTCATCAGGTGATAGGGAATTCTAGGTTTCTTCCCCTGCCAAAGGTACTTTTGTATTAGACGCTGTAAGAGCTTTTCATCTTTACGTTTCAAAAACAGTGGTAATTGTTGAAAGACGTATAACCATTTGGGGGCAACCATCATATTAAACAGCGCTATTCTACCCCAGATTGTAAGTGGTAGCTCCCTCCACATAAGCAGTTTATTTCTAGTCATCTCCATCAGTGGGCCTATGTTCTCTCTGTATAGGGAGGCCCCATCTCTAGTTATGTACACTCCTAGGTATTTCATTTTAGTTGTCTCCCACCTGAGTAAAGCCTCTCCTTGCCAGCATAATTTAATGTCACTATCCATGGACATCGCACAGGACTTAGAGAGGTTAAGGCCAAACCCTGATAGCTGCCCATACTCCCTAATCAATGCTAGGGCATTCTTAAAGGACTCCTGCGGGTTAGTTAAAACCAGGAGGACGTCATCGGCGTAAGCCAAAGCTCGGACCTCTTGTTCCCCCAATCGTACCCCCCCAATTCCTGGATCTGAATTTAGGAGACGTAATAGTGGTTCTAGTGTAAGATCAAACAAAAGTGGGGATAAAGGGCAGCCTTGACGCGTTCCCCTGCCTATCTGAAACCCTTCCGAGATCCCCCCATTTGCTGTAACATAAGCTTCCATACCAGAATATAGAGCCCCAATTGCTTGTCTCATTTCTGCAGGGATTCCTATCCAGTCTAGCATGTAAAACAAGAAGGTCCACTCGACCCTGTCAAAAGCCTTTGTGGCATCGAGGCTCACCAACATCCCATTGATTTCCTCATGTCGGCACTTTGCCATTGTCAGTAAGACTCTCCGAATATGTGATACCGAGTGCCTTTTGGGGATAAATCCCACCTGTGTAGGCTCAATCACACTCGGCAAACATGAGTTGAGCCGAGTGGCCAGGATCTTCGCTAGCAATTTAATATCGACATTAATCAACGAGATAGGCCTATAGGATTCGGGCTCCTCCTCACATTTCCCCGGTTTCAACAATAGTGATATGCAAGCAGTGTTTTCATGCAGTGGGAATCTCCCTTCCCGTATTACAGCCTGATGGTATTCAAATAATGGGCATAGCAACTGGGGCTGAAGCAATTTGTAAAATTCTCCTGAGTACCCATCCACCCCGGGAGCTGAGAAAGACTTTAGTCCTTTTATTGCTTCAGATAGCTCCTTAAGTTGAATAGGGGCCTCTAGGCATGCTATCTCTGACTCTCCTAATTTTGGCATTTTCGCCCTACCGAGAAAGTCACTCATGTGGGCCTCCGTGGCAGGCCGATTGGCCCTGTAAAGGCAACTGAAATGATCCTGTAATATTTGAAGGATCCTACCTGGGTCATTAGTAAGGCCTCCTTGTCTTTTCCTTCAGGGCCGATATGGCTCTATTTCCTTCCCGTTTCCGAACTAGCCGGGCCAGCATACCCCCTGCTCTGTTTCCAAAGCGATGAAACTTATATTTTTGAAAGGTTCTATTCTGTAGTATTCTTTCATGCAATAGGGAATTTACAGCGGCCTGTATAGACAGATAGGCCTCTCTGGTGGCCACGGACTGCCGCTCGATATATTGACGTCGAGCATTCCGCAGCCGCCTGTTCAGCTGCAAAAGGCTAGCTGCATTCTTTTTCCGTTTATTTGCTACATATGCTATCAGATCCCCCCGCAATACCGCCTTTCCAGCGCACCAAAATAGTTGTGGGTTCGATTTGTGTTCTTTATTAAACAATTCATATTCTTCCCACTTTTTTACTAAGAATTTTTGAAAAGATTTATCCTTCACCAGGTGGCCAGGGAACCTCCACCGCCTGGCCGGCTGGAAGCCACCTGGGGCCTCCAGCTCTAACCAGATGGGGCTATGGTCAGATATCAAAACTTCCTCAATTTTCGTGTCCCGGACACAATGGAACAAGGCAACTGAAATAAATATGTAGTCTAATCTTCCCCATGTCCCGTGGGCCCTGGACCGATGTGTATAATCTCTTTGATCAGGGTGTAAGTTTCGCCATGCATCCACTACAGAGAGGGAGTTGGCGAACTCACTTAGCATCTGTGACCCCCTCCGACCTTCCACTCCTCTGCCGCCCTCCCCTGAATAATCCATCTTGGGGTCTATTGATATATTCATGTCCCCTGTTACAATCAAATGTTTGTCTTCATATGGTAGCAGCCGTCTCAACAACCCTGAGAAGGAGGAGCTGTCAGGAGGGATAGGCGCATAAATATTCAGCAAGTATAATTCCCTCCCTTGTAGCCATAATTTAACCAAGAGGAATCGCCCTTTGGGATCATGGAGGATCGTTTCTACCCTACAGGCCAATCGGCGATGAATACATATTGCCACTCCTCCCCTCCGGGGATGCATGTATCACCTGTCCTACCCACCCCTGCTTGAGTTTTTCATGTTCTGCTGCCGTCAGCTTTGTTTCCTGCAAACACGCTATGTCTACATTGAGGTGTTTTAAATGTGCCAGTATCTTTTTCCTTTTAATGGGAGACGTGATGCCACCCACATTCCAAGTGACTAATTTACAGTGTGTAGTCGTGTGGATTTGCTATCTTCCAGTATATAAACTCAGAGAACTTAGCCCCTGGGTCCCAGCCCTTCCCCAGTAGCTGTATACATAGTCCTGTTCCCGCCACCATGAACATGCAATTCCAATGCGTTCCTTCTTTATGCTTGGCCTGTGTGTAAGACCCTATTCTTTTAGCTCTGGAGCACCCTCCCTCCCTGAGACATTGATTCTTTCCAAGTCTCCGTCTTCCCCTCCCTTTACCCTTCCCATTATCTAGACCCCCCTCCCTTCCAACCCTAACCATTACTTCTCTCCTTCCAGGTGACATGTTACCGCTGTGAGGTTCCCCTTCTCCCCCCCGGCTCCAGCGGGAGCTCTCCCCCCCTTTTGGATCAGGTCGGATCTAATATGACCCTTAAATATGCAAACTCCCTCCACCATTATTCTTATCAATGAAACATATAACATATTATCACTTTATCAATGTTGCACCAACAAATGCCTTACATAACCTTAGTAGGCCACACCATCGTCTCTTTCTCATATGCTTGAAAAGGTTGCATGAGCCTTCAACAAGAGTCCTCTGGTCTTATAGTCAGGTTGGTGCAGCGTCTGGCGCCTGCAGTTCAACGTCAATAAATTGTTGGGCCTCTTGGACTGACTGGAAGGAGCGCCATCTATTTTCGTGCTGGATCTTCAAAACAGCTGGGTAAAGCAGCAAGAATCTTGTTTTTCTGTTGACCAGTGTTGTGCAAAGCGGGTGAAATCTGCGCCTTTGTTCTTGTACTCCTGCTGAGTAATCTTGGAAGATTTTTATCTGGGTTCCGTCATATCTCAGAGTGTCTCTTTTTAAACGGAAGCCCCTCATAATTTCTTCTTTATGCAAGTAGTTGTGGACTTTAATTATCACCAATCTGGGTCTTTGCTGTCCCTGCTGCCACCGGCCCAGTCTGTGAGCCCTTTCTATGCACAATTCTCCATAACTATCAGACAGAGCCAGTTCTTTTTTAAGCCATTGCTCCAGCACGTGTCTCAGGGATTTCTCTGGAATTGCCTCTGGTAGGCCAACAATTCTCAAGTTGCATCTTCTTGCTCTGTTCTCCATATCTTCAAGCTTATCTTGTTGTGCCTTGAGTTGCTCCATCATCCGGGTAACCTCTTGGGTGTTCTGTGCCTTGGTATCTTCCAGAACTGAGATTCTGCTTTCCGCTTCCCCCAGCCTCTTCACTGTATCTGCCATGTTAGCTTCCATGTTGCTCATTTGACGTTCTAGCAAGTCAAATCTTGGGTTAAGTGCAGCACTTACTGCCATAGTGATCTGAGCCAGTTGCTTTTCAGAGAAGTCCCCAAGCTTTTCAAGCTTTCCTTCCGCCATTTGTGCCCCTGTGGATGAAGGAGTACCCTTCCCCTTATCGTATTTGGTGCCGCTTCTAGTTGTACCAGCAGACTTAGGCCTCAAATATTGCTCCATACAGTCCGTGTATCGCCCTGCGTTGTGCTTTGTGCACCAACGCAGTGGTGCTGGCACCTTTATCTGAGAATGTCGGAGGAACAGAATATCCTACAACCAATGTGCACTGCTACTTCGCTTTCTGTGATAGTTTAATTATTATGAGCAGGGCAACGCTCTCCTTGATTCATTTCTTTGTCCAGAATGTATGATAATATCGATCTGGGCACAATTCCTCTCCTTTATTAGCAGTTATCTTATCTGTGAAGTTCCAAGGGACTGCTGCAGCCGACTTCTTAAGTTACACGAGTCACCATTGCGTCGCTTGCCTTTCTATTACAGTGAGTTTTACTTGTTTTTCCCCCCGGCTATGGGGATTATTAAAGACCGGGCGAGTACCCTCTTCGAGGCGGGGGGGGGGAGCAGCAGGGAGGAACTATCACTAAATCACTCCTGTTTTATCGCCCTTCCTTGTTTCTGAGCCCAGTTCCTTACCATGCCGCCACTTGCTGCTTATTCATGCTGCCGACCATTCCTCTGCCCGTTCCGGGATTCTTCCGGCCGCCATCTTGGATCGCGGCGCACGCGGTGCAATAAACTTCGGCCACGGCTCTGTGGGGCACGTCGGCGAGGACCCGTGAGTATCTTCTTGTTCTCGGGGCCTTTAGGCAGCGTTGTTTGCCGCGGGTGAGCCCCAGCAGGCGGGGGGAGATGGAAGTCCCTCGTGCGGTGTTGCGGAGCCCTCTAATCGGCGGCCATCTTACCGCTCGGCTCCACCGGAAGTCCGGCAGATGACATTTAATGTGATCAAGTGCAAAGTGATGAATGTGGGAAAGAGGAACCCGAATTATAGCTTCGTAATGCAAGGTTCCACATTAGGAAACCTTCTGCTCAGTGTGATGCGGTAGCTAAGAAAGCAAATAGAATGTTAAGTATTATTAGGAAAGGAATGGAAAACAAAAATGAGGACGTTATAATACCTTTGTATCGCTCCAATATTGTGTTCAATTCAGGATGCCGCATCTCAAAAAAGATATAGTGGAATTAGAAAAGGTGCAGAGAACAGCGACGAAAATGATAAAGGGAATGGGACAACTACCCTGTAAGGAAAGGCTAAAGCGGCTAGGGTTCTTCAGCTTGGAGAAAAGGCGACTGAGGGGAGATATGATAGAAGTCTATAAAATAATGAGTGGAGTTGAACGGGTAGACATGAAGCGTCTGTTTACGCTTTCCAAAAGTACTAGGACTAGGGGCATACGATGAAACTACAAAGTTGTAAATTTAAAACGAATTGGAGAAATTTTTCTTCACTCAACGTGTAATTACACTCTGGAATTCATTGCCAGAGAATGTGGTAAAGGCGGTTAGCTTAGCGGAGTTTTAAAAAGGTTTAGACGGCTTCCTAAAGGAAAAGTCCATAGACCATTATTAAATGGACGAGGAAAATCCACTATTTCTGGGATAAGCAGTATAAAATGTTTTGTACTTTTTTGGGATCTTGCCAGGTATTTGTGACCTGGATTGGCCACTCCTGGAAACAGGATCAGCATCCTTTGGTCTGTCCAGTATGGCAATCCATTGGTCTGTCCCACTATGGCAGTACTTATGACCACAATACAAAATTGTATTACTTTAATTGAAACATGGATGACAAAACATATACTAAAATTGAATAAGGATAAGACTATGTTTATGCTAATAGGAAGTCCTTCACAATTTGTTGACAATAATACCATTCAAAACAAGTCATACAATCTCTTCACAGCTTCAAATTTTAGGAATAATTCTGATCATTCTATATCACTTCAATCATAAATTAGTCTGTTGACAATCATTTTTTGTTGTTGTTGAGGAAATTACATCGAATCAGCAACTTCTTCAAACCAGAACAGTTTAGGGTATAGTTCAATCACTTCTCTTATCTCAAATAGATTACTGTAACAGTATTTAACTTTATGAAATATGTTAAAAAGATTGTGAACAGTACAAAATACTGCAGTTTAGTTGTCTTTTTGCAAACAAATTTTGAATCAGGTTTCTCCTTTTTATATTCAGCTGCACTGGCTGCAAGTAGAAGCTGGAGTTTTGCTTCGGTTGTATTGTATTCTTTTTAAACGTAATTCATGGTATAGATCTGAGCTACACGTACAACCTTTTTTGCTTTTCTTAGTCTGAAAAGACAGGTAGTCTACGATCAAATTTATTTCCTTTTCCATCCCCTAGAGGGAAGAAAGCTCTAAGATTATTAAACTTTTTTTTCGCATAACAAGCTGCAATAATTTGGAAAATATCACCAGTGTTCAAATCCTGTCTTAACTATAAAATTTTCTAAAAATCCATTAAAACATGGTTATTTCATAAATAAGTGATTCAAGATTAAGACTAGCTGAAGATCTGTAGGGTGTTCATGTATGTTATAAATTTTGGAATGATTGATTTTGTATTTCCTAGATTCTATGTTATTTGCTTAGAACTCATGTAGGTAGTAGCAAAATATAAGTAATACTGTTATGATGTTAATACTACTACTACTACTTAACATTTCTAGAGCGCTACTAGGGTTACGCAGCGCTGTACAAATTAATAACTAAGGACGGTCCCTGCTCAGAAGAGCTTACAATCTAAAGGACGAAATGTCAAGTTGGGGTAGTCTAGATTTCCTGAGTAGAGGTGTTGTGATTAGGTGCCGAAAGCGACATTGAAGAGGTGAGCTTTGAGCAATGATTTGAAGATGGGTAGGGAGGGGGCCTGGCGTATGGGCTCAGGGAGTTTGTTCTAAGCATGGGGTGAGGCGAGGCAGGAAGGGCGGAGCCTAGAGTTGGCGGTGGTGGAGAAGGGTACTGAAAGGAGGGATTTGTCTTGAGAGCGGAGGTTACGGGTAGGGACGTAAGGGGAGATGAGGATAGAGAGGTAAGGAGGGGCTGCAGATCGAGTGCATTTGTAGGTTAGTAGGAGAAACTTGAACTGTATGCGGTATCTGATCAGAAGCCAGTGAAGTGACTTGAGGAGAGGGGTGGTATGAGTATATCGGTCAAGGCGGAAGATAAGACGTGCGACAGAGTTCTGGATGGACTGAAGGGGGGATAGGTGGCTAAGTGGGAGGCCGGTGAGGATTAGGTTGCAGTAGTCAAGGCGAGAGGTAATGAGAGAGTGGATGAGAGTTCGGGTGGTGTGCTCAGGGAGGAAGGGGCGAATTTTGCTAATGTTGTAGAGGAAGAAGCGACAGGTCTTGGCTATCTGCTGGATATGCGCAGAGAAGGAGAGGGAGGAGTCGAAGATGACACTGAGGTTGCGGGCAGATGAGACGGGGTGATGAGGGTGTTATCAACTGAGATAGAGAATGAAGGGAGAGGAGAAGTGGGTTTGGGTGGGAAAACAATAAGTTCAGTCTTGGCCATGTTCAGTTTCAGGTGGCGGTTGGACATCCAGGCAGCAATGTCGGATAAGCAGGCCGATACTTTGGCCTGGGTTTCCACAGTGATGTCTGGTGTGGAGAGATACAGCTGTTAATGTTAATGCCAAAGAAAGCAAAAAATTCCAGACCTGTCTCCATAAGTTCAAAACACCAAGGCACTGTCAAAATATATGACCCAATGTGGCCTTCACCTGACTACATTCCTGACAACTCCCGTCTGTATAGCAAGTTTAGCTTTAAAAGCTCTCCAAGGGACTATATAAGTTCGGAGAAGGAATTTATACTCTAACTCCTGTAACCCCATATTGACAGAGATCAAAGGAATAGCCTTAAAACTTCTTAGAAGTAGCTCCTCATTCACTGAATCCACATCCATGCCAGAGCCACAACTTCTATAAGCAGACGCTGGAGAAAATCCATTAAAAACTAAATACTGGGATAGTGGCACACTCTCTTCCTTTTTCAACTTCGAATATCAATACATTGCCTGTGCCAAACTCAATGACAGACGACCTGTCTCCAAACTAGAAATATATTACTGAGCTTGAAAATATGTAACATGATGTCCAGGAGGTAAGTCAAAGAGGAACTGGAGTACCTCAAATGAAAAAACACTTTCCCCTTGAGATGTGATGGATGATAAGGGGAACGTGTTTCTGGCTGATGCCCCGTGCCTGTCATTTGGGTGCAACATTTTGACTTCAGTGGTTGCACAATACTTCTTATACTCCAATCCCATGGAATTTGCACGCGAGAGTGTCTACCAACAAAAGCAGGCTGGATAAGTGCTGTATATGATTTTGGAAGCAATTTGAATTTATGTCCTTTATCTGTTTAAGAAGTTCAACTCTGACAGCAGAGTGCTGTTTTGAGTTGGCATTGGACAGTTTGCAAAGGACGTTGAAAGCTGGCTTTACTATGTTGAGCTGTTGATGTTTGGTTCCTCATAACACCCTTTTGCTTTTTGTGTTTTATCAGTTGCAATTAGACAAAAATGGTTCATAATGATCAGAACCTTCAAAACTAACAATGATGACATATAACAACCTAATAAATGCTCATTTTTCCAAAGGTGCCTATAAAGATTGTAGATAACATAGAAACTTTTTTTGTTTTTTTAACATTCAAAAGATTTTCATTGCCCCTTTACTAATGGCAAATATTTGAGTGTCCATATCATCACATCTATAAATTACAAAATAAAAAAATACAAAAAGATAGAGATACTTTTTCACTGTCTTTCACAGATATTGAACTTGATGAACCTAGATCTGAAACATTTTTTTTTTGTTACATTTGTGCCCTGCGCTTTCCCATTCATGGCAGGCTCAATGCGGCTTACATGGGGCAATGGAGGGTTAAGTGACTTGCCCAGAGTCACAAGGAGCTGCCTGTGCCTGAAGTGGAAATTGAACTCAGTTCCCCAGTTCCCCAGGACCAAAGTCCACCACCCTAACCACTAGGCCACTCCTCCACAGTAAATGACAAAAGAAACAAAGATTTCTAGGAAAGTGCAGGAGCCTCAAGTGCTTAAATTGGCTCTCCAGAAACTCCAGTTTATGATGGACTGCCCTCTGGACATAGATCAGCCCAGAATTGAAACTAGAAGTGCAGATTGGCTATTTCTTGATCATGCCATTCTAGTACTATTCTGTGTGGATTGCTTGAACAAAGAAAAGAAGCAACAAAGAAGGAGGAAGATAACATCTATGCAGCCTTAACCCTTGTCCCTGAGGAAAGAGATTGAAACCCCGCGGAGTCGGGCAGTTCCAGGGAAAGGCAACTGATAAATGTTTTAACAAGGCAAGATAGTTCTGCCTGGGAGGCAAGAACTCAAAAGATAAGTGCACAGTTTTCACCTAGTATATACTATTTTAAAAGTTACAAGTGATTTTATAGCACTGTGGTGATTGGGATGCATAAAAAAATGAGCATATGTTGCTCTCCCCAAAAAATTGTCAGAGTTACCCAATGAAAGAAGTGCTATGCCACTTTTTAGCAGCATTATTGACTGCAGTTACAGTGGTTTATATCTGAGGGTACTCTATACATATAAATTATAGATCTGCCACATTATACTGGTGTGAACTGTTTTGCTAGCACTTTCTTGAAGTTGGTGGCTAAGAGTCCTGGTTTGTGTATACAAGTGGCTATTCCACTAGCAACATTCCATGTAGAAGTCGGCCCTTGCAAATCACCAATGCGGCCGCGCAGGCTTCTGCTTCTATGAGTCTGACGTCTGTCAGACTCACAGAAACAGAAGCCTGCGCAGCCTTCTACATGGAATGTTGCTAGTGGAATAGCAACATTCCATGTAGAATCTCCAATAGTAGCAACATTCCATGTAGAATCTCCAATAGTATCTATTTTATTTTTGTTACATTCGTACCCTGCACTTTCCCACTCATGGCAGGCTCAAGGCAGCTTACATGGGGCAATGGAGGGTTAAGTGACTTGCCCAGAGTCACAAGGAGCTGCCTGTGCCTGAAGTGGGAATCGAACTCAGTTCCTCAGTTCCCCAGGACCAAAGTCCACAACCCTAACCACTAGGCCACTCCTCCACTCAAAAATAAACATGTATATAATTTATTTTCACATATAAGTTGGGATTGAATGTTGTGGAAAGTTTTGCCGCCACGTTAGTGAGCGTCCAGCAATAAATTATTCCCTGAAACCCAAATGTACAGTAGGGCGAAACCGACAGTTGGAGTTTCCTTTTTGGGCAGTAACAACAAACAGGAACTAGATTAAATGGACCCTATACATTGTTGAGAATAATTTATTCAAGAAAGGAGCACACAATTAATACAGCACATTGTTGGTGTGAAGAGCATGGTGGTGGTATAAAAATATAGGAAAAGGGCAATGATGAAAAACACCTCAATCGCAAATTATATGGGAAAATAAATTATACAAAAGTTTTATTTTTGAACCCTTGTCCTACAATACATATATTTCAGATCTGGATTCATTGAGTAAAAATATATCATAGACCTGGACTGATGAGTTCAATATCTGTGAAAGACAGTGGAAAAAGTATTTCCATCTTTTTTTATTTTGGTGACTTATAAATGTGGTATTATGGACACCTACATATTTGTCATTAGCATGGGGCAATTATATGTTATCTACAAATTTCATATTGATTAGATCCAAAAAAACAAGAGGCAAAAAAAAGCCACAGGCAAATATAAGTACCAGGAGAAAGAAGCAGCCAACTGAACCACCAAATAGCCATCAAATTAAAATGTATTAAAATAGCAACCTTTGATAATAGCATGTCTGTGCTTATTTTTAACTCTGTGATACTTTGTATGCCGCACTGAACCTGCTATCGAGCGGGAACGAGCGGGGTATAAATTCTAATAAAATAAATAAATAAAAGCTGCTCGACATGTTTCTATAATCATGCATACATCAGGGGCACAATCAACTGTTGCTGCAACGACAGGTATCATACCTTAAAGGGGGGGCACTCAGTGCATCAAAGGTTGCCTATACTGTGCTCCAAGAAAGAAATAACCTAACCTAAGGAAATCTCACCCATAACTTAAATGCTGACATTTATTTCTATAAGCATAAAGGGTGTCAATAGATATAAAATCTTTGAGGAAAAACACCGACAAATCCAGGTCAAACTGAAAGGGCAAGAACAATTACAATAGATCACTTTAGTTATTTTGGTGTATAAACTGAACCTCCAGATGTAATGCCATGAGATAGAGAAGAGGCTGAAAAGCCTAGCTCCCCCATCAAATTTGTCTACCCTCATTTCAGATATAAACATTCTTATCTGACTAAGGCAGGAGAAATATTGAGCGGCTGTTCTTTGGTGGCAGCTTACAGAACTGCACCTAAAAATTCAATGAAAGGAGGAGAAACAGTGATAAAATTTAAATGATGCATGAATGTCTGGACAGCCTCGGCAAGAATTTGACACAAGCAACATGGAAGATAACGTGCAAAATACAGAGTGGGTGCAGGAGCAGCTACATGTACAAATTGTGGCTTTGGAAAATAAGGTAAATGAGCTTGAAAACATCCTGCAGTATTCTGAGGCTGTGGGAATAACGGAAGATTTAACAGAGCTTTTTGATTTCTTGGAATGTGATGTCCAAAATCTCAGCCCCGGGCTCATCCTTCAATTCCAAATCAAATAGAATGGCTTTGGCCATTTCCTGCAAAAAACTGATGGAGAGTTCCTCTGGCGGGGACTTTATCCTTTTCTGAGGTGGAGACATGTCTGATAGTAGGCCAAAAGAAAGGAGACCTCGCCCAGTTCCACATCAGACTCCCAGTAATGGTCTGAATCTGACTCAGAAAAGTATTCCTTGATGAGGAGGCTGAATCTGTGTCTGCCATGGACAAGTAGACTGATGTCTAGACTCATAGTAACGTATAAATGACGGCAGATAAAGACCTGAACGGTCCATCCAGTCTGCCCAACAAGATAAATTCATTTTACATGGTATGTAATACTTATATCTATATCCGAGTTTGATTTGTCCCTGCCTTTCTCAGGGCACAGACCGTAAAAGTCCGCCCTGCACCGGTTTTCTTCTCCAAATACCGGTGTCGCCACCCAATGTCCGCTAAGATTCCATGCATCCATTCCTTCCAAACAGGATTCCTTTGTGTTTATCCCATGCACGTTTGAATTCCATTACCGTTTTCATCTCCACCTCCCCCCACGGGAGAGCATTCCACGTATCCACCACCCTATCTGTGAAAAAATACTTCCTGACGGTACTCCTGAGTCTGCCCCCCTGCAACCTCAATTCATGTCCTCTAGTTCTACCACCTTCCCGTCTCCAGAAAAGGTTCGTATGCAGATTAATACCTTTCAAATATTTGAACGTCTGTATCATGTCACCACTGTTTCTCCTTTCCTCCATGGTATACATGTTCAGGGCGGCAAGTCTCTCCTCGTACGGTTTGCAATGCAAATCCCATACCATTTTCGTAGCTTTTCTTTGTACCGCTTCCAGTCTTTTTCCATCTTTAGCCAGATACGGCCTCCAAAACTGAACACAATACTCCAAGTGGGGCCTCACCAACGACTTGTAGAGGGGCATCAACACCTCCTTTCTTCTGATGGTTATACCCCTCTCTATGCAGACTAGCATCCTTCTAGCCACAGCCGTCGCCTTGTCACATTGTTTCTTCACTTTCATATCGTCCGACACCAACACCCCAAGGTCTCTCTCCTGAGTCGAGCTTGCTAATCTCTCCCCTCCTATCTCTCTTTTGGGTTTCTACACCCCAAATGCATCACTCTGCACTTCTTGACATTAAATTTGACTGCCAGACCCTCAACCATTCTTCTAACTTTCGGAGATCCCTTCTCATCATTTCTACTCCCTCCAGGGTATCTACTCTATTGGCTATCTTCGTGTCATCCGCAAAAAGGCAAACCTTTCCTTCCAACCCTTCAGCAATATCTCTCACAAATATATTAAACAAAATGGGCCCCAGCACCAACCCAGCACCAACCCCTGAGGAACCCCACTGCTCCCATCCTTTCCTCCGAGCAGATTCCATTTACCATCACCCTCTGCCACCTGTCGGTCAACCAGTTTTCTATCCAGTTCACCACTTTTGGTCCTAAGTTCAGCCCTGTCAGCTTATTCATGAGTCTTCTGTGGGGGACCGTATCAAAGGCTTTGCTGAAATCCAAGTAGATTACATCTAGTGCACGGCCTTCATCCATTTCTTTTGTCACCCAGTCAAAGAAGTCAATGAGATTCATTTGGCAGGATTTTCCTTTGGTAAAGCCATGTTGCCTCGGGTCCTGTAACCTGTTGTCTTCTAGAAAGCTAACTATCCTTTATTTCAGTAACGACTCTTGGCCAGAGTGTTGAGAGACAGATCCCACCTTGGACACCAGGCGAGCTTCCTTTCCCAATGGGCTAGACAGGAGCGCCACCTCTTCAGAGGTCAACGTTGGATCCCACTGAAGCCCTCAAGACCTCAGCATCGCACTGAGCTAAGATCCACTACAAAGTCCTCCCTTAGCATGACCCGGAGCCATTTCTTGGGGGCATTGGCAAAGGCGGGGCCAGTGTTGGCTCATTGGCAGCCTGTGAAGATGTCGAGATCCAGAAATGAGGAGACTGGTGCACTGGTGCCAACAGCACAGAGGAGGAGCGGTCCTCTCAGCATTGATGCTTTTGGGTACTGGTGGTGCCAATAACCTAGAGCTCCTGGCCCTGTGCCATCTATGAGCTTCAGTCCACACCAGATAGAAGTCCAAGGCTCTCTTGCAGTTCAAAGTGGTCAGTAAGCTTTTTATAGGGTAGGCATGGGGCTTTGGGAAGAATGTTGGTAAGGACGACTGGTTAATGTGAAATTCCAACATTACCTTAGGAAGCAACTTAGGATGCTTACTCAGAATTACTATGTTATGATTAAATCTGGTGTAAGGTGGATCAGCTACTACAGCCTGGAGCTCACTAACCCTACGTGCTGAAGTGATGGCCACCAAAAACATAAGGGACTTCAGATGGCAACAGTCAAGTGGTTGAAAAGGAACTTTCATCACATAGGTGAAAAGAACATTGAGATCCCATGACACAGCAGGGGGCTTTAGAGGGGATTTCAAAAATATCAAGAACCTCTTGAATAACGGATAAGTCTATCTCTGTATAGCCTTTACACAGTGATAAGCTCCAATTGAACTGAAGTGGACCCTACAGAAAGGTATAGAAGGTACTCATGCAGTTTTTGTATAGGGCAGGAGAAGGGATCTAGGGTCTTGCCATCACAGACAGAAAACCTTCTCCACTTGGAATTATAAGACTTCATAGTGGAATCTTTCCTGGATTGGGATCACTGAGAAGTTAGGGTCCACCGAGCAGTCCTCATATGAAGGCATGTCAAGGATGTGACATGAACTGTTGAGACCATGTGGACCAATGTCAACAGCTGATAACTGGAGGCTTTGCTGGACCAGCAGTGCTACAGAAATTAGGGTTTCTATGCACTGTTCAGGAAGAAAGGCCCTGGCCTGAATCGTTTCTAACAGGACTCCTACGACCTTCAATCTTTACAGAGATTTAAGAAGAGACTTTGGGTAGTTTTTAAATGAACCCTGGAGCTCCAGCCAAATTCTAAATCCTGATTCAGAATAATGCAAAATATAAAATCTCATTAAGGGACTTCCGGTGATGGAGTGAGAGGGGAAGACGGGTCTCTCTGAGAACCCTCCCCCAACAACGCTAAAATAGCACTAAAAACAAACGAAATAACAGCGATTTGCGGTCATAGGAACAGTCCTATATGGACCAATACCTCATTCGTACAGCAACAACAATGCCGGGAAAAACAGTAAAGAAAGAAACCGAACGACACCGTGGACTGAGTGAGCCCAAAATGGCGGAAAGCCCTGCGCAGATGAACTCACCTCCGGTGTTTACCCCGTCGCAACTAGCACAATTGACGGAGGCAGTAAAAACAGCTATGGCGCCCCAATATGCCCAGATATCCGAACAACTAGCAGCGGTAGAAACGTTACTGGCAGATACAACAAGGAGGACCGGGGACCTGGAAGGCCGCATAGTAGTAGCCGAGGAGGCAGAACATGCTTTGCGGGAGCGAGTGCGGGAATTGGAAAAATTAACTACAACCCAGGCTCAACAACTAGACGATCTAGAAAATAGATCACGGAGATCGAACTTGCGGATAGTGGGAATTCCTGAGACAGTACCTGACCAACTACTCCAAACACAATTAGAACGCTGGCTAAAAGAGGAATTTGCGCTGTCGGACAGCGCGGGGCCTCTCTGCCTGGAGCGCGCTCATCGATTAGGCCGAAAAGGAACTGGAAATGGCAGAGCAAGAGTAGTGATTACAAAGATCCACAACTTTGTGCACAAAACTGAAATTCTAAGAGGTGCACGCCAGAAATGGGACGCATTGACATTTGATGGAGCAAAAATAAAAATCTTTCAGGACTACTCGATAGTACTGCAGGAACGCAGGCGAGCCTTTGGACCAATATGCACAAAATTAGCAACATTGAATAGAAGATTCATGCTCGCTTATCCGGCACAATTGAAAGTACTGCAAAATGGAAACTGGAAAATATTTCAGACACCGCAAGAAGCACAGGATGGGCTCCAAGATCAACTGAACTCTGAGGACGCTAACACATGAATCCAGTACAAAACATTTGAGGTATAGATTTGAATATCCTGAAGCAGGGAGTACAACTATAACTTAAGAGGACTTGCTGACTATTACACTATATTGAGTTAGAGGGGGAAGGCAATTAGACCTGCACAAGACTGAACACAAGAAATTGGATAATATAGAGAATAAGCGGGTTGGGGGAGGGGAACCATCACTATAAGTCTTACACCATAAGGTGGATGGGGTGGACCAAGGATTATGGGAAGAAGAAATGGGGGAGGCGGGAGGGGGGGAGGGAGGGAGGGAGGAGGGGAGAAAAACGGAAGAGAGCAGGACACAGGAGATTAAAGAGGGAGGGGGAACTATCACAGGAGCAACTAACACAATTGAAATTACAACCACAAGAAGGGAAGACAGGTAGTAAGAGCAGAAGGGAAGTAACTTCGGGGAGGGAGGGTAGGAATAGAACGCCCTTATATGCGCTGAGTAGGACAAAAATCAAGGAACCCACAGATAAGAGCAGACCAATAGAGAGGAAGGCGAGGCTGGGCGCCCAAATCTCAAGTTTACTAAAGAACAACTGGTTTTTAATATGGCTAATGCTGTGCTGGGATGGCTAAGACGATCCGGTTTATATCTTGGAACGTGGGGGGCATAGCAACCCCTGTGAAAAGGTCGAAAATATTACAGGCATTGCAGAGACATAGAGCAGATGTGGCTTGTCTACAGGAGACTAGACTTTCGGAAGATGAACACTGTAAATTGAAAAGAGCTTGGGTGGGGGAAGTGTTTTCTGCTTCTGCTGCAGGCAGGTCGAAGGGAGTAGCAATATTAATAAGGAAGGGAATAGCAGCTAAGGCAAAATTGCTCCAGGCAGACCCCCAGGGGCGATACGTCCTAATACGTCTTTGGCTTCAAAATAAAGAGTTCTTGGTTATATCCTTATATGGGCCTAATGATTTCTCGCCAAACTTCCTCCAAACCATAATAAAACAGTGTGCCCCGTATACATCTCTGAAATTGTTGATATGTGGAGATTTTAACTTAGTAATGGACCCAATGATGGACACCACTAACCCAAGAGAAGCACCACAAGGGGGGAGTAGAAAGCGGGCACTCTCGACATTCATACGCACGTTAAGCCTGGTAGATACTTGGAGGGCATTACACCCAGAGACAAAAGATTATACACATTTATCTAGGGCACATGGTACCAGCTCTAGAATAGACTATATACTTCTGGACAGCTCGGCATTCTCCTGGGTACGAGGTACTGGAATAGGCCCTACAGAAATATCGGATCATGCAATGGTGTGGATGGAGATAGAGGCTTCAGAGTATTATAGGCATGGAGGGGGTTGGAGATACCCGATGTACTTACATGGAGACAAAGAATTCACCCGTTACATTAATGCTAAATGGAAGGATTATGCACGGTTTAACAAACAGCACATGAATAATCCAAAACTATACTGGATGGCCTCCAAGGCAGTGGTGCGGGGGGATATAATTGCCTTTGTACAAAGCCGTAAGAAAAAGCAAGCAAGGGCAATTTTACATCTAGAAACCCAACTTAGGAAAGCTAAACAAGTTTATATAAAAAACCCAACAGCAATAAATAAGGAACAATACTTAACGGCCCAAATTACCCTTAATACCCTAATTCACAAGCAGACTATACGATCCTTAACATATTATAAATGTAGATTACAACGATTTGGTAACAAAGCGGGCACTATATTAGCAAGGCTGCTGAAAACAGAGACCCCAGGACGGGTAATCACTGCATTACAAGACCACAAGGGGGTGACAAAAAATAAGAGTGAAGATATAGGGAAGATATTTCATACTTATTTTAGTTCCTTATATGGGGGCTTGCCGAGAAAGGACATAGGGGACTTGGAGGAATATTTAGATCAAATGGGCTTCCCCAAACTCCAGCCACAACAAATAGACATGTTAAATAGTCCTATAACAGGGACAGAATTGCAAAACACGATCAAAGCGTTAGCCATGAGCTCGGCACCTGGGCCTGACGGTTTTATGGGAGAATATTATAAGATACTATCGAAAGAAGGTTTGGAAGCCCTGGGGAAATACTTGGAACAGGTAGTAGAAGACAAAGAATTCCCCCAGTATGCCAATGATGCACTAATCACTTTGATACCTAAACCAGGCAAGGAGAGCACACAACCAGGTTCCTATCGGCCAATCTCTTTGATAAACTTAGATGTAAAGATACTGGCTCGTATTCTTGCCACCAGATTAGGACAACTCCTTCCTGATTTAATAGGGGAAGAACAAGTAGGTTTTGTGAAGAACCGGCAAGCAGGGAACAATGTTAGACGACTGCTCTTGGCAATGGCAAAGAGCCAACAAGACCAGGAACCAGCTTTGGTTCTTAGTCTGGATGCTGAAAAGGCATTTGATAAGGTAGACTGGGGATACTTGTTTGGACTCTTAAACTATATGGGTATTCAAGGATGGTATGGAGATGCATTGGGGGCATTGTATAACAAACCTCGAGCAGCAGTTTTGGTAAATGGAATAAAGGGAACTTTCTTTGAGATCAAACAGGGAACCAGGCAGGGGTGCCCGCTCTCGCCCCTTTTGTTTATCCTGGCAATGGAACCACTGCTACAAGTGCTTAAAGCAGATGGAGGGGTGAGGGGGGTGCCCCTGGCAGGAGGCACAGTCAAAGCCCTCGCCTTTGCTGATGATTTATTAATAATAACCCAACAACCAGAACGGGCAATACCTAGAATATTGGAGATAGTAAAGGAGTATGGGGACCTGTCAGGGTACATATTGAACATTCAAAAATCTAGGGCTTTGGAGGTATTGCAGGGGGATGCTCTCAGACAGACACTAGCATTACCCATGGAGTGGGAGGCAGAGACAATAAAATATCTGGGTGTATTAATACCTCGAGATCTTACACAGCTATATGATCGAAACATGAGGAAACTGATGAATACAACAAAGTTAACTTTACAAATGTGGCAGGGATTCCCATTATCACTTCTGGGTCGGATAGCCCTTTATAATATGGTAACAGTGCCCAGATGGCTCTACATATTCCAGACTTTGCCTTTGTACCTGACTAAGGCTGATGAAAAACAATTAAACAAGTTTTTACAGACCTTTTTGTGGGCGCAGAAAAAACCAAGAATAGCACTGTCCACACTTCATCTATCGAGGGAATTCGGAGGCCTGGGACTATTGAACCTTCGGGAAATGACAACTGCAAGTGGCATGAGGCACTTAAATGATTGGCTAAGACACACACAATATTTTACTCCCTCTCATCTCGAGCTGCAAGAAATAGGCCAGAGACATATCAGCTCCCTGATACATAAAAAGAATAAAGCAGAAATGAGCTTGTTAAGAGCAGCACAAATTTTGCATACTGCTCAAGCGGTGTGGAGTTGGCTCTGTAGACACCATAAATTTCGAGCTGCCACAACCCCATACCTTCCAATTTGGGGTAACCCAGAATTCCCACCTGGACAACAACATGCGGCCTTTGTACGTTGGAAGGAAAAAGGATTGGAATACATGCACCAGGCCTTAGACAAGGATGGGAAGATTAAATCATGGGAACAACTTAAAAACCAGTTTATGCTTGACTCATCAGATTGGTTTCATTATTTGCAGCTGCAACATTATAGCCGTAGTCTCCCACAGGAAACAATGACGGAAGATGTACAGGAGGAGCTGGGATCGGCCCTCTCATTGGGAGCACAACAAAAAGTGCCATTGAAATTTTACCATAGACATTTAAAGGAAATGGCAAAAGAACCAGATTTCGTGACACTATCTAAACTGTGGAGTGCGGAATTGGGAGTGGATATAACTGCAGCATTGATCCGGGAACATTTGATTGGATATCGTAAGAATACGGACCTAACGTATTATTGGGAGATGCAGTTTAAGTTTACGTTGAGAGCGTATGTCCCTCCGAGACGCGCATTTCACATGGGCATATCACCAGATGGAGCATGCCCCAAGTGTAAGGCGGAGGGAGCAACATTGGGACATATGTTCTGGAGTTGTCCACAGATTGGATCATACTGGCAGGCATTGATACGACGAGTGGCAGACATGTGGGATATACAATGGCAAGTAGAACCAATGTTGCTGTTTGGCCACCCAAAACTATCGGGAAGCCCACCAAGAGGATGTCGAACATTTGTGTTTAAAACAATTATGGTGGCCAAGAAAACAATCCTGTTGATGTGGTTGTCAGCGGAGAGCCCTTCGGAATATCACTGGAGAGGGCAGATGATTAACCTGTTGCGCACGGAACGGATAAGCCTGAGAGGTCGGGGACCCCTTGTTACAAAGAACTTTTGGAATTGCTGGACCCTGTTCTGGTTGACCTTGACTCCCCAAGCCAGAGGTCAAATAATAAATATGTGAGAATTAAAGTGGACTAAGAACTAAGCGTGATGTGAAGTATAACTGTGATAGAGGGTGGGTAAGGGTGGGAGGGTAGGGGAAGGGGAGGGAGGGAGAGAAGGGAAAGGGAGGGGGGAAAAGAGGGGGAAAATAAAGAATTGGAGAACAATAGATCAGTTGGGCGATAAAAGGGCAGATATCTAATATGCCATATATTTAGTTTATTTCGCTGTACAATGTATAAAGATGCATAAGTTACTGTTAAGCTGTAAAGGTTCAATAAGATGTTGATGGTGACGCAAATAAGTTACAACAGAAGCCAAAATACTGTTGAATAAGTTTATTTAAAAATTTTCTCCAATAAAAATGATTGAAACATAAAATCTCATTAAGTACTTATTCAGTTGAATACAGACCAAACCCTCCATAAGTTTTGAAAACAGAGAAACAGAAGCCACTGGTCTATAGTTTCAGCATAGTTCACATGATTCTTTTCAATATTTTATAATTTGAGTAATGATTATCTCTCTCAAACCATCTGGAAAAAGTCCTGTTGATAGTTTATATTGCAACAAATTAACAACATAACTAAAAAAATCCAGTAAACAACCATGTATACAACATAAGGTTTGCTTATTACATACAGGTAACACTGGTGAAATTGTAGATATCAATATCTATTCATGTCAGAAAATGTGTAGGCTAATTCCTACAAAACAAGTCTTCAATCTAAAACTTAATGACTCAATTTAAACATCAAATCCAAACAGATAATGAATTTGTTAATCCCCAATATCCTTTATATATGAAGGACTCAACCCGTACATCTATGCAGACGATGTCACTATATACATCCCGTTCAAACACGATCTAACCAAAATCACAAATGAAATCAAACACAGTCTCCAAATAATGAACTCATGGGCGGATGCATTCCAACTAAAGCTAAATGCAGAAAAGACACAATGTCTCATTCTATCCTCACAATATAACACAAACAAACCCAGCACCAAACACACCCCAGACTACAGCCTTCCAGTCTCAGATAGTCTGAAAATTCTGGGAGTCACAATTGACCGAAATCTCACACTCGAAGACCATGCAAAAAATACTGCAAAGAAAATGTTCCACTCAATGTGGAAACTTAAAAGGATCAAACCTTTCTTCCCAAGGGAAATATTCCGTAGCCTGGTTCAATCGATGGTGCTAAGTCATCTAGATTACTGCAATGCCATTTATGCCAGATGCAAAGAACAAGTCATTAAGAAGCTGCAAACTGCTCAAAACACAGCAGCCAGACTCATATTTGGGAAAACGAAATACGAAAGTGCCAAACCCCTAAGAGAAAAACTACACTGGCTCCCACTAAAAGAACGAATTGCATTCAAAGTTTGCACCCTGGTCCATAAAATCGTTCACGGGAAAGCTCCGACCTATATGTGTATACCTTACCTTGATTTGTACCTGCCTTTTTCAGGGCACAGACCGTACAAGTCTGCCCAGCAGTATTTCCCACCTCCCAACACCGGCTCTGGCACATAGACCTCATAGACTTGCCTACCAGGAATGCAAAAAGATCAGCACGCACATTCCTCAATCTCCACTACCCCAGCTGTAAAGGACTAAAATTTAAAACTACATATTCATCAAGCTTCTCCTATATATGCACGCAACTATGGAACGCATTACCAAAGACCATAAAAACAATGCATGACCTAACAATCTTCAGAAGACTACTAAAAACTGAACTGTTTAAGAACGCCTACC
Source organism: Microcaecilia unicolor (assembly GCF_901765095.1). Taxonomy (NCBI): domain Eukaryota; kingdom Metazoa; phylum Chordata; class Amphibia; order Gymnophiona; family Siphonopidae; genus Microcaecilia; species Microcaecilia unicolor. The sequence goes on along the minus strand of NC_044035.1, from coordinate 360,431,717 downwards.
ATAACGATCCATCTCATTTACAAAATAATTAGACTTTACACGATATAGACAGAACCGAACTCTTGTAATCTGATTGTTTAACCTCATTGCTATTAATGAAAGCCACACAATACGTACTACCACTATCTTTTTGGCTGAAAATGATTTCTCCTAAACCGAGGACCAACTTATATCACAATTCACTCTACCACTCAGAAACCTCTAGGTAATACCATAATGTATTCTTCTCTACCATGTAGGTATGCACCTTAATGCATTACCAATTGTAATTCTGTACCCGTAAATGGCGATCGCCATCACGGCATAATGTAAGCCACATTGAGCCTGCAAATTGGTGGGAAAATGTGGGATACAAATGCTACAAATAAATAAATGAGTTTCACTCTACTTCTGTTTACCCGCAGAATTGTCTTTTCCATGGCTTAGATTTTGTGCTTAATCTAGTGCAATGTTTCCATTTAGTTTCAGTGCTTATTTGTACCCTTTAAATCATGGTTTATAACATCTAGCTTCACAAAGAAAGAAAGATCATTATATAAGTCCTTGAACTACCATTTCAATGCAATGTTTAGCTGAGCAGTGACAGACCCCTCACAGCACGATGCCAAACAAATGAACTATGGCCTATAGGTACATAATGCACAGATTACTTCACAGACAGATGAAAACCTCTGTATCCCTGAAACAGAGAAGAGATCTTTCCCCAACACAAACATGCATGCTCTTGGGCATTCAAAGTGTGCAGAGGTGAATGATCTGGATGTTCTGATATTTTTCAAGACAGTATGGTTAAGTACTTTTATGTACTATTTTAAAAACTGACAAATTATTCTTTGCTTATATCATGAACCAAAGGATGGCAAAAAGCAAATAAAAGCGTTATACTTGCTTGTGGTTTACCTGATGGTCCTTTAGTCACATAATTTTATGTATCTGTGCAATGAGAAGTTGACTGTTTTGTTTATTTATGTAATGTTTAATTTTCCCCCTGCATTTCTATACCTGTATCCGGAGTGTATGTGAAGGGCTGCACTTCATGGGACCTTCCAGCGTTACTCACTACGTATATACCCACAGAAACTGGAGAGGTGATATGCTGGTCATGGTATGGAGGAACCTTCACAATAAGATGATTCTGTTTTTGAAAGAGAAATAAAATTACAAAGGAATTCCTAGCTAACAGGAGCTCTTTCAATACAAGGAAAGAAGATTGATAACCCCAGCAAATACCAGAAAAGACTAATTTTGCCCTTTTAAATATTTTTTTCACTTACAAGTGAACATAGATGGATTTTCCCAACATCAAATAAACATTTGATGGATAAGTAAACACCCTTAAAACTGGAGTGCAGAAGGTCCATTAATCCAGATAGGAAATTCACTGACAGGAAATGTTTTGCTATCCTAGGGATTATAGGTAAGCTACTTACCTGTAGCAGGTGTTCTCTGAGAACAGCAGGCATATATTCTTACATGTGGGTAATGACATCCATGGAGCCTGGTGTGGACAATGTCAAATGCACTGTCACTTTAAATCTTTAAGAAAGTGCCCCCAACACGAAAGAAGGGGTGTCTTTCCGCCCGACGATTGAGCGTGGGACCAGCAGTACATTACAAAAGCTAAGACGACAACTCCAAGGGGAGGCAGAAGGGATATGAGAATATATGCCTGCTGTCCTCAGAGAACACAGGCTACAGGTAAATAGCTTTCTCCGAGGACAAGCAGGCATAATATTCTCACATATGGGACTCACTAGCTACCAGGCTCAAAATATAAATGAATTCTGCAATTTAATTGATAGTGAGCTTGGTGGGGGAAAAAAGGAAGACTGCTATCCCGCCTAGAATGCTGCTTCAGACAGTAGTGAGCACTAAAGGTGTCGAGAGGGACCATGTAGCTGCCTTGCAAATGTCTTCATTTGAGGCAGAGCAGAAATGGGCCACTGATGCCGCCATGGCTCTTACACTGTGAACTGCGACTTGGCCATAAGTGTCAGCCCAGCCTCAGTATACATGTAGAAGACAGTCAGCCATCCAAGTAGAGATAGTAAGTTTGGTAATGAGTATCCCTAATCTGTTAGGATTCTGGGAGCACTTTCTATGAGGTTTTGTATACTCCAGATATGTTAGAGCGTATTTGAAGTCTAAGGTATCCAGTGCTGCTTCTCCAGGATGAGTGTGGCTTAGCGACGAACACAAGCAATACAACAGACTGATTGAGGTGGAACTCTGATACCATTTTAGGGAGAAATTTGGGGTAGGTTTGGAGGACAACCTTGTTGTGCTAGAACCTGGTGTAAAGTGGGTCTGCCACAAGGGCTTGAAGTTTGCTTACTCTTCTGACAGAAAGAAGAACTATTAAGAATACTACCTTATATGTGAAGATCATCAGAGAACAGGAGCAAAGTGGTTCAAAAGGAGATTCATGAAAGCTGTGAAGATGACATTGAGATTCTACACCACAGGCAGTGGTTTGACAGAAGTTTGATATGAAATAAACCTTTTGTGAATCTTACTATCAGGGGATGAACAGGAACTGGTTAATTATCAACTCTGAAGTGAAAAGCACTAATGGCATACAAATGCACTCTGAGTGAGTTAGCTCCAAGGCCAGAATCTAAGAGATGGAGGAGGTATTCCATAAGTGTACAAAGAGAGCACTTAAGAGGGTCAAGAGCAGGGGAAAACCTCTTCCACTTGAAAAGGTAACATTTTGTGTAGGTGATGTTCTAGAGGCTAGGAGTATTCTAGAGACTCCTTCAGGAAGGTTTAAGGAATGGAAAATCTATGTCATCAGGAACCAAGACATCAAGGGTAGAGAGCGAGGGTCTGGGTGGAGGAGGGATCCCTCGTTAAAGATCTAGCCTCAATGGTTCTCTGAACGATAACTCTAAGAGGAGAGGGAACCAGATTTGACAAGGCCAATAGGGAGCAATTAGAATCATGGGCCCTTGGTCTCCACACAGTTTGAGAAGAGTAATTCCTATCAGAAGTAGTGGGGGAAGTTGTACAGAAGGTCTGTCCCCCAGTGGAGCAAGAAGGCATCTGGGGTTACATGGTTGGGAGCACAGAGTATGGAACAAAAGAGGAGAAGCTTGTTGTTCTGAGAAGCAAAGACGTCTATTAACGGGGGTCCCCCACTGCTGGAATAGTTGACGAACTACCAAGATTCTGAGGAACCATTCTTCAGGTTGCAGGACTCTGCTCAGTTTGTCTGCCACAGTACTTTGTTTGCCAGTTAGGTAAATGGCTCATAGAAAGATGTTCTGTGAAGCTGCCCAAGTCCATTATCTGTATGGCTTGCTGACAGAGGTGGTAAGAACCTGTGCCCTTTGTTTGTTCAGGTAATACATTGCAACCTGGCTGTCTGTGCGAACAAGTATTACCTGATTGAGAATGTGGTTTTGAAAAGTCTTTAGAGCGTTCCAGACTGCCAGCAATTCAAGGAGATTGATATGATGTCATTTCTCCCGTGGGGACCCAGAACCCTGTGTGTGGAGACCATCGAGGTGAGCGCACCAACAGACCATAGATGCATCCATGGTGAGGACCTTGTGATGTGGAGAGGGCTGAAACGTAGAACCCCAGGTTAGATTCTGAGACACCATCCACTACTGTAGAGAATGGCGTAGCTGTGTAGTGACTCAAATTTGAGCTGAGAGCAATCCCGTGGCTTAGGACCACTGAGAAGAGAGCGTCTACAAAGGAATTCGGAAGTGGAGTCCACCTGAAGGTGTTACATGGACTGTTGAAGTCATGTGACTGAGTAGGTGGAGCATCTGACGAGCAGATACTAGGTTGAGGAAGGAAGGCCCAGCCCCGAGCTGTAGAAAGCCTCTATGAACTTTAAGGTCTGAACTGGTTGTAGATGTGATTTGGGGTAACTGATCACAAACCCAAGGAGTTCTAGGAGCCTTATAGCGGATAGAACAGAAGTGTGCGCTGACTCCTAGGAGTCTGCTTTGATTAACCAGTCGTCCAGATAGGGGAAGACACGGAGACACTTTGGGAAGACTCGAGGAGCCGAAGTCAAGCCAAATGGTAAGACTTTGTATTGATAGTGCAGAGTGGAAGTGGAGGAACGTTCTGTGTGCAGGGTAATAGGTATGTGCGTGTATGCATCCTTGAGATTTAGAGAGTAAAGTCAATCGCTGAGTTGTATCATGGGAAGTAGTGATCCTGGGGAAGCTGAGTGAAATTTTTTTGAGTAGAAACTTGTTTAAGTCTCATAGATTGAGAATTGGATGTACTTCCCCCCCCCCCCCCCCCCCAAAAAAAAAAAAAAAACCAACACAAACTCTTTTTTGGTATGAGAAAACGTCTGGAGTAGAACCCTCGACCCCTGTCTCACAAAGAAACCGGTTCTATTGCATTCTTCTGGAGGAGGGCTGAGAGCTCCTCTCAAAATAGTTTCATTTGGAGAGAGCTGAAACGAGACTCTCTTGGTGGATGGTTGGGAGGTCCTCTTTCCCAACACAAAGCGTAGTCGTGCTGGTGGGTAGAACCCAATGATCGGAAGTTATGAGGGGCCACCTCTGTCGAAAGAGAATGAGTCTCCGATTGGTAGTTTGCTTGGCATGGACAACTGTGTGGTGGCAATGCAATTGGGCTGTTTTGACTGAGAGGGTGTCTGAGATTTTTGACCCCGCTGCTGCCTTGGACATGAGCACTGGGGTGTAGCTCTTTGAGGTGGAGGAGAAGCGTAACAACGCTTTGACATATAATAATTGGAGCACTGATATCCTCCTGCAAATCTTCTTGAAGGAGTAGCAGAAGACTGTGGCCTGAATAGAGTTTTTATATTATTTGTTGCGGTTTTGCAGATCTCCTCAATAGAGGCTGATCTCAAATGGGCCACCAACACAGAGATGGCTCTGCTATTGTGAGCTACGACGTATTAGAATCAGCCCAACCTGAGCATTAGGAGATGCAATTTGCTAGCTGATTGGACAAAATGCATTTACCAATGGCTGCCCCCAAGCTGTTTGGGTCAAAAGAAACAAAAAAGCTAGGTGGACTTTTTATGGGCTGTAGTCCATTCCATATGGAAGGCCAAGGGTTGCTTGCAGTGCACTTTTGCTAGCATGGACATGATGTCTTGGGAAGAATGCTGGCAGGACAACTGACTGGTTAAGCTGGAACTCTGCAACTACCTAGGAATGAACTAAGGATGTGTACAGAGAATTACTCTGTTATGATCAAATTTCATGTACGGTGGATCAGCTTCTAGGGCCTGAAGCTCCCTGTCCCTGCGCGCTGAGATGACCACCACCAAAAATAAAACCTTCCAGATCAGGTACTTCAGACGTCAGAAGGCGCTCTTATCAACTGGGTGAGAACATTGAGCTGATTCTCCTGGGCTGACCAGTGACCTTGAGTTTGACTCCCATCCACATCAGCTCCCCAGCCTAGATTAATGCATTTATTGCCAGCGTCTTGTGAAAAGGACAAACTAGGAATGCGAGCCTCATCAAAATTGTGTCAAATTGTCCACACAAGAGCAACTCTGCGAGTGCCAGAGATGACATCCCCTAGCTTCCCAGTGGCCTGACAACACTGAGAAGCTAGAGTTCATTGGGTCTCTCCCAAATGGAGGCATTCACAGTGGAGGTCATGTGGCCCAACTACCTCAACATCTGCTGAGCTGTGACCTGCTAGCTCTGCTGAACCTTATGTGCAATGCAGATCATTGCAGGGCACCTGCTCGAGGCTGGTAGGAAGGTTCAAGTCTGAACCATGTCTAACAGGGATCCTATGAATGCCAAGTGCTGAAATGGGAGGATATGGGACTTTGGGTAGTTTATACCAAACCCTAGTAACCTCCAGCACCCATACTGACTCTTGAGCACCTTCCTTTGATGTACTCACAGGAGTGGGAGGGAAGCACCATCAACAGGCATATGAGATCCATGTACCAAAGGTTACATGACTAGTAACTAAAAGAACGGATGCACATTTGCCTTCCGAATCCCCCACCTAGGCCATGGAGTGCACATATAGTGGCTCCAGGGTAGGCCAAGGCTACACCAGGGCCTCGAGGCACTGGCAAGCTTGACTCCCTCTTGAGGCTGAAGAACCAAGCACACTTGGAATTCTGGCAAATCGTCATCATATTGAAGTGAAGGAGGCCACAGCATTCCACAAGAAGTTGAAAGGCATGGGAGCTCTGCAGATCCAACAAATTTCCACAGCTACAGTTGTGCTTCTTGTGTTCTCTGCCTGATGACATATGCCGCCACCACCATGGCACCAGCTGACATTACTCTTACATCCTCCTCTTCTACCAATAACCTTAAATTGTGAGCCCATTAAGGACAGAAGAGTACCTGAAAAAAATAGTATACATAAACCACTGACTGTATCTACAGAAAGGCAGTATATCAAGTGTGGAATTAACAAACAATGGGAGAAACTTCAGGAGTAGTAGCCAAATGGCCCCGTGTCTCCAGCAACCAAGCCACTGCGCCTCTCCAGTAGACCACTGCTCTTGAGCCAAGTGGCCCAGGCTGTGATCTCCCCAACCCTGGAGGCTTGCATCAGTCATCATCACTATCCGCTTCGGGAGAGGGGGTGGGGGGGCAAAGGAACTCCTCTGAGAAAACAGATTGTCCCACCAAGCCAGTGACTGACCAAAAGCCCCTGGAAACAGAAGCCAAGACTCAAACTCCAGGAATCACAGGACCCAGTGACACAGCAATGCCTTCTGAAGATGGTACATGTGGGCCTCGCCCACAGAACCATGTCCAGGGTTGTCATCTTGGGACCAAGCAGCAGCAAATAATCCCAAGCTTGATGAGCCCTCTGCACACACAGCTTCCTCTTATAAGATCACATCTTGTACGTATACTCCTCCATAAGAAATACCACCCTAGGAATGGTAAAGAAGCAATCCCCGTTGTTCAGTGGGCCTCAAATTGCTCATGGTGTAATTGATCACCCAGCCCAGGTGCTCAAGAAGTAACCCACCTGTGTTGCAACCTCTGTCAAGACTGCTTCTGAGTCTGCTCACATCAGCCAGTCATCCAAGTACAGGTGCACCCTGCATGTGAAGATATGCCACACCACCAAGACCTTTCAAAAGGTCCTTGGGGTGGTTGCTACACCAAAAGGAATAGACCTGAACTGGAAATGCTGAACCAGGACACAGAAGTGCAGAAAACACTTATAGAGTCCTGAATAGGAATATGCAGATATATCTCCAATAGGTCCAGGGAGTAAGAAACACTTCCAGCTGGACTTAAGTGATCACTGTTCGCAGAGTCTCTATCTGGAAATGCGGGACTTGGAGTGAGGCATTCACCCCCTTGAGATCTAGTACAAGCTTATAGGAGCTGTCTTCTTTAGGTACTATGAAATAGAGTAGTGCCTGTGGCCCTCTTTCTGTAGGGATACTCATTCCACAGCTTTGAACTGTAAAAGATGCTGAAGGGTATCCTGAATCACACTTTGCTTTGCAGGACAGCCAAAGGGGGGGGGGGGGGGGGGGTGCCATAAAGGCTTTGGAAACTGGCTCTGCAAACTCTATAGAACACATCCATGCAGCATCATCTCCAGAACCCAAGAGACTGGGGTGATGAAGGCCAAGTCATGGTGGAACAGAGAGAATCTGCCTCCCACCAGCAACACCAAGAGGCCTAGCAGCCCCTCACTGGACCCCTTGCTGGAAATGGTAGAGGATGAGGGGCCAGCATTTCACGGCTCCAAGCACCCTAAGAACACGTTCCCGATCCCTCTACTACTTCAGTCCCTCAGCCTAGAATGGCTCTATGGAATAAGGCTGAGCAACAGGACAGTCCTCTAGAAGCCACCAAGGTCTGGTCTTCCCCTGATACTTGACCAACTTCTCTAAAGCCTCCCCAAAGAGCAAAAAGCCCCAGAAGGGAAGCTTAATGAGACGAGCCTTAGAGGTTGTATTAGCTGCCCAATGTCACAGTCACAGCCACAATCACCACCAAGGTCAGGGACTGAAAGGAAATCCAATCCAAGTGAGAGGACATCCACCTTCAGCCCTTCCTTATCTGCCAGCCCCAAAGTACTCCCAAAAGGTTAGTGACTTCTGAGTGCTACCTGGCATCACTGGAAGAGGGAGAACCGCGAACCCCCGCCCATCAGGGCTGAATTAGGACTAAGCCCACTGCAGATGGAGCAAAAGGAGCCAACAGCAGTGATCAGCTGCCAGCTCTCACATATCGGGCAACATCTGCCAGCTAAAATGCCTACCTGTGGCCTCTCGCCCTCTGGGCTTACAGGCAGCCCCACCAAGTTCTAAATGGTTTTCAACTAAAAGCATTACATTTCTTTCCCCTTGTTTGCTCCTTTATTTTTATAGTAACTTTATTTTCCTGACAGGAAAATAAGTGAATCCAATTGCCCTTTTCTCTTTCTTTTTTAAGAATTAATTTCAAGCTGCAATGTAGCCCCTTACTGGGGAGGGGCAGATGATGATGATGATGACCCTTTCTGCAGGCTTGGACCCTGCAGGAACCAAGCCAGAAGTCACAACAAGTTATAGTTTGTGGATCAAAGCTTGGAGCTGTGGAAGACTCAAACCTCTGAACTCAACTAAGATAAGGGCCATGGCCCAAACCTCAGGAGCAAAAGGCCCAGTAACTCGACCCTCAAGGAACACTGGCCATGGACTGTGTTTTGGGGAATCGGGCTAAGGAACTGCTGCACCAGCCAAAATCAATGTACACTATTTGGTGGAGGTAGAGAAATGTTGGAGACTTCCAGGCTGTACCAGCCCTTACATACCAGTGATATCACTGGTATAGTTCAGTATCTCTACCTGCATGTCTTGGTAGGGGACACAATCACTGTAGGTCTAGGAGGGATAAGGAAAATACAGAACTGATGTGAATTGCAATTAATGCCCTCTGTTCCAACAACTCAGATTCTAACACAACGGTCTACTTTATAGCGTTACTGGCAGAAACAGCTGCTCTTCACCTCTTAATAAAGAAAGGCCATAGGAAAGTCTTTTTCAGTTAGATAGTAACATAGTAGATGACGGCAGAAAAAGACCTTTACGGTCCATCCAGTCTGCCCAACAAGATAACTCATAATGTGCTACTTTTTGTGTATACCAGACCTAGATTAGTATCTGACATTTTCACGGCACAGACCGTAGAAGTCTGCCCAGCACTAGCCCCACCTCCCGCCTCCCAACCACCAGCCCCCCCCTCCCACACCGGCTCTGCCACCCAATCTCTGCTAAGCTTCTGAGGATCCATTCCTTCTGAACAGGATTTCTTTGTTTATTCCACGCAGTTGTCACATGCTCAATTTGACTTTAATGCTCACATGCAACATTAAATAAAGCAATAACAGATTTATAATTCCTTGTCAATGAACTTTACATCAGTGGGAGCTTTGGAAAAACAATCCAAACACTAATAAAAGCCAATCTGCCTTGATCTCCTTTACCTTCTTCTTCCCATTAAGAATGTTCTGCCTAAGGGACATAAATGCATAGGAGGCAAGTCACACTCAATTGAAAAGAAGCTCTGGAATGAGGGGGAATAAGATGAAGGTGAAAGGGGATAGATTCTGGAGTAACCTAAGAAAATACTTTCTCGTGAAAAGGGTGGTGAATTTCTGGAATGGTCTCCCAGTGGAGATGAAAACTATCTGAATTTTTAAGAAAGCTTGGGACAAGTGCGTAGGACTTCTAAGGAAGTGAAATATATTGCATGGGATGGCAAACTGGATAGGCCATATGGTCTATCTGCCTTCATTTTTCTCTGTTTCTACGTTTAAAAGTATCATGCTGGTTCTTCAGAAAGAAAAAATGAATTGAGATCAGAATGGACTCTCCAAACAGGCCCAGGATTCAGCCATTCCTGTGTTAACAGTAAACTATTTTAATACACAAGATTTAAGCACATAATAGTTAATCAGTAAATGCTATTCCTTGAAAGTTAATATTTTGACAAATTGAATCACGTGATCACACATCACAGTATCCCCCAAGCTCAGAGTTTTAGAACTAGAAGTATATCTTAAAACCAACTAGTCATTCACTGATTTACATATTGAGATCATTTTTATTTATAACTCACATTTTCCTACAACGCAGTTAGAGCAGTGAAGAACCAGGGAAACCCAGTTCAAATCCTGCTGTTGCTACTTGTGATCTTGAGCATATTTAATGTTTTCCAGGAGCACGATTGCTTCGGGGCATTTCTCATCACTTTTGTCTTCAAACGCTCTAGCCCCATGTCATGCAATGCTCGATAAACTAGACATAACTTTAAATTTTATTCTGGCCTTAATCAGGAGCCTGTACAGGGCCTAGAACAGAGGGCTCACTCTGTCCAAGAACTCTTAGTCATGACCTTAGCTGTGATATTCTGAAAACAGTAACCAGGATAAATTATTCAAAGGAAGGACCTATCACAGCTCTTCACAGTGGGGGTGGGTAAATGTTAGTGTTCATTAATTTGACTGACCATTTATCACAGACATCAAGCATCAAGGTGGTATAAAAAATTAAATGTTAGGCTTAGCTCAGTGGTGATATTACCACAGTAACACAGTAAATGACAACAGATGAAAACCCACATGGTCCATTCAGTCTGCCCAACAATGTGGCCAGAACAGCGCCCACCGCTCTGTATGGGCCCCAGCCACCCCTACTTAAACACTAGTTGTCAAATTTCTCATCATGCCAACCAAACAGGCAGCCAAACATGATGGGAGTCTTGGTTATAATTATATATCATCCTCAAGTATCCCCAAGTATCAGTGTTCAACTTACCAGTCAAGATGTCTTCCCCTCACCCCCCCCCCCCCCCCCCCCGAGCTGCACAGCACCCTCACTCCCAGTATGTGACAATAAAGTGATCAACAACACTGGAGTTGCTGAAGCTTCACCTGTCTTTTGCCACTTGCGGGACACAGACTGTAGAAGTCTGTCCAGCATCGGCCTCGGTTCCCCCTATGCTGGATTTGATGAATCTTCTTCAGTATTTTGCCATTTGCAGAACACAGACCGTAGAAGTCTGTCTGGCCTCAGCCTTAGTTCCCCCATGCTGGAATTGTTGAATCTTCTTCGGTCTTTTGCCATTTGCGGGACATAGACCATAGCAGTCTGTCCAAAATTACCAGAATGCTTTGAGTTCATATTTTTAGGACAGAAGATATCCTATAAGTGCAAATGTTATATTATGTTAGTAAAAGGAAAGGATTATGGAGCATCTTGAAACCAACAGTTACAAGATTCAAGGTAGCATGGTCTTACCAGAAACAGATCATGTCAAACAAATCTGATCTCTAGGAATTCTGTGACTAGAGAATTAGATTTAAAAAAAGAAACACCATATGTGGAATACTTATACTTTAGTAAGATCTTCAATACTGTTATATATACAGAAAGTTTATTAACAAGCTAAGAAGTCTCAGGACTGATCCCCAACTGGATCAGAAACTAGTTGAATAAATACGAGTTACAGAAAACAGAATTCATACCAAGGATTAATCCTGAGTCCACTATTTTTCAATATTTTCATAAATGGTATTGCAGGAAGACCAGAAGTGAAGGTTTGTCTATTCACAGATCACACGAAGATCTGTAAAAAAAAATGGATGCTTTAGAACATTTTGGGAAATGTGGAGCCCTATCCAGTTGGATGGGCTCCAACTTAACCAAAATGGAATGTGGTTGCTGGCACTATCAATCAAAAAGGAGTTAGAGCAGTTTAGATCAAGAAGGTAAGCCAAGTGAATATTTCAGAGCATGGTATATATGAAGAATGGCATCATAAAAAGGAAATTAGGGGATCCTGAAGGTGAGGATATGAAAAGAAGCTGACTCCAAATTACCTGAAGCAACAGCTAGTATGTGGGTTGTGAAAGTTTTCCTTTCCTGATTTCTCCAATTATTGTAGCTAGATGTGGTGATTTTAGCAAAGCCTTTGACACAGTTCTGCACAGACAACTAATAAATAAACTGAATGCCCTTGTATGGGCCCTAAAGTTATTGACTGGGTCAGGAACTGGTTCAGTGGAAAGTGACAGAGGATTGCGGTAAATGGAGCTCATTCTGAGGAAAAGGATGTTACCAGTGGTGTGCTACAAAGTTCGGTTCTTGGGCTGGTTCTTTTAACAATATTGTAAGCGATATTGCTGAAGAGCTGTCTGGTAAGGTTTGCCTCTTTGTGGATGATACCAAAATCTGCAATAGGGTAGACACCCCGGATGGTGTGGATAACAATGTAGAAAGACTTAGCAAAGCTAGAGGAGTGGTCTGGAATTTGGCAGCTTAGATTTAATGCTAAAAAATGCAGGATCATGCATTTGGGCTGCAAAAATGGAATGGAACAGTTTAAAGGGTGAAGAACTGTCAACAAAAGAGGAGCGGGACTTGGGTGCGATCCTATGTGGTGAACTTAGGTGGCCAAACGGGTAGAAAAATTGATGGTGAAAGCTAGAAGGATGCTTGGGTGCACAGGGAGAAGAATAGCCAGCAGGAAAAAGAGGTGATGATGCCGCTGTATAAGACTCTGGGATGAGACCTCATTTAGAATATTGTGTATAAATCTGGAGACCGCACCTTACAAAAAGATATAAACAGGATGGAGTCAGTCCAGCGGGTGACTACTAAAATGGTCAGTGGTCTTCGTCATAAAAGCGTATTCAATATTTATACTTTGGAAGAAAGATGGGAGAGGGAAGATATGATAGAGATATTTAAATACCTATGTGACATAAATGCATAGCAGGTAAGTCTCTTTCAACTGAAAGGAAGCTCTGGAACAAGGGGGCATAGGATGAAGGTGAAAGGGGATAGACTCAGAAGTAACCGGAGGAAATACTTCTTCACAAAAAGGGTGATGAATTGGTGGATGGGCCTCCCAGTGAAAACAGTATCTGAATTCAAGGGAGCTTGGGACAAGTATATAGGATCTGTAAGGGAGAGTAGAAGGTATGAATGGGCAGACTAGATAGCCATATGGTCTTTATCTGCCTACATTTTTCTCTGTTTCTTTAAACAAAAAGAAGTATTACAACAACGGGAATCTTAGTAAACTCGTAACAATTTTAAAATTATTCCTTCATTCAAAGAACAAAATTATCCAACAAATCTGATGTGGTGTGAAAAAGTAAATGTTCCCTTAGATAATCAGTCAACTGACCAAATTTAATTGATAATTAGATTTAGCTGATTAAACACAGCCAGGCTAGATTGCAGCCAGCCCTACCGAATCTAAATCTCACATATTGATCCTTACCATGAAAGTGAAGTAATCACCACAACATTTCTACAAGAACACTATGTCATGATCAAAGGAAATTCCAGAAAAAATTGGGGGAAAAAAAGCTGTTCAAATGTTATCAGTCTGGAAAGGGTTACAGAGCCATTTCTAAAGCTCTGGGACTTCAATGAACCGTCGTGAGAGCCATTTTCTCCAAATGGAGAAGATCTGGAATAGCAGTGAATCTTCACAGGCATGGCCGGCCTGCCAAAGTTACCCCAAGCTTGCAACGAACAAGCCATTTGGGAAAGTTGACCTAGTGTGCAACTTTCTTTAAATTAGTCACCCTACTTTCTAACTCCTCTTACTCTCTTAACTATCTATATGTTCCATCTTTGCTTACACCCTATGCTATGAAAATGTTTTGGCCGCTGTCATGATACAACAAAGCAGTGGGTTTTTTACCCACTGCTTTGTTGTACTGTGACTATTCGTGGGATTTCGTTGAGTTCTCCACGTTTGTGGATTCTCTACTTGGCCGCTGTCATGAACAGGATGCTGGGCTCGATGGGCCATTGGTCTTTTCCCCGTGTGGCATTACTTATGTACTTATGTGTTGACATTGTAAGTAGTATACTATGCTTCACTTTGTATTGTTATTTGAATATTTTTACTGCTGTAATTGTCTATTGTTTATGTTTGATTTATTCTTACTGTACACCAACCTGAGAGAATTCCTTCAAAAAGGTGGTTAAATAAATCCTAATAAATAGTCACAAGACTTCCAAGAAGAACATGCAAAGAACTGCAGATCTCTCTAGCCTCAGCTAAGGTAAGTGTTCATGACAGCACAATAAAAACGTGACTAGGCAAAAGTGGAATTCATGGGAGAGTAGCAAGGCAAAAACCACTGATATCCAAAAGTAAAATCAATGCTTACCTCACATTTGCAAAAAAACAAAAGCAACAACCCCCCCCCCTCCAAAAAAACACACACACACACACCTGGATGATACCCAGGCCTTTTCGGATATAGTTCTATAGACAAACGAGTCAAAAGTGGAACTCTATGGACAACACGGGATCCCACTGTCAGGCGTAAAGCAAATACATCATTCCGCAGTAAGAACAAACCCACTGCCTCCTGCATACATCATTGTTCTGCCAAAGTAGATCTCCCTCTTACAAACAAATGTCATAGAAAAAATACTGGAAGAATAATTCCAAAGCCTAAAATTCTCTTTTATAAAAAATCTTTTACAACTTCTTACCACTGTGACCCTTCAGTGGTAACTCATTTCTGAAAAGCATACAGCTCAAGGCTTGCCATACTTCATCGGGCTGTCAGAATTGTGGCTTAATTTCAACAATTTCAATAGTTCCAATCTAGCAGTTTAAATATTTTAGTTTCAATCTGATCAGTGCTTTATTTCTAGCAAAAAAGATGCCGGTACTCAAATGCCAGGCCACCCTTCAGGGGTGGGGTATCACTGAGGGACCCACCCCACAACAGCCAGGCTTCCTGCAACCAGTAATAGAATCTATGACAAGGCAGAATTGTTGCGTAGAGCCTGAGTTCTTTAATTAAAACTTGGGGACCATAGGTCAATTTTAGCAGACAATGGAAAAGGTGCCAGTACTCAGTATCTCCCAAGTAGCCCCTCAAAAAAAATCCCTGAATCTGATTCACTTGGTTCGTAGACGTGGTTTAGACACTTAACCAATCAAGCTATTTCCTTGTTTTGCTCTACTTCATTTTCTTAAGTTTAACTATCCAATCATTTATTTATTGCTAATATTGACATGGAAATAGAAATCAAAGCATAACCAAAAAAGACAAAATAATGACTAAAGATGTTATAGCAACCAAACAATGCTTTAACTCAAGTCCACAACAACAGAGTGGAAATAGGCAGAGAAAGAACAAAAGTAATTTGTTAGTCGAAAATACCTCTACAACAATTTTGATAATGTAAAGTAGACACCAACTAAAAAAGGGTCACAAATCTACAACCCTTAGGCATTCCTATTACACAGATACATTGGAAGCTCCAGTTTCACAATCTCTTAAGATGACTTGTAATTGGGCAGCATCAAAAAGAGGGAACATGTTACCGGACAGCAGAAGAGGCTGCGCTCAAGAAACACAGAGCACCATAACAAGAGGGCCAGAGAAAAGATTACCAGATTAAACTCAAAGAAGCGAAGAGGGGAAAAAAGGCTAACAAAAGCACAGGTTGAAGAAAACATGGCTAAAGATGTAAAGAGAAGTGGTAAGACAGTACACTGCAATAAACGTCAAGAAATCAGACAAAACATATTCTATACATGCCTACCGTAAAGATACTACAAAACAAATGTCCCCGTTCTCCAAACATTACAAACTCAGTGGGTCAGAGTCATAAGTCACCTATATTAAATATAAAAAAAAAGAGGGGCAACAAAGAAAAGCACATTTGGGAGTAGAACTAAGAAGAAGTAGGGGCAGCCACCCTCCAGATCAGATAAATATCCCAGACCTTGTGATAAGATGTAAGACGATTATACTTATAAGCCATGAGTTAGTAAGAACACCCTTTACAGATATTTATTTTGACATTTATACATACTCAAGTTCAATGTGGCTAACAATAAACAAACAAGACAAGGTTTACAAAGCCATAAACAAAATATCAAATACAGACCATAGATGGCTAGTTGCAATCTAAGTTACTCCATTAATGGACAGAAACCTCTCAAACAGGAGAGTTTTCAGTCTTCTATGAAATACCAAGTAATCAGGCTGACCCTTGATTGCCAGAATGAACTGACTAATATTATAACGCACTCTCTTGCAATCTGGAAGATGAAGTCTAAAGTAGTCCCTAGAACCAGAGCTTACATTGCACAGGGGAACAGTTATTAAGGACTGCATGTAATCCGGTGTAATGCCATATAATATTTGAAAGACAAACACAATTTAAAAATAATCCTGGTTTTAATGGGCAACCTGGTACAGCTTGCATAATATAGTGTGCCTCTATCAAAACATGCTACCGTGAGGACAAGCCCTAGCTGCAGTATTTTGGGCCGTTGTAGCCTTTTTAGGACACCCTCCTTACATCCAGCATAGATGGAATTGTAGTAATCGAACAGAGTTAAAACCAAGGATTGAACTAGCAGTCTAAAGATGTCTGGTGAGAAATATGATCCGATTCTCCTCAGCTTCTAAAGAGACCCGAAGGATTTTTTCGCTACTGAGGAAACCCGAGGCTCAAATGTGAGGTGACTGTCAATTAATAACACCCAGTACCCTAAGTGAAGAGAGTGTAGGGGGTACGACACGTTGTCAATAGTAAAATTACTGTAAGTGGTACGGCCAAAAGAGTTGGTTACCACAAGAAATTTAGTCTTATCTCTAACTTAAATCGGAAGCCTGGGATTCCAACAAATCCAGACCAAGCCTAATCTTAGGGACAATTTCTGAAAGACCAGTCTTGAAAGGGATGTAGATTGACACATCGTCCGCGTAAATAAAAGTGCAGAACCCTGCTGCCTCTAGCCTTTCACCTAATGGAGCTATCAGAACATTGAATAGGACTGGAGAAAGCAGCGAGCCCTGTGGCACCCCACAGTCAGAAGACCAGGAAGGTGAAAGAGAACCTGACTTCAACTGATACATGTTCTACTTCTACCGAAGGCTCTAATTAGTGTTTGGTGGCAGAGGAACACGAGTTCAATTGATGTAAAGTGGAGTTGGAGTTTCTTACGCTTTACTAATTCCCCTGGGACTTAATGTTGAAAGTGTGTCTTTGTCAAATTTAAATAGATCTGAGATAGGGTTATATCTTTTTAAGTTTAGGTAAATCTGAGCTCAGACAGAAAGGAAAGAAAAAGAGAAAAAAAAAAAAAAATATATATATATATATATTAATATATCTATATATATATTACTTCTGCTAGCAGCAATTTATACTATTTTCGAATTCCTATTTTTTATTTTATTATTTTTCCCCCGTTTGTTCAGCGACAGGATTGCAGAAACTGTTCAGTGCTTAAATACTGTTTCAGATTCAGCTGTCGGATTTCTGAACTTGATATTTATCCACTGTTGAAATTCTCTAAATTTTTTATTGTTAAGGTGTGGAAGATCTTTAATTTTGAAGGACTGATTTTTTTTTGCTTTGCTTCGCCAAAGAAATCAGTGCAGGATTCTTGGCAATACGATATTTGGGTTCAGCTGCAGATTCCCTGATTATCGTCCATACAGACGCTGTCATTGACTCTGTGAGTACCTACAGGACATCCATCGGTGGAGCTTCCCTCACAACTCAAACTGATCAACAGGCTAAAAGCAACTCACCATCAACAAGGTCAAAGGCACTTGACATATCGAATTGCATTCACTAAAAACTTAAAGCCTAGGCTGACTGCTTTTCTAAATCAGATATTAAGGTGGTGAAGACCGTCTCAGTACTATAACAAGGCCTAAAGCCTGACTGGAATTTATGCAAAAGGGATCTAACTTAATACATTTCTTGATTAGCTTCGAAGGTTGCCCTTCTTCCTCAGCAACCTTCGAAAGCTAATCAAGAAATGTATTAAGTTATGTCCAATAAAAAAGGTATCATCTTATTTTCTTTTCCATGTTTTATTTTGTTTGATTTCTACTGATAACCTTAAGAGTGGACTAACACGGCCACCACCACTCCTCTATGCAAAAGGGAGAAAGAAGAAAGGTGATTCATAAGCTGAGCACCAACTATACCCTCCATTACCTTAGTCAACGATGGGATAGAAGCAACAGGACTATAATTAGTAACATCTCCCAATGAAGTTGAGGTGCTCTTAGGATTTGGAGTAAGTATTATGGAACCTTTCTGCTGAGGAAAAGCCCCTTGAATCAGCATAAACAAGATATGAGCTTGAAGGTGGTCAATGAATCCTGCTTGTGCAGTTTTTAATAAATAACTCAAACAAGCATGCAGAAGGCAATGTGAGGAAGAATACTTTGTGAGAAATGATTTGACAGTCTCATGAGTGGGTAACAGAAAGGAGGGCCACATTTGGTCAGCCGCAATACCAACATTCGGACTAGGCTGCTTGAAGCAAGAGTGAACGTCAGTGGCCTTAAAGTTGAAAAACAGGCCCCCTAACGTTAGTTACTTTTTGTTCGCAATACGTAGATAATTGATTAGCAGAGAGAATGGCTACAGTTACAGATGTTAAGTTTTCAGATAATACAAACTATTAAAAGGTTTAAAGAGCTTATGGGTGTTACTCGGTTGTGACCAATTTGTTCTTTATAGTAGAGGGTTTTAGCTTCTACAAACTTTTCTTATAATCCCCCAATACCTTTCCTCCAAAGCATTTATTCTCATCAGATTTATGTCTGGACCACTTCCTCTCTAATTTTCTACACTGCCTCTTCAAGAGGAGAATATTCTGACTGTAAAATGGAGGCACCCTATGGTTGAGTTTGGTCAAAACTTTGAAGGCAGCTATACCATCCAGGGTAGAACTACATAATTCATCCCACCTACACAAGAAATCCTTGCTGTCTGCGTCTAAGTTGTGGACTATCAAGGATTCCAGACCAGAATTTTACAGGATCAATTCTGCCTCTCGATTTTAAAGGGGGGGGAAGGGGGGAATGGGACTTGATATACCGCCTTTCTGAGGTTTTAAAAACTACATTCAAAGCAATTTACATATATTCAGGTACTTATTTTGTACCAGGGGCAATGGAGGGTTAAGTGACTTGCCCAGAGTCACAAGGAGCTGCAGTGGGAATTGAACTCAGTTCCCCAGGATCAAAGTCCACTGCACTAACCACTAGGCTACTCCAATGGACTGAAAAGATCTAGTAACTTCTAGTAAAAGATCTAGTAACTTCCCTCCAGTAAAGAGTGAGCTCCAAAGTCTTATGGTCTGACCAAAGGACATGACACCAGAATGGGCTTCCCAAGTAGAAATTCTCCATATGCATAATTCTATAAGCCAGCAGATGACCCCTAATGTGGGAGGATTGGGAATGTGGCAAGAAGAAAATCTCCAGGAGGCAAGAAAATCAAATAAGCTTTGTCTTGACATCCCTAGGGTTATCAAGATGCAAATTAGTATCACCTGCTAATAAAATATTAGCAAATTTAACACAAATATTTGAGAGGAATTCAGTAGAATAGCTTTCCAAGGCAGATCATCTTTCTGGAGAGTGAAAGAACAGAACAAGGCATATGGTCTCCAGCAATGTAGGATCGCTTAATTTGCAGGCAAAAATCTCAAGAGCAGAAGAGTTCAGTTGGGACAATAGTTCTTTTTTGAAGGCTTTATAAATGATGGCAATTCCATTCCTCTCCGTTTAGCTCTAGTTTGATGAAGGACCTTGTAACCCGGGGGACATTTCTATGGCGCCTTGTAATGCTAAATAGTAGTAGTAGTAGTAGTAGGATCTTCTGTTGAATGAAACCACATTTCAGAAACCAGCAACAACCGTTTAACCACCAACCAGTCCCTAATATCATCAGTTTTATTAACCACTGACCTAGCATTTACATATCCAATTGGAATAGGGAGGTAGGAGATGGAGACCAAACTAAATGAAGGTAAAGTAATTAAATGGTGTCTGGAGAAGGAAGTGCCTCGCCCTCGCATGAGCGCGAGAGAAGCTTTACCGGAATAAGATTGTAAGGGCAGGGACTGAGCAACTAATCTTACGAGAGATTATAATAGGGAATGAACATGGAACCTCTAGCGCAGCAGTGTGAGGACAAAGCCACAGTGCACAGATCAATAAGCAGCACAGCCAAGGAGCAAAGTTCACTCAACACAGCATGGTAAAACTCATATTTACAGATTGTCTAGGGCAAATGAAGGGCCAGGAAGCTGCCCTACTCCAACAAGCCACGCCCAACGCCGCCCAAAGGATTGCAAAAAGGGACGTGCCTTTTGGTGGAATGCCTTAGAGCAAGGACTCCCTATGTTGTTGGAAAGTGCTGTCAACGCTAGCAGTGCAATTCAAATGACAACAGTCTGTATGCTGTCTAGCTTGTCTAGGCAGTAAGGACTCAGTTGATAAGTGTCATGTGGCTCAGAGCAAGGTCTCCCCATGTTGTTAGAAAGTGCTGATGTCAGCGCTAGCAGCTCGAGTCAAACGACAAGTCTGTATAAGTCTGTTTGCTGGCAAGAGAGAAGATTGTCCAGGTAGTACGGACTCACAATTAAGTGTCTGTGGCTCAGAGGGGGGGTAGTGGGGGGGGGGGGAGTTTATTTGGAATTATATTAGCCCTTTCCCAGCCTGATACAGACATCTTCCGGGGAGGGGTAGGAGGGCCATCAGAACACAGGCCCCCTGGCTCTCTTGCGGAGGGGAGTAAGTTCACACATTTTTGTTTGATCTTAATTCAAGGCTTTCGATTGTGAATGTAAAGCTGACACCTGAAGGTGGTTATATTTCGGGGGTCAAAGCATTTGAACATAAGGTGTCAATTGGTAGAAGTGAAGAGATGGGGGGGAAAAGGGTTGTTGGGAAATTGCTGTTAATAGACCCTGTTGAATACATGTTAGGTAATAGTACAAAAGGGGGGGGGGGATAAAGTTAAAAGATTAATGGAGATGAGTAATATCGTACAATTTCCGTACTTACTGAGTGATGATTGATTGTAGTGATATTTACATTATGTAAACACCATTTTTGTGCTTCATTAATAAAAACTGTTGAAACCTAAGTGTCTGTGGCTCAGAGTTGAACCAGACACGCCTCAGAGCAAGGTCTCTCTAAATGTTTCTGTATCTCCCCTGTCCTCCTCCTCTTTATATACTGGGGAAAGGAGAAAGGCTATAAATGGAATTATAAGACTGAAAGATACTGAGAACAGTTATGTGGAGAGTGATGAGGATATAGCGAACATGCTAAACAAATACTTCTTTGGTGTCACAGAGGAAGATCCTGGAGAATGTTGATATTGAGACATTTTAATGAAATCAGCATTTTCTGACTTGACTTGTTCCTTCTTTCAGGCTTTCAATGGTATTTTAGTTGGTTTTCAGAGTGATTTGATTTTAAAGATTTTTATTTTTGTAAGACCTTTGACCTCTCTGGCAGCAAATAAATGTTTGCTCGCACACCAAGTCAGGCTGCTTTGTTTGGAGATACTTTATATGCACAAGCGCTAGCTGTAAGTAACAGTTCCATTTGAAATTCATTTTTAAGGTGCTCTTGATATTGCTTTATTATACTGTTTATATTCTCATAGAAGTTTCTCTGTCTGGTTCTTACTGGATTTTGCTCTCATGGGTTTTAGAATTGCCCTTTTGTGACACTAGAGGAAAGCTCTATCCCCTCTAGTTATGTGCCATCCTTCACTGTTGCATTCCATCTGATGTAGCTCTTTTTTGATTTACACTGAATGTATCTGTCACTGTATTTATAATTATTACATGTGGAATTTGGATGCAATATTGACTTCAATTAGAACTTTCCTCATTCTTTCACCTCAATTTATATCACTTTATCTGTATCTGTTAACTCAATATACATGGCTCTTATTCATGTTTTTAATTTCAAAATGTTTTGTAAGTTATACTTTTGTGTTTGACCCGTGTTAAATGATTTACTATTAGTAATCATTCTTTTACTTATTGATTCATTATTTTTATTGATTTTATATTGATGGATTACCACCATTGTACTAATTGTTTTATCTGGTCAACAGTTGCTCCTAATGCAGCCTTGTAGGCGAACACGCGTGGGATAAACATAAAGGAATCCTGTTCAGAAGTAATGGATCCTAAGGAGCTTAGCCGAGAGTGGGTGGCAGAGCCGGTGGCGGGGATAGTGCTGGGCAGACTTATACGGTCTGTACCAGAACCGGTGGTGGGAGGCGGGGCTGGTGGTTGGGAGGTGGGGATAGTGCTGGGCAGACTTACACGGTCTGTGCCCTGAAAAGGACAGGTACAAATCAAGGTAAGGTATACACAAAAAGTAGCACATAGGAGTTTATCTTGTTGGGCAGACTGGATGGACCATGAAGGTCTTTTTCTGCCGTCATTTACTACGTTACTATGTTAAATGTGGCATGTCGTGCATTAAAGATATTACACTTCTACTACTACTTTGTGTTTGCTTAGTGATCTGTCATTTTTGCTGGCCAGAGCGTCATAGATCCCGGCCTCCCATTGATGCCGAATTCCAGTAACTGGGAAATAAAGCCAATGCTGGGCAGACTTCTATGGTCTGTGCCCTGAAAATGGCAAGGATAAATCAAGATCAAGTATGCATATGTAATACCACATCATACCATATTCTATGAGTTTATCTTGTTGGGCAGACTGGATGGACCATACAGATCTTTATCTGCCATTATCTAATGTTACTATGATACAGTAAACATTTCAGAGAAATTAAAAAAAAACAAACAGCCCTCAAAGCAATATTCCTCTGCCGCAACTCTAGGAAAGGCCTGCATTTCCTCTGGGTTGTTCTGAATAAGTCCAAAATATATCCAAATACAAAAAGAGATGTGAAAGTGACACAATCAATCAATCCAAACCAAAAACGTCACAGAAGAATAGATAAAAAAAATGTTATGATAAAGCAAAACTCTATGTACTCAGATTTTTTCCTGTAATAGAGAGAATTTCTATTACTAAAAAGAAAGTTTTGAACACCCAATTCCTATCATGGTGATTTTTGTCCTGGAGCCCAAGAGTCTGGCTCAGAATCTACCCCCTTGTGAGACGTGTCAAGCAATTCAGTAATGGTTAATTTTTAATGTATTTATTTAAATCATTTATAGTCTACTCATCCATTGTTCTAAGCAGTTAAACAATATGCATAACCTAGCACAAAGGAAAAACAATGACAAAAAACAAGACCAGTATCCTACCCTCCCATCATTAAACCCATCCACCCACATGATCACCTATTGTTTATCACCTCTGAACCAGGGACAGGAATCTTATTATTCAAAGGCCATGCTAAAAAATAAAGGGGCTCCTGGCCATTTAAATTGCTTGTCTGGGGATATTTAGCAGCACTTAACCAGACAGCGCTGCTGAATATCCCCTCTAACCACCTATGCCAAAACCAGCTAGGTTGTGAGTTAGGTCGGTCAGGAAAGCTAGCTGGTTAGAGATTTCAGTCTGCTAACCAGCTGAGCAACTGCATAAAGTTAGAGCAGAAAAAAGGCTGTCCTAACTTTATGCAGCAAAGTCAACCAGGCACCAGTGTGAATATCAGCTGGTGCCCAGTTAACTTTCCAGGTATGGCCTTAGTTTTCAGAGATAGTCAGATAGTACCTGGCAAAATGAGTCTTTTTTTTTTTTTTCCAGTTTTCTCTTATTTTTTTCTTGATGTAAAAAAAAAAAAAGTAACATTCCCAAGTAGGTGAAAAAAAACCAAACACCTCACATCCTCAGAAAATGAAAATCCATAGTAATTTTCAAAGCCATTTCCATGGATAAAATAGAATTTACAGAACTGCATACCTTATACATGGGTAAAGATACAGACAGTACATATTCAACATATACTTTTACCTGAAGGATGGGGCGAGGGGGAGAAAGTGACGTCATCGGAGGTAATGGCCGCTTGAGAGCCATGCTCCGATGGTCCTGAAGTGAAATAAGCAAATATCCTTTCACTGTGAGCAATTGCGGCTAACTTAAAAAGCGTGAAAGGCACGCAAAAACGCACCGGAACCAAGTGAGGGGATGCAGAAACACAAAGAACCGCCAAATCTCTCCCAATTCGCGTTCTCCGGTAGCGGCCCACAAAAACGCATGGCGGGCATGGAGGAAGAAGGCCCCAACACGCCGGATATCTTTGCGGAGCAATCGGGCGCAGATATGTTCCAGACACAGGACCCGGCGGAGGACGGTGAGAGGGGCTTCCCAGAGCTCCGTTCTTGGCTGAAAGAGATGCGCACCGACCTCAAAGCGGTGCGGACGAAGCTGGAGACCCTAGGAGCTGAACTACGGGGTGAGATAGCAGAAATCGGCCACAGAGTAGAGGAGGTAGAGAACAGATTGGATGGCCATACAGAGGATATGGGAGCAATGGATAGAATAATTACAGACCTGCAAATCGGGCAGCAGCGAATAGATGGTCAGCTTGAAGACTTGGAGAACCGCAGCCGACACTGCAATCTAAGGTTTCGTGGCCTGCCCGATATACCCACCTATCAGGATGCAGAAACGGTGGTGCAACAAATAGTCAGCTCCCTACTCTCGACTGTAGAGACCCCGATAATGCCGGACCAGGTGACACGAACGCGCACATCGAGCTCTGGGGTCCGCTAGAAATAACCTCCCGAAGGATATTATCGCCTGCTTTCGTGATTTCAAATTAAAAGAAAGAGTTCTGAAAGCTGCAAGACAGAAAGATGACTTTAAATGGGACACATACCATGTAGAAATTTACCAGGATCTCGCAGCGGTGACACTAAAGCGCCGAGCAGAACTTAAGCCAGTCACAGCTAAATTAAGAGAGATGAGCCTGCGATACCGCTGGAGACACCCATTTGCGCTGGTCTTTTACAAAGATGGTCAGCAACACCAAGTCAAGTCGCTAACGGAGGCTCGAGCGGTAATCCCAGAGGGAGAATCAGCGGACAGACCTTCAGGACCCGGGTCCCAGAGGTCTTCAGCGGGACAACGACCCCACTCAAAATGGCAAAGGGTGGGCCGCAAGAGACTTGAACGCCAACAGTCTGCAACCCGCCTCATCTGAAGAGACGACTGTCCAGAACAGGTGGTTTCGGTATCGGGCCCTGCAAATGGTCCAAAGAAGGGCCGCCAAGAAGTCTGCACTGGTAATATTAGAGACAAGACTGGAACATTTACAGCACATTGAAGGTTAATGTTGGATTTTTTTTTTTGTGTATGATGGACAAGACTGCACTTCCTCCTATGAAGCGCCAATTCCATAGGGAAGAAGCACAAAGATTGCAAGGTTTGGGAGGGGGATTTAAAATTAGGGGGGTTAAAAGTTGGATTTATATGGGACAGGGGTTAAGAATGGGGGGTTACAGGGAGCAGGGGGGGTGGGAATAGAACGGGGGGGGGGGGGCTTCTCAGAAATTGGAGCTGGCAGCATAGTGAAGACATGTTCAATATGTATTGATGGAATGCAAATGTATAACTGTAAATGTTAGAGGCCTCAAAAACGAAAACAGGTATTTGGAGAAGTGCTTCGCCTGGGGGGTGGACGTAGTCTTCCTGCAGGAGACGCACTTGAAGCGCAACCATGAGCATTTGATGCATCATAAGCGATACCCTGGGATATATTGCGCTTCCAGTTCAGATGGTAAAAAAAAAAAAAAGTACTTGTGGCTTTCTCGGGTTATACATCATGTGATGAAGGACACAGCAGGCAGATATATATTGATAATAGCATCCTTACAGGATAGATATTATACTATGATAAATGTTTATGCCCCCAATGAGGGGCACAAGCTGTTTCTGGAGGCCCTGGAGAAAATTATTCAAAAACATGCTAAAGGCCAACTCTTGGTGGGAGGAGATTTCAATTTAACTATAGATCCACAGGTCGATAATTCGGGCGGGGCGGTGAAATATGCCAAAAACGAAAGGCTAGCATTAAAAGCCTGGATAGATCGTTGGGGTTTGCGGGACCTGTGGAGGGCCCAACACGGAGTTGAAAAATACTATACTTATTATGCACCTCAGTATAAGTCATACTTAAGGATTGATTTCTGGCTGGGTGATGGAGAACTTAGCGGGACTCTAGGAAAAGTGGACATATTGCCATGTAGCTGGTCGGACCATTCGTTAGTGGCCCTGTCCCTGAAGATCAGGGATGAGCAGAAAAAACGCAAATATTGGAGGCTAAACGAAGCCCTCCTCCTTGATCCCCAAGCTACCATACAAATAGAACAATATATAATGGAATATATCCAGATTAATGACACTGAGGAGGTACGGCCTACGAGTCTTTGGGAGGGACTAAAGGCAGTTTTGCGTGGCAAGTTAATAGCATTACAGACACACCTCCATAATAAACAAAAGACACAAGAATTAGAACTACGCCAAACATTAGAGAGTCTGGAGAAAGATCATAAGACAGACCCAACTAATAGTACAGTAGAACAGGATCTGCAACAGGTTCGATTACAACTAAACGAACTGCAGCTAGCAGAGATCAATATCCAGCTTCAACGGGCACAACAAGAACACTTTGAATTTGGGAACAGGGCTAGTAGACTCCTGGCACATAAACTTAAGAAACAGGCGCAAAGAAACTGGATCTCTGGCATTAATGATCAGGCCGGCATCCGCTATACACATACAGAACAAACTCAGGAAGTCTTTAGCCAATTCTATGGGCAGCTATATCAATCAGAGCAGACCACAACCCCTCAGGATATAAAAAGTTACTTGCAAGAGACGTCACTACCGAAACTCACAGGGGATGAACTAAAGAGGCTATCGCAGGATATAACTCTGGAGGAGATAACTGAAACAATAGATGACCTCCCCACTAATAAGGCTCCAGGATTAGACGGGTTCCCCGCACGATTTTACAAATTATTCAATAAGTGGTTAGCCCCAATATTGTTAAGGGCGATCAACTCCTTTGAAACCTTAGATGAACTCCTGTATTCCTGGAGAGTTGCGGAGGTGATACTCATATTAAAACCGGGTAAGGATGATTCCCAATGTGGGTCCTATAGGCCAATCTCATTATTAAATATAGATTACAAAATCTTTACTAAAATCTTAGCTCGTAGGATTCAGGGGCTTTTGCCTCGGCTCATACATGAAGATCAAGCGGGCTTTATAGCAGGGAGACAGACCTTTGAAAATGTTAGGAGTCTACTGCATGTTGTCCAATACTCTGAGGAGGCCACGTCGATGCCGATGATCCTCTTTTCGGTAGATGCCGAGAAGGCGTTTGACCGCGTTGAGTGGTCGTTCCTTTTTGAAGCTCTAAAACAGATAGGCTTAGAGGGCAGATACTTGGGGTGGCTTCAATTACTGTACACTAATCCATTGGCAATATTAAAAATAAACGGGTCCCACTCTGAACCCCTGAATTTGAGTCGAGGGACTAGACAGGGATGTGCGATGTCGCCCCTCCTGTTTGCATTATCCATTGAGCCATTGGCCAAAAGGATTAGGGAACACGAAGGTGTGAAGGGAGTGATCAGGGGCTGGAAAGAGCAGAAGATCATGTTATTTGCAGACGATATTCTGCTGACTCTGACACGTCCCCCGATCTCACTACCGAATGTTATGCATACAATAATACAATACGGCATGAAATCAGGATTTAAAATTAATGCCACTAAATCTGAACCCCTTAATCTCACAACACCCATGCCAGAGATCCAGCAGCTCCAGAAAGACTATCCCTTTAAGTGGGTTACCAAGGGCGTTAGATATATAGGAGTGATGATTACCCCGAAAATACATCAGATTTACCAGGTAAACTACCCACAAAAAGTAAAAGAATTATTCGCAGAACTGGACAGATGGGAGGGCTTGAATTTATCATGGCTGGGAAGAGTTCATGCCATAAAAATGATGCTACTGCCTAAACTTTTATACATGTTTATGGCAATACCAGTGCCGATCTCCTGCACCTTTTTCCAACGCCTAAATAGAAAAGTGTTTGCGTACATCTGAAACAAACGTCCACCTAGGGTACGCAGATCAGTGATGTTACAAGCCCCAGCTCAAGGAGGGATGGGAGTATCCAATTTCCACCTCTACTATCAGGCAGCTCAGTTGCGTATATTAGCGGACTGGGACCCGATGAGTACAAAGAAATGGCTACACTGGGAACGGGCGTGGTTGAGCACACGTTTTCCTGGGAGATAAATTATGGAAATCAGAAAAATAAATAATGAGAGCACAGCGTAGAACCCCCATAGGAGTGGGACACCTGTTGAGCACCTGGTTACAGTTGCGCAAGAAGATCTTCCCGGAAAGGAGATATTTTTTGCAAATGGCTATCAGAGGTGCCCCGGGGTTCCCGCTAGGAGAGTCAGAGAAAACTTACCAACAGTGGGCGCTCAAAGGATTATATAAACTAGACCAAGTGTGGCAAAATGGGGACATAAAACCTTTCGAAACACTACAAGAAGAGTATGAGCAGGAAAGTAGGGATCTAGTGTACTATCACTGTCTAAGGAACTACATTGCTCGTAGGGCGAAGGATGAGCTAGAACTCTCAGAAACAAAGCTCGAAAGGGCGATGAGGGGAGGAGGTACAAAAGGTAGCATCACACGGCTTTATAAAGCATTGCAACTCCTCACTACACCACAAGACCACTACACTGAGAAATGGGAAGGGGCCCTACAGAAGAGTTTTTCCCCGGAGTGGTGGGGGGTTAGCTATAGACAGTTGCTGAAGCCCTCCATCGCCCAAGCCACAATAGAAAACGGATATAAAATACTATACTGGTGGTATTACACACCAGAGAGGCTGCATAAAATTTACCCCCAAGTCTCGGCAGACTGCTGGAGAGAATGCGGAGGTCGTGGCACATTTCTTCATATTTGGTGGGAGTGCCCACCATTGAGTTGGTGAAAAAGACTGTACAAGTGGAATAGCCACAACAGGCAGAAACATGCTTATTACACTCCAGGCCCCCGGGCAGCAAGAAATATGGTCACAGATTGGCGATCCAGTTTCTGGTTGCAGCAAAAATGGCATTGGCGAAGGCCTGGAAGAGGACGACAATGCCCACTATTAAAGAGGTGATGGCTAGAGTTGATTATTTACACATGATGTCTAAGCTGATGGCGATGAGAAAAGGTCAGCTGCACATCTATCACAAAATTTGGCAAGCCTATGAGACGGTCAAACAAAACCTATTATAACTCCAATTCTGAAGGGAGCTGGGGGAGGGTGGGCCAAGATTTGGTTCAGGTGGGGGGAAGAGGGGTTGGTGGTTGGGAGGCTAGGATAGGGGAGGGCAGACTTATATGGTCTGTACCAGAGCCGATGATGGGAGGCGGGACTGGTGGTTGGGAGGCGGGAAATACTGCTGGGCAGACTTATACGGTCTGTGCCCTGAAAAGGACAGGTACAAATTCAAGGTAAGGTATACACATATGAGTTTGTCTTGGGCAGACTGGATGGACCATGCAGGTCTTTTTCTGCCGTCATCTACTATGTTACTATATAAGTAACTTAAAAATAATCTGCATTAGAAGAGTTGTAGAGGTTCAATTTGTATTGTCATTTGATATTGAATGTTGCTTTATTGAGATGTTTATTTGAAATAAAAAATAAAGGTTGAAAAAAAAAGTTAGTCCAATGAAGGATGGGGCAACATTCTTAGATGTGGAGTTGGGGGTTGAATCTTTAAAAGTAGTCATGAAACATTTTAGCATAGATTAGCAGGTCATCCTAGGATAATGTTCAAAGTGAAATTGAAAAATCTTACAAAGCACAGAGAATAAAAATTACCTGATGAAACAGCTCCATATCTATTTCAGCTTCTGCCTTCCAAGAGTTTTCATCTGATAGGGAGAAAAAAAAATGTTAAAATACATAATACATCTGTGCATGTGGAAGAGCAGACAATCCTTTGCTGCCATACTGACCGGAGATATTCTCTTGAAAGAGCACTTTAGATCCCTTGAGAAAATTTTTGCCAATAAGGAACACCTCCTCATCCCCTTTTACTGTGCAGCTGTGCAGGCTTTTCTTCAGGATCTCTGGTACACCTGCAGGCTGAGCTATAGGAAAACAGACATTGCAAGGTTGACACTTTCTTGCATGCAGCCTTAGTCGTAACTACAGCTCAATATGCTATAAATGCTGCTATTCCACACCAATAGGGTCTGTGATTTTTTAAGCTGTTTCTTTAAAACTCAGTACTTCCCTAGATTTTTTATACTTATGACCCTTCCCCAAACCAGATGTTAAAAACAGCTGCACTCAGGGGCAGTGCATGTGTAAACCAGATGATTAAAAGCAATGCAGAGAGCTGGCTTTAAAAGCTGTCACGGTTCCCACATTGCCTCACTGTCACAATGGAGAGCACCCTTCTTCTGTAGTATCTTATTTTCTGATGAATTCTAAATGTGATGAGTGTAATCTAATGTGTTTATATTTATAGTGCTATTTAAAAGTGTTTTACTTTTGAAACTGGAAAGCAATTAGTACAGTCTTGCCTCCAAAGGTATTAGTGATCTTTTTGTTGCCATATTATGGCTGGCATACCTTTTAAATCTATTTAAGGCATTCTATTGCTTTTCATTTATGTTAGCTGCTTTCATCATTTATACCTCTGCTACCCTGCCAAGCAAGAACACTGTTTCTGCAGCACAATAAATTTTGTTTACAAAGGTTTTAATAAAATGAGGAGAAAACACGCTTTGGAAACCAAATACATTGTCACGTTGGCACATGAAATGTTTAGAAAAGTTCACTTTCCTTAAAAGCCAAATTACTTACCAGTAGCAGGTGTTCTCCGAGGACAGCAGGCATATATTCTCACATGTGGGTGACGTCATCCACAGAGCCCGCTGCAGACACTATCACTTTAAAACTCTGAGGCAGTGCCTCCCTGTCCAACGCTTGAGCGCAGGACCAGCAGTATAGTAACTAAAGTTAAAAAAACAACTCCAAGGGGAGATGGGAGGGATGCGAGAATATATGCCTAATATCCTCGGAAAACATCTGCTACAGGTAAGTAACAACTTTCTCTACTACTACTACCAATAGCAATTATATAGTGCTACCAGACGCACGCAGCGCTGAACATTTGACATAGAGAGACAGTCTCTTCTCAAAGAGCTTACAATCTAGGTAAAACAGATAGACAAGACATTACGGGCAAAGGAATTACAGGGTAAAGAGGAATAGGGGAGGAGGAGGGCAAATGAGTAGCGGCTAGGAGCCAAAGGCAGCAGTGAAAAGGTGAGCCTTCAGCATAGATTTAAAAACAGGTAGCGATGGAGCTAGACGTATGGGTTTGGGAAGACGGTTCCAGGCATAAGGTGCAGCAAGATAAAAGGAACGAAGTCTGGAGTTAGCAGTGGATGAGAAGGGGGACGACAAGAGAGACTTGCTCAGAGAGCGGAGTTCACGGGAAGGAATGTAGGGAGAGAGGAGAGGTAATGAGGGGTCATAGAGTGGATGCATTTAAAGGTCAGTAAGAAAAGTTTGAATTGTATATGGAAGCGGACAGGGAGCCAGTGAAGAGACTTGAGAAGTGGCCTAGTGTGGGCATAACGACTCTGGTGGAAAATAAGTCGAGCTGCAGAATTCTGGACAGATTGGAGAGGAGAAAGATGATTGAGCGGAAGACCAGTGAGAAGTAAATTGCAATAGTCCAGGCGAGAAGTAACAAGGGTGTGAATAAGGGTTTTGGTGGCGTGTTCAGAAAGGAAGGGGCGAGAGAAACGACAAGTTTTGGCGATTTGTTGAATATGAGCAGAGAAGGAGAGAGAAGAGTCAAAGATGACTCCAAGACAGCACTGTTAAGTTGAGCATTGTTATAGCAACTGAGGTTATTTAGACCTTGTGGTCTCTGATGTTTCTGTTATATTGTCAAAATTAATAAAGAAAGTATAAAAAAAAAAGATGACTCCAAAGTTACGAGCCGAGGAGACAGGGAGGATATGAGAGCCATTAACAGAGATAGAGAATGGGGAAGAGGGGAGGAGAGTTTAGGGGGGAAAATGAGAAGTTCAGTTTTAGCCATGTTTAATTTGAAATGGCGTTGAGACATCCAGGCAGCAATGTCAGACAAGCAGGCAGAGATTCTGTCTTGAATTAAGGTTGAGATTTCAGGGGTGGAGATGTAGATCTGAGAGCCATCAGCGTAAAGATGGTAATGAAAACCATGGGATGAGATCAGGGCACCAAGGGAAGAGGTATAGATGGAGAAAAGGAGAGGTCCAAGGACAGAACCCTGAAGCACACCTACTGAAAGTGGGAGGGACTGTCTCTCTATGTCAAATGTTCAGCGCTGCGTGCGTCTGGTAGCGCTATATAAATGCTATTAGTAGTAGTAGTGGTAATCTATATCTAGTTATAAAGGAAATGCTGCAAGCCAGTGTGGGTACATAATATTTGTCATCACTATAAATGAAATGAATAGCTCTGGGCTAGGTGGGTGAGAAAAAGGGAGAGATGATGTAAGGGACATTATAGAGAAAATGTTTAATAAATTCAGTCCAAGTTTATACAATCTTTCTAAAGTGTGGATTTTTTGTTTTAAATAATTAAAAATAACCCTTACTGCAGAGGATGGGAGAGGAAGTTGTTTGTAGTGTTAACAAGGAGCCATCTTTACGAGGTATGTTAACTCGAAATACCAGTCTGGCACGGGTACTCTTTTTCTTAGAACCAGCAATACCTATGCGAGCTTCCACATCTGCATTCCTCAGCTTCAGGACGCCCACACAGTCAACCCTGAGAACGTAACAGAAAAGGAAGCAGATAAAGTACAACATCCAAAAACTGTCTACTACCACTACAATGTAATGAAATATACTACAAGATATTCTGTTGCAACAGGATCAACATCATAATCCAAAATATGTTACGAAATTTCATTACCAGCAAAATCCCACCACTCCCAAGGACAAAACTGCAGACTGAACAGTTCTATACTCAATCTGTAGTCAGAGGTTTAAGCTTTTTGGCATAATACAAGAACATAAGAACAAAAGTATTGCCATATTGGGACAGACCGAAAGTTCATCAAGCCCAGCATCCTGTTTCCAACAGTGGCCAATCCAGGTTACAAGTACCTGGCAAGATCCTAAAACAGTACAATACTTTTTATGCTGCTTATCCTAGAAATAATTGCTCTGTTTTTTCATTATAAAATAAATATTCTGAGCTCTTAGCATTCAAACTCATATCATTTCAAGTTTCATCGCCCTTTTCCTTAAGTATAGAGGATTTTAGAAGTCTAGCGTTGACATCCTTAAAAGTGAATAAGGTAGAGTTGGGCCAACGTGGAGACCTTGCTTTACAGTGATTCCAGGCCCAAGTCTCAGATTGCTTGACTTACACTGCTGACAATGTGGAAACCAAGTAGAATCAGAAAAAACCTCCCCACAGAAGTATTCAGCCAACTACTACTTATCATTTCTATAGTGCTACTAGATGTATGCAGCACTGTACACTTGAACATGAAGAGACAGTCCCTGCTCGACAGAGCTTACAATCTAATTAGGACAGACAAACAGGACAAATAAGAGATAAGGGAATATTAAAGTGAGGATGATAAAATAAGGGTTCTGAACAAGTGAATAAGGGTTAGGAGTTAAAAGCAGCATCAAACAGGTGGGCTTTTAGCTCAGATTTGAAGACGGCCAGAGATGGAGCTTGACGTACCGGTTCAGGAAGTCTATTCCAGGCATATGGTGCAGCAAGATAAAAGGAACGGAGTCTGGAGTTAGCGGTGGAGGAGAAGGGTGCAAAAAAGCCTCATCGTACAATCCTTAATTCTCATACAACTAGACTAATGCAGTTCTACAAACTGCCCAAAATACAGCAGCCAAGTTCCGAGAGAAGAGGACATTTCTCTGGTTTAAGTGAACATGATTTTGCTTTGTGCTTTGGGAACTTAAAGATTGGGGTATAAAGGAGGAATTGTAGGTTAGTGACAGGAGGAA
The DNA here is from genome assembly GCF_901765095.1 of Microcaecilia unicolor. NCBI lineage: Eukaryota > Metazoa > Chordata > Amphibia > Gymnophiona > Siphonopidae > Microcaecilia > Microcaecilia unicolor. The sequence continues at coordinate 360,397,929 of NC_044035.1, read as the reverse complement.
TAAAAATATCAAAAAAAGCAAAAACTTTATTAACTAATCGCCACACTTTTTTCCCCCTAGTTTTAAAACCTGAACTTTGTACCACAGCATTCACAGATAGCTCCTAGTAGGCACAGCAGGAGCTAATTTAGTCTTTAGTACAAGTGGGCAGGGCTGGGCACTGCCATTTTCAAGGTGGCGCTGCTGGAAGAGGAGGGAGTCTACCCTCACTCCTCCAACAAAGGTAGGGAGCGGGGAAGTGGGCCGCAAGACCACCAGGTAAGGGGGGGCTTGATTCGCGGCCTACTGGGCCACCAGCGCTTTACTTGGGGGGATGCTAGTGGGGTTAGGGGGCTGAAGACCCACCAGATCTCTAGCTCTCCCCCCAAACTTGTGCCAAGGGGGATCTGAGGGGGGGGAGAGACTAGAGATCCACTGGACCTCTAGCCCCTGTGTGTGGGGGGGGGGGCTCCATTAGGGGTAATAGGGGGCCTGCTAGCATGCAAATGCTTGCTGGACAGGGCTCACCATTCCTCCCCAATGGTCTGCAAACCCTAACAGCAGCTCCGAACTGGCATAGAGTTTGCCGCGGACAGCGCGCCAATGTTTGGCATGCTGCTCACTCATCATTGGGGAGGAATATGTTTACCATGCATATGCATGCTACTTGCACTAAGAGCCCTGTTTAGTATGCATTTGCATGCTAGTTGCGTTCAGAGCCCGTGAGCGTATTGTTTCACGAGCTCGGGGGTTCTGATCATGGGGCGGTAGCAAATGCAGGTACTAATATGGCGCTGATAGCCTCTAGCACCCGCATTTGCTTCTGATCATCTGCCCATTAGGGAGCAGAAATCAAAGAGAGGTATATGTGTTAGGCAGTGAGAGGGACCTTGGGGTTATAGTATCTGAGGATTTGAAGATGAAGAAACAGTGCAACAAGGCAGTAGTTGTAGCTAGAAGGATGCTACGCTGTATACAGAGAGGTGTAACCAGCAGAAATGAGATGTTGATGCCCCTGTACATGTCGTTGGTGAGGCCCCACCTGGAGTACCGAGTTCAGTTTTGGAGGCCGTATCTTGCTAAAAATGTAAGATGACTAGAAGCAGTCCAGAGGAAGGTGACAAAAATGATATGGGCTCGAGCCAAACGACATAGGAGACTGGAGACCTGAATATGTATACCCTAGAGGAGAGGAGGGACAGGAGAGATATGATACTGACGTTTAAATACTTGAAATGTATTAATATAGAAACAAATATATTTCAGAGAAGGTAGAATGGTAAAACTAGAGGACATGAATTGAGCTTGTGGTGTGGTAGAGTCAGGAGTATGCTGTGTATGCTGCCAAAGGGGACACCACCAGTCCGTCACCCCCGGCTCAAACTGGCCATCGGCCCAGGAGCACCCTCAGAGGCCTTAGGCCCAGGAGCTGGAGAAAAAGCCATCCACCACCTGCTGAGATAGAGACATACTAACTGAGGAAGGAGTTGGCCGTCTGGCATCACTGCCTTTAGCTTGTTTATCTCTATCTCCACCTGCTGGTAGGCGGACTTAACCCACTAGTTCCTGGATTCATCTGCTGCAAATGACAAGAAATATGTACTGTTATTACAGAGGGTTGAAGAGCCCTAAAGATCAGATGAGGTCATTAACTATTCTTTCATAATACCTATGGGGAATATGTGTAGGGGAATACAGAAAATAAGGGAACTGATAAGGGAACATGGGAGTAACTGGAAGAAATGTAATTTTGAGAGGTTGGGAAGGGGTGAGTGGGAGAATGAGAGGAGTATGTATAATTAGGAAGGGATTTGGTGTGTATTGTGGATGCAGCAGTGTGTATGGAAGCTGATAGGTTGTTGGGCGAGGCTGAGAATGGCAACATACAGTTTATTGTGATCGCAATAAATAAGATATTTAACAATAGATGAGTAAAACCACAGTAAAAATAGTATGATTTCTATCATGGAATGTTTGTGGAATTACATCTCCTGTGAAAAGAACAAAAATTCTGGAAGCCTTGAATAGGCATAAAGCGGATATTATCTGCTTACAAGAGACTAGGTTATCTCTACGCAGGAACATCAAAAGTTGTGTAGGCGATGGATGTTTTCTGTTCTCCTTCCAGGGGGTAAGAGAGGAGGAATGGCTATCTTAATCTGGAAATCAGTTCACTGTACAGCCTGCCAGATTTTTACAGATGGTCAAGGCCATTATGTAGGAGTACACCTTAATTTGCAGGGTTGCGAGATGGTCCTGATGGGTGTGTATGATCCGAGCCCTCCCAAAAAAGTGTTGTAGATCCAAGGTTGGGACCGTATACCCGAGAGGGGAGGGCAGACGCACAATAGGGAAGCAGACGCTGACGTTTTGTAATGCCCTGAATGTACTTGAACCAAGTCACAAAAGAGAGGGAAAACAGCATACAAATACGACAAAGCAAACAAAAAAGAAGCAAAAACTGGGCCTTCAGGATTGAGAAAAAATGTAGTCCTTTATTATCATAAATACCCGACACGGGCCGTGTTTCGGCGTACAAACGCCTGCATCAGGGGTCTAACATAAAGATACATACAAATAAATAAAAAAATAATAAAAACCATAAATTGGTTTAACAATATCAATCAACCATAATTGCACATTATTGTCATATCTTCAAGCCATATACATATACATTTATAACCGCTGTACTATATATACACACACCACGCACAAAAATACGTATATATAAAAACGAAAGAAAGAAAAAGACATTTAAAAGAACATTTAAAAGAGCATTTAAAAACATATTGAACAACATTTGAAACAAACCTTTAAAAAATTGTTTTAAAGAAAAACACTCCTTTTTTTTTTTTTTTTTTTTTTAAAAATGTGTATTCCTAGATGATATCTATATATGCCCACCTATATACATATCTCTCTCTATAAGCTCAAATGTCCATATATATATGTGCATGTATATACATATATATATATATACACATACCCACATATGTATGTTTACTTAATTGAACACTTGTATGTACAAGCAAGTCAATTTATCCATATAGTCATATCAAGTCACATGTTCCTGAATGGAGCATTGTCAGAGTCTATTAGACACTGTAAAATCGCATATACCAAATGGCCCTTTCTTACCAATGGACTCCTATCAGTCAGCTTGCAACCTGAAGCACAAAAGGTAAGTAAACCAATCGGGGTCAGAATCCTAATGTGAGAGAGCAAGAAAAAGGATTGTGCATAATCAATCATCTGATGGTTGCCAAACTGTAAACAATAGATTTTCCAAATGTATATGTATATGGCTTGAAGATATGACAATAATGTGCAATTATGGTTGATTGATATTGTTAAACCAATTTATGGTTTTTATTATTTTTTTATTTATTTGTATGTATCTTTATGTTAGACCCCTGATGCAGGCGTTTGTACGCCGAAACACGGCCCGTGTCGGGTATTTATGATAATAAAGGACTACATTTTTTCTCAATCCTGAAGGCCCAGTTTTTGCTTCTTTTTTGTTTGCTGAATGTACTTGACCCATGGCGCCTCCTCCATCCAGAGGAGAAAGAGTTTATGCACATATCAAGGGTTCACAGAAATATGTCTAGAACAGACTACATATTTGTAAGTAAGGCCCTCTTTTCAACAGTTTCAGCTGTGGTTATTGGACCGGAGGAAATATCTGACCACAATATGATCTGGATAGATATAGATACTGGCCCATGTTTTGCCCAAAAACAGGGGTGGCGCTTTCCTTGTTACTTATTTTCCACCCCCGAGTTCAAATCTTAACTTCAAACTAAGTTGATGGCATATGCGGAACACTAAAATGCAGGCGTCCCAGCCAACCTTATTTTGGCTGGCTGGGAAAGCAGTGATGAGGGGAGAAATAATTGCCTATGTCAGTGCGCGGAAAAAGAGGCTGGCCCAGAGAATCATAGATTTAAAGCAGCTAGGCGCAAATATATTTCCAAACCCACCCCGATTCCTAAGATATACTTCAAACAACCAGATTGGCCCTGAATGCGTATATACACGAGCGCACGTCACAGATGCTTCGCTACAAACAACACAACTTTGTTAGATATGGGAATAAGACTGATAAATTTCTGGCCCGGGTGACAAAGACATGAGCGGGTCATACATTCATTCCCACGATCAAACAGATAAAGGGAGAGGATAAGCTAACATCTAAAATGGAAGAGATAGCGGAGACGTTTGTTACTCATTTTAGTGAGCTTTTCCGCAAACGGGAGCTCCCACCGGACAACGTAAACTCCACTGCAGATTATCTGAATAGATCGGGGATGCCACGACTCTCCTCCCTAATATTAAAAACATTAAATCAGCACCTTACTGCAAAAGAAGTGCAATTAGTATTAAGGCTCTTAAATTTGGCACAGCACCGGGACAGGACAGATTTACCGAAGAGTATATTATAAACTACTTCAGTTACAATTGATAGGACCCTTGGTCCACTATTATGATGAAGTAGTGGCAGTGGGTAGATTCCCAAAAAAACGAAAATGTAGCATTGATTAGTCTCATTCTCAAACCTTCTCACACCCCAACTGACCCTGGGAGTTACCGCCCAATTTCCCTACTAAATGTTGATTCAAAGATATTGACAAGACTCCTGGCTGCCAGATTAATGGTAGGCATACCCAAGTTGATACATGCTGACCAAACAGGGTTTGTGAAAGGTCAGCAGTGTTAAATATTATTATTATTTGTATCCCACATTTTCCCACATATCTGCAGGCTCAATGTGGCTTACATAATACCGTGACGGCATTCGCCAAATCCGGTATGGGATAGGTACAAAATGTTGTATTGGGATAGGGAAGATAAGATTCAATTAAGTTGGATTGAGGTAAAAGAGTTCATTAATGTCCAATACGATCTTTAATAGTGAAGTGTTGCAGGGTTGAGTCATTTAAGTTGGGTCATTCGGATATGCTACTACTACTACTATTTAGCATTTCTATAGCGCTACAAGGCGTACGCAGCGCTGCACAAACATAGAAGACAGTCCCTGCTCAAAGAGCTTACAATCTAATAGACAAAAAATAAAGTAAGCAAATCAAATCAATTAATGTGAACGGGAAGGAAGAGAGGAGGGTAGGTGGAGGCGAGTGGTTACGAGTCAAAAGCAATGTTAAAGAGCTGGGCTTTCAGTCTAGATTTAAAGGTGGCCAAGTATGGGGCAAGACATAGGGGCTCAGGAAATTTATTCCAGGCGTAGGGTGCAGCAAGACAGAAGGCGCGAAGTCTGGAGTTGACAGTAGTGGAGAAGGGAACAGATAAGAAGGATTTATCCATGGAGCGGAGTGCACGGGAAGGGGTGTAGGGAAGGACGAGTGTGGAGAGATACTGGGGAGCAGCAGAGTGAGTACATTTATAGGTTAGTAGAAGAAGTTTGAACAGGATGCGAAAACGGATAGGGAGCCAGTGAAGGGTCTTGAGGAGAGGGGTAGTATGAGTAAAGCGACCCTGGCGGAAGATGAGACGGGCAGCAGAGTTTTGAACTGACTGGAGAGGGGAGAGGTGACTAAGTGGGAGGCCAGCAAGAAGCAGATTGCAGTAGTCTAAACGAGAGGTGACAAGGGAGTGGATGAGGGTTTTGGTAGAGTGCTCGGAAAGAAAGGGGCGGATTATACGGATGTTGTAAAGAAAGAAACGACAGGTCTTGGCAATCTGCTGGATATGAGCAGAGAAGGAGAGAGAAGAGTCAAAGATGACCCCAAGGTTTCGAGCTGAGGAGACAGGGAGAATGAGAGAGCCATCAACAGAAATAGAAAACGGGGGGAGCGGGGAGGTGGGTTTGGGGGGGAAATGAGAAGCTCGGTTTTGATCATATTTAATTTCAGGTGGCGTTCAGACATCCAGACAGCAATGTCAGACAAGCACGCTGAAACTTTGGTTTGGATGCAAGGTGAGATATCAGGGGTAGAAAGGTAGATTTGGGAGTCATCAGCATAGAGATGGTAGGAAAAGCCATGGGTTGAGATTAATGAACCACGGGAAGAAGTGTAGATAGAAAAGAGGAGGGGACCAAGAACAGAACCCTGAGGTACGCTGACAGGCAGAGGGATAGAAGTAGAAGAGGATCCACCAGAGTGAACACTAAAGGTGCGGAGGGAGAGGTAGGAAGAGAACCAGGAAAGGACAGAGCCCTGGAATCCAAGTGAGGACAGGGTATCGAGAAGTATGCTGTGATCGACAGTGTCAAAAGCAGCGGAAAGATCAAGAAGAATGAGGATGGAATATTGACCTCTGGATTTAGCCAGTAAGGAGAAATGAGACCTTACCTGCTAATTTGCTTTCCTTTAATCCCTCCGGACCGGCCCAGGATTGGACTGATGGGTTGTGCTCGCCTACCAGCAGGTGGAGACTGAGAAAAAACTCTGACTCTAGATAGCCAATAAGAGCCCTGGTCATGTGACCTTAGCCTCAGTATTTGAATAACAAAGCAGAAAGGAAAGATCAGACCTATCTTCTATGCCATGAGGAATATAAGCAGCCAGAAAGCACTAGCAAACAAAACGTGCTTATCATACGGCGGAGCCGTGATCTTGGGCTCACCAACAACTCATTGTAGAGCTGAGGTATGGCCAACTATGTACAGATTTATGAGCATATAAATATACGAATTTATTTCACTGTGAAAAGATATAAACAGGAAAACTTGCAGAATATTTAAGATATAGCCTTGTAACTTGTAGAACCTTTAAGCATTTTCTTAAGACTGTCTAACTCACAGAAATCGCTCTGTAGACGACAGTTTAAAATCTGTACACAGTAAAGTGGAATATATATATTCTGAAAGATACCACGGGAGGGGCCTGGGCCGGTCCGGAGGGATTAAAGGAAAGCAAATTAGCAGGTAAGGTCTAATTTCTCCTTCCTTAGCATCCCTCCGAACCGGCCCAGGATTGGACTGATGGGACGTAACAAAGCAGTAGTCCTAAGGGAGGGACCCCCGCAAACCAGCGGTGAGCACTCTTGATGCGAAGACGGCCTCCTGACGACACTGAACATCCAGCCTGTAATGCTTAGAGAACGAATGAAGAGAGGACCATGTGGCCGCCTTACAGATTTCCGCTGGCGGAACCAAGGAGCACTCTGCCCACGAGGCTGCCTGTTCTCGAGTAGAATGAGCTTTAACCGTCTCCGGAACTGGTCTGCCTGATAAAAGGTAAGCAGATGCTATCATCTCCTTAATCCAGCGAGACAAAGTTGCCTTAGAAGCTGACAACCCTTTGCGGTGACCCGCAAAAAGAAGAAAGAGACGGTCCGAGCGACGGAAGTCTTCAGTAACCGCGAGATACCTTTTAAGGACTCTCTTAACGTCCAGAGTACGCAAGTTCCGCTGCTCCTGTGTTCCTGAGGCCGATCCCAGTACCGGGAGAAAAACCGACTGGGAGAGATGAAAACGAGATAGCACCTTAGGCAAAAAGGAAGGAACTGGCCGAAGGACCACGCGCTCTTTAGAGAATTCCAGGAATGGAGATCTACAGGAAAAAGCTTGCAACTCTGAGACCCTCCGAGCAGATGCAATAGCCACCAAGAACAGTGCCTTAAGCGTTAAATCCTTCAAAGAACAAGCTTGTAAAGGCTCAAAAGGAGGTTTTGTTAGAGTCGTGAGAACCAGATTGAGATCCCAAGATGGAAACACCGCCCTGACCGGAGGACGAAGAAGACTTACCCCCTTCAAAAAACGGACCACATCGGGAAGGCTGGCGACAGACTTACCCCGAATGCGACCTCTGAAACAGGAGAGAGCTGCCGCCTGCACTTTGAGTGAAGAAAGAGAAAGTCCTTTATCAAAACCTCGCTGCAGAAAATCTAACATCTGAGCCACGGACGCCCGGAAAGGGACAACGCCCGCCTCTGCACACCAAGCCTCAAAAATTCTCCAAGTACGAGTATAGCTCAGAGAGGTGGAACGCCGACGAGAACGAAGCATGGTGGAAATCACAGGTGCTGAGAAACCCCTCTTAGCTAACCGGGCTCGTTCAAGAGCCAAGCCGTAAGACAAAATCGAGCCGGATCTGGATGTGGTACTGGTCCTTGCACCAGCAAGTCCTTGTGCACGGGAAGCTGAAGAGGAACCACTGCCGACAGACGTTGGAGATCCGCGTACCAAGGACACCGAGGCCAGTCTGGAGCCACCAAAATCACTGGCCCCTCGTGTTCCTCGATCCTCTGTAGGAGACGACCTATTAGAGGCCATGGCGGAAACGCATAAAGAAGACCGGAGGGCCACTGCTGTAACAGAGCGTCTACCCCTGCCGCTCTGACATCCCTGCGGCGACTGAAGAACCGAGGGACCTTGGAGTTGAGCCCTGAGGCGAACAGATCCAGAACTGGAGTGCCCCAGCGTTGCACTATGCAGTGAAAGGCCTGATCGCTGAGAGCCCACTCCCCGGGATCGAGAGTGTGTCGACTGAGAAAGTCTGCCCGCACATTGTCGACCCCTGCTACATGCGAGGCTGATATGGCGGAGAGGTGAACCTCCGCCCACGCGAGGAGACTCTCCGCTTCTTGATACAAGAGATGACACCTCGTTCCTCCCTGGCGGTTGATGTAGGCCACTGCCGAGGCATTGTCTGAGAGAACTCGTACCACCTTGCCTACTAGGAGATGACCAAAGTGCTGCAGGGCTAACCGAATCGCCCTGGTCTCCAAGAAATTGATGGATTGAGCTGCTTCCAGCGGGGACCACAGCCCCTGGGTCCACTTGTCCAGGCAGTGAGCTCCCCAGCCCCGGAGACTGGCATCTGTTGTTAATGGTATCCACCGAGGAGACTCCAACGGCATTCCTGCCGAGAGATTCTTCATCCATAGCCACCAGCAAAGAGAGCTGCGTTCTGGATGACGGAGTAACAACTTCATCGTGAGAGGATGTCGCTGAGAAGACCACCGGGAGAGCAGGGACCACTGAAGAGACCTCATGTGCAATCTGGCCCAGGGCACTACCTCTATTGTTGCTGCCATCGAACCGAGAACCTGCAGATAATCCCGAGCCGACGGGGTTTTCTGATGAAGTAATCCCAGAACCTGAGACCTGAGCTTCAAGACTCTTCCCTGCGGGAGGAAAACTCGACCCTTCTCTGTATCGAAGGTGACTCCCAAATACTCTAGCGACTGAGAGGGAACCAACCGGCTCTTGGCCAGATTCACTACCCAACCTAGGGACTGCAAGAAAGCTACCACTCGCTGAGTGACCTGACAACTCTCCTGATAAGACTTCGCTCTGATCAACCAGTCGTCTAAGTAAGGATGAACGAGGATTCCCTCTTTCCTGAGAGCCGCTGCCACCACTACCATAACCTTGGTAAACGTGCGTGGAGCCGTCGCGAAACCAAAGGGCAGAGCTCGAAACTGGTAATGCTTTCCTAGGATGGCAAAGCGCAAGAACTGGTGGTGAGCCGGACATATCGGGATATGCAAATAAGCCTCTGTGAGATCTAATGCTGTTAAATACTCTCCTTGGCGAACTGCCACTATGACGTAGCGAAGAGTCTCCATACGAAAGCTTGTGACCTTGAGCGCCCGATTGACAGCCTTGAGATCTAAAATTGGCCGAAAAGCATCTTCTTTCTTTGGGACCACAAAATAAATTGAATAGCGACCCCGCTTCTGCTCCGAGGGAGGAATTGGATAAATTGCTTGAAGATCTAAGAGCCTCTGCAGAGTCTCCCGAACCGCCCGCGCTTTGCAGCGAGAGCGACAGGGGGACTCCAGAAAGGCTTCTGAAATAGGCCTTGCGAACTCTAAGGCATAACCGTCTCGAACAACGTCCAAGACCCACTGATCCGAAGTAATGTGGACCCACCTCTGATAGAACTGTGAAAGACGAGCTCCCACAGGGACCAGTGGAGAGTCCTTCGCACCTTCATTGGGAAGCACGAGACGGGGAGCGAAAATTCGCGGAAGAAAATCTACCTGCTCTTCGGTAACCCCGAAAGGACTGAGTTCTGTTAAAAAATCGAGACCTCTGCGTCTGAGGACCCCTATCAGATAGAAATCTACGGAAAGGACGAATACCATGACGACCAAACAAAGCACCCCGACTAGGCAGCCGAGGCCTATCTTCCGGGAGACGAGGAACTTTAGCATCACCTAGAGACTGCACCAACTTATCCAATTCCTCTCCAAACAAGAAAGAGCCCCGAAAAGGGAATCTACTTAACTTAGATTTAGAGGCTGCATCCGCCGACCACCCTTTCAACCAGAGGGAGCGATGTGCAGCGACCCCCAAGGCCAAGGACTTAGAAGATGCCCTCAACAGATCATATAGGGCATCGGCTAAAAGGCAGAGCCCGTCTCAATCTTGGCCACTTCTACATCAATAGCACCTAGATCATCAGAAGATCTATCCAAAACTCTTTCCGCCCAACGAAAACAAGCTCTGGCCACCAAAGAACCACAGATGGCCGCCTGCACTGCCAGAGAAGAAACATGAAAACTATTCTTTAGAAGAGTGTCTAGCCTCCTATCCTGAGCATCCCGCAGAGCAGTCCCTCCATCCACAGGGACCGTATTGCGCTTAGTAACCGCCGAGACCACGGCATCCACCACGGGAAGCTTAAGCAGAGCTCCATCCGCCTCCGGGACAGGATAAAGCCGATTCATAGATTTGGAGAAACGAAAAACGGCATCCGGAGCCTCCCATTGTGCCTTAATAACCTCCCAAATATCCTGATGCATAGGGGAAGTTTTAGAGGAAGACCTAGATCCCTTTATCAAAACATCAATCTTCCTCACCTCTGAGACAGGGAGAGGATCCTCAAAATGCAACGTTGAGGCTACCATGGAAATAAGTTCCTGCAAGTCCTCCTTGTGGAACACTCTAGCCACCGAGGGATCCTCCCCCTGTGACAAGGGCACTGAGTCTGAATCCAAGGAGGGAAAATCCTCCCAAGAAGGATCTGCTAGGTCCTGAAGACCCTCTTCTTCCTCTAAAAGGGGCATATCCAGATCCTGGTGAGAAAAAACATCCAACTGTGAGTCCCAATCCCTAGGTCTCTTGGGAGGGAGAACAGAGCTAACAGGATCCCCTGGCGCTGCTGCTCCTGCCTTGTCCTTCTGCATAAGAAAAGCGCGGTACATCTGCAGCACAAACTCAGGAGGAAATCCCCCTGCCTGAGTGCCTGCAGCCTGCACCATCGCCTCTGATTCTGGATTCCCTAAGGCCCCTGAAGTGCAGGAAAGAGACTGACCCCCCGAAGGAGAAACCGGAGGAGGAACCAAAATGGCCGCCGTTCGCGCCAAACCTCCAGCACCACCCCCCGATACCGCGCCTGAGGCCTCCGCACTCAGCGGCAAAGATAACGAGGGAGAAGGAAGAACCGCTGCACTGGCCCCCGAAACCGACGAAGGGACGGAGGAATCATGTGTTGTGCAGTACTTACAAGCGCCGGAGGAATTAACTCCCCGACGCTGACATACAGAACATCGTTTCAACTTTTCCGACATATTGAAGTAAGACACGTGCACGCGGTTCGCGCGGGAGCCTTTTTTTTTTTAAATGCTCCCCAAGAAAAAATAGCGATAGCTTCAGCAAAATAAACAGAAATAAATTCTGGCCCCAATCAATAGACTGCAAGTTCTACTTAGGCTGGCTGTTTGTCTTAGAGCTCTTTTCTTTTTTCTTTTTTTTAACAGCTGCCTCAAACAAAGCTCAATGCTCGTTAGGTCAGAGGGGAAAAAAGATTCCTCTTTTAAATTACACTGGCTGCCTCTCCCAAAGGCGAACACCTTTCCTCAGAAAGGGTGGCCCTTCCCTCTTATTTCTTTTTTTTTTAAGTATATATTTTTAATAATTATCACTGCACAGGAGGGAGATGGGGAGGAAGGGGGGAGGGACTCGGGACACCCGAGTGTAACACCCCAGAGGCTACAAATAATGATAAAAATCTGGGAAAAGCCTCTAATCAATACTTCTCAGGCACAGAAAAGAAGATACACAGAAAAGAAACCTATATATTAGAGAAGAGACTAATGGGCTCGCTTCCTACCTGCTGGGAGACTGAGAAAATACTGAGGCTAAGGTCACATGACCAGGGCTCTTATTGGCTATCTAGAGTCAGAGTTTTTTCTCAGTCTCCACCTGCTGGTAGGCGAGCACAACCCATCAGTCCAATCCTGGGCCGGTCCGGAGGGATGCTAAGGAATAGGTCATTGGAGACTTTAGTAAGCGCAGTTTCGGTTGAGTGGAGAGGGCGAAAACCAGATTGTAGTGGGTCAAGAATAGCATGTGAGGAGAGAAAAATCAAGGCAGCGGCGGTGAACAGCACGCTCAAGTAATTTGGAGAGAAAAGGAAGGAGGGAGATGGGTCGGTAATTAGAGGGACAAGTAGGGTCGAGTGAAGGCTTCTTAAGGAGAGGTGTGACCACAGCATGTTTAAAGGCAGCAGGGACAGTCGCAGTGGAAAGTGAGAGGTTGAGAATGTGACAGATAAAAGGAATAAGAGCAGGAGAGATGGCATTAAGAAGGTGGGTGGGAATGGGATCAGAGGAACAGGTGGTACATTTTGAGGAAGAAAGGAGAAGTGTAGTTTCCTCAATAGTAACTTCAGGAAAGGGAATGAGGGGAAGGAGAGAGAGGGGAACGGACTAGTGGAGGGAGAGGTGGTGAGGTAGAGAAAGCAAGGTTTATCTTTTGAATCTTGTTGTGAAAGAATTCAGCAAGGGTCTGAGGAGATAATGAAGGGGGAGTTGGGGGAGGGGGCACCTTGAGGAGAGAGTTCAATGTGGTGAAGAGAAGTCGAGGATTAGAGCCAAGAGAGTTGATCAGTTGGATATAATAATCCTGTTTGGCACGTAAAAGAGCAGATTGGAAGGAGGTCAGCTTGAACTTAAAGTATAAGAAATCAGCAAGGGCCCGAGATTTCCGCCAGAGGCGTTCGGCGGAGTGGGTACAGGAACGTAGGTAGCGGATATTAGAAGTCAGCCAAGGTTGGGGTTTTGTACGCCTTACAGGGCGGGTCATCAAAGGTGCAAGAGTGTCTAAGGCAGAGGATAGAGTATTGTTGTAAGAAGAAACAGCCTCGTTGACAGACGTGGATGGTGCCACAGTAGAGAGGAGGTTTGAAACATGGGAGGATAGAGATGAAGGGTCAATATCGTGAAGATTCCTAGATAAATTAGATAAGATAGGACGGGACTGGGAGGGAGGAGATTTAAGTGTGAAAGTTATAAGATGGTGATCAGAGGAGGGAAGATCAGAGGCAAGGAAACTAGAGGGTGAACAGCTGGAGGAGAAGATGAGATCAAGACAGTGTCCATTTTGATGAGTGGGGGAGGTGGAGCATAGTTGGAGATTAAAGGAGGACGTTAAAGCGAGTAACTTGGAAATATAAGAGTTGGAAGGATCATTAGCAGGAATATTAAAGTCACCAAGGATGAGAGAGGGGGAGGAAGGATCATGGAAGAAGGCAAGCCAGGCGTCAAAGTCACTGAGAAAGGATGAAAGGGACTTATCAGGGGGACGATAAATGACCGCTATTCGAAGAGGCAGAGGAGAGAAAAGGCGGATAGAGTGGACTTCAAAGGAGGAAAAACAGTGAGATTGAGGTGGAAGAAGGGGTTGAAATCTGGAGGAGGGAGAGAGAAGTAGGTGAGTAAACTGATACATTAACTTACTGCCAACAGAAAAACCTTCCCCTGCTAGTCACTAGTTTAGACGGGGATCTAGCATTCGATCGGATACAATGGCCCTTTCTATTCGCAATTCTTTCTTACACTGGGGTAGAAGGGAGGTTCAAGCAGGCATTAGAGGCATTATATACTGACCCTAATGCAGCTCTCTTAGTAAATGGGGTCATAACATCTTTTCCTATTTTCTGAGGAACGCAACAGGGCTGCCCTCTCTCCCCACTGTTATTCATAATAGCCTTGCAACCCTTGCTTTGTACCATTAGAAGCTCAAATTTAGTGGAGGGGGTGAGTGTTAATGGCCAAAACTTTAAAGTCTTGGCATTTGCACGTGATCTGCTTCTGCTTCTTTGTAATCCTGTGGGATCTCTTAAGGAGTTACTGTCTCTTGTATGGGACATGGGCGACTATCAGGATTCAAATTAAATTGCTTCAAGTCCCAAGCATTCCGAGTCGAGACACCCGGCAGGGGCACTTTAAGTTGGGCGAATGACGCTATTACTTATTTAGGGGTCCATGTCCCAATTGTTCTCTCGGAGAGCTATCGAAGGAATATACAGCCCTTAATGGTGACTACCAGGAAAAAACTTGAAATGTGGAAGATGTTACCCTTATCCATGCTGGGTCAGATAGCCTTATAGTCCCGAGTGGCTGTATGTTCTTCAGATGCTTCCAATTTATAGTAGAGTGAAAGAAGAGAGAATGTTGAATAAACTGTTACAAACGTATTTGTGGAAGGGGAGGCATGCTCGCTTGCCCTTGGCTGTTTTGCAAAAGCCTGGAGTACATGGAGGGCTAGGAATGCAAAATGTGAGATATCTGAATGTAGCCTGCATCATGAGACACAACAATGATTGGTATAGAGCAAGAGGGGATTTCTCCACACCTGATCTGGAACCAAACTTACTTAAGAAAGACCACTTCAGTTGGCAATTACACACTATGCCGGTGCAAACTCCTCATATGTTGCATTGGAATCCCTTCCTGCAGGTGGCGAGGGCCACCTGGCGCTGGTTATGTAGGAGGCACCATGTCCCTGCTGCAGTATCCCCTTATTTAGACATCCAACATAATCCAGACTTCCCACCAGGTACAGACTCATCAGTATTTGCGAAATGGAGATCCAAGGGAATTTGCTACATATTTCAATTATTGCAGGATGACAGCTCATTGCAGCCCTTCTCTGACCTGCAGCAGACATTCATTGCCCTCCACAGATCACTTTGCTTACATGTAGCTACATCACTACATTAAAAGTCTCTCCTGGACAGATTTATGCGAAGAAGTGCAAGACACGATCAATGAAGCTTTGACACTGAACTCTCAAAATAGAGTGCCACTGACATATCATCACAGATACTTGCAGGACACAACAGAAGATATCAACCACACTAAGTTGGTGGCACAGTGGTCCACAGACTTACAAACTACCATTTTGGAGACACGTATCCAACAGACTCTTCTGAACATTGCACGCATTACTCCAGATGCCAGATTGTGGGAATTACAAGGACATATGTCTTTCTGCAGGCGACATTTGCAGTATCAGCATCGTGTCCCAAGTGTGACTATTACCCTTGCAATGTTAGGGCACATGTTTTGGGACTGTCACGAAATACAAATCTTTTGAAGACTGTACTGCAAACAATGATGTCCCAATGGGGCTGCACTTCAAAATTTAACGCCTACACTCCTGTTCCTAGACTACAATTTGCACCTGGTCTTGTATCATTTCTTCACAGATCAGTGTTAATTGCCAAGCGGCTCATACTTCAGCAGTGGAGAAAGAAAGCTCCACCTCTGTATTCTACTTGGCGCTCACAGATAACTCAGCTTTGGAGAGGATGGACGTGAAAGATATTGCCTCTACAACGGGAAGGAAATTTGGGAGAGATTTTGGTCCACACTCGGACTGATAGCTCATAGCCATGTTTTCAATTAACATGATTAACCAAACCTACATCCTATGTGGTTCTCTCTAAACTTGATACTCTTATTTGACACCTCTCAGAGATGGGAGGGGGGGGGGGGGGGAGGTAATAAAATTGTGGTTGAAAAGCAAGGAGAAATTAGATCTTATCTGCTAATTTGCTTTCCTTTAGTCCCTCCGGACCAGGATTGGACTGATGGGTTGTGCTCGCCTACCAGCAGGTGGAGACTGAGAAAAACTCTGACTCTAGAGAGCCAATAGGAGCCCTGGCCATGTGACCTTAGCCTCAGTATTTTCTCAGTCTCTCAGCAGGTAGGAGTGGAGCCCATTAATCTCTCTCTCTCTCTTTTTCTCTATAAGATATTCCAGATATATTTATAATACTTCTTCTGTGCTTGGAATCGTAATTAGAGGCTTGACAGGGTTTCTTTTCTTTCTTTGACAGCCTCTGGGGTGTTAAACTCGGGTGTCTCGAGTCCACCCCCCTTCCTCCCCATCTCCCTTGCTTAGCTGGGAAGGTCCCTTTCTCTGGAAAGGTGTACCGTCTTTGGGAGAGGCAGCCACTTTTAATAGGCAGCTGCTTTTAGAGAGTTAAATCAATTAAAAGAAAAAGAATTAATTCCATTGAAAGGAATTTAAAGAAAGTAGCTTTTGCTTTCCCCAGGCTTATAACGAGCAGGCAGCTCTTCTGTCTTTTTTCTGTTTGAACAGGCTTTATTTTCTTTTCTGGCTGAGCTGTTTAAAAACAAAACAAAAAAAAAACAAAGAGAAAAGACAGCGTCTGTGACCTTAATTATTTTCCTCTGTTATCTGGCGTTGTTAGCGGCGGTAGTTGTAAAAAAAAAAAAAAAAAAAGAAAGAAAAGAGGCACGAACTGTTTAAGCGTGCGCTCGCTCTTGGACGGGTCAGAATAGCTCGGGAGCTGTATTGCCAGTTCCTGTCGGGCCACGGCATCGGAGGGTATCTGTTTTCGGCGGCATGGATTTCCTGCTTCTTCGTCTCTCCGGTCAGTGGTTTTCTCCCCCGAGCTTTCTTCTTCTCCTTTCTTGGTTGGTACACTTGATGTATGATAAAATGTACATTAACATTGTTGATGCCTATGCAACTCCAGTTTTGTTTCAATAAAAAGGATTTATGTAAAAAAAAAAAAAAAAGAGAAAATTTGTTCATAGAAGTGAAGTTTGGATTTATCTGGTATTCAAGACCAGGAAAAAAAAAATAAACCCAACACACACATTTCTTTTGATATGCCCCAAGGATCTTTGGTCGTATATCAATTTAAGTAAAAATTTACAAGGATAACATTTTATTTAAGCTGTGCATATTGAAGTTTTTTCCAGGGCACTAAAAAACCAATGGGGCAAACTTTCACAAATTTCATCTGTGGTTAGCTATAAAAAGCAAATATACCCATAAGGAAACATTCACACACACAGTTTTCTTTCACACTAAAAAGATGTTAAACAAATAAAACTGGTCTACTTACGCTAACGTCATGTCATTACTAGGATCAAGGCCAACCTCGATAACTGTAGTGCCCTCAATGTCCACTTCTTTGCAGGGGGTAGTGTTTCGCCCTGTTACTCTACAAGCTTGATAGAATCCATGTGGCTTCACACGACCAGAGTCATTACCCACAAACACTTGCAGAATCACATGCTCATTATGACCTTCCAGCTGGAAGCAAGCAGAAGGAAAATGTGAACTGAAAGTTCAAATTATCTCCATTATATTTAAAATAAGCTGGACTGAGTACAAAGCCAAAAATAAACAAACAAAACAGCTCAACAGAACCATTCAGGACCTTCATTTTAGTTGGAGCAGAGCTCTGGAGATTATTTTACATTTCTATATTCTCGACTCTGTAAGGCACTTTGTTGCATATGCTTGCAAAAAGCAGTATAGCAAATTTTACAACAAAATAAAACTAATCTGTTGCTTGCATAAATGTAATGGGTTGAAGAGGTCAAGAGTTAGACAGTATCTTGTGTGAAGCTGCTCATGCAGAAGAGAGCTGTCAGACAAAAGCATTAATTAGTGGATAGGAAAATCCAAAACAGTCTCATTTAATAGCCAGATTCCTACCCTTGTGGGCTCTTTGGAGAGGGAGAATTAGATTGTAGGCTACTACTACTACGAAGATGTTGTGCCCATAAATGGAAAGATCTCCAGATTAGTCCCAAAATCTGAGTTTTAAGAATAGACTTCAGGCCCTGCAGCTTAAGCATCATCACCGAAGAGAGGAGTGGGCAAGGGGAAAGTAGGGTAAGAGAAGAGAGCAAAGGACATTGTCATATGCTCCTGCCATTAGTAATGCACCTGGCAAGGAGTGTTAAGTGGGGGAATAAATCAAGGGAGGAGGGAACTGAGGTAAGAATGGGGAAAGCAGGAGGAGGATGTATTAGTGGGAAGAGTAAGGAGAGTAAGAATGATAGAGAAGCAAAGGAAGGAGAAAGGTGAGAACAAAGGGGAGGGAAGGATAAAGATGGGAGGACAGAGAGGCAATGGTACAGCAAGAAAGACAGGCTGCTGAAAGCAATAAAGAGGAAGACCTGTGATAGAGGATGAGGAGGGATATTGACCTCAGCTAGGAATGCCATTGAGGCAAAAAGAAAGACACCAAAGAGAACCAGAATGAGCAAACAGAGACAAAAGGAAGGGGAAGGGAAATGGGACTTCATATACCGCCTTTCTGAGGTTTTTGCAACTACATTCAAAGCGGTTTACATATATTCATGTACTTATTTTGTGCCAGAGGCAAGGAATGAATGAGTTCAGGAAGGTGGATGAAAAGAAAGGGAGAGTAAGAGGATAAGGAATGGAGAACACAGGAAAGGGAGAGCAAGGAGGAGGAACTCAAAAATAGAGGAGAGAGAATATGAAGAAAAAAACCTTAAAATTATCTGCTGCTGACAGAAAAAGACATAACCAAAAAGAGAAGAGGACAATGGAGAGACAGGGGGAGAGAGACAAGGGTATAAGGCAGTGGTTCCCAAACCTGGTCCTGGAGGCACCCCAGCCAGTCAGGTTTTCAGAATATTCACAATGAATATTCATGAGATATTTGCATGCACTGCCTCCACCTCAAACAAATCCATCTCATAAATATTCATTGTGGATATCCGGAAAACCTGACTGGCTGAGGTGCCTCCAGGACCAGGTTTGAGAACCACTGGTATAAGGAAAGAAAAGATAAATGCTGAGTAAGATATCAAAACAGACACAGCAGAAGTTGGAAATTATTTTATTGGCCGACAGAGAATAATACTGTGGATTTGGATTTAGTTCATTGTTTTTCTCATTATTTCAAGGTAAGTTACATTCTAGTACAGTAGGTATTTCCTTGTACCCAGACAGCTTACAATCTAAGTTTATAACTGAGGCAATAGAGAGAGATCTTGAAACTGAGGGTGCCCTAATGTGAAGAATGATTTAGTATGTCTGTTGCTTTTCAGAGTCTCAAGAGTTCTATATGAAAAAGGTGCTTGACTGCCAGGCGTAAGATCTTCAGTCTAGACAGTTAGGCTTTTGGTTTATAGCATTATATAACACAATAAGAACTTATTCCTACTGAGAAAAATCTCTGCACGCAGACAGATGATGCAGTAAACTGTGCTAAGCTACAGTGTACCATTTCACTCTAGATTTCCTTTGTTAGTCTTACTCCCAATGCAGAAAGACTTCTAGCAAAGGAAAATCTGCAGTAAAAATAAAGATCACCCCCATGGATACGTGAATATGGAGTCCCCCAGGGATCCCCTCTCTCACCAACATTATTCAACCTAATGATGATACCGCTAGCTAAACTACTAGCCAATCAAAACCTCAACCCCTACATTTATGCAGATGACTTCAAAATTTACATCCCATTCAAACAGGATCTAAATGAAATCACCGACGAGATCAACCAAAGCCTCCAAACAATGCACACTTGGGCAAATGCATTCCAACTAAAACTTAACGCAGAAAAAAACACAATGTCTTGTACTCACCTCACAACATAACACAAAAAACTTCTCCACTATAATCATACCATACTGTTCCCTTCCTGTCTCAAAAAACTTGAAAATTCTTGGAGTCACCTTTGATCGAAACCTCATTCTTGATACCCACGTGAAAAACACGACGAAAAAGATGTTCTACACCATGTGGAAACTCAAAAGAGTAAAACCTTTCTTCCCGAGACACATCTTCCGTACCCTGGTACAGTCAATGGTAATTAATCATCTGGACTACTGCAATGCACTCTATGCCGGATGCAAAGGACAATCAAAAAACTCCAAACTGCCCAGAATACGGCCGCCAGACTCATATTTGGAAAAACTAAATATGAAAGTGCAAAACCACTAAGAGAGAAACTTCACTGGCTCCCTACTTAAGGAACGCATTACGTTCAAGATCTGCACGATCGTACACAAAATCATTCACGCAGACGCCCCAATCTACATGCTAAACCTCGTAGACCTACCTCCCAGAAACGCCATAAGATCATCCCGCAAATTTCTCAACCTGCACTACCCCAGCTGCAAAGGACTTAAATACAAACTGATGCATGTCACTACCTTCTCTTACATGAGCACGCAGTTATGGAATGCATTACCTACAGACCTGAAAGCAATCAACGAAACAACTATCTTTCGAAAATCTCTGAAGACATTTATTCTTCTTCAACAAGGCCTACAATGAGAACCTATAGCCTCACTAAGTCAACTCACCAATCCACTCAATTATGAACGCCTACCCTCTATAACTACCCTAACCACTCTCTCCCTTCCGAATCACCACACATTACTAACTGTATCTGATATCCTGCAATGACAATGTTAACAAATCTATGTAAGCCACAAATAGATGGGGGAATGTGGGATACAAATGAAATAAAATAAAATTATGCTACATAAAGGATAGCAGAGTGGACATTCAAACTGCTGGGTAGGAAATTGCTCCTAATGAAAGGGAAAAGTAATCTTTCCGTGGTTACATATTCTATACAGGTACATATTTTGTACCTGGTGCCCAGAGTCACAAGGAGCTGCGGTTGCCAGGGTCCTCCACCCAAAAGACTGTGCTGAAACTTTGCATATTGTTTCCACTCTACCCTTAATACTGAACCTTGATACCAGCTCAAGGCTTAAGTAAAGATGCAGCATGGGAGGAAAGGGGATCTGAGGTGGTGGGTCCCCAGACCCACAAAAATCTCTGGTGGCCCAAATAACTCCTGAATCCTCAACAATCCACCCTTGAAGATCTCCCTAATGGCCAGAATGGCCCCCTTGCACTTCCCACCCACACCACCACAAAATATACTGTGGTGGAGCCCCCTGAGCCTACATCCAGAGTTTGGAGTCAGGCATGATGCCCAGTTGGCTCCTGCCTCTGTTTCACCATCTTCGAAAATGGCAGTGCCTGACCCCATAAATGCACTGGGACATATGGCATGAGGTCATTCAACCAAATAAGGGAATCATTACTACTACTACTTATTTCTATAGCGCTACTAGACATACGCAGTGCTGTACACTGGACAGGAAGAGACGGCCCCTGCTCGACAGAGCTTACAATCTAATCAGGACAGACCAACAGGACAAATAAGGGAATTACTAAGGTGGGAATGATAAAACTTGGGTACTGAACAAGTGAGTAAGGGTTAGGAGTTAAAAGCAGCATCAAAAAGGTGAAATTAGATCTTACCTGCTAATTTTCTTTCCTCTAGACCCTCCAGACCGGTCAAGACGCGTGGGTTATGTCCTCCTACCAGCAGAGGGAGACTGAGAAAACACTAAGCTTTTGAAGCCTGTATATATAACCTGTGCAGAACCTCCACTAGCCAGTATAACCCTGACAAAGCAGAGAAACAAAAAACACTAACAACAACTAGCAACCCTGTACGTGGTCACAGTAAACTGCAAAAACAAGAAACATCTTCCGCTTGCTCTTACGGAAACATGTTCCTTTGCCTTTGATAAAACAGTTGGGCTTCTACAGGTGGACTATCAAAGAAGAGCCCCACCTGTCCCGGACTCCTATCACAAAACAGAAATAAACAGTCTGCAATTAGAGAAACAACAATCTACAGCAGCCAAGAATTATCCAACAACACACCTCCTGGCCTCCAATACAGACAGGGCGGGCTCTTGACCGGTCTGGAGGGTCTAGAGGAAAGAAAATTAGCAGGTAAGATCTAATTTCACCTTCCTCAGCGACCCTCCAGACCGGTCAAGACGCGTGGGACGTACCAGAGCAGTAACTAACTTACGGGAGGGACCTACTAAGGCCAGAGGTCAAAACTGCTGCCCCAAAGCGCACCTCGTCCTTTGCATGCACAGGAATCCTATAATGCTTCACAAAGGAATGCAACGAAAACCAAACCGCAGCCCAACAAATATCTAACAGAGAAATCATACTATTCTCCGCCCACGAGGCTGCCATTCCCCTAGTGGAATGAGCAGACCAGCCCCTAGGCACCACAGGACCCTTCACCAAGTAAGCAGATGCAACCGCCTCCTTCAACCACCGTGCTATGGTCACCTTAGGAGCCGCTGCACCCTTCTTTGGGCAACCATGAAGAACGAACAAACGGTCAGAGGCTCTGAAGTCCTGAGTTCCAGAGAGATAACAACTCAAAACTCTCCTGACATCCAGCTTGGCAATACCACGCTGCTCCGAATCTCCAGCCATATCACCCAACACTGGCAGAGAGATGACCTGATTAACATGGAACTCGGAAACCACCTTGGGCAAAAAAGGAAAGCACCGTCCGCAACGAAACCTTTCCCTCAGAAAGGACAAAAATGGTTCCCTACAAGACAAAGCCTGAAGCTCTGAAACACTCCGTGCTGAAGTAATCGCCACCAACAAGACCGTCTTTAAAGATAAATCCTTACAAGATGCCGATACCAGCGGCACAAACGGAGGCCTGATCAAAGCATCCAAAACTAGCTTCAAATCCCACGGAGGCACCATCCGTCACTGAGGTGGACGCAGCAACTTAACACCCTTCAAAAAACGCACTACCTCAGGCACAGACGCGAAGGACTTTCACTGAAGCTTCCCACGAAAACATGACAAAGCTGCCACCTGAACCTTCAGTGTAGACAAGGCCAGACCCCTATCAACACCATCGTGCAAAAATTCCAAAACTTCCGCCACCGAAGAGCGAAACGGCCGAACTCGATGGTCTTCACACCAGTGCTCAAAGATTCTCCAAACCCGGACATACGCCAAGGAAGTGGATCGTCTACGGCAACTCAACATCGTAGCAAAGCCACTGGACGAAAGCCCCTTCTTCTTCAACTTGTGCCGCTCAAGAGCCAAGCCATAAGCGAAAACCGAGCCAGATCCGGCATGATTATCGGGCCTTGACACAGAACTGATCCCAACAAAGGCAGGGCCGCCGCCCCTGCCAACCGCACCAGGTCTCCGTACCATGGTCGATGCTGCCAATCCGGAGCTACCAGAATCACCCGACCGAAGTGATGTTCGATGCGCTATATTACTCGACCGACTAACAGCCACGGAGGAAACACATACAGTCACTCCCGAGGCCAAGGCAACAGAAGAGCGTCGATTCCCTCCGCTCAAGGGTCTCTTCAGCGACTGAAAAAAAAAAAA
Organism: Microcaecilia unicolor; assembly: GCF_901765095.1. Classification (NCBI taxonomy): domain Eukaryota; kingdom Metazoa; phylum Chordata; class Amphibia; order Gymnophiona; family Siphonopidae; genus Microcaecilia; species Microcaecilia unicolor. The sequence continues at coordinate 360,374,741 of NC_044035.1, read as the reverse complement.
AAAATCTCTGAACTTGCGCATAGCGAGCCGTTGCCCTAAGATCACCGAAAGTCCCCAGACCGACACAACTCACTGGAACACTGACCGAAGAAAAGACCACTCTCTGGGATCTAGAGTGTGCCTGCTGAGATAATCTGCATCTATGTGACCTACCCCGGCCACATGCGCTGCCAAGAGAGCCTGAAGATGAGTTCAACTGCGCCGCCAAGGCTCTTCGTCCCCCCTTGACGGTTGACATATGCTACTGCCATGGCATTGTCACAGAGCACTCGGACTGCCTTGTGGCGAACCACCGACGTCAAGGCCTGGAGCACCACCCGAATGGCCCGAGTTTCCAGCCGGTTGATGGACCACTCTGCTTCTGCCCGAGACCACCGGCCTTGAGCTACCTGACCGAGACAATGTGCCCCCCAACCTTGCAGACTGGCATCCGTGACCATTACCAGCCCCTGTGGGGACTCCAACGGCATTCCTGTTCCCAAATTGCACGGGTTGAGCCACCAGCGGAGACTGAGACGAGGGGCCACCGACAGCGGACAACACATTTCCAAGTCCTGCGACAGAGGGGACCAACGACTGAACAGAGCTGACTGTACCTGACGCATGTGCGCCCTGGCCCACGGAACTACCTCTATGGTCGCCGCCATCAGGCCCAGGACCTGACGATAAGTACGGGCCGTCGGCGCCTTCTCTGCAAGGAACCGACAAATCGGACCCTGTAACTTGGAACCAAAAGGCTGCACGAAGGAAAGTGAAGATAAGCTTCCGTCAAATCCAGGGAAGTGAGAAACTCTCCTTTCCAGACCGCACCAGTGACCGACTGCAACGTCTCCATCCGGAAAGAGGGCAGCTTGAGTGCTGCATTGACCCTTTTGAGATCTAAAATGGGACGAAAAGTGTCCTCTTTCTTGTGGACCACAAAATAGATCAAATAGCACCCTAAGCGTTGCTGATCTGAAGGAACAGGAACCACGGCTCCCAACGCGAGCAGCCACCGCAGAGTGTCCCTCACTGCTGCCCTCTTGCTCCAAGACCGACAGAGGGATTCCAGAAACACTTCGGGAGAACAGCTCTCGAATTCCAGCGCATATCCGCCTCGAAACACCTTGAGAACCCACTGATCTGACCTGATTTGGGCCCAGCTCTGGTAAAACAGACTCAGCCGAGCCCCAACATGCACCAGAGCCTGAGCCCGCACACCTTCATTGGGAATTGTGGCCTGAATACTAACCTCCTGCGGAAAAGCCACGCCCTCCGCGACGATTCTCACGAAAGAACTGTGCGCGCTGGAAAAACCGACCCCTAGAGGTCCTACTACTATTAAACATTTCTATAGCACTACTAGACTTATACAGCGCTGTCCAAATTAACATGAAAAGACAGTCCCTGCTCACCAGAGCTTACAATCTAAATTGGACAGACAGACAGACAGCTAGGGGTAGGTCCCACTCGATCTGCCCCGGCCTATACCGCTGAGCCTCCCTAAACCGTCCTCGAGAGGAACTAGTTCTGGCCCCTGCCTTGAACCGAAAATCTGGAAGCCATAGAACCTTGGTATCACTAAGACCTCACACTAACTTGTCCAAATCTTCTCCAAAGAGCATAGCTCCCTTAAGTGGCAGAGACCCACAACCATAGCCATATTTTTTGTCTGAAGTAGGCAACAAATCATAAAAGCCTCAGACAAAAAGGATGAACCCATGTCCAAGTCGGCTAACTCCTGACCCCCAGAAGAACCAACATCTACCGAATCATCCAGGAGCTTCTCGGCCCAACGAAAACATGCCCGAGCTACCAGACCCCCACAAACCGAGGCCTGCAGGGCTAGAGCCGACAAAACAAAACTACGCTTGAGAAAAGATCCCAACTTCCTATCCTGAGGATCACGGAGGGCCGTTCCTCCATCAACCGGGATAGCCGTAGCTATAATTACTGCCGTCACTACTGCATCTACCGTGGGAGCCTTAAAGGAATCCCTATCGTCCTGAGGGAGGGGATAAAGCCTCGCCATTGCCTTTGCCACCTTACACGGCAAATCCCATTCCTGACAAATCATCTCCCGGAGATCCTTGTTCATAGGGAAGGATCACGCCTGACGCTGAATGCCCTTCACCAACGGATCCTGGACAGTTTCCCCCAAAGCCACCTCAGGACCAAACTGAAGGGTGGACGACACCTGATCTATGAGTTCTGACAGCTCATCTCTATGGAAAATCCGCACTATTGAAGGATCCTCTCCAGGAATCCACCAATCCTGCTCCTGAGAGCCGTCAATTCCATCTGACTCCCCCAGATCACTAAGCACAGCTTCTGCAGTTACAGGAGAAAAACATTGCCTGTCCTCTGACCACTCTAACCGTGGTCTCTCAGCCAAGACGGAAATAGCCCCCTCTTCCAATTAGGGGGGGGGGTCCCGATCTCCAGGCCTGATACCGCGTCCAGACAAAATCTGGAGGAAAGCCCACCATTCCTGGACCGTCATTAGGCCCTTTTGTGCCAAAAACGGAGGCCGCAGGCCCAAAAACAGCTGGCTCCACGGGCCGCGTCAGACTCAAGATGGCGGCTGTTCCCGCCGAAACTGTTCCCGCTGACAGCGGCCCTGCCTACGCTCCCGCTGACCCAGAGACTCCCGACACCATCGATCCCTCCGCGGTCAAGTCGGGGGGTGCCGCAGCCACCTTTATAGGTGCACCGCAAAGCTACACTGAGCACCCGGCGCCTCTACCCCTCACCACGAGCACGCGCGACATCGGAGGAGCTGGGCCGCCATAAACCACGAGGGAAGGGAAAAGCTTCCGCAAACGCGCCAAACCAAAAACTCACTCACACTGCAAAAGCACTGAAGAAAGCGCTGCTCTCTCGTTCCAGCAAGGAATCGAAACCCCCGTTCAGTCCGCTGAAAATAAAGAAATAAATGCCCTTAAAGGCACAGTACTCTAATTCTGGCATCTGGAAATTGTAAGGCACTCAAGGCTACAATACTGAGAAAGCAGCCGAGGCACAAAGCTGCCAAGCAAAATGAAATAGAATAACTGACCTTAAAGGCACAGTACTCTAATTCTGGCATCTGGAAATTGTAAGGCACTCAAGGCTACAATACTGAGAAAGCAGCCGAGGCACAAAGCTGCCAAGCAAAATGAAATAGAATAACTGACCTTAAAGGCACAGTACTCTAATTCTGGCATCTGGAAATTGTAAGGCACTCAAGGCTACAATACTGAGAAAGCAGCCGAGGCACAAAGCTGCCAAGCAAACAGAAATAGAGAGCAGCACAGGGGGAGGGACCCAAACATAGGTGTAACACCCCAGGGGGAAAAACTGGGCCCCACCAGACCCAGGGCCCCAAAGCACTATTTTTTTTTTTTACACACACGTACAGGGTACTGCAACAGAATAAAGTTTGGAAGGAAAAATCCTACGACCCAATGACAAACTACCTCACCAGATTATTGGAGACTGCACAGGCTGTCAACTGCTACCTCTGCTGAGACTGAGAAAATACTGGCTAGTGGAGGTTCTGCACAGGTTATATATACAGGCTTCAAAAGCTTAGTGTTTTCTCAGTCTCCCTCTGCTGGTAGGAGGACATAACCCACGCGTCTTGACCGGTCTGGAGGGTCGCTGAGGAAGGTGGGCTTTTAGCCTAGATTTAAAGACGGCCAGAGATGGAGCTTGACGTACTGGCTCAGGAAGTCTATTCCAGGCATATGGTGCAGATGGGGAGGAAGGGGGGTGGACTCGGGACACCCGAGTTTAACACCCCTGAGGCTGTCAAAGAAAGAAAAGAAAGGAAAATCTATCAAGCCTCTAAATGAGATTTCCGGCACAGAAGAAACAGTATAAAAATATGTAATATCTTAAAGAGAAAAAGAGAGACTAATGGGCTCACTTCCTACCTGCTGGGAGACTAAGAAAATACTGAGGCTAAGGTCACATGGCCAGGGCTCCTATTGGCTCTCTAGCTTCAGAGTTTTTTCTCAGTCTCCACCTGCTGGTAGGCGAACACAACCCATCAGTCCAATCCTGGTCCGGTCCGGAGGGACGCTAAGGAATAAGGGAATTACTAAGGTGGGAATTATGAAACTTGGGTACTGAACAAGTGAGTAAGGGTTAGGAGTTAAAAGCAGCATCAAAAAGGTGGGCTTTTAGTCTAGATTTAAAGACAGCCAGAGATGGAGCTTGACGTACTGGCTCAGGAAGTCTATTCCAGGCATATGGTGCAGCAAGATAAAAGGAACGGAGTCTGGAGTTAGCAGTGGAGGAGAATGGGGCAGATAAGAGATGTACCCAGTGAACGGAGTTCCGGAGAGGAGTGTAGGAAGAGATAAGAGTGGAGAGGTACTGAGGAGCCTCAGAGTGAATGCACTTATAGGTCAATAAGAGGAGTTTGAACTGTATGCCAAACCAATCTGGCAGACTGGCCTCATGCTGTGCAATGGTGCATTAAGGATCTGAATAAGAAAACAGCCTTAGTAAAGGAAGTCCTAAATAGGAGTTGTGGCAGTCATCAGAGATCTCTTTACCTTTCAACACTCTTTAGTTTTGGATGGTTGGTTGGTTGGGGGGGGAGGGGGAGGGAGGGGGAGCTCCCAGTCACTGACTCCAGAGGTTCTAGGTTGGTCCCTAGATTCAAAAGAAATTTGTCAAAGCCCTCATATTCCACGACAAGCTCGATTACAGTCCCATTACTTTTAGGAAAAAGTTTGAATCACAGTATTCTGAAAAGATTTTTTATTGATGAATACTATTAGATTTCACTGGAACGAAGTACATGACTTGTGGGAATAGGATAGGACTTTGTGGGTACCAGTATTCTGTATTACTAAACTGTAGAGATTCCTCAAGTTGGAAAGAATATAATGAGAATTAACAGGATTACCAGATTTATTACATTTTTGCTTAATGTAAGGTACTCTGGTGTAAATGGCGGTATCTCATTTAAAGTAGTTTATCTTTATTTGTGGATTTTATGGGCACAGACTGCACTTGCAGTATGTCATGGAAATAGACTCAGTGTAAAGTTCCCAGGCGTATACCTTTACAGTTGGAAAGCCTTGCTGTGTCCGATCTTTTACTGAGCCACGGCTACCTTCAGTCAGGTACCGAGCACGATGCTGGGTCTCTGGTTGTACAATTATCTTCAGCTCTTTTCCTTCACTTTTACTAGGATACTGGCCACAGAGCATTGGGCTCTTCTTCCCTCCCAGTCCTTTCTGGCTGTCAAATGTTCTATGAAAACAAAGCATATCACTACAATGTATAACAGCATATTTTCCAACAAGACTGATTCAACAAATTAGGAGAAAATATAAAGAAAACAGAATTTACAATTTTCTATTTTTATCCAGGGGGTTCCCTCAGATGCACAAAATTGCTGGATAAAAGCTAATAAACTGTAAGTAGTACTCATCAGAGGTTAACGTTTACTGCATTCACAGTAATGGAAAGATGTGATCTCTCTCTAGTATGATAAGCTTCTAGGTTCACAATGCTTTGTATGTTTGGGTAGCTTGCCAGGTGCCCTTGACCTGGATTTGCTGCTGTCGGGGACAGGATGCTGGGCTCGATGGACCTTTGGTCTTTTCCCAGTATGGCATTACTTCTACAAGTATGTACAGGCCAGGAAGCCCCACCTGCAAAAATACTTGTTGGAGAAAAGAAAGATCCCTCCAGAGCTCAATGGTTAAAACTGGACCTGAGATGGTAAATTCAAGAAAACACATTTATGCCTCATGATTCCATCCAGATACCTGATCCACTTTGCCTCCACTTCCTCCCCTCTAATTCTCAGTTCTTTTATAGTTTCTCCATCCCCCCTGCCAATCCAGATAGTAGGCTACTCCTAGTGACTTTTCATCTGCTACCAGCTCACATTCTGCAACCCCCTCCTCTCCGCATCCCCACCCTCTCTCCCTCCAAAGAGACTTTGTACCCAGGGCAGTTGATCCTCCTCTCCTAGTTGTAGCCCCTAACTTTTCCAAATAATTGTTTCTTAAGGGTTTTTAATTTACTTCTCAAGCTGCAGCAGACTGCATAGGTTGGGGGAATAAAGGAAAAAAAAAAAAACTTCCCAGATAGTTGTGAATGAAGATTCAAAGTGCAAGACCCAAATCCTGGGTGTGACTATGCTGGAAACCCAAAGGAGCAGATCATGTAATGACACTAGCCAAAAGCAATTGGTCAAAGACATTTTTAAGTGCCAGCAATAATTATGTTACTTTAGACTGCAGTGTGTCATAAAATCATTAGCATATTATCAGGGTATTCCTCTTTAATCACTAAACATATTGCACTATCCAAGTAACTCAAAAGAAGATAATTATTCTGATCAGAAGTGCAGATGGAAAATGCTTCAAAGTAAAAGCAGGGAAAACGCGCCTGCATATGCAATGACATCTCACTCAAACAACAGTGAGCTAATAAAATCAAATTCAAATCTGCAGTCAGTAATACAAGCCAATGAAGGCTGTAACCTCAAGCCCCAGGTTCATTTCTCTTCCCTTCTACATAAGGTGTCGCTATAAGCACAGTAATTATTTTGTATAGTACTGAATTAAATGTATAAAACCATAACTGATGCAAAAGTTTAAAAAAAAATCAATAAAATCAAAGATAGCATGGCTGCTGAATAATCGCTTTGTGCTACCCTTTTCTCCTTCTACAAACAGCAGCCCAGCTCCAAAGGTAAGGAGGTTTCTCCTCTCTCCTCCTGTTGGTTCCTAGATCTGACCAGACTGGAATAAAATGGCTTTTAACTTCCACACTAGGAAGCAGACTCTGCCACAAAAAATAATCACCCACTTTCTTTAATGCCCAGTGTATTTCTCTTGGATAAGGGATATTGCCCAACAGTGGAGCTTGTTGCTGCTTAAGAAATACAAAAGAATAGTGATATTTTGTGACAGAAACTAGTCTCATTTTCCTCCTCACCCCACAACATCCCCCAAATAAGAGAAACTCCTTAATAAATTAAGTGCACTGTATCCAAAAGTACTTAAGGCTGGATTCCCAGATTCCTTGCTGGTACATTTTGTGCCACCACCCAAGACAGGGTTTAGTCTGAGTCACATACACATTTGTTTTTCTGAAATATGTTAATTTCAGTCTTTTAACTATCATTTACACTCTGATACAACACATTTTAGAAGATACTTAGGTTGCTTCTTTTCTGTATATGGTTGTGTGTAACATTCTGAATAAAACAGAGTTTTTGCCATATTACTTCACTCAGATACAAGTTCGGCAATGCTTGTGTGTTTATGTACTTACATGTAGAAATATTTCTATATATACACAACTGCATGGACTAATAAGGCAACCACACTATAGTTACAGAGGATAAATCGGCAGTATGAATTGAATTAAATACGTCAGATAACTGCACTGTGACAGAAAACTGGATCCTTTGCAGGTTATAGACCAACATAAGAATTCTCCAAAGATGTGTTACATGCGCTTTCAAGACCCCATAGATTACTTCTGAAGATATCTCTGAAGGATGCCCGAAGAAGGAACCCAAGTGGTCTTGAAACCTCATGTGCACCCAATTTTTGGATAATTCTTCAGTTGAGCCAACAAAAAGTAGCAGAGCCCCCAGAGAATCCAGAGAATTACTGACTGCTGGTAATGTTATCAAGAAAACAGTTCAAAATCAAATATATTAATTTTCATAAGATAATATTAACAAGTGTGGACCACAGGAAAAGAATTGAGAGTTATTTCTGAAAACCATGCATTTGCATGAAAAATAGTTCAGCATGTCTAGGCTCACCACCCCCTCCACCCCCCCCCCCCCCCCCCCCCCCCCCCCAACACTAGAGTTTTGTTTATAAAGAACGTACACACCGCTGAGATCCTCACATAAAACCAGGTGTGCAGGACTGGAGTATTCTTTAATATATTACAGCTCATATTTATGTATATTCTGCTGTTACACAAAGTCTTAAGAGCTTTTAAAATCATTCAATACTGCAGGCAATTTACCACTCCAGAGGTTTTCAACGCATTCCTCAGGACACACTCAACCAGTTAGGTTTTCCAGATACCTGAATGAATATACATGAGTTAGATCTGCAAAGAATGAAAACCTGACTGGCTAGGTATGTCCCGAGGACTAGGTTGAGAACCCCTGATTTACACTCAAGATCCAGGAAGATTAGTAAATCTCTCATTACAGTTTTGTAATTTTAAAGTCACAGAATTGCTATCTGCTACACCTGTACGTGGGAACCTGAACAGCATGTTTGCTAAAACCAAAAGGAACATATAGGGCAGTTTTGTCACATGAAATAGAACATGAAAAATATAAATACCAACCCATTGCTTGCTTGAGCGTTGCTTTTGTTATCCGAGGAGAGCTGGGAAAGCACATAGTGAGGCCCTCTAGCACTGTCAGCATCAAATACATCCAAGTTGGATTCTTCAGCATCTCGGTGTTTGACTCCAGGCCTCTGCTTTGAATTACGCTTTCGTGACTTACGTGGCACCTCTGTATTATCATTGTAGGAACTGGTGCTCATATTACTGAAGTTGGACGTGGATTCCTCCATCCATATACTGCTCAACTCGGAATCCAATCCACCCCCCTCATCTTGGCAGGACATCTGACTGTTATCCAACAAGTCCTCAGGTGGTGGTGAGATATTCAGGACTGTCCATCTCTGTGGCATGGACTGGTGCTGCCGGACTGTGTTACTGGTTAACTGCTTTTCACTTACCCCATGGTTACTTACCTCCACAGCTGTGCAGCTCTCCACTTGCATAGCTCTGGAGTCTGTGACTGAGGTAGAGTATATGGTATGGCTGGAAATGGTGGTAAAGGAGCTGCAAGCGCCGCCCATGGAAGAAGAGGAGGAAGATGAAGATGCATCTGTGGTGTACAATTTCAAAGTAAATACACAGATTTTCACCTGCACTGGCTAGCAGTCCCATTGAAATTAGGTATTCTGAGAACAGAATTTTTCCCCAAATGAATATTTGGAATTTGATAAGTTTTAGAATGCAAATGCTTCAAGCATTACAAAAAGCCTAATTGATAAGTTTGGTATACAAGGGGTCAAATAGTATTTTTTTTTTAATTTTGCTGTGTAGCAATCAATTATAAAATGTACCCTTAATATTAGTCTTTAAAAGGCTGCAAGCAAATAAAAGAGCTTTCTTTGCCTTCAGTAATTTCATTTTGGCTTTTATTATTTTAACTAAAAGGTAACCTCATTGCAAAAATGTATGCTTGTAGTCCACATTCAATGCCAATTAAAACATTCATCATAAAATATTTTTTGAAAGGTGGGACTTTGCTTAGCCACAAAATATTAAAGTAAGTTTCTAACCTATGAAGCAGAGAACTACAGGTCATTTTTAATGCAGACACTCCCTGCTTCAGAGGCAATTCCTGGAATAAAAATATGAGAAAATAAATGAGAAACAGCTGCTGATTATTCCAGATATCAATTTTAAAAATGAGAAAAATAATTAAAAAGGAATATAAAATAAGCTGAATTGAAGGCAAAACGGAACTGATACTAGTCAGTGTCTTCCAGTTTACTATTAAGCCTCGAAGAGGTGAATTGGGTTTGGTTTTAAGCACATTAGACACTAGAAACCAAACACGATCTTAAGCCCTAAGCCACTCACACTTCACTGAAAGTTTGAAAAAAAAAAAAAAAAGGAGGTGGGGGGGGGGGGGGGGGGCTAAATGCACAAACACTGGACGTAACTTGTAGAAGTTAATCTCTTCCACAACTTTCCTAATTTAGCAAGAAAGCACTGTTATACTTTGTCTCCCCTCAAACTAAAATCAATTAAGCTATAACTCAAGGAATCAGGCTATCAATCTTAGGACTCTGGAGGGTTTTTAAAATCAGTTGATGGGTGGGAATAATTTTATTTTTTATGTTAATGTAGTGTTTTAAATGTATTTTAATTTTTGTGTATATATATCATTGTAAACCAATCATATATACACACGATGAATGATATATCAAGTCGATAAACAAAATGAAAATAAGGACAAAAGAATTAGGAAAAAAAGTTACAGTAGAGGCAAAACCCAATATTCTAGAATACCCTTAAAGACAGGAGCAGAGTTGAGTGAACTCTTCACTTCCAGTCAGGATTTAGAGTTCTGCCAGAAACTGCTCCCTCATTTCATCTCTTCAAAAAAGACCCTCTGTGATTTTCAGTATTGCCACTGCTTTCTGAAAATCACTGCTATTGGTGTGATAACTGATGAAGGGCTGGGCAGTTAAGGTGCTTCACAGAAGTCACTGATCATATATCCTCTTCTTATTGGAGACTATTTTTTATGGCTTTAATGCTGTGATATTTAAGAATCAATAGACAAAAATGTAATTAGTAAAATTGCTTATTTAGCCATCAGTGCCATGGTTTCAGGAAGATTTCTGCAACCAACATGGAACCAGTGAAGACTAAAACACATTTTAGGCTATATAGAAAGGTGTGGACACAAAGAGATATGAGAAAAGGCACTACTATTGATCAAGCAGCATGATTTCAGAGTGGTTTTCTTTCAACAGTTCAGGGAGGTGGAGAGGGCTACCGGGCAGCAGCTGAAAAAGTATCAGTTCCATTTCCCATTTTCTTTGTGCTCTTGCCTAAAGCAGCGGGCTAAAATCAGATGATTCCGTTGCTTTCTAAGGCTTTTAACATTTAAAGAAAAGTCCATTCAATGTTTTTTCTATCATGCATTAAAAAATGCTTATTTTAGAAAAATATCTTTCAGCAAACCTAACGTTTAAATACTAAATCTAGACAATAATATCAGTAAAATGTTTGAGGACATGGTTTGCAGCCACTTTGAGTTGAGAGGATTGTTGGCATGTTTTGTTTATTTTAAAAAGACATGTGCCGGTTCCAAGTCTTGTCCATGTCATCCCAAAAGGTAAAAGCGCTGCTATGGTGGTTAGGACTGCAAATAAATGCTAAGCTAGTCTACTGGGCTCTGCCTGTTTCCACTTCAGTCCATTACTACCTTTAGCAAAATGAACGTTGGGTCTCTGCCAGGTACTTGTGACCTGCATTGGCCACTGTTAGAAACAGGATACTAGGCTAGATGGACCATTGGACTGACCCAGTATGGCTATTCTTATATTCTTATTAGAAGGTATTGTTTGGGTTTTCAGTTAGCTGCTGGGAGCTACAACCAAGCTAATTAAACCAGGTTAAGGAGTCCCACTTCTTCCATTTGAATTACAAACACCCTGTATAACACTGTGGACCTAGTAACCAGGTCAGACTATGACATTGTTTAATACAAAGTATCACTAAAACATGCCAGTTTTGTGTGTTTAGGCAACATTTAAAACAGGAACTGGATATATTAGAGCTATACCAGTGATCACAAACAAACTCTGCATACTTTTTTACACTTATCCAAGAAAGCCAGAGCAAATTCCAATGACTTCAACATTGAATCTAGGTTTAGAAAACATTTAAAGAAAAATCTAAACTGCATGCTGCACTGCTGCTAACCTTACAGGTTAAATAAAAAAGAAAGATCACCCAATCTGTTTGGTTTTATAGGTATTAGATGTGTACAAAACAAATACCCTATCATACATTACCGCAGAGCAAGTAAGCTATGCGTTTATCTAGAAACACTCAATGACAGTCACATCTTAATACAAGAATTCTCAAATCTAGTATTCAATCCCATGAAAAGATCTGGTTCTCAAGGATATCAAGACAGTCAAATTAGACCTAATATATCTCATGACCATCCACTGCAGACATCCTGAAATTCAAACTTTGTTATAGGCTCTGTAGACTGGATTTCAAAACTACCACCTTTCTACACCTGGCCCTTTGATTTCCAAAGTCCAACAACATGTACTCCAACAGAACAAGGATTAAATTCCAAAAAAATATGGAAAGGGAGAGGTCTCTCTATTCCCTGCTTTATGGTTATACTTTTAAAACATACAGAGTATGGCAAAGTACCAAAACTGTCTTCACATCTCTTCTCGGAAACAATGTGTTAATCTAAGATGGATATAATGGTATAAAATGCTCACTTCAAACATCACTACTCAATGTAATTCCCAACTATCTCTCTGTTAGAGATTATACAATAAAATGCAAACCAGAGTACTAACTTAAAGAGAATTATGAGAGGACTGACTTCAGATTAACCAAATATCCAAAATATGGAAAACAAATTTTGTAAAAACATTTTTTATAAGTGGTGGAGAAATTCTCAGAGTGTTAACTCACCCAAGCAAAGCAGTACTCAAAGGTAATATCTGCTCCTAAGGGTGGACAAGTTTCACGATCATTGAACGTCACTTCAAACATCAGGCAAAACACAATGCCCAAAATAATTTTTCGGGAAATCTTGTCCAAAAAAATTTGCCAATTGTCAATATACTTCGCTTTGGAAAAAACAAGGATAATATTAGATAGAGCCATTGTGTTTTACCTTCAGTTAAGCAAAATGTTACATTACATCAACCTAGCAGCTGACCTTTTTACAGACAAGCCACAGTATTATTTGCCAGTGAAAGGCAGTATATAAAGCACAATAAACTATAATGTACATGCAAGTTGCTACTACTTGTCTTCGTCTCATAATATTGAGGCCAGTGGTTACCACAAATGGGAGTGCAGGCCAAAGCAGGAAAACAGAACATTAGTACGAAGAACAGGGAAAAGAGAAAAATCAACTCAACTATACCCAAGAACAATGAAAACAGACAAGACAAAGAAAAACCAAACACTAAAGAAAAATAAAGGCAGCAAATTTTAGGAAACCATATTATTTTCATCTTTAATAGGGTCGTAGAAAATCTACTTGACAGGATTTATTAAGAATGTAAGCCTTGGCTTTTCACATTCAACCCCTATATTTTAGTTTACTTTTACCTATTTAAATTAGCAAGTAGTCAGGACAACTTTCATGCATGTAGGAACATAAAAGTCATCCATAAAGTAAGACTTGATAGTTATGACCAGTTACAGGAAGCAAATGCCTACACTTCTACTGTCAGATACAACCATGTTGAGATGCATGCAATAAAGCACATTATCGGCCTCCTGGTCCACATGAATAAAATGGAACCTGTGGCAGATTAAAATGCATAACTGCTTTAGTGCATGCTAACTATTAGCAAATGACTCCTAGTCAATAATTATTCTCCTTTATACCTCTTCCTTTTTATATATGTATATTTTAATACTGTTCAGCATTACACCATCTTGCAGACATAAACTTAGCTTTATGACACAGGGTCACACTGCGATCATACCATGTGCTTTCTACATCATATCATTCTCCGGAATATGGATGGGTTCTTGATCTAAATAGCTAAACTGGGAGCCAAGTGTCCACATCTCTCCTTTTATGTCCTGCACCTGTTGTGTCACCTTCCCCACCCACAATTTCTTTGCAAATGCAAATTTACATATACTGCTAAGTGAGTCTAGCTCATGATATCCTGACCAATCAGGAGTCTAGATAACTAAGAACTCTCTGTTTTGTCTAGTTGGTGAATTGTAAAATTAATAATGCAAATAACTAAAATAGTACAGAACCATGGCCACTATGAACCATAGCACTAGGTTCTTTAAAGCTTCAACTCCAAGACTCTCATTGGCCAAAGGTCCAGTTTACTCATTCTACCCATCTGATAATGAAGCTAGAGTTCTTTCTTGAGCTTCTCCATTAACTGACGGCAGAATCTAAAGTAGCCAAGATGCAGTCAAGAGGTTAAGAGCCTAAGCAGAATGAATGTAGAGGACAATTCACAGAAACAGAAAGGCAAACAGACATCAAACAGTTATCAGAAGCCTGCACACCCTAGGCAAGAGGGGGGGATTCCTAGAGATTTAAACCAGAAGGCTATAGGCTTATTCCTCCTACATCATTGAACTGTTGCTACAGCAAGTTCTTCTGTCTTCAAGCAAACTGCACTGAGAGGTGCTATTGTTGATACTGCTTCAACTCATGGACCTACATGCTGTCACTTCTTGCAAAAGGAAAGTAACCTATGTGTTCACTACACACTGCTACCAAACTCCATGTATGCTGGCAGAAGAAATGGACAAGATGCAAGGGAATTCATGGCCTCCCAGAGGAGGTGGTGGAGACGAAGACTGTATCTGAATTCAAGCAAGCTTGGGAAAAGTACACAGACCTCAAAGGGAGAGGAAGGGATAGTAGATGGCATGGACAGGAACACTGGATAGGCCATATGGTCTTCATCTGCCTTCATTTTTCTATGTTTCTATGAATATACTCAGCTGCTCAGTGAATAATAGAACTACAACCTCTACATATTGAGCAGGTTTAAGAGCTTTCACGCTTAATCTAATATGCAAAGAATTTGCATTCTGTGGCTTTCATTAAAATATTTTAAAACCATGTATCTGTCATCACTGTTTGTAATACAGACCCACTCAACAGCAATGTAGAATTTCAAAAGAAAACAAGTATACCCTGAGCTGAATTTTCAGGTTGCATTCCTAAAAGATTAAGAAGTGAACCATAAAACACAAAGTGGCTGCAAACCTGCTTCCAACCTCAGCTTTCTACTACTGCTTTGTCATTAACATTAGGAAAAGTCAAAATCTTTACCAAAAAAAAAAAAAAAGAAGCTTTTTTCAATCAGTATCTATTTTAAACTTTAATTAAAAAAAGAAAAGAAAAGAAAAAAAATAAGAGAAAAAAAGACTTAGGAAGAAGTCTGAAAACGAGACCGACCTATACCCTGGGTGAGATTGGATGGGTTAAATGTCTCTGGCACTATTTGTCTTCACTACTGACAGACACTGTCACACAACCCACCACACGATGCCTGTCTCTGAATGGCGGAGCTAGAATGCAAGTTAAGTGTATTAATAGAGAAAACAGCTAGCATCCCAGCAAATATAATAAAGCAGTCCAATTCAATTAGCACAGAGATTATAGGAAGATTGGTTATTTTAAATTGACAATAAGTTCAAATATTTTAAATCCAGCTTTTTTAAATGAGTAATGCATTACTTGTATAGCACATGTATACTTTCAACTTTTACAATATCAAATTCTTACGTTAATATTCAAACCAATATACTTTTTTCACATTAATATGTGTCAAGGCTGTTCAGTTTACTATCTAACTATTTGGTTTTCATCAAGTTAGTACGTGAACTTGTGCAACAAACCTTCCTGATACAATTGGAAGTCTTTCCTCCAAGTCCTCAGATCTGATACCAGCCAACCTTGCTCCCCCAAAATTGTGAAGTGGAGTTGCATCAAACATTTTTGGTTTTAAGGAATGTGGACATAATTTACTCATAATTACTCTGAGATGTCTACTTGTGTCAACAATCAATGGTTCTGACATCAAACATGTCTACTGCCAATCTAAAATGGAAGCCTCTACTAGAAGACCCAATCTTCAAATTAGCTTCTACCATCAGCAAACTGCATTAAACGTAAATTGGCTGTGAATGTTCCTATCTTTTAAAATAAATATACAAACATAACTGACACTGGTAATCCTGAAAACCAACTGAATAGGAATAACTCCAGTAGAGGGAGAAGCATCATTGTAGGGAAGCTATGAGCTACAAGATATAATTACGAAGGGAATTTTTAATTTTTAAGTGGGGCAAATTTACAGGACTAAATCTATAATACAGAAAAACCTGGCCAGCATATGTTTAAACTTAGCCAAAAACAAATTACTTACTTTGATGATCCAAACTCCCCATGACAACAGCTATATACAAGTACACTGGGTAACTAGAGGCAAACTAGATCATCACTGTCTGCAGTGGTTATTCTAAATAGAATCATAACCACAAAATGACTTCAGTCTTCGCTAGTCTGGTGTGCTGAGTTAAAAGTCTACACAAGTAAAGCGAATGCTACATACCTGTAGAAGGTATTCTCCGAGGACAGCAGGCTGATTGTTCTCACCGATTGGAGGGGGTGCCGTGGACGTCACCCATCAGTGAGAACAAGCAGCCTGCTTGTCCTCGGAGAATATGAGATACTGAGCACGATGGACCATTGGTCTGACCCAGTATGACTACTCTTATGTTCTTAAGAGAGCTAATGAAATTTTGGCAGAAACATTCTAGAATGAATTATGGGATCAGCAGTTCTAGTTCTTCACCTTGAAAAATATTCTAGTATGGATTTACAAAATTACTTGTGCCTTAAATAAGTGACCACAATTTTTGTTTTATATAATTTTTGTATTTCTCCTTTCCAAATTTCCAATTACTAAAACGTTTATCCATATAAATGTATACGCCACCTCAAGATGGCACAAATTTCACAATAAAACTGTGACATATCACACCAAAAACTAAAGCTCCAAGCTTAGCTTTCAGAAATCTATGCCTAAGGCTAGCCTGGTGGCTCAGTGGCTGTGTGGAGCCTTACTTCTCTGTACACTGTCATGCAGCTCAATTCCCAGCTCACATCTAGTATATCCCAGACCAGCCAAGACTGGATATATTGTTAAACCCTCCAGGAGAAGTGATCACTAGGCATTTTGCAGAGGCAGCAGCCAGTGGCCAGATTTAGGGACTATGACTGTAGGATTCCAGAAAAAGCCTTGGTGAATGACCCTTGCTAAGTACTATCACTACAGTGACTGGACTAAAGGAAAATTGGGAAAAAATAATCTCCAAGTAGCTGCAAATAAAGATCTATGGTGCCACGAACCCAGAAGGATAAATCAATAGAATACAAAGAAAAACATGTACAGGGAAGGAAGGAGAAATACAGTGAGGCCATTATGAATTTATTTCTTCATTTGGCTTATGTGAAAATGCTTTGTGTAAATTAAAAATATTGTATTCAAAACTAATAATAACAATCTTTATGAGACACCTACAAGTTCTTTTTTGGTAATAAACTGAATTAAAGTTTTAACATTACCAAGAACGTTTTATATAAATGAGTCAAATGTTTATGTAAAATATTTTAAATAGTGTATTCTTGCATTCATAGAATACTGTTTAAATTTCTCAAAACATTCCTTGAGGCTAAGTTCAACCATTTCTATTTTAAGTTCTTAAAGGGTCAACAACAAATAGAATTTTAAAATGAAATCAGGAGCCACAAAGAGCCTGGAAACTCCGCTAGATTGTTTCTGTGGTGACACAAGCTGAAATATCGGTTAATTGTGAGCACAACTATTAATGTGGGCAAGCAGAAAATTAAGAATAAGGGAATACCAGTGCCTGCTCATAAGCCCTTGGGCATAATGGGAGAACAAAGTTATGTCTACTAGACAAGGGCAAGATGGAGAAACATGAAGTTATGTCTACTAGCAGCCAGCTCAGGAGTCTCTACACCAACCTAACTGGCAATTTCCATGAATTACGCTGAGAATGAGCCTCCCATTTGGTGTCTTCAGTAATCAGAGGCGGGGAGACATTGAAAGCTTCAGCTAGTACTCCTCTGATTCCTGGTCACAGGGTTGCTATTCCAGAATTTCCATGTCCTATATTGGACTTGCCCGATTCATCATAAGCTATTCCTCAGGATGTATCTTTAATAAATATTTGGCGACTGGTGAATAGAGATTATACTCAAGAATTCTGTCTGAACTACATGATTATACTAACCAAGTATAATTTGATATTTCACTTTCCTCCCAGTGGTTA
The DNA here is from genome assembly GCF_901765095.1 of Microcaecilia unicolor. Lineage (NCBI taxonomy): Eukaryota > Metazoa > Chordata > Amphibia > Gymnophiona > Siphonopidae > Microcaecilia > Microcaecilia unicolor. The sequence continues at coordinate 360,357,119 of NC_044035.1, read as the reverse complement.
ATATGTGATAAAAATGAATTTATGCAGCATCTTTCAGTTTTCAAGTCACTAAGTTATGGAACTCTCTACTCTTAGAATTGAGATTAGAATCCTCTTACCTTAAATTCTGCACGTTGCTGAAAACGTACCTGTTTGGAAAACGTCTAAGGATATAATAAATTAGATTGTTTTAATATAATTGTTTTCTCTATTTTATATATTGTAACTTTGAAAATAATCCACGCTAAAGGGTCCTTTTACAAAGCCGCGGTAAAAAGTGTCCAGATGTAGTGTGAGCACATCTTCTGGGCGCGAGCAGTTTTTTAATGGGCCGGGAAATGGGCGTGCACAAAAATTAAAAACTAGCGCCTATTTACGGCCTGAGCCCTTACCGCCAGCCATTGACTTAGCAGGGTAACGGCTCACGAGCTACCCACATGGTAACCATGCAGCACACGCCGTGGGTGCGCTGTCGATTACCACTGGGAACGCCCCCACAGTAGAAAACAGAAAAATATTTTCTACTGCGGGATTTGGAATGCCAAACTCAGAAATACTGCCTGGCACACACGCTACCCAGATGGTAGTGATTTGGCGCACGCTATCCACGCATTAGCCCTCCCACACGCCTTTGTAAAAGGGCCCCTAAATCTCCTGGTAAGCGGTGGAATATAAGTCCTGGTATTGCATGTTGATTCCAGACTGACCTATATGGACAAACACTAGAGTCTCTGAAGCCTAAAGCTGATATGCAATAGGGCTCTTCAGCATTAAGGATAGTTTTGCTTTATATAAGAAATGTGAGGTCTAGGAACTTTTGAATTCTTAATTTTCCTTATACTCATTCACTGACTCAAGAAATTGTATTTCACTGCCTAATGCTGATGGTATGCCTTTTATCAAATTTTTATTATTTGCCTGTTAAAGAGGTTATTGAAGGGGCAGAGGATGTGGAGTTTTATACACCAGAATCTGAGAACGCTATTGATTTAACAAAGTTTCTAAAGACAAAACAGGATGATTTCTCACACTGAGCCACATTCCCTGAAACGTTCATTAGTGATAAGGATATGGTTTAAGTCCAAAAGAATACTTTAAAAAGAAATTTATTATTATTATTATTTTTTTAATATATTGTGGTCAAAACCTTTGTATCTTTCCTGATATGGCATGAGCTATTCAGGTTAGATGGAAAGCTTTGTACTACTTGAAGGTATTAGTATTTCCTATAATATTGGTAATCTGGGTTCCCTTAATATAGGCTTGAGGGATATGTATTTTTTTCCTTTATATTGTGGTTATAATATTTCAGTATTTCTTTTTGAAATGTAAAATAAAAATTGTTAATACAAACAATTAAATCAAAGGCTGCTGGTCTACCCAGAAGAATAGGGAAATACAATTTTCCCTCCACCTCACACAAAATCTTACAGGGATCATGGAAAACATAGCAAAAGCACTCCCAGCATCACAAGGGAACCAGATTGGCTGACATTAGAGCTTGAAGGACTGGAGCAGCAGACTTAATTCCATTTATGCAATTCAGAAAACTTTAATAAAAATAAATCAGAGAGCAATTACTCAATTTTTCTGTGGATTTAAAGTGGGATGGTTCAAATATGTTAATGAAAAATTTACTCAAGGTCATTTGTGGATGTAGCTTTCTGATAATTTCAAAACATTTGGCAAGTAATACTATCAACACGTAGTAAAATAATCAGGGAAGTTCTGAAACTAAAGTGTCAGTAAAAAGTGACCAGAAAAAAAAAACCATAAATAACCCTCCAACCAGTAATTCCACGGTACACCATTAAATCCACAGATGTTATTAAGACTATCTGGCAACTAATAAACAGTGAGCAGTGCTGTAAAGTTTCAGATCCAGGTTTACAAATTGCATTGAGTTAGCAAAGCAGAACGCTTGTTTTACACTGTACATACCAGGGCAAAGGCTCTCATAACTGCACTGACTTTCCTAGAAGCCTACCTGCTTTTCTAAAGGACCAGCTGTACAGTATAAAGCTCAGTGGCATTGAAGGCATCTCAGCCTGTCATATAATACAGCTGAACAGACTTAGAACTCACGAGTGTATGCTTATGTGGTTTTAAAAAGGACTATGTAAGCCAAAAATGTGGACTGCACTGCCAGCTTCACAACTTAGATGAACAGCAAATAGATTATTCTCTGTATATTTTAAAAACTAGTCATGAATACAGTCTATGAAAGACACTTTGTTTTAAAATGCAAAACCTACAGTGTTATTTACAAATCAAGCAGAATTTTGAAAAGAAAAAACTGTACATATCCTTTCTTAGCCTTTTCTCCTCAAGATAGACACTGTACAGGAATTTTAGCAAAGTCATTTCAATTTCAAGGATCTTTTGAAACGTTGACCAAGAACGTAACACAAAAATAATTTTCTTTGATATTCTAGGTCTTTCACCTGGCTACTCGTAATACTTATGGAGCATGAGAAAACTGACACAAGAGCACAAGAATCAATTTACATTTAGTCTCTTCATCCAACTAACTTCATCTACATTTTCCAAACATATTTTGACAACTCTGAAGCCAGAAAGGTGCCTGCACACTCCCAGGCTTTATTTATGTATTTTTTTTTACTGTCCAGTAAAATGCAAAACTGTAGATTGGGAAGAAGGAGTAGACCTGAAGGACATTTCAACCCACAACTATTCTCTAAACTATGGCCCTGGAAAAAGGTGACCATTTTTTTCTTTACAAACTAAATAATATACAATGTTAGGGGCTATGCTAACAAAGTTATCATTTACCCATTCATTGCCTCCATAAAGCAGTAAGTGGAAATATGTCATTGTGTGACTATTTAAATTTCTAAAAAATGAACTCTTAAATATTTGGGATTTGCTTTTCACATTGAACTTTACCAGCACTGTTCAGGTTGGCCAGAGTATTAAGACTATTTTACAAATTAAAAGTATATAAGAAAGTAAAATGGAATGCATACCAGGCGCAACTCCAGCTGGAGGCGGCGATGCCACCTCACCTCCACTTGTCTGACTCATGAGTGCTACAGATGTTTCTCTGGCTGGAGGCAACTGCAGCTCCTTTGGGAGAAGGTCATAGACAGATTCTAAAAACAATTAAAAAAGGAAAAAAATTGAGTATACCAAAGATAAGGTAGTTTTTATATACAATGGACATTTCTTCAACTTTTCCCATAGTTTTAAACTTTTTCTAGAGGTAGAAACTTAACCAAAGAAAATTATAAAGGATAGTAGCAATGCTCAAATTTTGTTCTAAAAGACAGTTATTTTCTGTTCTTTGGCTGCTGAAGAGGTAGCACTGCTACTGACCTGATTTAGGTGTTAATTAAGGTATGAGGAACTACTAGAGTATTTGCAAAGGTGGGGCAATCAGATTACTGAGTTAGCTTGAACATTCTGTCACAGACTACAACATTAATAGAAGGCACAGCAGGGCCTAGTTTAGTCTCCCACCCACCCTACCTAATTCTCACCCACCCCTAGCTCAATTCTTCCATTTATAGTTAGTAATTCTAATTAGGATAACAAGGGAGGAGTGCTCTTACAGAGTTTTAATTACATTTCATTACCTTCTAAGATGAAAATATTAAATAAATCACACAATATACAAGCTAAAGACTTTTTTTATATTAGACTAATATCCTTAATACCTTAGCAAGTTTTAAATGATTGAAAAACTCAAAAATATTAAGATGGAGACAGCAGTCCAGCAGCGAGAGGGCTGCTATCCAGTTTTTTGCATTGAGTGTCACATGTATGATTATCTCCCAGTTGGTGAGCAGTTATATGTATATACCCAATGCAAAGAGCTCCTAGCTCACAGAGAACGGGTCCATTCTCTTGAGGCTAAAGTTGCAGACTTGGAGGAGCTGAAGGAGACAGAGAGGTTCACAGCGGAAACCTACAGGAATGTTGTAGAGAAGTCTGGCAGCCCCTGTGCTGCCTTGGAGGAAGGGGGTCTCCTAGGAGAGCATCACCCTGGTGAAGAAGGAAGTACTCCTGTAGCCAGGATCTGCCCACCAAGGAACGCATTATCCTCTCATATCGAGGATGTGTCTCCAAGAACCTCTGCCCAGGCGAGAAGGGTTAAGATGTAGTTGGTGATGACATCATTAGGCATATAGATAGTTGGTGGCTGGTGGACGTGAGGATCGCCTGGTCAGTTGACTGCCTGATACGAAGGTGGTGGATCTCATATGTCACCTAGACAGGATCTTAGATAGTGTTGAGGAGGAACCAGCTGTCTTGGTACATGTGGGTTCCAATGACATAGGAAGAACCAGCTGTCTTGGTACATGTGGGTACCAATGACATAGGAAAATGTGGGAAGAAGGTTCTGGAAGTCAAATGTAGGCTCTTAGGTAGAAAGCTGAAATACAGATCCTCCAGAGTAGCGTTTTCAGACATGCTCCCCGTTCCACGTGCAGGACCCAAAAGGCAGGTAAAGCTCCCAAGTCTCATTGCATGGTTGAGATGATGGTGTAGGGACGAGGGATTTAGATTTGTTAGGAACTAGGTGACATTCTAGGAAAAGGGGAGGATGTTCCAAAAGGATGGGAACAACCTTAACCGGGATTGAACCAGACTGCTGGCGCTAACATTTTAAAAGGAGATAGAGCAGCTTTTAAACTAGAATGAAGAGAAAGCCAATAGTCACTCAGGAGCTCATGAACCGGTGTGGAGTATCCTTGAAGGATACTATCGAAACAGGACATTTAGGGAACCCAAGTAGATAGGTTTCAACAATTATGAAAGTAAGTCAGGTGTGCTTAATGAGATCAGGATAAAGGATGCACATTATCCCCCTTCAACTTCTAAGCAGCTTGTAGATCTGAGGAAAAATACAATCTGAAGTGCCTGTATACAAATGCTAGAAGCCTAAAAAAATAATATAAGAGTATATAGAACTAAATAATGAGGTAGATATAACAGGCATCTCAGAGACTTGGTGGAAAGAGGACAATCAATGGGACACTGTGTTAACAGGTTACAAATTGTATCGCAATGATAGAGAGGATCAAATTAGAAGTGGGGGTTGCGCTATATGTTAAAGAGGGAATTGAGTCAAATAAAACAAACATACCACATGAAACAGACAGCAGCGTGGAATCATTATGCATACACATTCCATGTGTGAAGGGAAGGAGTATTCTTGTAGGGCTGTATTACCGTCCGCCGGGACAGAACAAACAAACGGATAAAGAAATGTTTACAGAGATTAGGAAAGCTGGCAAATTGGGCAACACTATAACAATGGATGATTTCAATTACCCCAATATTAACTGGATGTTACATCAGGAGTGCCAGGAAGATAAACTTTCTAGATGTAATAAATGCTGCTTCTTGGAGCAATTGGTCCAGAAACAGATGAAAAGGGGTGCCATTTTGGATCTGGTCCTTGGTGGCGTGCAGGGCATAGTGCAAGAGGTTGCGGTGTTGGGTCCCCTGGGAAACAGTGATCATAACATAATCAAGTTTGAGCTACCTAACAAACAAATACGAAAAACCTACACCACAAGAGGAAAAATAGATCCGGTTAAATTCTGGCAACAGATCTACAACGACGGATGGACAATAAAGACAGACACAATTCAATTCCTCTCAAATTGGGATAACAGATGTAAATTAACACTAGACAACATTGCCCCAATCCAAACCAGAACCTCGCACAGAAAGAACTCAATACCATGGTCCAACGAAGAACTGAAAAAACTCAAAACACAAGTTAGGAAACTAGAACGTGCTTGGAACAAAAAGAAAGACGATCCCACACTTAACAATTGGAAGCAACTCCGAAGGAAATATAAATACACCATAAGACAAACCAAAAGACAATACTACAAAACTGAAATTGGACCAAATTACAAAGACACACACAAACTCTTCCAACTTGTGAATAAATTATTAGACACCACTCCAGTCACCAACAACAGCAAAGACGCACCAGGAGCTGACAACTTGGCGAAGTACTTCAAGGAGAAAATCATACAACTGCGACTTAAAATACCTGTTAGCCATATCGAATACACCACACTCCTAGACTGCCTGGACCCAGACCCTGGAATCTATCCAGCAGACAGGATCTGGACTGAATTCACAATACTACCGGAAGATCTTATCTCACAAACGCTTAAAAGATACGCCAAATCTCACTGCAAACTAGACATATGCCCAAACAACCTCATGAAATCGGCCCCTCAACAATTTATAACGGACCTAACAAACCACATGAACTTTATGCTACAAAATGGACTCTTCCCAAGGGAAAAAGGTAACATTTTACTCACCCCTATACCCAAGGATGCAAAGAAAAATGCTAAGGAACTAACGAACTATAGACCAGTAGCATCCATCCCCTTAATTACCAAAATAACAGAAGGTATAGTGACCAAACAACTCACAAACTATCTAAACAAGTTCTCAATATTACACGATTCTCAGTCAGGATTTCGCTCTAATCACAGCACTGAAACCGTACTAGTCACACTCATGACCAAACTCAAACAATTGATAGCAAACGGCAACAACATTCTACTGTTACAATTCGACATGTCAAGTGCATTTGACATGGTTGACCATGGAATTTTACTACACATCCTCGAATACTTCGGAATCGGAGGCAACGTTCTCAATTGGTTCAAAGGGTTCTTCACTACACGCTCATATCAAGTGACATCAAATTCGACTACATCAGCTACATGGATACCTGAATGCGGAGTTCCACAGGGATCCCCCCTCTCATCGACCATATTCAACCTAATGATGACACCCTTGGCCAAACTACTATCGAATCAGAACCTAAACCCATATATATATGCTGATGATGTAACGATCTTCATCCCATTCAAACAAGATCTAAGGGAAATCTCCAATGAAATCAAGCAAAGCCTACATATTATGAATTCCTGGGCAGATGCATTTCAGCTGAAACTCAATGCAGAGAAAACCCAATGCCTGGTACTCACCTCGCAATACAACAAGAATAAATTTACCACCATCAACACACCTAAACTAAATCTACCAGTTTCGGACTCCCTAAAAATCCTTGGAGTCACCATTGATCGACACCTAACACTTGAGAACCGTGCAAATAACATAACTAAAAAGATGTTTCATTCCATGTGGAAACTAAAAAGAGTTAGACCATTTTTTCCAAGAACTGTCTTCCGCAATCTGGTACAATCATTGGTACTCAGTCATCTGGACTATTGTAACTCACTCTACGCTGGCTGTAAAGAGCAAATACTTAAACTCCAGACAGCCCAGAATACGGCAGCCAGACTAATATTCGGCACACCAAAATACGAAAGCTCGAAACCCCTGCGGGAAAAACTACACTGGCTCCCACTAAAGGAACGCATCACGTTCAAACTTTGCACCCTAGTCCATAAAATCATCCATGGTAACGCCCCAGCCTACATGTCAGTCCTGATAGAACTACCACCCAGGAATGCAAAAAGATCCTCTCGTACATTCCTTAATCTTCATCCTCCCAAGTGCAAGGGTCTGAAATACAAATCAATGCATGCATCTACTTTTCCTATACGAGCACGCAGCTCTGGAACGCGCTGCCACGTAACTTGAAAACAGTCTATGAATTGACCAATTTCCGCAAACATTATCAATAGAAATCAAACAAAATAAAACATGGAAAAGAAAATAAGATACCTTTTTTATTGGACATAACTTAATATATTTCTTCTTTTTTTTTTTTAATTTCTTTATTATTTTTTAACATGTTAAATACATCTCCACATATTTGCAACGCTCAGCATATGTGTAACATATTTATCTCTTCTTCTATAGCAATATTTGCAAATAAACTCTTAACAAACCTTCCCCCATTTCTCCCCCCCCTCTCCTTTCTTAGTGTGGTGTTTTACATGTTTCTTTCATCTGCTCATAAGGTTGCCAAATTTGTTGAAACCTATGTAATTGACCTTTTCTCAGTGCGGTCAGTTTCGCCATCTGATGCAGATAATCGAGTTTATGCTTTACTACTTGAATATGTGGTACCTCTATCTGTTTCCATGCCCTTGCCACTGTCATTTTGGCTGCTGCAAAAATCTGGCTAGCCATTTTATGTTGGTGTACCTTACATCTTCCCGGTCGGAAGTGCAAAAGACAATACTCCGCCCGATTTGGATATTCTATCTTTGTGATTTGGTATACCATTGCCCGAATTTGGGTCCAAAATGCCTGTATCTTGGGACATTCCCACCATATATGCATAAATGTACCTCTATTTCCACATTCCCTCCAGCAGTTCGGTGATATCTTATGATATATTTTTTGTAGTCTATCTGGTGTATAGTACCACCAGTACCATATTTTATAACCATTCTCAGCCACTGCCTGAGTGATAGAGGCCTTCAATAAATATCTGAGTCCCCTCATCCAACCTTCTCTTGAAAAGGTTTGTTGTAAGGCCCCCTCCCATCGTCTCATATAATGATCTTGAGGGTTGGACATTTTTAATAGTGCCTTATATAATCATGACACTCCCCCTTTGCCCCCTCCTCCCTTAATTGCCTTTTCTAGCGCTGTTTCTGTAAGTTCCAGTTCTTCCCCTGCCCGTCTTTTTATATAATTCCGCAGGCTATGATAATATGTCATATCCCTTTTTTCCAACTCATATTCTTCTTTTAATTCTTCAAAAGTTTTAATTTCTCCATTATTCCATATCTGGCCTAACATATATAATCCCTTACGGGCCCAATTTTTGTATACACTATCTGATTCTCCTAACGGAAACCCTGGAGCCCCACATATAGCCATTTGTAAAAAAATATCTCCTCTCCGGAAACACTTTTCGTCGTATCCGTAACCATGTCTCCAGTAAGAGGCCAATCCCCATTGGCACTCCCCTAGTTAGAGACATAATTTCAGTCCCCTTCCTCCAAAGTATATCTCCTATATAACGGGTACTCAACCATGAACGTTCCCAGTGTAGCCATTTTTTATTATTTCTAGGAGTCCATTCCGCTAATATTCTTAGTTGAGCTGCCTGATAATATAGGTGGAAATTTGGTACTCCCATTCCCCCTTCCACGGGCAGCTGAAACATCATATCCCTATTTACCCTGGGGGGTCGCTTCCTCCAGATGTAAGCAAACATTTTCCTATTTAATTGTTGGAAGAACTTTTGTGGAATAGGTATCGGTATGGCCATGAACAAGTATAATATCTTTGGTAAGATTATCATTTTTATAGCATGGATTCTTCCCAGCCATGATATAGTAAGCCCTTCCCATCTGTCCACTTCCTCAAACAGTTCTTTGATTTTTTTGGGGTAATTTGCTTGATATAATCCCCCTATTTCCGGCGTAATCTGTATCCCTAGATAGCGAATTGACTTATTTGCCCATGCGAACAGAAACTTATCTGTTATCTCTTGTATTTCTCTAGGTGGTGTTGAGAGATTTAGTATTTCTGATTTATTTATGTTAATTTTAAATCCTGAGACCCTTCCATAGTTTGTCATCACCTTCATTGTCTCTTGTATTGATTGTAATGGATGAGTTAATGTCAGGAGAACGTCATCGGCAAAAAGCATTATTTTATGTTCCCTTTGCCCCCGTACTACTCCCCTTATATCTTTGTGTGTCCGTATTATCCTAGCTAGTGGCTCGATTGATATTGCGAATAATAATGGGGATATTGCACATCCCTGCCTTGTGCCTCTGTGCAGCTCTAGTATATTAGTATGTGTCCCATTTATCTTTAATACCGCCATCGGTTTCGCGTATAATAGGCGCAGCCATGTCATAAATCGTCCCTCTATACCTATCTGACGTATTACTGTAAATAGAAACTCCCAATCTACACGATCAAATGCCTTTTCGGCATCTACTGAGAATATTATTGTTGGTGTTTTTTCATCCTGTATTTGTTGTATGATGTGTAACAGTGTCCGAGTATTATCATGTGTTTGACGACCCCTAATGAAGCCAGTTTGGTCTTCATGTATTAGTCGTGGCATTACCTCCTGTAGGCGGCGTGCCATTATTTTAGTAAAAATTTTATAGTCCGTGTTCAGGAGAGATATTGGCCGTAGGAGCCACACTGCGACGGGTCTTTACCTGGCTTTAGGAGTATGGTCACTTCAGCCATCCTCCATGAGTATGGCAGCTCCTGTGCCTCCTCGAAGGTGGCAATAGCTTTCAGTAGTACAGGGGCTAGTATTTTTGCAAATTTTTTATAAAATCTAGAAGGGAAGCCATCTGGCCCGGGGGATTTGTTGTTTGGCAAATCTGCTATTGCTTCTTCTATCTCTTCTAGTGTTATGACCTTTGATAGCGCTTCATGCTCCCTTCCCGTGACTCTAATCATCCCCAGGTCCCGCACGTATTGTTCCATGTCCTCCCTTGATGTATCTTGTTCTGCTTGATATAGCTGATTATAGAAATCCCAAAATACCTCTGCAATTTCCTCTGTTTGTGTTATTAGCTCCCCTGAGAGGTTGCGTATGCCATGTATATAATTGCGCTGTGCCTGCTTTTTAAGCTTATTAGCCAGTAATCTGCTTGTTTTATTTCCAAATTCATAGTACTCCTGCTGTACTTGTTCTAATTGTCGGGCTATATCCCCCAGTTGTATTTCATTAAGTTGAGCTTTAAGTTGGCGTATTTCTTCTGTTTTTTTACTATCTGTTGGGTCTTTCTTATGTATGTTCTCTAGATTCGTTATTTGTTTCCGTAAATTAGTTTCTGCCTCTGCTTTTTTCTTATTGATATATGCTTGCTTCGCTATACATTGGCCCCTAATAACTACTTTCAGACCCTCCCATAAACTGGTCGGTTTAACCTCTTCATTATCATTGAACTGTATGTATTCTCTTATATTGTTTTCTATTTCTAGGACACTCTGTGGGTCCATCAAGAGTGTTTCATTTAGGCGCCATCTTCTCTTCTTTGTTTTCCCTCCCTCTCCCATCACCTCCAATAGCACCATCGAGTGGTCAGACCAGCTACATTGTTCTATCTCCACTAATTTGATAGCATTTCTCAGCCCTCTGCCTCCCAACCAATAATCAATCCTTGAATAGGTATTATGTTTGGGTGAGAAAAAGGAATAATCTCTCTCCGTCCCATGTCTCTCTCTCCATATGTCTACTAGGTCCCATCGGGCCATCCACCTTATGAGGGCTTTCCTATCTGTTTTTGCATATTCTACCCTCCCTCCTGAATTGTCCAATTTAGGATCTATCGTAAGATTAAGATCACCTCCCACCAACAATTCTCCTTGTATATTTTCCTTTATCACCTTTTCCACTATATCTAAAAATTCACTCTGCCCCACGTTAGGGGCATACATGCACACTAGAGTATATTGCTTATTATATAGTGACACTGTCATCAGTATATATCGTCCCATTTTATCTTTCACTGTAGTATGTACTTGCCATGGGAGGGATCCCGACAAAGCTATCAGGACTCCCTGCGTTTTTTTATTCGCCCTATTGGAAGCACATTGAACAGTGGGGTATCTCTTATGTTTCATCAGGTGTTCATGATTTTTTCTCAGGTGGGTCTCCTGGAGAAACACCACATCCGACTTTTGTCGGGTCAATTCTCTAAACACCTGTCTACGTTTCTGCGGTGTATTGAGGCCTCTTACATTTAGTGTTATACATTTAAACATTTTACAACTTGTAATAATAAACCTTCAACATATTTAACACCATATTGTAACATCATAACATCTTGTCCCCCTTTTTTTCCCTCCCCCCCCATCCTGAGATTTACCCCTAAGGTGTATCTTCCCCCCGCTCCCCCCTCTGAACTTCCCACCCCCTCCCATCTCCCCTTCCCGAATCCAGAGCACCCGTTTCATCTCAAAATAAAAACGGTGCTTTGTAGAGAGGAAGTGATCCCCTTTGCCCATCTCTGGTTAGATATTACCATTTTTGATTCCCCCCCTCCAATCTTTATATATTTCTAACATTTCCCTTTGCTCTTTCCCCTTACCTACTTGCCTCCCTCTCCCCGTTTGATCTTCCAGAGTCCCAATTTCCCTTATATGCTATACTCCCCCAAACAGAGCTGTATCTCTAGCCATATCAACCACTGAATATATCAGTCCTTGACATTACCCTTGTTTTTTATGTTCAAGTGAGGCGTCCAGCTGACTGCTGGCGTTGCAGGCGTTTGCGGCCTACTCGCTGCCACTTCGGATAAGTTCTCAGGTTCGTCTGAGAGCGCCTCGTTTCCACATCCATGGATGCTGTTGCTGAAATATCTTCGGGTAGCAGTTCCCGTGCTTCTGCTAGCTTTTTTACCTGATGTTGTCTCCCATCTTTATAGAATACCAGGGCAAATGGGTGCCTCCATCTGTACTGAAGCCCCATCTCCCTTAATCTCCTGGTGACTGGTTTCAGGTCTGCTCTCCTCCTCAGCGTTGCTGCCGCCAGGTCCTGATAGATCTCGATTTTGTACGTGTCCCATTTAAAATCTTGCTTTTGACGTGCTGCTTGGAGAACTCGCTCCTTGAGCTTATAATCCAGGAAGCAGGCAATCAGATCTTTGGGAAGGCTGTTTCTTGTAGCCCCAAGGGCTCTGTGAGCTCTGTCCAATAGAACTTGCTCGGGTTCCAGGGGCTGTTCGGGAGTTGCCACCAATGCACATACTATCTGTTGTACCACCTTTTCTGTGTCTTGGTAAGTGGGTGATTCCGGCAACCCCCGAAATCGGAGGTTGCTCCGTCGGCTGCGATTCTCCAAGTCTTCAATCTTATCAGCTAGTGCTTCATGCCCCAGGTCTATATCTTGCACTCTCCGGTCCAGAGCCCCCATGTTCTCCCCCTGTTCCTCCAGTCTATTCTCTGTTTCCTCCACTCTGTGCCCAAGTTCTTTGATTTCACTTCTGAGATCTGCCCCCATCTTAGCTAAGTCAGCTCGCATAGCTTTTAAATCAGAGCGAATTTCATTCAGCAAAGTTCTTAGTTCTGGGAGGGACTCCTCCTCTTGACTCACTAGTCTGGGGTCGGAAACATATCTTCAGTCGAGGGGTTGCGTTTTCGGTCCCCGCTTGCTGCAATTTCTTCTCCACTGGCCGCCATATTGTTCTGCCTCGTGGCTCCCGCATATGCGAATTGGGAGAGGCTCGGCGTCGTAGCGCTGGGCTCCATCGCTTCTGTTTTCTCCCTTGTTGCTATTCAATTTTTTGTTTTTCCCTCGTGCTGATGGGTCTGCTCTCCCGTGCTCTTTTCGCCTGCTTAACTCGGAGCCAATGGATATTTCTCCCTCCGCCACTCCTCCGCCTCTCCGTATCGCCCGGGGCAAAACTTCACAGTTCGCTACTGGCAACGGATCGGTCCCGATTTCCTGTTACCTGCACTGTCAGAAGCTCTGCACCCTCCGATAGATGTTTTTTTTTATTTTTGATTACGGTAGGGAATCGCTCTATTTTGCTATGGGCAGACAGGAGCTCAGCATTTATGCTGCCATTGCTCCCGTCACGTGACGTCACTTCCTCCGCCCAACTTAATATATTTCTTGATTAGCTTTCGAAGGTTGCCCTTCTTCGTCAGATCGGAAATAAGCAAATGTGCTAGCTGACAGTGTATATAAGTGAAAACATTCAAGCACTACTATGACAGTCTGACAGGGTGGGAGGATGGGGGTGGGTAGGAGGTATGCATGGGGACATCAAAGCATATCATTGATATTCTAACAGGATGGGTGTGGATAGGTGAGCGGTGGGGTGATCAATAGAGACATACAGCTTTATGGTTTATAATGGGCTAGGAACCCCAGATCCTTGTTAAGTCCTTTCTGTTGGGTGTTAAAATATTCAATCATTCTGACTTCAAAGGTCTTACGTTCTTGTATGGTTTTAAAGTTACCTTTCAGGATTCTCACTGTGAAGTCACTGGTACAGTGTCCTGGTCCTGTAAAATGCTGACCAACAGGCGCGGGAGCCCTACAAACTATTGAAAACATATCTCTTCGACAAGATATATCACAAAGATCAACATGTGTAACTGTATAATCTTTAAAACTTCCAGAACTGTCTTATAATGTCTTTCTGCTTTAACACCATGTATTTCACCACCATGTAACACAAAACCCTCTGTAAACCAAATGTATATTCACTTCTATTTCCAGTATCCATGATGAATTGTAAGCCACATTGAGCCTGCAAAGAGGTGGGATAATGTGGGATACAAATGCAATAAATATAAATATATAATATATCTGAGATGAACCCGCAAAGGAAATGTACTGTAGATGTATGTAGATGTCATGCTGTAGTCACACCACTCCTCAAAAAACCATCACTTGACCCTACTTGTCCCTCCAACTACCGCCCCATTTCCCTCCTACCCTTCCTCTCCAAGATTTTCTCTCCTCTCAGGCCATCCTCGATCTGCTTCAATCTAACTTTCACCCCCTACACTCGACAGAAACAGCACTATCTAAAGTCTGCAATGACTCAAAGCCCACCTCTTCAATGTCGCCTTCGGCACCTAACCACTATACCTCTACGCAGGAAATCTAGACCTCCCCAACTTGACATTTCGTCCTTTAGATTGTAAGCTCTTTTGAGCAGGGTCTGTCCTTCTTTGTTAAACTGTACAGTGCTGCGTAACCATAGTAGCGCTCTAGAAATGTTAAGTAGTAGTAGTAGTATTTAATTTTCAAAAGGGTGATTATAATAAAATGAGGATAATAGTTATAAAGAAGCTAAAAGGATTGGCTGCTAAGGTTAGGACACTAAATCAGGCATGGACGTTATTCAAAAATTCCATCTTGGAAGCCCAGACCAGATGCATTCCATGTATTTGCAAAGGTGTAGAAAGGAGAAAATGACAGGCAGCACGGTTAAAAGGTGACGTGAAAGAGGCTACTACAGCCAAAAGGTTGTCCTTCAAAGAATGGAAAAAGGACCCAAATAACAAAAATAAGAAGCAACATAAGCACTAGCAAGTCAGATGCAAAGCTTTAATTAAAAAAGACTAAAAGAGAATATGAAGAGAAATTTGCCACAGAAGCTAAAACTCAACTTTTCAGGTACACTAGAAGCAGAAAGTCTGTGAGGGAATCCATGGGACCATTAGATCAGGAAAGAGCAAAAGGGGCACTCAGGAAGGATAAGGCCATAGCAGAAAAACTGAATGAATTCTTTGCTTCAGTCTTTACGGAAGATGTAAGAGATCTGCCTGTATAGGAAATGGTTTTCAAGGGTGATGGTGTGGAGGAACTGAAATAAATCTCGGTGAACCTGGAAGATGTACTGAGCCAAACTGACAAATTAAAGAGTAGTAAATCACCTGAACCAGATGGCACACAGCCAAGACATGGTTCTGGTGTGGATTAGAAACTGGTTATTGGACAGAAAACAGAGAGTAGGGTTAAATGGTAATTTCTCTCAAAGGAGGAGGGTGAACAGTGGAGTGCTGCAGGGATCAGTACTGGGACCAGTGCTATTTAACATATATATAAATGATATGGAAATCGGAAAGAGTGAGGTGATTAAATTTGCAGATGACACAAAATTATTCAAGGTTGTTAAAACACGTGTGGACTGTGAAATATTGCAGGAAGACCGAGGAAATTAGAAGACTGGGAATCCAAATGGCAGATGAAATTTAATGTGGACAAATGCAAGGTTACGCACATTGGAAAGCAACTGTTTGTAATTTTTCACAATCCTCTTGCGATTTAACAACTTTGAATAACTTTGTGTCATCAGCAAATTTAATTATCTCACTAGTTTCTCCCATCTCTAGATCATTTATAAATGTTAAAAAGCAGCTGTCCCAACACAGACCCCTGCAGAACCCCATTATCTACCCTTCTCCGTTGAGAATACTGACCATTTAACCCTACTCTGTTTTCTAACCAGTTTTTAATCCACAACAGAACACTACCTCCTATCCCATGACTCTCTAATTTCCTATGGAGTCTTTCATGAGGTACTTTATCAAATGACTTTGGAAAATCCAGATACACAATATCGACTGGCTCACCTTTAGCCACATGTTTGTTCACCCCTTTAAAGAAATGTAGTAGATTTGCCAGGCAAGATTTCCCTTCACTAAATCCATGTTGGCCTTGTCTCATTAATCCATGCTTTTGAATATGCTCTATAATTTTGTTCTTTATAATAGTCTATACCATTTTGCCTGGCACAGACGTCAGGCTCACCTGGGCTATAACTTCCCGGATCACCTCTGGACCTTTTTTAAAATTGGTGTTACATTGCCCACCCTCCAATCTTCTGGTACCATGCTTGATTTTAAAGGTAAATTACGTATTACTAGCAATAGTCTGCAAGTTCATTTTTCAAATCTATCAATACTCTGGGACGAATACCATCCGGTCCATGAGATTTGCTATGCTTCAATTTGTCAAACTGCACCAGCTTGAATATAATTTCTGCAACTGGTATCTCTTAGTAATGCCTAGTGAAAGAATGTACAAAGGCCCACGTAGCAGTCTTACAAATGTCCTCCAATGAAGCCAAACAAGATTCAGTATGTGATGCCACCTGCGCTCTTATAGAATGAGCCCATACCTGCAATAGAGGGGACTGACCCACCACTATGTAGGCTGAAGTAATCACCTCCCACAACCAATGGGCTACCGTGGCTTTGGAAGCCACGTCTCCTTTTTTCGCCCAGCATGAAGCACAAAAAGATGATCCGACAGGCAGAAGTCATTAGCAACCTCCAGGTATCGCATAAGGATACGACGAATATCCAGACACCTCAGTGTCCTGAACTCAGCAGAATAGTCCTCCTGGTGGCATCCTTTAATTTTCTTATTGGGGCAGAGGCCCGAAGGCCTAACGGGTAATCAGTGGTATCTGGTGCGAGGAACTCTCCATGCGGCACGTATAAACCTGGCAAAGAGTTGGAAATCGCCACTGGTTCCCTTATTAGTGAGTTGGATTACAAAGGTGCACTATATACGTGAGATGGAGCGATTGACGGCAGTTAAAAAGAAAACCCTGCCTAAATGGGATAATGTGTGGAGACCCTTCTTGAATACTTGTTCTGGATAATTAGTTGATTGACTTGAAAGGGCGGGGTGGGAGGGGGAGTGGAGGGAGGGGGGGGGGGGTTCTTAGGAGAGAGTGGGGTAATAAGATATGGGAGTTATAACTCTAAAAACTGATAAATCCTGAAGTATAATTGGTTGCTGGAATGGCGTTGTTATTTCATGTGCTTTTTATTGTAATGTACTTTGATATAGTTTCTGCAAATTTGTTATGGTTTGAATTGTGATGCATTGTGCTTGGATTGTTTTGTCTTAACAATGCTTAATAAAGACTTCTATAAAAAAAAAAAAAAAAGAATAGTCCTCCTGGTGAAAGGCAGGCAACACCAAGCACTGGTTTAGGTGGAAACGGGACACCACCTTGTGCAAAAAGGAAGACACCGTCCAAATGCAAACGCCCGCCTCCGTAAAACAGAGATATGGCTCCCTGCATGGTAAGACCTGCAGCTCCGACATTCGTCACGCTGACGCTATAGCTACCAGGAAAACCGTTTTTAGAATGAGATCATTCAATGATAGGCAATCTAGAGGTTCAAAGGGCGGACGCTGAAATGCTCGCAAAACAAGGTTCATGTTCCAAGATGGTAATATTGGTAGATGAGGCAAATACAAATGGTTCACCCCTCGTAGAAAGCAAACAACACCCAGATGTACGGCTAATGAGGAGCCTTGCAGGCAGCCCTGAGAACAGGTCAGTGCTGTCACCTGAACTTTCAAGGTATTAAGGGAAGTGACTTCTCCAGACCCTCCTGCAGAAACGCCAGAATACTGGATACTGATGCCGAAACTGTGAGGACACCACAGGACGAACACCATGCTTCATATGTGCCTCAGACCCTCATGTACACTGTAGAAGTAGAGCTTTTTCTGGCCTGCAGAATGGTTGTAATGACTGCTTCGTGATAACCTTTCTTTCTCAGATGCGAACTCACAAGGGCCATTCCATAAGACCAAAAGGGGAGGGATAAATGGGCTCCTGGAACAGTAGTCCTCCCTGAACTGTAAGATGTAGTGGGCGATCCACCAGTAACCTTAGATCTACATACCAGGGGCACCGAGGCCAATCTGGCACTACTAATATTACTCGTCCGGGATACCTCATAATACTCCCCACGACTCATCCCACCATGGGCCATGGTGGAAACACATACAGCAGCCCGGGAAGGCCAGCTTTGGATCAGGGCATCAATTCCCTCCGAGCCAAACTCCCTTCCTCTGCTAAAGAATCAGACTACCTTTGCATTGACCCTGTTGGCCATGAAACGCTGGCGGCAACAGCTCCCATTCGCCCGGGTCCAGTAAGTTCCGACTAAGAAAATCCGCCTGCAGATTTGCCAAACCTGCAATGTGTGCTGCTGAAAGCAGAGTTAGGTATGCTTTCGCCCAAAGGCATAGGAGTTCCGCCTTCCTCGCTAGGGAGGTGCTCTTTGTCCCCCCTTGTCTGTTCACGTAGGTCACTGCCGCTGCATTGTCCAAAAGCACCCGCACTGGGCACCCCCTCCCCGCAAGATGTTTACGAACTCTTGGAGTGCTAAACGAAATGCCCGCAACTCCAAACGGTTGATGGACCAGGACACTTCCGCTTAGGACCAAGAACTCTGGGCCATCTGGTTCAGATAATGAGCCCTTCAAACAGAGATGCAAGCATCTGTGGTCACTACCACCCAGTTCGGGATCACCGAAGGAAAATCCCTTTGATGGTGCTCAGGCTCAACCACAACGGCATGGCCGATCAAGCTCATGGTGTCCACGGAACCATGATCTGGCAATTCTCTGACAGGGGTGACCACCGGCCTAGCAAGGACAACTGAAATGGTCGCATATGACTCCTGGCCCATGGCACCATGTCCAACGTGGATGCCATAGACCCCAATACCTGTACGTAGTCCCACGCCCATGGTGCCATCAGCTGTAGTAAGTTCTTCAGTTGGTTCTGTAGCTGGAGCCTGCGCTCCATCAGATACACCGTCCCCGTCCTGGTGTCGAAAATCAACACAGGTACTCAGACTGCGATGGACAGCTGGCATTTCAGTACATTGATCACCCAGCCCAAAGGTCGTAGGAGATCACTCTGTCTGTAGCCTTTAGACTCACTTCCTAGGACGGTGTTCGAATGAGCCAATCGTCCAAATAGGGATGTACCTGAATCCCCCTCCTTCCGGAGTGCTGCTGCTACAACCTGGTCCTGGGTGCTGCAGTGAGTCCAAAGGGCATAGGCCTGCAACTGCGGGTGTTGCCCAAGCACCGCTAACCACATAAAGCGCTGATGAAGTGGCCAAATGGGGATGTGTAGATAGGCCTCGTTCAGATCAAGCACAGTCAAGAACTCCCCCGGTTGTACCACAGCAATGACTACTACTACTACTACTATTTAGCATTTCTATAGCGCTACAAGGCGTACGCAGCGCTGCACAAACATGGAAGAAAGACAGTCCCTGCTCAAAGAGCTTACAATCTAATAGACAAAAAATAAATAAAGTAAGCAAATCAAATCAATTAATGTGAACGGGAAGGAAGAGAGGAGGGTAGGTGGAGGCGAGTGGTTACAAGTGGTTACGAGTCAAAAGCAATGTTAAAGAGGTGGGCTTTCAGTCTAGATTTAAAGGTGGCCAAGGATGGGGCAAGACGTAGGGGCTCAGGAAGTTTATTCCAGGCGTAGGGTGCAGCGAGATTGAAGGCGCAAAGTCTGGAGTTGGCAGTAGTGGAGAAGGGAACAGATAAGAAGGATTTATCCATGGAGCGGAGTACACGGGAAGGGGTGTAGGGAAGGACGAGTGTGGAGAGATACTGGGGAGCAGCAGAGTGAGTACATTTATAGGTTAGTAGAAGAAGTTTGAACAGTTCTGAAATGCTGAACCCATAAGGCCCTGTTGAAGGACTTGAGGTCTAGCACAGGGAGAAGAGAACCGCTCTTTTTGGGGACCTCAAAGTAAATGGAGTAATGACCCCCCAATCCTCCGGGGTACAAGCCGAACTGCCCCCAGGAGCAGCAATTCTGCCAGTGTCTCTCACACTGCCACTACCTTGGTCGCGCCTTTGCATGGAGACTCCAGAAAAAAATCTGGGCCGGGCAACTCTATTGAGGCTGAATATGCAGTAGATAAATATGGTTTTCTTTGCTCAGTGCTATATGTCTGTTCACATTGCCTGGTGTAGAAGACAACTCTACTGAGGATGAACATTCAGTAGATATATATGGTTCCGTTGCTTGGTTCTATATTTCTTTTCACATTTCCTGCTGACAATTGCTGTACTGTATACTGCTCTGTACTGTATTTGTGCTCAAACTGCTGATTAGTGTTAATAAACAATATTTTGTAATTAAAGATACTCTATGTCTGTTCTTTATGCATAAAGTATGTTTTCCATGCATTTTAAGAGGTTACCATTGTTTTCAGTATTATCCGTCAGTCCCGTTTACATCAGATAATCGAGACTGTACTGTATATCACAGCCAAAAAACAGAAGTTTCCCTTCCAGAAGCATTCTGTCTGTGGTGTGACATTACCCCCCCCCCCCCCCCAGCTACAAGGTAAAACAAAGAGGTAATGGCCTCTGTTTCACATATCATCATAGCATGGATCCCCACCCCTCTCTCTCACAACCCCCCCCCCCCCCCCACCCTTCAACCAGTCTCTTCCTCTCACACACACACACACACATAACCCCTCCACTCTCAGGTCAAATTTATGATTATAAGCAATGCAACAGAACGCACCTTAAGCTACAATAAAAAAAAAGTGTAAGCTGAATCTGAATAATTATAAAAATATAAAAACCCTGTTTCACAAAGTACTGCAGAAAAAGTGTAAAATCAGGAAGCACAAAAACATTTAATGATCTATGCAAAAGTCCTAGGGTGAATATGACTTCCACAACTGTCATGCATCTAAATCCAAAACAGAAAATTGTAAGATTTCATTTGCCTAATAAGTATATAACAGAGTAATATCGCCAAGCATTTATTCTTGCTTCTCAGGATTCAAAAACTTCATCTACTGTTGTGTGCAAATTGAACACTGTTTGATGCAAAATACTGCAGTGCAATATTTTAAGTTGTTACACAAACATTTAAATGTTTACTAAACAATATTGCTTAACACAGGGAGAAAAACAAAAGCGGTGTCGCATAATCTATTAGAAAAGGATCAGAAAATGGAGACCTTATTGGATCCCAAACCACCTTCATAATCTAGATATTTCCCATCAAGTGAATGCAATGATCATCCAGGCAATTAAATGAAGGTCACAGCGCCATAACATCAGCAGCAGAGACTAGTTTTAGCTGAGCTAAATATTTGAAGTAACAGAAGAAAAGAGGAGTGATGGAATGAATAAATAAATAAAAACATTGTTAAATAAAACCCCAGGTGTTTAAAACTCAGGATCTAGAACAACAGAATAAGCAGGAGCTGAAACAGAGGAACATCACAACAGACGCTGTTAGGGAGGGCCAATCTGCAGAGAAGCAATAACTGCTCTCAAGAGGCCAAAGGGGAAAGGATAGCCACAAGGAAGAGAGAAAAGCAAAACTTAAAAACAAAAACCCTGCTATATATACATATATATACACATATACACACATATACATATATACATATATATATATATATACATACACATATACACATATATACATACATACATACATATACACATATACATATACATACAAATACCTGAAAATACCACAGAACCTACCAGCCAGAAGGGAGTCCAGCTTGCCCATCAGAGGCGAAACCAGTCACACAAACTAGCCACCCTGAAAAAAACAGACGCCAACCACAGCCTGTCCTCCCGAAAGTACATCCCAGCACCAATAAAAAAGGCTGAACAATATCCAGAGGCAGAGCCCAGGTAACCTCCAGGAATGAGACCAGGCTCGCCCTCCAAAGGAGAAACAATGCCCTACAGAAGGACGGCGCGACAGCCAAAACCGGCTCCTGACCAGATAAGCAGAATGGAGCTTGGAAGACCACCAGAAGAGGAGACAGGCTCAAGAGAGGGAAAGACAATAGCTGGCTTGATGGAAAGAGTCGGAACAAGATCCAATCTACGCTAAATGTGTTCCAGGGAGGGAGTAAATGACGACCCCCCAGGAAACAGTGCCAGGCGCAACCTACTGAAATGGGGCAGGAACTATGTGGAATTGCTGAGCAAAGCTGAGTATGACTCAGACAAGTAGTAGAACTGCCCTCTAAGATGGCAGTATGGTCAACCTCAGAGGGCTGCGCGTTTCTCTACCCCTCCAAGTTGAAGACAGAAGTAGAGACAAGTATTCAGACAGGGTCCAACTGACTTCCGTAATGGATCCAAGTCATCTACTAAGGCAGAGCAGTGACCAAAAAGGCTGGAAATGGAGACCCCCCAGGAATGGCCTGGCCTGATAGTCACAACGGTGGAGCCCCGGCGGACAGAGTCCGAGAAGGAGCCATCCGGCCGAAAAAGAAACCAACCTGAAGAGTAGAGACAGTCAAACCTGGCATCCAGATATGGGCCAAGGAACAGACTGCTGCGAAAGCCCTTGCTCCCATACCCAGCGATGGTGCCACTCAACACCGAAGAATCAAGGTGACAGTAGCCGAAACGGCACAAGGGACACAGCTCGCCTCCCAGAACTGGACCAAAATCTGTTTCCAGGGAAAGAGCGGAAATCGAGACCAGGAAAGGTGTCAATACCAAATCCAGAGCAAAGCTCGACAGTCCTGATAGAACAAGTTCTTATCCCCTGAAACTGAAGATGGCTTGAATAGGTGACGGCTTGAGCAGTGAAATCTCAACATCTAGAACAGAAAAAGCCTCGAAGTCCGGAGACTACGAAAGGGTCAGAGATCTTGAAAGGGTCACCGCTCGGGCCCAAGCCAACCCAAGACCTAACAAAGATCAGCTTCATAAGGCTGAGGAAGGTTCCAAGGAAGGACCAACATCTCGAGACCTAGGAAAGGGCTGCTGCTAGAGACTGAGGGGAGGACGGCTATCAGAGACCAAGGAAGGGGATAAGTCCAGAGATCGAGTAGAGTATGGGTCAACTCTCAGAAACTGATAAGTCCCCTCATTTAGAGATCAGAGTCACAAGCACCTGAGGCCAAAGATGCTGCAAGGCTTGAAGGCCAAAATGGAGCAAGGCTCAACAGCCCGGACCAGAGCAAGGTTCAAGAACCCAATACGGTGCGAGGTATGACATCCAAAGACAGTGCTATGCCCCGAGATGGGGCCAGACTCCATGCCCCGAGCTGGAGAAAGGCCCGACGTGCTGAGACGGAGAAAGGACCGACATGCTGAGGCCATGCAAGGCTCAACGTCCAGAGACGGAGAAACTCTCAACAGATGAAAACAGAGCAAAGGCCCGATGGCCACAGCCAGAGAAAGACCCGACATACCGAAATGGAGCATGGCTCTCTGGCCCAGCCAGAACAAGATTCCAGTCTGGAGATGGAGCAACTCCCGAGGGACAGAGATGGGACCAAGCCCGCTGTCCAAATCTGGAACCAGACTCGATGCCCCCAGACGGAGAATGACGTTCAACAACAGGAGAAAACTGAATGACTGAAGAAGGGCAAGACTAAGCCCAACTACGGCGCCCAAGCCTGACCTCCAAATGGATCATGGCTCATTGCCCCGGCACACTGCAGGAACCTCAGAATCGAAAATGCTGGCAGTACAGAGACTACAGGATGACAAGGGTGCTAGCAACCCAACCCGCATAAATGCAACCAGCATACCACACAGAACGAAAAAGAAAACCTGAAGCTCCCACAGATGGCTCATCAACGTCAGGACAAACCACTACAGGGAAGCTGTAGTTAGAAACCACCAAACCAAGTCTGACAAAATCTAGCTCTCCCTTGAGAAAAGGGGTTCACATTCTCATGACCTCAAGCTGCGGACAACCACAGCTACCTGAAAGCCATAGGCCCCTAGAAGTCATTTGGGCCACTGGACCATCGACCGGCAAAAGGTAGTAATCCCTGGGGTGCCGAAGAATCCCCCCCTCACTAGCATACTGGAGATGGAAGGATACACAAAAACCAAAGGAGGCCCCAAACCCCAGCGGGAGAGATTCTGTAGTGCTGCCAAGTCCCCCACAGGGAGAAAGGGTAGCCCGCTAAACTAGCATATCCGAATCTGCAGCCCGCATCCGAAAAAACCGGGCACAGGCACCAGCCCAGGAGGACCTGACCCAAATGGTCCCAAGGAACGGAAAAAAAAACCCAAGAAACCTGAAGGCACAAAGAAAGAGAACCCACCCAGAAAGGGTGAGTGCTAAGGGCAGCCTCGCCCAACAGGAGTAGAAGGGCCCCCATAGGGGCACTACAGAGAACCCCAAATGCCCAGGGGCGCGAACTCACCTAGCAACAGAGTATAACTACTGCTCCCAGGTAGGCCCTCTCTGGCGCCCTGGTGCCGCAAAGACCCAGGCCAAGATCCTTCAAAGCAGTAAGGATCGCTGAGGATCAACCAGGGAGCCAGTGCCAAAAGCACTGACTGGAGGATCTAAGGACAAATTCCATCGATCCCCACCGCGCCCCAGCGAAAAACACAGGAGAAAAAGATGCCTGACCCAGAGGAAAGCAACCTCAGGAGTAGGCCAGGGAGCCACAGCATAAGCTAGAAGGGAAGAAGGAAGAAAATACGCCATCCAGCGCCAAGTCCACCCGCAAGTGGCAGGCGCATGCCGGAGGTTTTTTTTTTTTTTTAAATAACCAGCCTGCAGAGGGACTAATGCTCTACGGCTATCAACTGCCACAACCAGAAGGGAAACTGCTCTCCTGCGCTGGAAACAATCTTCCCAAAATACTAGAGAAGGATCAGTAGGCGGGTAACTGCTTGCCAAAAAGCGCGAGAATGAGCCAACCGCAGCCTGAACCTCCCCAACCCAGCTGTTTAAACAAAAAGAAGACAGTAGTTGAAATAACAAATTCTACTGCAGTTGCTCCCCATATGCCAGCAAATGCAGCAGGAAAACTTCTGCAGCGATCGACAGGCAGCCTGATCCAGACAGAAGATGGCGTGCGGGAATAAAATGGAGCCCACCAAAAACTACCGCTGCCAACACAAGAGCCCCCCCCCCCCCCCCGGACCTGTGAAAAGATCAGAACAACTGTAAAAGGCTGGTGGAGTTCACATGGAGGGAAAGCCAGACAGTGGCACCTGCAGAAAGGGAAGCTGAGAGTGGCAAAAAGGCCTGTAGCAAGAGAGTCCCAGCTATCAAAAATGAAGTATATACCAAACCTTAGAGGAATGATGCAGTCCAACAGTAAAGCAGAGAGATTCCCCGCTGAGAGTGCTGTTTTTTTTTTATTTTGTTTTTTAAGAAGACAAGAGAGCACCAGCCCCGTGAGGTTGTCGGGGGAGGGGGTGGGGATAGACCTGGCACCATCAGGTGTACCCCGACAAGCCATCACACCAATGCCATGCCAAAACACCCAGCTCAACTATGCCCGAGGGAACAGGCTAGAAGCCAGCAGAAAACCAGAGCTGCACAGGATATGTCCATTCACCTTCTGAGATAGAGAGAATACCGAGGTTGAAATGGATGCACAGGTCCACATATAGCAAACCTCTGAGGTTCTCTCTATCTCCACCTGCTGGTAGAGGGACATAACCCACTCGTCTCTGGATTGATCTGTGGGATGCTATGGAAGAGACAGTTGAAGTTCTTTAAAATCCTGAGTGGAGTAAAACGGGTAATAACAATAATAATAATAAAACTCCACTCTTCTCTCCCTCATCCTTGGGAACTCCATTCATCGGGTAAATCTCTCTTATCTGTACCCTTCTCCTCTACTGCTAACTCCAGACTCTGTTCCTTTTATCTACTTGCACCATATGCCTGGAATAGACCTCCTGAGCCAGCACGTGAAGCTCCATCTCTGACTGTTTTCAAATCTAGGCTAAAAGCCCACCTTTTTGATGCGTTTAACTCCTAATCCCTATTCACTTGTTCGGTACCCATGTCTGTTTTGTCACTCCCACTTTAGTAATTCCCTTATCTCTTAATTGTACTGTTTGTCCCGAGCAGATTATAAGCTCTGTCAAGCAGGGACTGTCTCTTCATGTTCAAGTATACAGCGCTGCGTAGATCTAGTAGCGCTATAGAAATGATAAGTAGTAGTAGTAGTACTGCTAACTCACTGTGTCTGAAACATCCTAAGCAGGGAACAAAAAATACATGCAAAATAAGACAGTACAAACCAAACAACATAAAACACAATAAATAACACAAAGAGTCATGCACTACCAAAAATAAAACAGCATCATTAATCTAATTACCCATATGCTTAAAGAAACATATGGGTTTTTAATTCTTTCTTGAACTGAGCAATACGCTGCACAGAGCTCAACAGGCAAAGCATTCTATAACTTAGGGCCTTTAACATAAAAGATGGAAGATCTATACTCTTCCAAATGAATCTGCCTAAATGATGGAACTTCAAGCAACTGTTTTTGGGAAGATCTCAAAGAGCGCAAGGGTTGATAACATCAGAGTGGAACTGAATGCCAGGGAAACATAACCATTCAATACTTTAAAAACCACTCTTTCAAAAAGTACAAAGGTCAGGGGACACTCAATGAAATTACATGGAAATACTTTTAAAAACAAACAGGAGGAAATATTTTTTCACTCAAAGAACAGTTAAGCTCTGGAACTCGCTGCTGGAAGATGTTAACAGCAGTTAACATATCTGGGATTATCCTGGAGGAAAAGTTCATAGTTTGTTATTGAGACGAACATGGGGGAAACCACTGCTTGCTCCAGGATTGGTAGCATGGAATACTGCTACTAATTGGGTTTCTGCCAGGTACTTGTGACCTCGATTGACCACTGTTGGAAGCAGGATATTGGGTTACATGGACCATTGGTCTGACCCAGTACAGTTATCCAACATGAGAACAATAAATTAAGTCACCTACACAACAATAAATAAAACATGCAACAATGGGCTTACTTATGCAGGTCAGACCTATACAATTACTTCTTCACAGGAAGAAGAACTGGCGATACAAAAATTGCAGCCAGTTGAATCTGAGAGCTTTGGTGGAAATTAAGAATGCATCTACAGCAATTTCCTAGAATCCTATAAAATAAGATGGGAGAGTTGGGAGTATATAGCACTAAAAGAGGTAAATATAATCTATGATTGTATAGTGTATATTGATTGGTAATTGAAATCACCCATTATTATAAAGCCCAATTTGCTAGCTTTCCTAATTTCTGTAAACATTTCTTCATCTGTCTGTTCTGTCCTGGTGGACAGTAGTACAGCCCTACCAGAATACTCCGTCCCTTCACATGTGGAATTTCTGTCCTCAAGGATTCCATGCTGCTGTTTCATGTTTACTTTGCTTAATATCCTCTTTAACATATAGCGCAACCCCCCCCCCTCCCCTCCAATTTGATCCATACTATCATTGCAATATAATTTGTACCCTGTTAAGTGCCTCATTGATTGTCATCCTTCCACCAAGTCTCTAAAATGCCTAATATCAAAAACAATATAGTATATCAACGGTTGTGCCTTTCCTGTTAGAACAAAAGTGACACTGAAAATAACAAGATGGAGAAAAAAAAAAAGACCTCAGAAACCAGGCCCCATACTTGTCCTATTTCGGCATACAGTCACATAGGACTCAGGGACATTCAATCATAGGTCAAATAAATTAACTCAGTATCAAATTGTCCCAACAGAAAACACCCACAATCAGATCAATGTAGGAAACAGTATAAAAATCCCAGCCTGTTAAACACAGTCCGTCACACTTATCTGTCAGAAGAAAACAGCAGAATCCTCCGATTTCTCATATGGGGCTTTTCGTAAAATCCAACCACAGCTTTTTCTCTCCAAAAAGCTGCTTTAGAATTCCGTCCCTCTTGAACCAAACTCAAGGCTTCCATCAAATATAATCCTTCCAGCAGAGTAAACAACATTTTCACTGTCTACATCGACGATCTCAAATATGGATGTTGTTTAAAAAAAAACATCATGGAAGCCCAGACCAGATGTATTCCACATATTAACAAAAGTGGTAAGAAGAGCAAATGACAGCCAGCACAGTTAAAAGGTGAAATGAAAGAGGCTATTAGAACCAAAAGAACATCCTTCAAAGGATGGAAAAAGAATCTGAATGAGGACAATAATAAGCAACATAAGCACTACCAAGATAGATGCAATGCATATGAAGAAAAACTTGTGACAGACACACAAAAAAAAAACCCCACATAGTAATACTTTTTCCAGGTACATCAGAAGCAGAAAGCCTGTGAGGGAATCCATGGGACTGTTAGATCAGGGTTCAGTACTGGGACCCATTCTCTAACATTTCAAAGGGGGTGACTATGACAAAATGAGGAAAATGGTTAAAAAGAAACTAAAATGGTTGGACGCAAAGGTTAGAACTTTAAAGCAGGCATGGGCGTTATTAATTTATAAACTTTTTTTTATTGATGACTGAAAAGAAGTAACATTATCAACAATACATTATATAAATGCAGAAATAATTAGATTTTATAAAGTACCTTACAACTTGTCATCAAAAGTATTTAAGTTCCCCCATCCCCCCCTTCATGTATGTGGTAATGTAGCAAAGACGAAAATAATTCCGACCCCAATACCAGTCTAACTTATATTGTAAAACAAACCCAACATACAAGAGGCCTAACTCCTCTGACACTCCCCTTCTGCATAAACAAGAAAAATCCCCAAAACAGTTCCCTCCCTAAGGTATGCAGTCTAACAATGCAGGAATATAAAACCCAAAGGCAGATTTCCACAGCAATACCTATAAAGGTAGAGTATTAAGAAGTAGGCTCCCCGCCCGATGGGAAAGCCATCATATATAAGGCTCCCATACCATGTAAAACCATTTTCTCCACTTTGCTGTGAAACAGGCGGAACGAGCCTCCCAAGTTAATAGTAACTGATTAAGAACATCTCGTACACACCATTTCTGCAAGATAAACTTCAAACCCACCACAACCCACCACAAATGCTTTATATAGAAAATATCGACGTCCTTTGGACAGAGTACCCCTATATTGTTCTGTCCCTAATAAAAAGCTCAGAGGGGCAAAATCTACAGACAAGGGATGGACGTTATTCAAAAATACCATTCTGAAAGCCCAGACCAGATGTATTCCACATATTAACAAAAGTGGAACGAACAGCAAATGACAGCGAGCATCATTAAAAGGTGAAGGGAAAGAGGTTATTAGAGCCAAGCGTATCCTTCAAAGAACGAAAAAAAAGATTCAAATTATTGTTTTGCATAGCAAGTTTACAAATCTGAGATTGTACATAAGTACATAAGTAATGCCACACTGGGAAAAGACCAAGCATCCTGTCCACGACAGCGGCAAATCCAGGTCATGGGCACCTGGCAAGCTTCCCAAACGTACTAACATTCTATACATGTTATTCCTGGAATTGTGGATTTTTCCCAAGTCCTTTAGGAAACCGTCTAACCCCTTTTAAAACTCTGCTAAGCTAACCACCTTCACCACGTTCTACGGCAACGAATTCCAGAGTGTAACTACGCGTTGGGTGAAGTAAACTTTTCTCCGATTTGTTTTAAATTTACTACACTGTAGTTTCATCGCATGCCCCCTAGTCCTAGTATTTTTGGAAAGCGTGAACAGACGCTTCACATCCACCTGTTCCACTCCACTCATTATTTTATATACCTCTATCATGTCTCCCCTCAGCCATCTCTTCTCCAAGCTGAAAAGCCCTAGCCTCCTTTTGTCTTTCTTCATAGGGAAATCGTCCCATCCCCGCTATCATTTTAGTCGCCCTTCGCTGCACCTTTTCCAATTCTATCTTTCTTGAGATGCAGCGACCAGAATTGAACACAATACTCAAGGTGCGGTCTCACCATGGAGCGATACAACAGCATTATAACATCCTCACACCTGTTTTCCATACCTTTCCTAATAATACCCAACGTTCTATTCGCTTTCCTAGCCGCAGCAGCATACTGAGCAGGTTTCAGTGTATTATCAATGACGACACCCAGATCCCTTTCTTGGTCCGTAACTCCTAACGTGGAACCTTGCATGACGTAGCTATAATTCGGATTCTTTTTTCCCACATGCATCACCTTGCACTTGCTCACATTAAACGTCATTTGCCATTTAGCTGCCCAGTCTCCCAGTCTCGTAAAGTCCTTCTGTAATTTTTCACAATCCTGTTGCGAGTTAACAACTTTGAATAACTTTGTGTCATCAGCAAATTTAATTACCTCGCTAGTTACTCCCATCTCTAAATCATTTATAAATATATTAAAAAGCAGCGGTCCTAGCACAGACCCCTGAGGAACCCCACTAACTACCCTTCTCCATTGTGAATACTGCCCATTTAACCCCACTCTCTGTTTCCTATCTTTCAACCAGTTTTTAATCCACAATAGGACATTTCCTCCTATCCCATGACCCTCCAATTTCCTCTGTAGCCTTTCATGAGGTACCTTGTCAAACGCCTTTTGAAAATCCAGATACACAATATCAACCGGCTCCCCTTTGTCCACATGTTTGTTTACTCCTTCAAAGAATTGAAGTAAATTGGTCAGGCAAGATTTCCCCACACAAAAGCCGTGCTGACTTGGTCTCAGTAATCCATGTTCTTGGTTGTGCTCTGTAATTTTGTTTTTGATAATGGCCTCTACCATTTTCCCCGGCACCGACATCAGACTCACTGGTCTATAATTTCCCGGATCTCCACTGGAACCTTTTTTAAAAATCGGTGTTACACTGGCCACCCTCCAATCTTCCGGTACCACGCTCAATTTTAAGGATAAATTGCATATCACTAGCAGTAGCTCCGCAAGCTCATTTTTCAGTTCTTTCAGTACTCTAGGATGAATACCATCCAGTCCAGGAGATTTGCTACTCTTCAGTTTGCTGAACTGCCCCATTACGTCCTCCAGGTTTACTGTGAAGTCAGTAAGTTTCTCCGACTCATCCGCTTGAAATACCATTTCCGACACCAGTATCCCACCTAAATCTTCCTCGGTGAAGACCGAAGCAAAGAATTCATTCAATCTCTCCGCTACCTCTTTATCTTCCTATATGATAGACAGAACAGACAAAACTTCCATACTGACAATAATAACATTGGCACTCAACCAGTGAATAATTAGCATCTCCCTCTCCTTGTTCCGTGTTAAGCACTCTAAGCACCTATGTGGTTTTCCTATTAAAATACAGTATTACATATCAAATGCTGTTTGGTAAAAACAAGTTTTAAGAGTTTTACAGAGGGGGGAAAAAAAGTATGATTTTTCTAACCTGATTGGGGAAAAGAATTCCACAATGCTGGGAGCAAAAAGAAAAATGACGACGCACAGGTTGATTCCCATCTAGCCCTTGAAGGTGGTGATATCACTAATCTATTGTCTGTCGGTGTGTATGAAATAGGGTCGCAAGGTAAGATGGAGTTGCTGTATAAAGCACTTTATATGTCAAAACAAGAACCTTAAATTTTACTCTTAGATCTATCAGGATCCAGTGAAGACAGTGTAAAGGTGGCCCTATCATATTTTGAAGCTCAACAGATAATACGGGCGGCTGTGTTCTAAATAGTTGTAAGCGTTTTAGATTAGATTTTGTGATGCCTATATAAATATTACATTAATCAAATTGCATTGTAATATAGTCATATGCGAATTTCTGATAGCACATTAATTGCCACAGGTAATAGAATGATTTTTTTCACCACATCGGATATCTGATCATTGAAATACAGCAGAATCTATAATCACTCCTAGATATCTAAAAGACTACAATGGAGCGATCTGTCAAATAAAGTGTCTTGGCCTCTCAGCAGTCACGCCTACCTCCACTCCCGAAGTCGATGCGTCCCTCAATGTCAACGCCGCCAACATCGGTTCCGATGCTGATGTCAAAGGACCAGACCGAGCCCCAAAAAGTTTCTCTCTCTGGGCTTCTCAAGCAAGTTGAGTTCTTTTCTTCATATGAAGACAAAAGGCACAATGAGCTAGGCTATGGTCGGGCCCAAGGCACTGGATACACCAGGAATGAGTGTCTGTACCTGAGATGGTCCGGTTACACCGAGTACAACGCTTGAAGCAGCTGGGAGTCTGATGACATGGAAGGGAAAACCGCACCGGCGACATGATTGTGCCGAGAAAGAAGGGCACACAAAATGGGAGAGACTCGACTGTGCAGCCTAAAAAACGGCCCCGCTCCGAAAATCTTTAAGAGGGAAAACAAACTAAGAAAAAAATAAAGGGAAAACTATATATATATATTTTTTTTTTTCTTTTTTTCTTTTTTTATATTATTTTTTTTTAATAGAATTAAGTGAAAACAAAAATACTGAAGAGAAAACAACACTTCAAAATTAAAGAAGGCTCTTTCTCGGGCATGTAGAGAGGAGCCACAGAAAAAGCTGTCGATCCTAGCGCGAAAGAAAAGAAACTGAGGAACACGCGACGGGCAGGAAGTCATTCCACGCATGCGAGGTGCGCCACTGCCTGCATGTCAGAATGCTCTGGCAAATCTTTTTATTTTTTGCTATATCTTATGCCGATTCCCGGGCTAGCGCAGATCGCTGACCTATTTGTGAGAATAATTCAGCCTGCTTGTCATCGGAGAATTTAAAAGTATGACTACTAAGAAAGGAAGAAAAACAACTGTAGACGGTGCCAGAGATACCAAATGACTGCAAGTGTCTGAGTAATAAGCTATGGTCAATCAGATCAAATGCCACAGAAAGGTGACGTGAAATAATCAGAACAATGTGGCCTTGTTCAAGTCTTGAATGCAGTTCACTTAGTAGGGCTGTTATAGCACAGAGAAAGTACTAACCATTCCTGAAACCAGATTGTCTTTGATGTAATGCATTTTTAGATTCTGAATACAATTGAAGTTGTGAGAATACAATGGTTTCCAATATTTTTGCCAGAAATGGAAGGTTAGAGACGGTCAAGTGAAGTTTTCTTTAGACTAGGTTTAATCCATGTTTCTTTTAGAACCTTCGGAATGATTCCTTCTGTGAGACCTTTTACTATCATAGAGTGTAAGCAGGCTAGTAAACCCAGGGATGGAATTTTTTTAAATTTTTTTTATCATTTTACTTAATTACATTCACATTTATCACGTAAATGTAAGGAAAAACAGAAATTAATATAAGAAAAAAGAAAAAACATTTTCTCTCAACAATATATATAATTGTCCACAATTGGGGGATCCAAGATCAGGAAAACAATCTCAAAGAAAATAAGAAAAACACTAAGTGGTTAATCTTACAAATTCATATTTTCTGAGGGAGGAAGGTTAATCGGTAACTGCAGCCGGTACAGTGGTAACTAAAGGAAGTTGCTGCAGAGGGTTCTTCATCTGTTCTTTTAACTCCACAAACTCTTGAAATTTCTTGGGTTCAACAAATAAGTAATAAGGAAATAAAACACTTACAAGGGAATCGCTCTAGGAAGGTCCCACCTAGGGCAATGATTCTTGGCTTAAAAGCCAAGAGTTCACACCTCCTAGTCTGCGATTCCCTTGATATATCAGGAAATATATTTACCTTTGAACCCAAAAAACTATCAGCCATGTATCGGAAATACAATTTCAAAACATTGTTCCTATCTAAATCAAAGGCAAAAGTCACTAGTAATATAACTCTCTATATAGGGTATATTAGGAAGATTTATCATTCTCAAGTTATTTTTCCTTAATTGGTTCTCCAGAAGTTCCACTTTTTTACAAGAAACATGACTGTCCTTCATTACCAGATTAACTGATTTTCGTAGAGAAACCATTTCCGTAATCAAAGTCTCTATTTTTTTATCTTGGACTTCCACTTTGTTAGATAAGTATTGATATAATCACATATTTATTCCTGAAAAATTTTTGACATCTGAAGAAGAGAATTATTCACACTCTGCAGCACTTCCTATAGTGCGTCCATTATGACATTTTTTGGCTTCACCAGGTCCAATTTCTCCACAGAAACCGCTCCAGATATCTTCGGGGGGAAGAGCTCACTCTCCAATCCCCCAGTTGGTTTATTTCCGGAGTCAATGCTGCGCCAGGACCTCCTCGGATCGCGTGAGAACCCTAACCGACTTCGGGCGTTTCCACTGTCGACCTCCATAGCATAAGTACATAAGTACATAAGTAGTGCCATACTGGGAAAGACCAAAGGTCCATCTAGCCCAGCATCCTGTCACCGACAGTGGCCAATCCAGGTCAAGGGCACCCCAAACGTAAAAACATTCCAGACAAGTTATACCTAAAAATGCGGAATTTTTCCAAGTCCATTTAATAGCGGTCTATGGACTTGTCCTTTAGGAATCTATCTAACCCCTTTTTAAACT
Source organism: Microcaecilia unicolor (assembly GCF_901765095.1). Lineage (NCBI taxonomy): Eukaryota > Metazoa > Chordata > Amphibia > Gymnophiona > Siphonopidae > Microcaecilia > Microcaecilia unicolor. The sequence goes on along the minus strand of NC_044035.1, from coordinate 360,322,771 downwards.
CCGTCAAGCTAACCGCCCGTACCACGTTCTCCGGCAACGAATTCCAGAGTCTAATTACACGTTGGGTGAAGAAAAATTTTCTCCGATTCGTTTTAAATTTACCACACTGTAGCTTCAACTCATGCCCTCTAGTCCTAGTATTTTTGGATAGCGTGAACAGTCACTTCACATCCACCCGATCCATTCCACTCATTATTTTATACACTTCTATCATATCTCCCCTCAGCCGTCTCTTCTCCAAGCTGAAAAGCCCTAGCCTTCTCAGCCTCTCTTCATAGCGAAGCGTTACTGTTTCCGGGTCTTAGAGAGGTCATGCCAACAGGGGGACTCAAAGTCACTCCCCTCTCCACTGAGATTTGGCAATAAAGCCTTGCTGTTCCCCGAAGCAGGAACCGATATCCCCGACGTTATGACCCCGAATCTCTCCAAAGTAGACTGAGAAGTGGTGGGAACCCCAGCCGTGTTCGAGGAGGACAACACCACGGCTTTGCCTTTTTTCTTCCCCATTCTCTGGGGAGCGCACCTACTTCTTCAGGTATTCTGGTGTAAAACGGGAACTCAACTAACGTACGTACGTCCTCCCTCGACGCCATCTTGGATCCTCCAGTTTGAGACACTCTTTGTCTGGTTTCTCCTTAGAGGCCTGTCAGATATGGGTAACCCTTCAGCATAGCCCTCTAAGTCATTGAAACATGGAAGCCCCTCCACCACTTACAAGGTGGTGTCCCTTCGGAGGGGCCAGGGATGGAATTTTAATCCAATCTGAAGGTATAGGGTTTAAAGAGCAATAAGTGGGGAGATTTGATATTTTCTGAAATTATGTAAAAGATACCATGACCCAGAGAGACTCGAGACAGAAACATCTTCTAACTTATTTATTATAGTGGAAAAATTAGCTCGTAGCTTATCAACTTTAGATATAAAGAAGTTAGCCAAGATCTCGGAGTCCAGGTGTGATGTAACTATCCTTGTCTCTGGTTTTGCTGTCCGTTGTTTTATAATGAAAAAGAGTTGTCTAGGTGAGTTTGAGGCTTGTTGAATTTTTTTTTTAGAAAAATAGGAAACCTTTGCTACCCTAACTTGGGTCAAAAATACCGTCGACACTGTTTACATTTATTTTTCAACTCTTCAGTTCTCCATTTTCACCATTGCCGTTCAAGCTTTAAGCACCTGTCATTTACATAACTTCATGCCAGGGTGATACCAAGGCTAGGACTGTTTCATCCAGGCTTTGATGGTTTTCACAGGAGCAATGTTATCCAGTGCTTCCATAAGGACATGATTCCAAACAGAAACCTGTTCCTCCAATGATGCAAAGCACTGATAAAGAAGGCTAAAAGAGAATTATGAAGACCAATTTGCCGAGTAACACCTTTTCAGGTACATCAGAAGCAGAAAGCCTATGAGGGTATCCATGGGACTATTAGATCATGAAGGAGCAAAAGGAGGACAATGCCATAGTGGAGAGATTGAATGACTTTTTTGCTTCATTTTTTACGGAAGAAGATGTAAAAGATCTACCAGTGCCGGATTGACAAGTTAGAGAGTGATAAATTACCAGAGCAGATGGCATATACCCACAGGTACTGAAACAAGAAATTGCTGATCTGTTAGTGATCTCAACCTGTCGTTAAAATTATCCATTTGTAGCTGAAGATTGGAGGGTGGCCAATGTAACAACGAATTTTAGAAAGGTTTCCGGGGTGATCCAGGAAGTTACAGACCAGTAAACCCGACTTCTGAGCCAGAAAATAGTGGAAACTATTATAAGGTAAAATTAGTCCTTACCTGATAATTTTCTTTGCATTAGTCCCAACAGATCAATCCAGAGACTTGTGGGTTATGTCTCCCTACCAGCAGGTGGAGATAGAGAAGTTCAGAGGTTTACTATGTGGTCATGTACAGCCACCTTAACCTCAGTATTGTCGATACCAAAGCAGCGGAAGAAGGAAGAGGAAATCCAACAGTAAGTCCTCTCCTGCCTGTATAAAGCCCATGTAGGCTCTTAATCGTTCCTATGAGAGGATAACAATAAAAGATTTTCTGCTTGTTTTGTCTTGACTTTTTTTTTTTTGGTTGTAGCCAAAATCAAAGGAATCAGATGAAACTGAGGAAACTAGAAGAAAACACTCAACCAAGAACAAAGGACGGGCTTCTGACCTAGCGAAGCTGGAGGAATGGACCGATATTTTGGCAACTAAGGTTAAATCCCAAAAAATACAGGGTCATGCACTATTCCGAAAGGATGGGCTCCACCTTAACCAGGGTGGGACCAGGCTGCTGGCATCGCTGTTTAAAAAGGAGATAGAGCAGCTTTTAAACTAAAAACGGGGGGGGGGGGGGGGGGGGGGCATGGTTTGGGATAAGGTATCTTTCAAAGATATCACCAAAACGGGGAAGATAGGGTACCCGATAGTGAGGTTGCAAAAGAGACCATAGTAGATCAAGTGTCCTTAAATAAAAATAAATATCTGACAAAAGATGGCAAATTAATACTGTCAAGTACTAAGCATGATGTAAATAGGAACAACAAACACTTTGAAATGTCTATATGCAAATGCCAGAAACTTAAGAAATAAGATGGGAGAGTTAGAATATATTGCACTAAATGAAAAATTAGATATAACAGGCTAAACAGTGGAACACTGTCATACCAGGGTACGAATTATATCATAGTGAGAGGGTGGATTGAATTGGTGGAGGGGTAGCACTGTATGATAAGGAGGGCCTTGAATCAAATACAGTAAAAATTCTGCAGGACACAAAACACATCTTGGAATCCCTATGGATTGAAATTCCACGTGTAAAGGAGAAAAGCATAGTGATAGGAGCGTACAACCGTCCACTTGGCCAGGATGAACAGACGAAGAAATGTTATCAGAAATTTAGGGGCCCTTTTAATAAGCCGCGTACATGCGTCAATTTGGAGTTATCGCCCGGCTACCACATGGCCTAGGTGGTAATTTTGTTTTTTACGTGCGTCCGCTATACATGCCGTAAAATAATTATTTTCCTTTGCACGGTGGAAACGGGGCAGTAATCATCATTCTACACGCTTGGACGATTACCACACAGCTACCGCATGAGACCTTACCACTAAGTCAATGGGTGGCGGACACAAGCCAATTTTTAAATTGCCGCATGTCCATTTTTGGCAAAAAATTTAAAAAAGGCCTTTTTTACAGGCACACTGAAAAATTGATCTGTGTGCACCCAAAATACGTGCCTACACTAGAGATGCCAATTTTTCAGCACACCTTAGTAAAAGGACCCTAAGGAGGCTAACAAACTGGGGAACACAATATTAATGGATGATTTCAATTACCCCGATACTGACTGGGTAAATGTAACATCAGGGCATGCTAGGGAGGTAAAATTCCTTGACAAAATAAAGGACTGCTTTATGGAGCAGCTGGTATAGGAGCCAACAAGAGAAGGAAAAATTCTAGATCTTGTCCTTTGTGGAGCACATGATCTGGTGCAGGAGGTAATGGAGCTGGTGCCGCTTGATAACGGTGATCATAATATGATCAGATTTGATATCAGCTCTAAGGTAAATACACACAGGAAAACTTAGAGGAGAAGCTGCAAAGGTCAAAAATTTACACTAGGCATGGATGCTATTCAAAAATACCATCCTGGAAACCCACGCCAGTTATATTCCATGAATTAAAAAAAGGAGGAAGACAACGTGCAATTAAACTCAGGAGTTTGTTGGCAGAGAATGCAGTAAAAGCAGTTAGCTTAGTGGGATTTAAAAAACATGGTTTGGATAGCTTCCTAAAAGAAAAGTCCATAAGCCATTATTAAAATGGACTTCGTGAAAATCCATTGCTTATTTCTAGGATAAGCAGAATAAAATATGTTGTACTGTTTTGGGCGAACTTGTAAAATGGATTGCCCACTGTTGGAAACAGGATGCTGGGATTGATAGACCTTTGGTGTGTCCCAGTATGGCAATACTTATGTTCTTATGACCAAATGACAGCCGAGATGGTTAAAAAGTGAGGTGAAGAAAGTTATTAGAGCTAAAGGAGTGTGGTAGCCGTGTTAGTCCACTCTTAAGGTTATCAATAGAAATCAAACAAAATAAAACATGGAAAAGAAAATAAGATGATACCTTTTTTATTGGACATAACATAATACATTTCTTGATTAGCTTTCGAAGGTTGCCCTTCTTCCTCAGATCGGAAATAAGCAAATGTGCTAGCTGACAGTGTATATAAGTGAAAACATTCAAGCATTACTATGACAGCCTGACAGGGTGGGAGGAGGGGGGTGGGTAGGAAGGAAGATGTAGCTACCTCCACAACTCCAGCTTCCATCCTTCACATACAAAAAGATCCATCATTTACAGCCAAGCCACAAGATACCACCGTATCTGCTCTGACCCAGGGGACAGAGACAGACACCTTAAAAGCCTGACTGCATCCTTCAAACAGAAAGGCTACAACCCCAAAATAATCTCCAAGAATATTGCCTCCTCCCTCAAAACACCAGGGAGAATCTGCTACAGTACAAAAAGAAAAATCCACAGACAGAATCCCGCTTGTAGTGACATACAATCCAGAGCTGGAAAACTGAGGAAAATCATAAGAGATCTACAACCTATACTCCAGGAGGATGAATTACTGAAAGAGATATTCCTATCCCCACCAGTACTGGCCTTCGACAGCCACCCAATTTAAAACACAAGCTAATCAGAAGTAACTTCCTTCACAGACTGAAAAGGAACAGAAGGGCACACTTCCCTGTAATTTATCCAGTTGCCAAACTATGCCAAAATATTTCACAGGACCCCAAAGTCATCCACAAAGGAAAGATATTCAACATAAAGGGATCTTTCACTTGCTCATCTTCCAATGTGGTATATATCATTCAGTGTAAAAAATGTAACGAAGGATGCTATATTGGAGAAACAGGCCAGATGCTTAAGACAAGATTCAATTTACATAGACATCACATGAACAATACTGGTGCCAGCAGGGTTCCCACGCCTGTTGGTCAACATTTTACAGGACCAGGACACTGTATCAGTGATTTCACAGTGAGAATACTGAAAGGTAACTTTAAAACCATACAAGAACGTAAGACCTTTGAAGTCAGAATGATTGAATATTTTAACACCCAACAGAAAGGACTTAACAAGGATCTGGGGTTCCTAACCCATTATAAACCATAAAGCTGTATGTCTCTGTTGATCACCCTCCCCTCACCTATCCACACCCACCCTGTTAGAATATCAATGATATGCTTTGATGTCCCCATGCATACCTCCTACCCACCCCCATCCTCCCACCCTGTCAGACTGTCATAGTAATGCTTGAATGTTTTCACTTATATACACTGTCAGCTAGCACATTTGCTTATTTCCGATCTGACGAAGAAGGGCAACCTTCGAAAGCTAATCAAGAAATGTATTAAGTTATGTCCAATAAAAAAGGTATCATCTTATTTTCTTTTCCATGTTTTATTTTGTTTGATTTCTATTGATAGAGCTAAAGGAAAATCCTTCAGAAAACGGAAGAAGGATCCGACTGAAAATAAGAAACAGCATAAGGAATGACAAGTCAAATGCAAAGCGCTGATAAGGGAGGCAAAAAGAGACTTTGAAAAAAAGATTGTGTTGAAGGCAAAAACATATAGTAAAACCTTTTTGAGGTATATTAGAAACAAGAAGTTGGCAAAACAATCAGCTGGACTGCTAGATGACCGAGGGCTTAAAGAGGCACTCAGGGAAGACAAAGCAATTGTGGAAAGATTAAATGAATTAAGAACATAAGAGTAGCCATACTGGGGCAGACCAATGGAACATCTAGCCCAGTATCCTGTTTTCCAAACAGTGGCCGGAAAAACTTAATGAAACCTCTGTAAACATGGAAGCTGTAATGGGCAGTTTGACAAACTGAAGAGTAGCAAGTCACCTGGACCGGATGGTATTCATCCCTGAGTAATGAGAATTGAAAAATTAACTGGCAAAACTATTCTTCATAATATGTAATTTATCTTTAAATTAAGCATGGTACCAGAAGATTGGAGGGTGGCCAATGTAACAATTTTTGTAAAAAGTTTCCAGAGGTGAACTGGGAAATTACAGACCGGTGAGCCTGGCGTCGGTGCTGAGCAAAATGATAGAAACCATTATAAAGAACAAAATATTCAAAAGCATGGATTAATGAGACAAAGCCAACATGGATTTTGTGAAGGGAAACCTTGTCTCACCAATCTACTACATTTGTTTAGAGTTGAACAAACATGTTGATAAAGGTGAGCCGGTTGATATTGTGTATCTGGATTTTCAAAAGGCATTTGACAAAGCACCTCTTGAAAGACTTCAGAGGAAACTGGAAAGTCATGGGATAGGAGGTAATGTTCTATTGTGGATTAAAAACTGGCTAAAAGATAGAACACAGTAGGGTTAAATGGTCAGTATTCTCAATGGAGAAGGGTAGATAGTGGGTTTCCACAGGGGTCTGTGCTGGGACCGCTGCTTTTTAACATATTTATAAACTAATGGAACCCAGCCCATTTCCTCAACAATGAAACAGGCCCTAGAAAGGCTCTCTTGTAAGCGATTTTTTTAAGGTTCAACGATTTTTATTGATAAACAAAATTGACAGTCAACAATCTCCATCTGTATCCTTTTAAAACAAGACAATCTGAGTACGCGGATGGTGATAATTGCTTCATCAAATTTTTTAAACATTTGCTCCCCCCCTCCCAACTCCCTCCCCACCCCTTCAAGGTTCATGAAAACTATTCTTCCAATGTAACATACGTGTAACCCAATAATCAATGTAGTGCACATTCAGCAAAATTGTAAGCGATTTTTTGTCTCTCCCCTGCACTCCCCTCCATGTCTAGCGATTCTTCCCTTTCCTCCCATCCATGTCCAGCGATTCTCCTCTTCCCTGCCCTCCCAACAGTGTCCCATGATTCTCCTCTCCTGTCCTCTCCTCCCAACCATGTACATCGATTCTGCTCTGCTCTCCCCTCGATGTGCCGCGATTCTCTCTTTCTTTGTACCTCATCGTTTTCTGGCTGGCTTCTCTTCCATTGGTAACATCCCGACATCAGCTCGCCTCCAGCGTTCCCTTCCCTCTCACTGTTCCGCCCTCTGATGTCATTACATTTTGGCACCAGGGCAGTGAGGGGGAATGGAACGTTGGAGGCTGGCTGACGTCATGAGATGTTACGAACCCAGGCAGCCAGACAGCGATGGAACGTTGGAGGTGCAAATTATTATATAGAGAAATGGGAGTAACTAGTGAGGTAATTAAATTTGCTGATGACACAAAGTTACTCAAAGTTGTTAAACTGCAAGAGGATTGTGAAAACTTACAAGGGGACCTTATGAGACTGGGAAACTAGGCATCTAAATGGCAGATGACGTTTAATGTGAGCAAGTGAAAAGTGATGCATGTGGGAAAGAGGAACCCAAATTATAGCTACTTGATGCAAGCTTCCACATTAGGAGTCACAGACCAAGAAAGGGATCTAGGTGTCATCATTGATGATATGTTGAAACCCTCTGCTCAGTGTGTGGTGGCGGCTAAAAAAGCAAATAGGTTAAGTGTTATTAGAAAAGGAATGGAAAACAAAATAAGAACATTATAATGCCTTTATATCACTCGATGGTGTGACTTAACATCAAACACTGTGGGCAATTCATACAGTGGAATTAGAAAAGGTACAGAGAAGGGCAACAAAAATGATAAAGGGGATGGGACAACTTCCCTATGAGGAAAGGCTAAAGTGGCTAGGGCTCTTCAGCTTGGAGAAAAGACGGCTGAGGGAAGATATGATAAGAGGTTTATAAAATAATTAGTAGTGTGGAACAGGCAAATGTGAATCGCTTGTTTTCTCTTTCCAAAAAGTAGTCAATTTAAAACACATTAGAGGAAATATTTCTTCACTCAATGTGTAATTAAACTCTGGAATTCACAGGCAGAGAATGTGGTAAAAGCAGCTAGCTTAGCAGGGTTTAAAAAGGTTTGGATAACTTCCTAAAAGTCCATAAGTCATTATTAAGATGGAGTTGGGGAATTTCCTCTGCTGATTTCTAGGATAACTGTCAAAAAATATAGATGGCAATGTTCCACCGATATATAGTAGATAATACACAACCAACTAATGGTAAAACATGTAGTACTCTGTGCCTCTGATTGCTAATTTGTGAAGGGGAAGTCTCATAGTCACTTAGGCAACTTTTTTATCACCAAAAGGTGAGCCTGTACTTTGTGACTAGTCTGAATCTGATGCCTATGGAGAAAGACCGTATATGAAGAATATTTCCTTGACAAAGCTGTCAACGCGAAACAGGCTCCTGTCAGAACTATGAATATACCTGTGACTAAGTACAGGTAAGTGACATTAATGTCTCCAATACTGTTGAATGAATATACAAGACTGTGTCCATACACAGGTGGAAGAAATTGAATCGCTTCCTGCATGTAAGAGAAATGATAGTACGAGTGCTGTAGCTATGGCAAGTGATTAAGCTTATAGTGAATGCAAAAAAAAAAGAGAGGAAAATATAGGAAACAAGATTAGGTGTAAAGTACTGGACACTTTCGCATGTTAAAATTGCACTACGGAAGGTTGGGGGCAGGGTTGCCAGCTGGGAAAAATTTTCCCAGCCCGAAACAGCCGTAAACCCGCCCAAAAACCGCCCGCAGCCAATCCCCGTCTTCCGCGTCACCGAACCCCGCGTCACCTAACCCCGCCCTCCGCATCACTAACCCCGCTCCCGCGTCACTAACCCCCGCCTCCCACGTCACTAACCCCGCCCCATACGTCATTCCTGACGTCAGCCCCACCCCTGAAAGGCTTCTATTGGTCCAATTTGGACCAATAGAAGCCCCGGAAAAGCTTCTATTGGACCGAATTGGACCAATAGAAGCCACCGAAAAAACCGCTGAACTCGCACAGCGGCGACGGGAAAACCGCCCAAAAAACCGCATCCCGCGGCCGGCGAAATTTTCCCGCCGCCGCTGGCGAAAACCCGCCCAATTGGGCGGTAAAACCGCCCACCTGGCAACCTTGGTTGGGGGTAGTCGATGATTATAAATAGTCATGAAGTACAGGCTCACCTTTTGCTGATAAAAAAGTTGCCTAAGTGACCGTATGAGACTTCTCCTTCACAAATTAGCAATCAGAGGCACAGAGTACTACATGTTTTACCATTAGTTGGTTGTGGATTTCTAGGATAAGCAGCATAAAATGTATTGTACTGTTTTGGGATCTTGCTAGATACTTGTAACCAGGATTGGCCACTGTTGGAAACAGGATAATGGGCTTGATGGACCTATGGCAACGCTTTTGTTCTTATGTAAATGTAATCTACTTGGATTTCAGGAAAGTGTTTGTTTTCTCACAGAAGACTCCCGAATAAGATGAGAGGACTGAACTTAGGACCCAAATTGGTGAACTGGATTGGAAACTGGTTGACCGACATGAAGCGGAGGGTGGTGGTAAATTAAACCTGCTCGGAGGAAACAAAGGTGAGCAGTGGGATGCCTCAGCAGTCGGTGCTGGGCCCGATTCTGTTTAATATGCTTGTGAGAGACATTGCTGAAGGGTTAGAAGAAAAAGTTTGCCTATTTGCGGATGACACAAAGCTAGCAAATAGATTGGATACCCTGGAAGGAGTAGAAACCATGAAAAGGGATCTTCAAAAGTTGGAAGAATGCTCAAGGGTACGTCCGGTAGCGCTATAGAAATGATTAGTAGTAAAGGGTCTAGCAGTTAAAATTTAATGCCAAGAAATGCAGTGATACACATGGGGTGCAGAAATCCAAAAGAGATATACCAGATAGGAGGGAAGAGATTGGTAAGTTCAGCTCAGGAGAGAGACCTGGGGGTGATGGTGTCCGAGGATTCCAAGGTGACGAAACAATGTGACAAGGCAGTGGCTGCAGCCAGAAGGATGCTAGGCTGCATAGAAAGAGGTATAACCAGCAGAAGAAAGGAGATATTAATGCTCCTATACGAGACGTTGGTGAGGCCCCACTTGGAGTATTGTGTCCAGTTTGGGAAGCCATATCTTGCTAAGGATGTAAAGAGACTTGAAGTGGTTCATAGAAAAGCGACAAAAATGGTATGGGGTTTACGTAGCAAGATGTACGAGAGACTTGATGACCTGAACGTGTATACCTTGGAGGAAAGGAGAAACCAGGGTGAAATGATAGAGACATTCAAATATTTGAAAAGTATAAATTCATAAACATTTTCCAGAGACGGGAAGATGGTAGTACTAGAGGACATGAATTGAGACTGAAAGGGAGTTGGCACAGGAATAATGTATTTTTTCACTGAAAGGGTGGTAGGTACCTGCAATGTCCTCCCACAGGAAGTTGTGGAAATTAAAACAGTAACAGAATTCAAAAATGCATGGGATAAACACCAAGGAATCCTGAGTGGCAGGAACAGATCCAAAGAAGCTTAGCTGAGATTAGGTAACAACAGTGCTAATTGAGAAGCAAATCCAGTGCTGGGTAAGACTTCTCTGCCCTGATTGTGGCTGAACAGATTTGGATGACCTGGAGTGGAGCTTTTCACGGGCTTCAACAACTTCAGAAATTTAGAACAAGGACAGTGCTGGGGAAACTTCTACTGTCTATGCCCTGAAAATAGCAAGGAGAAATCAAGATCAGGTATGCATATGAAGTACCAGATCATAAACTCATTACATATGTTATCCTGTTGGGCAGACTGGGTGGACCTTAGGTGCCATCATCTACTATGTTACTATACTGTAGACAATATGCTCAAATTTTCTGTGCTGCATGGCAGCAGCACCAAAAGCAAACAGGATGCTAGGAATTATTAGTAAAGGGATGCAAAATAAGACCAAAAATATTATAATATCCCTGTATTGCTCCATGGTGCGACCTCACCTTGAGTATTGCAATCAATTCTGGTCACCGTATCTCAAAAAAGATATAGCGGAACTAGAAATGAGAAAGGAGATGGAACTCCTCCCATATGAGGGAACGCTAAAGAGGTTGGGGCTCTTTAGTTTGGAAAAGAGCTGGCTGAGGGGAGATAATCACAAAATCCCGAGTGGCGTTGAACTGGTAGACGTGAATTAATTTTTCACTCTTTCAGAAAGTATAAAGAGTGGGGGGGGGGGGGGCACTCAATGAAGTGACATGGAAAAACTTTTAAAACAAATGACTAGTTAAGCTTTAACTTATTGCCAGAGGATGTGGTAACAGTGGCTAGTGGGATATGCATAAAGGAATCCTGTGCAGTAGGAATGGATCCTCAGAAGCTTAGCCAAAATTGGGTGGCGGAGCAGGTGGGGGAAGAGAGGTTGGTGGTTGGGAGGCGAGGATAGTGGAGGGCAGAACCGGTGATGGGAGGCGGGACTGGTGGTTGGGAGGCGGGAAATACTGCTGGGCAGACTTGTACGGTCTGTGCCCTGAAAAAGACAGGTACAAATCAAGGTAAGGTTTACACATATGTTTGTCTTGTTGGGCAGACTGGATGGACCATGCAGGTCTTTTTCTGCCATCATGTACTATGTTACTATGTTACAAGGAAAGGGGAAACTCGCTTAAAGTCAACCTCAGCAATACCACCTAAAGCGAACAAGAAGTTAGGTGTGAATAGAAGGGATCCTCAGGAGCTTAGCGGAGATTGGGTGGCGGAGCAGGTGGGGTAAGAGAGGTTGGTGGTTGGGAGGCGAGGATAGTGGAGGGCAGAACTGGTGATGGGAGGCAGGACTGGTGGTTGGGAGGCGGGAAATACTGCTGGGCAGACTTGTACGGTCTGTGCCCTGAAAAAGTCAGGTACAAATCAAGGTAAGGTATACACATATGAGTTTATCTTGTTGGGCAGACTGGATGGACCATGCAGGTTCTTGTTCTGCCGTCATCTACTATGTTACTATGTAGTGTAGTCTGGTTTAAAAGAAGGGTTTGGCCAAGTTCCTGGTGGAAAAGTCCGTAGTGTGAGATGGACATGGGGGGTGGGGGGGATTGGTAGCATGGTATGGTGCTATTAACTGGGTTTCTGCCAGGTACTTGAGACCTGGATTGGCCGCTGTTGGACTGGATGGACATTTGCATCCCACATTTTCCAGCTCAATGTGGCTTACAATGTTCCATTGCAGAGTAAAAGGTACAACTGTCATTTCATAGTGTTGTTAAGTTCTTAAAGCTAATCTCCCCTGTGCAATGCACTGAACTCTTGTCCCGCCCCCTCCTCCTGTCCTCGCGCTCCTTCCTTTGATGTAAGTGGCCTGTGCGCTCGAGCAGCATCAGGGGGGGCCTATGGTGTCAGCCGCACCTGCTCCAGCCCTGGAAGGAGGGGGAGGGAGGGGGGAGGGAGTTGGTTTGAAAAGAGAAAAAGCCAGGTCCGGAGCGCGCGGCCTGGGCCCGGACACACCCCTCACCTCGGGAGTAAAGGGATTTTGGCGACTCCAGGTCGAGGTCAGCGCTGAGGAGAGAGATGAAATCCGAGGGCATCGCAGCTCGGCTCTGCGGAAGCTCCACCGTGACTCCTCCGTCCCAACACCGGCCCCGGCCTCCTCCGTCAGCTTCTTCTTTCTCCTCCTTCACCAAGGCGACGACGCTCAGCTTCTCTCGGTAACTGCGCGGCTCGAGCGACTCGGGAGCCTCAGCTCAGCCCTGTGTGTTCAGGCACGCCCACCCCTCCACTTTGCGCATGCGCGGCCAGCAGCAGCAGCCACGTCGTGCAGGGGGAGGAAGGGCCGCGTCTCAGAAGAGCCCACTCCGAGTCCCAGCTCAAAGACAAACAAACAGGGAGGGACGGAGGGAGGGAGGAGCTTTGCCTGGAACAGCCAACCACAGGATGGAGAGAGAGTGGCAGTTAGGGGTCCAGACCAAGGCCCTTCACTCAGGTAAATCAATGCCTTCCTGAAGGTCATGGCTTGACTGCACTTGCTCTTGGCTGCCCACAACCAGCCCTGGACTGAAAGGGAGGGAGACAGGTCCCACAGAAAACAGTACCTAGAGCGCTACTAGGGTTACGCAGCGCTGTACAAAATAAACAAAGAAGGACGGTCCCTGCTCAAAGGAGCTTACAATCTAAAGAACGAAATGTCAAGTTGGGCAGTCTAGATTTCCTGGGTAGAGGTGTAGTGGTTAGGTGCCGAAGGCGACGTTGAAGAGTACATAAGTACATAAGTAGTGCCATACTGGGAAAGACCAAAGGTCCATCTAGCCCAGCATCCTGTCACCGACAGTGGCCAATCCAGGTCAAGGGCACCTGGCACGCTCCCCAAACGTAAAAACATTCCAGACTAGTTATACCTAAAAATGAGGAATTTTTCCAGTCCATTTAATAGCGGTCTATGGACTTGTCCTTTAGGAATCTATCTAACCCCTTTTTAAACTCCGTCAAGCTAACCGCCCGTACCACGTTCTCCGGCAATGAATTCCAGAGGTGGGCTTTAAGCAGAGATTTGAAGATGGGCAGGGAGGGGGCCTGGCGTATGGCCTCGGGGAGTTTGTTCCACTCGTTGGGTGAGGCGAGACAGAAAGGGCGGCGCCTGGAGTTGGCGGTGGTGGAGAAGGGTACTGAAAGGAGGGATTTGTCTTGAGAGCGGAGGTTACGGGTAGGAACGTAAGGGGAGATGAGGGTTGAGAGGTAAGGAGGGGCTGCAGATCGAGTGCATTTGTAGGTTAGTAGCAGAAGCTTGAACTGAATGCGGTACCTGATCTGAAGACTCAGTTTAGGATGGAGAAGAGTCAACAGAGAGGACTTTTCAAGAGAGAGGTCCCCAACAAGCTCCCAGAAAACAGGGGAGCAATCAGGGTAAGGGCCCTGACCTCAGGATGGAGTCAAGGGCACAGCATAGTCCCACAGACAGTACCACCATAGGAGCCAACTTTTCAAAATTATTGGGGGTGCTAAGCCCAATGAAAATAACACATACAAGGAATTTTCAGAGTCGGCTCCAATGAGTACCACTAAGATCCCAGAGAGTGGAAGAAATTTGGAAGATTTCCTAGTTCCTCTATTGCTCTGACTCTTCTTCATTGGCAACCAAGTCAGTCACAATTTTGTTTAAATTGGTCTGTATAGTCTTTAAAATGCTTGATGATACTTTCCTGGATTATCATCTTCGACTGATAGCTTTTCCTTTGGTTCAAGGTACTATAACATTTAGGGACCCATTTTCTTTAATTTTATCACCATTTTTTAATCTTTGACATTAAAAAAAAACCATTTTGGAAGGTTACTTCTGAAGGAGTGGAACGCCGGTACTACCTGAATGCTACTGAGCAACAGGACAACCTCATGTTTTGTGCCTACTGATGGACTTTTACTTATGCACTCTACCTCTGCTTTTGGCTATTTGGCCACACCTTATTACTGCACTGGACATTTGTGCCTTATCCAGTTTTACTGTTTACTAACAAGACAAGTTTGCTGTTTACTAATGTACAGACAGAATGCAGGGCTATTAGACATATAGCTTGTAACAGTAGTTTGCAAGGCCTATACAAGACCAGCTTGCACGTAGCAACGCCATCTGAATAGGCGACCTTGGAGGGTGCTGACACCCCCCTGCATTCCTGAGCCGCACCTTATCTCCTGTGCTAGAAAGGAGCATTGTGTGTGTACAGAATAAGCTGCTAAGTTTCGTTTTTCTTGCCAGTATCATTTCAGTGTTATGACGTGTGTACGTACTGGGACTACAATTTTGTACTGTAAGAACTACAAATGTTTACTGCGCATGACAAGTATGACGTGTAAGGGGCCAAATGCGCAGGCCCAGTAGGGAAGTATAAATGTAAGCGTCAGATGATTTATGACACACAGTGTCCCGAGGCTACTCGGTGCTGTTCACTTGCTAGCAATAAAGTTGCCTTGTTTGGAACCAAAATTTGCCTTTCGTCTCCTGATTTCCCACCTGTTTCATTGGCACCCCAGATGGGACAGAAGTAGAAAGGGGAATCGGATTATATTCTTCCCCTCCCCCACTGCGGTCGGATCGGGTCATCGATTCCCACCCGAGGAGGTGGTGAGTGGCCACCGCTGATTTCAGCGTCCATCTCCCGGAGGAGGGCCGATCCACTCCGCCTGACTGTAGAGGGGGGCTGTGTGGTTCCGACAAGGCACCTTTTTCCATTTCAGGGAGAAGCGCACGACGGCGCGGCCTGCGACCCCGGCGGACAGGCGAGTATACTCTACGTAGTGACCGGCCCAGTAAGGACCGAAGAAGAGGCGTGATCACCCTCTTTTAGCCAGTGACTAATACGGACTATTGGTATCCGACTAGGTCCCGAAACTCACTAGGCTCCGGCGACGAAACCGAGCGGCGAACGAACGGGGGGGTTTCTTGTGGCGTATGAAAGTGTGTGAGTGGGCTTGCAGTTCCAGGCCGGGCGACCGCGTCCTGGTCAGGCCGAGTGTTGACCCTTCTGTGTCTGGTGGAACGAGACCCCTTACTCCTCCACCTCCCCTTTCCCCCTTTGTCCGTCACCTGTCCTTTGGCACTCAGGTTAGGATGGGCGGGGGTGGGTCTTCACCGTTAGATTTAATGACGGAACACTTTAGCGAAGTGTTCGACCTAGATAAATGTAGCAGGGCCGGGATGATACAGAGATGTCAATTTATGTGGCCAGGGCTAGGAATTGCTGGATGGCCCCCGGAAGGGTCATTCGAGTATGAAAAAGTGGCGGCGGTCATGAATATTGTTATAATTGAGGGAAACCCCGGCTGTCCCGAGGACATTCCATACATAGAAGCGTGGTTGGATGTAGTCCGGGATCCGCCGGCTTGGGCCCAACGGAAGGTAGAAAAGGCCGCCCTTATGTTGGTAAAGCAGAGAAAAGGCCGGAAAACCAAACTTAGAACCCTGCCGACCCATGCATTCGCTCTCCAAAGCTCGGCAACCGCTGCCGTCCCGAAGGCCGCAGGGACCGCCCCCATACGGCCTACCGCCCCTAGCACTGAAGCCACTGAGACCACGCCCCCTGCTACCAGAGTCAAGGCAGGAACTACGCCCAGTACTACCAACACACTTTCTAGGAAAAAAACCCCCGAAGAAAACCGCAGGGAAAGTTCAGGGTTCGGCCGAGAAGAAGCCTCCAAAAGCCCCGATACTTGCTACGGCGGAGGCATACGAAGACGACATTGCGCCGCCGCCCTATGCTCCTATGTACCCTGACCTCACGGGCCTAGCAGAAGGCCCCGCTGACGCCGAGACTTCCGGGTCAGAGTCGGATGCCGGGGAGACGTCCCGCCCAGCCTCACCTGAGTCACCTGGCCTCGCAACCACACGGAAGAGTACACGGGTTGTGAAGAACATTACTCGGTTCCCCCAATCGAGTCCGCAACAGGCCCTTCCGTCCAGCCAAAAAGGGGGAACCTCTCACTTATTCCCAGTCCGACAGTCCACCACCTATACCCCTAACCCGGCAGAGGGGGGGGGCCAGCCCATCGAATCAACAGTCTATAGTCACGTTCCCTTCTCAAGTGCCGATTTGTATAACTGGAAATTCCATGGGCCGTCCTACGACCAGAAACCCGAGCAGCTGATAGAGCTGGTGGAAGGCATTATATACAGCTACAATCCAACTTGGGCCGACCTTAGGCAGTTGAGCGCCCACATCCTGACCTCTGAAGAACGCCGCCTTTTACAACAAAATATGGAGCAAGCCATCCGGGATGCGAATCCGGCCCATGCCAATTTACAGAACCTACTAGAAACGGAGGCACCCATCGCTGCCCCCACATGGGATTACCGAACCGCCGAAGGCCAAACCTTTATCCGCCGATACCAACAGGCGTACCTGGCCGCCTTAAAGAAGGGGAAGCAGAAGGTTACCAACATGGGAAAAATCCACAGTGTAGTCCAACAAAAGGACGAGAGTCCAGGGGACTTCCTTGAACGACTTATGGAAGCATTTAGGAGGCACAGCCCGATAAATCCCGAGGACCCTAAGAACCTCCCAACCGTGGTTATGAGTTTTGTTAGCCAGTCAGCACCGGATATACGAAGAAAGCTACAGAGAACGGAGGGGTTCGAAGGGATGAGCCTAAGCCAACTGAAAGCTATAGCTGATCGCGTGTTCGGATATCGCGACCAGGAGGAGAAGGTGGAGGCCCGGAAGGAATCGACCAGACGGATGCGGGAGAAGGCAGATGTATTGGCTACGGTGTTGGAAGAACGAATGAGGTCTAGACCAAAGGGGAGGGGCAGGAGAACAAGAGGAACGCGGTCCCCCATAGGGCGTAACCAGTGTGCAAATTGCCGACAAGAAGGACACTGGTGGGCTGATTGTCCAGAGGAGATACGGGACAACCCGAGAGAAGAGGAATCATGGGACCGGCAGAGAGAGGAGGAGACCGGCGACCGCACGGGGGCCCCTAGGCGAGGCCGGGGAAGGGGCCGAAGAGAGAGAGGACGGGATGACCGGAGGGAATGGCAGATGGCTGTGGACGCTACCCGAGACAGCACAGCATGAAGAAACCGGGAGGGCAGAGTCCCCACTGACCCTCTGGTGGAAATTCGGGTGGGGACAGAATCTATGAAGGCCCTACTAGACACGGGGGCCCAGCGATCTGTTATCACCACTGCCATAGCCCCAGCCACGAAAGAAACTATACCAATTGTGGGAGCCTCCGGGAAATCCCTTGCGGCCCCCCTCCTCAAAGAGCGCCAAGTCCAGATCGGAGGGACGATGGTGTCCCATCAGTTCATACACATCCCTGGATGCCCGGTCCCCTTGATTGGTCGAGACCTACTCTGTGAGCTCCAGGCCACCTTGAAGTTCAAGACTACGGGTGAAGTGGAAGCTCGCTTTGAAGATCGGCCAGTGACACTTATCTGTCCAGTAAGAGAAGAATGGAGACTACACGTTCCCCCAACTGTAGGACCCGGCGACTGCCGTTACGACCAGAACACCCCTTTCGCCCAGCAGAGGCGAGCCATAATGGATGAAGTGCCTGATGTATGGGCAGAATTGAACCCCGGCGGACTGGCCGTTAACGCTATCCCCATCTGGATTGAGCTCAAACCAAATGCTCAAGTTGTCAACCAAGGACAATACCACATCCCCTATGCAGCCCGGCATAGTATGCATACACATCTACAGAAACTCCTTCAACAGGGAGTCCTTAAACCAATCAGATCCGCATGGAACACCCCATTGTTGCCCGTTAAGAAACCAGGAACATCCGAGTACAGACCCGTCCAGGACCTGAGGAAAGTCAACAACCAGGTAGCCGACATAGTTGCCCTCGTACCAAATCCATACTCCATCCTAGCCCAAGTGCCATCTCAGACCAAGTGGTACAGTGTCATTGATTTGAAGGACGCCTTCTTTTCCATCCCTCTTGCTGTCGACAGCCAGAAGTTGTTTGCCTTCACGTGGGAAGACTTGCAGACGGGAACCAAGCAGCAATATACATGGACCCGTCTTCCCCAGGGGTTCAAGAACTCGCCTACCCTCTTCGGCGACCAACTCGCCCAGGACCTGAAGACGTATCAGGACGAGTATGGGCCGGTCGTCCAATACGTGGATGACCTGTTGGTGGCCCGTGAAACGTACACCGAATGTGCTGAAGCTACACTCTACCTCTTGAAGACCCTGGAAGCCCAGGGGTACCGGGCCAGTCGCAAGAAGGCGCAGATATGCGAGATCGAAGTCGAGTATCTGGGGTTTCGCCTCCGAGAAGGAACCCGAAGGCTCGGTATCCCCCGAACCCAAGCCATCCGCAACCAACCCACTCCTGCAAATAAGAAGGAACTACGGGCACTCCTCGGAGCCGCTGGATATTGCCGCATTTGGATTATTAATTTTGCCATCCTGACCCACAGTTTGTACGCCAAACTGAAAGGACCTGAACTCGAGGGCCAAAATCTCCAGTGGGAGAAACACGAACTGAAAGCCCTTCAGGACCTCAAGGAGGCCCTTGTGGCCCCACCAGCGCTCGGACTGCCAGATGTGACTAAGCCGTTCTACTTGTTCATCGACGAAAAGAAGGGATTGGCACTTGGAGTCCTTACCCAACTGGTCGGTACCTGGCAACGCCCTGTAGCATACCTCTCCAAGAGCATGGACAACGTGGCACGAGGATGGCCGGGCTGCCTACGAAGCATTGCGGCTGCTTGTCTCCTGATACACGAGGCCAATAAACTCACGTTCGGCCAAACACTTTTTGTGAC
This sequence comes from Microcaecilia unicolor, assembly GCF_901765095.1. Classification (NCBI taxonomy): domain Eukaryota; kingdom Metazoa; phylum Chordata; class Amphibia; order Gymnophiona; family Siphonopidae; genus Microcaecilia; species Microcaecilia unicolor. The sequence goes on along the minus strand of NC_044035.1, from coordinate 360,303,621 downwards.
CACACCCCACACCATCCGCGGCCTACTCGAGAGCCACGGACCCAGATGGATGACCAACTCCCGATTGGTCAAATACCAAGCCCTCCTGTGCGAAAATCCGGAGGTGCGGATCCTGGACACGACCAACCTCAATCCTGCCACCCTCCTTCCGGCCCCTGAACCACCACTCCACGACTGTGAAGAGGTAATGGCCACTGTGCACTCGAGCAGACCTGACCTGAAGGATCAACCCTGGCAAGGGGGTATCACCCTTTTTACCGATGGAAGCAGCCAGGTGATAGAGGGAATTCGAAGAGCTGGCTATGCGGTGGTATCTGAGGACCATGTGATCGAGGCTATGGCTCTGACACCCGGAACATCAGCCCAGAAAGCGGAGCTAATCGCCCTCACCAGAGCCCTCCTGTGGGCTGAAGGAAAAGTTGTTAACATTTACACCGACTCCAAATACGCTTTCCTCACCCTCCAGGTGCACGGAGCCTTGTACAAGGAGAGGGGATTTTTGACAGCAGAAGGGAAAGGACTTGCAAATGCCACTGAGATCTGCCAATTACTCGAATCGGTATGGAAGCCGAAGAAGGTGGCTGTGATGCACTGCAGGGCCCACACGGGAAGAACGGACCCTATCGCCCGGGGAAATCAGCGGGCAGACGACGCTGCAAAAAGGGCAAGTCAGCTCCCCTACTCCTCTCACCCTCCTGACCCCGTACTCGTCATCCAGCTCCCTACGGAGACCCCTATTTACACCCCCCAAGAAACGGAATGGGCCCAACAAGAGGGTCTACAGTCACGCAATGGCTGGTGGATACTACAGGATGGGCGCATATGGATACCCGAAGCCTTGGCCTGGACGGTGGCCAAGGAGGCTCACGACCGCACCCACCTGGGAAGGGACGCCCTGGGGCGCTTACTTGAGAAGACCTACTACATCAACAAACTATCCCTGTGGACAAAAAACGCTTCCAGCCGATGCGCGACTTGTGCCCGGAACAACCCTCGAACGGGGCCCGGCCCTATGCCAGGACATGTTCTCCGAGGCACCAGCCCTTTCCACGTGTGCCAGATTGACTTCACACACATGCCCCCGGCGCGCGGCTACAAAGCTATCCTCGTCGCCGTGTGTACCTACACCGGATGGATTGAAGCCCAGCCTACTAGAACGGAAATGGCTAAAGAAGTTACCTCCCTACTGCTTCATCAAATCCTACCCAGATACGGCCTCCCCAAGCAAATAAACTCTGACAACGGCCCCGCCTTCGCTAGTGAAGTAACACAACAACTCAGTACAAGGCTGGGTCTCGACTGGAAGTTGCATTGTGCCTGGAGACCCCAAAGCAGTGGAGTAGTGGAGAGGGCTAACCGATCCCTGAAGAACCAGCTAGCCAAGCTATGCCAAGAAGCAAAAGCCAAATGGCCCGACCTGCTTCCACTGGCCTTGCTGCATCTTAGGTGTACCCCCAAGGCTACCGGCCTTACTCCCTACGAGATGATGTATGCTAGGCCACCACCACTACCCTCCTTTCCCGACTCCTTGCAGATACAGGGTGAGAGTTCCTTAGTGAAACAGATGAGAGCCTTACACCAGGTAGTGCAAGACATCCAGCAGTACACTGAAAGAGTAGCTCCCTTGGTCCTCACCAATCCTACGCACAGGTTCAGGGTGGGAGACGAGGTCTGGGTAAAAGAGTGGGATGAATCTGACTGCCTAAAGCCAAAATGGAAGGGGCCCTCCCTTGTTCTCCTAACGACCTCCACCGCTGTTAAAATTGCAGGAAGCCCAGTGTGGATACATTGGACCCGATTGAAGCCTGCTGCTCCCACTAGCAGCTCCCTGAAGCGTTGGACTGCGCACCAACATCCTGACGCTCCATTACGGCTGACTCTAAGAAAGACGTGACCACCAGATTCATGCCTGCCCAGCAACAGGAACTCAGTTTCTGGACCCACTGCGTTTTTGGCTCTCTCTTTATCGCAGCCATAATCGTGGGCCTTGTCATCTTCTTGCTGCAAAGGCTCGGATACCTTCCACCGCATATATGATGCTGAGCCTACTACTCCTCCTTTGCTCAGTCCCGAGCTATTACCCCTTGAGCCAGAACTGTACTGAATGTTTGCGCCTCGTGCGCCACCGTATAGAGGGAGGATATCACCTAGTCACTACCCTCATTCACCAGACGCAGCCCCCGGAAGGCGATTGCCAGTTTCTCCCGACTTGTGCCCTCATCACTCCGAATGGCCTCCAACAGTTCCACAGATGCCTCCAAGGAAATCTCACTATCTGCCACAGCCCTACCAAACCAAGATACTACAATGTCACCCTCAGCGTAGGATTCCCTGCGTATGTGGCCGGACCTCCGGGAGTCGAGGGAGATGGCATTCTGTATTACATTAATTCTACTCGTATCCTTGTCGGTGGCATCCAAACTGTAGCAACCCTCACCTTCGACGTCTGTGCCGCCATGGACAAGCACCCTTGGTCTCGCAAGTGTGGTAGCCAGAGTTGGCGAGAGGCATACGTTAAGGACCACAAGTATGTCTGCCCCTTCAGTCCAGACATGAGATGCTGCTCCCCGTGGGTGTGGCTCCCATGCGCCGGCGACACTCGAGCCTCGGGCTGGGACCGAGTATGTGCTTATACGGGAGGAGGATATGCCGGATGCGCCGGCCTGGGCGAATTTCGTCGAGGTTCTGGTAACTATGTGTCCCTAGACTGGCCCATCCGAGGACACGACATGCCCTGGAGAGGAACGTGGGGCCTCGGCATTGACGGCGGAGGAATGGATCCGTTGACATATATTACCATATATCAGAGTCTCGAAACGAAGCCTCCTACGCACTACCAGACTACTGTTGTCGGCTACCAAGACGTATTTGATGAAATTGCTCGTGCTGAGCAGACCGAAACTAAATTCCCCATTTCCCCAGAAGCCCGAAATATGTTCCTCAATTTGGCTGAAAACATCGCCCTCTCCCTCGGAATTGCCAACTGTTTCGTCTGTGGAGGCACCGACATGGGTGAACAATGGCCCTGGGAAGCGAGAGAGATTCGACAACACACATGGGATGCACTCAACACCACTAACATTACCTTTCCCCAACGGCCGAAGCCATACGAATGGGCCCTGAGAACAAATATCATAGGTACCCTCTGCGCTAGTCGAGCGCCATCGAAGCGTTACTCTGTACCAGTGGGAGACTCTGCTTGTACGGGGGTTCTTCAGTATAATGGCAGCCGGACGACCTGGTGGCAAACGGACAACCTGCCCGCCCCGGAGCCTATCTGGACAGAACCCACCTTGAACACGACATGGACATACGGAGGGAACGCCTCCCTCAAGTGGGTAGCCCCGGCGGGCTACTACTATATCTGCGGACGCAGGGCCTATGAACAACTCCCGACCCGCTGGTACGGTACCTGCCTCTTGGGCACGGTCCGACCTAGTTTTTTCCTTCTGCCCATACAAGTCGGCGAAACTTTGGGAATCCCCCTATACGTGGAAAAGGGGCCTGATAACCCTACCCGACGAAAACGGTCTTTCCCAATCATCAAGCCCAAAGTACAGATTGGAGACTGGAAGGACAACGAGTGGCCGCCTGAACGTATCATTCACTACTATGGACCGGCCACATGGGCTGAAGATGGTACATACGGGTACCGCACCCCTATCTACATGCTGAATCGCATTATTCGCCTACAGGCCGTACTCGAAATCCTCACTAACGATTCTGCCCTGGCCCTCAATATCCTAGCTCGACAGAACACTAAGCTCATTACCGCCGTCTACCAAAATCGCTTGGCTCTTGACTACCTCTTAGCCCAGGAGGGCGGGGTGTGTGGCAAGTTTAACCTCAGTAATTGCTGCTTACAGATTGATGACCAGAGCCATGTCATCAGGGAGATAACTGACCGGATGGTCAAACTAGCCCACGTCCCCGTCCAGACCTGGAACAGTGCCTGGGATTGGACTTCCTCCCTCACCAGCTGGCTCCCAACCTCCGGGAGCCTGCAAGGCCTCCTCGTCATGGGTGGCCTGTTCTTGCTGTCTTGCCTAATAATACCTTTGTCTCTCCCCTTAGTTTTCAGGTGTCTCTGCTCCACCATGGAAAGCATCGCTGACCGCCGTGCTGCTGCCCAACTTATGGCTCTCCAGATGTACTCCCCCATTCCCCAGTCTGATGAAGCTGACGATGAAGCACCTTGTGGCTGATATGCACTTTGAACCCCCTGAGTCACTCAATGGGCCATCACCCTTGTGCAAGCAAAAGACCGGCTACAAAGGGGGGGGGATTCCACTAGGGGCCCTCCGTCTCAACCCCGGCGAAGCAACCAACGGCTGCGCAAGGGCTTAGGGCTCGCTTGTTGCCTCCCTCGCTAACTATCCTTGTCCTTTCTTTCCTTTTCAGGGTTCATGGAGGTGATACTCTCCACCAGAATGGATGTTCAAGTATCAAAAGGGGGGAATGAAGGAGTGGAACGCCGGTACTACCTGAATGCTACTGAGCAACAGGACAACCTCATGTTTTGTGCCTACTGATGGACTTTTACTTATGCACTCTACCTCTGCTTTTGGCTATTTGGCCACACCTTATTACTGCACTGGACATTTGTGCCTTATCCAGTTTTACTGTTTACTAACAAGACAAGTTTGCTGTTTACTAATGTACAGACAGAATGCAGGGCTATTAGACATATAGCTTGTAACAGTAGTTTGCAAGGCCTATACAAGACCAGCTTGCACGTAGCAACGCCATCTGAATAGGCGACCTTGGAGGGTGCTGACACCCCCCTGCATTCCTGAGCCGCACCTTATCTCCTGTGCTAGAAAGGAGCATTGTGTGTGTACAGAATAAGCTGCTAAGTTTCGTTTTTCTTGCCAGTATCATTTCAGTGTTATGACGTGTGTACGTACTGGGACTACAATTTTGTACTGTAAGAACTACAAATGTTTACTGCGCATGACAAGTATGACGTGTAAGGGGCCAAATGCGCAGGCCCAGTAGGGAAGTATAAATGTAAGCGTCAGATGATTTATGACACACAGTGTCCCGAGGCTACTCGGTGCTGTTCACTTGCTAGCAATAAAGTTGCCTTGTTTGGAACCAAAATTTGCCTTTCGTCTCCTGATTTCCCACCTGTTTCACTTCTGTTATCAATCTCCTCATTTTTGGCTCTCTCTCTTCCACTGGAACTCCGTCATTCTTCTACTTATTTTTCTTTTCATAAAAAAAATTGAAGACTTACCTTTTAAAAAAAACATTTCTGGTTTGATTGTTTTACTATTCTTTCTGTGTAATTTCTTATTTGGTACCCACTTTGAACCACTCATAGTAGAAGTGGAGAATGTGCAGGAAGAGACCATTGCGCCCAGAACTTTAACCTATTCCCAGACCCCCGGACTTGGTAGGGAAAGTAGAATCTGACTTGGCATCCGTTGCTGAGAAGCAAAAGGAAGAAAGGACTTCCCAATCCTATATGGAATATCACTCCCAGATATGCCAAGATTTGTGTTGGAAACAACTGACTCTTGGTGAAATTCATTACCGATCCTAAGGACTGAAGAAGAGTAACTATCTTGGATGAAATTTGCAGAGTCTGTTGATAGCGAGAGTCGGAAATCAGCTAATTTCAAGGTATAAATGAACCTGCAGTCCAGCCTCACGAATGGATGGCTACCACTCTCACCATGACCTTGAAAAAATGTCCTTGATGTGATGTGGAAAGGCTGAAAGACATGGTCATAAATTGATAACGTTCTTCTGCAGGAAGGTGCACTGGGAATATGAAAATACACTTCCTTGAGATCCAGGGAGGTTAGAAACTTTCCCCGCTAGACTGAAACTATTACACACTGCAAAGTTCCCATCATGAAAAGTTGAACCTTAAACACTCTAGACTTATGAATTCTAAACTCAGCTGGAAGGAAGCTCCCTATCTGGAAGTACAAAGCAAAGAGTACAACTTCCAATTCCCCCAATTGCAACTGGGGACAGACTCGACTGTGCCTAAATGAAGAAACATTTGCAAGGTGGCATGAACTGCCTGAAATCTGGACTTGAGCTTGCATGGAGAACCCAAGAAAAATCTGCAGTATAATGGGAGAACTCCAATTGTAACCCTGCTTTAGAAAATCCAAGACACATTGGCCTGAGGCAATCTTGGTCCACTCCTCATGAAACCCTCAAAGGAGTCCTGCTATTATGAAACCCAAGGAGTGACCCCATCATGAGAGATGCAGCAGACATAGGTATACCTGGAGTTGAAGCCGAGATCATTCTGCCAGCAGCAAGGTGGCTTGTCGTAGTGGAAGTGGAAACCCTGAAAGTGGTTTTCCTAGGCCAAAGCACGTGGCCTCACAAAACCTATGACTAAAATAGCACATATGAGTTTATCTTGTTGGGCAGACTGGATGGACCATGCAGGTCTTTTTCTGCCGTCATCTACTATGTTACTATGTTAAACTGAGAGGATTTATGTTTAAAACAATTTTATTGATGCTTCAGCATATTAAATCTTATCAATACATTTCACTATACAAATTCCACTAACAAATCTTGCTGGATAGACTTAAAACAGCATCAAAAAGGTTTTTAACATTTTCTCCCCTTCCCCCCAGTCCTGACATAAATTAATAGTATTACTATAATCCCACTTACATTTATCCCTAACTCCAAATAGAAATATAATCAGAGTCTTGACTCTGATGACCCCCCAGGTGATGGGTGGGCATTATCTTATCAAAACACAGGCAATAACAAATCCGAATATGATATTAAAGAAGCTTCACAATCCCGTCTCACATTAGTGCAGTAAGACATTACATCATCAAGGCTTTTACTACTTCCCTCCCCTCCCCACCTAGACTTCCCTAACCCCCAATCCCCCTTATTCTCACCCTCCCCTCCCCTCCCCACCCCCAATCAAAACACTTTAATCACCACTTCTTACTTCTTCCTATATTATGTCTTGTCTCAGTCTCTGAGTAACATTACCCAAAGTAAAGGAAGGATATTTCTATTTCTCCCCCCTCCCCTAAACTGAGAGGATTTAAAAGAATCTTTACACTCGTCCTCTGGCAAGCTCTGAGACTTGGGAGTCCCTCAGGTTTTTACCCAACTTCCCTAGATCTTCTCTAAGCACAAGATTACTTCTAAAAGGTAGGATGCCAAATGTGACTTGGAAGCCACATCAGCTGTCCGATGCCTAAGCCAGAGCTAATTTCTCGCAGAGAGGGTCAAGAATTGACTGGTGTGGCTGTGCACTAGAACTGGCTGCCCACTGGAGCCAACAAGTGTGGCTGAGAACCAGCATCCTGTCTCCGACAGCGGCCAATCTAGGCTTCAAGAACCCGGCAACCCCCCCCCCCCCCCCCCCCCACCAAAAAAAAAATGAAAGAGGAAGGCTAACCTTCAGTACAGTAGTGTAGTGATAACTGTTCCAGTCATGCAATGAACCGCTTTGCAAAGCAAGCAGCAAGAAAGAATGAAATAAAATATGCCCCATTGGAAACTGAGCTAAGTCCACAGCTTCTAATATAATGGACAAACCAGCCTTGAACCTGTGACCTTCAGGTTGAAAGCCAACCACCTTCCAGAATAAAATTATTTTATTGCAAACACTGCACCCGGAGAAAATACCACCATGGCAGCACAGAGGGTGCAGGATTACCATGGAGACCAAGAGAAACCTGGGAGGAGAGCAGCAGCCTCAGAAATAAACTCAAAATGTAACAATCAAAGTTGCCAATTCTGTGGTACAACTGCAGAATTGGGTGGTTTCCCACGAGCCCTAACAGGAAAAATGCAAATGCCGTGAGTAGTGGTTTTTTGGGCTGTTTTCCTGTGAGGGCCCACGGGTTGGTGGATTTTTCCCCTCGCTAATCCTATTGGTCAAATTTGACCAATAGGATTGCGAGGGAGGCAGGATCTAGCCCACTTTAAATACTTGGCGCCACCCGACCCACTCTCTCAGACTCGGCAGTTCATAGCAGCAGCAACTTTTTTCACTTTTCCCTTATTCTCTTTCCTCTCCTCTCTTTCCTTTTCCTTTATTCTCTCCTCTCTACCCTTACTCTTTCCCCCTGGTTACTCTCCCCTCACCTCATTCTCTCTCCTCACTCTTTCCCCTCTTCTGTCCCAAATGCCGACCCGGTCCTGTCCTACTCAAGGCACTCTGGAGCCGGACCTTGTCCTGCACTTCCTCCAACTGACCCAAGCGGCTGTTTCCTTAGTTTTGCTCTGCTCCTGCCCCGGCCCGCTTCTGTCCAAACTGGCGCTCCGGACTGGATCACAACAACAACGCCATCTTTTGGCTAAGCTGCAAGATGATGTCTCGTGAACCAGGAAGTGAGTCTGGAGCACCGTATTGGAGAGAGATCAACGGGGCAGGAGCAGAGTGGAACGGAGGTAAGAGCTGCTCAGGCCAGAGTCTCCCCTGTGATTCAGCTAGAAGAGAACTCTTCCTGGTGCCGATGGAGAGAGAAGGACTGGCATGCCAGGTCGAGCACTGGGCAGGCACAGCGGCCCATGGCGGGGAGAGAAAAGGAGGGGCACCAGCAGAGCATTGCCAGTCGCTCAGCCTGGTCGCGTGAGTACACTGCAGCTGAGCTCAGGGCAGCCAGGGTCCAGGCAGAGGGAGGCTGCAGGAGTGAGGGGCTGTCAGACTAGAGGGAGGGGGCCGTGCTCTGGGTTTTAAAAAAATGCTTGCTGTGGAGGGAGGGGGAGCTGTTAAACCTGAGCTGCTCTATCCACGTTCTTTATTGTTGGTAACATTTTGATTTGATCTCACTTATATTTTCTGTTGGCTCAGGCTGCGTGACATGTGACTATTCCATCACTGTTTTCATTATTGCTGCCAAGTATTAAGGGCATTTGCTTTGAATTTTGGTTTTAATGTGTTTATCCAATCCTTACATGCACATGGTTTAAACCCAAAGGTGAATCCTAAGGGTGGCTGCACAATTACATATAAACTGTTTCTGACTTTACTTGTTGTGGACTGCTAAGTGCTTACACAAATTAATGTTAAAGTCTGATTTTTATGAAAAAGAAAAATGAAAATAGTTTGAAAATATTAATAATAATAATATGCTGCTGATTACAATATTAGTATTCATATTTACCTTATAGGCTACTTTGTGTTATTTTTGGGCTGGAAACGTTTTCACCATCTGGCAACAGTAAGATTTCTCCCAGTCAACAGCAGTAAGCCTGACTCTAACTAGACACCCTCTGTACAGCCGTGCTCTGAGAAAGGGTAAGAGTGAAAAACCTGATTCCTTTTTTTAATGTAGCACACATACCATAAACCACCTCAAGGAAGGTACTGAGAAGAGGTAAATCAGTACAGAAATATTCTTACAGGCAGATGATCGAAAGCAAACACCGGCGCTAGAGGCTGTTAGCGCCATACTAGCGCCGGCGTTTGCTACCGCCCCATGATCAGAGCCCTCGTGCGCCTGAAACAACACGCTCAAGGGCTCTTTGCACAAGTAGCATGCAAATGCATGCTAAGCAGGGCTTAGCTCATTCATTGCCAATGATCAGCGGTCAGCGCGCCAAAATTTGGGTCACTGGCTGCGGCAAACCCTACGCCAGCTCCGAGTGTCGAGTGCAGTGCACTGCAGACAGGTGAACCCAGGCTCCTACCTCCCCCTACCTGTTACACTTGTGGAGGAAACTGTGAGCTCTCCAAAACTCACCAGAAACCCACTGTACCCACATATAAGAGTCCCCTTCACCTGTAAGGGCTTTGGTAGTGGTGTACAGTTGGGAGTAGTGGGTTTGTGGGGGCTCAGCAGACAAGGTAAAGGAGCAATGGTGAGATGTGTACCTGGGAGCATTTTATGAAGTCCACTGCAGTGCCCCCTAGGGATTGCTGTCCTGGGATGTCAGGGGGACCAGTCTACTAAAACTGCTGGCTCCTCCTACATCCCAATGGCTTGATTTTGTGCGTTTTGCACATGGACGTTTTTTTTTGCTTTCAAAAATGGACCACAAAAAAACCCCAAAACGTCCAAATCACAAAACGTTGTTCGGAACCATATTTTTGAAAACAAAAGATAGACGTTTTTCTCTTTCGAAAATGACCTTCTCTCCTATTCGGATTTTGGACATTTTTCGCAAAACGTCCAAAGTCGGACTTAGACATCATATCGAAAATGCTCCTCCACGCCATACTTTGAATTGTTATTTGAATATTTTTACTAGTCTATTGCTAACGTGTGATTTCTTCATACTGTACATCACCTTGAGTGAATTCCTTCAAAAATGCGGTAAATAAATCCTAATAACATAAATAATCAAAAAATTTGTGTTAAAAATGTTGGCGCTAAAACACAGTAAAATAGCATCATTCAAACGCTACAATTAACTGTGTGTCAGAATTTCAGAGTCACTCTAAATGCTCAAAGTGTCCACCCCCAGCTTTAGCACAGTAATTTTGGGGACTTTGTTGATCAGTCCCTGTGGCAGGCTGTCCCAGATCATCTGCAGTGCGTCCTTGAGTTCGGTGATTGTTTGCAGCTTGTGATAGGCCTCCAACATTGCTTCCCAGACAAAATTCTACATCACTGTGACCTTATTAACAGTAGCTCTGGTACCCAGGTTTTTCCAAATAATGGTAGTTTTACAGTGCAAACATTTTTGAATGTGTGAATATTGCTGGGTGGTCACGCAAAAAAGGCTGTAACTTCGCCATGTTTAAAGATAATCTCATTCCACTCGGCACATAAACATAGATAATAACAACAAATAAAGCTGTAAAATTTCACACTGAAACTCCAAGCGGTTGCTGAGAAAACAGCAAAAAAACTCTAGGGGTTACTTTTTTGCATCATCCTATGTGCGCGTCAGATAGACAGACAGACAGACAGACATACAAACAGGGAAGACAAAATGAAAAACAATAGGAACACAGAAAAGGAGTAAGAATTAAACTCAGTTACAGAGCCATGATAGCCACATAAAAGGGAAGGTGGGTGTGGGAAAAACATAAAGGTGTTGCTGTGACAAGCAAGTGTGGAATGATTAAAGAATAAATCAGGTTATGGGAAAAGCTTATTTAAAGAGTTAGTTTTACATTTCTGAGGGGGGCTGGGAGTGAGTACATGTTCTGTAGAAGAGGTCTGTGTTTACTGCTACCCATAGTAGCATGTATGTTTGATTATTCTTCTAACCTGTGCTGTACCCATACGCTGCTGAATGTATATTCCTACTGCCTGTGCTGCATCTGTTTTGTATGTATTTTCAGAGAGGTACCCTGTCAACTGTTTTGAAGAAAGCCAATAATCTGTCCAATCCTCTAGCAGTTTTAGACAAATGTACAACCTTTGCTTGGAGGAGTAGCCTAGCGGTTAGTGCAGTGGACTTTGATCCTGGGGAACTGAGTTTGATTCCCACTGCAGCTCCTTGTGACTCTGGGCAAGTCACTTAACCCTCCATTGCCCCTGGTACAAAATAAGTACCTGAATATATGTAAACCGCTTTGAATGTAGTTGCAAAAACCTAAGAAAGGCAGTATATCAAGTCCAGTTCCCTTTCCCTTTTAAGCAAAGTGGTTAAAATCTTGTTTGTAGACTTGAACCAGCTCTTGGATAGGGGGACAGCTGCACTCCTCATTACTGATTCTCCTAGGAATCTGAAATCAACATGCAGTGTAGCAAAAGCTTGCAGACCTAAGTCTGGGTGACTCCATGATCTAGTGGCTTCAATTATTTATAGGTGACTGTGATCAGAGAGGTAAATGGAAGGAGCTTCCTTCTACTCCAAAAAAATAACTAAATATTGGAGTTCCTCAGGGTCACCATAGAGCAGCCTTGAATTCAGTATAAAATGGCAGAAGTTGGAGAGGTGCTGGAAGAGAGTTGCAGAGATAAAGGTCCCAGGAAAGGAAAGCACTGTTCCTGGTGTAATCTAATCTGGCAAAGGCAACAGACAGACAGTCCATCTAGTATCCACTGGTGGAATGCAAGTGAGAAGAAATGCAAGCTAAGCTCTGTGGACTAGTGTCAGAATTTGGAACTGAATCCAGTAAGTAACAGAAGGCCAGAGGCGAGAGATAAACAAGAGAGTAACATGGTCAAATCTGCTTGTATGACATAGAAAGAACTATAATCAACCTGAGAAGCCACAGAGGATAATAATACTCATAAAGCAGATCAAATACAGATATCCTCATGTACTTCTGAATTCTCACATAAACTGTTACTGATTAATGTATCTTTGCCACTGCAAATATAAGTTTTTGTATTTTGCATCAATTATACATTTTAAAAAGTCTTTAAATATTTTTAAAAAAGAATACAAAGACCTATGGAGGTTTTTATGCCGATGATGACTGTGCAGCAAGGTTGGCATCCTGAGCCTCACTGTTGCAGCTCTTTAGCACGTGTACCATCCGTCTAGAACCTTGCACTCGGAGGATGTTGCGAGGGGGCACAGACCAGGGAGGGGCAGTTACACACCCCAGGTTACAGAATAGTTTAGTTTATTGTAGCTTAATATACAGTATCACCTTTCATGAATTTAAAGTGGGTTACAGTCGTTAAAAATATAAAACATTGGAAAAGAGCTACAACTTATAAAGTAAAAAAGAATGAAAAGAAAATAAAGGAATAAGAATTAGTTGTGAAACCTGCTCACCACTGCCCTAAGGACCATCAGAAAAGTCTTCAGAGCCACGTTGCTGAGATTGTTCAGCACAGAGAATTCCAGAGAATAATTAATAGCTAGTTAATAATTTAATAAAACATGATATACCGCCTTAACGGATTGCAGAGGTTTACAGTTAAATATGAATACAAAATAAGGCATTCATAGAAAAGAACTACATACATCATAAAGAAAAAGACCTAACTCATCCAAACAGAACAATCATTCATTCTCTTCTTTAAAAAAATATAGAATAATGCATTACTTCATTATATTCATATTGGGGGTCTTTTACTAAGCCATAGTAGTGTTTTTAGCTTGCGGTAGAAAGCATCGGGCGTTAAATACTGAGACGCCCATAGGAATATAATAGGCATATCAGCAGTTACTACCAGCTGATTTCTACTGCGAGCTAAAAACGCTACCATGGCTTAGTAAACGACCCCCATTATTTATGTATTTGTTGCATTTGTATCCCACATTTTCCCACCTATTTGCAGGCTCAATGTGGCTTACATTGTTCCGTCATGCAAATCGCCATTCCGGAGTGAGAGATACAAGTGGTATTACATAAAGATCATGAATGACATAATAGATTAAGCAATCAGGTATAAAGAGTTCATGTTCGGAATAAGAGAGCGGTATTGCATTAAAAGTTCATAGGATGGATCGTTGCAGTATGCCTTGATGAGGACTTAGTAGATTCATATTCGGAATGGGAGACAAAGTGGTATTGCGTTAACGTTCATAGGAGGGATCTTTGCAGTATGCCTTGTTGAAGAGGTAGGTCTTTAGTGATTTCCGAAAGTTGGTTAGGTCGTGCATATTTTTCACGTCGAGTGGTAGTGCATTCCATAACATTATGTCCTACAGACCCATCACTGTATTTTATTTTCTCCTCCATAGGAGGAATATCAAAAGCTAATTAAAAAATTTTTTTCAATAAAATCTTGAATTTCTTCAAATTCATTTCCTGATGAATCAATTCCACAAAACAGGAGCAAGGCAAAAAAAAAAAACAGCACTTGAGCGAGTAGATTCCCAATAGGCTTTAGAAATATGAGGCATCACCATCCTATAATCCTGTAAAGATCTTAATGTCCTTGCTGGATTATATGCAATGGCTAAACTGCACAAATAAGATGGACAGTGTTCATAATAAACTTTATACACCACAGTTAGAATTTTAAAAGAAACACAAAATCAAACTGGCAACCATTGGTAATTTATAAACAAGGGGGTTACACGGTCATATTTATGAAGATTACCAAGAACTGTAAGAGCTGTATTTTGTAAGTTTTGCAAACGCTTAATACTGTTATTTGCTACACCAGCTTATACCACGTTCCCATAATCAAGACATGAAATAAGAAATCATGAATCAATATATGTAAGGCTGCCTCATCCTATATAATAAAACGCACCTCCAACGTTCTGAAGCTGGCAGCGTGGACGAAAACCTTGAAGCATTCGTGCACCTGTATCCATCTCCTGACATGATGACGTCACCAATGACTGTGCCCAATCACAGCACAGCAGCGCGAGTCACCGTCACCTCCAACGTATTAAAAACAAAAAAACCGCCAACGGCACAAAATAATCATAACAAGAAAGAAAAAGGGCATCCGCACTTTTGGAGAAAACAGGTTAACCCCCACACCCCCACACACGCAACAACCACCCCCCCCCCCATCCCCACAACCACGGAATAAAATCAAACGCCCATCCAAACTGAACAGAAGATCACATCAACCGGCCACAACCCCCCCTCACCTGCCCTCTCACATTTTCAAATGTTCTAAAAATGTAGTTGTATAGATCGAGCCTCCTCCATGAGTATATGCCCCGCCCTCGCGTCACAACGTGATGACGTCGAGGGCGGAGCATACACTCATGGAGGAGCTTCGATCTACACAACCCGTTCATACGCTACAAAACGTCACGTCAAATGCATTGCTATCGCCCCGCCCTCGCGTCACAACGCGATGATGTCAAGGGCGGAGCCCTGAGACTACTTGGAAAGCGAGGGAGAAAAGCAACATGAACGTGGAAGCGAGGGAGCGAGCGAACCAGCCTCAACGTGAGAGAGAGGGAGGGAGAGAGCAGGCAGGCAGGCAGCAAGAACGTCGGAGGGAGGGAGCAGGCAGGCAGCCAGAACGTCGGAGGGAGGGAGCCAGCCAGCCAGCCAGCCTGAACGTGGGTGGGAGGGAGCCAGGGAGGGAGCCAAAACAAAACCAATATGCACAACGTTATAGATGAATGTAAGTATTACAGGACTTCAAGGGTGATTTTAAAAGGCAAGCAACATTATCCTCTTTGTGATATTATGTAAATTTAACTATTTATCTATAACCCACTGAAATACTAATAGAATTTGTGTTGAGCATATTAGGGTGTTAACACTGTATTTCTGTGCACTTTACTTAGCCAAGAGATGGATTTTTAATTATTATTATTTGAATTGGAGGAAAGGAGAAACAGGGGTGATATGATACAGACGTTCAAATATTTGAAAGGTATTAATCCGCAAACGAACCTTTTCCGGAGATGGGAAGGTGGTAGAACGAGAGGACATGAAATGAGATTGAAGGGGGGCAGACTCAAGAAAAATGTCAGGAAGTATTTTTTCACGGAGAGAGTAGTGGATGCTTGGAATGCCCTCCCGCGGGAGGTGGTGGAAATGAAAACGGTAACGGAATTCAAACATGCGTGGGATAAGCATAAAGGAATCCTGTGCCAAAGGAATGGATCCTCAGGAGCTTAGTCAAGATCGGGAGGCGGGGCTGGTGGTTGGGAGGCGGGGATAGTGCTGGGCAGACTTATACGGTCTGTGCCCTGAAGAGCACAGGTACAAATCAAAGTAGGGTATACACAAAAAGCAGCAAATATGAGTTATCTTGTTGGGCAGACTGGATGGACCGTGCAGGTCTTTTTCTGCCATCATCTACTATGTTACTATTAATTGAATCAGGAAATTAAGCAGTCTGAATAGCGTTGGGAGGGATGGACGGACCCTGGACCCTGAAGCTGGGAGGGGGGAAGGGAATAAAAAGGGGAGGGGGAGGGCTCTACTACTACTACTACTATTTAGCATTTCTATAGCGCTACAAGGCGTACGCAGCGCTGCACAAACATAGAAGAAAGACAGTCCCTGCCCTGCCGCACCCTCTCATTCTTTTTTACACACACACTCTCATTATCACACAGACAGCCTCACTCTATGTCATGCACATTCACTCTGTCTCTCTCACACAGTCACTCTCACACACACACTCTCTCAAACATACACACTAGCGCCCGTTTCATTGGTCTCAGAAATGGGCCTTTTTTACTAGTCCTATATAATAAAAGGCACCTCCAACATTCTGAAGCTGACTGCATGGCTGAGGCATTCCTGCTCTCTGTATCCGTCTCCTGAATTGACATCACATACTTCCGGGTTCATCACAAGCAGAAGTGACCAACCACACGAGGTTTCTCGGCTTCAGAATGTTGGAGGTGCATTCTATTAAATAGGATTGGTCAGTTCCTTGAAGCACAGCCAGAGCTCAGCGTCCTGCACAGTAAAGCTCAGACACCAGAGAGAGAGGGGGGGGGCCTGACACCAGAGAGAGGGAGGGAGGGGGGGGCCTGAAACCAGAGAGGGGGGGGTATCTCTGTCACACACACACTCTCTCTCACACACACACTCTCTCTCTCACAGTCAATGTCTTTCTCTCACTCTCAGACACTGTCTCTCACACACTGTATGTCTCACACTGTATCACATTCACTCTCTATGTGTCACACAGTCACTCACACACTCTCTTGGACATACACAGTCTCACAGAGAGTCTGTGTCTCACACACACACTCTCTCTCTGTCTTGCACACACTGTGTGTGAAACACACTCTCTCTCACACTGTGTCTCACATACACACTTTCACACACTCTCATTCTCACACACACACTCTGTCTCTCACAGACACACTCGCACCCAGACTCACTCTCTTTCTCTCTCTCACACACACACACACGCACATTCACTCTCTCTCTCTCTCTCACATACAGTCACTCTCACATACACTCTCTCAAACATACACACTCCGAGGAAAACCTTGCTAGCGCCCGTTTCATTTGTGTCAGAAACGGGCCTTTTTTACTAGTCAAAATAATGTTTCACAGCCCGCAGCTGATGTAAGAAAAAAGAAGAAACCCTTTGTAACTAATGATGAAATTTGTTCCTGAAAAGTTAATTTGTAATCAAAGATAATTCCCAAATAATGAAAGCTATATACAACTACCATAGGTTTACCAATCAATACTGGTGAAAAAGTAGGGTGAAATCCTGCAAACCATTGTCTTGTTGATATTTAAAAAGAGTGAAAACTTTTGTGACTAAAAGTATATCATCAGCATAGCTGAAAATACTAATTCCAAAGCTTTGAATAAGCGTAAAGGGGATCCAAAAAGATAATGGTGGTAATGATGAGCCATGAAGGACACCATATTGCACTTCAGTTTTATAAGGTATAGATGACTGAAATTTAACACAAGAAGTGTGTCTTGCAGAAAAGATACAAACCACTTCAAAACTGTGCCCCTAAGACCGATATTATATAAGTGATTGCACAGTAGCTTATGGTCCGTCTGCCAGATGTAAAGACACTGCTAATGCAACACATCTTTCAACAAACAGTGCACGTAATTCACTCTGTACTATGTCCTACCCGAAAACCAGCTTGGCTAGGATGCAAAATAGTTTTCCCTTCAATTAAGCTACTTAACTGTTCCAAAACTACCTGTTTTAGCACCTTGGCAGGAAACGCTAAGTTAGAAATTGGTCTAAAATGTTTTTCTTCCAAAGTGCTAGAAGGTGCAGTTTTTAAAATAGATCAAATAATGTTTCCTGTAGGTTTGGGATCATTATATAACACATATGACGCATAGAGGTAGACGGTCATCTTTTGAACATGTTATAACTTCTTTTCAATATGTTACTTGATTTTGTTAGGCTTTTGCCCCTTTGTCTTTCTTAATATTGTTCTTTTATTGGATTGCTGAAGTCATAAGATCCCAGACTCCAGTGATTCCTGTTTTCTTTAGTCAAGTTCAGGGGGGGGGAAGGGGATTCTACTTATAAAAATCTGGTAGAGCCTCGCACTTGCTTTTACAGTGGGGGAAATAAGTATTTGATCCCTTGCTGATTTTGTAAGTTTGCCCACTGACAAAGACATGAGCAGCCCATAATTGAAGGGTAGGTTATTGGTAACAGTGAGAGATAGCACATCACAAATTAAATCCGGAAAATCACATTGTGGAAAGTATATGAATTTATTTGCATTCTGCAGAGGGAAATAAGTATTTAATCCCTCTGGCAAACAAGACCTAATACTTGGTGGCAAAACCCTTGTTGGCAAGCACAGCGGTCAGACGTCTTCTGTAGTTGATGATGAGGTTTGCACACATGTCAGGAGGAATTTTGGTCCACTCCTCTTTGCAGATCATCTCTAAATCATTAAGAGTTCTGGGCTGTCGCTTGGCAACTCGCAGCTTCAGCTCCCTCCATAAGTTTTCAATGGGAGTAAGGTCTGGTGACTGGCTAGGCCACTCCATGACCCTAATGTGCTTCTTCCTGAGCCACTCCTTTGTTGCCTTGGCTGTATGTTTTGGGTCATTGTCGTGCTGGAAGACCCAGCCACGACCCATTTTTAAGGCCCTGGCGGAGGGAAGGAGGTTGTCACTCAGAATTGTACGGTACATGGCCCCATCCATTCTCCCATTGATGCGGTGAAGTAGTCCTGTGCCCTTAGCAGAGAAACACCCCCAAAACATAACATTTCCACCTCCATGCTTGACAGTGGGGACGGTGTTCTTTGGGTCATAGGCAGCATTTCTCTTCCTCCAAACACGGCGAGTTGAGTTCATGCCAAAGAGCTCAATTTTTGTCTCATCTGACCACAGCACCTTCTCCCAATCACTCTCGGCATCATCCAGGTGTTCACTGGCAAACTTCAGACGGGCCGTCACATGTGCCTTCCGGAGCAGGGGGACCTTGCGGGCACTGCAGGATTGCAATCCGTTATGTCGTAATGTGTTACCAATGGTTTTCGTGGTGACAGTGGTCCCAGCTGCCTTGAGATCATTGACAAGTTCCCCCCTTGTAGTTGTAGGCTGATTTCTAACCTTCCTCATGATCAAGGATACCCCACGAGGTGAGATTTTGCGTGGAGCCCCAGATCTTTGTCGATTGACAGTCATTTTGTACTTCTTCCATTTTCTTACTATGGCACCAACAGTTGTCTCCTTCTCGCCCAGCGTCTTACTGATGGTTTTGTAGCCCATTCCAGCCTTGTGCAGGTGTATGATCTTGTCCCTGACATCCTTAGACAGCTCCTTGCTCTTGGCCATTTTGTAGAGGTTAGAGTCTGACTGATTCACTGAGTCTGTGGACAGGTGTCTTTCATACAGGTGACCATTGCCGACAGCTGTCTGTCATGCAGGTAACGAGTTGATTTGGAGCATCTACCTGGTCTGTAGGGGCCAGATCTCTTACTGGTTGGTGGGGGATCAAATACTTATTTCCCTCTGCAGAATGCAAATAAATTCATATACTTTCCACAATGTGATTTTCCGGATTTAATTTGTGATGTGCTATCTCTCACTGTTACCAATAACCTACCCTTCAATTATGGGCTGCTCATGTCTTTGTCAGTGGGCAAACTTACAAAATCAGCAAGGGATCAAATACTTATTTCCCCCACTGTATATGGTTTCTCTGGTTCACTTGTGGGCAGATGATCAAATCCCCTGCGCTGTTCCAAATAGCGCTGTAAAATTAGCGCCAGGCTAATACCATGCAAATTTAAGCACGCTATTAGCTACTACTACTACTACTATTTAGCATTTCTATAGCGCTACAAGGCATACGCAGCGCTGCACAAACATAGAAGAAAGACAGTCCCTGCTCAAAGAGCTATGTAATAAAAGTGAGCCAAGTATAGGACAATCAAGCCATTGTGACATCACTGATGAGGTTGGCTCTTATTGGTGGACTGAGGCATTATGACATCACAATATTAGCTCTGGTTACAAGAGACTACTACTACTACTATTTAGCATTTCTATAGCGCTACAAGGCGTACGCAGCGCTGCACAAACATAGAAGAAAGACAGTCCCTGCTCAAAGAGCTATGTAATAAAAGTGAGCCAAGTATAGGACAATCAAGCCATTGTGACATCACTGATGAGGTTGGCTCTTATTGGTGGCCTGAGGCATTATGACATCACAATATTAGCTCTGGTTACAAGAGACTACTACTACTACTATTTAGCATTTCTATAGCGCTACAAGGCGTACGCAGCGCTGCACAAACATAGAAGAAAGACAGTCCCTGCTCAAAGAGCTTACAATCTAATAGAGCTTGGGTCATGAGGATACTTCTGTGGGAGGATTATGCCTGGGCATGCAACCCAAGTTGTTTGACAGGTCCAGGCTGTCAAGAAAAATAAAAGCCCGGACATGTCAAACAGAAGAGGTTTGACAGATCCAGGATTTTCTCCTAGACCTGTCAAACCTAAGCCCATCCCCCAACACTAAAAAGACTCTTCTGGTCCTGTGGGACTGCTAGCCCCCACCCTTAACACTGAAGAGACCCTGGTGGTCCAGTGGAACCGCTAGCCCTCCTACCCTCACCAGCTCCAGCGCTGCCCCACCCCTGCAGTCTACCTCGAAGTTGGAGGAGGAAGGGATTAGCACTCCCTCCCTCCTCTGCTGGTGCGTCCTCAAAAGTGGCAGCACCCTGCCCTACTCGGTGCATTCTGGAACGTGCTGGGTGGGGCTTAATTTCCAGGCAGGACATCACTATTTTGAGGAGGTGCCTGCAGAGGAGGGAGGGAGGTGCTAGTCCCTCCCTCCTCCAACTTTAAGGTAGAACACAGAGGGGGTGCTGGTGAGGAAGTCTAGCGGTCCCAGTGGACCACCAGGGTTTCTTCAGTGTTGGGAGTGGGGGCTAGGGGTCTCACTGGACCACCAGGATCTTTTTAGTGTTTGGGGAGTGGGCTTAGGTTTGACAGGTCCAGGAGAAAATCCCGGACCTGTCAAACCTCTTCTGCTGGTCTCTCCCATTCCTCCCTTGCGCGGCAAACCCTAACACCAGCTCCAAGCTGGCGTAGGGTTTGCAGCGGGAGCAGTGCTGTTGTTTGGCCCACTGATTATAATGGAGGAATGCTGGAGACCCTCGTTTGCATGTATTTGCATGCAATTAGTGATCAGAGTTGGTGAGCTTGTTGTTTCACGGGGTTGCTAGACATGAGCGCAAGTCTGGCATAAATGACCTCTAGCATGCAGGTTTGCTTCTGATCATGTGCCCATGGGATTGTACTGCCTTATGTATGCGTGGTTTACCAAAAAAAAATTGTTTGAAAATAAAATAGGTTGAATAAGCGAGTGTTTCACACCCCAAATATAATCTCCGATTAACCATTTGTAATAAATATGGTACTAAACCATGTTTTGAGTTCTAGGAATAGTCTTAACTCCATTGCAGATACAAGGTTAGAAAGTGAGCATGGCTTGAAAGAACAGTTACCAAACCATTGCTTTCTCAGTTCTGGGTGAATCAAAGGGAGACTAAATATAAAAGCTATTTGCAGTCAACTTTTGTGTATTAGGCTGTTCAAGATACCTGTTAAATGTAGCCAATTTATTTTTTAAAATTTGGAGCCCCTTTCTAGGGATGTTGACAGTCTGAATGCTCTGTTAAATAATTTAGGGGTCCTTTTACTGCAGCGGGTAAAAAGCTGGCCATCTTACCGCACGGCCATTTCAGTGGGGAACCCTTGAGATGGGTTAGCGGTAAGGGCTCCTGCGCTAACCCAGTGCTGCCCGATTACCGCCAGTTAAGTTCTAGCGCTACAAAAATCTAAAAAAATTAACTGTAGTGCCGGAAATGGCGTTCACTGGGGGTGGGATAGTGTCACACATTATGGAGTCTGATGGAACAAATGTCTGTTTCTCTGTGATTTGTTATGCTCACAATAAAGATGATTTGAAATAACAACATGAGTAATATTCTGAGTATGAATGTGTGTTGAACACAAAGATATAAACAAACATGTTAGCAGCAGATCACTAACAGACTGTCGGGGCTTAATGTGTACTCAATATCTCCAAGTTCAAAGTCAGTGGAAAACTAATCAAGGGATGGGATGACTTCCCTATGAGGAAAGGCTGAAGCGTCTAGGGCTCTTCAGCTTGGAGAAGGGACAGCTGAGGAGAGATATGATAGAGGTCTATAAAATACTGAGTGGAGTGGAACGGGTAGACGTCAATCTCTTGTTTACTCTTTCCAAAAATACTAGGACTAGGGGGCATGAAATGAAGCTACAAAGTAGAAAATTTAAAACAATTCAGAGAAATATTTCTTCCCTCAACGTGTAATTAAACTCTGAAATTTGTTCCCAGAGAATGTAGTAAAGGCAGTTAGCTTAGTGGGGTTTAAAAAAGGTTTGGATGGCTTCCTAAAGGAAAAGTCCATAGACCATTATTAAAATGGACATGGGGAAAATCCACTGCTTATTTCTAGAATGAGCAGCATAAAATGTACTGTTTGGGGATCTTGCCAGGTATTTGGGACCTGGATTGGGCACTTTTGGAAACAGGGCACTGGGCTTGGTGGACCTTTGGTCTGTCCCAGTATGGCAGTACTTATGTTCAGGTATATTTTGCATAGACGGCAGACCTGAAGGAGACAGGACTATGGGAACAGCGTCATTGATCTGCTGTGCTGAATGGCAACAGTGTGAAGTAACAGAGAATAGATTACCTTCTGTGCAGGGCCCCCACATTTAGGGAAAGTGTGGGCTAAGTGGCTATTCTATAATGAAAAGTGCGCACACGTATTTATGAGCCCCACTTACCCCAGCTCAAAGGCTCATGCAAATGTGGACCCCTAAATCTGCCAAATGCACGTCTTCCATACCCTACATGCGCATATTCTGGACATACCCCTCCCATGTCAACACAGCCTTTGGAAATGTGCGCCCTAGAATGTCTGCATCCAGGTTACAGAATAGCGACTAAGGATGGTTTATTTTATTTTAGTTACATTTGTACCCCGCACTTTCCCACTCATGGCAGGCTCAATGTGGCTTACATATACAGGTACTTATTTGTACCTGGGGCAATGGAGTGTTAAGTCACAAGGAGCTGTGCCTGAAGTGGGAATTGAACTCAGTTCCCCAGGACCAGAGTCCACCACCTTAACCACTAGGCCACTCCTCCACTCTAGTTGCGTGCAACTAGCGCTGATTAGCTCCAATTATACCTAGTAATTGGCTGGTGTCATTTATTATATTAATTTGCATGTGCAATTGATGTTATTCCATAGCAGCGTCCACAAATTTGAGCACCAACTCTGGGATTCTATAGATCGCTCCTAGCGTTCTGCGCCGAAATCCAAGCATATTCTATAACAACGTGCGTAACTTAATTGGCTCAACATGCCAATCAGTGTTTTTTAACAGCACTTAACAAGCAATAATGAGCACTAATTGGCAATAATTAGAATTTACGCACATAATTCGCTCACCCCCAGATTCTATATACAAAACTCCCCCACATAAATTCTGAACTGTTTGTCAATATCTGTTTGTTATACTACTACCATGTCTTATCACTATCATGTTACCAAAAATCCTGCTGTAACACTAACTATCTATTTTCCTAATATACTTCCATTACTCACGATGTGTTGTAAGCCACATTGAGCCTGCAAAGAGGTGGGAAAATGTGGGATACAAATGCAATAAATAAATAAATAAATAGTGTGCCTAAAGCTCAGTGCCAAAATTGGCGCGGATTCTATAACAATGTACTTAATTTAACAAGTTTAATCAGCGCTGATAACAGCACTTAACCCTTTAGTGTCCAGTGTTCCCATCAATCTGTTCCCATATGGCTTATTACGGGAACATAGGATACTAATTAAGCAATAGTGAGCACTAATAACAATTTAGGTGTACAACTCACTAAGTAGGTTGTAATGAAGTGCGCTGAACTTCTAACACGCGCAGGCAAAAAGGGGTGTGGCTATGGGGGGAAATGGACGCTCCAAAATTTACACAGGCTATTATAGAATATGCCCCTCTGCGCCTAAATCAACAAGTCGGTATGTTTCCCTTGGTGTAAACGGATGCGCATAGTTCTAAGCCAGCCATTTCCAACTCAGTCCTCGGGGCACACCCACTCCCATCAGATTTTCCGGATATCCGCAATGAATATGGATGAGTTAGATTTGCATGCAATTGAGGCAGTGCATGCAAATCTATCTCATGCATATTCATTGTGGATATCCCGAAAACCCAATGAGACTTGGTGTGCCCCGAGAATTAGGTTGAGAACGCCTGTTCTAAGCACTGAGATATCAGCTAAGCAGTTTTTTGTAGAATCAGGTGGAATTTGCACAGGATCTATTCATATTAGCTAAGATTTTTCATGAGCTAAACATAAAAAGGCTTATGCCTGTGTGAGAACCCCAAAGGGACATCGTATCAAGTCTCGGAGACAGGAATATAGGAATGTCTGAGGCTCTGACTGGAGACACGGCACAGGGCAGCGAGTGACGAGCAAAGTGTTAGCTGGAAAGTTGTGTAATGACTGAGCTCCCGGCTAACCTCACCTGAGATACTACTGGCTTTGCAAATAATAAATGTGGAAACTCGTGCTTCTGTCAGCACAGATCACTACGGCTGGCAACAACCTCTGAAGGGATCTGCAATGTGGTATATGAAGCACAGTTTGCCCAGATACTACTAATTCCCTAACAGTCTGCATCTCTACTAGAGGTTCCTACTCTCAAACAAATATGGCTTGAAGAATAGCATTTTTCCATTTTCTTTGTTGCTGCTCCCATATTGCGGAACTCCATACCGAACATACTAAATGACAGCAGATAAAGACCTGACCGGTCCATCCAGTCTGCCCAACAAGATA
The DNA here is from genome assembly GCF_901765095.1 of Microcaecilia unicolor. NCBI lineage: Eukaryota > Metazoa > Chordata > Amphibia > Gymnophiona > Siphonopidae > Microcaecilia > Microcaecilia unicolor. The sequence continues at coordinate 360,279,001 of NC_044035.1, read as the reverse complement.
AACTCATTTTACATGGTATGTGATACTTTGTCCTTGCCATTCTCAGGGCACAGACCATAGAAGTCCGCCCTGCACTCTTCTTGTACTAAAAGTTCTGAAGATTCTGGAATCCTAAAGAGTTACAAGATTCCGGAATCCCAATTAGTAGCAACATTCCATGTAGAACCCCAAAGAGTAACATAGTAAATGACGGCAGATAAAGACCTGACCGGTCCATCCAGTCTGCCCAACAAGATAAACTCATTTTACATGGTATGTGATACTTTGTCCTTGCCATTCTCAGGGCACAGACCATAGAAGTCCGCCCTGCACTCTTCTTGTACTAAAAGTTCTGAAGATTCTGGAATCCTAAAGAGTTACAAGATTCCGGAATCCCAATTAGTAGCAACATTCCATGTAGAACCCCAAAGAGTAACATAGTAAATGACGGCAGATAAAGACCTGACCGGTCCATCCAGTCTGCCCAACAAGATAAACTCATTTTACATGGTATGTGATACTTTGTCCTTGCCATTCTCAGGGCACAGACCATAGAAGTCCGCCCTGCACTCTTCTTGTACTAAAAGTTCTGAAGATTCTGGAATCCTAAAGAGTTACAAGATTCCGGAATCCCAATTAGTAGCAACATTCCATGTAGAACCCCAAAGAGTAACATAGTAAATGACGGCAGATAAAGACCTGACCGGTCCATCCAGTCTGCCCAACAAGATAAACTCATTTTACATGGTATGTGATACTTTGTCCTTGCCATTCTCAGGGCACAGACCATAGAAGTCCGCCCTGCACTCTTCTTGTACTAAAAGTTCTGAAGATTCTGGAATCCTAAAGAGTTACAAGATTCCGGAATCCCAATTAGTAGCAACATTCCATGTAGAACCCCAAAGAGTAACATAGTAAATGACGGCAGATAAAGACCTGACCGGTCCATCCAGTCTGCCCAACAAGATAAACTCATTTTACATGGTATGTGATACTTTGTCCTTGCCATTCTCAGGGCACAGACCATAGAAGTCCGCCCTGCACTCTTCTTGTACTAAAAGTTCTGAAGATTCTGGAATCCTAAAGAGTTACAAGATTCCGGAATCCCAATTAGTAGCAACATTCCATGTAGAACCCCAAAGAGTAACATAGTAAATGATAGCAGATAAAGACCTGACCGGTCCATCCAGTCTGCCCAACAAGATAAACTCATTTTACATGGTATGTGATACTTTGTCCTTGCCATTCTCAGGGCACAGACCATAGAAGTCCGCCCTGCACTCTTCTTGTACTAAAAGTTCTGAAGATTCTGGAATCCTAAAGAGTTACAAGATTCCGGAATCCCAATTAGTAGCAACATTCCATGTAGAACCCCAAAGAGTAACATAGTAAATGATAGCAGATAAAGACCTGACCGGTCCATCCAGTCTGCCCAACAAGATAAACTCATTTTACATGGTATGTGATACTTTGTCCTTGCCATTCTCAGGGCACAGACCATAGAAGTCCGCCCTGCACTCTTCTTGTACTAAAAGTTCTGAAGATTCTGGAATCCTAAAGAGTTACAAGATTCCGGAATCCCAATTAGTAGCAACATTCCATGTAGAACCCCAAAGAGTAACATAGTAAATGACGGCAGATAAAGACCTGACCGGTCCATCCAGTCTGCCCAACAAGATAAACTCATTTTACATGGTATGTGATACTTTGTCCTTGCCATTCTCAGGGCACAGACCATAGAAGTCCGCCCTGCACTCTTCTTGTACTAAAAGTTCTGAAGATTCTGGAATCCTAAAGAGTTACAAGATTCCGGAATCCCAATTAGTAGCAACATTCCATGTAGAACCCCAAAGAGTAACATAGTAAATGACGGCAGATAAAGACCTGACCGGTCCATCCAGTCTGCCCAACAAGATAAACTCATTTTACATGGTATGTGATACTTTGTCCTTGCCATTCTCAGGGCACAGACCATAGAAGTCCGCCCTGCACTCTTCTTGTACTAAAAGTTCTGAAGATTCTGGAATCCTAAAGAGTTACAAGATTCCGGAATCCCAATTAGTAGCAACATTCCATGTAGAACCCCAAAGAGTAACATAGTAAATGATAGCAGATAAAGACCTGACCGGTCCATCCAGTCTGCCCAACAAGATAAACTCATTTTACATGGTATGTGATACTTTGTCCTTGCCATTCTCAGGGCACAGACCATAGAAGTCCGCCCTGCACTCTTCTTGTACTAAAAGTTCTGAAGATTCTGGAATCCTAAAGAGTTACAAGATTCCGGAATCCCAATTAGTAGCAACATTCCATGTAGAACCCCAAAGAGTAACATAGTAAATGATAGCAGATAAAGACCTGACCGGTCCATCCAGTCTGCCCAACAAGATAAACTCATTTTACATGGTATGTGATACTTTGTCCTTGCCATTCTCAGGGCACAGACCATAGAAGTCCGCCCTGCACTCTTCTTGTACTAAAAGTTCTGAAGATTCTGGAATCCTAAAGAGTTACAAGATTCCGGAATCCCAATTAGTAGCAACATTCCATGTAGAACCCCAAAGAGTAACATAGTAAATGATAGCAGATAAAGACCTGACCGGTCCATCCAGTCTGCCCAACAAGATAAACTCATTTTACATGGTATGTGATACTTTGTCCTTGCCATTCTCAGGGCACAGACCATAGAAGTCTGCCCAGCATTCTTCTTGTACAAAGTTCTGAAGCTAACGTCGAAACCCCTTAAAATTTACACTCCAGCCCATCCATATCTATTCAGTCACAATCAGGGCGTAGACCGTAGAAGTCTGCCCAGCAACGGTTTCGCTTCCCAATTACTGGCGTTGCCACCCAATCTCCGCTCAGATTCCATGGATCCATTCCTTCTAAACAGGATATCTACTTCAGAAAGCTTTTAACGATATTTTGTAAGAATTATCTGGAAATTTAGTCCCATGTAGAAATGCTATGTTTTGTGTATTGTTATGTTAATTTTCTTATGTATGTTTTATTTGGAACCTGCCTAGAATGTTAAGATAGAGCGGGATAAAAGTCTTTTAAATCTATCTCTCTTCTGAGCCTTACCTCCAGCGGGGATGGGGTGGCTTGATGACTGGTTTCTTCCTGACAGAAAGTTGATGAGCCTCCATGGACAGCCTAAGTGTGGAGCAGCAAAGACGTCTTCTGAGATGGATCGCATCACTTCGATTGACCGCCAGATGCCACTTCTCCACCCCAAAACACACGCTAGTCCTTGCTTGAGAATTCTCAGGCTCAGGGAGTCCTGTGAATGAAAATGCCTCTCCAGCCAGCCAGCAGAGACCTTTTAACTCGTTTGTTGTCTAGAGAAGGGAATAAGTTTTAACTTGGGGCATCCCAGCTCCTAGTCTGAGCCAGTAACAGTGGATTATTAAGAGGATTCCTCTGCACCAGTTCAATGTGCTTTGTATCTGGCAACCTAGAAACACATATATTCCAAGTTAAACATTTCAGCACTTCTGCCTTTTAGCCAAGCTAAAAATTAACCCTATGCAAAACACAGTTTGTGCCAAGAAATCTTCACTAGCACTGAACGTGTGCTGGAGAGCTTCCTGCCCTACAATCACTGCAACGGTACAGACTGAACTAGAAAAGAAGCAAGAATTTCTACGGGGAAAATCCTAGTGTATCCATGTCCTGACAGCCAGTGTGCCCAGTCTGTGCGTTTGGAGAGAAATCGGAGTTCAAGTCAAGTCACAAGTTCAGGTTCCCTGCCCAAGTGGTAAAAAGTAGCCTGAGATAGTGTGGGTGCGTGAAAATGGCATGCACTGGGCCATTTTTTACCGCAGCTGGGAAAACTAATGGGGGCAGTAAATGGTTGCGCACTAAAATTAAAAGTAACACACGGCTATTTACTGGCTGAGCCCTTACCACCACTTGTTGACCTAGCAGTAAGGGCTCGTGCGGTAATCAGGCAGCACGCGCCAATGTGGCCGTGCTGCCGATTACTGCTGGGAATGTCCCCGCAGTAGAAAATAGACAAATATTTTCTGCTGTGGAAAACAGTGTGTGGCAACTTCAAAACTACCGCAGGGTGCTCGCGCGACCCCTGCGGCAGGGGTGTAGCTGCGTGAGCCGCCACAGATTAAGCCCTGGCCCCCTCTACATTTGACCGCCCCGCTGCCGCCTGCCCCGCTGCCGCATCAGGTACCTTGTTTGCTGGCGGGGGTCCAGCCGAAGTGTCTTCTTCAGCGCCGGTCGACTCCGGCGCCTTCGTTGTGTGATCATCTGTTTCTGACGCCTTACGTCCTGCACGGTGCAGGACGTAAGGCGTCAGAAACAGATGATCACACAGCAAAGGCGCCGGAGTCGACCGGCGCTGAAGAAGACTCTTCGGCTGGCGGGGTTTGGGGATCCCTGCCAGCAAACAAGGTACCTAATGCGGTGGCGGGGCAGGGAGTGGGCGGCATGGGGGGTGTTTGCGGTTGCGACGGTGGGGGGGGGTCCAAAGTGGCAGGGGGGGCGGCAGCTAAACAGTGCCCCCCCACCTCAGGGTCTGGCCCCCCCCCTCCCGCCGAGGTCTGGCTAAGCCCCTGCCCTGCAGTAGTGCTGATTTGGCATGTGCTACCTGCGGGTTAGCCCTACTACTGTTTAGTAAAAGGACTCCAAAGTGAACTCCCTTCAAACTCTTATTACCTACAGTGCCTCCTGCTGGTACAGACTGGAACTAAAGTCTTTTTAAAGCAGTGACGATGAGATAGTGATTCCAGATGATGTATAATATCAAGTCTACTGTCCAGCAGCAAAGAGTAATGACAATAACAGAGCGGTTACATCTTCAGTTCATCAACAGTTCATCATTGGTCACCTTGTAAGGACTTATGTACTGGTGCAACCTTCTTCCTCAAAGAACTTGTGATCTAAATTACTAGGTACCAGGAGATAAATTCATTTTCTCCAAATCACAAGGAGCATCATTGGGAAGGCTGGAGTTAAACACTGTTTTCCACCTTATAATCTAACCCCTGTGCCAATGGTTCCCACACCAAGTTTTCAGGATATCTGCAGTAAATATTCATGAGACAGATTTGCACACTCTGGACTAGATTCTGTAAATGACATCTAATAAAGTTAGGCAAGGTTTATAGAATGGCGCTTATTTAGCGCCAGGAACCACAAATACATTTAGGTTCAACCATTCACTCTAATGAAAACCTGGTGCAAATCTCCACCCATAAATTAGGTGCAGATCCCCCTAATTCTATAACAATGCATATATTTATTTATTTATTGCATTTGTATCCCACATTTTCCCACCTATTTGCAGGCTCAAAGTGGCTTACAGAGTGTGGTTATGACATAGTCATTTCGTGATAGCAGGTACAATTCTTATAGTTTGAATGATGGTAAGAGAAGATAGGCATATAAATTGCAGGAATGCCCCTGACCCACCGTGCATGCTCCTCCCATGACTACACCCCCTTTTCAGGTCTGCGCATTCGAATTTCACGCACCCCTTTAAACAATGTGCCTAAAAAGATGTGCACGTAAATTCTAATTATTTCTAATTAGTGCTGACAATTACTTGTTATTGCTCATTATTCTTCGATTAAGTTGTCTGAACCCAAATTTACGTGTGGAACTCAAAGCACCATATACAGAATCCAGGGGTCATCGTGGATACCCTAAAATCCCAACTGGCCAGGGCTCCTCAGGACAGGTAATGGGAACCACTTCTCCGTGCCATCCCTCTTCCACTGGAATCACTTTTGGCTTCTCTGCTTTTCACTACATCTCTACCTGGCAGGACCTCAGCATTAGAAGAGTAAGGTCTGATAAATAAGCCATCATTTGTTGGATGTTGGCATAATCTCTTCCTCTATACAATACACATCTATTGATCCTTCATTCTCCTGAATGACCAGATCAAAATCCATAAAAGGAACATCTGAGCTTCCCACACAAATCAGGCAACATTGTTTACAAACACTCTGTTCTGAACCCAGGGCCCGGCGTTAGGTGGTGGCAAACAGGGCAATTGCCTGGGGCCCCCTTGCCACAGGGGGCCCTAACCTCCCTCAAGACAGGAGAGGATACCTGAATAAGCGAAGAGAAGCAGGAAAAGCTATCAGGAAAGTGAAGCGGCAAATGGAGGAAAAGATAGCTAATACGGTAAAATTGGGGGATAAGACCTTTTCCAGATATGTAAGTGACGAGGCTCGAAGCCGAGGGAGAGAAATATGTGGAAGATGATAAGGATAAAGCTGAACTGCTTAACGATTATTTTAGCTCTGTGTTCACAAATTAAAAAACGGGGGTAGGGCTGCAGAAAACAAAGGCTAAAGGGGATGGACTTAGATGTAGGCGCCGATTATAGAATATGCGTAGTTGATATTTCAGCACCTACATGTGCACGCATCCATTTACACCAATGAAAATGTGCTGTAAATAGCAGCAGGTAGATTTAGGTGCCTGTTCGGAACGCTCACAAAAGGTCCGTTTCCCCGCCCATAACCACACCCCTTTTTGCCTGCACGCCATAGTTCGGCGCACATTGTTACAGAATACGCTTAGTGAGTTGTGTGTCTAAATTCTAATGAGTGCCAATTAGTGCTCATTATTTATTTATTTGTAGCATTTGTATCCCACATTTTCCCACCTGTTTGCAGGCTCAATGTGGCTTACAATATTCCGCTCTGGTTATTGCCATAGCAGAGAGAAGATACAATTAATAATGACAGAAGAATATATGTAACAAATGAGATAAAGCATTACTAATAACGGGATCAATAATAAAATGACAGTTAAAGTTGTAATGTACTAAAGTGCTGTTATCAGCGCTCATTACCTTGTTAAGTTAGGCGCATTGTTATCAGTGGTGTACCAAGGGGCGGGAGGGCGGTGGGGGCGTTCCGCCCCGGGTGTCAACGGGTGGGGGGGGGTGCTCTGCTCCATCCACTCGGCAGCTGCGTGGTGCGGCGCCTCGCGTCTGCGCTGCTGTAAAAGAAGTAAATCGCCTCGTCGGCCCTTCCCTTACTCTCTTTGTCCCGCCCTCGAGGAAATAGGACGTTACATCAGAGGGCGGGACAGAGAGAGTAAGGGAAGGGCCGACGAGGCGATTTTCTTCTTTTACAGCAGCGCAGAGTCGACGGAGCTGGTAAGACAGGTGGGTCTAGGACTGGGGGGGGGTGCAGTGTCGCCTGAGTCGGGGGCAGGTCACGCCGGGGGGGGGGGGGGGGAGTGCACGCAGCAGTGATCCACCCCGGGTGGAAGTGAACCACGGAACGCCACTGATTGTTATATAATCTGCACCGAAGCCTAGGCGTGCTATATAGAATCCAGGGAAAGCAATTTACATAATAAAAACATTAACACAAAGAGAGAGAGGAAGGGGAGAACAAGCATAGTAACATAGTAGATGACGGCAGAAAGAGACCTGCACGGTCCATCCAGTCTGCCCAACAAGATATGTGCTACTTTTTGTGTATACCTTACCTTGATTTGTACCTGTGCTCTTCAGGGCACAGACCGTATAAGTCTGCCCAGCACTATCCCGCCTCCCAACCACCAGACCCGCCTCCCAACCACCGTCTCTGGCACAGACCGTATAAGTCTGCCCAGCACTATCCCCTCCTCCCACCACCGGCCCTGGCACAGACCGTATAAGTCTGCCCAGCACTATCCCCTCCTCCCACCACCGGCTCTGGCACAAACCGTATAAGTCTGCCCAGCACTATCCCTGTCTCCCACCACCGGCTCTGGCACAGACCGTATAAGTCTGCCTAGCACTATCCCCACCTCCCACCACCGGCTCTGGCACTGACCGTATAAGTCTGCCCAGCACTATCCCTGTCTCCCACCACCGGCTCTGGCACAGACCGTATAAGTCTGCCTAGCATTATCCCCACCACCGGCTCTGGCACTGACCGTATAAGTCTGCCCAGCACTATCCCTGTCTCCCACCACCGGCTCTGGCACAGACCGTATAAGTCTGCCCAGCACTGTCCCTGCCTCCCAACCTCCAGTCCCGCCTCCCACCACTGGCTCTGGCACAAACCGTATAAGTCTGCCCCGCACTATCCCTGCCTCCCAACCTCCAGCCCCGCCTCCCACTACCGGCTCTGCTATCCAATCTCGGGAAAGAAAGATTCATGAAGCAATAGAAAAGGACCTAGAGAAGAGGTGGGTTTTAAGGGCCTGTTTGAATTTAGGGACTGGTGTTATGGACATGTAGTGAAAGGTCGTTCCACAGCTTTGGATCTAGACAGCAGAATGTGGAGTCCGGGGTAGGAGAGAGACTACTACTACTACTACTTAGCATTTCTATAGCGCTGCCAGGGTTACGCAGCGCTGTACAAGTTTAAACATGGGGAAGGACAGTCCCTGCTCAAGAGAGCTTACAATCTAAAGGTAATAAACTATGTAGTCAGTGTAGGTATCATGAATGGGGAAGGTGGTTAGGCGCCAAAAGCAAGGGAGAAGAGATGAGCTTTGAGTAAGGACTTGAAAATGGGCATGGAGGGCGCATGGCGTATGGGCTCGGGAAGTCTGTTCCAGGCATAAGGTGATGCGAGGCAGAAGGGGCGGAGTTAGCAGTGATGGAGAAGTGTACAGATAGGAGTGATTTGTCCTGAGAGCGGAGGTTACGGGTGGGAACATACGGGGAGAGGAGGGTAGAGAGGTAATGGGGGGCTGCAGATTGAGTGCACTTGAAAGTCAATAGGAGAAGCTTGAACTGTACACGGTAGCGGATCGGGAGCCAGTGAAGCGACTTGAGGAGAGGGGTGATATGAGAGTATCGGTTCACGCGGTAGATAAGACGTGCGGCGGAATTTTGGACAGATTGAAGGGGGGATAGGTGGTTAAGCGGGAGGCCAGTGAGGAGAAGGTTGCAATAGTCAAGACAAGAGGTAACGAGCGAGTGGACGAGGGTTCAGGTGGTCTGTTCAGAGAGGAATGGGCGAATTTTGCAGTGGTGGGAGGGGAGGAGGTTATTATCAGCAGCAGAGCATAAGCATTGCAGAGATGTTTAGGGGATGAGGACATTGTTCAGGTAGGCAGGAGCAGAAGGCAATTTTGATTTGAAAACCAATAAAAAGATCTTAAATTTATCGCGGGAAGAGACAGGAAGCCAGTGTTCAGCATACAAGGCAGAGATTTTGTGGAGATAAAGCAGAAGGAGCTGAGATCTGTTGATAAGATACTTGAATTTTTCAAGACTATTCAGTTAAACTTAGTGCAAGGTGGAGAGAACTGTACAACACATTAGGATCCTGCTGCAATACCTAACCACGCTATAAATACAACATGACCTATAAATGTATTCACTATGCTGCTCCCCAGTATCTCTCCACACTCGTCCTTCCCTACACCCCTTCCCGTGCACTCCGCTCCATGGATAAATCCTTCTTATCTGTTCCCTTCTCCACTACTGCCAACTCCAGACTTCGCGCCTTCTATCTCGCTGCACCCTACGCCTGGAATAAACTTCCTGAGCCCCTACGTCTTGCCCCATCCTTGGCCACCTTTAAATCTAGACTGAAAACCCACCTCTTTAACATTGCTTTTGACTCGTAACCACTTGTAACCACTCGCCTCCACCTACCCTCCTCTCTTCCTTCCCGTTCACATTAATTGATTTGATTTGCTTACTTTATTTATTTTTTGTCTATTAGATTGTAAGCTCTTTGAGCAGGGACTGTCTTTCTTCTATGTTTGTACAGCGCTGCGTATGCCTTGTAGCGCTATAGAAATGCTAAATAGTAGTAGTAGTAGTAGTAACATGACGGTGTAACTGGCTTACGTATTGGAGGCTAAGGTCTTTTTGGAGAGGCTGCTGACAGCTGCAGCAGGAGGAAACTGGAATGAAGACTCTTATCACTTCCTTAGGAGCTCTTTTACTAAAGTGCATCAATTTTGAACTACCACCCAGCTACCGCATGGTAACCGGGTGATAACTGGCATTGTTGTGGACCGCTAGGTCAATGGATGGCAGTAAGGTCTCAGGCACAAAATGGATGCGCGCCAATTTTGATTTTTCTGCACATCCATTTTCGGCCAAAAAAAAAGGCCTTTTTTGCAGGTGCGCTGAAAAATGGACCCATGCACGGCGTCCAATACATGCATCTACACCAGCTCAGTCCACTTTTTGGCACACCTTAGTAAAAAGGTCCTCTTATTGCTCTCAGACAATTGATGGATTCTGTTTTCCTTTTTTTGGTTGAACTTGGAACGATGTGTTTGATTAAAAATGACTATACCTGGCACAAAACACTGCGAACATAATAAAGACAAAGCCAGAGGGCTGAATTCTATAATATACACCAACACACAAAACTTTTGTCAAGTGAGAGAGGCATCGTACAAATATCAGCCAATGTGAATTGACTTTTTCAAATGACAATATAATCATCCCCCCCTCTCAGATTTTAGAAATATTTCAAGTGAAAAACACTTATCTTAACTAGAGCAAGATGTTTTGTAATGGTCGGTGCCAGGGAAAGAGAGGATATGAGAGAGTATAAAGGATGCTACCACTTCCCCTTAAACATACTCCCTCAAAACCCAAAGTCCTGCCCAAGGAGGAAATGACAACATGGGAAGGGTGGAGCCAGGAGGGCAACAGGGCATGGTCCAGGAAGTATAAAAGCCTGGGGCACAGCTAGGTTAAGGGAGGCCCAGAGGGAAACAGTGACACCCAAATGTATTTGCCTCTACCACCTACATGGGAACTGCAAACTCTACAGTCATGTAGACCGAGTTCAGTTTGGAACCGCTGGACACTGCATTGATAGCCCTGGGGAATAAGGCCTGAGACAAGTAATGCGTGCCGCCGGACTGGGAGACAGTAAGGTACGCTGTGGTCCTGCAGGAGGAGGCCACCCAAGAACATTGCTATGGTTGCAGACTAATTTTGCGTTTCACTTTTCCCCCCACCGCTGAATGTTACCAGACCCCCTACCTGATACTTAGAATAAATGGTGTTTCTTTTACCTGCACCTGTTGTGTGTTGCTCCGGTTTGTCCTGGCTCCAGACCCGCCCTCGCTCAAGTTACCACTCAGGAGTAGATGAGTGGCACCAGGAAATTGCATTTTAAATGAAAGGGAGGGAGATCAGGGTAGGGGTCCGGTTTGTTGGGGCATCAGCTCGAGGTGGGACCTGATGCAGATGCTTTTTATTGCCTATGGCTTTTTTTTCTACCTCTCAGTGTGTGAGCCAGTCATCATTCAAGCATTGACAGGAAGGGTGACATTTTGCAGGGAGTTCCAGATTAGTGCCGCATATTTAATATGGCAGTAATTTGCATACTCATTGCTTACCACATGGACACAGAATTTTCTGTACTTCATTTCGTGGTAGAAGCCATGTACATAAGTACTGCCATACTGATACAGACTGAAGGTCCATCAAGCCCAGCATCCTGTTTCCAACAGTGGCCAATCCAGGTCATAAGCACTTGGCAATATCCCAAAAACAGTACAATATATCCAATGCTGCCCATCCTAGAAACAAGCAGCAGATCTTCCCCAAGTCCATCCTAACAATGGCCTATGGACATTTCCTTTAGGAATCTATCCAAACCCTTTTTAAACCCCGCAAAGCTAACTGCTTTTACCACATTCTCTGGCAACGAATTCCAGAGTTTAATTACACGTTGAGAAAAAAAATATTTTCTCTGGTTTGTTTTAAATGTACTAGAGATTATCTAACCCTCCAGGCTTCCCTTACCTCTGTACCAAATGGTGAACTTCCCTCCTGAAATTCATCAGATGGGAACCTAATTATTTGATATTCTGGAAATACCTTAAAGCTTCTCTGTTTAAGTAGTTTGACACGGATGATCATAATTAATTTGAACCCCTAATTGAATAATTATTCAATTTCTCAGTTCCATTCTAATTGTTATTATACATGGCTGACTATAAATCGTTATCGAACATGCGTGGGATAAACATAAAGGAATCCTGTGCAGAAGGAATGGATCCTCAGGAGCTTAGCCTAGAATGGGTGGCAGAGCTGGTGGTTGGGAGGCGGGGCTAGTGCTGGGCAGACTTATACGGTCTGTGCCGGGGCTGGTGGTGGGAGGCAGGGATAGTGCTGGGCAGACTTATACGGTCTGTGCCGGGGCTGGTGGTTGGGTGGCAGGGATCGTGCTGGGCAGACTTATACGGTCTGTGCCAGAGCCAGTGGTTGGAGGCAGGGATAGTGCTGGGCAGACTTATACAGTCTGTGCCAGAGCCGGTGGTGGGAGGCGGGACTGGTAGTTGGGAGGCGAGGATAGTGCTGGGCAGACTTATACGGTCTGTGACAGAGCCGGTGGTGGGAGATGGGACTGGTGGTTGGGAGGCGGGGATAGTGCTGGGCAGACTTATATGGTCTGTGCCAGAGCTGGTGGTTGGGAGGCGGGGTTGGTGGTTGGGAGGCGGGGATAGGGCTGGCCAGACTTATACGGTCTGTGCACTGAAGAGGACAGTACAAATAAAAAAGTAGCACATAGGAATTTATCTTGTTGGGCAGACTGGATGGACCGTGCAGGTCTTTTTCTGCCGTCATCTACTATGTTACCTTTTTGCATCTAGCATCGCTTCCATATTACATCTTGTAATTACTCAATCCTCATTTACTTTGTTATTACCACTTAATGTATACTATCCTGCATCACTTTTTGTACTGTTAATTATAATAAGTTGTTATTTTTTATTTTTCTTACATTTGTACCCCACACTTTCCCCACTCATGGCAGGCTCAATGCGGCAATGGAGGGTTAAGTGACTTGCCCAGAGTCTCAAAGAGCTGCCTGTGCCGGGAATCGAACTCAGTTCCTCAGGACCAAAGTCCACCACCCTAACCACTAGGCCACTCCTCCACTCCACTCCATTGACCCTGATCTATCGGGATAATGTGGGATATGAAATAAATAAATAAACCACTCCTGAAAGGGGGTCGGGGTCTGAGCCCACAGGTTTCATTATGCCCTCATAATATCGACCCACCAACTCCTTGGCCCGCACTTGTCAAACACTGACTATGGAAAATTAACACTATAGGTTGTCACCAAGGACCAGGGCATCAGGAGGAGGTCATAAGTGGTTCTCACAATATCATAGTCTAATAATGTAGCCTCATCCCAACTATGTTGATTTTAAATGTTTATATTATATTCTGATGAGAATAAAGTCCTTTGTCTTTTGCATTTGTATGTGCTGCTATTTAAGGTTGTGGCAGCTTCTGGTCACTTAGGGACTGATTGAAACATACAGTTTGGCCAGCTAAATGCTTGCAGACATCTGTATATTGTAATCCACAATGATTGGTAAAAACCCTAGAACTAGCAGAATATAAAAAGTACACTGAATTAAATGTCTGGCACAGTGGCGTAGCTACAGGTGGGCCTGGGCCCACCCACTTAGGACTCAGACCCACCCAACAGTAGCACACGTTTAGCGGTAGCTGGTGGGGATCCCAAGCTCGGCCAGCTGAAGACTTCCCCCTGATGGTAATGAAAGCGCTACTCTCCACGATACCGGCACCTGCGCATGCTCAGCTTTTCAGTTAATATCTGCTGCAGACTGCCAAGTGGAAAGAAGCATTTTCCCGCCAGCTGAGATGTTTTTTTTTGGGTGTGGTAGGGGGGAGTAAACTTGGTGCTCACCCACTTCTTACTTAGGCCCTCCCAAAATATGTTGTCTGGCTACGCCTCTGGTCTGGCAATTAAAATTCAGTGCAAAAGAGTGTGCAGAGTCACGCATTTGGGAGTGCAGAAAACTGAGGGAGTAACTGAGGATGAGAGCGGCATCCTGGGGGAGACAGTATCTCATAATTTCAAGGTAGCGATATCACATGATAAGGCAGCAGCCAAGCCAAAGAGATGCTGGGTTATAAAGGGAGAGGCATAACTTCAGAAAAAAGAAACCCGGAGGCCGTCCCTTCAAAATGTCAGAGAAAGATAAATGAAGCAAAACAGTGTTTGCACCAAAAGACACATGAGATGCAAAAGGACTCAGTTATGCAGAACAGGTTGACAAAGCGATGGCAAGAGCCAGAGGGGCTGCATGACATGTAGAAGAGGATATGAAAATGAGGCAGAATCTCTATCATAAGCCCTTTGAAGTTAGAGTTAAGCCTTTGAATAGGTATACAAGAACAGATGCCTAACTCAAAGATGCACAAGAAACATTTTCTACAGGAAAGGAGACTCAAAGGGCCTACGTTTGACGAGAGCAGCGAATATACTGAATGAGTCTGAGAACTGAGGAACGTAAGGGATAAGAGGGAGAGGGGGGTAAAAGCTGAGCTTGAGGGAGCTCTACAACCTGCAGCAGGAGGATAACATTGGTGAGTGTGCAGTCCTTGCCCAACATCCCATTCTCTGTCCGTGTAAAGTCACCTTTGTTTGTCATATGCTGTACACAAAAAAAGAGAAAGAAGTAACTCTCGGATGCCAAAATGAGAACGTAGCTTGTATTCCAAAATAAACAACAACAGAAGCTCCCACACCTTAATGAAAAGCAAGCCATACTTGAAACCAATCCCTCATACACTACTACATGAATAATACAGTCGACTGTTTGATGCATTCTTCCAAGGAGGCCATTTCCTGCTCTAATACACAGAGCCCTGGCAGAGACTTTCAGAGGACAAGACACTCACTGTTTAATGCTGTTAGTTCAGGAGAAAGCCTTCTGGGCTTCCTCATCCAGTTTCCTGTGCAGTAAGTGAGGACACAAAAGGGAATTTCTCCTGGCTAAAATGAGCAGCTGTAACCAGCCCATCTGCCCCCTTCAGTGTGGCAGTCTAGGAGAGGTCTTCGTGGCAGAATCGTAGCAAAGATCGGATGGGAAATCACAGAGCTCTCAGTAAGGTTGACTTTCATTTACTGACAATGGCAATGGTAAAACATTGGTGTTAATCTGCACGCTAAAATATTTGTATTTTCATTTGGAGGGGGATGTCAGGGGGCGGAGAGTGGACGTGCCTGCGCTAAACATATCCACATTAGTGTGCCCCAACTGGTTAGCCAAGGAATACCGTGGAGGAGTGGCCTAGTGGTTAGGGTGGTGGACTTTGGTCCTGGGCAACTGAGGACGTGAGTTTGATTCCTGGCACAGGCAGCTCCTTGTGACTCTGGGCAAGTCACTTAACCCTCCATTGCCTGCCACATTGAGTCTGCCATGAGTGGGAAAGTGTGGGGTAGAAATGTAACAAAACAAACAAGCCCTCACCTCCTAAAAAATGGACGGTGGTAAGTGCTTACACGGTAATTTTTTAACGGCAACATTAGCACATGCAGATTCACAGGCCAAATGACTATGATCAAATTCAATGCAATTCAAATCAAATCGATTCTTGTATACTGCTAATATCCCCTTTCCAGGGTTCAGTGCGGTTTACAATCTAGGTGAGACAAAAGCAGATAGTGTTAGTGTGAGGTATGAGAAGATTAGATATCATTGATGTAATGTATGAGATCAAAAATATTATAAGAAATGATAGTGGGTGGTACTTGGAGGTAGAAGTCATAATGGATTATTATGAAGCCGTCTTTGGGAAGAGAAAGTTTTTTAGCCTCTTGCTGAGGCTAAGGTATCTGTTTTCTGTTCTGATGGCAATAGGTAGAGTGTTCCATATTTTAACTCCAAGTACGGGGAATAGAGAGCTGTAAATCTTCTGATATCAAGTTGTCTTTTGAAATGGTGATGCTATCATCAGTTGTTCTTTCAGTCTTAGCAGTTTTTTTTTTCTTACATTTGTACCCCGCACCTTCCCACTCATGGCAGGCTCAATGCGGCTTACATGGGGCAATGGAGGGTTAAGTGACTTGCCCAGAGTCACAAGGAGCTGCCTGTGCCTGCAGTGGGAATCAAACCCAATTCCCCAGGACCAAAGTCCACCACTCTAACCACTAGGATTTGAAAAACTAAACAAGCAGCTTTGAACCTGAGTCTTTCTGCTACAGGGAGCCAGTGCAGTTTGTTGAGATGAGTTGAAACACTAGTATATCTATTCAATCTGGTTATTAGTCTAGCAGTTGTATTCTGTGTGATTTGCAATTTTTTTTTCTGATATTGACACTTAACACCAAGAAATAGAACGTTACAGTCATCCAAGTAAGGTAGGACTAACATTTGGACTAGTAGTGCGAAGCTTTTTGGGCAAAGAGTGGTCTGACTAGATGTAGCTGTCTCATTTTGTACATAAGTACATAAGTAGTGCCATACTGGGAAAGACCAAAGGTCCATCTAGCCCAGCATCCTGTCACCGACAGTGGCCAATCCAGGTCAAGGGCACCTGGCACGCTCCCCAAACGTAAAAACATTCCAGACAAGTTATACCTAAAAATGCGGAATTTTTCCAAGTCCATTTAATAGCGGTCTATGGACTTGTCCTTTAGGAATCTATCTAACCCCTTTTTAAACTCCGTCAAGCTAACCGCCCGTACCACGTTCTCCGGCAACGAATTCCAGAGTCTAATTACACGTTGGGTGAAGAAATATTTTCTCCGATTCATTTTAAATTTACCACACTGTAGCTTCAACTCATGCCCTCTAGTCCTATTATTTTTGGATAGCGTGAACAGTCGCTTCACATCCACCCGATCCATTCCACTCATTATTTTATACACTTCTATCATATCTCCCCTCAGCCGTCTCTTCTCCAAGCTGAAAAGCCCTAGCCTTCTCAGCCTCTCTTCATAGGAAAGTCGTCCCATCCCCACTATCATTTTCGTCGCCCTTCGCTGTACCTTTTCCAATTCTACTATATCTTTTTTGAGATACGGAGACCAGTACTGAACACAATACTCCAGGTGCGGTCGCACCATGGAGCGATACAACGGCATTATAACATCCGCACACCTGGACTCCATACCCTTCCTAATAACACCCAACATTCTATTTGCTTTCCTAGCTGCAGCAGCACACTGAGCAGAAGGTTTCAGCGTATCATCGACGACGACACCCAGATCCCTTTCTTGATCCGTAACTCCTAACGCGGAACCTTGCAAGACGTAGCTATAATTCGGGTTCCTCTTACCCACATGCATCACTTTGCACTTGTCAACATTGAACTTCATCTGCCACTTGCACGCCCATTCTCCCAGTCTCGCAAGGTCCTCCTGTAATCGTTCACATTCCTCCTGCGACTTGACGACCCTGAATAATTTTCTGTCATCGGCGAATTTAATTACCTCACTAGTTATTCCCATCTCTAGGTCATTTATAAATACATTAAAAAGCAACGGACCCAGCACAGACCCCTGCGGGACCCCACTAACTACCCTCCTCCACTGAGAATACTGGCCACGCAATCCTACTCTCTGCTTCCTATCTTTCAACCAGTTCTTAATCCATAATAATACCCTACCTCCGATTCCATGACTCTGCAATTTCTTCAGGAGTCTTTCGTGCGGCACTTTGTCAAACGCCTTCTGAAAATCCAGATATACAATATCAACCGGCTCCCCATTGTCCACATGTTTGCTTACCCCCTCAAAAAAATGCATTAGATTGGTGAGGCAAGACTTCCCTTCACTAAATCCGTGCTGACTTTGTCTCATCAGTCCATGTTTTTGTATATGCTCTGCAATTTTATTCTTAATAATATCCTCCACCATCTTGCCCGGCACCGACGTCAGACTCACCGGTCTATAATTTCCCGGATCTCCTCTGGAACCCTTCTTAAAAATCGGAGTAACATTGGCTACCCTCCAGTCTTCCGGTACTACACTCGATTTTAGGGACAGATTGCATATTTCTAACAGTAGCTCCGCAAGTTCATTTTTTAGTTCTATTAATACTCTGGGATGAATACCATCAGGTCCCGGTGATTTACTACTCTTCAGCTTGCTGAACTGACCCATTACATCCTCCAAGGTTACAGAGAATTTGTTTAGTTTCTCCGACTCCCCCGCTTCAAATATTCTTTCCGGCACCGGTGTCCCCCCCAAATCCTCCTCGGTGAAGACCGAAGCAAAGAATTCATTTAATTTCTCCGCTACGGCTTTGTCCTCCTTGATCGCCCCTTTAACACCATTTTCGTCCAGCGGCCCAACCGACTCTTTGGCCGGTTTCCTGCTTTTAATGTATCTAAAAAAATTTTTACTATGTATTTTTGCTTCCAACGCTAATTTCTTCTCAAAGTCCTTTTTTGCCCTCCTTATCTCCGCTTTGCATTTGGCTTGGCATTCCTTATGATCTATCCTGTTACTTTCAGTTGGTTCTCTTCTCCACTTTCTGAAGGATTGTTTTTTGGCTCTAATGATTTCCTTTGTCTTACTGTTTAGCCACGCCGGCTGACGTTTAGTCTTTTTTCCCTTTTTTCTAATACGTGGAATATATTTGTCCTGAACCTCCAGGATGGTGTTTTTAAACAGCATCCACGCCTGATGCAACTTTTTTACTCTGCGAGCTGCTCCTTTCAGTCTTTTTTTCACCATTTTTCTCATTTTGTCGTAATCACCTTTTCTATAGTTAAACGCTAGCGTACTTGATTTCCTAGTTTCACTTCCTTCAATGCCAATATCAAAACCGATCATATTATGATCACTGTTATCAAGCGGCCCTCGTATCGTTACCCCCTGCACTAGATCATGAGCACCACTAAGGACTAAGTCTAGTATTTTTCCTTCTCTTGTCGGCTCCTGAACTAGCTGTTCCATGAAGCTGTCCTTGATTTCATCAAGAAATCTTATGTCCCTTGCGTGTACAGATGTTACATTAACCCAGTCTATATGCGGGTAATTGAAATCCCCCATTATTATTGTGTTGCCCAGTTTGTTTGCGTCCCTGATTTCCTTTAACATTTCCGCATCCGTCTGTTCGTCCTTGCCAGGCGGACGGTAGTACACTCCTATCACTATCCTTTTCCCCTTTGCACATGGAATTTCAATCCACAGTGATTCCAAGGAGTGTTTTGTTTCCTGCAGAATTTTCAATCTATTTGATTCAAGGCTCTCGTTAATATACAATGCTACCCCTCCACCAATCCGATTCACCCTATCACTACGATATAATTTGTACCCCGGTATGACAGTGTCCCACTGGTTATCCTCCTTCCACCAGGTCTCAGAGATGCCTATTATATCTAATTTTTCATTTAGTGCAATATATTCCAACTCCCCCATCTTATTTCTTAGGCTCCTGGCATTCGCATATAGACATTTCAAACTATGTTTGTTGTTCCTAAGTACATCATGCTTAGTACTTGACAGTATTAATTGGCAATCTTTTGTCTGATTTTTATTGTTATTTAAAGATACCCGATCTACTACAATCTCTTTTGCAACCTCACTATCAGGATACTCTATCTTCCCTGTTATGGTGATATCTTTGAAAGATACCTTATCCCGAACCATGCTCTTTTGAGCGACTGTCGGCCTTCCCCCCATTTCTAGTTTAAAAGCTGCTCTATCTCCTTCTTAAACGCCGATGCCAGCAGCCTGGTCCCACTCTGGTTAAGATGGAGCCCATCCTTTCGGAATAGGCTCCCCCTTCCCCAGAATGTTGCCCAGTTCCTAACAAATCTAAAGCCCTCCTCCCTGCACCATCGTCTCATCCACGCATTGAGACTCTGGAGCTCTGCCTGTCTCTTGGGCCCTGCGCGTGGCACAGGTAGCATTTCAGAAAATGCTACCCTGGAGGATCTGGATTTCAGCTTTCTACCTAAGAGCCTAAATTTTGCTTCCAGAACCTCTCTCCCACATTTTCCTATGTCATTAGTACCCACATGTACCAAGACAGCCGTCTCATCCCCAGCACTATATAAAATCCTATCTAGGTGACGCGTGAGGTCCGCCACCTTCGCACCAGGCAGGCAAGTCAGCTTGTTAATGTGGCATGAGAAGGTGAGTGAAGAATCAAGCAAGACCCCTAGTACTCTGGTTTCAGACTCAACTTGGACAAAGATATTGATAATGATTTCAGAGCCATAGGACCTTGTTTTTTTTTTTTGTTGCATTTGTACCCCACATTTTCCCACCTCTTTGCAGGCTCAATGTGGCTTACATAGTACCGTGAGCTGTTAGCCACCTCCAGTGATGAAACAAATACAGAGTGATGTTGTTACAGAACATTAGAGAATCAAGAGAACAGACTATCAAAAAACTCCAAACAGCCCAGAATACTGCCGCCAGACTCATATTCGGAAAACTTAAATATGAAAGTGCAAAACCCCTAAGAGAGAAACTTCATTGGCTTCCACTTAAGGAACATATCGCGTTCAAGATATGCACGATTGTACACAAAATCATTCACGCAGACGCCCCAACCTACATGCTAAACCGCGTGGACCTGCCTCCCAGAAACGCCAAAAGATCATCCCGCAAGTACCTCAACCTGCACTTCCCCAGCTGCAAAGGGCTAAAATATAAATTGATACATGCCACTACCTTCTCTTACATGGCATTACCTACTGACTTGAAATCTATTGACGAAATTACCAACTTTCGTAAATCCCTGAAGACTTATCTCTTCAACAAGGCCTACAAAAAAAACCCCCACAGCTTTACTAAACTACTGCACCAACACGAGTCAAGAAAATCTATCTTCTATACTTACCCACCCAACTCTCCTCTTTTTTCCCCTCACTTAATCTTTGTACATCACTAATTGTATGTGCTATCCTGGAATGACAATAACAGAACTCTGTAAGCCACATTGAGCCTGCAAATAGGTGGGAAAATGTGGGATACAAATGCAATAAATAAAAAGAGAAGAAGAGTGATACATCAGAAAGGAAGCTAGAGAGGTCTAGACTTTAAATATTGTAGCCCATCAAAGTGCCATCTTTGGACCAGTGGAAGCTTTCCCTTTCCCTGTAACCTGCAGGTTAAGGTACCAATCCTGTTGCTGCTGGTTGAACAAGATGGCTCTCACCCTTCAGGACCACTGGTTCAATGAAGCTACAAAGTAGTAAATTTAAAACAAATCAGAGAAAATATTTCTTCACTCAACGTGTAATTAAACTCTGGAATTCGTTGCCAGAGAATGTGGTAAAAGCAGTTAGCTTTGCGGGGTTTAAAAAGGTTTGGATAGATTCCTAAAGGAAAAGTCCATAGGCCATTGTTAGGATGGACTTGGGGAAGATCTGCTGCTTGTTTCTAGGATGGGCAGTATTACTACTACTACTACTACTATTTAGCATTTCTATAGCGCTACAAGGCATACGCAGCGCTGTACAAACATAGAAGAAAGACAGTCCCTGCTCAAAGAGCTTACAATCTAATAGACAAAAAATAAATAAAGTAAGCAAATCAAATCAATTAATGTGAACGGGAAGGAAGAGAGGAGGGTAGGTGGAGGCGAGTGGTTACAAGTGGTTACGAGTCAAAAGCAATGTTAAAGAGGTGGGTTTTCAGTCTAGATTTAAAGGTGGCCAAGGATGGGGCAAGACGTAGGGGCTCAGGAAGTTTATTCCAGGCGTAGGGTGCAGCGAGATAGAAGGCGCGAAGTCTGGAGTTGGCAGTAGTGGAGAAGGGAACAGATAAGAAGGATTTATCCATGGAGCGGAGTGCACGGGAAGGGGTGTAGGGAAGGACGAGTGTGGAGAGATACTGGGGATATTGCCAAGTGCTTATGACTTGGATTGGCCACTGTTGGAAACAGGATGCTGGGCTTGATGGACCTTTGGTCTGTATCAGTATGGCAATATAACAGCCTACTGTCCGGATAATCAATCCACTGGTTACAATACTACTGGACTTCCCCTTCTCAAAGTATCGTAACGGCGTTTGCCATTTCGGTTGATAACAAATATGTGTTGTGGTCTGATGAGATTGAGGTGAATCAGGCGTCATGGGGTCGAGGGGAAAGAGGAAAGTAAATTGTCCAGTATGGTCGTTGATTATGTTGTGTTGCTGGTTGTGAAGATTTATGTTGGGTCGGTGGGATAAGCTTAGAGATTCCTGTTCCCTGCATGCCAGAAGCAGGTCTCAGGCTGAAATTCCTGGGGGGGAAGGACCCCAGGGGGAGTATCTCTTGGAAGGTTTCAGGACTTAAGCCATGGTAGCTAAGAACCAGCACTTTGTAAACCTTGCCCTGACTGGAGTGCTGGGAACTTGCTGTGTTTGTGGCTGCTGGTCTAATAAACACAAGAAGTGTCTTTTCCCAGGAGTTAAGCTGGAATCCAGTGGGAGAAAAGAAAGGAAGACTTGATTAGAAGCAAGTTTAATTTTGTGCTAAGAAGCTTATACTTCAGTTAAGCATTTGTTTGGCTTTGAGACTGGCTGTGTTATTTTTGCTACCACACTGTGTGTTCCTGACACTGAAGATGTTTGTGTGGAAATATAATTTTAAAAAAGTATTCGTTTGGTGAATTGTAAACCCTGGAGTGGCTCATGTTACTTCCATGGACTGAACTCTGGAAAAGTTTCACCGGTGATGTCCTCTTCATGACCACCATCACGTTCCTATAACTCTTGGATATTGGAAGGGATGTAAAGACAGAGGCAGCTTTCTTAATACATGGTGGTAGTTCCTTCAACAGTTTTGGGGTGTAGCAATCTATCACTAAAGTGGCTTTGCTACCAGATCCTACAGTTGTCTGTTAATCCTCGTTATGGAAGAGTGTGATCATTTTTAATATTATTGCGGCTGAGAGGAAGGAAATGACCTCTGTCTGGAAAACAAAAGAACCTGTGTTGAGGAGGCTGAAAACCGTGTATTTGTTGGCCAGGCTCACTGCTCTTACATGGCTTAGGTACAGAAATTTGATAAGGATCTGGAGCCTTATCCCAAGTGCATCTCTTATGATCCTCAGAATGTGGGAATACACTCAGCGGATTATAGAGATAGAACTGGAATAGTCAATTCTAGATCAGGGCTTCTCGACAAAGTCCTTGGGACACACCCAGCCGGCCAGTTTTTCAGGATACCCACAATGAATATGTGTGAGATCTTATGCATATTAATTATGAAATATGTTGAAAACCAGGCTAGCTTGGTGTGTTTCAAGGACTGGGTTGCGATGGGACAGACCCAGGAGCCCCTCAACCAGGAAGGAGGGGCATCACCCAGAGGGGGTTCAAGGATCCTTCAAACTGAAAAGAAGGGTATCCCCAAACCCAACCCAGAGCGTGAAACACTGAGATAACAACAGAAAAATTCCCAGCTGTGAGATGGAAGGATCCTCAAACCCCCTCTGGGTGATGTCCCTCTTTCCTGGTTGAGGGGTCCCCGGGTCTGTCCCATCAATTGGCACCTGCAGATGAGACTCCAGCTCACCCTCAAGGACACTGAGTGACCTTAGAATACTCTGGCCAGTCATCTAACCCTGGTGAACTCACCTTTGGAGTTATTCTGTTGACACTGCAATGTCTCAAAGGCGGTCAGGTGAATCTTCACTGATCATGTTTCTGCTCTGGTCAGTTCAGTAAAAATTTAGTTTTGTCTGGTACGAAATTATTATCCAAGAAAAGATGTAAATAACTCGATCTGAAAATTTGGCTCCAGGTTACAACACACTGCAGTGAAAATCAGTGGCCCCAGTTAGGATTCTTTGACCATTTAAAACTGAGCTCTCTGAAGGGAAAACCAGAGGATTCCCAGTTTAACCAAATGGATTACTGGTACATATGGGCAAAGGCTACAGAATTGAAAATCCTAGTAATAATGCCTTTTGAGTACTCAACTAGAGGGTCAGACTGATATTCCTCCTGTATATACTTGTGTTCCCCAGTTTCAGAAGAATGGAGACCCTCTGCTTCCCCCCCCCCCCCCCCCCGACCCCTGCGGCTTCTCTTGTTGTGGCTTCACAGGATGAGGCGCTGAATCCAGCATTATCTGGGGTGTCTCCAGTTCCTTCCCCTATTTTTAGTCGTGTCTGCAGCCAACTCCTCCTTCAGCAAAGTGTCCCACAGTTCTTTCCCTTTCAGGTTCAGTGTCCTTTACGTCAACACTCGGTCCCAACCCAAGATGGCATTGTCTATCCCTACACCCACATCCTGTTTACCCCTCAAGATATCCAGGCCTGGCAACGGACTACCCCAAAGTTTAGAGAGGACCCAGAAGCAGTCCGCAGAATATTCCAGACTGCTATTAATACCCATAACCCCAAATGGGGGGGGGGGGGGGGGGGGACATGAATCACTTATTGGATGCTCTGCTGAGAAACTAGAAATAATAAATCAAGGTAATCAGTGGCAGATGCAAATAATAGGATTGCTTGGCCCTTGAGTGATCCTGGTTGGATAATAAATGGGGAAAATCACCAGTTACCCACTTTAAAACAAGCCCGTAAAACCCTATTAGAAGAAATTAGGAGAACTACCTCTAAAACCAACTGGTTATAGGTACAGAACATTGTGGAGGGTTCTAATGAACACCCACAAGATTTTTGTTTTCAGCAGACTTAAAAAGGTCATAGAACAAAATGGGGGTGGATTTGACATGGATCTCCCAGCCAATCAGCAGTGTTAGTTTCTACTTTAATTGAACAGTCAACTCCTGTTACAAAGGAACATATTATTACCACATATATGCCAGATTGGAACACTAAAACTATTTCTCAACTCCTGGACTTAGCAGTTCATGCATTTGACCGCCACTTAAAAATACAGAGAGCAGAAAAACTGCAATTAAAACAGGAAGCTAAACTTATGGCTGCTGCCCTAACCACTCAGTTTCAACCTGGGACAAACTGGGGCAGGGGACATCAGGGGCACCCAACCCATAGACCTAATAATGCCAGATTCCCTTATGAGCAGCGTCCCGAGGAGGACGATTGCAACCTGGATACTGGAAAAATAAGTGCCCGACACGACTAAAAGGGATAACCTATGAATCACCCTCACAACACTCAGCAGAACAGTGCACACCTTCAAGCCCCACAGCTGGACTCCACTGATAGTTCACAATGACTCGAAACTGAATCAGACAATTGTGTACTTACCTGCTTTAATATAGTGTAAAATGTTGACAGTGCTGCTTCCTATATACCTGTGAAAGTGGAGAATCCTGTATATTCTTGTCTGATACTGGTGCAGATCTTTCCTCGCTCGGGGTTTCAGCTGGTCTGGAGGTTGTAAGTCAAGAAGCTATTATGGAGGTAGAGGGAAAACTTTTTCCTGTTCCAGTTACTTCCCCTGCTACCGTCTCTCTAGGCCTCCTCATCTCCCAGAATTATTTCTTGTTATCAGCACACTCTTCTTCTCCTGTCAATCTTTTGGGAAAGGATCTTCTATGTAAGACAGGAGATACCCTGACTTGCCCCCCTGCTGGCCTGACTTTATCCTTTCCCTCAGATCAGCAAACTTGCATACAGGCAGTTTTGACATCCACTCCTGATATGAAGCACTTGATTCCTTCTGAGCTTAGGGATTTACCTGATGCACTTCTAGCTTAACTGCGCAACACCACATTTTTCTAACCAGTGTCTTAACCATTATGAAATTAGATTACTTACAGCAGAGAACGTCAGACTACAGAGATGTTTCATTCTCAACTCTGCAAGGCGGTTACCGGTTCCTGCGGAAGGTGAGCGTCATCATGATTGTTGACCGCTGGTGGAAGCTGTGGAATAAAATCCCAACTAGATCTCACACACATGGCTCTACAAAATCTGAGTGGTGTAGAACGAGTAGAATTGATTTTGTACTCGTTCCAAAAGTACAAAGACTAGGGGACACTTGAGAGGAAGGTACATGGAAATACTTTTAAAACAAATAGGAGGAAATATTTTTTCACTCAATGAATGAATGAATAGTTAAGCTCTGGAGCTCTTTGCCGGAGGATGTGGTAACAGCGATTAGCATATCTGCGTTTAAAAAAGGTTTGGACAAATTCCTGGAGGAAAAGTCCATAGTCTGCTATTGAGACAGACATGGGAAGCAACTGCTTGCCCTGGGATTTGTAGTATGGAATGTTGCTACTCTGAGATTCTGCATAGAATCTTATCACTCTTCGGATTCCAGAATCTTGCTATTCTTTGGGGTTCTACATGGAATGTTGCTACTCTTTGAGATTCTGCATGGAATCTTGTCACTCTTAGGATTCCAGAATCTTGCTATTCTTTGGGAGTTCTAAATGGAATGTTGCCACAATTTGGGTTTCTGCCAGGTACTTTTGACCTGGCTTGGCCACTGTTTGGAAAACAGGTTACTGGGCTAGATGGACCATTGGTCTGACGCAATACGACTACTCTTATGTTCTTATGCCTATTGCAAACTATGTGCTGTTCACCAATGGATCTTCTTTTCTGCACAAGGGAACCAGGGTCACCGAGTATGCGGTTACAACTGAAATATGGGTATGGGAAGCTAAACCTCTGTTTTCTTCTACAGGTACTCAGGCAGCTGAACTAATAGCTCGCACTCAGGAGTGTATTCTCTCCCAAGGAGCATCTGCTACCTTTTTACAGACTAAGTATTAATTTGGAATTTGTCACACCATGGGTCAGTTCTGGAAGGAGTATGGATTTGTCCCATCAGGACAACTTATGTCCCATGTTACGATGGTAAGAGACCTTCTGCAAGCTATACAGCTTCCTTCTGCATTAGCTATTTTGCACTGCCAAGCTCACACTAGGGAGGACACAGATATTGCCATGGGTTAACTCCCTTGCTGATGCTGCATCTAAGGAGGCCACATTGCAACCTGTTTCAAGCTGCAACAATAGCTTGTGACCTCTTCTCACCATCTATGAGACGGTACCATTTGAAGAACTGAGCAAATGGACTGAGAAATGGGAGGCATGCAAGGATGAGTATGGAGAGTTCCTGATGGGTGACCCATCGCACCCCACTATTTACTGCTAACCCTGAGTGATATCCACTGATCTGGATATTTGGTTTTGGCTTCTTGGTTTGCCCCTGGAATCCACTATGCTGCAGCGCAAGAGACTACTTTGTGCTCTACTTATTCTGCTTTTAATCCCCAGCCACATCCTGCCTCCCAACCAGGAACCAGACCATGAGCTTTCTACCCTTTTCAACATTTTCAGATTGATTTAATTGACCTGCCAAAAGCCAAGCATTATAAACACTGTCTTGTTGTTGTGGATCAGCTGATCGGTTGGCCAGAGGCCTTCCTGTCCTGGAAGCCCGACTCAAACATTGCTTAAAGATATTGTACCTTGATTTGTTATTCCTGCTAGCATTGATTCAGATCTAAGTACTAATTTTAATGCTGAGACTCTGAAATCCCTTTATCACGGCCCAGGTATTACAACCAAGTTCCATACCCCTTACCACTCTCAGTCTTCTGGCAGAGTTAAGTGCCTGAATTTGTCTAAGATTTTACTGGGAAAGATTTGTACCAAAACAAAACTCAAGTGGCCTGATGCTTTGCCACTTGTATTGTTTACTTTGCGTACAAGACCTCGGAAACCTCATTGGTTATCTTCTTTTAAGTTGTTTGAAAGTTCTATAAGAAGTAGACAGCCCTCTTTTCCTCACTGAGAGATGGGGATGATTAACTGACCTCTTATAATCTGTCTCTACAGCACTCTCTTGCTTCACTTCACAGAGCTGCAGTGTTGGCACAACCAGTGCTGCTGGACCATGTGCTGCACTCCTACAGTCCAGGAGACTGGGTTTGGAAGCAAAAAAAATTCACTCTCACCCAGGAGGATTGGCCCATTCCAAGTGCTGCTGACAAGTCAGCCTGGCATCAAGGTCACTGAGAGATCTGCTTGAATACACCAAACCCATCTCAAGCCTGTACATCAACCTGTCTCTTCTGTTCCTGGGATAGTTCCTCCTGTGGTTTTATCTGGTTCAGACTTCTCTGTGGTCTCCTCTGTTGCTCCTGACCACGCTGCAGATCAGGTCCCACCCTCTTTGGCTTCATTGTATCTAAGGGGAATGGCAGTGTGATCAACCCTCTTCCTACCGATTCTGTAGATGACCTGTGGACACTGTTAATTGCTGGACTTTACTAGCTCACACACTGAAGGCCATGTCAAGCATACAAGAGAGGATCTGTTTAATAAGATGGAGTCAGCATGGGTTCAGCTGAAGGAAGTCTTGCCTCACCAATTTGCGTCATTTCTTTGAAGGCGTGAATAAACATGTGGATAAAGGTGAGCTGGTTGATATAGTGTATCTAGATTTAAGGTAATCAATAGAAATAAAACATGAAAAATAAAATGATACCGTTTTTTATTGGACATAACTTAATACATTTATTGATTAGCTTTCGCAGGTTGCCCTGCTTCGTCAAATCAGAAATAAGCAAATGTTGGTAGATGACAGTATATATAGGTGAAACATCAAAGCTTTCCAGTGACAGTCTAACAGGAAGTCCTGTCTGTTGGGTGTCAAAATATTTAATCATTCTGACTATAAAGGTCTTACGTTCTTATATTGTTTTAAAGTTCCCTTTTAAGATTCTTACCATGAAGTCACTGGTACAGTGTTCTGGTTTTGTAAAGTGCTGCCCCACAGACGTGACATCTTTATTAGTACTGGCATTTTTCATATGGTGTCTATGTAAATGAAATCTCTTCTTTAGCATCTGACTGGTTTCTCCAATGTAGCAGCCTTCCTTGCATTTTTTACACTGAATGATATATACCACATTGGAAGATGAACACGTGAAGGATTCCTTAATGTTGAATATTTTTCCTTTGTGAATGACCGTGGGGTCCTGCAAAATGTTTTGACATAGTTTGCAGCTGGATATATTGCAAGGATGTGTGCCATTCCTTTCTTTTTGAGTCTGTGTTGGGAGCTTACTTCTAATTAGCTTGTGTTTTAAGTTGGGTGGCTGTCGGAAGGCCAGCACTGGAGGGGATGGGAATATCTCTTTCAGTAATTCATCTTCCTGGAGGAGAGGCTGCAGACCTTTTATGATTTTTCTTAATTTTTCCAGCTCTGGGTTGTATGTCACTATAAGGGGGATTCTGTCTGTGGCAGATTTTCCCTGGGTGTTTTGATGGAGGAGGCAATATTCTTGGAGATTATTTTCGGGTTGTAACCTTTCTGTTTGAAGGATGTAGTCAGGATCCCGAGGTGTCTGTCTCTGTCCCCTGGGTCAGAGCAGATACAGTGGTACCTTGTGGCTTGGATGTGGATAATGGATCTTTTTGTATGTGAAGGGTGGAAGCTGGAGTTGTGGATGTAGCTGCATTTGTCTGTGGGTTTCTTGTATATGGATGTTTGAATATATCCATTGCTGATTGAGATTGTGGTGTCCAAAAAATTGACTTTTACGCCCCAGAAAAAAATTTTTGGACACCACAGTCTCAATCAGTGATGGATATATACAAATATCCATCTTTGTTCCATCGTTGCTTATACCCTACGCTGTCTATTAAAATGTTCTATTACGTATTGTATTGACATTGCAAGTAGTATACTATGCCATACTTGTAATGTTATTTGAATATTTCTACTGCTCTAATTGCCTATTACTCATGTTTGATTTATTCTTACTGTACACCACCTTGAATAAATTCCTTCAAAAAGTTGGTAAATCCTAATAAATAAATAAAATAAGTGGGGTTGTACTCAAACGGTTCAAGAGATTCCTGACCACGAGACCTTACCAAGTCAAAATGAAAAATTAACTATCCTCTATCGCACAGGGCTCTTCCATCTCGCCAATCCTATTCAACATCATGATGACCCCATTAGCCAAAAAAACTCAACAACCAAGGTCTAAACCCATTCATCTATGCTGATGATATGACCATCTTTATCCCATTTGAAAACATCATCAAAGACATCACAGAGGAAATCAAGAGACTTAAACACACGAGAAAATTGGGCCACCGCATTCAAGCTCAAACTCAGAGATAAGACCCAATTCCTGGTAGTAACATCACCCTATAAACAAACTACCATACGCAATACAACAATAGACAGGATGGCCTACCCTCTTGCAGAAAGCCTAAAACTCCTGGGAGTGATCATCGATCAAAAACTACCGTTTGAACACCAGATCACAAAGGCTGTAACGAACAACTTTCACACAATGTGGAAACTAAGGAGAATCAGAAACAACTTCCCCACAAATGTATTCCAACTCATTGTACAATAATTAAATTACTGCAATGGAGTAGAGGAGTGGCCTAGTGGTTAGGGTGGTGGACTTTGGTCCTGGGGAACTGAGGAACTGAGTTTGATTCCCGGCACAGGCAGCTCCTTGTGACTCTGGGCAAGTCACTTAACCCTCCATTGCCTGCCATGAGTGGGAAAAAGCGCGGGGTACAAATGTAACAAAAATAAAATATCTACTCAGGATAGAAAGAGCAAATCTTAAACTGCCCAAAACACAGTAACCAGACTCATCTTCAGGAAGTCATGATACAAAACGGCCACCCCTCTACTACAAGCACTCCACTGGCTCCCAATCAAAGCCCGAATAACATTCAAACTCTGCACCTTGGTCTGGCACATAGTCCACGGCTAAGCTCTTGCATACAGACGTATCATCCTATCTCTTAAGAACAGCCTGACGGGGGCGAGGAACTACCTAACCCTTCACTATCCCATATGCCACAAACTAATCTACAAGTTCATTCACTCAGAGAACTTCCCCTACCAAAGCTCCAAGATGTGGAATGTCCTCACCAAATCACTACAATCCTTAACTCCTCACACCAACTTTCAGAAACACCTCAAGACTTACCTGTTCAAAAAGTTCATAGCCAAAAAAAAACAAAAACAAACACTAGCTGACTTTCCCCAAGTCAACCAACTGCCCCCTCCGTTCCTAAGACCTTCCACTTGATCTTCTACTCACCAATCTTGTTCCTCCCCCCTTCCATCTTCTTAAAATCTAATTCTCTACCTGTACTATCCAAATTTGTAAGCCACATTGAATCAAACTTGTTTGGAATATGTGGGATATAAATACTTTTATAAATAAAAAATAAATATTAAGAATATTATTGTAAAGGTATTTGGGCTATTGAGAAAATTATGATAGGTGAGGATTTTTTTTAACAAGAAAGTTTTAGAATTTTAGTACAATCTTTAATTTTACCACAGATGGACTATTACAAAGTAATATAGTAGATGATGGCAGATAAAGAACTGAATGGTCCATCCAATCTGCCCAAAAAGATAAACTCATTACATAAGGTAATTGTATGTAATCTGATATATATATATATATATATATATATATATATATATATAGGCTACAGTATTACTGCTCAGAGTAAATTCTAAATACTGCCGAATACGGCACCCAGATTGATTTTTTCCAAATCAAAATATGAGAGCATAACGCCATTATTTGTTAAACTGTGCTGGCTTCCTGTGGAAGCAAGGTCTAAGCTGTGTGTTTTTGTTTTTCTTATAATATATGGCAATACTCCAGCTTATATGGAGAAGCTGATTTTATTATCGGATTGCAATAGATTGAAAACAGTAAGATGCTTTTTAGAGTTATCATATCCTAGTCCGAAAGGAATTGTGCATAAATCTCTGTCTTCAGCCACCTTCCAATACCAAGCTGCTAAGTGGTATGAAATCAATTACCAGTCAAAATTAGGGCGATGTTTAATTATGGTTGTTTTGTAAAATCCTTATAGCTTTTCTGAAAATATAGATTAGAAAAAAGTTGATTATTCTAAATTTAATTAAATTAGTAGCTCCTGGGACTGCCCAATTTATTTCCTGTAAACCACATCGAGGGGTAGAAGGAATTGTTGTATCTGGTTGGGCAGAGTGGATGGAACATGCAGGTCTTTCATCTGCCATCACCTATCATCTATGTAAGAAAGAATGCACAATGGTGCAAATGCACCCGGTCTGCGGCTCCTCACTACCTCTCTACCCTCATCTCCCCCTATGTTCCCGCCCGTAACCTCCGCTCACAGGACAAATCCCTCCTTTCAGTTCCCTTCTCCACCACTGCCAACTCCAGGCTCCGCTCATTCTGCCTTGCCTCACCCTATGCTTGGAACAATCTTCCTCAACCCCTACGCCAAGCCCCCTCTCTACCCATCTTCAAATCTCTGCTTAAAACTCACCTCTTCAATGCTGCTTTCGGCACCTAACCTTTCGTGAAATATAGTATGCCCTATCAGACGGACTCTACACTTGTCTTTAGATTGTTTAGATTGTCTTTAGATTGTACACCTGTCTTTTAGATTGTAAGCTCCTTGAGCAGGGACTGTCCTATGTTAAATTGTACAGCGCTGCGTAATCCTAGTAGCGCTTTAGAAATGTTAAGTAGTAGTAGTAGTAATCCATGCTAGAAGACAAATGAGAAAAACTGAAGACCTGAGTATGCTCTAGAGGTGAAAAGGGATAGAAGAGATATGCTAAAGACCTTTAAATACTTAAAAGATATTAATGCACAGCCCGCCCCCCTACCCCCCCCCAAAAAAAAAATCCTTCCAAGAGAAAGGAAGCTGTGGAAGGGGCATGATACGAGGAGCAATATCAGGACATTATTTTGTTTTTTTTCTTTCACGGAGGATTGTGGATGTTTGGAACATCCCCCTGGAGAAGGTGGTAGTGATAAAAACAGCGACGGAACAGAAAGAAAAACGGAATACAGACAGGGGCTACCTAAATAACAAAAGGATGGAACTCAGCCGTTTTGAGCTAAAGCTCTCAATTCTTAAATATATTTTGCACTTTTTAAAGGTAGCATTTGGTGGGGAGGGGTGGCAGGAACCTGTACTGAGTGGTAGTTGGACCACAAGCTTTGCCCAAGAGGAGTATTTCAGTCTCTCTCTACCATCATCTACGATGTTACAGAGCAAGAGAATAAGACACTGACTCCCTGTCCTTTCAGTCAGCTCTATCAGGACCTGGTGCCATGGCTCTGAAGACAAACTATCCTGAGACAAGACTTTACCGAAACCTCTCTTTTCCAAACACCACCTCCGGGATAAACTTTTACACATCCAGTCTTCATGGCAGTGAAATAATTGTCACAAGGAAGGAAAATCGAAGCCGCCTCCAGTGCCTCATTGTGTGTCAAGACAACAAGCATTTACTATTCAACATTCCAGCAGCTGGATAAAGATCTTGAAGAGAAAAATGGTGTGGGAACAAAGGTCACCAGAAGGAGGACACATTCCACACCTTCTAAATGTGGAGGGTCAACACTGCCCTCTAAAGCATCCTATAGGGACCAGCCCTGCACAGTCGAAACCCAGATGCAAGGGTCCTTCATGTTCCAGTAATTTCGTGTATTAGAAAGGAGCCTGCAGAAACTATTACAGTCACTCCTGCTACCTTAGAGGGTAAGTGGAAGATGATACTTATGGTTTCTCAAGCATGTAGCCTGTATTGAATGGTACAAGCATTACAATCGTCTATCAACGTGTCCTCATTGATGTTCCAGCAAAGATAGAACCTAAGCAAGAAAAATCTCCGATCAGTTAATGCAGGTTTAAAAGGTTGTGTGTGTGATGCTTTCATAGGCCACACTGTAGACTTTGAGAGGTGGTCTAGAAATGAAATACATACCCTTTAGGAAGCTTATCCAGATGGTTAGGACTTTTTTTTCCTGTGTTTTCTTAAGTTTGTGATAAAGGAGCTGCTTCCAGGAACCCTTTTTAGAAATTTTCTACTGATGATATTCATATGGCCCCTCCACAGCTTCCACACTGTAGGGTCTACAGCATCAAAGTAAAGTCAATGATATCAAAAAGTCCATATAATCCCAGGTACCAGCCAGTCACACAGCAGGACCATGTCTAGGACAGCACATCTTATCCAAGCTAGTTTTTGTCCGTTTTTTTCCATTGATCTAGCTAAAAAGGAAAAATTAGTTATTACCTGTTAATTTTCTTTCCATTAGTCACGACAGGTCAATCCAGATATCTCCACCTGCTGGCAGAGGGACATAACCCACCAGTCTCTGGATTGATCTGTGGGATGCTATGGAGTACAGGATTCCTTTCATTCTGCAGAGATACCTAAACAGCCAGGAAAAAAACTGTACCGCAAAAGAATAAAGGTGTGACAAAAGCTTAGCCGAGATAGGGTGCCAGAGGCGGGGATAGTGCTGGGCAGACTTATACAGTCTGTGCCAGAGCCGGTGGTGGGAGGCGGGGATAGTGCTGTGCCCTGAAGAGGACAGGTACAAATCAAGGTATACACAAAAAGTAGCACATATGAGTTTATCTTGTTGGGCAGACTGGATGGACCGTGCAGGTCTTTTTCTGCCGTCATCTACTATGTTACTATGTAAAAGAAGAGAATGGTGTACAATGCATCTTTCATAGAGGTAAAGTTTTACGCAGAGAGAAGGGCAGTCTTCGGTCACTGATGGAAATGATACATTTAAATAATTGTAAACCATTATGATAATTATTTGAATGATGCTATGTAAAGTGCTGGAATAAGCAAAAACAATTTTGATTTTGGCTGGCTAATGGCTTAGTTAGTAGGGTAAAGTCTTTTGAAAATCACCCTGTAATTGTCCTATCCCTTTTTATGCTGAAATGTTACTTAACTGTACTCAAACCAGGTGCTACACCACTATCATGTTATAAGAACATTGTTGCATCTGTAGTTGTGTCTAAATACGTTAAAAGAAATAACCAGAATTCCACTGATTTGCAGCTCCCTTCAGTTTAACAGAAAACATTATTCACATATTATGACACAACACAACGATTTGGCAGCAGCAGCTCCTCTAAACTGAAAAGGATAATTACCTCATCCAAAGCTGCACAAGTACCAAGAATTTAGAACACAAAGAAGATTTCAGTACGACAGCGTTTGGCAGAACAAGGAATCCAATGTGAACAGGACAGGTCCACCTAAAAGGTCTACAAACAGCTGCCAGTGAAAGCACCCGATGAGGTCTACAAGACCAGCATCTCTACCACTAACATGCCTTACTCCCCACCTGCTGTGAAAAGATGCAGAGGAGTTGCCAATGAGCTGACCTTATACGAAATCCAACATTCATACAGCACTGCAGTGAAAATCCTTGTTCAAGCAGAATTCTGGGAACAGACAGCACTGCTTAGAATGGAATGGGATCCGGTAGCCTCTTCCTGCACCAAGATTTTGGCTCAACTGGAACAGAGCTCCATAAATCTTCACTCACCTGTGGCTATATCCCCAATTCTATTCTGAATTTCAGCCACTGCAGAGACAGTCCTCAGGCGTGGACCAGAGATTACACACACACACAGTCTGTTCAGTGACCTGAATCCCACTCACAAATATCACTGGACTACCCAAAGTGCTCGGCCCCAATGGTCCAAAGAGCAGACGCCATGTTTCCCAGCATGGCAGTGTGTAACGATGCCCTGGAGCATCAGGCTTGCCCCAGGTGCTTAGGGTGTGAAGGTAGGGAGCTGGATTTAGTGCAAACTTTTTCCAGTGGTAGCTAAAGGCAAGTTACATTCATGTACAATAGGTTTTCCTGTCCACAGAGGGTTTACAATCTAAGCCCCCTCCCCCCTTTACAAAGGCATGGTAGGGCTACTGCACAGGTAGTGTGTGCCAAATCGGCCCTACCACCAGGGTAGTGAAAGAGCCTGGCAGTAGTTCTGAGGTTGGCACATGCAGTTTGCCACAGTAGAAAATGATTTTCTATTTTCAACCGGGGGGGGGGGGGGGGGGGGGGGGGAGGAAGAAACAGTTCCCATCCGTAATTGGCAGTGCAACCATATTGTTGCGTGCTGTCCAATAGCACATGAGCCCTTACCGCCAAGAAACAGGCGGTAAGGGCTCGCACGGTAAAGGGCCAGGCTGTATTTTTGGCAGACACGCTAAGTGCTGCGTACGACTGGTAGCGCTATAGAAATTATTTGTAGTAGTAGTAAGTGGTGGCCTGAGGCCACGAGAAAACCAGCCGCTAAAAGTAGCGCAGGCCAGTGCCTTTGTAAAAGGGTCCCTAAGTTTGCACCTGAGACAATGGAGGGTTAAGTGACTTGCCCGAGATCACAAGGACGACACTGGGATTTGACTTCCGTGGTTGTCAGTGCACTGCTCTAACCCTTAGACGGAAGGTACAGATAGATCAGTGGTGTGAGGTGTAACCCTTCATTTTGCACTTTAACAATAATTTAAAACCAAAGAGTTTCAGAAAACAAAAGTAAAAACAAGTGCTGTCGTGGGCAAGTGAATTTTATACTAAGTAAATTCCGATATTGCCTGTCAGCATTTTGATACAAAACACAGGTAGAGGAGTGTGGTAGCCGTGTTAGTCCACTTAATACATTTCTTTTTTTTTTTTTTTTTAAACTTTAGATGTTTTTATTGAAGAGGCAGGATATAGGTGGGATAACAACTCCCCAATAAACCAACAAATCGGATTATACATACCAATCAATTAACGGATACTACACAACAGCTCAATCACTATAGCTGTAACAAACTAGAATTACCAACCTACCCCCATCTATGTTATCATACTTTGAGGAAAACTCTCCCCCCCTTTTCCCCTACCCTCCCCCCCAAGCAGTGCACTGGCATAAATAGTCCCTACCACCCCTACCCCACCTATCCCAATCATTCCTTTCCTACCCCGGTCCCCCCCTGCCCCCCTCCCCTCCCTCCCAATCCTATCCCGTCTTTATTTTCGCCACCCATTCTTTCAACTGGGCCCATCCTCTCCGGCACCGCAACTCCCCATCTCTGCGGTATGCCGTAAGGCGCTCCAGCATTATGAGTTGCTCAACTTTACCCTTCCACTCGCCCATGGAAGGGGGATCTATATTTTTC
Organism: Microcaecilia unicolor; assembly: GCF_901765095.1. Taxonomy (NCBI): domain Eukaryota; kingdom Metazoa; phylum Chordata; class Amphibia; order Gymnophiona; family Siphonopidae; genus Microcaecilia; species Microcaecilia unicolor. The sequence continues at coordinate 360,242,456 of NC_044035.1, read as the reverse complement.
CACCTGCGGGCTACATGGCACTTTGCCACCGCTAGGCCCCAATGTAACATTTTACTCTGTTCCCAGGATTCCCTTTCATTATGAATTCCAAGCAAACACACCTGCGGGCTACACACCATGGACTCTCCAGTCATGTTTACCATTGCCTTCACCACCTCTATCCAGAAAGGCAATAGTAGTGAACAGGACCACCAAATATGCAAGAACGTACCCTTTTCTTTTCCACATCTCCAGCACTGGTCAGAAGCAGTAGGGTACATACGCTTGATTCTCTCAGGAGTATAGTACCATCTGGAAAGGACCTTATATGCATTCTCCTGCACTAGCGCACATGTAGAGGCCTTCTGTACCTCCCCGCATATCCGTTCCCATTCCTGATCACTAAACCTACAATTTAAATCTGATTCCCATGCACCTTGAAAGCAGAATGGAGTGGGGTCACTACCTCTAATGAAATAGTTCTAGGCACCCTCTGCAATATACCCCATAAATTCTCCAGGCTCTCTCTTTCTTGGGCGTAACTCCCCCTCCACCCCATTGTTCCCATGAATAGTTTAATCTGAACATATGAAAAATAATCACTTAATACATTTCTTGATTAGCTATCGAAGGTTGCCGATCTGACGAAGAAGGGCAACCTTCGAAAGCTAATCAAGAAATGTATTAAGTTATGTCCAATAAAAAAGGTATCATCTTATTTTCTTTTCCATGTTTTATTTTGTTTGATTTCTATTGATACAAAAGACAGAAACTGCATTTATCCCGAAATGTGAAGTGATCACATCTCTATACAACATTTACATTTAAATCTGTTTATTAAAAGCAAGAAATCACAGTACAAATAGAAAACAGAAACAGTCAAAGATTTTAAATGTTATCACCCTCATAAACCCCTAATACATAAACACTTGGCAAACTTAGAAGGAAGAAGCAGACAACATTTAAAAAGAGAAAAAAATGACCCAGTATGAAAAGGCCCAGAGAATTCAAGATACAATAATTTGCTTAATTTATATGCATGCTACAAACACAGTGAGGGAGGGTGTGGAGAATCTGTGCACTTGGAATGGACGAGATGGTCAATGATTCAATGTCTCGCTGCCACCAGCTCAGTGCGAGTTCCAAAAGGGAATTCTGTGCTTTGCCAAGAAAGGAGAAGAACCTAGGTCCAGGGCGAGGCCTCACGAGGATCTGCCTTCCAGCATGTAATAGCGATACATAAGGCCTACAATGACGACAGCAATGGCAGGGATCAACCAGCTGCAGTAGGAACTAGGAGTGGAAACGAAAAGACGCCGCTTAGTACAGACGTTACCGAGCTGGATCCCAAAGTACCTCAGATTGCTCAATTACAATTTTATTTTCTCTTCATTTATACCTGCTTAAACCCAAATCATGTAAAAAAGTCCATTGGGAGCTGTAGAAAGGAGCACTGTCCCGCTGACTGAGAACATCTCATGTGCTCCAAGGCATACCAAGAAGATCAGCAACTATAAATGTAATACATCTCCACCTTAACTATTATCAGCACTGTTTGCTTATATCTGCTTGTTTAAACTTCAATTACGCTATTCTTTATGTAACACTAACTGTTTTCTACCAATAACGACACATTGAAAGCCACATTGAGCCTGCAAAGAGGTGGGAAAATGGAGGATACAAATGCAATAAATAAATAAACTGATTTTAAGATCAGCACTCTCTTGTCACACTAGACACTAACAGGTCTTGATATAATAAAGAAAATAGTTTATTGCACTGTCCATGGATCACTCCTGCATGATAACCGTATTTTTACTGTTTCCCCTTGTTACTTTGCCTTCTCTTTCGTGTAATAGAGAACTACCTGCGTCTTCTTTTTCCTACCTGTAAGAAAGTAGTTTACAAGTGTCTAGTGGTGGAAATCATTGCTAAAAAAAACCAGGATCCCACCAGGATTACTTGGTTTTTTTTGTAAGTATTTAAAATCTTTCCTTTTTAAAAACTCTCTCATTGATCCTGAAGCCTAATCTCCCCCTTCTGCTTTATTATTGAACTTTATGTATTTATGGTTCTTTCCTTATTGATAAGTGTGAGTTTATGAATTTTATAATGACTTCTTTTTAGCCACATTGAACTCAAAATTGTGCAGGAAAATGTGGGTCTAATGTCATAAATAAGTAAAAAGGGTTAAATGTGAGAAATTATGAATATACTAACTCCAGACCTCACATACAATTTGGTGTTTTGAAAGCTAGGCAGAAAACACATTTCAAAAACATGCATATCTGCACTAGAAATAAGCAGGTAAAAGTTAACAATATTTCTTTAAAGTTATTTATACCCCTAGGCAGAACAGTCATCAGATGACTGGAGTGGGCAAATTTCCTGTCCTTTTATCCCAGAGGGCTGTGCAGTTGCTCTATCATCAGATATTGTGGCTGCTCTCTTCTGCTGATGCAGGCCTTCGCACCTAACTCTTACCTTCAGGATATCCAGACTGCCTCAACTTGACTGCCCCTATCGAATTGACTACTCACTTGTCCTTTAGATTTGACTACTCACTTGTTCTTTAGATTGTAAGCTCTTTGAGCAGGGCCTGTCCTTTTATGTTAAATTGTACAGCGCTGCGTAACCCTAGTAGCGCTTTAGAAATGTTAAGTAGTAGTAGTAGTAGAACATGGACTACTTATCTTTAGCCAAATGGCCCGAGTGTGTAGGGGGGAGGGGCTGGGGCTGCCCTGGGCCCGTGCAGCGGGTTTTGATCCTGGCAACCTGGGTTTGATTTCCCCTACAACTCCTTGTGACCTTGAGCAAATCACTTAACCCTCCACTGCCCCAGGTACAAAAAGCTTAAATTGGGAGCCTTCTAGTGACAGAGAAAGTACCTACATATAATATTTTACAGTGCTGCAAACATCTAGTAGCCCTATAGAAAGGATTAGCAGTAGTAGTGAGGCCCCTCTACCTCAAGGCGTCTCTCAACATCAAACATGTATCAACCACACCCTGCTATCAGACAGAATGGTTACATGAGAAATACTTGAGAGCAGTGGTTCCCAATCCTGGTGGCACCCCAGCCAGTCAGGTTTTCAGGATATCCACAGTAAATATCCATGAGAGAGATTTGCATGCACTGCCTCCACTGCAAGCCAATTCTTCTCATGAATAGTGGATATCCTGAAAACCCCACTGGCTGGGATACCTCCAGGTTTGGGAACCACTGCTAAAAGGTGTAAACCAATGTTTCATGGCATACCTTGACAGACTTGGTGATCCACCACTGGAGGTCTCCTAAAAAAAAAAAAAAAAAAAAAAGTTGAAGAGAAGTATTTTCAGTTTTTCAGTAAAAAACAGCTTCACCTGAATTCTCACACAGTCAAATGCAACCTTCGAGATGGCCAAACTCTACCATGGGCACTGGGCAGTTCAGAGGATCCCGAGTGGTTAGCAGAGAAAAGAACCAGAACACCCAGATTTAACTCTTTTCCTAGTTCCATTCTGAAATTGTAGGTCTCCCAACTGTTGTGGTGTGAGGAGTGTGAAGTATCACAAAGCAGTAAAAGACCCTTTCAACGCAGGAAGTTTACTAGCCTCACACAAAGCAGGTAGCTAGTTTAACCACCCCACCAGAGAGAGAGAGAGAGAGAGAGAGAGAGAGAAGAATATTTGCATAGGTTACTAAGGGTAACCTGATTACTAAGTTAGCTTGAAAGAGTCTGTTTTGAAAAAGTCCCCTTAAATTCAAAACTATATAAAGAGGAAAGGTCCCACTGAACTTTCTTTCTGATAAGTTCCGAGAGAAGAGGACATTTCTCTGGTAAGTGAACACTATTTTGCTTTGTGCTATGTGAACTTAAAGACTGGGGTTTAAAGGAGGAATTGTAGGTTAGGGATATGCAAAATAAAAATATAAAAAAGCTAACTTTATCAACTAATCTCCATACTTTTTCTGCCCCTAGTTTTAAAACTTGAACTTTGTACCACAGCATTAACAGATAGAGGCACTGCAGGACCTAGTTTAGTCTTCATCCTGCCCACCTTCACCAACACCCACCCACCCACCCACAGCACAACTCTTCATTTATACGAAGTTACTGTAATTAGGATAACAAGCAAAGAGTGCTCTTACAGAATTTTAAATACATTTCATTACCAACTAAGAAGAAAACACTAAATCACACAATATATCAGACACTTTCATATTTGGCTAATATCCTTTATACTTTAGCAAGTTTTAAATTATTGAAAACCTAAAAAATACTAAGATGGAGTCAGCAGTCCAGGAGCGAGAGGGGTGCTATCCAGTCTTCTGCATTGAGTGTCACATGTATGATTATCTCCTGTTTGGTCAGTGGTTATATGTGTGTGCCTAATGCAAAGAGCTCCTAGCTCTCAGAGAACGGGTCCATTCTCTTGAGGCTAGAGTAGCAGACTTGGTGGAGCTAAGGGAGACAGAGAGGTACATAGAGGAGACCTACAGTGATGTTGTAGAGGAGTCACACCTCCAATCTGGTAGCCCCTGTGCTACTTTGGAGGAGGGAGGTCTCCTAGAAGGACAATCATCCTGGTGAAGTAGGAAGTGCTCCTGTAGTCACAACCTGCCCACCAGGGGATGTACTATCCTCTTACACTGAGGATATGTCTCCAAGTTCTGTCCAGGAAGGAAGGGTTAGGACAGCTGTTGTAGTTGGTGATTCAATCATTAGGCATATAGATAGCTGGGTGGCTGGTGGATGTGAGGATTGTCTGGTGACTTGCCTGCCTAGTGCGAAGGTGGCGGACCTCACGCGTCACCTAGATAGGATTTTAGATAGTGCTGGGGAGGAGTCCACTGTCTTGGTACATGTGGGTACCAATGACATAGGAAAATGTGGGAGAGAGGTTCTGGAAGCCAAATGTAGGCTCTTAGGTAGAGAGCTCAAATCCAGAACCTCTAGAGTAGCATTTTCTGAAGTGCTACCCGTTCCACGTGCAGGGCCCAAGAGACAGGCAGAGCTCCAGAGTCTCAATTCGTGGATGAGACCATGGTGCAGGGAGGAAGGTTTTAGATTTGTTAGGAACTGGGCAACATTCTTGGTAAGGGGGAGCCTATTCTGAAAGGATGGGCTCCACCTTAACCAGGGTGGGACCAGGCTGCTGGCATCGGTTTTTAAAAAGGAGATAGAGCAGCTTTTAAACTAGAAACTGGAGGAAGGCCGACATCGCTCAAAAGCGCATGGTTCGGGATAAGGTATCTTTCAAAGATATCACCAAAACAGGGAAGATAGGGTATCCTGATAGTGAAGTTGCAAAAGAGACCGTAGTAGATCAGGTGTCCTTAAATAAAAATAAAAATCAGACAAAAGATTGCAAATTAAAATACTGTCAAGTACTGAGCATGATGTAAATAGGAACAGCAAACATAGTTTGAAATGTCTATATGCGAATGCCAGAAGCCTAAGAAATAAGATGGGAGAGTTAGAATATATTGCACTAAATGAAAAATTAGATATAATAGGAATCTCTGAGACCTGGTGGAAGAAGGATAAACAGTGGGACACTGTCATACCGGGGTACAAATTATATCGTAGTGATAGGGTGGATCGAATTGGTTCATCTGTCTAGACAACTGGGCTGGAGTCTCTCTAGCAAGTCTTAGGCTCTAGCAAGGAGGGAGAAAAGCAAAAATATAGCAGTAAGTTGCTCAGCATCAGAACAATTCTCATCTGGCCCTCAAGACAGTCAGAAAACAAAGGCAAGAAATGACAAAGAAAGCAACTACAAACATACAAGGAATTCATTACCAGAGAATGTGGTAAAGGAGGTTAGATTAGCGGAGTTTGGACGGCTTCCTAAAGAAAAAGTCCACAGACCATTATTAAATGGACTTGGGGAAAATCCACTATTTCTGGGATAAGCAGTACAGAATGTTTTGTACTTTTTTGGGATCTTGCCAGGTATTTGTGTCCTGGATTGGCCACTGTTAGAAACAGGATGCTGGGCTTGATGGACCTTTGGTCTTTCCCAGTATGGCAATACTTATATACTTATGTAAGGTTATGTGCCTTTTAGGAGAACCATAGGTGGGAGTTTTTTTTTTAAATATCAGTTAAGAGACACAGCACTGCCTCCCGAGATGGAGTGTCATGAATTATAAAGGCTATGATCCTGCACATTTTTGCATAACTGCCATTTTGTTTTTAACCAAATGTGCTTTATAAGCTAGTACTGCCCAGAACGTTTGGCAAAACGGATCGATACCGAATAGTGTGGAAAGAGAACAAATCTAGCATCAACGGAGAAGGTAAGCCTTGGTAATATCACAGAATCGGATGATCCTTGAACACAATGACATAGCTTCCAATACTGGACCCCAATGTGTGTGGGTTAGGGGCCTTTACTGAGGCTGGAATGAGGCAAGCACTGAACTTACCTCTAGCAGTACTGCCAGGCTACCTCACAACTTCTTTCTTAAGATGGGGTTGTATGTTTCATATACCATCTTTCTGTGATACAACCAAAGAGGTTTACGTATTATATTCAAATACTTAAATTACCCAATCCAATCCAACAGCTGCAGAAGCAGCTCTTACCACAAGACTCAGCCCCTCAATACTAGGAGATGCTGTGCTAGGTCAGGTAATTCACTGTTAGAGGTAACTTCGGTGTTTGTTGTGTTCTGCCTCATTCATCGCTGGATTCTCCCCCCCCCCCCCCCCCCCACTGCCTTGAAAAGAAAGGGAGCAAGGGAAAGAATATCTCAATTCACAGCAGCAATAAATGAGACATAAAAAGATCTGGGGGAAACAAGAGACAAACAATAGGAATGGGAGATCGAGAGAATGCACAGAAAGAAAAAATTAAAGATAGGAAGGAAGAAAAAGAAAAGTGACGTAAAACCCAATGCAAGCTTGAATAGACAATCAGCTTCTACGAAGGGAGGACTAAATGGTGACATGTATACAAGCGATAACCTGTGCCAATTCCTGATGAAAGAACTGCAGAGGAAGCAGCTCGGCAAAAAGCCTTAGGGAAGTCTAAGTGAGGCATCATTTCCCAAACATGAATTGCAGCAAAGAAAGTTGATGAAAGTTTAGAGATGTTTAAGAGCAAGATATAAGCATCTTTACTAGCCACTGTAACCTATGAAAGGCAAGAAGGATCAGTGTTAAATTACAGGCAGATGGGAAAGATCCTGAGCTAAGAGGAGACAAGAGAGATGAGGTAGAAAGCAAGAGACTAAAAATTCAGCTGAAGAACCTTTCTGAAACTTCTTTGAGTGATTATCGATTACACTAAGCTTTTTTTTTTTTTTTGCTTAGTTTGCCTTTTAAAAGTCACTTTTATGTAGAGCTCTCATCCACTAAAGACATGGTCTAATCAGTAACTCCAGAGGATTAGTTAATCCATGACAGTTGGTATTAGAACACTTATAAACCAGTCAAGGATACCAAGTTTAGCTGCTAGTTAGGTATTAGGTCCTACCAGATTTCAAGACAGCCCACACAAGGATTAAGCATGTCTACGTGCACTAGCATGAAAATCAATGGCTTTCTGCAAGGAAAGCTTCAGCCAATGATTACTGCTGCATGTCCTTATCCAAGGAACCAGGGCTCAGTGAACCCACTTTCTTTTGATCTGACACTCTACAGCTCTTATTGCCAAGATGCTGCCAAGTCTAAGGTCAGAAAGAAGCACAAACATGAAAAAGAGATATGGGGCAATGGTAGGGTGCTAAATACTACAACCCAAACAATGCTCATTCCTATTAAAGATCCTAAAAGCACATGCTAGGATATATCCTTAGCACTATGAACATGAATAACTTAGCAGCTTGGATGGCCAGGCTAATTTTCAAAGGAGAGTAAGAGGAAGACTCCTGAGAATCCCTACTAAGAGACTGCTGGGATGAAGATTGGGGGATTGACAAACACTGCTGGGTGGGGGAGAGTGGTGGAGACCCATGACAGGGTGATAGCTGTATCTGGGGAAGCTGCCTCTTTCCTTCACCTCTCATGGGAGCATCGGCATGATGCTGACAGCATGCTTGCCCTTGTGTAAGGTGGGTGTTACCAGGCTAAAACAGAACCCATTCTGAAGTTGTTGAGCCTATTCCTTGAACCAAGGACTGACGAGATGTGAAACTGAAAAACTAATCTGCATTTGTTGGGTATTATTAGGAAAGGTATGGAAAACAGGTGTGAGGATGTTATAATGCCGTTGTATCGCTCCATGGTGCAACCGCACCTTGAGTATTGTGTTCAATTCTGGTCGCCGCATCTCAAGAAAGATATAGTTCAATTGGAAAAGGTGCAGCGTAGGGCGAGTAAAATGATAGCGGGGATGGGATGACTTCCCTATGAAGAAAGACTAAGGAGGAGGGCTTTTCAGCTTGGAGAAGAGATGGCTGAGGGGAGACATGATAGACCTGCCACCAAGAAATGCTAAACGATCTTCCCACACCTTTCTGAACCTACACTTCCCCAGCTGCAAAGGATTAAAATACAAACTAACACAAGCAGCTAGCTTTTCTTACATGAGTACGCAGATGTGGAATGCATTACCAACTCACTTAAAAACGATAAACGAACTAAATAGCTTCCGAAAAGCTCTGAAAACCTCTCTCTCTTTAACAAGGCCTACCACGAGAACCCATAATTAACTACAACACAACACCTAATCACCTTCTATTCAGACTATCTTACTCTACAACTCCTTGACCAGATCCTCTTGCTCTCTCTAATTTCTTTGTAACACCAATTGTATTATTGACCCTGTTATGACGATGCCATAACAGATCTTTGTAAGCCACATTGAGCCTGCAAATAGGTGGGAAAATGTGGGATACAAGTGCAATAAATAAATAAATATAAAATAATGAGTGGAGTGGAACAGGTGGATGTGAAGCATCTGGTCACGCTTTCCAAAAATACTAGGACTAGGGGGCATGCGATGAAACTACATTTAAAACTACTAAATTTAAAACAAATCGGAGAAAAGTTTTCTTCACCCAACGCATAATTAAACTCTGGAATTTGTTGCCGGAGAACGTGGTGAAGGCGGTTAGCTTGGCAGAGTTTAAAAAGGGGTTAGACGGTTTCCTAAAGGACAAGTCCATAAACCACTAAATGGACTTGGGAAAAATTCACAATTCCAGGAATAACATGTATAGAATGTTTGTACGTTTGGGAAGCTTGCCAGGTGCCCTTGGCCTGGATTGGCTGCTGTCGTGGACAGGATGCTGGGCTCGATGGACCCTTGGTCTTTTCCCAGTGTGGCATTACTTATGTACTTATGTTTTGCATAGGCCCACAAACTTGGTGTTGACCTATCTTTTGGAACCTGTTAAAGGCCAGGGAGCCTAGAGGAGCAAAGTAGGAATTTCCCAAGCTAGAGAGCACCCAGAAGGGGTAGAGTGGGGAGGACTCTGGGAACTCACCCCGAGTCAGGGAGGACGCCATGACCAGGATCTAACAGCCAGAGAATCCAGGGAGTGAGACAGATCTCTCCTTGTTTGGAAGTATGAGGTCTGTAGGGGATGTGAACAGACCTTTTGAGGATTACCATGGACCCAACCCAGCTTGGAGTCTCGGCCTATGCCTTCAGTAGATGGCGGATTACTTTGGAAGCCTTGGCCTACACCTTCAGTCGACGGCGGATTGCTGTGGAGCCTTGGCCTACACCTTTGGTAGGTGGCATCTACTACACAGGGAGGCGAGAAAGTTGGGACCTTATTTACTAAGTTTTTCTTCTCCATGGACAGAACAAAAAGACAATCTTGGTAAATCAGGCCCTACCAAAGAACCAAAGCAGACCCTGGAAGTGGGATCCAATGTCTTCCCCTGCTCACCTCACTCCAACTTTGGTGAAAATGATAGAGTGAAAGAACTCAACCACTAAGGTTTTGAGCAGCTTCCTACATACAAAGAATATATTTAACTATCCTCAAGAAATGCCATTCACAAAACAGAAACTACTTACTCCTACATGTACCCAACTGCAGAACCACCATCTACAGAACTATCTACACAGCAGGATTTAGCTACCTGGGTTCCAAATGGTGGAACTCGATACCAAAAACCACAAGAAGAATCACAAATCTACTCCAATTGAGAAAAGAAATGAAAATCTACCTCTTCAAAAAATTCTACAGTTAATCACAAAGATATCATCATCTTCCTTTCAAATCTACCTCTTCAAAAACTATACGAATAGATATCACCAAAACTCTACAAATGAACACAAAAGCTACCACTACGTTCTCCTCTTCAAATCTATCTCTTCAAAAACTCTATGAATAACCACACGAACTTTAGATGCCCTCTCCACATTACACAACACTATTGTAACTCCACCAAAATGTAAATTGTAAGCCACTTTGAACCGAAACTTGTGGCCCATGTGGCTGAGGGGGGTGTGTGGACACCCATGTGGCTGGGGGTGGGGGGGGGGAGGTGCCATTAAAAATTGCTTGGACACTAAGGGTGCTGTGAGCTGAAAAAGTTTAGGAACCTCTGGTTTAAATATATGCCTTCCAAGTAAAAAAAAAATTTTTTTGAAATGCTTATATTTAAAAGGCACAGAAAACAGACAACCAATGTGTGCTTGACGTTTGCGTTTGCCAGATGTGTGCACACAGGAGCTGAGCTAACCACAAAACTCTTCTACACATGCCCCCAAACAATGTTCCCCTCTTGCTTTTGCTTTTAAAGCACACAAATAATTTGAATACCATTTCCTTTGAGCATTGGCGAGCTAGGTTTCTGCGCTGTTGGCTTACCGCGGGAATTCTGAGCATCGACCTGTGCGAGAGTCTATACTAGGCTTTGGCTCATATTTACAATTCAGGAGCTGAGATAAGCAGCACATCAAGCGAGATCTGTTCCGAACAAGGAAGAGGATATTGCACTCACTTGAAATGACTTTAGTCACACAAGAGTAAGCTGCAGGTATTTACAAACTGAAACACCAGAACCAGATAAAACTGGTGCTTTTAACTCCGTCTTAATTTAGAGCAATGACATGTAACAGCAACACAGCTACTTACAGGGCTGATGGGCAGCAAAGTAGCTGCTTTACTTATGTTTCAACAATTTTACTGATGACAATGCAAAAGCAGGTAAAGTCCAACAACTGCAGAGAATCCACAATAGCAGGACAGATAACATCAAAAATTAAGAGTCAGTCATCAGAATTTTTGTTATCTCCCCCCCTCCCCCCTTATTGCAGCCAATAGAACCTATCCCTGGCAGTGTCCCCTCCCTGAGCTATCCCTCAAACCAAAATACTCTAATCCCATTTACAATGGTTCAACAGTAAACTACGTCCCCTAGGACTCAAGGTATTCAGATAAGCAGTCCACACCAGCAAAAAGGTTTTTTTTCTTCTTCTTCACCGAGTCTCGTGCCGCTCTCGCCTCCCATGTGGCCAACTGGTGCTCCTGATTTCTCCAATGCCCCACAGAAGGGGCTTCAGCTAAAGTCCAATACTGAAGAATACGTTTGTGTGCAACAGGCTCAATTTATGGAATAATAAAACGTGACCCTTAGACCCAACCCTATAAGCCCCTTGTGTGTCCAGAAGCAACTGTTCCAACGAAGCAAGAGTGACCCCCACCCAGACCAGAGACCATATACTGCACCACAGAAGACCAAAACCGCTGAATCTGAGGACACTCCCAAAAGCAATGTCCGAGTATGCTAGCAGCCCCTCCACACTTAATACAGAGAGGTAACTGCACTCTACCAGCATGAAACAGCTGCATCTGGGAGAAATAGGAACAGTGGAGCAACTCAGCCATGGCCCCAGGAACCAAGTGAGGGATAGCCCCAAGCACAGCACGAAGATCCCAGGACTCCGCAGTCCATGGACCCCTAAGGCCCAACAAGTCTGCCTACACGACGAGAATATAGCGCCTTATGGAGGGCTGAAATAGAAAGCCCAGGTAAGGAGAAAGACTGAACAAATTCCCGCAATTTAGCGCTCGTCAGCATGTGCTTTGCTTTTCACTCTTAAAGTTCTGCCTTTTTCTCTAAATGAGTATGGATAAAAAGTCATTTAAATATTGAAAGGGCAAAAATATACTTTAGGCTCACAGAGACATGAATGAGGGAAGTATTTTTCAGTGTTTTCCATACATTTTCTAAAGGGACACCAGATGTACTCCGCAGACAACCCTGACCAACACCAGCTCTATAAGCACTTTGGATCAAGTTTACCGAACATGAGTTGCACTAACCTTTTTAGCAAGAGCTAACTGCTAGGACTCTTTAGCCTGGAGAAAAGACAGTTGAGGGGTGATATGATAGAGGTGTACAAAATAATGAGTGGGGTAGAGCGGACAGACGTGAAGCGTTTGTTTACCCTTTCAAACAATAATAGAACCAGGGGACACAAGATGAAATTAGAATGTGGTAGGTTTAAAACAAATCGGAGAAAGCTTTTCTTTACTCAGCGCGTTGTTAAGACTCTGGAACTCATTGCCGGAGAAGGTAGTGAAGGCAACTGGCCTTGCTGAGTTTAAAGGGGGTCTGGACAGATTCCTGAAGGAAAAGTCCATTGATCGTTATTAAATTCTGGGGTTTTGCCAGGTTCTTGGGGCCTGGATTGGCCGCTGTCGGAGACAGAGTGCTGGGCTTGATGGACCTTTGGTCTTTTCCCAGCATGGCAGTGCTTATGTACTTATGCCAACATACCCATGTTACTCTTATGGGTACAGTGGAACTTAGCACATGCTGCTTCCATCATTTATCAAATTTTCTAAAGAATGACGTGTCCCAAAGCTCAACATTTTTAAATTGTATGCACCATACTTTAGTGTTCAGGATTATAAAGTAATCATACCACTATCATGGCCAACAGTAGACCGAAAGTAGCAGATGGGGCACAAGGGATGGCTTTTCTATGTTCACCAGATCTTATTTCCAGACCTGATTCGGGTGGGGGGGGGGGGGGGGGGGGGGCAAATTTCTACTTCGTAAAAAAAAAAAAAAAAAAAACACACACACACACTGATTCTTTAGTCAATTTTTTATGTTAGGAAACTAAAAAGAATCAGAAAAATGGATCTTACCTCAGAACCAGTATTCCCGGCTGAGTCAGCCTGTTGAAAATAAGAATACAAGTAGTGAAATCATTACCTGCTTAAGTGATAGGCAGAATATACATTAAATAAATACAATACAGTACAGTATATGCATTTCTATTCTACTAGATACCATAAGTTCACTGCAGATTACAATAATAAGAAGCTGGAAACAAAAAAGATCACTTGAAATCGTAACACAAGCTAAATCTTCACATCTATATATATAAAACTCACCCTCAACGTTCTATTGGCTGCTGACGTCACTGAAGCCAAGGTTCGTATGTTCGAAGCTCTGAAGCCTCGAAAATCAGTCTCTGGGCCCCGCCCTCGCGTCAAACGTTATGACGTTGAGGGCGGAGGCGGAGCAATTCACCCACATCGACGATGGGTGGGGAAGGGGAGCCACAGGAAAACCTTGCTAGCGCCCGTTTCACTGGCTCCAGAAACGGGCCTTTTTTTACTAGTGTAATACATAAAATCATTCAGTTCTGAAATCTCTGAAACAGTATAGCCTTCAGCTTTTTGAAAAGACATCTAATCTGTCAAAAAAACCAAAGTTTCCAGGGATCTCTCAAATAGCTTCCCACATTTTATCCCCTTTGGATTAGGGAAGTAGAACCTCATAGAAGGGCTTAAAGTTCTCTGTCCCCTCCGCCTCACCTGTGTGCTGCGGTATGGCACGTGTTCTGCCACCTCCTCCAAAATCCACGTGGTAGATTGGTACTGCTGTGTGCTCTGCTCGCACGCCCACACAGTGCGCTTGTTTTGGAGACAGAATGAGGCTCGAGGTGCACCAAACCTGATTCCAGCTCCAAATTCAACCAAAAGGAGACAGAGCCGGAACCAACTGGCGCAGGCTGCACAGCTGCCAAAAATATGCCCAAAATGTTGCAACCTGTGACTGTAGAAAAGTGCCCACAAGCAACTTAAAATATGAGGGGAAACCGTGAAGTTGGCAATTCTGTCCCTGACCCAACAATGGGGGCAAGGGTGAGACCATGTAAGAAGGTGTCTGACCATACAACGACATACAAGTCATTGTAAGTACTTTAAACATCACTTTTTACAATGGGAAGCCAGTGCAAGCTGCATATTAACGGCATTAACAGAATAATTGTACTGCCGAATTCTGTATTTGCAGTCTCTTAATGAAAGACTATATACAGCCTTTATAGATGATATTAGAATAATGTAGCTGTGTTAATAGTATAGTAAAGCCTGTACCAGAATCCTGAATTGTTCGAAATTAAGCAAATGTTTAAAATTCTTCTAAATTTCCTCAGTGTCATTAATGCTTTCCTGTTTACCTGGGTAAGTAAGGATAATGTAGAATCCAATAGTGATACCAAGAATCTTCAATGATACTTCAACTGAAAGTTTAACCCATTGAACGTAATGGAGTTAAAAGGGTTATTGATCTTAGGAGGGTGTTAGCCATAAAAACTGAGTTTTGTAGACACTGAGATGCCCTCTTGTGTTCCTCCTGAAGTGCAGCCCTTTGCTCTAAGCTGGAGGCAGTGGGCAACATGTAACAGCATCACAAGATTATCTGTGCACAGGAAATGAGCCTTCTGATTTACATGAAAAGCAGCCATTTTTAGAACTTTTGATGGAAAATAAAAAGTACCCCATGGACATTTTTTCCCCATTTTCTTTGGCAGAAAACTAGGCTCTCCAGCAACAAACTACAGCATATGAGGAGAGCTTTTGCTCCTCAGAGCTGTCCAGTTCAGAAGACCCCCCTGTGTGTGCATTTGCACAGAGTCACCAGGTCAACCCCGGACATAGCGAGCAGCAAGCAATGGAAAGTCAGAGCAAAACCAAACGACAAACAGCAGTCAGCGCACTTACTGGATGAACATCACCGATATAATACTGCTTCAGCATTTCTCGAGCATCAAGGGAATGGCCCACATCTTCAAAGCTCTCCGTGGCATCCCCACCAGCCTGCTCAAACAGCACTTCCTCTCCACCAGGATGCTGAAAGATAAAACAACTCATTCAAGGGGGCATCTTCCTGCTCTCTCATTTTAACTCAACATGTGCAAAATATGTCAACGTGCAAATGCAATTTCAATTTGCCCTTTCCTGCACGTCAACGGGGCATCCCATTTGTAATCTTTGAATCCTGCTGAGTATATGAAAATGATATAATGTCACTAGAAAACATTACCTACCAGTCTACAGGCAGAAAGTTGTTACTAAATTACCAGCAACTACTGAATGGGTAAAAGTGAAATCAGAACTGAGCTGGGTAGAGAGGTATACAATCATTAAAAGGCAAGAGTTCACTGCTTTCGTGGCTTTGGCTGGGTGTGCCAGCATGCATGCAAAGACAGAACCAGAACTCTATTAACAGGCCATGCAGAGAACATGGAGACCAGCTGGATCCTAAGGGAAAAGCTACAATAAATGGGAATTATTTCATCTATGTGGAATTCTAGACACCGAGGGTCAACATCAGCACTAGTTGGACTGCAAAGCATCTATGAAATATGTTTTTTTCTCTGTTGTAAAAATACACATAAATAAGTGGAGAAATCACCACCAAGGTTACTGAAACTCATTCACAGAAAGATATGCTCAAAGCAAAAAACAAACAAGCAAAAAAAAAAAAGAACAGCTGTAATAACCATGATACCAGTTGTGGAAGCATAAGAGAACCAAAACCATTCACAAGATGCTGGCACTTCAGGAAAGATCTATGTTTAGATGAAGGTGTCTATGCTAAAGCTGTTCACTGAAACCCCAGGAGTCAGCGGCAGCTCCCTCTCTTCCACTACACTTTTTCCTCCCACCTTCTCTACTGCTAAGTCGGGAAAAGACACTCAATTTTCTTCTAGAACTGAGCACCTCTCAGTGAATATGAACCAGACTGAAAACACTGCAGGAGTTTGGGTATCATGTGTCACAATAAACAGAACCCCTGTTCCAGAAACAGCTGGAGAAACTGGGAGATCCAGCCTACAGAGGGATGCAAGAGGAGACAGACCGACTGGTAGGCTTGGATGGGGTTGGGGAAGGGTATGCAGGGGAAAAGAACTGAAAAGAAAGACACTGTGCGGATGTGCTCCAAGTACACTAAAGTGGGGGAACCCCCTCCAGGCCACGGGATCCAGCTTCAACTCTCACATTGAAGTTTTTGGGGGGCCAAAATGACATGCATTTAGTAGCATTACAGAAATAACAATTGTAACCAGAGATTCAGAATGACTGCAGGCCTACTTTTCAGGGCTCTGTTTCTATTGCCTTCTCCAATTACATAGATCAACTTCAGTTCCACAAAGTTCATGGTAAGCCATGATGAAGAGGCAGAGGCAATCTGAAGATTATTGAATGTTTGACCAACATGGGACACTTCCACAAAGCAGAGACATTATACCTATTTCAGAAATGGTTATGAACCCGATAGGAACTTTCATGGTTTATTCATTTCTCAAGTTAGCAAAATATCAGATTTACTAAATGGGGATCTCGCAACAGAGAATCACATGCCCTTCAAACTCGTGTCCTACACACACTATAATTTTGAGAAAAAGGCTGCCGGGCTTTGTAAACACACAAAAGCCGGTTTTACTGGTTTTATTAACGTGAAAAGCGTTCAGCACAAAGACCTGTTAACTCCTTTTCCACATCTCACAGGGCTTGATGCCCATGTAGTCCAAGAGTCCTACTAAGCAGGGTGTCCTCACATCTGCACTGAACCTGGGTAGTTCCAGGGTTTAAGTTCACACTTGCTGCTGAACACAGGATGGGTGCGGTGGGCAGTCCCACTCCGATGTACTACAGACAGAAATTCACCTGTTCAGGAGCATCCATGCATGCCAGAAGTATATTTCTCATACACAAGCAAAAGCCAAATGATTAACTATGCAGAGAAAATCAGTTTCCATATAGTCTGAGTTTTTGAAGAGAAAGAAACAGGTTCTATGTCTCAGGAAGGTACATACCCAGGTGAGGAAAATATTTAGACATTTTGGAAACACAAACGTGTGTTTGGAATCAAGTAAAATATGTTTCTTTTATTTGTTTCTGCTTTCCTCACTCTCCAACTTCTTCCCCCATCTCCAGCCAGTCTCTCTAACCCCTCTCCACCTCATCTTACCCTGCCTGATCCACTGTAGTGACAGCGACTCATCCTCTCCTTGGTTCCAGGTTATCTCCAGCTGCAGATTTTCCACCCTGGTAAATATCAATGAGAAAACGAAAATGTTTTGTACATGATCCAACTGCTGCATTTGCAGGACACAAGGTAAAAACCTACTAAAAACAAAAATCTGGATCTCTTGGGTAAAAATCCATGTTAAATAACTGGAAATATTCCTTTTAACAGCAACAGTGAGGAAACAGGGCACTTTCCTTCTCCAAGATCCAAATTTCATTTCTCTCAAGGACTTTATTTTTAGGTTTGCTGGAGTTAGAACATAAGAGTAGCCATATTGGGTCAGACCAATGGTCCATCTAGCCCAGTATCCTGTTTCCAGCAGTGGCTAATCCAGGTCACAAGTACCTGGCAGAAATTCAATTAGTAACAACATTCTATGCTACCAATCCCAGGGCAAGTTGCGACTTCCCCATGTCTGTCTCAATAAAGCAGGACTATGGACTTTTCCTCCAGAAACTTGTCCAAAATGCTAACCGATGTTACCACATTCTGTGGCAAAGAGTTCCGGAGCCTAACTATTCGTTGCGTGACAAAATATTTCTTCCAATTTGTTTTAAAACTATTTCCATGTAACTTCATTGAGTGTCCCCTAATCTTTGTATCTTTTGAAAGAGTTTTAAAAAATATCAATTCCTAAACAATCTAATGGTCCCACTGAGTCCTTCACAGGCTTTCTGCTTCTGATATATTTGAAAAAGTTATTACTATGAATTTTTGCTTCATTGGCAAGTTTCTTTTCAAATTCTCTTTTAGCCTTCATTATCAATGATTTGTATCTAACTTGCCATTGCTTATGCTGCTTCTTGTTTTCTTCATTTGGATCCTTTTTCCATTTTCTGAAATATGTTCTTTTAGTTCTATTTAGCCTTTTTTTACTTTACTTTTTAACCATGCTGACCGTCACTTGCTCTTTTATCCACCTTTAATATGTCAAATACATCTGGTCTGGGCTTACAAAATGTTATTTTTAATCTAATCTAGTGTGGACAATTCCATTTTATCAACTGGCTCAAGGCAGACCACAGGGTAAAAGAACAGATCCAGGGACATATTTTTTCACGGAGAGAGTAGTGGATGCTTGGAATGCCCTCCCGCGGGAGGTGGTGGAAATGAAAACGGTAACGGAATTCAAACATGCGTGGGATAAGCATAAAGGAATCCTGTGCCGAAGGAATGGATCCTCAGGAGCTTAGTCGAGATTGGGAGGCGGGGCTGGTGGTTGGGAGGCGGGGATAGTGCTGGGCAGACTTATACGGTCTGTGCCAGAGCCGGTGGTTGGGAGGTGAGGATAGTGCTGGGCAGACTTATACGGTCTGTGCCCTGAAGAGCACAGGTACAAATCAAAGTAGGGTATACACAAAAAAGCAGCAAATATGAGTTATCTTGTTGGGCAGACTGGATGGACCGTGCAGGTCTTTTTCTGCCGTCATCTACTATAACCCCAAATTACAATAAAAATAACGAGTCATTTTCTAATATGTCTACACATTTAAACTTTAGTCTATATACCTGTTAGGTATTGTGCAAAGGTATCTAGATGTCATCGTTGATGATACGTTAAAACCCTTTGCTCAGTGTGTGGATGTAGTGGAATTAGAAAAGGTACAGAGAAGGGCGATGGATATGATAAAAGGGATAAGATGACTTCCCTATGAGGAAAGGCTGAAATGGCTTCGGCTCTTCAGCTTGGAGAAATGACAGCTGAGGGGAGATATGATAGAGATATATAAAATACTGAATGGAGTGGAATGGGTAGATGTGAATCGTTTACTCTTTCCAAAAATACTAGGACTAGGGGGCATGCAATGAAGCTACAAAGTAGTAAATTTAAAACTAATCAGAGAAAATATTTCTTCACTCAATTTACAATTAAACTCTAGAATTTGTTGCCAGAGAATGTTGTAAAAGCAGTTAGCTTAGTGGGGTTTAAAAAGGTTTGGTTACCTTCCTAAAAGAAAGGTCCATAAGCCATTATTAAAATGGACATTATTATTATTTATTACATTTGTACCCTGCGCTTTCCCACACATTGCAGGATCAATGTGAGCCTTTGGAAAATCTACTGCTTATTTCTGGGATAAGCAGCATAAAATGTATTGTACTGTTTTGGGATCTTGCCAGGTACTTGTGACCTGGATTGGCCACTGTTAGAAACAGGATACTGGACTTGATGGGCGTTCAGTCTGTCCCATTATGGCAACACTTATGCAACTTCAGCTTTCTACCCAAGAGCTTAAATTTGGCATCTAGAATCGTCCCCCCATATTTTCCTGTGTCACTGGTACTCACATGTACCAAGACAGCAGGCTCCTCCCCAGCACTGTCTAAAATCTTATCTAGGCGACACATGAGGTCTGCCACCTCTGCATCATGCATGCAAGTGACTAAGTGACCCTCATGTCCACCAGCTACCTACGTGCCTAATGATTGAACCACCAACTAAAACAGCTATCTTAGTCTTTCCCTCCTGGGAAGAGATCCCTGGAGACGTATCCTAGGTGCAACAGGCTATTGTATCCCCAAGAGGGCAGGTCCTGGCTACAGGATTGCTTCCTGCTTTACCAGGAAATGTTCTCCTTTCAGGTGACCTCCTTCCTCCAAGGCAGCACAAGGGCTGGTAGACTAGATGTGGGACTTCTCTTTTATGTCCCTGTAGGTCTCCTCTCTAAAAATCTCTGTTTGCCTTAGCTCCTCCAAGTCTGCTACTCTAGCCTCAAGAGACTGGACTCATTCTCCGAGAGCTAGAAGCTCTTTGCACCAAGCGCACACATATAACCCATAAAACCACTTGCAAATCAGGAGATAATCATACATGTGACAGTCAATACAAAAGACTGGATAGCACCTTTGTTGCTGCTAGACTGCATCTTTTTAAAAAGTTTATTTATAAACCACAAAATAAGCAGTGCAACCGTTCAAACAACAACTGCAGCCAATAACTAGAAGCCTGTCCAATTCTGCAAGTATTTTTGTTTTATAATTTTACCCCCTTCCCTGCTGAAGCCATTCTCCAGATCCCATAAATCTCCTCCTATCTCTGAGCTTTGTCCAACCTTATCAGACCTGGTGGGGTTTCTTACACCAGGTCCAAAAACAGTCATTCAATGTCTACAGTCATTAAAGGATCACCATCAAGCTGAGTCTGTTCAGCAATTCAAGATCCAACTATGTGCTCTGTACAGAATAGCCTACCAAACCGGGATCCTGTACTTTAATACGTTCCCTCTCTTTGAACTGGGATTTACCGGACATGATTATTCAATGCCCACAGGGCTCTACACTCTGTACTCCCCAGCAAGACAGTCTACAGATAAAATCAGTCTGGGAAGAGGGAGCGATACAAAGTTTGAAGACGGGGGCTCTCTCCTTCAGCAGCTACTCCCTATTATGGCATCCCAGAAGTCCACCCCCCACCACCACCACCCTTTTAATAAGGTGTACTTTCTACCTGCCTCTAATGAACAATTACAAGAGAGAGTTGATACATTGAATATCTCTGAAATTTTGAAATTATCAACTGAAGAGATCCAAAGAGAAGCCACTCTGCATTTAAATATCCTAATGAGACTGTATTTTAGGAAGTCTGCAGAGTTCTTTATGAGGCAAAGACTTTGGGTTTATCCTAATGTTGCATAAGCAACACAAGAACAGATGAAAACTATTTCATCTCTATAGATCCAAGATGGCGACGGTTTGACTCGCGCCAACGGACGCGCTCCGAGGTTGTGGACTAGCAGAGCTGGAAAGAGCTACATTACCCGTCGCTGAGATGGGGAAGCGACGAGGGAAAGTCAGGGATATTCCCTCTGACCCTGGTGGTAAACCTCTGCTCTCACAGCGGACGCTCGAACACTTTGGAATAGCGTCCGGAGCCGCGTTGACTTCGACTCCTGCAGCTGGTGTCAGCGCCTCGGCACTGACCGACAGTGGCGATGGGGCTTCCCTTAGCCTTGTCTTTCGTGCAGCGTCCCCTCAACCAGGAAGAGAGAGCCTCCAGGCGAGTCCTGCAGCTTCAACCCAAGGTGGTGAGGGGAGCGAGCAGGGAGGGAACTTACTGGCAGCAGAAGGAACAACCGCTGAACGAAGGACTGTCCCAGAGAAGAAAACTGCTCCTGTTGTGGATTCTACAATTGAGAGTACTCTGGAACAAGTAGTTCAAGCGTCTCCCCTGGTTTTTGATGAAGGGAAGTTTAAAAAACCTGCTGTAGTGACCTTAGAGTCACCTTGGGATCTGAATTCCACAACCCTCTTAACCTTACAATCTACTATTTCAAAGAATACTGAAACTATCAAAGTTTTGGCTGAGTCTGCACTTAAGCAATTGCAAATCAACGAGGTTCATGCGGATGAAGTAAAAAAACCTCTCTGAAAAAGTTGAAAAAAATGAATCTTTTGGAACAAACATTGGTTAAAGAAAGGAACTTTGCTTCTAGACACATGGAATATCTGGAAAATCAATCTAAGAGACTTAACCTGCGTATTATAAACTTTCCAAAATCACCAATTCTTTCCCCAGTGCAAATGGTTAAGAAATATCTAGTTGATATTTTGGGAATGCCCGAGAATTCATTGCCACCAATTACGAGGGCATATTATATTCAGATAGCTGGGCAAGTTCCAGAAAAATTAAATTCTCAAAGTGCAATGAATTTGACGGCTTTCCTGGAATCTTCTTTGGAGGTGGTCACGCAAAGAACTACTTTGCTGGTGACTTTCGCTCTAGAACCAGATAGAGATGCAGTACTCAGACTTTCCTTAAGACACTTAAATTCTTTGTTTCTGGGTTCAAAAGTAAGGGTTTTCCCAGACTTGTCTAGGGAAACTCAAAAGCGACGCAAGTCATTTCTTGTTATGCGGCCTAGGGTAATAGCCCTGGGAGCAAACTTTCTTTTGAAATTTCCTTGTGTGTGTAAGATTTTAATGTTTCAACGTTTTTATTGATGACGAAATAAGTATAATATAACAAATACTGAAAAATATAAAACTGCAACTGTACAGTGAAGCTTCACATATGAGTGTTAAACAGACTATCATCAAGTTTTTACATTCTTCCCCCCCTCCCTCCCCTCTCTTCCACCCTCCCTCCCCCCTTATTTCTATGGATGCCGACCAATATTGGGGATAATGGGTTTAAACATTCAGACCATGCGTACTGTCTAGATAGCTTATAATAGATTAAGGAGCAAACTTCGCCCCCGTGGACTAAGTCCGTGTATATATCGGCCCCATATTGACATGAACTGTTTTTTTGTGTGTGTAGGATTTTATTCCACACTAAGCAATATCAGTTTTTTGAACCTAAACAGTTGGATATTTTCTTAAAAGGCAAAGAGAGTATTATTGTGAAAATTTAGACCCGAATGTATACAGTGGAATAAGTCAACAAGGCACGGCGCGGTCTTTGATTTGATTTAATAGAATGTTTATAAGTTTGATACTTATAGTTTGATTATTTTTCCTAATTCTTGGATCATTTTCCTCTAATTTGTGGATGATAGAAGTTTTCTTTGTTATTTCCTTATTTCCATTTTTCTTATAATTATAATATTTCACGCATTGTGTATTATTATTCTTGATTGAATACTATGTTCATTAAAATGTTTATAAATTAAAAAAAAAAAAACTATTTCATTCCACATGCCAGAAAACTTGGGCTCTTGGTGCCTTTTTTCCTTTGCTATCCCTGTAAATGTGTAGCCAATTTGCAAGGTGTTAAATATTTATATTTTGCCCCTGATCTTTTTAGACAGTAAGAAGGTGTCTACTATTCCATCTTCTGTTAGCTAATGGTGCAAGTGAAGATGAAGTGATTTTCTGAGGGTTATCTTGCCATTCACCTTTTCTTGTATGTTCTTATGCTCCTAGTATAATTACTCCAATAATTCCTGTACATCTATCCCCATATACTGTGGTCTAAAGTGGAAGGGATTGGACAGTGATTACTTCCTCTTGGATTCTTTCAGTAAGTTTCTATGGAATCCTGTCTCATCCAGCGTTTCTGAAACAAGTGAATACTTGATTGCTTTCCATAATTTCAATTATAAAAAAAAAAGTTTAGCAATGGAAATAGTAAGGGCAAAATTCAGGAACAGTGTGATCTAAACACTGAATTGGATGCAAGACGATTTTGTGCAAGTGTGTTTGGTGTGTGAGCCTACTGAAGACTGCAGCATGGATGGAATTACACAAAATTTATGCATCAGCTTTACATTCAGCCTAGGCAGTCCTTTAAAGCAGAGGTTATTGCCTCTCATTCCTATCCCAAATGTCAGCCATCTGAAGGAAGAGATCTTCATTGTGTTTGGTCTTGCCCACATATAAAAGAATTCTGGGTCTGTGTTATCAGGACTTGAGAAACTTCCACTGGGCTATAAATGACAATATATTATTTGATAGGAAAGCATGTTTGACTGTTAAAAGATGAATTCTGATTCAGTGGGTTAAGAGTGAGCCCATCTTTGTACTGTCAGGGATTGTAGATGAATGTTTTACTGTGAATGAAACACCAGAGTATGCAGACTGCCAACAGGTCTAGAAGCAGCAGTTCCTGAGAGCACGGCACCCATTTGTAATGCTATTATGGTTTAACTCTGTGACCCAGACCTTATTAAGCCAAGTTAAGAGACTAGTCATTATGCTCAGTGTGAATCGTTACTCTAACATTGAAATATTGGTGATGAGTATTAATGTTACTGATTTGTATTCACTAGCAAATACTACTACTACTACTTATTTCTATAGCGCTACTAGACGTACACAGCGCTGTACACTTGAACATGAAGAGACAGTCCCTGCTCAACAGAGCTTATAATCTAATTAGGACAGACAAACAGGACAAACAAACAAGAGATAAGGGAATATTAAGGCGAGGATGATAAAATAAGGGTTCTGAACAAGTGAACAAGGTTAGGAGTTAAAAGCAGCATCAAAAAGGTGGCCTTTTAGCTTAGATTTGAAGACGGCCAGAGATGGAGCTTGACGTACCGGCTCAGGAAGTCTATTTCAGGCATATGGTGCAGCAAGATAGGAACGGAGTCTGGAGTTAGCAGTGGAGGAGAAGGGTGCAGATTAGAGAGATTTACCCAGTGAACGGAATTCCCGGGGAGGAATGTAGGGAGAGATGAGAGTGGAGAGGTACTGAGGAGCTGCAGAGTGAATGCACTTATAGGTCAATAAGAGGAGTTTGAACTGTATGCGGAAATGGATAGGAAGCCAGTGAAGTGACTTGAGGAGAGGGCTAATATGAGCATAACGACCCTGGTAGAATATTAGTCGTGCAGCAGAATTTTGAACAGATTGAAGAGGAGAGAGATGGCTAAGTGGGAGACTTGTGAGAAGCAAGTTGCAATAGTCTAAGTGAGAGGTGATAAGAGCGTGGATGAAGGTTCTGGTGGTGTGCTCAGAAAGGAATGGGCGAATTTTGCTGATATTATAGAGAAAGAAATGACAGGTTTTAGCAGTCTGTTGAATATGTGCAGAGAAGGAGAGGGAGGAGTCGAAGATGACCCCAAGGTTACGAGCTGATGAGACAGGAAGGATGAGAGTGTTATCCACAGAAATAGAGAATGGGGGAGGAGGAGGAGGGGTTGGTTTAGGGGGAAAGATAAGAAGCTCAGTCTTGGTCATGTTTAGCAAATAAAGAGTAAACCCTAAAAGGATGTTTCCATCTAGTCCTTTCTCCTTTCAGCATGTCAACAGTAATTAACATCTCAATGGAGTGTGGGGAGAATATGTTAAACCACAAATTCAAAGTAGGTTTTGCTTCTAGATTTGTATTCGTCAATTAAGATGCAAAAAATAGACACACAATCTACCTCCACACCCCCACCATAAAGATATAAATACACAGTACTTCAGAACGTGTGTGTAATAAAGTGGGATAAAACCAACTCCCAGAGAGATGGCATGCAGCTTTTCTCTTAATCTCATGATAAAGGTGTAGCATGGGAGAGACAAGGGTATGGCTATATAATGTCATCAATGATTGATACCACATTCAGGTCAAAAGTTAACCCATTAAGCTAAATCTAAACCTAGACAGAAATAGGGTGTAGATATGAGTAATGTAAGAAAATTATATTCAATGGACAAACCATATTATTAAACCAGTTAAAAAAAACAAAAAAAAAACTGTCTTTTTGTTATTAAATGGGAGGATGAAACCAGGGATTCCTGTCATGGGACTATTAATGTTGCATATAATCATTCAGCCTTCAGGGCAACGTCAAGAATCAGTTAACAGAGACAGATCATTCTGTATTGCAACATGCACTAGGTAGGTATGATCTTCTGAGCAATGCTCATGTTGAGCGACCACTCATGTGGTTGCATCACCCTGCTCAGCTGTCTTTGCCCGCCAGCTTTGTGGTTCTGAGTTTCATGCCCTAGCTGGAGTCCCACTGCCACATGTTTCCTAACACAAGAGGCAGGATCCTGTACCTCCCTCTGCTTGTTGACATAGTACATTACAACCCGGATGTCTGTATTAAAATAATTTGGTGCAACAGCCTATCTCTGAAAGCTTTTAGAGAATTCTGAATTGCCCACAGCTCCAGGAGACTGATGTGAAGCTGAGTCTTCTGAGCAAACCAGTGACCTTGGGTGTGGAGTTCATTTAGACAAACTCCTCTGACCAGGTTGGATGAATCTGTGGTCATGACCTTGTAGGGAAGAAGACGTTGGAATGGAAGAGCCAGAAGCAAATTGTTCCAAATTGTCCACCACGAGAACAACTGCTTTAGATCTGGAGTGTCCATAACGACATCCGCTAGATGCCCCATAGCCTGAGACCACTGAGAAGCTAAGGTTCACTAGGAACATCACAAATGGAGGCATGCCATGGGTGTGACATGCACTGTGGAGGCCACGTGGCCTAGCAGTCTCAACATCTGCCTAGCTGTGACCTGCTGGCTTTGTTGAACCTGCCGAGCAATGCAGATGAGAGCATCTACTCTGGCCTGAGGAAGGTAGGCTCAAGCCTGAACCGTATGTAGCAGGGCTCCAATGAATTCCAACTGTTGGACTGGGTGAAGGTGGGACTTTGGGTAACTTATGATGAACCCTAGTAGTTGCAACACCCGAATAGTTCTCTACATTGACTTCTGAGCACTCTCCTTTGATGTGCTCTTTAATAGCCAATTATCCAGTTAGAGAATACGTGCACCCCCAGTCTGTGTAGTGACACTGCAACTATGACTGCATATTTTGTAAATATATTGGGAGCAGAAGCGAGGCCAAGAGGCAGTACATAATACTGGTAGTGGCATTTCCCTACTCTAAATCTTAATATCAATACAAGGACAAAGAGTCATTTATGGACTTGACTGTTCAGGGTTTGAATATCTAAATATTTGTATTTTATGGTAGATGAGAGAGAGTGTGAGTTTGTACTAATTTTGCAGTACTCTAAATCTTAGATATCTCCTGTGACAGGTTCATATCTGGATACGAGTATAAGCATCCTTTAAGTCTAGACAGTATAGTCAATCTTTTGCCTGACTGCAAACTTCTAGATCTAGAGGCTACAATGATAGAAGCTGACTTGAATTTAGTAGAGGTCATGGAGACATGGTTCACGGAGAACCATGAGTGGGATATAACTATACCTGGCAATAATCTACTCAGGAAGAATAGGATAGGAAAAAAGGGTAAAGGAGTGGCATTTTATACTAAGAATACTATTAAAGTGACAGAACTGCAGGACACATGGGGTATGGAAGAAGTGCTGTGGGTTAAACTTGAAAGAGGGAAAGGAAAATGTATTTATATCGGAGAAATATACAGGTCACCTTCACAGTCAGAAGAAATGGACAGAGGCTTAATTGAAGACATCCAGAAGATAGGGGAAGTTCTACTGATAGGTGATTTTAATATGCCAGATGTTGATTGGGGTGTCCCTGCTGCAGGGTTATCCAGAAGCAAAGGGATCTTGGATTCCCTACAGGAAGAATTGTTTCAGCAGTGGGTAACTGAACCAACGCGAGATGGAGCTATTCTGGACCTAGTGTTTACAAATGGAGAGAATGTTTCTGATATCATGGAGGGAGACCATTTGGCATCTAGTGATCACCAAATGGTGTGGCTCAATATTAAGACAGAGGAGAGAACTTATTCGAGATTGAAGGTCCTGGATTAAAAAAAAAAAAACTAACTTTGCTGATATGGGGGAATTTCTCAAGAAGGGTTAGTAGGATGGGAACAGCTGAAGGTAGTAGAACAGCAGTGGACAAGATTGAAAGGAGCTATTTTAAAGGCAACTAACCTTTATGTTAATAAATTACATAAAGGAAAGAGGAAAAGAAGGCCGCTATGGTTCTCAAACGTAGTAGCCGAAAAGGTAAGGGAAAGGAGGTTAGCCTTCATACGTTATAAGATGACTCGGAAAGAAGAGGACAGGCAAGAATACCTGGATAAGAGAAGCTGGAAACGCTGTCCAGAAAACGAGGAGGCAAAAGGAAGAAAAGATAGCTAATACGGTAAAATTAGGTGGTAAGACATTTTTCAGATATGTGACAGGAGGAAGGGCCATAATAGCATTGTGAGGCTCAAAGTTGAAGGAGAGGAATATGTAGAAGCTGACGCTGAACTGCTTAACAACCATTTCTGTTCTGTGTTCACAGATGAATGGCCGGGGGTAGAACCACAGAAAACAAATTGAAATGGGGATGGATGGATGGTAGACCAAGACCCATTTCTCAGAGGACTGTGTTCGTGAGGAGCTAGCGATGGGGCCTGATGGATTACATCCAAGGGTGCTCAAGGAACTCGGAGAAGTTCTGGCGGCTTCACCGACGGACCTCCCAAGGACCGTTTTCCGCAATCTGGTACAATCATTAGTACTCAGTCATCTAGACTGCTGCAACGAGCAAATACTCAAAAATCTCCAAAAAGCCCAGAACACACCAGCCAGACTCATATTTGGAAAATCAAAATACAACAGTGCAAAACCCCTACGAGAAAAGCTACACTGGTTACCACTCAAAGAACGCATCACGTTCAAAGTATGTACCCTAGTACATAAAATCATCCATGGCGAGGCCCCAGCCTACATGTCAGACCTGACAGACCTACCACCCAGGAATGCTAAAAGATCATCTTGCACATTCCTTAATCTTCATTTCCCCAATATAAACTAATGCACGCACCAACCTTTTCCTTTATGAGCACGCAACTCTGGAACGCATTGCCACGCAACCTAAAAGCGACCTATGAACTGGCCAACTTCCACAAACTACTAAAGACCCATCTCTTCGACAAGATATACCACAAAGATCAAAACATGTGATACTCCCACATATATCCAAATTTTGCATCTCATTATTACCTAACCCATGACAACTTAAAATTGCTGCAGTATTTTTAGTCAAGCAGTGTTAGAGCCCTTTAGGTCACGTTAAGGGCCAAATAAGGCCCTAACTCCACTTGATGAACCCCCCTTTTAATGCAATGACCAGATTAATTGTGCTGTATGTGGAGGAGATATAACAAATCAGGAAATAAATGATAGGACATTGCAAATTAGGGCCCTGCATTCACTCTGCAGCTCCTCGGTACCTCTCCACTCTCATCTCTCCACACATTCCTCCCAGGGAACTCTGTTCACTGGGTAAATCTATCTTATCTGCACCCTTCTCCTCCACCGCTAACTCCAGACTCCGTTCCTTTTATCTTGCTGCACCATATGCCTGGAATAGACTTCCTGAGCCGGTACGTCAAGCTCCATCTCTGGCCGTCTTCAAATCTAAGCTAAAAGCCCACCTTTTTGATGCTGCTTTTAACTCCTAACCCTTATTCACTTGTTCAGAACCCTTATTTTATCATCCTCACTTTAATATTCCCTTATCTCTTGTTTGCCCTGTTTGTCTGTCCTAATTAGATTGTAAGCTCTGTCGAGCAGGGACTGTCTCTTCGTGTTCAAGTGTACAGCGCTGTGTACGTCTAGTAGCGCTTTAGAAATGATAAGTAGTAGTAGTAGTAGGTCTCATAGTGCCAGATACCAGTTCTGGATCCAACTAAACTGGAAATATAAGAGGGGAGGAAACTGTCAGGGTCAGAAAAAGAGAAACAAATGTGTTAGAAACAGGTTTCTACTTGTACTTTAGAAGCTAAATTAGTTTTGTAGTGAAAATTTTACTAAAGGTAAAACAACGTAGTCAAGCCGAAAAGGACTATAATAAAAGCATCCCAGGAAGCTTAATAACAAGAAAACTACACATGAAAACTCCAGAAAACCTACTCCTCAGCTCTGGATGTCTCCTTCGGCAGACATCATCCTGGCCAATCTTCAGAGTCTCCATTTACTGAAGATAAATTAAGTTTTTATTTAACTCTTAAACCCTCCAGAACTAAACACACCATCTGCACCAAAATATTTTAAATCCCTAAAGAACCAAATCCTCTCTCTTATCAGCAGAGTGCAGTGACATGGAGAAGGCTAACAGGTATTATGCAATAGCTGTTGACTGCAAGGCTTTACTACACAACACTGCTGTACAAACATCACATGGGACAGAGAGCTGAAGGAAGAAGTTATTGCCTTGAGAGTTAGGCAAGACAGTAACATCACAAGGCTAAATCAGCAGATACAAAGGGTCAAGGATCATTATTACAAAACAGCTGACTAGACATTTAGCCTGCCTCATTCTCACTGCAATGTAATAAGTGGCTGCAGAATGGCCGTCTCCCCTGAAATCCTGAGCCCCGTTATTTTCACATGCTGTCAGCTAATTCTAAACTATATCTTAAGCGAGTAGATACATCAGACTTTCCACAAACAGATGCTCACAGCTTTCTACAACACCTGCTTTTCTGACAAGGTGACAGCAAGCCTGCCAACTTTTCCCCAACCTTCTCAGATTCAAAACCTCTGAAATAAAAGAGGGTGATGGCAGATCCTGGCTCCCACCGACAGCTGCCACAGGAGCACACTGCTCTATTCAGCAGACAGATAAAAAGTTATGAAAAATTAACACTATAACAATGGGGGATTTCAAATACCCCAATATTGACTGGATCAGAATCACGTCAGGAAATGCAACGGAGGTGAAGTTCCTAGATGAAATAAATCACTATTTCAGGGACAGGCGATTCAGGAAACAAAGGGGGGGGGGGGTATCTTAGATTTCGCCCTTACTGCAATGCAGAACTTGTGGGAAGTAATGATGTTGAAGCCACTTGGTAACAGTTACCATATGATCAAATTTGAGTTAAGAACTAGTGTGAAGACGCTAAGGAAATTACTTCATTAGCATTTAACTTTCAAAAGGGCAGCTATGATAAAATGAGGAAAATGGTTTAAAAAAAAAAAAAAGGCTTAAAGGAACAGCTACAAAGGTTAAAGGCCTGATATTCAGCTGGTGGCGATCACTGTTGTGCAAACCACCACCAGTGTTATAGCCAGAAATTCAATACTGGGCCATGTCCACACTGCTTAATGAACAGGATTTTACCATCCGGACACTGACTTTTCTACAGTCACGTAGGAAAAGCAGCCAACCCTTCCGGATCGTCTCTAGATGACATCACCAGGGTGCTTGATGTAAGCCCACCTGCTCCTAGGGCATCACGCCAAAGGTCTAGTCACACCCCCTTTGAGTACCCCTTCATGTACAAATTTGTTGATAATATTTTATTTAATGCAATGAGTTTTTAATTTACAACAGGTCTTTATTTTATTTTTGTAATCTGAGGAGCCTGTACTATGACCCATCCAGTCTGCCCCATCCTCTGTAATGTTTACTATATTTCTTTTAGGGGGGTGGGGGTAGGAGAGGTACGATTTTTTCCAGAAAGGTCCATACCAATAATTATCTCATTTCATTGTATAGAAAGGATATGTGTGGTAACAGTTAATGGAATTTTAATCACTTGATTGTTTATCACTGCCATTACAACATATTGATGGCTTTTTTGGTAGAAGGGAGTTTACATTTGATAAGAGTAAAAAATATAAACGTACTTTTAAATCCAGAAACCTTATTGAAGTACCTTTAAAATCCAGGTGGTCTTCATAGTATTTACAGGTGCCATGCTATTATATGAATGTACAATCAGAATGTAATAAAGGCTCAATGTTTTAGAGACAGGATAGGAGATAGTCGTCCTTGGTTAGTTTTCTTACTGAAACTTGGCTCCAATTCACAAGATGATCAGTTATAAGATCTTACATGTACCAAAGAATGATCACAGAGGTGGAGGATAACAGTGGTTTATTGAGAATTTTTTTTAAGTATCTTTTTGTAATGTAGCAAATTCAGCTGAATTAGAAATCATGTCAGTCAATACAGAGGATTCCTCATTACAGGATACTTTACGATGTTCATTATTTTATTGTCCGCCATGGAAATAGTCCTGGGCACAGCAAACTTTTTTTTAAAGTATGTTTATTAATTTTAATATATCAACACACCATAAGCAAACTTTTTTTTAATGATTTTGTTACATATGAAGTTGTAAATTCCAAATATTGTATTGTTGGAGATTTGAATCTACATTTACATCAAAGAGGATCTGAAGGTTAAGGAACTACTTATGTACTTTCCTAAGTTTCTTAGATCTCACTTATTTGCATAATAATCCTTACACGATAGAGGCTGTCAGATCTTTTCACATTTACTTTTGGTTCATCTACAAACTGGATGGTTACTAATCCTAGTTATAGATTAGAGCTTACCTTGAAATGGGGGAAAAATACAGGTTAAAGAAACATAGCAGCACAGGAATTCGTTTATTCTAGACGCAAAACAGATAAATATTTATTCTGGAATAATGTTCATTTGATATTAAAAATTAACAAAGAGGATATGTTTGAATAATGGAAAACTTGGTATGAAGACACAAACTTTAGATGATATTACTCCAATGAAAGGGAAAGTGAAAAACAGGCAAGATACCTCACCTTGGTTTAGGTTTCAACATTTTTAATTGATGACACAGCAAAAGCAGACATGGGTCAAGTACAACACCTACAGCTCAACTACAACAGCAAAACAAAATTATTAACCAGTCATCAAGATTCCCTCCCTTTTTCTCCCCCCTCCTCTGGATCCATAAGAGCACTGGGTCTATGGCCCTCTTTAAGCCACAAACCCCTATGATACTGACCATGAAAAACAGTCCCCCCACCTCCACTGAAACCCTCACCCCCTCCCACCCATAAACTCAAAACCCATCCCTGGTACACAGTCTCCTCCCCCTCCCCCCCCCCCAACAAAATTAGCACACATCAAAGTACAGTTTCTTCATTTACAAATAATTCAACAATAAACTCCGCCCTCTAGGATTCAAGGTAGGCAGGTAGGCAGTCCACACCAGGAGAAATTATTTTTTCCTCTTCACCTCACCTCCCATGTAGCCAACTGGTACACCTGATTTCACCAGTGCCACATGAAGAGGGCTTCCATCAAAATCAAATACTGAAGAAAAGATTTGCTCAGCTTACAAAACAGTAAAACTTAACTGATAAGCCCCCTGTACATCCAAAAGTAAGTGTTCCACTAAACCAAGAGCAACCCCACCTAGACCAGAGACCATGTATTGCACAACAGAGGACCACAACTGTTTAATCTTAGGACATGCCCAAAAAGAGTGCCCCAATGTACCAGCAGCCCCTCCACATTTGATAGAGTGGCGACAGCACCTTACATGCATGAAACATTTGCACCTAGGAGGAATAAGCACGGTATAGCACCCTAAAATAACATTCCTGAAGCCAGGCCCCAAAAATTAAACGATGAACAGCTTATGGCAGCATGATAGATCCAGGGGTCTTAAACCCGCCCTAGATCAGTCTCCTAGGAATCTCAATGGTCCGACAAGTTGCGTTTTACCCCTCTTGAACAAAGAACCTTATGTAGGCCCGATATAGACTGCCCTAGAAAGAAAATGAACCAAAAAAACTCCAGCTTGGCTCCCTTCCCCTGGCTCAATGAGACTACAGGAAGGGAAAGTATGTAATGATGTAGCTGACAATAACCAAAATGGTTACCCCATTGGACAATGACCTGCTGCTGAACATCCATGAAAGATAATGGCACTCCCTGCATCAAAAGATTTTCCAAGTGAAGAAAAACCAGGTTATCCAACCCGGTTTCCAAGAAAGGATTACCCAAAAGGGCAAGAAGATCAGCAACGGAAGGATTCCCCCCCCCCCCCCCCCCCCAATAATCACACCAAAGCCTGCCATGCCCCCTGGAGCAGCCACAAGAGAATAGAACTCTTATAACAACTGGGAAGCTGAGCACTTGAACAATGCAGTTCCACTCTGATTGGGTTGCCATTACAACACTGAGGCATGAAGTCCGATATCCAGGTCTCTAGCAAAGAGGTCATCTGGGTTTCCGACATTGTTTCAGGTAATCCTACAAATCTTATGTTGTTCCATCTAGCAGTTGTGCTTGCTCCAATAGTTTTGACATTAACACAGCCAGTTCTTTACTTTCCGCGGTGGCTATGTCTTCCATGTCTTTGTTCAAGCTCTCCGGTGCTTGAACAAAGACATGGAAGACGTAGCCACTGCAGAATGTAAAGAACTGGCTGTGTTAAAGTCAAAACTATTTTGAATTTGCGTCGACAGTTTACAAAACCTGGGCTCCAGGGCTTTGGCTACTGCCGCTGAAATTTGTCCAACTCGATTCTCTGAAAACTCACGAGGTGCCATGCTCGCAGAGTCCACTATCTTGTCCTCTCCTCCGCGGGTCTTTTTTAATCTTTTCTGGCAGATCTGGCTGACATAGGCGCTCCTGATTTTACAACAAAGTTGACCATATATAAAAGCAACTGTATTGCCCAATCTGGTCCGCTGGGATCGCTCGATTCCAGAGTTATGCAGAAATGGAAGTGGGGAACATCCGCAGCGGCACAGATCACCATCTGTTTTGCTTTAGAACTAGAGGGCACGATACGAGATTGAAGGGGGGCAGACTCAAGAAAAATGTCAGGAAGTATTTTTTCACAGAGAGAGTGGTGGATGCTTGGTGGAGAGGAAAACGGTAACGGAATTCAAACATGCGTGGGATAAACATAGAGGAATCCTGTTCCGAGGGAATGGATCCTCAGAAGCTTAGCTGAGATTAGGTGGCAGAGCCAGTGGTGGGAGGCAGGGCTGGTGGTTGAGAGGCGAGGATATTGCTGGGCAGACCTATATGGTCTGTCCTAGAGCTGGGGGTTGGAAGGCAGGGATAGTGCTGGGCAGACTTATACAGTCTGTGCCCTGAAAATGACAGATACAAATCAAGGTAAGGTATACACAAAAAGTAGCACATATGAGTTATCTTGTTGGGCAGACTGGATGGACCATGCAGATCTTTTTCTGCCGTCATCTACTATGTTACTATGCTTACAGCATCGCGTGATCTTCAGAAGATGCTTTTTAAAATAGTTAATTGTTTAACCAATACTTCAGAAATAAACTTTATCTATGGATAATTGCCAACCATCAGCTCAGGAGCTGGCTGCTTTTTTTTTTTTAAGTGAAGACTGATAAGATAAGAAATACTTTACCATTATCTGACTCAATAATTCTATAACAGGGGATATAACTAGTAGTTAGAAGTACCTATAAATAGAATATGGAAATCCTTTCCTAGGTTAAGTTTTGAAGAATTAAGTGGTTTATTCACTAAGGGGTCCTTTAATAAGGTGCACTAATGATTAGTGTACACTAAATGTCATGCAACCCATTGGCATTTAACATGCCTTAATAAAAATTGTCCAACCTATTTACTGCAAGCATCTTCAAAGGAATTTGTGAACTGGATGAATAACTGGTTAAACTTTGGATTTTTGTAGGGTAGATTTCCTCATTATTTAGGAAACACAGTGTTCACTCCTATTCCAAAAAAACAAAAAAAAGATCAGTAATTTCTATTCCCTTTTTATGACGATTATAGAGGGAGTTAAGTGTCCAAACAACTCTCAGACTACCTGGACTTTCATAACATTTTACATCGGTCACAGTCCAAATTTAGGACAAACTTTAATACAGGGATCATGTTCAGAACATTTGTATCCAAGATTAGATCTTGGTTAGGGATTCAGGTATTGTGGGTTCAATTTGATTTAGTATCAGCATTCTATGTGGTAGATCATAAATTATTATTATACAGACTAGAGGAGATAGGTATTATAGGGACAGTATTAAGTTGGTTTAATGGGTTTTTGACTTCAAGATCTTATAAAGTAAAAATGAGAGGGCCATTTTACCACTCCTGGAAACCTTTACATGGGGTTCCACAGTCTACACTGGGTAAAAAACTGGACAAATTAGAGGTGAAACATTTTATATATGCCGATGATATCACCTTGGTGATTGCTATTACCAGTGCTAAGACAAATATAAATCAGAGGTGAACAGTGTGTAAATGCAGTGATACATTACACTGCTTAAAACTAAATCTAGATAAAACTAAGTTTTTCTTGGTTCATCCACCAAAGCAAGGAGCATCAAAATGTGTTTATTAACAGGACCTGTTTTCCTTTGGTGATATCTATGAAACTCTTGGGAGTTATTTTACAAAAAAACCATGTCATATGAATCCCATGTCGCATCATTATATAAAAATAAATAAAAAAAATCTTTTTTTGTCCGAGATGTCTCAGACAAGTGAAAAACTGTTTGGAGATTGATATACCCAGGATGCTCAATTAAACTTTTATTTTTTATTTATTGTCATTTATATCCCACATTATCCCAAGCAGTTCGAGTTCAATGTGGCTGCCATTCAAAAATACAGTATAATTAGGATTAGGTTTAACAATTACATATATACATATATATATATAAAAGAGAATGAAGGAAGGGATCCTCAGAAGCTTAGCTGAGATTGGGTGGCAGAGCCAGTGGGGGGAGGCGGGGCTGGTGGTTAGGGGGTGGGCCTTGTTCTGGGCAGACTTCTACGGTCTGTGCCCTGAAAATGGCAGAAACAAATCAAGGTCAGGTATACACATAAAGTAGCACATATGAGTTTCAATTGTTGGGCTGACTAGATGGACCGTGCAGGTCTTTTTCTGCCGTCATCTACTATGTTACCATTATTTTCAAAGCACTTAGCCTTCCAAAGTTCAATAGGTTTCTATGGAACTTCGGAAGGCTAAATGCTTTGAAAATACGCCTCCATGTAACTTTGTAAATATCAGATAAAGTAACTATCTGAATGAAAGGGGACTTCAGTTACGAAATATGTAGAGATCAGTTTGTCTATGAACACTATAACAATAGCAGAATTACATTACTGATCAATTTCTACCATTAACAATTTTCAAAAAAGGAAGGCTTTTAACATTTTATGGAAACTTGCATAGTTGCAGATGTGCTTCGGAAGGGAATAACACCATTTGTACCCTGATACATAAACCCACCCCTGACAAGAAACTACAGACACTGTAGAATGTAGCATTTTGAGATTAAGATATTCTGCTGTACCCCTTTAAAGATCAAGGCACGTTGGTTACCTAGAGAGGCACATATAATTTTCAAAGCATACACTATGTTTTTTTAAATTTTATATGGTCAGGCCCCACAATATATGTCTGTGCTTGTATCTTTGCTACATTTTAATAAGATGATACAGTTGAGAGAGAAAATGATAGTCTACTTCCCAGTTGGAAAAGAACTTAAAAATAAACAGATGTTTATGTCTGCTTTTCCTTAAAGATGTGGAATGATTTATCAATGGATAGTAGACTATCTGAGGGTTACATACGATTTCGGAAACATCTTAAAACCTGGCCATTTCAAAAGTACTTATTGTGATGTGAATTTTTATATATGTTAAATAATGTTTACATTTTGTACTTTCCCTAGATGTAACTAGGTTCTTAAACTTGTTATTTGCATTGAACTTACCAAGATAAATACAGAGCCAGCAAAAATAAACTGTTAAGTGCGATATTCAACACCTAACTGGCTATGAAGAACGTATAAGGATAGGACAACATTTTACGCCTCTCCTGGCCATTTAAATCATTTTGAATATTGGGCCTTAAGAGTTTAAATCAGGCATGGACGGTGTTTAAAAATATCATCTTGGAAGACCAGACCAGATGCATTCCACGTACTATAAAATGTGGAAGGAAGGCCAAACAGCAGCCTTAAAAGGCATAGTTAAAAGACTATTAGAGCCAAAAGAACATCTTTCAAACAAAACAAAATCAAAACAAAAAAGAGAAGAGAGGGTCCAAATGAAGAAAATGGCATTAAGCACTGCCAGGTTGGATGCAAAGCACTGACAAAGAAGGCTAAAAGAGAATGTATTTATTTTTTATTTATTTATTGCACTTGTATCTCACATTTTCCCACCTATTTGCAGGCTCAATGTGGCTTACAAAAACCTGTAATGGCATCGCTATTTCAGGGAACAGAGATACATTTGGTGGTACAAAGATATCAATAATAACAAGGCTAACAGTCGATCTTCTCAGTTACAGAAAGAAGACGATCAACTTGAGGGAGGGGTGTTGATGTGTTGTAGTTAGTTATGGATTCTTGTGGTAAGCCTTGGTGAATAGATAGGTTTTCAACGATTTGCGAAAATTTATTTCGTTAATTGCTTTCAAGTGGTTTGGGAGAGCGTTCCACATCTGCGTACTCTTGTAGGAAATGCTGGATGCATGTGTTAGTTTGTATTTTAATCCTTTGCAGCTGGGGAAATGTAGATTAAGGAAAGTACGGGCCGATTTGAAAAGAAACTTACCATAGAGGCAGAAGTTCATAATAAAAATCTTTCCACGTACATTAGAAGCAGGAAGTCATTTGAACCACTAGATCAGAGTAAAAAGGATCATTTGAAAAGGACAAAGCCATAGTGAAGAAACTAAGGGTGTTTTTTTACTAAATTGCAGTAGAGTTTTTAGCACGTGCTAATGATTAAAAGCTAGACACCCACAGGAATATATGGTTGTCTCTAGCGTTTAGCGCACGCTAATCATTAGAGCGCACTAAAAACATTACCACATCTTAGTACAAGACCCCCTAAATTAATTCTTTGCTTTGGTCTTTAAACAGAAAGAAGGGAGCTACCCATGACAAAAAAGGTACTTGAAGTTGACGATTCAGAGAAACTAAAACAGAACCTGAACACTGGAGGGTAGCCTATGCAACGCCAATTTCAGAGACACCAAGGGTGGCCCATCCCAAGGGTTGCCAAGGTGATATCATCTGCTTATATAAAATGTTTCACCTCTAACCTGTCCAGTTTTATTTTACCCAGTGTAAAGTGTAGAGTGTGGAACCCCATGTAAAGGTTTCCAGGAACCTTAAAATGCTCATCTCATTTTTATTCAATTAAAATGCGCATGCAAATTGGGTGCGCTTCCAAATTTACACATGCATTTTTACTGCTTTTTATAAAATTAGGGGGAGGTGTGCAGAAGTTTATAGAATGTTTTAAATAAGGACATAAGAACACAAGCATTGCCATAATAAGACACACTGAAGGTCCATCAAGCCCAATATCCAGCAAGATTCCAAAACAGTACAATATATTTTATGCTGCTTATCCCAGAAATGGACTTAGGAAAATCCACTGCTTATCTTAATAATGCTGTGCGCAGAATTCCCCCTCCCCCAGGAGTAATCTTTGTTGTGTTTGTGGTCTGTGGAGGAGATAACAGGGTGGAGGCAGTCTGCAGAATGATTGGGAGGGGAGACCAAGGGAAAGCCACTGCTTATGCCTGAGGTAATTAGCATGGAAACGTGCCAGATACTTATGATCTAGACTGATCACTGATGGAAACAGGATATTGGGCAGTAGGAGTCAGTTCCGTGGGTGCTGAGCAAGCTCATTCATTGTGTCCAGGGAGGGATAAATTATTTAAAAAAGTGGAGGAGTGGCCTAATGGTTAATGCAGTGGGCTATGATCCTGGCAACCTGGGTTTGATTCCTACTGCTGCTCCTTGTGACCTTGGGCAAGTCACTTAACCCTCCACTGCCCCAGGTACAAATGCTGAGATTGTGAGGCCTCTACAGACAGAAGAAGTACCTGCATAGAAATGACTAGTAGTAGTAGTAAAAATGTCAGCACCTATGGCTGGGCTTTATGGACCATCAATCTGATTTTCTATGACAATTCCTATGATCTTCTGTCGTAAGGTACTGAATGTCTTCAGCGCTTCTACTGGGACGGTACTGAACAGAGACTACAAATATCACTCAGAGGGAAAGTAGTATGAAAAGAAAAGAGACCAAAAATAAAATCTAATTACACTCCACAGCAGGCTAAAGAATCCAATTTGTTACATCTGTCATACTAGTCACATGTCCTCTTTCAAACAGCAGGGCTTCTCAATAAAAAGGTCACACTTTAAAAGGGAACAAAATCAAGCATTATGTTAACACATTCAGTACATTCAAAGTAAGACAGGAAAGTTGCATGTCATGAAACCCAAAAGATGTTAACACTGACGGTAAACTGTAAAAATCTGCCGCTTCTGACTTGCATCACACATGGCTACCACGTGTGTGTGTGTTGGGGGGGGGGGGGGGTCCAGGAATGGAGGAGACTGAGAAGGTGGGAGGATTAGGAATTGGCAGAAAATGAGAATGGAAGATGAACAAAAACAGAAATGTGGCGTTGGGGGGGGGGGGGGGAGGGAATAAAAGAATCCCTTTCATAAGGGGCCTCTATAGATGTGTGCAGAGGAAAAGGAAGAAGAGTGAGACAGCTGGAAGAGAATAGATAGGGGAGAAGGGATGTCCAGAAAACAAAGGAAACAATGGAGGAGAAACAGAAAAATGGCACAGGTGAGCAAAAACTCAAGACAGAAACGTGTACAAATACACAACTCCCCTTCCCCACACCGATATGATGAGTAGTGCCATCTGCAGTTCCAGGCTGGTGGCCAGAAAATTAACGCATTGACATCCCCTAAAATAAGCGCTCCTGCACAAAAGACACAGCGCCTGTACATAACTTTCATGAGGAATAAGGTCAGCTCACCGATTTAAAACCAGTTCACGTTTGTGTGCGGTAACAGTGCCGTGGCAGAGAAAGCTAGAGCGCAGGCACAAACTGATGACCCCAGAGGTCAGAATGCAACATTGCTGGATCTCATGGCTCTGAGAGCTCAGAGGGCAGAAAACCACAGCAAAGGCTGACTTAATGGGAGCAGTGCATGAGGGGCAAGTGGACATGTTGGAATTAAGGCTGCAGGAACAATTAGAGGGGCAGGAAGGGATAGTGGCAGCTTATATGGTAACCTGGCCCCACACTGCATGGGACAGGGCGCTACCAGGAGCAAACAGGTTGTTGCATACAGGGGGGGGGGCTTAAAAGGGGGTCAGAGGGTGACACTAGGCAACCAGGTATTTTTTTCTATTTTACTGTTGAGGAACTGGGAGGGGGGGACGTGAGAATCAGGTCGGGGAGAGGGAGACTGCTAGACTACCAGGCCCTACAGAAAGCTGTTGGGGTGCCGACAGTTTGAATTTAAAACCCTCCTAAAATAACCAATTACTGCTCAGTCACTGACAGGAAAAGAGGAAAGGCAATATTTAGCAAAGAACTGTGGAATAGTGTTGCGATTTTAATGTGGCATTTGCATGCACATTGATTACAGCATGCCACAGTATTTGTTTCTAGTAATTTTGCAGTAGTGAGGGCTTTACTGCATGAGCCCCAGATTGAGAGCTTTAAAAACATTTACATGGGATGGCCAAAGGATGGCGTTGTTTGTCGACCTTGCCCCAGCCCCACTGCAGAGAAGGAAAGAATGTAAAGAAATTACCTTTAGACTGCAACATGAAGGAATTCAGTATCACATGAGGAGTGAAGCAATTAGGGCTCTTGGACTTGATGGAATAAAAGGACTCCCCCTGCCATATAAGTACCCAGCATTTGTGGAGTGACTTGGGAGGAGACAGTAGCCAGGCAGTGCCCAGGAACACAAAGGGGCAGGTGGTGAGAAGCACAGCTCAGTCTCTGAGAAGGAAGGCTGAGAGCAGGACTAATGAGGCACAAGACAGGTTGTCACCTCATAGTACAGACTGCACAAGGGCATTCTGGGGTGGTAAATTGCTTTACAAGCAGCATGCACGAAACTGATGAGTGGAAAAAGAGCAGATGAATATGTGAAGGAATTTCCTCATTTGGAGCAGAACGTGTGCTAAATAAGATTGCAGGCCTCTTGTCTTGGGCAAGCTCCTTGTCTTAACCCTCCATTGCATCAGATACAAACTTAGATTGTGAGCCATCCTGGGACAGAGAAATATCCAGAGTACCTGAATGTACCTCACCTTGAGCTGCTACTGAAAAAGGTGCGAGCAAAATCCAAATAGATAAAGGCTCAGTTGTCAAGCTCACTTCCTATGCAGGTGACCCATAAGGGGTCTTTTCTATTCTCTCTTTTTTTTTGGGGGGGGGGGGGGGGATAAGAAAGCAGGGGCACAAATTTGATGGGGGAAGGGGAAAGAGGAAAAGTTTAGGTCAGTTCTTAGAATGGGGTCCCTAAATGTCAAAGGCTTGAATAGTGGGGCTAATGCAGTAGGATGTTTAGAGACAAACAGAGCCAACGCCGATATCCTTTGCATATAGAAACGCATCTCAAGCGGAAACGTACACTTAATACATAAGAAAAAGGTATCCACATAGGTTCTTTGCTTCTTTCTGGAGCACAGGAAGTGTGGGATGGGTTGTTTTTTTTAATACCAAAAGAATGCATAGTTGAGGTTAGCAAGGCAGATAAGGAGAGGAAACATTTAATTATCCTCATAATAACTAGTAGACATTTTACTTTTATTTATTGTATTTCTATCTCACATTTTCCCACCGTTTGGCAGGTTCAATGTGGCTTACATATTGCTAAAAGGGCGGTTACAAAATTTAGATTTGTAGAAGTCTAGTACATAATACAGAAGTACAATAAACGCTTAGGTTGATATATTAGCATATTGTGAGATAGGTTCATATTATTGTTTTCCATTTCTGAACTTTTCGTGATGTATAGTGGTGTGGGATTAGGCAGATCCAGGGGGGAAAGACTTCTTGAAAAGATGTGTTTTTCAGTTTTTTTCTGAATTGTAGGTAGTTTTCTGTGAGTTCCAGGTCTTTGGGTAGCGAGTTCCAAAGTTGTGTGCCTATAAACGAGAGGCTGGCGGCATGTGAAGATTTGTATTTTATACCTTTGCAATTGGGGTAATGAAGGAATAGGTAGGCTCTTGCTATTCTGGTCACATTTTCTTATTGGTAGATCGATAAGTTCCATCATGTAATTTGGTGCGAGTCCGTAGATGATTCTGTGGACTATTGTGCATATTTTGAATGTTATGCGAGCATTAATAGGAAGCCAATGTAAGCTTCTTAGGAAGGGTTTCGCGCTTTCGAAGCGTGTTTTTCCGAAGATGAGTCTGGCAGCCGTGTTTTGTGCTGTCTGTAGTTTTCTTATGATTTGATCTTTGCAACCTACATAAATACTATTGCAGTAGTCTACATGGGTTAGCACCTTGGTTTGGATCATGTTGCGGAATGAATGCCTGGGAAAATAAGCTTTTATACGATTGAGCTTCCACGTAGTGTGGAACATTTTCTTGGTCGTGTTCTTAGCTTGGCTTTCTAGCGTTAGGGTGCGGTCAATTGTTATGCCTAAGATTTTCAAGTGGTCTGAGATTGGGAGGGATGAACCCTGTGCGTTAATTGCTGAGGAGGGAACATTATTGTATTGTGACGAGAGAATGAGACATTGGGTTTTATCTCTATTGAGTTTTAACTTGAATGCCGATGCCCAGGATTCCATGATGGTCATGCTGTTTATTAATTCCTTGGTGATTTCTGTGGGGTTCTGTTTGAAGGGAAAATGGATTGAGGCCTTGTTTGGATAGAGATTTAGCCAGTGGTGTCATCATTAGGTTGAATAATATAGGTGAGAGCGGTGATCCTTGTGGTACTGCACATTCCGCTTTCCAAGGTGGAGATATATCTGAGTTTGATTTGACTTGGTTTGTTCTGGATGTCAGAAATCCCTTGATCCAGGAAAGTACTTTTCCTGTAATTCCTATCTTGTCGAGTATTCTCAGTAGTATGTGGTGGTCGACCATATCGAATGCGTTTGATAGGTCAAATTGGAGTAAGAGGATGTTTTTACCCCTTGCTATTTCCTGCTTGAATCTGGTCAGGAGTGTGGTTAGTATTGTTG
Organism: Microcaecilia unicolor; assembly: GCF_901765095.1. Taxonomy (NCBI): domain Eukaryota; kingdom Metazoa; phylum Chordata; class Amphibia; order Gymnophiona; family Siphonopidae; genus Microcaecilia; species Microcaecilia unicolor. Next base: position 360,199,118 of record NC_044035.1, on the reverse strand, counting down.
CTGTACTGGTCTGAAGCCAGGTTGATTTTATAGGATCTTATGTTCCAAACACAAAACAGGGAGAATTATTGTGCAAGTAGGGGATAGAAACTGTAAGATGGTTATAGCTTATTTACTAATACAAGGTTTCAAGGTTTACTAGGGATTTACTATCCACCCATCATAAAAACATCTGAGCGGCTTACAGTCTAAAAGGTACAGGAAGGAGAGGGAGAACAAGACATGATTAGGAGAAGAACGAACTACAATAATGACACGAAAAAGGAAGGGAAGGGAAAAGGAAAGGGACTGCTTATATCTAAGCATTGTTCAAAAACACATACATAAATATGAAATGTACATAAAAACTCTACAACATACTTATAAAAACATATAAAAACCAAAAATCACACTCGTAACACACTAAAAATATAACATGTATCAATCTGACTCTGTACTACCGATTCGCCAATATTGTACATTTTCATAGATATGAACACAACTCTCTCTATAATGGCATTTAAACTCACATATTCATGTCACACAAGTCCCTTGTCTGCCATACTTCTATAGGCTTTAAATAGTTTTTCAAACTGCATTGTATCTCCAACTGTTCTTATTACCACAGTGGCTCTGCAATCGAGAAAGAACCTTCACGTGTTCTCAAAACTGGAATATTTAAACAAGCAGATGCTTCAGAACTAAGTGAGTTAGTTGGCGCACATATCTTTAAAACAGATGACAAATAATATGCACTTTCATTTTTCGACACCTTGTGAATCAATAATAATATTTTAAACAAGATTCTCTCCTCAACTGGAAGCCAGTACAAATTGTCTTGTATCTAAAAGAAGTCTTGAAAGATCATATCAGGCTGCTAATTACTAGATGTCTCTTCCAACTGACTTAAGGCTTGAAAATTCTTATATAATTTTTCATAAAAATCTTAAGACTTGATGTGTTAATTTAGATTAGATTAAGGATTGCTTAATGGCTATTTAAGGGGTCCTTTTACTAAGGTGTGCCGAAAAATGGCCTGAACTTTTGCAGACACGTGTACTGGATGCGCACAGGTCCATTTTTCAGCGCACCTGCAAAAAGGCCTTTTATATTTAAACATTTTTATTGATGAAACAAAATAACTACATCCAATATCTGGCATAAACACAAATGCCACCGTCAAACTTTCAAAATAGAAATACAATGATAAAGTCCATCATCAAAACTTTTTAACAGTTTCTCCCATCCCCCCCTAACCCTTCCTCCTTCCCCTCTGCATAATTTCAAACGTTTTTTTATTGACATTGTACCAGCACCAACATTGTCATGCCAGCTCTGTTTCAGTCTATATATACAACAATTGCTAACTAGCATACGGCATTTATAAATTTTTGCCAACATTATTATCCCATCAATCATACCAGTCCTCCCCCCGCCCTCTCCCATTCCCTCCCTTCCCCCCCCCATTTTACCCCAGACCTGGATAACCATTCAGTTCAGCCCGTAGAGTTCACCTTGTATTTAAAAGCAAACTACGGCCTCTAGGGCTTAGACTTTGCAAATAAGGGCCCCAGATAGCCAGAAATGTAACTCTCTTTTTCTGCGAGAGCCTAGATTCCCCCGCCTCCCACGATACCAGCTGATGTAGCTGATTTCTCCAGTGCCAGTAAGCCGGAGGATCTTTGACCGTCCAGTATTGTAAAATACATTTCCTGGCCAAGAGGCTCATCTTACGGAGCATCAATGTTTCAAAACGATTCTGCCCTCTAAAGGACCCCGGGATGTCTAAAATCAGTTGCTCAACTGTCCCCAAAATCCGCTGCCCTAACCGCTCCTCCCAAAATCCTCGAACTCGAGCCCAGAACCTTTTTAAAATTGGGCAGCTCCAAAACATGTGCAGCATTGTGCCAGGATGTCTTCCACATTTAAGACAGTCCGGGCTTCGATTTCCTCCCATATGTGCTAATTGAGCTGTAGTTACATATCCCCTATGGATGCAGCGATAAGCACATTCTCTCAAACGAGCATCCGATACTAACAGGGGTATTCGTGCTATTGATTTAGTGATGTCCCAGGAGGTCACTGCAACTCCCAATTCCTTTTCCCAAGCACTCCTTAGCTGTCTATAGTCCCTGGGGGGCAGCCATCCTGATATTGTTTTATAAAGCGAGGATATTGTGATTCCTCCCTCACCAAAGGAGTGAAAAAATTCTCGTATCCTTTCCCCCAACCGAGTTCTCAAGGGATCTGTCGGTAAAGAAGTGAGGTAATGTCGCACCTGACATATTGCAAATCTATTCCCCCAGGAGTCGCCTACCTTTCCCAATAACTCCTCATCGGTAAGAGGCTGCCCATCTTCGCCCACCAGGTGTTCCAATTTAGAAACTCCCCGTCTAGCCCATTCAACAAAATGTCGGCTTGACAATCCTGGCAAAAATGCACTGTTCCCACGTATGGTTATCAAATCTGTTACTGTTGGGTCCCCCCCCAGTTGGCGAGTAAGCACTCCCCACACCTCCCGGAGAGATCGCAACAACACACCTCCACTGAATCCCTCCGGTAAATCTCGTGTTTTGTGGTGTAAAAGCGAAAAAAGATGGTGCGGTTCCCAAAGCGCCGCCTCCAACGCCGTAGGAGTATATTGTTGCGTGTCTAAACACCAATCTCCCAGATATCTCAAATGACATGCTTTATTGTATAATTCTAAATTTGGCATGCCCATTCCTCCTCGACTCCAACTCCCCACTAATCGTGAGAAGCGAACCCGCGGCTTCTTGCCTCTCCAGCAGAACTTTGATGCAAGCTTGTAGAAACTTTTTAGGTCTTTCCGTCGGAGCCAAATTGGGATGGTCTGCATCACATAAAGCCATTTGGGGAACAACACCATTTTAATCATGTTTACTCTCCCTAACACTGATAACGGCAAATCCATCCATCCTTGTAGCACCTGCTGGGTCTCCTCTAACAGCCAAGTAATATTCAGATCATACAACCGCGAGAGATCCATAGGCATCAAGATTCCGAGATACCTAAAGGAGTTTTGTGCTTTTCTCAGAGGGAACTCGCCTCTCCACCGCCTCCACACGTCCTCTGAGGAGGCCAAGGCCTCTGATTTTTCTAAGTTCAAACTGAGGCCCGCATAGTCTCCGTATTCGGAGAATATCTCTAATAGAGCGTTCAGAGATTCTTGTGGGTCTGTTAAATGGACCAAGATGTCATCTGCGAAAGCCGCTACCTTAAAGACCTCGCTTCCTATCTTTACCCCTGCCACCGCTTTCTGTTCCTCAATTTCTCTCAATAAGGGGTCCAGTGATAGCACAAACAATAACGGTGACAGAGGGCAACCTTGGCGTGTTCCCCGGCCTATTTCAAAATCTTGTGTCTCAATCCCATTTACCGATATTCTAGCCCTTGGCGCTGAATACAATGCTTTGATCCCTGATAGAAATCGATCCGTGAAGCCATATTTCTGAAGAACAGCATATAGGAAATTCCATTTTACTTTATCAAAAGCTTTTTCAGCGTCAAAGCTGATTAACAAAGAATTTTCCTTCCCTCGACGTCTGGCTTCTAATGAGGCCAGCACCTTACAAACATTCTTAGTGACTTTCCGTCCCCTCACAAACCCCTGGGAGTCGTGTATAAGGTTCGGCAAAATTCTCGCTAATCTGTTCGCTAAGATCTTAGCCATCAATTTCACTTCGTAATTTAACAGCGAAATGGCCTGTATGATTCAACTAGTTCCGGATCCTTCCCTTTCTTGGGGAGTACTATAATACAGGCTATATTTAAATTCGGAGGCATCCTTTCCTGCTCTATTAATATATTAAACATTGCAGCTAAGGGCTCAGTGATCTCTTCTCCCATGATCTTGTAAAACTCCGCCCGGTAGCCGTCTACTCCCGGCGCCTTAAGCAGTACACTTTGATTAATCGCCAGGAACACCTCGTCTGGTGTAATAGGAGTATTCAGTTGTTGTGCCTCCTGGGGGGATAGCGTTGGTAAACCCATCTGATCTAAATAGGAGTCTCCCGTCAGACCATCATCTGGCGGGGCCTCATATAATGTTTTGTAATATTGGTAGAAACCCTCGCTAATTTCCTTGTCCGTGTGGACTCGCTCTCCTTGCCTCTTCTTCATAGTCAAAATCCTGGTTTTCCCCTGTTTGGTTGCAATCAGGCGCGCCATCAAACGACCACACTTGTTCCCATGCTTATATAATTGGTATTTATAGTAAATTTGCGATTTAACTGCTTTATGATGAAGTATTTCATTTAATTTAGTCTGCAAGAGCATCAAATGTTGTCTATTCTCAGTGGAGGCCCGTTGCCCATATCTTCTCCGAGCCTGGCATACTAGTTGACTCACCCTCAGTATCTCTCTATTCCGAGCTTTACGTTTGTGAGCCATATAGCTAATGATGTCCCCTCGAAGTACTGCCTTAGCCGCCTCCCAGTACAGAACCGGGTCTTCAACATGCATTGCATTGTGTGTTTTATAATCCCGCCAACTCTGGTGTATGGAGGCCCTGAAATCTTGATCTCGGTATAGCTCTGTGGGGAATACCCATCTCTGTGCCCCTCCCCTCTCTTCCCGAGGCGTCCAGCTCATTTCCACCCAAGCATGATCCGATATCACATCTGCTCCTATTGCAGATGCCATCACTGAATTGAACATCGGTTCTGAAATCAACAGATAATCAATTCTAGCCTGTGTGCCGTGCGCCCTCGAGAGATGTGTGTAGTCTCTCCCCTGTGGGTTGAGAGTCCTCCAGACATCCACTAGCCCCACCTGTCGGCAAAGATTAGGCAGCCCCCGCGACTCCTGTCTGAGCTCATTCCTCCTAGCCCCAGTACTGTCAATCGAGGGGTCCATCACCATGTTAAAGTCTCCCCCTGTTATTATGGGCAAAGATTTGCTCATTAACAGTCGTGAAGTGATCATCTTATAGAACTTCCGATCATATTGGTTCGGAGCATATACATTGCCAAACAATATAATTTGGCGCTGCACATGGGCCTCACACAGCAGAAATCTACCCCCTGGGTCTGTGAAGTTCACTTCCACCTTATCCACTATTCCTTTTCGAAACAGGATGGCAACCCCCCCTTTCTTTCCTTGTGCCGCTGCCGATACACAATCCCCCACCCACCAGGTTCGCAATTTAGCATGTTCCCCAGCCGATAGATGGGTTTCTTGGAGGAAGGCTATATCTACTTTATGTCTTTGTAAATGTTGCAAAATTTTTGAGCGTTTAATTGGGGACGAGATCCCTCCCACGTTCCATGTAACTATTTTTAGTGGACCCAGGTCCCATAAAAAATCTGATCACAAGATGTATACCATTTATTCATAGAAGAGGGATGTCCCAGCCTCCACCCCTCCTCATGCTCTATCCTTAGCCATTTTAGTTTATTCTCAAGCCCCAGTCGCCGTCTCTTCCAGGTCTCAATCCCCCCCCATCCCCCAATTCCCCCCTCTTCCCCTTTTGGAGCCCCAACTATCCCCTTAAACCCCAACTTCCCTTCTTCTAAACCCAGGCCTCTAAAAGAGACCATCACGTTTAACACCTCCTACCCCCCTCCCTCTCGTATACCATCTAACACAAAATGTTTCCCCTCGACTTCCTCCTCAGTATAACTCTATTTTATGATTATGTAACTTTTGTCCAGAAAAAAAGAAAAAAACAACATTTAACAAACTACACAAAACCTTATTCCAGAGTTCTCAGGCTGTCTCTCTGATCTGTAGGGAGAATCCTCCGCAGCCCTCTACGAGAATATCCCCAGGTCAGCCTCCTGTAGTGTCCTTCTGATATTAATCCAGGCCGCTTTGGCAAAAATCGCTTCAATTCTTCGGTACAGTGATTGCGCTTCGATGCTCTGTAGTATTCTATGCAATAATCCCAGACTTCTGCTCAAGCCATTCTGCAGCGCGTGCCCAAGGAATTCTAGTTGCCTAGTATGTTCTCCCAGGCTGCCTCCTGTGGCCACAATCTCAACGATCCATCATCTCCGCCCATCAAATTGGGTCTGAACATCCTCCAACTCTAATTAACTTTTTGTAATCCAACATATTTTGTCCATGTGCCCCTCGATCTCATCTTCCATCAGATCTCCTCTGAGCTTCAATTTAACCTCTCTATCAGCGGTGTTCCACAGAGTTCAAAAAAGCTTGTGCTTGTTCAGTCGTTGTGTAGACCTGTGTGACCGCTTGGTAGGTGACTCTTAATTTAGCTGGATATTGCAGTGCAAATCGAATTTTCTTTTCAAAAAGTTTAGTGCATATAGGCGAGAACTTCCTTCTCTGCATCGCCACCGCCGCCGAGTAATCCTGGAAGCATAAGATCTTTTTGTTCCCATATTGCAGCTCCTGATCTTTCCTTAAAGCTTGCAGTATTGCCTCTTTGTGCGCAAAGTTTAAGATGCGGCAGATCACCACTCTCGGGCGTGTAGCTTCCACAGGCTTGGGCCCCACTCGATGAGCTCTCTCTATCTGGAGAATTCCCAGGGCTTCTGGGAGTTGTAGTTGTTCTGGCAGCCATTTTTCCAAAAATACCCGCAGGTTTACAGTCTCCAAAGCCTCAGGCAGACCCACCAATCTTAAGTTATTCCTCCTTGATCTGTTCTCGAGGTCTTCTAGCTTTCCTTCATAGCTTTCCACCATGGTTTTAAGCTTAATATTTTCCTCCTCCATTTTGTGCACTCTGTCTTCGAGAGCTCCATGACGTTGCTGATACTCCGCTAGTTCTTTAGTAAGCTGTCCCAAGTTTTCCTGGACCAACGTTATTTTGCTGTCAATGGGCCCCAGTCGTCGATCCAGCAGAGGCTCCATGGCGGCCGTCACCTCCGCCGCCACCTCCGCTACCCACACGGAGCTCAAGGCCGTCGCAGCCGGGCTCGCCGGCGCCGCCATTTTTTCCTCGCCGGCCCGCGTCTTTTCTTTATCTCGGCGGACACTTTTCGCCGCCATGGATTTTCCCGTGAGTAGCGTCGATTTAATTACCTTCCCTTCTTCTTGCGGGTTAAGGTGTCTGGCGGTTCTTTACTGGGGCGTTTCCCTTGATTTTGAGGGTTAAGTGGGTAAGCTGGCCGGAGCGGAGGTTTCAGCAACCGCTCCTGGTCATGGCGTCACGTCTCAAAAAGGCCTTTTTTGGGGGGACAAAAATGGACATGTGGCAAAATAAAAATTAGCACGCGTCCATTTTGGGCCCGAGACCTTACCACCACCCACTGACTTAGAAGTAAGGTCTCACGTGTTAACCGGGAAGTAATCATCAGCACGCTTACACTGTCGATTAGCACCCAGTTAGCGCCAAGCGGTAGAAAACAAAAAAATGTTTTCAGCCGTGCGTACCGGATGCGCATAAGAAATGGAATTACTGCCTGGGGCTCATGGTAGCCGGGCAGTAGTTTCAAATTGACTTGCATTGGACATGCGTAGGCGCCTACGAGTGGAGGAGTAGCCTAGTGGTTAGTGCAGTGGACTTTGATCCTGGGGAACTGAGTTTGATTCCCACTGCAGCTCCTTGCGACTCTGGGCAAGTCACTTAACCCTCCATTGCCCCTGGTACAAAATAAGTACCTGAATATATGTAAACCACTTTGAATGTAGTTGCAAAAACCTCAGAAAGGCGGTATATCAAGTCCCATTTCCCTTTCCCTTTAGTTAAAGGGCCCCTAAGTTCTGTTAACTGGACCTATCTTATTGTATACTCCATGTTATTGTAAACTGTTTTGGACCCTTTGTGGGAATTTAGCAGTCTAGAAATGCCAGGTTAGATTAGATACAAAGCAGATGGATATGTTGAAAATGTGAGTTTCCTAAAATAAGTCAAGCCACAGCAGGGAACTATAATCTGGAGAGAGGATTTTTCTTTTAATAATTTTGCAATTACACATCAAGAAAATTCTTGAAAACACATCAAGCATGATACAATCACCATTACAATAATCCAGAAAAAATAGAAACTAATCATATCTTGATTAGACCACAAAGGGGGGAGGGGAGGGATCCAACCCATCATCCAGAGCAAGTTGGTTAAACTAAGAAAAGTGAAATAAGAACATGCAGTACAGTCGATCCGTAACTCAATCAAAATGATGTTATTAAATGACTAAGAAGCCAAAGGAGAAGACCATGAAACCCATCTACCCTCCAGAAAGAAGTGTAACTGGGAGGGTTCATAAAACATATAAGCATGTTGATCCAGAAAAATTAAAAACATTTACAAGGAAATCTCAGTTGAAACCTAACTCACAAAGATAGAACATGAGGCTTACATGCTAAGAACTATTGAAGAAGCAGCATCTAGAGAACTTGAACATTATCTAGGAACTGGAAGGTAATATTTTATGCAAAAGCGGAAATCCAGAATCAAAATAATTAAGTTTCTCCTTTAAAAATCTGTAAAAAAGATCTTTTGGGCAGTCACATGTTTAGGAAACTTTAATATACGCAAGTTAAATGTCTCACATAATTATCAAAATTTTCCAGCCTGCGATGAACCAACAACTTATCCTAAGCCATACTGGATTGTAAGGCTTAGGACTGCTGAACCTGAGATTCCAAGGCTAACACCTTCTCAGAATTGAACGTCAAGCCTTCTTCACATTGACTAATCCAGTGTGAATGCTGACTAAAAGAAGATGTCTCAGCACATACCAACACTCTGGCTCATGTTGTTTTCTGGGTATACTTCCCATGGTCGCATAGGTCACATAAAATTCAATGGTGGGCTGCAAGCTGCACACTCCAATCTATATAATGCAGTGGGAGGGGGGGGGGGGGTGGTGTGGCACTCATGACAGGTGTTACAATGCTACCTGAACCAGGCAAGGATCCAGTGGTGTTTGAACTTTATAGGTCCACGTTGTTATTAAATTTAAATGTCAAGATTTTAGACTAAAGTATAGGCCAACAGACACTCGTTATGTATCCCAAATCTGATTAATGTAGACCAAGCTGGTTTCATGCCAGGGTTTAATGTCAGGTGTTTATAGTGAAGTCTTAGGGAAGGCCATAATACGGTCCTCCCCTGATGACTACCCAGTCCCGGAGAAGGCCGTAACATTCTTTCCTCTTATCATTCCACTTATCATAAGGAATATAATAATTTGGACAGGTGAGGCAATAGGGTTTCTGTCTCCCAACACTTACCCCAGGATACAGTGGACCAGCCATTCCCAAAATATAGTGTGACAGAATAGACAGAAAGAACAGAGAAATTAGAGAGGACAGAGACTATGTTTCTTCTAAAGGAAAAGTCTTTATTGCTTACCAATTATAGATGATAACAAGGCAATAAGGCAATAAAGCAATTAGGCAAAATAATCAGGCAAAGTAATTAGAGTAATCAGAATAATCAGAGTAATCAGAAAAAGTAATCAGGTAATAACAAAGCAATCAGGCAGGTAACAAATAGTAAAGAAATCAGGCAACAGCAATTTGTTACAGAGAGGGAGAGAGGGAGACCTCTGTGATGAAGAGTCACTTGGTTGACCATTTCAGCCCTCTGACTAGATACAGAACAGCAGTGCCTTATATAGAATGGATTGAGCATCAATCCCCCTCCTAACTTGCAATTTCAGCTGATTTCTGTCTTATTCAGCTAATGTCTTTCTTACTTCATTGTTTACATAAAATGGAACACACTACCTGAATGTTTACAGAACACAGAATAATGTTTATAGAACTTCAGCACCTCCAAGGTTTTTACAAAAGATTGCAGTCACCATCTTGTTATAGGAATTCCTCTAGTACCCATGTTTATCATAGTGTTATTAATATCTAGAAAAAAATAGGGAGATTCAAATGTCAGACATTAAAAATAAGCAACACTGGTTCAAAACACTCATAAAAGACCGAGTGTTATACAGAGAAGCCCCCAGCATTTAGTATTCTGTTTTACTTTGGGGGGCTGGACTCTGTGTCTGACCAGTTCTAGTTAAAGTAACTATATAGTCTCACTTAAGTTACGTGAGTGTTTTGAACCAGTATTGCTTATTTTTGATGCCTAACATTTGAATCTGTCTTGTCTGTCTGTATTATTTAGATTGTAAGCTCTTTTGAGCAGGGACTGTCTCTTTATGTCAGCTGTTCAGCGCTGCGTGCGTCTGGTAGTGCTATACAAATGCTAATAATAATAATTTACAGGGAGTTCTCCTCTATCTGTTTATATCATAGTGTTATCTCAAAACCTCAACACGTCTTAACTCTCAAACTGCATATTCATTCTTGTGTCCTTGTGAATCGTAGAATAAGTGGCACCGGCTCTGCCAGGGAGGGGGGAAGAGTGCTCCTTGCTGGGGCAGCACGACCTTGCATTCACAGCTTTCCCGGCTCAGCAAAAGTACAGAGAAAGATGCAGCTCTCAGCAAAAGTCAGCTTTCAGCAAATGGTACAGAAAAGTTTGAGCCTTATAGCTATGCAGTTCATAGGTCATAAATGACCTGTCAGTGGTCAGAAACCAGCAAATCGATTCACAGGACAGCCTTAAACCTTATACGGAACATCAAAGAAGACCAGCCACATTACTAGCAATAGACACGGAAAAGGCCTTTGACCATGTGAATTGGAAGTGTGGAGTATGGTTTCGGGGAGAAATTTGTCGGATGGACCAAGAAAATATATTCTGCCCCAAAGCACGGATCCCAGTGAATGGAGGATACGCGGACAAAGAAGAACTACATTGAGGAACATGGCAGGGGTTCCAACTTCCCCTCCTCTTATTCACTATCACATTGGACCCTCAAGCAGTGAGTATCAGGAAATTATGAGTATAGATGTGTGGGAGATGAGGCAAATATGTGTTATATGCTGATGGCATCTTATTCACTATAGCACATCTTGGCAGTATTTGGCCTTGATCTTGCAAGAGATTGTAAGCTATGGACAGGTTTCAGCCTTCAAAGTCAAAGTGTTGAAAATGTATTTGTCAGACCAAGAGGAGGCTGAACTCAAAACACTCATCCTTTTAGGTTGGCTTCCAAAGCTAAAAAGTATTTTAAGCGAGCAGATTACACCTCATGAAACTGATCCTTTAATGGAAGGAATATATATAGGGATCTGGAAAGGTGGGATAGAATAAACTTATCATAGCTCCTCCACTGCTAACTCCAGGCTTCATTCCTTTTGCCTCACGGCACCTTATGCCTGGAATAGACTTCCTGAGCATGTACGTCTAGCTCCATCTCTACCTGTTTTCAAATCTATGCTGAAAACCCACCTTTTCACCCCTGTTTTTGGCTCCTAGCCTCTACTCAATTCCCCTATCCTTGTTCCTTCTCACCCAGTACTTCCCTCTCCCTTAATTTGTCTTGTCTGCCTGTATTTTTAGATTGTAAGCTCTATTGAGCAGGGACTGTCTCTCTATGTCAGGTGTTCAGCGCTGCATGCGTCTGGTAGCGCTATACAAATATTAATAATAATAATAATAATAATAATATATTCTATCCTGGTTACTGCACCTTTTCTTGACGTTGCTCATCATGGTTCCCAGAAAGGTTATGAAAAAAGTTAAAACAGAGAACATTTGGGTTCACCTGGAAAAAAAGAAACCACCTAGGACAGCAAGAGAGGTTGTATATGCAGAAAAGGACAAGGGAGGCCTGGCAATGCTGCAGATAGGGAGATATTATGTGGCGGCCCAGCTCAAAGTAGTTTGGGATTGGAAGGGGGATAAATGCCGAGTTCGTACAGAACAAAAGGATATGGGCGTGCCTGCCACAACTCCAAGAGCAGATTAAGGAACACCATAACCCCTTTACAAAATTGACACTGCAATTGTGGCTCTGAGCATAAGATCAGTTGTATGGGGGTGTGGCTAAACATTCTACGCCACTATGCAATATTAGTGGGTTTATACCAGGGGTATTGCGTAAGTGGTTTCAGGCAATGAGGTAGAAGGGGTTAAATAGAGTGGGTCAAATGTTGACTGCAACAGGCAACACTATGTACTCATGGCAGTAGACCATTTCTATTTATTACAGCTTAAAAATGATAGAAAAAAAGGGATAGGGAGTTAAAGGGCAACATATTAAAACTCTCTACAGGCAGCAGCCCAGGACGGCAGGTTTATAGTCTAGCTTGCATAAAAACTGATCTCTGCGAGGAGGGGTGCTGAAAAGGTGAAACACATAATAGCCTGGGAAAAAGGAATGGGATAGAATTTTACTGAAATATACTGTGTGACATGTTTAAAACCCTCAGCCACCAGGATCCTGAAGCAGCCTAAGCGAAAAGTTGGCCATCACTGGCCTGGGGGGCGTGTACACAGTATTAACGACAGCGTTTTGGCTCTGAATCAGCACACCACAGTAGCACTACAAAAGATAAGTGTTATTTCTTATTTTGGGTTATTTTACATGAGAAATGCATTGGCATTATATGAAAATGAAAGGTTTTTGCCAATGATGAACTGAAGCGATCGTGTTTGATCTTTTTAGCTCTTACAGTCTTTTGGGACTTTGAGGCTTTTCATAAGTATTGCTATACTGGGACAGACCAAAGGTCCATCAAGCCCAGCATCCTGTCTCCAACAGTGGCCAATCCAGGTCACAAATACCTGGCAAGATCCAAAAAAAAGTACAAAACATTTTATACCTGACTGGGTTGTGGCCCGCGAGGACCGGGGTTGCCCACCCCTGATCTATCACATTTCTCTTACAGGTTCAAATGGCTATAAAATGCACAGAGGATTACAGGGACAAATATTCATTAATTAATGACAATATACACTTCCGGAGAACACTAAAACACGTATCTTTTTAAAAAGGCATACCCTACCAACCCAACATAAATGCCTGATCTCCGCAATACAACAAAACTAAAATACAGAAAGGGCATAACACAATTCTTCCGCTGCACAATTCCCTTCTGTGGCTGTGCCACGTGAACTTTATCACTTTGTATTTGTTTACACCGGAGTCTGCAAACGCATCTCCGGTATTATGTAAGCCACATTGAGCCTGCAAATAGGTGGGAAAATGTGGGATACAAATGTAATTAATAAATAAATACTGCTTATCCCAGAAATAGTGGATTTTCCCCAAGTCCATTTAATAATGGTCTATGGACTTTTTCTTCCCTTTAATATAAGGGAAGGGAAATGGGACTTGATATACTGCCTTTCTGAGGTTTTTGCAACTACATTCAAAGCGGTTTACATATATTCAGGTACTTATTTTGTACCAGGGGCAATGGAGAGTTAAGTGACTTGCCCAGAGTCAGAAGGAGCTGCACTGGGAATTGAACTCAGTTCCCCAGGATCAAAGTCCACTGCACTAACCACTAGGCTACTCCTCCACTCATTCCACCAATAAGAGCCAACCTCATCAGTGATGTCACAATGGCTTCATTGCCCGATACTTGGCTCACTTCTGATATTGTGATGTCATAAGGGAAAGGGAAATGGGACTTGATAAACCGCCTTTCTGTGGTTTTTGCAACTACATTCAAAGCGGTTTACATATATTCAGGTACTTATTTTGTACCAGGGGCAATGGAGAGTTAAGTGACTTGCCCAGAGTCAGAAGGAGGTGCACTGGGAATTGAACTCAATTCCCCAGGATCAAAGTCCACTGCACTAACCACTAGGCTACTCCTCCACTCATTCCACCAATAAGAGCCAACCTCATCAGTGATGTCACAATGGCTTGATTGCCCGATTCTTGGCTCACTTCTGATATTGTGATGTCATAAGGGAAAGGGGGAAGGGAAATGGGACTTGATATACCGCCTTTCTGCACTAACCACTAGGCTACTCTTCCACTCTTTGGGATTCTGGAATCTTGCTATTCTTTGGGGTTCTACATGGAATGTTGCTACTCTTTGAGATTGTGAATGGAATCTTGTTAATGGGACTTTTAATACACTGCCTTTCTGTGGTTTTTGCAACTACATTCAAAGCGGTTTACATATATTCAGGTACTTATTTTGTACCAGGGGCAATGGAGAGTTAAGTGACTTGCCCAGAGTCAGAAGGAGCTGCACTGGGAATTGAACTCAGTTCCCCAGGATCAAGGTCCACTGCACTAACCACTAGGCTACTCCTCCACTATATACTAACTATATACTAACCACTATACTCCTCCACTACACTCCAATATAAGGGTGTATTTCTCACTTTTCAATATGTGGATTGTACCTACTGTTTGATTTTACTGCTTCAGCCCAATTGCAAGAAAACTGCTGTAAAGTTCTACAGAGACTTGCTAAGTGGGGTAAAGGGTGAGGTGTGCAGAGATGGAGGGGGTGTGGTGAGATTGCCCAAAAATCAGGCGGTACTGGGAGTGAGTTGCAAATATGGTCTGGGAGATTTGGGAGGGGGGGGGGGACATGTGTTGAGATTAGGGCTGCTCACTGATTACATTTTTTAATTGCAATATTAATCGCATAGTGTACCCCTCACATTATCAATTCTCAAAACTGACATACTGTACTTTAGTTACTAAACTGAAAATAAAATCATTTCTCTTACCTTTGTTGTCTGGTGATTTTATTTTTCTAATCATCTTATTTCCTGTCTCTGGTTCTGTTCCTCTGTCTGTGCTCTGAAGTCTATTTTCAGGGCCTCCTCTCTCCTTCACTTCTTCCCCTATAACATCTTTCACATTCAACATTTTTCCTCCTCCTTATATCTGTCTTGTTTCTATCCCTTCCCTTCCCCTTCATCCATGGGCACATCTCCTCTCTCTTTCGGTCTCTCCTCCCCTCCGGTCTCTCCTCCCACCCCAAAGGCACCCTCTCCTCTCTTTCCCTTCCTCTCTATGGCCACCATCTCATCCATCTCTCTTCCCTTCCTCTCTATGGCCACCATCTCATCCATCTCTCTTCCCTTCCTCTCTATGGCCACCATCTCATCCATCTCTCTTCCCTTCCTCTCTATAAGCAGCATCTCATCTCATTCCTTCCCTTCCTCTCCATTGGCACAAATCTCATTTCCCCTCCCCCGGGAGCTACTACAGCCTTTTCTCTCCAGCTGCCCTACATTCTCTCCTAACCCCCCACCCCCACCCACGACAGCCTTTTCTTTTCTTTCCTACCACCCCATGACCGTCTCAGACTCTTCCTCCCCCTTGCATATATTTTTCTCTCCTACCGCTATCCCCCTCCCTCCCCGATGCTCCTGCAGCTTGTTCTCTCCTGTCCGCCACACACTACAGCCTTTTCTCTGCTGCCACCGCGTTCTCTGGCATCTCATCCCATCCTTGCCACACGTGGCCCTCCAAACTTGACTTGTACACATGGCGGCATTAACCACATGCTGCTTCACTCCTCTCTGTAACCAGAGCCCTCCTGCTACGGCAGAAGCGTAGCCAGACACCCAATTTTGGGTGGGCCTGGGCCTAAGATGGGTGGGCAGAACTCCACCCTCTCCCACAAGAGATCTCTCCCTCTCTCGCCTGCATGCCATATGGGCTCTCAAACATTCCCCCCTCCCCCGCATACCTTTTAAGTAGCAGATTTTTACCGGCAGCGAGCAGCAACTAATACACACAGCTCATGTTGGTCCCACAGCCTTACCTTTGATGCAACTTCCTGTTTCCACATAGGCAGAAATACATCAGAGGGAAGGCTGTGGGGTCGGTGCGAACAATATGTATCAGTCGCTGCTTGCTGCAGGTGAAGATCTGCTATTTATAAGGTATGCAGGAAGGACAGTTGTTGGGCGTTTTTGGCTGGTGGGGCTTGGGGATCCCTGCCAGCCATATCATAGGTGTGCTGCTATTGGGTGGGCCTGAGCCCAAAGTGGGTGGGCCTGGGCCCACCCGGGCCCGCCACTGTGCTACGGCATCCGACTCCTGCAGCAGGAAAGAGGAAGTTTCATCAGAGAAGGCAGGACACTAGAGAGGGACTGCTCCAGTTACAGAGAGGAGTGAAGCAGCGTGTGCTTAATGCTGCCGTGTGTACCAGGCAAGTTCAGAGGGTGGCGGGCAGGTGGGATGAGATGCCAGAGAGCGGGGTGGCAGGAGAGAAAAAGCTGCAGGAGCACCGGGGAGGGAAAGGGAGCGGTAGGAAAGAGCAGCATGACACTGTTAATTGCGTTAATTAGCCAAGTTTAAAATGTTAATGCGTTAATCGCATTAAAACGAGTTAAATGAACAGCCCTAGTTGAGATGACACCCAAGATATGTTTACTTATAGTTTAACTGCAGTTTGTATACTTACAGCAAAGTGTTTGGACAGCTGATGAAATTTGGCAAAAGATATGAGAAATAAGTTGGTATCATCAGATCACTGCCTATAGGAGGGAGAGAACCCTACCCCCCCCCCCCAATACTGGGCTATTTGGGGTCAATTTGCGAGATGGTGTAAGAGACACTTGATAGGAATGTTGGATAAATGAGAAGGGAGCAGGTGATATCACAACGAGAATATGTAACTGTGCCCGTATTTTCACCGGGGGGGGGGGGGGGGGGGGGGGGTATACGGTAATAAAAAAAAATCAAGGGGAATGTGATTGTTCAATGTTGTTTAGATGCTTATCTCTATTGCTAGTTTTTCATTTGAATAAGGCTGCAAAAATACATTACATTAAAAACAAAAGATAAGCTCAGATCACACTTTGTCCTGAACTAGAGGAAGGAGACAAGGGCAGCAAAGGGTAAGAATGATAGCGGGCATGAAAGGGGTTTGGCAGAGGGGGACAGCTAGCAGGTGTCTTGTGTATGCCTCTGTGAGACATATGAAGGATGGATGGCAGAGAGATAAGTGGCATGATGTGTGCAGACATAAGCACTTGTGAAATAGGACATAGAGGTGTGATGTGGGAATGAGAAGGGGGGGGGAGTAATATGTGCGTGTTCATGAAAAGGTGATCCTCCCTCCTCATAAGTACATAAGTGTTGCCACACTGGGACAGACCGAAGTTCCATCAAGCCCAGTATCCTGTTTCCAACAGTAGCCAATTCAGGTCACAAGTACCTGGCAAGATCCCAGAATAGGACAATTCATTTTATGCTGCTTATCCTAGAAATAAGTGGATTTTCCCAAGTTCATTTTAATAATGGCTTATGGGTTTTTCTCTTAGGAAGCTATGCAAACCTAACTGCTTTTACCACATTCTCTAGCAATGAATTCCAGAGTTTAATTACAACTTCTCCTCTCCCTGGCCTCAGATCTTCCATCCCAGAACCCCCTTCCTACCTCCATCCTCTCTTCAATACCCTCAGATATTGCCAAATGAAAGGCATCATTTTCAGCAGGCTTTTCCCAGGTTTAACAAATGTGTGTATTGCACTGTTACATGGCAAATTGGAGAAACTGAAACCTTTGAAGTCAATTCTGTTAGAGCTGTCATATATTATGTACATATTACATTTGTAATATTTGTTGTGTAGTTTTATTTTCATATTGTTTTTAGTTGGTTTTATTTATTTATGTTTTTAATGACCTGTGCACATAACTTTAGCAAGTCACCTAGAAATGTAGACAGTGCAAGGGGCTGGTGGTTGGGAGGCGGGGATAGTGCTGGGCAGACTTATACGGTCTGTGCCAGAGCCGGTGGTTGGGAGGCGGGGATAGTGCTGGGCAGACTTATACGATCTGTGCCCTGAAGAGCACAGGTACAAATCAAAGTAGGGTATACATAAAAAGTAGCACATATGAGTTTATGTTGTTGGGCAGACTGGATGGACCGTGCAGGTCTTTTTCTGCCGTCATCTACTATGTTACTATTAAAGAACAAAAACTGGAATGGCCGCTGTCGTGGACAGGATGCTGGGCTCAATGGACCTTTGGTCTTTTCCTAGTGTGGCATTACTTATGTACTTATAAAAGAGCACTACTGAGGTTTAATATTCACTTTAATCCTGAGGTTTAAATCAATAGTTTCACTCAACCACTCACATCATTAGCATAACTTCCCACAGGATAGAAACTGTAATCTCATCCACTGTCTCCATCTGCTGTTAAGGTGCTGAAACTCACCATTCCACCTTCCCAAATGCCCCTTATCAATATTTCTTTGACATTCCATCTTCTCTCCATCAAATGGTTTCTACTTTTTTCATATGGAGTCTGAGTTGTTATGCAAATACGTAACCCAAAACATAAAATACATTTCCACTGGAGACTAGTAGGCAACAAGCTGCTGGTTTATGGGTTTTCAGATTTTTCATTAGCTGAAGTTTTCCTAACCAACACAACAAAAATCTTTTGTAGATATCCATTTTGAAAAAAAAATTGTATTCATGTGATGTTCTGCTAAATCCCTGGCTGTCACAGCTTCAGAAGTCTTAGTTTCCTTCTAGTGCTACCTATCTAAGAATCTAGGACTATATCCTTTTGGGGTGCAGCCTATTCCCAGTTGCTTCACCAGACCATATCTGTTCTAACTGTGGGCGGCAGAAATACTAAGTAGCTAAAGGGAGCAACAGACTACTTAAAGGAGAGTGAAGTTGGCATTGAACTTTTTTTCTCTCTGTCTCCATCTGCTGGTGGGAATGTAACCCACTCATCTGGACTGGTAAGATTATAGTGGGGTTTTCCATGTCATAACAAAAAGTGTATTATTCCAAAAGGTGTAAATCATAAGAAATACATAAAGAAGAAAAAAAAGAGACTATGGTTCAATTCCTGTACTGTTTTTTTTTTTTTTTTTTGAGTGGCCAAGAATACTTCTGAGGCAGAATTTATAGCTCCTGGAGGGAGTCTCAATCATTGTACAGCAGTGGTACTTACCATACATCAGTTCCATAAAGAGTGGTAGCCAGTTACTCTTGGCTAAAGAGTATCAACTGCAATGGCTGGGCTAGACTGGGTGGGGGGTGAGGGGTTACAAAAAAATGGAGACGTTATGAAAGTTTGTGGCATTTTAGCACATAATGGAGTGGAGGAGTGGCCTAGTGGTTAGGGTGGTGGACTTTGATCCTGGGGAACTGAGGAAGATTCCCGGCACAGGCAGCTCCTTGTGACTCTGGGCAAGTCACTTAACCCTCCATTGCCCCATGTAAGCCGCATTGAGCCTCCCATGAGTGGGAAAGCGCAGGGTACAAATGTAACAAAATAGATACTATTGGAGATTCTACATGGAATGTTGCTACTATTGGAGATTCTACATGGAATGTTGCTATTCCACTAGCAACATTCCATGTAGAATCTCAAATAGTAGCAACAGTGGAGGAGTGGCCTAGTGGTTAGGGTGGTGGACTTTGGTCCTGGGGAACTGAGGAACTGAGTTGGATTCCTACTTCAGACACAGGCAGCTCCTTGTGACTCTGGGCAAGTCACTTAACCCTCCATTGCCCCATGTAAGCCGCATTGAGCCTGCCATGAGTGGGAAAGCGCGGGGTACAAATGTAACAAAACACAAAACTCTGAGTTGCAAGCCCAGAGAAGCAGGAAAAAGAAACCTGCTAACTGTGCATCCTGATCCCCCTTGAAAGGAGAAGGAGATCTAGTTATAAAACCAAACACCAGGTACACTGATATAAGCATTTTGCTGATGGAAGAGCTTGATCAGGGTCAAATTTTAGCCTTTGTTGAAAGGAATTCATGACTTCACATCTAAACTTGCAAAACGTAACTCATTAAAGAATAAATTGCTATAGAGCAAAATTCTCTGACCCCTATGCACATGCACTAAGGATACTGAAAGCTCATCTCTTTAAGGAAGCCTACCCAAATGCCCCAACCTAATCTCGCCACCTTCCACCCCCAATTCTGGTCTGACTTAAATACCAACCTCCCATCCTTCTCTTTCCATCTCTCCTTAATTTTATCCCTCCTTACCCTTTCTCCCAAATTACACTATCCTATCCTGTCTACCCTCTTTTATCCTAGTCATATATTATCTAGCTCAACTTATCATACACTACTAAGCCCAACTTTACATTGTTTTACTACTGTTTTATTAAAATTCTATTAACTTTGTATTTCAAATTACTATGTAAGCCGCATTGAGCCTGCATTGTGAGGGAAAGCGTGGGGTACAAATGTAATAATAATAATACTTCCAACAGCAGGCCCTGGGTGAGGTGTCTTAGCTGTGTTGCCCAAGGTTACAGGCAGCTGCCATGGGACTTGAACCTAGGCCCTGAAGTCCCCAGGCCACTGTTCCAACCATCAGGCTACTCCTCCGCCCCTTATAATCAATTTGCAAGATCTTAACCATCTCCTGCAGCTCTATGGCTCCTTTCCAGCTTCAGCGCAGAGAACAGCAATCAGAATTATTGAGCTGCTCATTCAAAGTAACATCCAGAGAATCAGATGTCTGCCTGGGAAAAGAAATATTCAACTAGCCAAGACCTATTAATAGGACAGCATACAAGAGCTGGAAAATGTTCCATTTATAATTCACTACAGGCCAAGTTGTAAGTGTGGTAATAGAGATTGCATAAACATGACTCACTGAGATTGCTAGGCATCATAGTTTAATAGCTACCAGCATACTACGGAGAAGCAGCTCTGTCCACCTATCACGTAGTACGCTGATAACCCTACACTTGCAAACTTTTTGAGAAAAATACCTTCTACATAAGTCCATGATTAAAACAACACTATTGGTTTGGGAATTTGTTAAATCTGAGCATACAAAAATAAAATATTACATTCACTAAATTGTGATTTCTGTCCTCAGAAAATAATGTGGAGGAGCATTTTCAATATGACGCCCAAGTCCAAAAGTAAACACCTATCTGAAAATGACCAGAAAAGCACTGGTGTAACGAAATGTCAAGAAAGACATTTATGAATGTTCGAAAATACCCCCAAGAACTGTCCAAATTCAAGATGCACCAGAGCCTGACATAGATGTCAGAGAGTTGTGTCCTCCAATGGGAAATATCCACATGCAGAAGTGGTCCCCCACGTGTACATTTTTACATGGTGCTTGCACGTGGAAGGGTGTTTTCCATACTGCCTCAGACACTTGAGAGAAATAATGAAGAGGCATCACCACCCTGCCACCACACAACTTCCCCATGAGGGCCTGGGGTGGTGAGAGTTTTCTGCATGCTGCATCAGCCATGTGCAAGCACCACACCTTGCCAGGATCACATGCAGGCCCTCTCCGATGCTGAAAATGCCAGAACATGTCCCCCGTGACCAGAGAGCTCCCCCATCCAAGTCTGCAATAAATGCCTGCACATCTCTGACACTGCCCCACCGTCACCTAGTTCCAAGGCTACACATTTTGGAACAGTCCTGATGTATGACCACCCCATCCTGGTACCTCCTTGTGACTCTGGGAAGTCACTTAACCCTCCATTGCCCCAGGTACAAACAAGTACCTGTATATACTATGTAAATCGCTTTGAATGTAGTTGCAAAAACCACAGAAAGGCAGTAGATCAAGTCCCATTTCCCTTTCCCCCTTTCCCTTATGACATATCAGAAGTTAGCCAAGTATTGGGTAATCAAGCCATTGTGACATCACTGATGAGGTTGGCTCTTATTGGTGGAATGAGTGGAGGAGTGGCCTAGTGGTTAGTGCAGTAGACTTTGATCCTGGGGAACTGGGTTCAATTCCCACTGCAGCTCCTTGTGACTCTGGGCAAGTCACTTAACCTTCCATTGCCCCAGGTACAAAATAAGTACCTGAACATATGTAAACCACTTTGAATATAGTTGCAAAACCCACAGAAAGGAGGTATACAAGTCCCATTAACAAGATTCCAGGCACAACCTCAAAGAGTAGCAACATTCCATGTAGAACCCAAAGAATAGCCAGATTCCGGAATCCCAAGGAGTGAAAGAGTAGCCTAGTGGTTAGTGCAGTGAACTTTGATACTGGGGAACTGGGTTTGATTCCCACTGCAGCTCCTTGTGACTCTGGGCAAGTCACTGAACCCTCCATTGCCCCTGGTACAAAATAAGTACCTGAATATATGTAAACCGCTTTGAATGTAGTTGCAAAAACCTCAGAAAGGCGGTATATCAAGTCCCATTTCCCTTTCCCTTATGACATCACAATATCAGAAGTGAGCCAAGTATCAGGCAATCATGCCATTGTGACATCACTGATGAGGTTGGCTCTTATTGGTGGAATGAGTGGAGGAGTAGCTTAGTGGTTAGTGCAGTGGACTTTGATCCTGGGGAACTGAGTTCTATTCCCACTGCAGCTCCTTGTGACTCTGGGAAAGTCACTTAACCCTCCATTGTCCCTGGTACAAAATAAGTACCTGAATATATGTAAACCGCTTTGAATGTAGTTGCAAAAACCTCAGAAAAGCGGTATATCAAGTCCCATTCCCTTCCCCTATGGGACTTGCAGCCTGATTTCAATGGGCGGCATCAGGCACTACTAATCTCACTTTGCTTTGGAATGTAAGGTCAAAACCAGGACTGCTCCAAAAATCGCCAGCCTGGAACTGGGTAACTAACCATCTCTGCCAATGCTCCAAACTGTACACGCATATATGAACGGTAACGCAGACCCGGCAACCCTAGGCCACACTGCACATCACCATCTCCTTGCCCAAGTGCAAAGTGTGCTCAAACCATCCACTAGTCCTTTGTTCACCTAGTGCCAAGTAGCACCTCTAGCCATGTAGAGACCGCACAGCCCCTACCAAGACCCCAATCTGGCTCTCCTCAACTCACATAGGCTGTCAGAAGGGGCAAAACAAAACATGTGCAGCTACCAAGGGCCACCACCTCAACCCTGTCTCCACCAATGTGTTTTGCAGACGATTTGGCATCCACCAATACTCAAAGGTACTCCGGAGCCGTTATCGGCAGATCCGGAGGGAGGACCCAGGGCTGATCCAGCACATGACGGAGCACCTGAGAGCCCGATGTAACAACAACACAGTACCCCCAAAGCAGTCATTCCGTCCAGCAAGCCCAGTTTGCCCAGAACCCTCATATTCCCAACACGTTATTACAGGTGACCCCCCCCCCCCCCCCCAAAAAAAAGGACCCAACATATCCAGATGGGGGCTCAGCATCCCACTGTGAGCAACAAGGTGGCCAGCATGTCATGTACAGCTATCTAGTACATTCCACCATCTAAGGCAGCAAAAAGACACAGGAATCAGGAGGCGGCACAGTGGGAACCCAGCCCTCATCTCCTGTTTAGAGCCCACAGCCTCAGACAGTAGGTTACACCTCACACACTACTCACAAAGCAATGTTCAGGGAAGACAGCACAAGGTGCCACCCACAAAGCAAGCCCTCAGGCCCTGCAGTCCACACAGAATGGAATAGAAAAAAAAAGATGTGAATCACCAATGGCAATGTGGAGAAAAATCATTTAAAACAGGCCCAACATGGCCGCGTTTCGCCCTCCTAAAGAGCTGCATCAGGGGCCAGCATATAACAACCCAGTGGAGCAGTAAAACCAGTTCCACCTACTGGACTAAAACAGCTCCTCTCCTGAGAAGCCACAGCAGCACTTTGTGGTGAATTTGAGAAGCTGAATGGAAGTCCAGTAGGTGGAATTGCTTTTACTGCACCATTGGGTTGTTATATTCTAACCCCTGCTTTTTCTTCACTGCAAGTTTGAAAGATAATTGCAAAAGTAAAGTTTGGTATAAAAATTGGGACCAGTCAGGAAGAGGCTACTTTTAAATTATAGATTATCTGTGCTTAAATACACCAGTTAATTTATTTATCAGTAGTAGAAGATGAATAATATTGTAATTTAATAAATGAGTATATTTATTGATAGATTTAACTGCTGGGATTTATATATGTGCTGTGTAGGCTCTGTCAGGGGCTGTCTTCGCTGCTGGGCAAAGTTATGCATCACGCAATAGAGATTTTGGCAGCCTTATTGTGGGGTGTACAGGAGCTCCACCCAGAATGGCTGAGGTATCGAAAGTGATTCTATAGCTTACACAGGTGCTCTTAGAAGTTCTATTGTAGCGCTCCTCTGACTCATTTTGAGGGTGTACAATGGGGGTCATGAGCCAGGTTCACTGGGCGTTGCTTCTGTCACCTGGGAGAATTGCTTCAAAAAAGGTGGGAAATAAATCTTAATAAATAAAAATAGTGTATCTGTTGCCAAATATCCAACATCTAGCCTCCCTCTAGAACTAAGAAAAATAAGTCAAAGCCATCTTTTCCAACTAGCATTTAGGGCCCTGTTTACTAAGGTGTGGTAGCATTTTTAACGCGCCTACAATTAGCGAACGCACTAACTGTGTAGACGCCTATAGGGATATTGTAGGCACGTATATGGTTAACGCATGTTTAAAAACATTAACGCGCCTATAACACGGCTTAGTAAACAGAGTCCTTAATTTTGAGAGTGGCCATATTTGATGTTCTATGATGAAGCTGATTTTATTTTGGGTTTTATCTCTTTTAGTTAGGTTGTTCTTGTAGTTTTTAGTTGTGAATGTTTTATTATAACTTGCTTAGAGAGAAATCAGGATGTAAATGCGATAAATAATTTTTTTTAAATAGGTCTCCTGTGTGGCTTGCCAGGCAGATGCCATTGCATAATGACTACATTGTTAACAACCGTATTATACAAAAACAGAATCTTAAAGTACTACATGCAGTAGCCCTGGTGTCCCACGATTCTATAGGCCAGTGATGGCGAACCTATGGCACCCGTGCCCTCTCCTTTGGCACGCGCGCCGTCGCTGGTCCGCCCACTCTCCCTCCCTCCAAGCACCAGGCCGGCCTCCCTCCCTCTTCCAACCAACCAGGCCGCCCGCCCACCCTCCCTCTCAGCACCAGGGCCCCCCCTCCTCCAAAATTTAAAAGGCGTACCTCGGGGTTAAGGTGGCGTCAGCAACGGCAGCGAAAAGCGTGTTCTTTGCTCAGCGCGCCTTCAGCCTTCCCTTCTGTCTCTCAAGCTCTGGTCCTGCCCTCATAGGCAGAAGACAGAAGGGAAGGCCGAAGGCACGTCGAGCAAAGACCACACTTTTCACTGCTGACGCCACCTTAACCCCGAGGTACGCCTTTTAAATTTCAGAGGAGGAGGGGGGCGGGCGGCCTGATGCTTGGTTGGTTGGTTGGAGGGCGGGCGGGCTGGTGCTGGGAGGGAGGGAGGCTTGATGCTGGGTGCTGCTGGGTGGGAGGGCTGATGCTGGGAGGGAGGGCGGGCATGGGGGAGAGGAGGGTGGCTGGACATGGATGGAGGGCAAGAAATGAAGAAGAAAGGAGGAAAATAAAGAAATAAATGGAAAGGAAGCCCTGGAAACAGAGTTAAGAGAACAGATAGAGAGCAGCAGAATCAGAGACTAGGACCAATATGGATAGAAAAACAAAATCACCAGACAACAAAGGTAGAAAAAAATCATTTTATTTTCATTTTAGTGTTTAGAATATGTCCAATTTGAGAATTTACATCTGCTGTCTTATTTTGCACTGGGGATACTGGACCTGTAACAGCTTACAGAAATGATTTATAATGAAAAAAAATCATTATTTTTTTTCTCCTATACTAGTATAATATTTTCAATTATGTCTGTTTATATGCGCCATGGCTGGTGTAAGGGGTGTGGCTATCATAGAGGTGGAGACATATGTGGTGACCCCGCCCATAATGAGTACCGTCACTTTGCGATGAGTAATTAGATTTTGGGTTGCTGTTTGGGCACTCGGTCTCCGAAAGGTTCGCCATCACTGCTATAGGCTGTGGGAAGGGCTTTAAGAGCCACAAAAATGGAACCAAGCTGTGTCAGACCAGGGGCGTAGCTAGGTGGGGCCATGGGGGCATGGGCCCCCACAGATTTAGCCCTGGCCCCTCTACTTTTGACCCCCGTCCCCCCACTGCAGCTGCCAGGTACCTTTGCTGGTGGGGGGTGGGACCCCCGCCAGCAAAGGTACCTGGCGGCGGTGGGGGAGGATCAAAGGGGGGGGGGGTCGGCGGCTGGGGGAGGCAGGCTAAAATGTCCCCCCCTCCCACTGAGATCTGGCTACGCCCCCCTGTGTTAGACAGGCAGCAGGTGGCCAGTAGCACATTTCAGTCCTTTGTAATATAATATTTGTATTTCACTAACTCCCAAAAGCAGATTACAGAAGATGTAACTACGCAATAAAGATATTTTTATAAAAAAAAAAATACCCAAGTGTCTGTGGAAGGAGTAATATGAAGAGATTACTTTCAAGAGACTGCCATTACCTGAACGGCCTAGTAAAGACACTGAGCGTTCTAAAATCTTCTTATATCTAATACTAGAAAACAAAGGCTAGAAAAGCAAATCAAGAATCATCAGCTCTAGAAGAGAGTTCAAAGGAAATGAAAGAAGTCCAATCAAGTATTCAGGACTAGAGTCAGCAAAAATCTTGAATGATCAGATATGCTCATTTAAAAGCCAAGCGAGCAATGCAGTTTTATCAAGGGAGGGGTGGCTGGAAAGAGGAAGAGGAGATGCTGGCCTAGAGCTACACTCCTAGGCCTTGCTCTCCTCCTGCTGTCAGTCAGTGGTAGGTGGAAAGGGGAAGCAGCAAACTAAATGGGATGGAGTGAATAGAAGTTTTCAAAATATTGGATGGGGTCTCCGAGTGCAACACTGGGTTGTCAGGAAGGAAAGAAGGAAACGAATGAGGGAAGATAGCGAGTGGGGAGCAGAAGTGAAGAGATATGATGGGATTTTTTCCTCCCTCTCCCCCATCCACAATCCCCCCTTTCTTCTCTCCTTCCATGACTTCCCAACTCCCTACCCAAAACCCCTCCTTCAATTCCTCCCTCAAATGCCTCCTAGCTCCTAGTTATCTTCACCCTCCAAAAAATGAAAGAAATTGACAGTCAAGTAAGAAAATGACTACTATAAATAAAAAAAAATACTGTACATAAACATCTATATTTTTGCATATTTATGCAAATATTCCACAATTTGTCCATAATTTCTGAAACTTTGCCACTGATGTTTTCAACTCTTCATGAGAAATCCACTGGCTGTAAGCTCTTTTTAACTGCTGTGTATGGTGGTTCTTTGCTATTGATGTGTCAATAAAGATAAGGTTTTGAATTAAAGACAAAACAACTGGGGGCTGTGATTACCGGATTCTTTCTAATAATCCACACACACACTTCAGGGCCGGAAAACCCTTTAATTTGGAGTTTTTATTCCCCATCCCCAGCTATAACCTTGATAACAGGTACAAAATGACTGGTCATTGTGGGTAGGTGAAGGATAGAGGAGAGAAATGCCTCGGTACTTTCAGTCCTTTTTCTCCACAGCCGTGTCAAGTAGCTCTTCTCACAGCACCTCAGGTTTGGTTTTTTTCCTCCGCTGACTGCTTCCT
This sequence comes from Microcaecilia unicolor, assembly GCF_901765095.1. Taxonomy (NCBI): domain Eukaryota; kingdom Metazoa; phylum Chordata; class Amphibia; order Gymnophiona; family Siphonopidae; genus Microcaecilia; species Microcaecilia unicolor. The sequence continues at coordinate 360,171,989 of NC_044035.1, read as the reverse complement.
TTTCAGTCCCTCACTCCTCCCCTCAACTCTAAGCACAGGAGACTGCAGGAAAGTTTTTTAAAAAAAATATTACTATTCGATATCTCATGGGAAGAGACAACATGGAACTCAGTTGTGGCTGTAAGATCAAGGATATATCATGAACCCCTGGTAATTAGAGAGGGGAGGGAGGACTTGGGAAGGAATATAGAAAGCTGATGGTAAGAATAGTCCTAGTAGTTTCATGTGAGTTCTTAATGTATTTCCTAATGATACATATCTACATATATAGTTCCATTGATGGTTGCATTGTTATTCATACTAAGATGAGGGAGTGGATAGGAGGGTAGGGAGGGGGGGGAGGGGGGATAAATCTGCAAAAGTCGGGGGCTGCAGTAATCATCCGACATCTGTAATGTTGGTATAGGTATGCGAATTGATGGAAACTTGATGTGTTGGATGTGTGTACCTTGACCCCTGGTCATCAGAATGTTGCATTGTAATGGGTTCCCGGGGGGGGGGGGGGGTCTATCAGAGCACAGGCCCCTCTGGGAATCATGGCAGTTTGACTGTTTAGGTATCAAGGGGGATACTAAAGGGGGTAGGGGAGTTAGGGATGCGGGGTAGTTTGGTATATAAAATAATCTGTTGATGATAATGGCGTGCAACGAAGTGTATTTGTTATTGATATGATTGTAACTGATCATATAATTGTGTCTGTTATACTTGATGTCATCAATAAAAATTGTTGAAACATAAATATTACTGCCGCTTAGTGTAATTTCTGTAAAATTCATTGTGAAGTTTTACAGAATATCAATAAAGGATCCCACATTTTTTCAAAATAGTCTCAGGATTTCTTTCAAATTTAACTATATTACAAATCGTTGACCACCAAAATTGGAAGCATATACTATCAATCTGTGATCTTTCCAATTATGTATTACAAGCAAAAAAAAGCCCGTTTCTCCAAAAATGAAACGGGACCTAGGAAGGCTCTCATCTAAGCGATTTCTCGTCTCTCCCCTGCCCTCCCCTCCATGTCCAGCAATTCTCCCCTCCCCTCCGTGTCCAGTGACTCGCCCCACCCCCACCTGCCCTCCTTTTAAGCACCCGAGTTACAGTTCAACACCAGCCCTCACCTGCCCGCCCTCTTCTCTGACAACAGCCCTCCTTTCCTTCCATTTTACCTGACATCGCAGCGGCGTCAGTGAAAGCGGCAGGCTCGCCTCGCCTCGCCTCACCTCGCCTCCAGCCTTCCCTTTCCTTCTCTGTCAGTGTCCCACCCTCCTCTGATGTCGTTTCGTCTTTCCTCGAGGGCGGGACACAGAGGGAAGGGAAGGCTGGAGGCAAAACGATTCCGTAAATGTCATTTGCATACAGTTACGAACACAGCCAGCCATCCATCCAGGGATGCAGACTGAGAAATCATCATATAGGAGATTACTATTAATACTATTGCCATAAGGTTATCAAATAATTTTTTTTACTATTGTCAGATACTGAGTCAAGTAGAGAAGCAAATCTTAAATAATGAACTTATATGACAGAGAAATCATGAGATTTGTTATGAAAGTTATCCTATGAAATCCTCCCATTATTTTCAACTTGTGCAGCCCTCCATTCATACTCTTTTGACAACAAAACAATCTCACAGACTGTTCTCATGGCCTCCAGTAAGCAAAGCAAAATTTAAACTGCTTTTGCAATGGGATCAGGCACTAAACAAGCAAAACCAGAACCACCTTTGCCGTGCAAATCTGCTAAAGAGAGTGGTGAAAACGGGAATCAGCTATAAGGGATCAGTTGCCACACATCATTCCACAGACTACAGCATACAGATTAAAAGGAATAAAATCAGATTTATTGCAACTGAATTTGCGTTTTAACAACATTTCAGAACAGAATCGACCAGCTGCACAGAAATAGCCAAGATGGCGCTGGAAACACAGGAAGCTCTGGACGACACAGGAAAATGAATTAGGCACAACATCAGGATTTTGCGCCTTCCAGAAGGTACTGATGACAAAGAGTTCTTGGCAACATTTTTAAAACTACAATTTCAACATCCCTTCTTACCCAAACGTGACTAGGAAAACTCCACATCCTACTATTAAAATATTACACATTTTCCTCAAGACTTTGAAATATTGCAGGCAGCAGTCACTACAATGGAATGGGCATTGAATTACTAACCTATCCTAATGGATTTACTAAACATATTATGGACACTTGTAAGAAATCCGAGGAAATAATGGCACGTAGGAAAAGGTGTTAACTTCAGGCAAGTGGATATAAATATTAAGCTAAAAAGGGAACAAGCATGACAACTTCCAAGTGACAAACAACACAATGAAAAGGATGGATTAAAGAAGCATGTATATGCTACTCAAAATAAAGTCAGGGATAATATAACATAGTAACATAGTAGATGACGGCAGAAAAAGACCTGCACGGTCCATCCAGTCTGCCCAACAAGATAACTCATATGTGCTACTTTTTGTGTGTATACCTTACCTTGATTTGTACCTGTCCTTTACAGGGCACAGACCGTGTAAGTCTGCCCAGCACTATCCCCGCCTCCCAACCACCGGCTCTGGCACAGACCGTATAAGGTATAAGTCTGCCCAGCACTATCCCCGCCTCTGGTACAGACTGTATAAGTCTGCCCGGCACTATCCCCGCCTCCCAACCACCAGCTCTAGCACAGACCGTATAAGTCTGCCCAGCACTATCCCCGCCTCCCAACCACCAACCCCACCTCCCACCACCGGCTCTGGCACAGACCGTATAAGTCTGCCCAGCACTGTCCTCGCCTCCCAACTACCAGTCCCGCCTCCCACCACCGGCTCTGGCACAGACTGTATAAGTCTGCCCAGCACTATCCCTGCCTCCAACCACTGGCTCTGGCACAGACCGTATAAGTCTGCCCAGCACGATCCCTGCCACCCAACCACCAACCCCGCCTCCCACCACCGGCTCTGGCACAGACTGTATAAGTCTGCCCAGCACTATCCCTGCCTCCCAACCACCAGTCCCGCCTCCCACCACCGGCTCTGGCAGAGACCGTATAAGTCTGCCCAGCACTATCCCCGCCTCCCACCACCGGCTCTGGCAGAGACCGTATAAGTCTGCCCAGCACTATCCCCGCCTCCCACCACCGGCTCTGGCACAGACCGTATAAGTCTGCCCCGCACTATCCCTGCCTCCCAACCTCCAGTCCCGCCTCCCACCACTGGCTCTGGCACAGACCGTATAAGTCTGCCCAGCACTATCCCCGCCTCCCAACTACCAGCCCCGCCTCCCACCACCGGCTCTGGCACAGACCGTATAAGTCTGCCCAGCACTATCCCCACCTCCCAACCACCAGCCCTGCCTCAGACCGTATAAGTCTGCCCAGCACTATCCCTGCCTCCCAACCTCCAGTCCCGCCTCCCACCACTGGCTCTGGCACAGACCGTATAAGTCTGCCCAGCACTATCCCCACCTCCCAACCACCAGCCCTGCCTCAGACCGTATAAGTCTGCCCCGCACTATCCCCGTCTCCCAACCTCCAGCCCCGCCTCCCACTACCGGCTCTGCTATCCAATCTCATTATCTAGGAACTATTTAAAACTGGCAAAACCTTGTGCAGGAACAAGCAGCTTCCATTCTTAGGGCCTTAAAGGCAGAAATGTATTCTTGTAAAGAGATTTTCACACTTTTTTCAGTTGTTTGAGCCTCTGCAAAGTATTTGGATGGTAAAAAGCTACCAACCGCAGGTGGCTCAGTGCTAGAGACCCAGGTTGCATTCCTGGTTGGATACAGCTAGTGCCAATGCAGAAATGCACCTGGTGGCCACACTTCTTAAAGTTGGAGAAAAGAACTGGGATGCGATGATTATGAATGAAAAGGCTAACACGATGCCGAAAAGAGCACAAAGAAACTAAGTCTGTACATCTGAAAATAAATATTATTCCACTGCCTGTACACTTCAGAAAGTGAATGACATCTTTTACACTAACATTTCAATCACATAAAGCTTCTAAGTGGACTTAAACCTTGTCAATGAAAACCACTGTTTACTGAACAAATCTTTTTTTAAACATACAAATCTCTTGCCAAGAACAAAGCTGGTTTGTTCTGCAATTCACAGATAACCTTTCAGACACATGCAGGGACAGACAGTCCACAACAGCTGAACTAATCTGCCAGGGAAACATGCAACAGTAACTCTATTCAAGAGGGATAAATATTAGCTTTTTTTTTTTTCCTTAAAGCAAAAGCGTTGGATTTTTTTGTTATTTTAAATCCGATTTTAAAGTTTTCTTAAACAGACGATATTGAAGAGGTCTTATGTACTTACTAGTAACTAGTTTTCAATGCCACTACACACAGTGCCAGTAAAATTTGCTGTAAGAAGCACCTCCAGGCAGGCACCCCAGTAATGCACCACCTTGGCACCTGGTATTGGCGATTCTAACGTTTACCAGCCATATCTGCTGATAGTTAAATGCAGTTGAAATGTGTGTAATTTGCAGTATTCTGTGTGTAAGCCGGAGCCCTGCGTATGTACCCTTAGAGAAAGGTGCTTAAGTGTTCATTTTCTCTGCATTTACTCACATAAGGAACGTGTAACCATGAACTCTTAAGCATGGAATTGCCCTTATATGTACAGCTAAGTGCTTTGCTTGTATTACACATATATCCAGCACTACTACTACTAATCGTCATTTGCATAGCGCTTCTACAGGTACACAGCGCTGTTATGTACTATATGCAGGAGGGTTACGTGACTTACCCAGGGTCCCCAGGTTCTCAGCCCACTGCACTAACCATTAGTCTGCTCCTCCACTCCAGGATAGGCAGGGGTCCTCCTCCAGCTAAGTCCACGCAGGTCCAAGATAAGATCCCAGCACTCCACCAAGAAATGTGGTCCTTATCTCTTCACAACAGATCCACATCCATGGATGGCCCAAGTGGGCAGGTGTATGCTATATCCTGCTCACTGTTCTCTGGGCTGTCTTTCCACTCAGAGTGAACACCTAAACTCAGCATCCAAGCAGCAACATACTGTATACTATAAGATTAATTTGTAAAGTCCACAAGTTAAGTTCCAACCCTTGGATTCCTTCCCTAGCAACTTATAATCCAGGGATTTTAACTGTCCACAAGTCATATGCAAATCAGGTCTGGAAAAATCCAGTATCTTCTTCAGTCTCTCCTCTGGTTTGGGCTCTCCCTGACAGCTCTTCCGCTTGGGATAGTTTTTTTTTTTTTTACATAACAGGTACTATCCCCTGCCTCACAGTTGTCAACCAGAAAGTCGTACGTTGTAGAAGGCATCTGGCAATCCCCTTGTCTCAATCACATTTCCATACTTTGGTGTTCTACCCCATTGGCTGCACTGGAGCAATCCATGAACTCCACTTCTGACATTTGATCCTCCCCTTGTATCTCAGGCCTCTCCACTTCCAAAAGAGTAGGTTCCTCCAGCCTCTCGGGTCTCGTTAGAAACTCCACCACCTTGAACCTGCTGGGAGCTATTACTTAGTCTGTAGATCCCGGGAGGCTCATCTTCCTCAGGGCTTCTCTCTTTACTAACCCTACCCCTGCAAGGTCTCCTGGGCATCTGTGACCTCTCCTCCCCTCCAGACTGGGAATACCTTGTCTACTGGTGTACATGTTTCAAGAACCCTTGTGCTTCATGGGAAACCAATCTTGGGGACAGATTTATGGACTGGGACACAAACATCCTCTTGAGTATAACAATGTATAGCTACATTTGATATATGTATTTTTAAACACTGCTACCCCTGTTTAAAAACAAACACAGACAACCCTGTCTGAGTATTAACCCAAAAACGTTTTGTAAAAATAAAATCTAGTTCAACTATAATCAGAAATAGTAATCATAACTTCTAAATATATTTTATTTTGTTTAAGTAGGTACAGATTCCAGACATTACAAGATAGCTTTGTGCCCTTATCTTTGCTATAAGGTATTCTGGATGATGGATTTTGTATCTGTGATTTATATCATAATGTTTTAAAACAAATGTGTGTTAATATGACTATGTATGTATATTTGTAACCTGCTCTGGGAGTTATCGGTAGAGCTGGCTAAATACACATATGTATGTATGTATGTATGTATAAATAGATACATATTAGAATGCTAAGCAATAAATATGGACTTAAGAGAAAACGGACCTTGCAGGCGGCAGACGCCCACGTTGCGATCAAACCGTCTCTCTAAAATTGACATGTCAAAAAAAAAAAACAATGAAAAGAGCACAAGAGGAGTCTGAATATAAAATCAAAGGATAAAATGAGCAACAGAACACATTCCTGCAGCCTTACGGAAAAGATTTCACAATGTCGATGTACTTTTTTAAATTTTCAACTTTTATTAACGTTTTTAAAGTATTAAATAACTGCAGAAAAAGTCCAACAACTGTAATTTACATCTAGCAATTGCTGCAGAAAAGTTTTCACTATGTCATAACTCTTCTCAGTCAAATTACAAAAACAAAAGTTATAAAGTTAAAAAGTTCTACTTTGGGAAATAGCGAGATACAAGTTTTGGATCAAAGTATCTCACACCCAATTACAACAATTGCATAAGAAAACTTCAAAACATCACAGACGAACCACTACCAAGATAACTAAAAGAATACCTAAACCCCACCTCTAGCATCTCCCGTCCTGCTCACCCCATCTTTGTAGATGACCTCTTAACTACAAACAGCTTTTTCAGGTCAGTCTCAAGGGGGGAGAGGGCAAAGGGTATGCAAAGCGCGACTACATACATCCACTCAGCTTGGAAGCCATACCAGAAGTCATAAGAATATAAGCGTTGCCATACTGGGACAGACCAAAGGTCCACCAAGCCCAGCATCTTGTTTCCAACAGTGGTCAATCCAGGCTTCAAGTACCTGGCAAGCTCTCAAAACAGTACGATACATTTTATGCTGCTTATCCTAGAAATAAGCAGTGGATTTTCCCCATCCATTTTAATAATAGTCTATGGACTTTTCCTTTAGGAAGGCATCCAAACCTTTTTTAAACCCTGCTAAGCTAACCACTTTTACTACATTCTCTGGCAATGAATTCCAGAGTTTCATTACATGCTGGCTGCAGAAATATTTTCTCTGGTTTTAAATTTACTACTTTGCAGCTTCATTTCATGCCCCCGTGTCCTAGTATTTTTGGAAAGAGTAAACAAGCAATTCACATCTACCCGTTCCATTCCACTTGTTATTTTATAGATCTCAGCCATCTTTTCTTTTTCATTTATCATTTTCATTGCCCTTCTCTATACCTTTTCTAGTTCCACTATATCTTTTTTGAGCTTCAGTGACCAGAATTGCACACGGTATTCAAGGCAAGGTCACATATGACATCCTGATTTTTGCTTTCCACTCCTTTCCTAATAATACATAACATTCTATTTGCTTTCTTTGCTGCCGCTGCCCACTGAGCAAAGGGTTTCAACGTATCATCAACTATGACAGCTAGATCCTCTTCCTGGTCAGCAACTCCTAATGTGGAACCTTGCATCACGTAGCTATAGCTCGGGTTCCTCTTTCTCACATGCATCACTTTGCATTTTCTCACATTAAATATCATCTGCCATTTGGATGCACAGTCTCCCAGTTTCAAAAGGTCCTCTTGCCATTTAACAACTTTAAATAACGCATATTTAATTACCTCACCAGTTATTCCAACATCTAGATCATTAATAAATATGTTAACAAGTAGCAGTCCCAGCACAGACCCCTGGCGGAACCCCACTAACTACCCTTCTTCATTGAGAATACTGAACACTCAACCCTACTCTCTGTTTTTTTGTCTTTTAACCAGTTTTTAATCCACAATAGGACACTACCTCCTATCCCATGACTCTCCAATTTCCTCTGGAGTCTTTCATGAGGTACTTTGTCAAAATCCAGATACACAATATCAACCGGCTCATCTTTATCCACATGTTTGTTCATCCCTTCAAAGAAATGTAATAGATTGGCGAGGCAAGATTTCCCTTCCCTAAATCCATGTTTGCTTTGTCTCATTAATCCATGCTTACGTATATGGTCTGTAATTTTGTTCTTTATAATAATCTCTACCATTTTGCCCGGCATTAACATTAGGCTCACCCAGTCTGTAATTTTCTGGATCACCTTTGGAACCCCTTTTTTTTTTTTTTTTTAAATTGGCATTACATTGGCTACTCTCCAATCTTCTTGTACTATGCTTGATTTTAAAGTTAGATTACATATTACTAACAATAGTTCTGCAAGCTCATTTTTCAATTCTATCAATACTCTTAATGTATACCATCTGGTCCAGTTGATTTGCTACTCTTCAGTTTGTAAAACTGCCACATTACATCTTCCAGGTTTACAGAGATTTTAATCAGTTTCTCTGACTTGCCAACATTCAATACCATCTCTGCCTCCGGTGTCTCTCCCACATCTTCCTCAGTGAAGACCGAAGTAAACAATTCATTTAATCTCTCTGCTATGGCCTGTCTTCCCCTTTTACTCTTTGGTCATCCAGCAGTCCAACTGATTCTTTTGCCAGCCTCTTGCTTTTAATATACTTAAAAAAAAAAAAGGTTTTTATGTATTTTTGCCTTCAACAAAATCTTCTTTTCAAAGTCTCTCTTTGCCTTCCTTATCAGCGCTTTGCAATTGACTTGCCATTCCTAATGCTGTTTATTATTGTCAGCTGGATCCTTCTTCCATATTCTAAAATATTCTCTTTTAGCTCTGTTTGCTTCCGTCACCTCACTTTTTAACCATGCCGGCTGTCGTTTGGTTTTCCTTCCTCCTTTTTTAATACATATAATATATTTGTCCTGGGCTTCCAGGATGGTATTTTTGAGCAGCATCCATGCCTGATATATATATTTTTTTCACCGTTCTTAGAGAGATTTGGTTGATTTATGTATCCTAATTGTAGAAGTGTTTCAGGTTTTTGCTATTAGTTTATTTTAATCATTACAATTCCTGGTGATAATCTAGCTTCTTGATTTTGTTATCCACATAGAACCGCAAGGTTGACTGCAGAATATAAATTGTATTGTTATATTATGTTATTAAGGAGATTTGTAAGGCCTGTGACGTGATCTTCAGTCCACACATTCATATATCACTACTGTCTTGAGCAAGATACCCGAACTGACCGCTGGTTTGGTCAGACAATACTGCAGAATTGGTTTGGCATCTAGAATCCAACTCCACCCTACTGGGCCCAGTTTTGTTCTGTTCCAAGTTGCACCTCAACAACTAGATTGTATATAGTTTAGGACTGATTGAATACATTGCCTTGTTTCATATCTTCTAAAAGAACTGGAGGTTCAAGTTAACTAAATTTCTCTGCTCCCTCTAGATGCTGGATAACCTATAGTAATTTTCCTTTAGTTTTTTTCCTGGGTATTTTTTTCCTGAAAATCTTGGATCCAATTTACAGTGGACTTGAGTGTTAAACAATGTTTATATATATACACCTTAAAGATTTCTTGGATAATGTTGTGATCATATTAACACTTTCTTGATCAAGTGTATAACCTTGAAAATGTTGAAAAATTTGTAAAATAAAATATTTAAAAATAATACATTGCCTTGATGTTTTGAGTTCCTATTGTCCTAGCATTGTTGTTTTCTGAGTGCCTGGTAGCTAGAGATACCCAGATGCGAGAATACCAATGGCCTGCTTGTCCTCGGAAAAAGTGAAGTTAAGTCACCTGTGGCAGGCACTCTCTGAGTATTCTCACATACCCTCCTACCTCCCCTAGAAGTTGTATTCCTTCAGCTATATTATCCTACAACTAAAGAATCTGAGCTTCTACTAGAAAAGATGGTATTCAAGGGGGGGGGGGGGGGGATCAATCATTTATAAGTTACAAAGTGGCTCATTTTCAAAGCACTTAGACTTACAAAATTCCATCTTCATAACTACAGTCCATTCTCACTATTTGCTGGGGTTAGGTTCATAGAAAACACTATGAACAAAAATACAAAATATAGAATGTAAATACTCACACACAGCTCTATGAATATCTTCATCCTATTGGGATCACACTTTTTTTCCCCACTTGCGAATAAGCGAAAATGGGTTATACTAAATTTTGCGTGAACTGTATCAAAAATTTTACATTATTGTAATATATCCAGCACAGGTCCACAAATTGGGGAATCCAACAGCACACAGGAGAAGTGTTTTAATAAATCTTCAAATAATTTATCCTCACAACTGCCTCAGTCAGATCTGATCTAATTATTCTCACAGCAGCGAACAACCTCTCATCACTAGCTTGGGTCGGTGGTAAAGCAGTAACCACCAAAGCAAACCACTGATCGAAGGGTCTCCATTCGAAAACTTGAGACTTTGAGAGCCCGATTGACAGCCTTGAGATCTAAAATAGGACAAAAGGAGCCCTCCTTCTTGGGAACCACAAAGTAAATGGAATACCGGCCTTGTCTGTACGAAGGAGGGAAGGAACAAATGGCCTGTAGATCCAAGAGCCTGCGTAGTGTGTCTCATACAGCGCCGGCTTTGAGGTGAGAATGACAGGGAGATTCTAGAAAGGCATTTGAAAGAGGCTTGGCGAATTCTAACGCATTGCCGTCTCAAATAACCTCCAAGACCCACTGGTCGGTGGTGACTTGGGCCCACCTCTGAAAGAATTGGGACAAACGAGCTCCTACAGGAATCAGAGGCGAGACCTGCGCACCTTCATTGGGGCGGACAAGAAGGGGACCAGAAAAAGGAACCCGAGTCCTGACCTCCCCTACGGATGCCTCAAAAGGACTGAGTTCTTTGAAAAAAAAAATCTGGACCTCTGAGTCAGCTCCACGACTGGTGCAAAATCTATGGAAATCCCTCACCCGACTATGGCCAAATATAGAACCCCGACTAGCCAGGCGAGGCCTATCCTCCGGGAGACAAGGGACCTTCGTGTCCCCTAAACTACGTACCAACTTATCCAAATCATCGCCAAACAAAAGAGAACCCAGGAAAGGAAACTTAGACAACTTAGATTTTGAGGCAGCATCCCCATAGCCACAGGGACCAGCCGGCAGCAACCCCCAAAGCCAAGGACTTGGAGGACGCTCTGAGCAGAACATACAAAGCATCTGCCAGAAAGGCAGAGCTCATCTCAATCTTAGATACCTCCGCATCAATAGAACACAGATCATTCGAGGTCCTATCTAGAACTCTCTCTGCCCAGCGGAAACAGGCCCTGGCTACTGAGGAACCGCAGATGGCCGCCTGTACCGCCAGAGACATCAAAACTGTACTTAAGGAGAACATCCAACCTCCTATCCTGGACATCCTGGAGAGCTGTTCCACCATCCACCAGGACCGCATTACACTTGGTAACCGTTGAGACCACTGCATCAACCACAGGAATCTTCAGGAGACACCTGTCCATCTCCGGCACTGGGTAAAAGACGGGTCATCGGTCTGGCTGGACGAAAGGAGGAATCTGGATGCATGGGAAAGGTTCTCCCAGAAGATCTGGTGCCTTTGACAAACAGGTCTACCTTGTGGACCTCGGGGTCTGTTCCTCTTCAAAATGAAGAGTTGAGGAGACTAAGGCGATGAGTTCCTGTAGATCCTCTTTATTAAAGATCCTGACCACTGAGGGACCTTCTCCTGGAGGTAAGGGGTCAGCACTTGCCTCTGATGGACCTTGGTCCTCCCAAAGCCCCTCTGCCAACCCTTCCTCCTCCTCCAGGAAGGGCATCTCGACCTCGTGCTCTGAAGCTGGTTCCTCTTCTGGATCCCAGCAAGCTCGAGCTCTTTTTGGAAGAGCTGAGGATCTGGAGGCAGACTCCCCCGTACCCCTGACTCCAACACCTGACTTGTGCAATAAGAAAGCCTGGTACATCTGGAGGTCAAACTCAGGGGGGAATCCCCCCTCCTGAGACCCCCCAGAGTGTACCAGGGACACTGCCTCTGATTGCAGAGAAGGCTGTGCAGGAGGAGAGAGCTCTCGGGCTGCAGGGCCTGCCTGCTGCTCCTTGTGATCTTGGGCAAGTCACTTAACCCTCCATTGCCTCAGGTACAAACTTAGATTATGAGCCCTCCTGGGACAGAGAAATATCCAGAGTACCTGAATGTAACTCATCTTGAACAACTACTGAAAAAGGTGTGAGCAAAATCTAAATAAATTAAAAATGGCAGACTTCCCTGCCAAAACTGAAGATCCAGCCACCTCCACAATTAAACGGGCGGGCGCTGACGTGGGCGGAGGAAGAGACGCTGCAGGAGTATCAATGGCGGTGCAAAACTTGCAAGACCCGAGCACTCCCACTCCCCTGCGCTGGAAAACAGAGCATCTTTTGAATTTCTCTGCCATTGCGCTGATCTGCATCTCTCCACACCTCTTTGCCTTTGGTTTTTTTTTTTTCACTCAAACAACCGCCGATAAACGACTGAAGAGAGAGGGAGGGTGAAAAAATCTGACAAAACCGCATGTTTAGTCCCTAAAGCAGATGTCAAAAGGGGGCACCTCAGCAGACAACAGCCTGCAAGGAACTTATGTTGTTGCATTTCATCCTCAATTTCATTTTTTTTTCATGCTTTTCAGACACATTAAAATTATTTGTAGAACATAGAGGTAGAAGTCTGGTACTAAATTCCCTTTGATTTTGAAGAAGGCGGGTATAGGTTGGTTAATTCTGGAAGATACCTTAGGGGGGGAGGGAAGAGGGGGTAGGCACAGTATAGGGGGGCGAAGCTCATGGGGGTGGGACAGGGATAGTGGCACCACACGGATGCGATGCGTTTCTCCTGCTTAGTGGGTGATAAATTGTTGAGTGGCAGAATTACAGTATAGGGCGGGGAAGAAATGAAACACAAAACCAAGACCACAGAATGTTGCCAGCAGTCTATATTTTATTTTTAAATTCTGTTGAATAATGCCCAGGTTGCTACTTGATACATTTCAAAGTTAATATATAGATTTCTTGACAATAGTTATGTACAGCATTTGCATATATATCCCAATGTTAATCAATATATTAGTAAGGAAGGGGGGGAGGGGGGAAACAAAAGAAAACGTTGATGATAGCTGTTAAGCTGTATTAGTACAGGTTTGAAATGCTTATTACCAAAGTTATACTGATTGGCATGGAATTGTTTCATATATGCATTCATCAATAAAAATTATTAAACTCTACAAATTATTTGTAGAGACTACTAATTTATGGATGCAGAGCAAAGATTAGATTTAGTATTGTTTAAAACTTGTTGGATTAGAGACAATGAGGTAATTATGTGATGTTGTTGAGCAGCAAACAGATGGCGATACTGCCTGTTAAAATTACCAAACCTCTCTTTTCCAATATTCAAAAGTTTTCCATTTTGGTTAGTTCAGTATATTTTCCTTTTACATTAGGGAACTGTAATCATTGTATATTTGTTTTCTCCTTGTGGAATTACTTGTAGTTCTGAAAAGATACAGACAGTAGAGGGGGTATTAGGACAGTATTCAAAGACATTTGCCCAGTTAAGAGTTAGCTGGGTAAATTTCCCAGGCTGACCTCTCCACCTCAGCTCAAAATTTCAGAAAAAAAACAAACATTCTATTTACATGAGACTGTCCTCACTCTTCAGACATACAGACACATGCACATGCCTGCTGTTCAAAGTAGTGGATGTATGTACTCTGTCACTTTTCACACTGTACTGTTTATGTTCTCATGGTCAGTGCCCCCCCCCCCCAACCAGGTTTCCAATCACCATATTCTTGATATGCTGTCATCTCTTTTTCTCAGCCTGCACCAGTAGCAGCCCTCTCATGCTTTCCCTCATTCTTCTTACATTCCTACATCCCACCCCCCCGGACACTCACTAGTTCCACTGGCTCTCTCCAAGGCCTGTGCAGTGCAGAGCACAGCACTTGCAACCACCCCCTCCTTCCTATCATTAGGATAGAGGAAATGATTGAAGAGCTATTGAGGACTAAATTCTGGAAAAATATCTAGACACCAGGCCATCCTTCTGACTTCAAAAAAAGTTCATTTATAAAGCTGTAGAAGCCTGAAAACATCCAGACAATTGGTAACCCCCCGGGTCCTGAGCATATCTCGCATGGCCTCCCTTTGGGCCCTAGACACATGCCTAGTTTGCCCATAACTTACTTTTAGCCCTGGTTGTCCAAGTAAGAAAATCCACCACTACTACTATGACCTTAGAAAAGGCCAAAACAGAAGAACACTGGACTAAAAACATCTCATAGGACATAGACCCCCTCCCCCCCCCCTAAAAAAAACAAAACACATGCATGTTCCTAATCATTTTGATCAGAAACACGCAGGAAGTAGAAAGGTAAGGAACGTCCTGACCAACTAAATCACAGACCATAGACACCTGAAGACAGGCAATGACCCCCTTTAGGTCCAGAATGGGGGACTACAAAATAGATGGAGAAGTACTACCAAACCAGTTCAACTGAAGAAGCTGAAGTATCTCTGTGATAAGATTTCTCATGAGCCAATAGTGGTTAGAGCACCAGTCTTGCAATCCAGAGGTGGCCGGTTGAAATCCCACTGCTGCTCCTTGTGACCTTGGGCAAGTTACTTAACCCCCCCATTGCCTCAGGTACAAACTTGTGAGCCCTCCTGGGACAGAGAAATATCCAGAGTACCTGAATGTAACTCACCTTTGAGGCAGTGGGCAAAGAATAATTCTAAGAAATCATATTTGTTAATTCTAACTTTTACTCTGCAAGTAAAGTGAAGGAATGCCAGATGGTTCAGATTATTTTCAATGTCTAGCTTGGCCGAGCAAAAGGTTAGAAAGGTCAGTGAGAAATGAAACTCTGTCCCTTGTGATTGATGGATTGCTAAATGCTGGCACAGCTGTAAACTATTATGAATGAACAAAGGAATGAGCCAGACATGCTGTAGTTTAAAAGTAGTTTAAAGCTGAAATAATTTCAGAAGTTCTTGATATGTAGATTTTGTTATAAGGAGATAGCTTAGATATAGAGACCATTATAAGTATGTAGAATATGTCTTATAAGGATGCTTACTTTAGAATATGCTGTATTCTGTGTAAATTAATAATTCTGTGTGGAATGTCTGTTCAACTCTCTGTCTGACGTTCTGAGTAGGGCTGCAGTGAAAAGATCAACATATGGTTTGACTTAGCCATAGTTCTGGCTGGTTTGATGTATGGAGCTGATAGGTGAAAGAGGTCAGGACTAGTCAGCTCTATTCTCCTTGATTAATTATAGGTAAAATGTAGGAATGGATCTTGAAAGTAATAACTGATATGTATGCCATTAAGTAAGACTGGCCCTTGACCCCTTTAATGAATGCCAGAGTTTAGTTAGCAGTTAGTACTAGGAATATGAGAATAATAAATGTAAGAATATCCATTATCCTCTAAGTGAATCCAGGTTAAGCTATAGATGAGAAATCAATCATAATAACATGCAGGAGTTCTGGAGCCCAAATGTCTGGTTTGAGAGGCCCCAGGTCACAGGTCAGTTTAGGATGTCTGGAACCTATGTAACTGATATTTGTATAGAGCTGATTGGTTGAGGCAAGGTAATCAATCTATTCCTTAACCAATTGGAGAGTAAGGGGGCTAGGCTAGGCTAGATAGAACTGTATTTAAGTGGGAGAAGAAGCAGTTTACGTCAGAAGGAGCTCAGAAGAAAGAGAAGGACAGAAGGAACAGACAGAAGAAGGAGAAGACAGCATAAGAAGAGAAGCAGCTGAGACAGAAGCCACAAAGACACAGAGAGCTGAGAAAGAGAAGAAGAGACTTAATGCTGATGTTCTACTTTGTTTGCTGGCAAATAAAGAAGATTTCTCTCTCATTCTGGTGTGCTGTCTGACTCCTGAAGTATCATAAATTCATGCATCAATTCCTGCAACACCTTGAGCTACTACTGAAAAAGGTGTGAGCAAAATCTAAATAAATATTCTTTGGGGTTCTACATGGAATGTTGCTACTGTAAGATTCTGAATAAAATCTTGGGAGTGGAGGATTGGCCTAGTGGTTAGAGCACCGGTCTTGCAATCCATAGGTGGCCGGTTCAAATCTCACTGCTGCTCCTTGTGATCTTGGGCAAGTCACTTAACCCTCCATTGCCTCAGGTACAAACTTAGATTGTGAGAGAAATATCCAGAGTACCTGAATGTAACTCACCTTGAGCTACTACTGAAAAAGGTGTGAGCAAAATCTAAATAAATAAATATTCTAGAATTGTAAAGAATAACAAGATTCCATGCAGAATTTCAAAGTGTAGCAACATTCCATGTAGAACCCCAAAGAATATCAAGATTCTTCGGGGTGCAGGAGTGGTCTAGTGGTTAGAGCACCGAGGTAGCCAGTTCAAATGCTCCTTGTGATCTTGGGCAAGTCACTTAACCCTCCATTGCCTCAGGTACAAACTTAGATTTTGAGCCCTTCAGGGACAGAGAAATATCCAGAGTACCTGAAAGTAACTCACCTTGAGCTACTACTGAAAAAGGTGTGAGCAAAATCTAAATAAATAAATATTCTAGAATTGTAAAGAATAACAAGATTCCATGCAGAATTTCAAAGTGTAGCAACATTCCATGTAGAACCCCAAAGAGTAGCAGTAGTGGAGGAGTGGCCTAGTGGTTAGAGCACCAGTCTTGCAATCCAGAGGTGGCCGGTTCAAATCCTACCGCTGCTCCTTGTGATCTTGGGCAAAGTCACTTAACCCTCCATTGCCTCAGGTACAAACTTAGATTGTGAGAGAAATATCCAGAGTACCTGAATGTAACTCACCTTGAGCTACTACTACTGAAAAAGGTGTGAGCAAAATCTAAATAAATAAAGATTCTAGAATTGTAAAGAATAACAAGATTCCATGCAGAATTTCAAAGTGTAGCAACATTCCATGTAGAACCCCAAAGAATATCAAGATTCTTCGGGGTGCAGGAGTGGTCTAGTGGTTAGAGCACCGAGGTAGCCAGTTCAAATGCTCCTTGTGATCTTGGGCAAGTCACTTAACCCTCCATTGCCTCAGGTACAAACTTAGATTTTGAGCCCTTCAGGGACAGAGAAATATCCAGAGTACCTGAAAGTAACTCACCTTGAGCTACTACTGAAAAAGGTGTGAGCAAAATCTAAATAAATAAATATTCTAGAATTGTAAAGAATAACAAGATTCCATGCAGAATTTCAAAGTGTAGCAACATTCCATGTAGAACCCCAAAGAGTAGCAGTAGTGGAGGAGTGGCCTAGTGGTTAGAGCACCAGTCTTGCAATCCAGAGGTGGCCGGTTCAAATCCTACCGCTGCTCCTTGTGATCTTGGCAAAGTCACTTAACCCTCCATTGCCTCAGGTACAAACTTAGATTGTGAGAGAAATATCCAGAGTACCTGAATGTAACTCACCTTGAGCTACTACTACTGAAAAAGGTGTGAGCAAAATCTAAATAAATAAAGATTCTAGAATTGTAAAGAATAACAAGATTCCATGCAGAATTTCAAAGTGTAGCAACATTCCATGTAGAACCCCAAAGAATATCAAGATTCTTCGGGGTGCAGGAGTGGTCTAGTGGTTAGAGCACCGAGGTAGCCAGTTCAAATGCTCCTTGTGATCTTGGGCAAGTCACTTAACCCTCCATTGCCTCAGGTACAAACTTAGATTTTGAGCCCTTCAGGGACAGAGAAATATCCAGAGTACCTGAAAGTAACTCACCTTGAGCTACTACTGAAAAAGGTGTGAGCAAAATCTAAATAAATAAATATTCTAGAATTGTAAAGAATAACAAGATTCCATGCAGAATTTCAAAGTGTAGCAACATTCCATGTAGAACCCCAAAGAGTAGCAGTAGTGGAGGAGTGGCCTAGTGGTTAGAGCACCAGTCTTGCAATCCAGAGGTGGCCGGTTCAAATCCTACCGCTGCTCCTTGTGATCTTGGGCAAAGTCACTTAACCCTCCATTGCCTCAGGTACAAACTTAGATTGTGAGAGAAATATCCAGAGTACCTGAATGTAACTCACCTTGAGCTACTACTACTGAAAAAGGTGTGAGCAAAATCTAAATAAATAAAGATTCTAGAATTGTAAAGAATAACAAGATTCCATGCAGAATTTCAAAGTGTAGCAACATTCCATGTAGAACCCCAAAGAATATCAAGATTCTTCGGGGTGCAGGAGTGGTCTAGTGGTTAGAGCACCGAGGTAGCCAGTTCAAATGCTCCTTGTGATCTTGGGCAAGTCACTTAACCCTCCATTGCCTCAGGTACAAACTTAGATTTTGAGCCCTTCAGGGACAGAGAAATATCCAGAGTACCTGAAAGTAACTCACCTTGAGCTACTACTGAAAAAGGTGTGAGCAAAATCTAAATAAATAAATATTCTAGAATTGTAAAGAATAACAAGATTCCATGCAGAATTTCAAAGTGTAGCAACATTCCATGTAGAACCCCAAAGAGTAGCAGTAGTGGAGGAGTGGCCTAGTGGTTAGAGCACCAGTCTTGCAATCCAGAGGTGGCCGGTTCAAATCCTACCGCTGCTCCTTGTGATCTTGGGCAAAGTCACTTAACCCTCCATTGCCTCAGGTACAAACTTAGATTGTGAGAGAAATATCCAGATTACCTGAATGTAAAATCTAAATAAATAAATAAACCTGTGACACCAGGGGTGGCCCAAGGCAAGATTGCCCACCCTCTCCCCCGGGCCACAGCCTAGAGCAGCAGTTTCATAACCACCAGCACATAATTGAACAGAAAGTTTGTGTAATTATCATGATTGTTACTTTTTTTTTGGGGGGGGGGGGGCAAGCTAGTTGCCTGATAGTTAATCAAAGTGGGGGGGGGGGGTGTAAGGCCGAGGGTTCCCTTCACAGGGCTGCGGCCCAACTCACCTCCTCCACGAACCGGGTGATATCGTAGACGCGCCCGTGAAGCACCAGCCACGTCTCCGCCGACGTGTTCCGCTTCCTCACTTCCTCCAGCCTGTAATAGGTCACCTGCGAGTCCAGATCACACGCTCCTTCCGAGGAGCCATCGCCGCTTTCCTGCACCATCTCGCGCCGCGCACAGGCCCCTTCTCTGAGCTACGCGGCTTCCGTACATCGTGGCACGCCGCGCGTCAGGAGATGGGCGTCGGTCCGACTCCTAGCAACAGCCAATCCCGTCCTGCGTCTGCGGCGTTCCTGCACCAGTAGCCAATAGAACGCGAGCGGAACTGAAGGGGTTTGACGCGCTGACGTCACCTGGGACCTGCGGCTATTTAATTTCCAGCTCATGCCCACGTGCTTTAAACAAACTATCAGCTCACAAGACGAATGTGTACAAAAAGGAGACAATATCTTTAAGTTCTTAGACAAGACGCTGCCTTTATTTACTGCCACCTAAGCTTCTCCAATTCAGTGCACCTCGTCCGGTTGGAAGCTTGACTCTTCCAGAAACGCTGCCTGACGATCATTTTTTATGCTGTTTTAGGGATTTAACATTTTATTTCATTACAGTACAGGAAGCTGTCAAATAAACACACACACATATGTTCCAACTATTTTGGTTTCTAATACAGACTTGCATGGGGACAGAATTTAATGGTACATAAGAGAAAATTCCAGTCAGCTCCCTCAGTCTCTCTCTGGATTTGAGCCACAGCACTATAGGCAAGGAAGGAATGGAAGCTGAAACTTGGAACACTCTGGTGTGCACATGTAAGATTTGTCTCTGATTTACTGGCACAGTGTACTGAGAGGTCACCACATGCAAGGTGACATCCGATGCTCGTGCCTGTGGCAGAGCTGAGGTCTGCTCATCAGCCCAGGAGCAAAGAGGATTAATTGTAACATAGTAAGTGACAGCAAATAAAGACCTGAATGGTCCATCCAGTCTGCCCAATAGTCACACTCATTATCAATTCATGATTAAATAAACAAGTGTGATATTATATACTTGATTATGGTCTTTCTTTTCAGTTTCTGGAACATAGACCATAAAAGTCTATCTGGTCCTATCCTTATGTTCCAACTGCTGGAGTTGTCGTTGAAGCCCACTCCAGTTTATGCGTCTTCTCATTTGTGGAACACAGATCGTAAAAATCTGTCCAGAACTGTCCTTATGTTCCTGCCACTGAAGTTGCTGTCTAAGCCCTTTCCAGCCCATCCTAAACCAGATTGCCATATATTAGACACAGACCATACAAAGCTACCCGGTATTGGCCCTAGTTAATGTATAATTATGGTACAGATTTAAGGTCACTCCAGCCTTCTTGGGGGGGGGGGGGCTCTGGACCCCTCAATTCACAACATTAATCACAGCCAGAGTCGCCATCTAAGCATTACTTCATACAGTGGTGGAAATAAGTATTTGATCCCTTGCTGATTTTGTAAGTTTGCCCACTGACAAAGACATGAGCAGCCCATAATTGAAGGGTAGGTTATTGGTAACAGTGAGAGATAGCACATCACAAATTAAATCCGGAAAATCACATTGTGGAAAGTATATGAATTTATTTGCATTCTGCAGAGGGAAATAAGTATTTGATCCCCCACCAACCAGTAAGAGATCTGGCCCCTACAGACCAGGTAGATGCTCCAAATCAACTCGTTACCTGCATGACAGACAGCTGTCGGCAATGGTCACCTGTATGAAAGACACCTGTCCACAGACTCAGTGAATCAGTCAGACTCTAACCTCTACAAAATGGCCAAGAGCAAGGAGCTGTCTAAGGATGTCAGGGACAAGATCATACACCTGCACAAGGCTGGAATGGGCTACAAAACCATCAGTAAGACGCTGGGCGAGAAGGAGACAACTGTTGGTGCCATAGTAAGAAAATGGAAGAAGTACAAAATGACTGTCAATCGACAAAGATCTGGGGCTCCACGCAAAATCTCACCTCGTGGGTATCCTTGATCATGAGGAAGGTTAGAAATCAGCCTACAACTACAAGGGGGGAACTTGTCAATGATCTCAAGGCAGCTGGGACCACTGTCACCACGAAAACCATTGGTAACACATTACGACATAACGGATTGCAATCCTGCAGTGCCCGCAAGGTCCCCCTGCTCCGGAAGGCACATGTGACGGCCCGTCTGAAGTTTGCCAGTGAACACCTGGATGATGCCGAGAGTGATTGGGAGAAGGTGCTGTGGTCAGATGAGACAAAAATTGAGCTCTTTGGCATGAACTCAACTCGCCGTGTTTGGAGGAAGAGAAATGCTGCCTATGACCCAAAGAACCCCGTCCCCACTGTCAAGCATGGAGGTGGAAATGTTATGTTTTGGGGGTGTTTCTCTGCTAAGGGCACAGGACTACTTCACCGCATCAATGGGAGAATGGATGGGGCCATGTACCGTACAATTCTGAGTGACAACCTCCTTCCCTCCGCCAGGGCCTTAAAAATGGGTCGTGGCTGGGTCTTCCAGCACGACAATGACCCAAAACATACAGCCAAGGCAACAAAGGAGTGGCTCAGGAAGAAGCACATTAGGGTCATGGAGTGGCCTAGCCAGTCACCAGACCTTAATCCCATTGAAAACTTATGGAGGGAGCTGAAGCTGCGAGTTGCCAAGCGACAGCCCAGAACTCTTAATGATTTAGAGATGATCTGCAAAGAGGAGTGGACCAAAATTCCTCCTGACATGTGTGCAAACCTCATCATCAACTACAGAAGACGTCTGACCGCTGTGCTTGCCAACAAGGGTTTTGCCACCAAGTATTAGTCTTGTTTGCCAGAGGGATTAAATACTTATTTCCCTCTGCAGAATGCAAATAAATTCATATACTTTCCACAATGTGATTTTCCGGATTTAATTTGTGATGTGCTATCTCTCACTGTTACCAATAACCTACCCTTCAATTATGGGCTGCTCATGTCTTTGTCAGTGGGCAAACTTACAAAATCAGCAAGGGATCAAATACTTATTTCCACCACTGTATATCCACACACATGCAGCCATTTAAGGTTAGGTTTTTTATAACTTCCATTTTCTAATTAGAGATCCTCTGTGTTCATCCCACGCCTTTTTGAATTCCATCATCATTTGTGACTCTACCACCCCCTTAATGGAAAATTTTCCACATTTGTGCTGTTAAAGCAAAGAGGAGGAGACAGCAGTCAAAGAACTTGGTACTCAGTAGATGAGAGGCTGGTACAGGTGTAGCTTACATTTCCACGGGAACCCCGCAGAACTGCTTCTGTCCCCACGGGAACCCCGCAGAACTTCCGTCCCCGCAGGAATCCCCACAAACCCCTTTCCCGTGCAACTCTCTAGTTTCTAATAAGTACTTGTGACCTAGATTGCCACAATGTTGAAAGCAGGATTTTGAGCTACAAGGACCATTGATCTGACCTAATATGGCTATTCTTATTTTCTTATGTCATCATAACCAAAAATAAAGGCATATAGCGCAGCACTGAAATTCACAATACAGCATTGTAAATAACAAAGCAAGCTCTAGACTAAAACAAATAAAAACAAACATTTTAAATATAACGCTCCCCTCTACAGGCCCCTCAAAAACTCCCCAACCCCCCCCCCCCCCCGAAAAAAAAAACTCCCTTTACATCTCTGCCCCACCATCACCTTCAGCCCAGATAATGGGCCAGATTGGCTCATATAGTAATATAGTAAATGACAGCAGATAAATACCTATATGGTTCATCCAGTCTGCCCAATAAGATAAACTCTTTTTACATGGTATGCAATACTTTATATGTATACCCGAGTTTGATTTGTCCTTGCCATTCTCAGGGCACAGACTGTAGAAGTCTGTCCAGCACTGTTCTTCTTCTAAAAGTTCTGAAGCTAATGTCGAAGCCCCTTAAAATTTACACTCCAACCCATCCATATCTATTTAGTCCCGATCAAGGCACAGACAGTAGAAGTCTGCCCAGCACTGGTTGTAACTTTCTAAAAATACTAGGACTAGAGGGCATGTGATGAAGCTACAATGTAGTAAATTTAAAACGAATCAGAGAAAATGTTTCTTCACTCAATGTGTAATTAAACTCTGGGATTAGTTGCCAGAGAATGTGGTAAAGGCGGTTAGCTTAGCGGAGTTTTAAAAAAGGTTTGGACGGCTTCCTAAAGGAAAAGTCCATAGACCGTTATTAAATTGACTTGGGGAAAATCCACTATTTCTGGGATAAGCAGTATAAAATGTTTTGTACATTTTGGGATCTTGCCAGGTATTTGTGACCTGGATTGGCCACTGTTGGAAACAGGATGCTGGGCTTGATGGACCTTTGGTCTGTCCCAGTATAGCAATACTTATGTACTTATGAGCGGAGGAGTAGCCTAATGGTTAGAACATTATTTAACAAATTTTCCTCCCCCACTATCTCATCTACCCCCCAGCCTTTATCTAGTTTTTTTCTCTCTGTCTCGTGTACCCTTTCCCACCAGCCTTTATCTGGTTTTCTTTCTTGGACCCTGGCACCTATTCCCCTTGCTGGCAGAAAAAAAAATCACATATTTTCTGGTTCCATGGTGTGACTTGGCTCTCTGTGGGCTTGAGCCGTGCTGTTCAGTAAGTTTGGATTGGTCATGCTGTTTAGAGTTTTGCAAGACTTGAAAACGCAAAGCTCCAAAGCTTCCTGAGCAGTGCGTCTCAAGCTTGCATAGAGGGAAGCAGGGAAATATGAAATATGCTGTTTTTCTACAGCACCACAACCAAAAAAATACCGTTTAGATGCAAAAAAAAATTCCAGGTGCCAGAGTGCAATTTCTGGGCACCACGATGACCTGGCCACCTGGGGTTTGTCGAGTCCTGGGTTAGAGCACTCGCTTTAATATTCAAGAGTGCCCCGTTCAAATTCCACCACTGCTCCTTGTGATCTTAGGTGAATCACTTACACTCTCTACTGCTTCAGGTACAAAATTAGATTGCGAGCTTTCCAGGAACAGGGATCTGCAGTACCTAGCGTACCTGAATGTAACTCGCCTTGAGCTACTACTAAAAAAAGATATGAGCAAAATCCCAAATAAATAAAAACTGTAGTTGTGGCTCTTCTGAAGTCTGCATTATTGAATACCATTTGTAGCAGCAACTTCCTGTACTTTCCACTACTGTTTGGACCAATCCTCACTAAATGACACTGCCTGCACAGCAGGTTTTCCTTAGTATCCTTAGTCCAGTTATTAAGTCAGATTTGATAATTATGATTGCTGTTGACAAGTGGCTGCAACATCATTATTACTTGCACCAGATCATGTTTACCACTGAGGCTAGCTCAATGCATGATCTAACAAACTTCCGGAAATGGGTAAAAAAACAACCTGTTCACAAAGGCATACAATCGAAACTACTACCAGAACTGGGCAAAACTTAACTCTCTCTCCTTGAATATTTATATACTCCGTCATCTATGATCATTAACACTTGACCACTCTGTATTTCTCTTACCGGAATTGGCGATCGCCATCACAGTACTTTGTAAGCCAAATTGAGCATGCAAATAGGTGGGAAAATGTGGGATACAAATGCAACAAATAAATGGGCAAAAATCAGGCACTACAAATCCCACAATGCTTTGGGACGTACATTCAAAACCTCCAGCTTGGAACAGGTGAACTTTGCATCTCTGTGGAGAGATGCCAAGTTCACCAGTTCCAAGCTGGAGATTTTGGGCAGCCCTGGGTTTTGTTTTGTTTTTTTTAAGTTTAAATATTTGTATTGAATGTCTGAAAACATATTCAAACAAAAATAAACAAAGAATAAACTTTCGCTTACGTACGTCCCAAAGCATTGTGGGATTTGTAGTGCCAGATTTTTGCCCATTGAAGTCGGTGCTGCTCATGAGGGAGTGGGGAGGTGATCAGAAATCCAGGATTGTCCCGCAATCTCCAGCCTGGACCTGAGTAACCTGTTTCATTTTTTTCACAAGCCTCCTCCAATCCCCTCCCGAACAGCCACGCGCACGTCGATGACCTCATTTCCTTTCTGAAGTGGCCGGCGCGTGGTGGCGTCATTTCCCTTTCCGGTGTGCGTCATTTTGCTGTTTTTGTAGGCGGTGATGGCGGGCCCGAGCTGCGAGCGGGATGTGGAGAAGGTGCTGGAGAGGGGAGTGAATTCCTGGGTCCTGGACTTTTACTTTAACGCGGCCATGAGGGCCTTCGGCAGCGGAAATTACCAGGACTTTAAGCAGTTCCGGGACATCATGGGAGGTCAGTGGCCGCTCTCCTATTCCTCCTCCTCCTCTCCCCGGTGGTCCCCGATGCTAACTGCACCCTTTGTGCCTTGTCTCTTTCCAGTTCTCATAGCCCGGCCTTTGAAAGGGGAGCAGAAGAACTCAAAGCAACTGCGGGTGATGCAGTGTCTGTCCAGGATCGAAGCAGGGGAAAACCTAGGTATCACTTTCCTTGCTTTTCAACCAGACTTAACCTATACACTGCTTTGGTGGCTCATTTTCTCTTTAATATTCCCTTATCTCTTGTTTGTCCTGTTTGTCTGTCCTAATTAGATTGTAAGCTCTGTCGAGCAGGGACTGTCTCTTCATGTTCAAGTGTACAGCGCTGCGTACGTCTAGTAGCACTATAGAAATGATAAGTAGTAGTAGTCTTTGGGATTCCGGAATCTTGGTACTCTTTTGGATTCTGCATGGAATCTTGCTACTTTTTGGGATTCCGGAATCTTGCTACTCTTTGTCCTTATCCCTTATGTGTGCTGTTTGTCTGTCCTAATTAGATTGTAAGCTCTGTCGAGTAGGGACTGTCTCTTCATGTTCAAGTGTACAATGCTGGGTACGTCTACTAGCACTATAGAAATGATAAGTAGTAGTAGTAGTCTTTGAGATTCCAGAATCTTGCTACTCTTTGGGATTCTGGAATGTTGCTATTCTTTGGGATTCCACATGGAATGTTGCTACTCTTTGGGATTCTGGAATCTTGCTACTTGGGCCGCTGGACGAAAATGGTGTTAAAGGGGCGATCAAGGAGGACAAAGCCGTAGCGGAGAAATTAAATGAATTCTTTGCTTCGGTCTTCACCGAGGAGGATTTGGGGGGGACACCGGTGCCGGAAAGAATATTTGAAGCGGGGGAGTCGGAGAAACTAAACAAATTCTCTGTAACCTTGGAGGATGTAATGGGTCAGTTCAGCAAGCTGAAGAGTAGTAAATCACCGGGACCTGATGGTATTCATCCCAGAGTATTAATAGAACTAAAAAATGAACTTGCGGAGCTACTGTTAGAAATATGCAATCTGTCCCTAAAATCGAGTGTAGTACCGGAAGACTGGAGGGTAGCCAATGTTACTCCGATTTTTAAGAAGGGTTCCAGAGGAGATCCGGGAAATTATAGACCGGTGAGTCTGACGTCAGTGCCGGGCAAGATGGTGGAGGCTATTATTAAGAATAAATTGCAGAGCATATACAAAAACATGGACTGATGAGACAAAGTCAGCACGGATTTAGTGAAGGGAAGTCTTGCCTCACCAATCTAATGCATTTTTTTGAGGGGGTAAGCAAACATGTGGACAATGGGGAGCCGGTTGATATTGTATATCTGGATTTTCAGAAGGCGTTTGACAAAGTGCCGCACGAAAGACTCCTGAAGAAATTGCAGAGTCATGGAATCGGAGGTAGGGTATTATTATGGATTAAGAACTGGTTGAAAGATAGGAAGCAGAGAGTAGGATTGCGTGGCCAGTATTCTCAGTGGAGGAGGGTAGTTAGTGGGGTCCCGCAGGGGTCTGTGCTGGGTCCGTTGCTTTTTAATGTATTTATAAATGACCTAGAGATGGGAATAACTAGTGAGGTCATTAAATTCGCCGATGACACAAAATTATTCAGGGTCGTCAAGTCGCAGGAGGAATGTGAACGATTACAGGAGGACCTTGCAAGACTGGGAGAATGGGCGTGCAAGTGGCAGATGAAGTTCAATGTTGACAAGTGCAAAGTGATGCATGTGGGTAAGAGGAACCCGAATTATAGCTACGTCTTGCAAGGTTCCGCGTTAGGAGTTACGGATCAAGAAAGGGATCTGGGTGTCGTCGTCGTCGATGATACGCTGAAACCTTCTGCTCAGTGTGCTGCTGCGGCTAGGAAAGCGAATAGAATGTTGGGTGTTATTAGGAAGGGTATGGAGCCCAGGTGTGCGGATGTTATAATGCCGTTGTATCGCTCCATGGTGCGACCGCACCTGGAGTATTGTGTTCAGTACTGGTCTCCGTATCTCAAAAAAGATATAGTAGAATTGGAAAAGGTACAGCGAAGGGCGACGAAAATGATAGTGGGGATGGGACGACTTTCCTATGAAGAGAGGCTGAGAAGGCTAGGGCTTTTCAGCTTGGAGAAGAGACGGCTGAGGGGAGATATGGTAGAAGTGTATAAAATAATGAGTGGAATGGATCGGGTGGATGTGAAGCGACTGTTCACGCTATCCAAAAATACTAGGACTAGAGGGCATGAGTTGAAGCTACAGTGTGGTAAATTTAAAACGAATCGGAGAAAATTTTTCTTCACCCAACGTGTAATTAGACTCTGGAATTCGTTGCCGGAGAACGTGGTACGGGCGGTTAGCTTGACGGAGTTTAAAAAGGGGTTAGATAGATTCCTAAAGGACAAGTCCATAGACCGCTATTAAATGGACTTGGAAAAAATTCCTCATTTTTAGGTATAACTTGTCTGGAATGTTTTTATGTTTGGGGAGCGTGCCAGGTGCCCTTGACCTGGATTGGCCACTGTCGGTGACAGGATGCTGGGCTAGATGGACCTTTGGTCTTTCCCAGTATGGCACTACTTATGTACTTATGTACTTTTTGTCCTTATCCCTTATTTGTCTTGTCTGTCCTAATTAGATTGTAAGCTCTGTCGAGCAGGGACTGTCTCTTCATGTTCAAGTGTACAGCGCTGTGTACGTCTAGTAGCACTTTAGAAATGATAAGTAGTAGTAGTCTTTGGGATTCCGGAATCTTGCTACTCTTTGGGATTCCGCACGGAATGTTGCTACTCTTTGGGATTCCGCACGGAATGTTGCTACTCTTTGTCCTTATCCCTTATTTGTCCTGGTGGTCTGTCCTGATTAGATTGTCAGCTCTGTCGAGCAGGGACTGTCTCTTCGTGTTCAAGTGTACAGCTCTGCGTACGTCTAGTAGCGCTTTAGAAATTATAAGTAGTAGCAGTAGTGCTTGGGATTCTGGAATGTTGCTACTCTTTGGGATTCTGCATGGAATCTTGCTACTCTTTGGGATTCCTCATGGAATCTTGCTACTCTTTGAGATTCCGGAATCTTGCTACTCTTTGGGATTCCGGAATCTTGCTACTCTTTGTCCTTATCCCTTATGTGTACTGTTTGTCTGTCCTGATTAGATTATAAGCTCTGTTGAGCAGGGACTGTCTCTTCATGTTCAAGTATACAGCGCTGCGTACGTCTAGTAGCGCTATAGAAATAAGTAGTACTAGTAGTCTTTGGGATTCCGGAATCTTGCTACTCTTTGTCCTTATTTGCCCTGTTTGTCTGTTTTGATTAGATTGTAAGCTTTATCAAGCAGGTACTCATTTTCCACCAAAGTTGCTATTATTATAATTTATTATTATTATTATTAGCATTTGTATAGCGCTACCAGACACACGCAGCACTGAACACCTGACATAAAGAGACAGTCCCTGCTCAAAAGAGCTTTTACAATCTAAATAATACAGACAGACAAGACAGTTACGCTCACATTAAACCTCTCCTTAAGTCACTTCACTGGCTCCCTATCCATTTCCGCATTCAGTTCAAACTTCTCTTACTGACCTATAAATGCATTCACTCTGCTGCTCTCCAGTACCTCTCCACTCTTGTCTCTCCCTACATCCCCCCCCCCCCCCCTCGGGTACTCTGTTCTGTAGATAAATCTCTCTTATCTGTCCCCTTCTCCTCTACTGCTAATTCCAGACTCCGTTCCTTTTATCTTGCTGTACCTCACACCTGGAATAGAGTACCCGAGCCTGTACGTCTAGCCCCGTCTTTGTCCGTTTTCAAGTCCAAACTTAAAGCCCACCTCTTTACCACTGCTTTTGACTCCTAACCACTACTCACTTGCCCTGTCCTTTATCCTCACCTATTTATCCCCTTACCGTTAATTGTTCTGTCAGTTTACCTGCTCTTTGAACAGGGACTGTCTTTTTTTGTGTATGGTGTATGGTGTACAGTGCTGCATATGCCTTGTAGCGCTATAGAAATGATAAGTAGTAGCAGTAACTATCTTTTACATGTTCAGTGTACAGCGCTGAGTACATCTAATAGTGCTAAAGAAATGATAAGTAGTAGTAGTAGTGTTTGGGATTCTGGAATCTTGCTCCTCTTTGTCCTTATCCCTTATTTGTCCTGTTTATCTTAATTAGATTGTAAGCTCTGTTGAGCAGGGACTGTCTCTTCATGTTCAAGTGTACAGCACTGCGTACGTCTAGTAGCGCTATAGAAATAAGTAGTAGTAGTAGTTAGATGTTTTAATTGTAACTAATGTAAATTTGTTTTTAAGGCTGTAGTCTCCTGAGGATGTTGACAAACAGGAAGGCTTCAGAGAGATGCTACCAAAAGCCTGTTACATAATGCTACAGGAGATACCTGCAAAAGTAATAGTAATTGAACCCTGACAGACTCGTAGCATGCTTGGGGTAGATTCAAAGGGTAGCAGTAAGTTCCAGTAGAGTGAAAGAAAAAAAGGGAGCAGTGCAAGGCCAGAAGATATAAAAAACTGCGTTCTCGGCTGCTGATTAGAGCCGGCTTCATACCACGAGTAATATGTTTTGCTCATCAATGCAGTAACCAAATAATATGTAAACCTGTCTTGTGCAAAAATGTGAACTAACATGGGAAAGCGTACTGGATGCAAGCGCATATAGGTCACACTGGTAGCAGTCATGTATTGCGCACAAATAAGCAGCTTTATGTGCATACATTTGTGTATGAATAAATGATTCTATACCATCATTTATTAGTATAATAGCATTCCAGCACATGTGTAGATATATTAGTACCCACTATGCATGTGCATACAATTTTTTTGTGAGCATACGTGAGCACAGAGCCATGACTCCTCACCTTCCAGCACTCTTCCCACCTATGGTTTGTTTGCAATACAGGGAAGAAACAGGCATGAAATTCTCCTCTTATGCTTCCTCAGACCTGGTGTTAAAGCTCTGGTGTTGGTCTTCTGTGCACTTCTTCATCTGAATTGCCAAAAACCATGTTACCATTGATTTTAAACATGCTGTGCACTGGTCTGTATACTAAGCTTTGCTGATTGGTAGCTTGTGCACGAAAGAAAATTTAGCACTGAAGCTGGGTTAATCAGTGTGCAAAGCCAAGTGCACCTTTCAGCTTTTCACTTGGCACAATGGCAGTCCATAAAACTGGGACTACAAAGCAGACTGTCTTTAATATAGAGATTAAATGTGGCTGTACTGTTGATCTGAGCAAATGCAAAATGGTGTGCTTATCCAGAAGAATAACCCAAATTATAACTACAGGATGCTGGGTTTCACATTTAGGAATTTGCAGTGAGGGAAAGGATTTGGGTGTTGTAATTGACAATATGTTGAAATCTGCTTTGTGTTGCGGCCATAAAAAGCAAATAATGTTAGGAATAATTAAGAAATAAATAGAGAATAAAACAGAGAATAGCATTATGCCTCTCTATTGCTCCATGGTAAGGCCACTTCTTGTGTGCAATTTTTTTTAAGTACGTAAGGATTGCCATACTGGGACAGACCAAAGGTCCATCAAGCCCAGCATCCAGTTTCCAACAGTGGTCAATCCAGGTCACAAGTACCTGGCAAGATCCCAAAACAGTACAATACATTTTATTCTGTTTATCCTAGAAATAAGCAGTGGATTTTTCCCAAGTCCATTTTAATAATGGTCTATGGACTTTTCCTTTAGGAAGCCATCCAAACCTTTTTTTAAACCCCTCTAAGCTAACTGCTTTTATTACATTCTCTGGCAACAAATTCCAGAGTTTAATTACACGTTGAGTGAAGAAATATTTTCTCCAATCGTTTTACATGTACTACTTTCTAGCTTCATTGCGTGCCCCCCCCCCCCCCCAGTCTTAGTATTTTTGGAAAGAGTAAACAAGCGATTCACATCTACCCGTTCAACTCCACTCATTATTTTATAGACCTCTATCATATCTACCCTCAGCCGTCTTTTCTCCAAGCTGAAGAGCCCTAGTCGCTTTAGCTTTTCCTCATGGGGAAGTCATCCCCACCCCCTTTATCATTTTCGTCACCCTTCCCTATACCTTTTCTAATTCCACTATATCTTTTTTGAGATGCGGTGACCAGAATTACACACAGTATTCGAGGTGCATTAGCATGGAGAGATACAAAGGCATTATAACATCCTAATTTTTGTTTTCCATTCCTTTCCTAATAATACCTAACATTCTATTTGCTTTCTTAGCCGCCGCCGCACACAGAGCAGAAGGTTTCAATGTATCATCAACGATAACACCTAGATCCCTTTCCTGGTCGGTGACTCCTAATATGGAGCCTTGTATTACATAGCTGTAATTCGGATTCCTTTCCCACATGCATCGCTTTGCACTTGCTCACATTAAACGTCATCTGCCGTTTAGATGCCCAGTCTTGTAAGGTCCTCTTGTAATTTTTTTTACAATCCTCTTGTGATTTAACAACTTTGAATAACTTTGTGTCGTCAGCAAATTTAATTACCTCACTAGTTACTCCCATCTCTAGATCATTTATAAATATGTTAAAAAGCAGCAGTCGGTGGTGGGGGATAGTGCTGGGCAGACTTATACGGTCTGTGCCCTGAAGAGCACAGGTACAAATCAAAGTAGGATATACACAAAAAGTAGCACATATGAGTTGTCTTGTTGGGCAGACTGGATGGACCGTGCAGGTCTTTTTCTGCCGTCATCTACTATGTTACTATGTTAAAAAGCAGCAGTCCCAGCTCAGACCCCTGGGGAACCCTCCCACTGTCTACCCTTCTCCGTTGAGAATACTGAACACTTAACTCTACTCCCTGTTTTTTTGTCTTTTAACCAGTTTTTAATCCAGATTAGGACAGTACCTCCTATCCTATGACTCTCCATGTTTTTCTGGAGTCTTTCATGAGCTACTTTGTCAAATGTCTTTTGAAAATCCACAATATCGACTGCCTCACCTTTATCCACAGAAACATAATAGATTGGTAAGGCAAGATTTACCTTCACTAAATCCATGTTGGCTTTGACTCATTAATCCATGCTTTTGAATATGCTCTGTAATTTTGTTCTTTATTCTCTACCATTTTGGCTGGCACTGACGTCATGCTCACCGGTCTATAATTTCCCAGATCTCCTCTGGAACCTTTTTTAAAATCGGCATTACATTGGTTACCCTTCAATCTTCTGGTACCATGGTTGATTTTAAAGTTAATTTACATATTGCTAACAGTTTTCCAAGTTAATTTTTAAATTCTATCAGTACTCTGGGATGAATACCATCCGGTCCAGGAGATTTTCTACTCTTCAGTTTATCAAATTGCGCCATTACATCCTCCAAGTTTATAGAGATTTCATTCAGTTTCTCTGACTCATCAGCTTTGAATACCATTTCTGTCACAGGTATCTCTCCCAAATCTTCCTTGGTGAAGACCGAAGCAAAGAATTAATTTAATCTCTCCGCTATGGCTTTGTCTTTACTGATTGCCCCTTTTACCTCTCGGTCATCTAGTGGTCCAAACAATTTTTTTGCTGCCTCTTGCTTTTAATATACCTAAAAGAATGTTACTATGGGGCTAATTTTCAAAGCACTTAGTCTTCCATAGGTTACTATGGAACTTTGTAAGTCTAAGTGCTTTGAAAATACGCCTCTATGTTTTTTCCTCCAATGCAATCTTTTTATTTTTTTTCAAATTCCCTCTTTGCCTTCCTAATCAGCGCTTTTCATTTAACTTGCCATTTCTTATGCTGTTTCTTATTATTTTCAGTTGGATCTTTCTTCCATTTTCTGAAGGATTTTCTTTTAGGTCTAATAGCCTCCTTCACCTCACTTTTTATATTTCAATAATTTTATTGACTACTTTGTGCATAACAAATAAAACTATTTCTCAACAAATAATGGTTGACCTAACCAAACTAATAGAAGAAAGCCATTAAAGAAGGCCGTCAGCAAATTATTTCACAATTTACACCCTTCTCCCATGTCTCACCCTCCAATGTTGTAATACTATTTGTAATTTAGTAATGAGCATAGTATCAACCCCCCACCCCCCCACACCTTAATTCCCAAACCTGATTTACAACCACCCACCTATCCCCAGATACAGAAACAAATCTCCCTTTCCGGGCCCCGTGAGGTCTGGGTTCTTATGACCCCACAAGACCATCTGCGAAGGGAAACCAATGACATCATACTACCTTACCCTCTACCCACCTAACATGGAGTCTGCATTCAAGGAGAGAACTGATCAGAAAAATAATGCAATCGCAACACATTAAGTACTAAACTTCTTTCCCTAGGAGACAGAGAGGACAAATAAGGCTCCCAAAGCTTCAGAAAATGAGTTTTACGTTTGTAAGAACTCTTCGCCTCCCAAGTTAACAATTGATGTACCTGATTGCGCCAGTGCCAGTATACTGGTGGTGTATCTTGACACCCAGGACTGCAAACTACATTTTTGTGGCAACAGACAGTTTTTTTTCGGAGCAACAGCGTTGATTCTGCTGTGGCTCCCCTCACAGACCAAGGACTCCACCTCACTTTTTAACCATGCCAGCTGTCATTTGGTCTTCCTTCTTCCTTTTTTTTTTTTTTTTTTTTTTTAACTTTGAGTTTTTATTGAAAAGGATTTTGAAAGTTACAAGTAGAGGAGTGTGGTAGCCGTGTTAGTCCACTCTTAAGGTTATCAATAGAAATCAAAGAAAATAAGATGATACCTTTTTTATTGGACATAACTTAATACATTTCTTGATTAGCTTTCGAAGGTTGCCCTTCTTCCTCAGATCGGAAATAAGCAAATGTGCTAGCTGACAGTGTATATAAGTGAAAACATTCAAGCATTACTATGACAGTAAAATAGAAACCATTGGAGATTCTACATGGAATGTTGCTACTATTGGAGATTCTACATGGAATGTTGCTACTATTGGAGATTCTACATGGAATGTTGCTATTCCAGTAGCAACATTCCATGTAGAAGGCTGCGCAGGCTTCTGTTTCTGTGAGTCTGACGTCCTGCACGTACATGCAGGACGTCAGACTCACAGAAGCAGAAGCCTGCGCGGCCACATTGGTGATCTGCAAGGGCCGACTTCTACATGGAATGTTGCTAGTGGAATAGCAACATTCCATGTAGAATCTATAGAAATCAAACATGGAAAAGAAAATAAGGTGATACCTTTTTTATTGGACATAACTTAATACATTTCTTGATTAGCTTTCGAAGGTTGCCCTTCTTCCTCAGATCGGAAATAAGCAAATGTGCTAGCTGACAGTGTATATAAGTGAAAACATTCAAGCATTACTATGACAATAAATAGATACCATTGGAGATTCTACATGGAATGTTGCTATTCCACTAGCAACATTCCATGTAGAAGGCTGCGCAGGCTTCTGTTTCTGTGAGTCTGACGTCCTGCACGTACGTGCAGGACGTCAGACTCACAGAAGCAGAAGCCTGCGCGGCCACACTGGTGATCCGCAAGGGCCGACTTCTACATGGAATGTTGCTAGTGGAATAGCAACATTCCATGTAGAATCTATAGAAATCAAACAAAATAAAACATGGAAAAGAAAATAAGATGATACCTTTTTTATTGGACATAACTTAATACATTTCTTGATTAGCTTTCGAAGGTTGCCCTTCTTCGTCAGATCGGAAATAAGCAAATGTGCTAGCTGACAGTGTATATAAGTGAAAACATTCAAGCATTACTATGACAATAAAATAGATACCATTGGAGATTCTACATGGAATGTTGCTATTCCACTAGCAACATTCCATGTAGAAGGCTGCGCAGGCTTCTGTTTCTGTGAGTCTGACGTCCTGCACGTACGTGCAGGACGTCAGACTCACAGAAGCAGAAGCCTGCGCGGCCACACTGGTGATCCGCAAGGGCCGACTTCTACATGGAATGTTGCTAGTGGAATAGCAACATTCCATGTAGAATCTATAGAAATCAAACATGGAAAAGAAAATAAGGTGATACCTTTTTTATTGGACATAACTTAATACATTTCTTGATTAGCTTTCGAAGGTTGCCCTTCTTCCTCAGATCGGAAATAAGCAAATGTGCTAGCTGACAGTGTATATAAGTGAAAATTACAACAAATCACAACAAAAAGGAGACATATCACCACATGACTTCATATTGTCAGAACGATAACTACCTCCCAATACCAAGATGAACTTTCCACTACTCACGCCATTCCACACTTTCAAATTTATAACCCTCCCATATCCCCCCAGTTCCCTCCCTTCCTCCTTTTTTAATACATGGAATATATTTGGCCTAGGCTTCCAGGATAGTATTTCTGAACAGCTTCTACGCCTGGTGTAAATTTTTAACATTTGCAGCTGCTCCTTTGTTATGTTTTCACTGTTCTCATTTTATCATAGCGTATTGAGTTTCCTGTGTGTATCAAATCTGATCATAGTATGATCACTGTTATCAAGCGGCCCCATCACCATTACCTCCTGCACCAGATTTTGTGCTCCACTAAGGACCCGGTCTAGATATTTTCCCCCATTTTTTTGGCT
Source organism: Microcaecilia unicolor (assembly GCF_901765095.1). NCBI lineage: Eukaryota > Metazoa > Chordata > Amphibia > Gymnophiona > Siphonopidae > Microcaecilia > Microcaecilia unicolor. Next base: position 360,136,362 of record NC_044035.1, on the reverse strand, counting down.
TCTGTACCAGCTGTTTCATAAATCAGTCCTTGATTTCGTCAAGGAAGTTTAGCTCCCTAGCATGCCCTGATGTTACATTTACCCACTCAATATTGGGGTAATTGAAATCACCCATTATTATTGTGTTGCCCAGTTTGTTAGCCTCCCTAATTTCTGATAACATTTCTACATCTGTCTGTTCATCCTGGCCAGGTGGACGGTAGTAAACTCCTATCACTATCCTTTTACCCTTTACACATGGAATTTCAATCCACAGGGATTCTAAGATGTGTTTTGTTTCCTGCAGAATTTTCAATCTATTTGATTCAAGGCCCTCCTTAACATACAAAGCTACCCTTCTACCATTTCAATCCACCCTGTCAGTACGATAATATGTGTACCCTGGTCTGACAGTTTCCCACTGATGATTTTAATTCCTTCAGTTCTCACAGATGCCTATTGTATCTATCTTTTAATTGAATGCAGTATGTTTTAACTCTCCCATCTTATTTCTTAGGCTTCTGGCTTTCGCATATGGACATTTCAAACTGTGTTTGTTGTTCCTATTTACATCTTGCTCAGTAGTTGACAGTGTTAATTTGCATGCTTTTGTCTGATTTTTATTTAAGAACACCTGATCTACTATGGTCTCTTTTGCAACCTCACTATTGGGATATCCTGTCTTCCCTGTTTTGGTGATATCTTTGAAAGATACCTTGTTCCGAACCATGCGTTTTTGAACTAGAAACCGGAGGAAGGCCGACAATCGCTTGAATCTTTGTGTGACATATCATTGCCGATCGGACGGCTCCTGTGGCTCAACGCTCTTTGATCCATCGAGGATACCACAGTTAGAAACTTGGCTACATTAGTCTTTATTGTTAAACAGCTCTACCTCACAACAAAGATCTACTTGACCCCTGAGGCAGGCCAGTTGTGCCGAAACACGGCCGTGTTGGGTCACCTTTTAGCTGTTACCAATAAAGACTGGTTGATATCCTCCTGGTCTCTACCTCACCTTTTTGTTCGATTTGCATACAGTGGAAGCAATGCATGCAGATAGATCGCTTGCATGTTCATTGGTGAAATCCTGAAAACCCTACTGGATTGCGGCCCTCGAGGACCAAGGTTGGACAACCCTGGTATATAGGATGGGCAAAGGACAAAATGTAAAAATAATGACTTTAAATTACATGCATCATATCTAATCAGCAGCAGCATTTTGAATCACTTTGAACGTGTTTTTGCTTTCTACTTTAATTTTCTTCTTTTGCAGGCCTTGCTTTGTTTTTTTATCTCCATTTTTTTCATCTTGTACGCTTGCAAGGGGCAGCCCCAAGCTGCAAGCAGTTCTGTCTAGGTTGTCCAAAGTGACAGTAGCTCTCTTATGGCTTCTGCAGAAACAGCTCTTTTTCAGAATGAAGTCCTCTGATGTGCGGCCAGTCCAGGTGCTATTTCACAGCCCAGGAGCATCAGGCTGCAAAGCCATGTCCTGATGCTCAGAGCAGGGTTCCCTGTGGCTCCCTTCCCCCACCTCACAGGTAGCCATTGGTGATCCAAGGGGTCTTTGGGCAGGAGTGTTGCCCAGTCCAACGCTTAATCCAAAATGGTGCCCCTAGCAACAGTCTTGCGCAATTCTTGTTAGGGGTCATATTTCCTTCTATGAAAATACTGCCCCTAGTGGTAGTCGTGCCATTTTGGATGTGGCGCTCGACTGGGCAGGAGTGACTGAGCATTGCTCCTGCTTGAAGACCTCCTGCCAGACCACCAGTGATATCAAGGTAGCCCTTTGAGGGGGGAAGGGCTACCTGTGTGGTGGTGTGTTGGGGGGGGCTTGAATTTGAAGGGGTGGGTGGGTCTTTTCAGGGGGTGGGGACTCTGGCCTGATGCTTCTGTTCACATAGAATAATGATGCTTGCAAGGGGGCTCGTGAGGAACGTTATTCTTTTACCATGGGATTCAGCAACCCAGGATCCTGCAGGTTGCTGAATCCAGCGCTAAATCAAGGTGCAGTGAAGAGCAAACTTTTACCAAACCTTGATGAATTTTTCCCTCCCCCTAAATAAAAAAAAAAAGGAAATAGCTGAATTGGTTTTATAAGTGGAGTTTTCCTGTTTCAGATTGCATGTTTGACAGAGAGACTGATGTAACACCTTTGGAGTCAGCTGTGAATGTACTGGAGATGCTTCAGGAAGAGTTCCCCATAGATGAGGAGGTCCTGAATCCCAGCAAACAGATGCTAAAGGAGGCAGTAAGTGTAATCCCTCTGCAGCATGTTAAATAGGGCACAAAGCAAGGAAGGTATATTTGTGTATATGTGCCTTTTATTTATGACATCATGTAAGTATTGCTATACTGGGACAGACCAAAGGTCCATCAAGCCCAGCATCCTGTTTCCAACAGTGGCCAACTCAGGTCACCAATACCTGGCAACATCCCAAAAAAGTGCAAAACGTATCCCAAAAATAGTGGATTTTCCCCAAGTGTGGCTCACAATATAACAAAAGTAGAACTGACCAGGTGTTCTGAGGTAAGTGAGGGTGTGCAGAATCCTGCTCAGGGGGATGGGGTCAAGCAAGTAAGTAGTGAGCTAAATCTAAATACAGACAAATTGTAACATAAAGGCTGCTTCAATCATTTTCAAGACATAACCTTGTGAATTGCCTCCCAGATCTTTAATTGGACCTTAAGTCTCAATAGTCACAAAATTCAGAATTTCATATTATTTAGGTCATTTATGTTTGTTTGAAACTTTCTGTGCTGCCCTTCTCAGAAAATGAAGCAGAGTGGTTTACATGCTACATAAGGAAATTTGAAAGGAACACCATGTGTTACAATAGGAAAGAGAAAAATGGTCAGTAAGTGGATTACTGAGACCAAGTCAGCATGGCTTTTGTGTGGGGAAATCTTGCCTGACCAATTTACTTCAATTCTTTGAAGGAGTGAACAAACGTGGACAAAGGGGAGTCGGTTGATATTGTGTATCTGGATTTTCAAAAGGCGTTTGACAAGGTACCTCATGAAAGGCTACAGAGGAAACTGGAGGGTCATGGGATAGGAGGAAATGTCCTATTGTGGATTAAAAACTGGTTGAAGGATAGGAAACAGAGAGTGGGGTTAAATGGGCAGTATTCACAATGGAGAAGGGTAGTTAGTGGGGTTCCTCAGGGGTCCGTGCTAGGACCGCTGCTTTTTAATATATTTATAAATGATTTAGAGATGGGAGTAACTAGCGAGGTAATTAAATTTGCTGATGACACAAAGTTATTCAAAGTCATTAAATCACGACAGGATTGTGAAAAATTACAAGAGGACCTTACGAGACTGGGAGACTGGGCGGCTAAATGGCAGATGACGTTTAATGTGAGCAAGCGCAAGGTGATGCATGTGGGAAAAAAGAACCCGAATTATAGCTACGTCATGCAAGGTTCCACGTTAGGAGTTACGGACCAAGAAAGGGATCTGGGTGTCGTCGTCGATAACACGCTGAAACCTTCTGCTCAGTGTGCTGCTGCGGCTAGGAAAGCGAATAGAATGTTGGGTATTATTAGGAAAGGTATGGAAAACAGCTGTGAGGATGTTATAATGCCTTTGTATCGCTCCATGGTGCGACCGCACCTTGAGTATTGTGTTCAATTCTGGTCGCCGCATCTCAAGAAAGATATAGTAGAATTGAAAAAGGTGCAGCGAAGGGCGACTAAAATGATAGCGGGAATGGGACGACTTCCCTATGAAGAAAGACTAAGGAGGCTAGGGCTATTCAGCTTGGAGAAGAGACGGCTGAGGGGAGACATGATAGAGGTATATAAAATAATGAGTGGAGTGGAACAGGTGGATGTGAAGCTTCTGTTCACGCTTTCCAAAAATACTAGGACTAGGGGGCATGCGATGAAACTACAGTGTAGTAAATTTAAAACAAATCTGAGAAAATTTTTCTTCACCCAACGTGTAATTAAACTCTGGAATTCGTTGCCGGAGAAAGTGGTGAAGGCGGTTAGCTTAGCAGAGTTTAAAAAGGGGTTGGACGGTTTCCTAAAGGACAAGTCCATAAACCGCTACTAAACGGACTTGGAAAACTCCAAAATTCCAGGAATAACATGTATAGAATGTTTGTACGTTTGGGAAGCTTGCCAGGTGCCCTTGGCCTGGATTGGCCGCTGTCGTGGACAGGATGCTGGGCTCGATGGACCCTTGGTCTTTTCCCAGTATGGCATTACTTATGTACTTATGTATAAGTTTGCATCCCACAGAACACTCCTCAGACAGGTCATCTGAGGAAGAACTGCAGAACACCAGTGCCGTGCCAGTTCTCGCTGTGTGGACACTAAGCAGGGCAACCTCACCTTGACCATTTCCAGCAAAATGGTGTCGCAGGGTATAGGAAGTAGGAAAGAAGCTGGATCAGCTATTATTCCCAATAAATAAATAATAGGAATAGAGAACATATCGGAAAACAACTTGGCATAATTCTTCCATAAGCTTTTGATTCGGGGGCGGTTCAACCACACATGGAAGAATGTAGCCTTCATCCCACAGCCTCGCCAACATTTATTATCTGCAGAAGGAGTAAAATGAGCTCCTTGGGAAGGAGAGCGGTACCATCTATAAAGTAATTTTACTCCATGTTCAACCAAATTGAAGTGCGTGCAAATAAGCAGTAGTCTATTCCTGGTCTGTAAATGTAAAGGGGAGGGATCTTTTGAGGAGTCTTCGACCAAGTAAATCTATATATGAGAAATCATCGTTTTCTGTTGAATCCCATGAGATAGTAACTCCTGAAAGGAAGACATAGCCTGTAAAAGTCCCCTTCTCATGCTCTCAGGCACATTCTTCTCGCACTTATTTGACTGGTCCGTGTCACTGGCTTGGGGGTGGGGGATGATGGGGGGGCCTGCTAGCATGCAAATGCATGCTGGACAGGATCATCATTCCTCCCCTATACCCTAACACAAGCTCCAAGCTGGCGTAGGGTTTGCCGCAGTTAGTGGGCCAATGCATTGGGGATGAATAAGTTTAGCATGCTATTTGCAGTTAGCCAATGAGCGCGTTGTTTCACGCGCTCGGGGGCTCTGATCATGGGGCAGTAGCAAACGCAGGCGCTAGTACGGCGCTATTGACCTCTAGCACCCATGTTTGCTTCTGATCATCGGCGACTTAGTGACCAAGGAAGCTCTGGGTAGAAAATGACCCGAGATTCGGGTCCCTTCACAGATCATGGTCACATTTGTTTAGTAAGCAGATCTGAGGTTTAGCTTGCCAAGAATACTGATACATCTGTCCCAAATCGGTGCAAACCGCCTGCCAAAAACGACGAATAGACATGCAGTCCCAAGTGCAATGCTTATAAGAGGCTCCTGGAGTGCCACATTTAATACAGGATCCATCTGTGGAAATCCCCATTTTCTGAGCTTGGGATGGATGTATATACATTCTCAAAAGAAATGTGTAGCGGAGTTCTTGTAATTGAATACATTCCACCAACTATAGAGCTGAGTGCAGGAATTTATTGATATCTTGGTAGCCAAAATCAGTGACCCAGAGAGCTACCAACTTTTATATAAGAGATGGAAGCCTCAAGGTTTTAACAGGGCGGTATAGTGATGACACAAAAGTCCTTTGGTCACCACTGAAAGAGGCCAAGCATCATCAAAAGCTCTGCGGAAAGTTCTAAATAAGGTGGAAGCATAATGATGTAGCTGCATATAAGGGTACCAGGACTGCTGGAGAGACCAGATGCATGCTGGAGTTCATTTTTGGAGGGGAGGACTGGATCATCATTACAATCTTCATCTACTACTTTTTGGAGCCTCATAAGGCCTTGACTAGACCAATCCATAAAACAGGCATCTAGTTGGCCAGGAGGAAAGTCAGCATTGCCCAAGAGGAGAGATTATCTTGAACACCCAACTGGAAGATAAAAATGGTACCAAGCCCATCTCAATGCCCTGAACCAGATTAAGGTTCTTTAAAGATGGAGGAAGCACTACAGTATGTGCAAGGGTTAAGTAGGCTGGAGACAGTAGACACAATAGGAGATATGAAAAATCCAGTCTCTTGACATGTCGCATGTGACATGCAATGTTATAAACCCTCTCTGCAAGACAAGCAAAGCTGGGACAATGGAGCCCTGGGTCTCTTGCCATTCCACAAAAATTTGCAGAGGAGTCCATTTCACTGTTTCAAATCTCTACTTTGTAAAATCCAGTGGTAAATATTGGAGTACATACTATCATTTTTACCTGTTAGAGAAATTGGCCAAGAACTCCATCATCCACAGAGCTTCAGAATTATTATGATGCGAAGTGGATAGATTGCTGAGCATGTAAAGGCCCAAATGTTTTATGGACTGTCAAACCCAATGCAGGGGAAAATGACCCCACCAGCGAGTTAGCAAATGTTCAGATAAAACTGAAGGCTTCAGTTTTATCCATATTAATCCACAGTCCTGAGATTTGACCAAGTTCCAGCCTTAGATCAAGAGCTCGTGGGAGGGGCACCTGGGGCTCTGTGAACGCTGCCAACAAATCACCTGCAAATAATGCCAGTGTAAAATTGTGAATACCTGTTACAGTGCGCTTCCGCAGAAGCTGACAGGCCAGAGGTTCCATGCAAAGTACAAATAGAATGGGAGATGGGACAACCCTGTTGGGTACCCTGTTGCACCGTGGAAAGAACGCCATTCAAGAGAACCTGTGCCCAGGGCTCGCAATAAAGGAGACGCACCATAGACAAACTATCTCCTTCAAAACCAGATTTATGCAAGGTCTCCCACAGGTAAGGTCAGGAAACAAGATCCAAGGCCTTTTCTATATCGAAATTCACCAAAATAGCATCTCACCCCTCCATCTGTATGGCAGAAATCACACCCAACAGCCTGCGTACATTGCTTACCGCGTTATGACGTTTAACAAACCCAGCCTTAGGTGAGGCAAAATACCGGAAAAACAGGTGGCCAAGATCTTTGCTTACAGTTTTATGTTGACATTAAGTAGAGATATGGGGTGATACGAACTTGTGAGGAGGGGGTCTCGACCTGGCTTCAAAATAGGTATAACAGTAGCACCTCGCATGTTTGTGGAAATTTCCCCTTGCGCAAGGCTTCGTCATACACCACTAGGAGTACTGGAGAAAGTTGCGGATTCAAAATTTTAAAGACTTTCAGGGGAAATCCATCCGGACCTGATGTCTTTAGTGGTGCGGAATTCTTAAATGCATATTAAACCTCTTCCAAATGCAGTGGGGCATTCAATACGTCTAGGACTTCTGCTGTTAACTGAGGGAGAGGTAGCGCCATTAAAAAGCTGAAATCCAAGGGGTCCAGTGTGGGCTGAGCAGTATACAACATTTTATAAAAATTCTGAAATAATTGATTTAGACTGAGCTGCTAACCTTTAAATTGGTGATGTCTCCTGAACCCGATGTGTTGCTTCTGTGGCATCAAATGTAGACTATGAATTACCATTTTAATTCTGTTTGATAGAATTTTTGATGTTTTAAAATTTGATTGTTAATTTTCAGTAAAATATTACCCAACATCTATTGTAAGTTTATTAGCTTTTTTTTGTAAAATTGAATACTCTCCTGGGTTTATTTTTTTTTTTTTTGTCCGGATGTAGCATCTGTTCCGATTCGTATGTATGCATAAATAAAAAAAATACCGATTTCATCCAGGCCCTCTGAGGTTGTATTTGAGATTACAGGTGGGATTGGGAGGGGAGATGGGATTTGTATACATTGACAAATTACTATAATGCACAGGCTGATAATTTCTGGGAATTGCATTTGCTGTTTTTAATTATGATGAGAGTAGGTGGGGTAAAGGAGGGGGGAGGGGTTGATAGTATAAAACTGAGTACAAATTATATTCCTTTGTGATTGGTATCCTTCCTTCTTTGTCTTGTTGGCTTTCTTGTTGCCAATTTGTTTTCAGTATGTTGTATGTACTCAGTAAAGATTATAAAATCTTTAAAAATATATATATATACCGATTTAATTGCTCTGGCAGTTGACCAGGAAAGCAAATACTGAAGCTTTTTCTTTTTATTTCTAGGCTATCATTATTTGTATTTTAAATAATCAGTTTGAAAGAGCTTTGAACATTTTGAAGAAATACTTGCCAACGGATTCAAGCACAAAGGTCAGTCTGTTTCTGGGACCGAGTTGTGACATGAGAGATATAGGGACCCTTTTACTAAAGCTTATTGTGTGCTAAATGCCAAGAAGCCAATTTTATATCTGTGGGCTTTTTTTAAGTTAGCACGTGCTAAGCTTTAGTAGAAGGGTCCCATAGATATTTGTATAAACCCATCTAAGACATTTTCTGGAAGATGGAACCTAAGACAAAATATGTTGTAAATAAAGTGATACCGTCAAGTCTTTGGTAATCAACTAACCCTCTTCCAAATCTGGAAGGACAGTGTCCATAAGTACATAAATACATACATAAGTATTGCCATACTGGAACAGACCAAAGGTCCATCAAGCCCAGCAGCCTGTTTCCAACAGTGGCCAATCCAGGTCACAAGTACCTGGCAAGATCCCAAAAACATTTTATACTGCTTATCCCAGAAATAGTGGATTTTCCCCAAGTCCATTTAATAATGGTCTATGTACTTTTACATTAGGAAGCCGTCCAAACCTTTTTTAAACTCTGCTAAGCTAACTGCCTTTACCACATTTTCTGGCAACGAATTTCAGAGTTGAATTACATGTTGAGTGAAGAAAAAAAACTTTCTCCGATTAATTTAAAATTTACTACGTTGTAGCTTCATTGCATGCCCCCTAGTCCTAGTATTTTTGGAAAGCGTAAACAGACGCTTCACATCTACCCTTTCAACTCCACTCATCATTTTATAGACCTCTATCATATCTTCCCTCAGCCATCTTTTGTCCAAGCTGAAGAGCCCTAGCCACTTTAGCCTTTCCTCATAGGGAATTGGTAGCATTCTATATGATATGAATCCCATTTAAAGTCTGGTACCACATGAGGGGCAGCATTATTTTCTCTTTCAGTTTAAAATCACTGAAGCGGGTGATTAGGTCCCGTGGGCGGTTTGCCTTTGGGGCACCGAGAGACCGATGAGCTCGCACCAACTGAATCTCAGAGGGTTCTTTATTAACCTGTATTTCCGTGAGTAAGGCACATGCAATTTTTTGTACCATCAGCTCGCAGTCTGCATATAGCGGTGAATCCGGGAGACCGTGGAACCGCACATTGCACCGCCAACTCCTGTTTTCCAAATCTTCTAATTTGTCCCATAGCTGCTGAGTTTCCTGCCTAGCCTCCTTGGCTTGCGTGGCTAGAATTTGTAGTGTTTCGGCCTGGTCCTCTAAACGTTCCTCCTTCTCTGCTACACGATTGCCCAGCGCGCCAATCTCTCCCCTCAAGTCTGCCCCCAGTGTAGCAATTTCTGTGTGTACTGCCTTTACGTCTGACTTTATTTCCAGCATCCACGAGCAGATTTCTTGCAGTGGTGTCTCTTCCTGCGCCAGGCTGTCCCCCGACACAAACAAGGGTAGCGAGAGCTGCGATGGGCGCATTGACTGGGGGTCGGATGCACGAACCTCTGAGGTGTCCGTGTGCATGCTCGTAGTTGGGCCCGCGTAGGCAAATGCCGTCAGATCTATCGTGGAGGCACGGGAACTCATTCAGAAGTATCTTACCACCAACGCTGCTGAGTTTATTTCCAGCGGATAGCTCTGATTACTCTGGATGGTCGCGGTGGGTTCCCTGATTGCCCTGGGCTGGTCAGAGCTCACAGCTTAAGCAGGCATCTCAGTTGGTGATGTGACTTCCTCCGAAAAGGAAGGTTTTTAATATTTTGCGGAAACTCATGTAGTTGTTCTAACATCCAAATTATTTTGGAAGCAAATTCCACCATTTGGTACCTTAGTAAGCAGTGGCGTAGCCAGACCCAGTATTTTGGATGAGCCCAGAGTTAACTTAGATGGGCCTTTCCACACCATGCCTCCCCACCTCACGCCCCCCCCCCCCCCCCCCCCCGTATAAGTCTGCCCAGCACTATCTCCGCCTTCCAACCACCAGCCCCCTCTCTGGCACAGACCGTATAAGTCTGCCCAGCACTATCCCCGCCTCCCGCCACCGGCTCTGCCACCCAATCTCGGCTAAGCTCCTTAGGATCCATTCCTTCTGAACAGGATTCCTTTGTTTATCCCACGTGTGTTTGAATTCTGTTACCGTTTTCATTTCCACCACCTCCCACGGGAGGGCATTCCAAGCATCCACCACTCTCTCTGTGAAAAAATACTTCGTGACATTTTTCTTGAGTCTGCCCCCCTTCAATCTCATTTCATGTCCTCTCGTTCTACCGCCTTCGCATCTCTGGAAAAGGTTCGTTTGCGGATTAATACCTTTCAAATGTTTGAACGTCTGTATCATATCACCCCTGTTTCTCCTTTCCTCCAGAGTATACATGTTCAGGTCCGCAAGTCTCTCCTCATATGTCTTGGAACGCAAATCCCATACCATTCTCGTAGCTTTTCTTTGCACTGCTTCAATTCTTTTTACATCCTTAGCAAGATATGGCCTCCAGAACTGAACACAATACTCCAGGTGGGGCCTCACCAACGACTTATACAGGGGCATCAACACCCCCTTTCTTCTGCTGGTCACACCTCTCTCTATACAGCCTAACAACCTTCTAGCTACGGCCACCGCCTTGTCACACTGTTTCGTCGCCTTCAAATCCTCAGATACTATCACCCCAAGCGTCCACCACTCTCTCTGTGAAAAAATACTTCCTGACATTTTTCTTGAGTCTGCTCCCCTTCAATCTCATTTCATGTCCTCTCGTTCTACTGCCTTTGCACCTCCGGAAAAGGTTCGTTTGCGGATTAATACTTTTCAAATATTTGAACGTCTGTATCATATCACCCCTGTTTCTCCTTTCTTCTAGAGTATACATGTTCAGGTCATCAAGTCTCTCCTCATACATCTTGTAACGCAAATCCCTTACCATTCTCGTAGCTTTTCTTTGCACCGCTTCAATTTTTTTACATCCTTCGCAAGGTACGGCCTCCAAAACCGACCACTAATTGTGTTCAGTTTTGAACACAATACTCTAGGTGGGGCCTCACCAACGACTTATACAGGGGCATCAACACCTCCTTTCTTCTTCTGGTCACACCTCTCTCTATACAGCCTAACAACCTTCTAGCTACGGCCACCGCCTTGTCACACTGTTTCGTCGCCTTCAAATCTTCAGATACTATCACCCCAAGATCCCTCTCCCCGTCCGTACCTATCAGATTCTCCCCGCCTAACACATACATCTCCCGAGGATTTCTATTCCCTAAGTGCATCACTTTGCATTTCTTCGCATTGAATTTAAACATCATTCCTCCTCCGCAGTGTCCCAGCATCTGCCCGCCCATCAATAAACCCTGTCCCTCCTTAGTGCACCTCACAGACATCTCCGGCGCCTGCAGTGATTCATTATTGCTGCCTGCTCCAGCCCTGTAGACTTCCATCGGCTGGGTCCCGCCTTCACTGATGTCATTTCCTGTTTCCTGTCTGGCGGGACCCGGCCAATGGAAAGGCTCGTGCTAAGCAACTGAGATCTGAAGCTTGGAGCAAACACCCAAGTGCTGTAATGAATTCAGCTGAGGGAAAATAAAATGTTTAAGCTAAAAATAAAGAGGAACCTCAGTTGTAAGCACACCAGATCTTTCTTGTATACCTCCATGAATGTCGGGAGGGTAATCAAAGGTTTCTTATAAGTTTTTTTTTTTTTTTTTTTGCGTAATTCTCAATTCCTGTTTGGTTATCTTATTCTTTTTCATAAGGGTCTTCTTGCCAATATACTACTTCATGTGATCGGTAGTGGTCAGACCAAATTAGGGGTGACCAGCCTCTATCCTTATTTGGGTTTTAGACTTGAAGTTATCGTAAGTTTATAGAATTCTCCTTTTGACTTCTTTCCACTTCCCTGGAGGGCAGTAGCAAACAGTACATTGTAAGCTACCTGGTAGTGAAGCATTTCTGATCTTTCATGATAATAATTCTAAGCAGGATGACTGATAATTCACCTCAATCTGAATGTTAAAAAAACCTTTTATATATTATTGCCACCCCGCTTACAAAAATGTTAAAAACAATTGAACCTTGAGACACACCACTGGTAATATCCCCTCTTTCTCCGAGGACAAGCAGGCTGCTTGTTCTCACTGATGGGTGACGTCCACGGCAGCCCCAGGATCGGAAAATCTTCCTAGCAACAGAAGTTTGCTAGCTCTCGCGAGATCCGCATGCATTTCGCATGCGCGCCGTCTTCCCGCCCACTTCTAGTGTGCTCCTCAGTCTCTCTTTTTCCGCGGTCAGAACGGACATGTATCATTCATTCGCGGCCCCAGAGAGGCCCCCGTTGCGTTCTTCGCGCGGTTTTTTCGTGCCTTTCGGCTAGTTTCTTCCTCTCCTCTCGTGTGTTTACAAAAAAAAAAACCTTTTGTTTCCTTTACTTCGTCGAAGTTTTCTGGTAAGTTTCCTTTCTTTTCCGAGCGCGGCCTGTTTCACCGCCCGTCCGGGTCTTTTCCCTTTTTTGGTGCCCCCTTTTTCAGCATCATAGCGTTTGACCTCGCCGGTGCGATTTTTCCGACCATGTCATCGAAGCCTGCCAGTGGCTTCAAAAAGTGCACGTGGTGCCACTGGGCGATCTCGCTAATTGATAGAAACGTGTCGTGTCTTCAGTGTCTCGGGGCTGGTCATCGCCCGAACGCCTGTACTTTGTGCCTCCAGTTAAAAAAGAGGACCCAGGCGGCGAGATTGGCTCAATGGAACATCCTGTTCGGAGCCTCGTCCGGTCTTTCGACGTCGACAGAGCCAGTGGTACCGAGGTCATCGCCGGTATCGATGTCTGCATCGGAGGGAGCATCGACGTCCGGAGTGCAGGTGATGGCTGTCCAGAGGTCCTGCGCTGGTAGCAGTGAGCTATCAAGTGGGTCTCCACCTGCCTCAAGGGCTCCTGCGGTGCAGGCCCCCCGGGACCGACCACCTTCGGACCCGGCCCCGAGGAGACGTTTGGATTCCATGTCTTCCTCGTCGGTACCTCGATGCCGTGCTTCGCGCGAAGGTGAAGAAGCACCGTCATTGGTCACCTTCCCGTCACGGTACCGAGAGCTCCAGGACACCGAAGGACTCGGTACCCGTGAAGCGTCGACACCGGGAGGACCACTCGCCCTCCTTGCAAGAGGTGTCGATGCGCTGTGCTCCAGACAGCCCGGTACCGCCTCCGCGCCCCAGACAGATTCGCAGCTCGTCGCCGGTACCGGACCCACTGTCTTGCTCGGCAGCTACTCTGGACGAGCGCCTCAGAGCCATACTTCCAGAGATTCTGGAATGGCTGCTGCGACCTTCTGCTCCGGGACCGCCGGTGCCTGCGCTGGCGGTACCGTCAAATCACGTGGCAGTTGGCTCTCTGCCCGTGGTGCGGACTGCGATGCCAGTACCACTTGCGGCACCGGTGTCTGCTGCCACCCAGGAGGACTCCCCACCGACGTCACTGGAGGGAACTTCATCGCCGCCGGCACGGGAGTCTTCTTCTCGGCACCGCCGTAGGGGACCGGGTTCCTCTGCATCGAGACGGGCTCGGCTTTGGACTGAAGTTCATGAACTTGTGTCCGATACCAATGGTGAGGCCTCGTGGGAGGCAGAGGAAGACACCAGGTATTTCTCTGACGAGGAGACTTGTGGCCTTGCTTCCGATCCCACCCCTTCACCAGAGAGAAAGCTTTCTCCCTCTGAGAGTCTGTCTTTCTCATCCTTTGTCCGGGAAATGTCTACAGCCATTCCCTTCCCAGTGGTTACTGAGGATGAGCCCAGGGCTGAGATGTTCGAGGTCCTGGACTATCCTTCACCACCTAAGGAGTCGTCCACTGTTCCCCTTCATAATGTCCTGAAGCAGACATTGATGGCGAACTGGACGAAACCGTTAAGTAACCCGCACATTCCTCTACGACCCTCCAGACCGGTCAAGACGCGTGGGTTATGTCCTCCTACCAGCAGAGGGAGACTGAGAAACACTGAGCTTTTGAATACTGTATATATAACCTGTGCAGTACATCCACTAGCCAGTATTTTCTCAGTCTCAGCAGAGGTAGATGGACAGCCTGTGCAGTCTTCAATAGTCTGGTGAGGTAGCTGGATTATACGGTTAAGGGATTTATTCTCTGATTGCCAAATTTAATGTGTTTTCACTATTCCCTGTACGTGGTTTAAAAAAAAAAAAAAAAAAAAAAGTAAGTGCTTCGGGGCCCTGGGTCCAGTGGGGCCCAGTTTTTCCCCCCTGGGGTGTCACACCTGTGTTCAGGTCCCTCCCCCTGTGCTGCTCTCCTTGGAGACCCTGGCAGCTTTGTGCCTCGGCTGCTTTTCTAATATTGTAGCCTTGAGAGCCCCTCACTTCTCAGCTGCCAAAATTTGGGTGATGTCTCTTTAAGAGCTATCTGAAGCTGTTTCTGCATAGGAACGGACGGCAGGTCCGTTCCCTGTTTGTAGCGAGTGAGAGCAGTGCGAGTGCTTGTGCTGGGGAAGCGGTGAGTGAAAAGTTTCTTTTGGCGCCGTTTTGCACAGCGTGTTGGGAGCTTCGGGGTCATGGCAGGCAAACTCCTTCGCTGTCGCGCGTGCTCGCGCCGAGGAGTAGAAGCTCCGGGAGGTCAGTGCCGGTTGTGCGGCGAACCGAAGCAGGCCTCGCCGATGGCGGCACCCCCGGTATTGAGCGCGGAGGTCCCGGCGAGTTCGGGGGTGTTGGGGGCGGCAGGAGCGTCGGCAGGGACGGTTTCGGCGAATTTAGTTTTGGCGGGAACGGCCGCCATTTTGGATTCCGCGCGTCCCGCGGAATCAGCTGTTTTTGGCCCTGCTGCTCCCGGATCGGCTCCAAAAGGGGGGCCTGAGGGTACAGGAGGCGTTGGTTTTCCGCCGGATTTTGTTTGGACCCTCTATCAAGCCTGGAAGGCGGGACCCACTCCTTTAGGGGAGGGGCCTAGTTCGGCAGTGTCTAAGAGGCCTCGTTTTGAGTGGGACGACGAGGAGGGATTCTCTCCTGTAGGCTCTGAAGGTGCTTTTAGTGATGTAGGGGACCCTGAGGGGTTTGAGGGTCCTCAGGATCCGGAGTTGGTGGTTCCTGGGGAGGACCCCTCCGTAGTGCGGATTTTTCACAGGGAGGAGCTTGCGGAGCTCATTGAGCAGGTCTCTTCAACCCTTAAGTTTGAGCAGCCAGAAGCGGCTTTGGGGGAGGCTAGACAGGTGGACCCCTTGGTTAAGGGGATTCAGAGGCAGGCTAGGTCTTTTCCCATGAATAAGGACATCCGGGATATGGTGTTTCAAGAGTGGCATTCGCCGGATTCTCCCTGTAAAGTGTCTAAAGCAATGTCTAGACTGTACCCGCTCCCACAGGAGGATAGAGATTCCTTTAAGGCACCCACAGTAGATGCGGTGGTGACAGCAGTTACAAAAGCCACGGCTATTCCGGTGGACGGGGGGACTGCTCTCCGGGATCCCCAGGATAGGAGGCTTGAGTCCTTCCTCAAGCGGAGTTTCGATTTGTCGGCCCTGGCCCTGCAGGCCTCGGTTTGTGGGGGGGCTGGTTGCGCGGGCGTGTTTCCGATGGGCCGAGAAGCTGCTTGATGATTCAGTGGAGGTTGGGACCTCCGGTGTGCAGGAATTAGCCAAATTGGAAATGGGATCGTCCTTTTTGTCGGACGCGCTGTATGATTTGCTCCGTGCCTCGGCCAAGAATATGGCTATGCTGGTGGGGGCACGTAGAGCACTGTGGTTGCGAGGTTGGGTCGCAGATGCGGCTTCCAAAGCCAAGCTTTGTTCGCTTCCTTTTAAGGGGTCCATGCTTTTTGGTGAGGATTTGGATAAGTTGGTGCGCGGGCTCAGTGATACCAAGGCCCCTCGCCTTCCGGATTTTCGTCCTAAGGCGGCTTTCAGGGGTACTTCCTCCCGAGGTCGGTTTAAGGAGGCTCGCCGGTATAGGCCCGGGAGGACTAGTGGTCCCTTTAGAGGTCGGTTCTTTCAGCGCACTCAGTCCTTTCGGGGCAATCGGCGCGGAGGGCGTGATTTTCCCGCAGGAGGACAGGCGTCGGGGCGTAATTCGCAATGAAGGTGTGCGGGCCCAGGCTCTGGTTCGGGTAGGGGCTCGGCTGAGTCTGTTTTACCAGGACTGGGCCCAAATCACTTCGGATCATTGGGTTCTCGAGGTGGTGCGAGACGGATACGCTCTGGAGTTCGACGGCCCGCCTCCCGAAAGGTTTCTGGAGTCTCCTTGTCATTCGAGGCTCAAGCGGGCAGCGGTGCGGGACACTCTGGCTCGTTTGATCAGTCTGGGGGCGGTGGTCCCTGTTCCCCCCGCTCAGCGCCGCTTGGGCTGCTATTCAATCTATTTTGTGGTCCCGAAGAAGGAGGATGCCTTTCGGCCTATACTAGATCTGAAGGCGGTCAATGCAGCTCTCAGAGTCCCCTCTTTTCGCATGGAGACATTGAGGTCGGTCATTGTCGCGGTGCAGGAAGGGGAGTTTCTCACGTCTTTGGATTTGACGGAGGCTTATTTGCACATCCCCATTCGGGCCGCTCATCAGCGATTTCTGCGCTTTGCGGTTTTAGGAAAGCATTTTCAGTTTTGTGCTCTGCCTTTCGGATTAGCAACGGCTCCTCGGACATTTTCCAAGATCATGGTTGTAGTGGCGGCGGCCTTGCGGAAGCAGGGTATTCTGGTGCACCCGTACCTGGACGATTGGTTGATTCGGGCCAAGTCCCAGTCGGAGAGCGAGGTGTCTACTGCTCGGGTGGTGCAGTTTCTTCAGTCTCTGGGCTGGGTAGTGAACTTCGCCAAGAGTCACCTGGTGCCGTCGCAGTCGCTGGAGTATCTGGGAGTTCGTTTCGATACCAGAACCGGTCGAGTCTTCCTGCCGGGCCCTCGGATTTGCAAGTTGCAGGGTCAGATTCGTCTGTTCCTGTCGGAGGCGGCTCCGACGGCCCGGGAGTATCTACAAGTCCTAGGGTTGATGGCGGCCACCATAGAGGTAGTTCCGTGGGCCCGGGCGCACATGCGGCAGTTGCAGTCAGCTCTTCTCAGTCGGTGGTCACCCCTGTCGCAGGAGTTGGACGTACGTCTTCAGTTGCCGGTAAGCCCACGCCTCAGTCTCCGGTGGTGGCTAAACCCAGGAAATCTGGACACGGGAATGCCGTTGGAGGCTCCACAGTGGGTGGTCCTCGTCACAGACGCCAGTCTTCAGGGCTGGGGGGCCCATTGTCTCGGTCAGGTAGCTCAAGGTCGTTGGTCCCAGGTAGAAGCTCAGTGGTCCATCAATCGTTTGGAAACTCGGGCCATTCGACTGGCGCTTCTGGCGTTTCAGAGTGTGCTGTTGCGGAAAGCAGTCCGGGTGTTCTGCGACAACGCCACCGCCGTGGCTTATGTCAACCGTCAGGGGGGCACAAAGAGTCAGGCGGTCGCGGAGGAGGCGGCGCTGTTGTGTCAGTGGGCGGAGGTTCATCTTCTAGCGCTCTCCGCGGCACATGTGGCTGGAGTAGACAACGTGGAGGCAGATTACCTAAGCAGGCATGCTCTAGACCCAGGAGAATGGGCGCTTCATCGGGCGGTGTTCAATCGCATTGTGTCGGTCTGGGGACTTCCCGTGATGGATCTCATGGCAACAGCCCGCAATACTCACGTTCAGAGGTTTTTCAGTCGACGGAGGGATCCGCGAGCGGAAGGCATAGACGCGCTCCTGATGGTTTGGCCGCAGGAGTTGCTGTATGTGTTTCCTCCATGGCCGTTGGTCGGTCGAGTGGTTCAGCGCATTGCTCGGCATCACGGTCAAGTGATTTTGGTAGCCCCGAATTGGCCGCGTCGGCCGTGGTACGGAGATCTGGTTCGGTTGGCAGTAGCGGACCCTCTGCCGTTGTCAGAGTCAGTGGTGTTGTGTCAGGGACCGATAGTTATGCCGGATCCGGCTCGGTTCTCGCTTACGGCCTGGCTCTTGAGAGGCACAGGTTAAGGAAGAAAGGTTTTTCGCCCAGAGTTATCGAGACGATGTTGAGTTCGCGTAGGCAGTCCACTTCGTTGGCGTATGTCCGGGTCTGGAGAGTATTTGAGCATTGGTGTGCGGGTAGACAAATTCTTCCCTTTCGAGCGTCGGTGACAGATGTCTTGGAGTTTTTGCAGGATGGTATGGACAGGGGTCTGGCCTTGTCTTCTTTGAAGGTACAGGTGGCAGCTTTGTCGTGTTTTCGTGGAAAGATCCAGGGGAAGTCGTTAGCTTCTAGTCCGGATGTGGTTCGATTTTTGAAGGGTGTTAAGTTACTGCGGCCGCCCCGGCGGCGGATGGTGCCTCCGTGGGATTTGAATCTCGTACTGGATGCTTTGGTGAGGCCGCCGTTTGAGCCCTTGGTTTCTGTTTCGGATAAGGATCTGTCCCTAAAGACTGTGTTCTTGGTGGCTATTACTTCAGCCCGGCGGGTGTCAGAACTTCAGGCTTTGTCTTGTAGAGAACCCTTTTTGTCCTTTTCCAAGGAGAAGGTTTAGTTGCGCCCGGTGCCGTCCTTTGTGCCCAAGGTGGTTTCAGAGTTCCATGTGAATCAAGTTATTTCCTTGCCAGTCTTGGGTGATTCTGCGGGGGATGCGGAACAGCGTCGACTGGCCAAGTTAGATGTGCGAAGAGTCTTGCGCTGTTATATCTCCAGAACTCGGCACTATAGACTGTCTGATCGCTTGTTCGTTCTCCATGGTGGTGCAAGAAAGGGTGCGGCAGCTTCCAAAGCTACAATAGCTAGGTGGTTGAAAGAGTCAATTGCGTCGGCGTATTTGCTGAAGGGCCGCGTGGTCCCTAAGGAATTTTCGGCTCATTCTACCAGGGGAATGGCGACCTCCTGGGCGGAGAGTAGTATGATTCCGCCGTTAGATATTTGTCGAGCGGCGGTTTGGTCGTCATTGCATTCGTTTGTTAAGCATTACAGGATTGATGTGCATGCCAAGGACGAGGCAGGCTTTGGGGCTGCAGTGTTGACCTCTGGCCTTCGTGGTTCCCGCCCTTAGGATGTTTACTGCTTTGGTACTTCCCACGCGTCTTGACCGGTCTGGAGGGTCGTAGAGGAAGGTGAAATTAGATCTTACCTGCTAATTTTCTTTCCTCTAGACCCTCCAGACCGGTCAAGGCCCGCCCTGTCTGTACTTTAGGCCAGGAGGTTTTGTTTGGTCTGGTCTCTTTGTTGTTCTATCTTGGCAGCTGTTGAGTGTGGTTTCTATGTTTCAGACTTTTGTTGGTCTGAGTCTGGTTAGGTGTGACCGTGTTTGAGAGTCCACCTGTGGAAGCACACACAATAAAAAGGGCACAATGAAAGATATGAAGAAAGTGTCCAGTTGGCAGTGACCACGTACAGGGTTGTTAGTTGTAGTTGCTGTTTTGGTTTCTCTGCTTTGTCAGGGTTATACTGGCTAGTGGATGTACTGCACAGGTTATATATACAGTATTCAAAAGCTCAGTGTTTCTCAGTCTCCCTCTGCTGGTAGGAGGACATAACCCACGCGTCTTGACCGGTCTGGAGGGTCTAGAGGAAAGAAAATTAGCAGGTAAGATCTAATTTCACCTTCCCAAAAAGGTTGAGTCCCAGTATCGAGTCCATGGGGGCTCGGAGTTGATGAAGACTCAGTTGCCTCATGATTCTGGAGTTGTGGACTCGGCTCTCAAGAAAGTCAAGAGTAGTAGAGATTACACCTCGGCGCCCCCGGGCCGTGAATCTAAGACTCTAGACTCTTTTGGGAGGAAGGCCTACCATTCTGCTATGCTCGTGTCCAAGATCCAATCTACACGAGCATCCACATGCGGAACAATGTGCAGCAGTTGGCGGACTTGGTCGATAAGCTCCCGTCGGAGCAGGCCAAGCCTTTTCAGGAGGTGGTCAGGCAGCTGAAGGTGTGTAGGAAATTCCTGTCCAGGGGTGCCTATGATACTTTTGATGTAGCATCCAGGGCCACTGCTCAGGGTATAGTGATGCGCAGACTCTCATGGCTGCATGCCTCTGACCTGGAGAATAGAGTCCAGCAGCGGATGCTCCTTGCCAGGGGGATAATATTTTTGATGAGCGCGTCAAACAGGTGGTAGAACAGCTCCATCAGCGGGACACCGCATTCGACAAGCTCTCTCACCGGACGCCTTCAGCATCTACCTCTTCTGGTAGACGTTTTTATGGGGGGAAGGAGGAATGCTCCTTACACTTATGGTAAGCGTAGGTACAATCCACCTGCCCGCCAGCCTGCTCAGGCTAAACCCCAGCACGCTCGTTCTCGTCAACAGCGTGCGCCTCCACAGGCCCCTGCGGCTCCCCAGCAAAAGCAAGGGACAGGCTTTTGACTGGCTCCTGGTGAGCATACAGTATCTAGCCAGAAAAAAATTACTAAGTATGACAGGCAGAAATAAGTTGGTGAAAAACAAAAGCAAAACCATTCCACATTCACGCTACAGTGTCCTTGCATATTCCTCTCATGTGTAACTTCTGAAGGGAGGGGGCCAGTGCAAAAGAGAGGAGCTGTCTCAGTAGTAGATCGGTCACACGGTGAGTCCAGAAACAAAGGAAAACAACTCCCTAGTTTGGACATGCATACAAGAGCTATGCTTACTGCACAGCTCTTGTGCACATTCACCAGGCACGCTCCTCCCCCTGACACAAGCATGCATGTGATTTGAGTAGCAGTAGAGCTGTGCATTAGGGAGCTGTTTTTCTGCACTGTTCTACAGCACTGTTCAGGTGGTGTTCGCTACAGTGCAGGAGCTGTGAGAATTGGCTCCTCAGGCTTTGCAATTTTTTTTAATCTGTATTCATTATGAACATCCTGAAGAACTTTAGGGATGAATAGCTTTAGGATTCTAGATGATTTTAATGTCAGCCTTTGTTGAAGACAGTTGGTTTTCTGGCCCTGTTCAGTCTAAACCGGTCAAAGTAGGTTGGAAAGTGAGCTTAAATCATTTATCCCTTCCAAAGTTTTATACATTAATGGGTTAATATTGAGCTGGCGGTAGTCAGTGTTCTCTTTAAATGCTGGCCGCCAGTGCAAAACTGAACCTGAATATTCAGTGCCACACTAATATTTGGAGCTTATCTGGGTACCAGGGATACTTGGATAAGTGATTGGATAATGTTGGAGCAGGTTTTTTGCTGTCTTAACCTTATTACTCAATTAGCGTGTTGAATATTTACAGCTAACTGAGTAATTTCTGGCACTAACTGGATGGTGCTGCTGAAAATCCAGGAATGATCAGCTCAGCGTAATTTAACCAGACTGAGCCTCTTCTGCCCAATTAAATTGTTCTAAGTATCTCTCTTGTACAAAAACTATGAAAAATGTACTTGCATTCTGTTCTCATTAAATACCTGTAATCTTTATAAGAGACCTGTAATCTCCGCATCCTGGAGGGATGGAGATGCGGGATTACTCCGTCCCTTCTGCCTCGCATCACCTTATGCCTGGAACAGACTTCCCGAGCCCATACGCCATGCGCCCTCCCTGCCCATTTTCAATTCCTTACTCAAAGCCCATCTCTTCTCCCTTGCTTTTGGCGCCTAACCGCCTTCCCCATTCATGATACCTACACTGACTACATAGTTTTTACCTTTAGATTGTAAGCTCTCTTGAGCAGGGACTGTCCTTCCCCATGTTTAAACTTGTACAGCGCTGCGTAACCCTGGTAGCGCTATAGAAATGCTAAGTAGTAGTAGTAGTAGTTCTTAGTCATGTTTTTTCGAAACATGTGAGTCCTACTCGCTCTACTCCACTGATAAGCAGCTGGAAACCAGGGTGGAGACAACCTTGACCCAATCTTAGCTTGTTTTTCATATTTATTTTATTTAGATTTTGCTCCCACCTTTTTCAGTAGTAGCTCAAGGTGAGTTACATTCAGGTACTCTGGATATTTCTCTGTCCCAGGAGGGCTCACAATCTAAGTTTGTACCTGAGGCAATGGAGGGTTAAGTGACTTGCCCAAGATCACAAGGAGCAGCAGTGGGATTTGAACCATCCACCTCTGGATTGCAAGACCGGTGCTCTAACCACTAGGCCACTCCTCCACTTCATAGGTGTTGGTAACCTGCATAGAGTGGCAGTTTAGAGCTGGCCACCACTGGGCAGACTGAATGGCCATGACAGTTTTTATCTGCCCTACTGTGGAAAAAATTCTGTGACAAGAAGATTTATATCAGATTTCCATTCAAGTAATTCCTTTAATTATCTCTGTAATTTGCACTGCCATTTTCCAACATACATTTTGTTCCTTCACAAGTCTATTCAGGATCAAGTTTGTCTTCATCCTTGTGTGTGTGTTGTGGTCCTGCAGAAGATCAACAGAGATGTGCTGTGAGGGAACTCTTCAGACAGCAAATGTTTCAGATATGTAGAAGCTTTCTGCTGGTGAAGAGACATGAGAAATCCTGTGCCGTGTTTGAAATGTAGACTTTTGTTTTCCTTTCTATCCCAGAAGCTGAGGACTCTCTTGATGGCGGTTATCTCTGAGAAGAACACAACTCATCCCATGGTCCAGAACTTCTGCTATGAGACGGTTAAGCAGAAGACTTTCCAGCTCTTTGACGGCCTGATTGACATCACAGAGCCCTTCCTTCTCTCTGTGTGTATCTGCTTCAATCACAGCCCACGGCTTTTCAAGAGGAATAGTGTTAGATAGGATATGGGTAGAAAAACTTGATTATTTCAAAATGCTGTATCATTTCATTCTGGTACCGGAATCAGATGCACCTTTTTAGGCTCTACCTTTTCGTACCTTGTCGGATGAGAGTGGAAGCTGTTAGTAGAGGTGTCCTGGGTTCCCAAATTCTCCTCTCTTGCCCTTATTGTTAGGCTGTATTATTTAAATAGCAGACTATAGAGCTTCTAAACAGCTCTGTTCCCTCATTTCCCTTGTTTCTCCAGGAATATTTCTGTACTTAAGAGCCACTGTAATATAGGGAAGAATTAGACTCCAGAGCAGCTTGTATTTGTTCTGGGTAATCCCACCGGGTAAGGAAGCATGCAGGCCCTAAATGAAGTTTTTGTGGGAGAGATTCGTGCTTAGATGAGCACTCCAGCACTGCAAAATTACCTTAAAGATTTAGTAATTCTCCTCTGTTCTCCTTTTCTAGGCAGCCAAAAAAGTTTTTCTCCCAGAAGGATTTACTGAGAAATTAGAGAAATCCAACAAACGAATTGTGTGTGACCAGAATCCAAGAGTAGAACCAGAAACGATGTCTATGGACGAACAGGACCAAGAAGCCAGGAGGTGAGGAATGGCAGTCACTCAAGAGTGTGTCTTTAGAGCTCCAGCCCAATGGAGGTCACATAACATGTCGAGTTCTGACTGGGAATTTTTTCTTATTACTCCTGTTACTCTTCAGTTACAGCTGGTCTTCATTAGCATTTCAGGACCGATGTCTGTCTGTCTGTCAGAGACTGTCACACTAGCAGTGGTGACCCTGAGACAGATTTGTAAAGGACTTTCTTGCACACAGAAACTTTCCCAGAGGTGGAGTGCATCTTTATGTTTATTAAAATATTTAATATACTGCTTAGCGGTTTACAATAATTTAAAAAAAAAAAAAAAAGTCAAATATTAGAAAAAACTCCTATAAAAATAGTAAAAGTGTATCCAATCATCCAAGACTTAATTCTCGCATAAAAATAATGAAACAAGAAAATTTAACCTAACCTACATGGAGTGGCCTAGTGGTTAGGGTTGTGGACTTTGGTCCTGGGGAACTGAGGAACTGAGTTCGATTCCCACTTCAGGCACAGGCAGCTCCTTGTGACTCTGGGCAAGTCACTTAACCCTCCATTGCCCCATGTAAGCCGCATTGAGCCTGCCATGAGTGGGAAAGCGCAGGGTACAAATGTAACAAAAATAAAATAGATACTATTGGAGATTCTACATGGAATGTTGCTACTATTGGACATTCTACATGGAATGTTGCTACTATTGGAGATTCTACATGGAATGTTGCTATTCCACTAGCAACATTCCAGGCTGCGCAGGCTTCTGTTTCTGTGAGTCTGACGTCCTGCACGTACGTGCAGGACGTCAGACTCACAGAAGCAGAAGCCTGCGCGGCCACATTGGTGATCTGCAAGGGCCGACTTCTACATGGAATGTTGCTAGTGGAATAGCAACATTCCATGTAGAATCTCAAATAGTAGCAACAGTGGAGGAGTGGCCTAGTGGTTAGGGTGGTGGACTTTGGTCCTGGGGAACTGAGGAACTGAGTTCGATTCCCACTTCAGGCACAGGCAGCTCCTTGTGACTCTGGGCAAGTCACTTAACCCTCCATTGCCCCATGTAAGCCGCATTGAGCCTGCCATGAGTGGGAAAGCGCAGGGTACAAATGTAACAAAAATAAAATAGATACTATTGGAGATTCTACATGGAATGTTGCTACTATTGGACATTCTACATGGAATGTTGCTACTATTGGAGATTCTACATGGAATGTTGCTATTCCACTAGCAACATTCCAGGCTGCGCAGGCTTCTGTTTCTGTGAGTCTGACGTCCTGCACGTACGTGCAGGACGTCAGACTCACAGAAGCAGAAGCCTGCGCGGCCACATTGGTGATCTGCAAGGGCCGACTTCTACATGGAATGTTGCTAGTGGAATAGCAACATTCCATGTAGAATCTCAAATAGTAGCAACAGTGGAGGAGTGGCCTAGTGGTTAGGGTGGTGGACTTTGGTCCTGGGGAACTGAGGAACTGAGTTCGATTCCCGGCACAGGCAGCTCCTTGTGACTCTGGGCAAGTCACTTAACCCTCCATTGCCTGCCACATAGAGCCTGCCATGAGTGGGAAAGCGTGGGGTACAAATGTAACAAAAAAAAAAAAAAATCTGGTTAAATCAGAACCCCTCAACTTGGCAGATGAAAAGCTGTTTCAAAAAAAAAAAAAATGCCTTTAATTTTCATTTAAATTGCCTTAAAATTTCTATTTTCTGTAACTCAATAGGGAGTCCATTCCAAAGTTCCGGGGCTCTTTTAAAGATAAATAATTTTACTGCACAATCCCTCGTAGTGGTCATGCCACAGAGGTATGCAGAACAACCATTCTGTGATCCCCTAGTGACCTTAGAGATCTACTAGGAAACATAGGGAACAGCCAACAATGACAAATACAGTGATGTCAACTCAACACTGTATAACGTTTTTAAATCAATACGGTACCTTATGAGGAGCCAATGATATTTAATAAATAATGGAGTAACCTGGTCCCTATAATGTGCCTTCCCTAATAACTGGATGGCTGCGTTTTGATGCATCTGAAATCTCTTCAACTGAGCGACTGGTAGCCCTGCATACACTAAATTCCCATAATCTAATTTAAACATTAAAAAAGCATGAATCAAAGAATGAAATGCTGCTTCATCCATCAAGTTATGAACTATTGAAAATTGCCGAAGCACTCAAAATCCCTTTTTATAGTACTGACATGAATCAAAATAAACTCTTAGGTACTTAAAAGTATCCACCAGCTTTACTTCTGCCCCCCCTAGTTCCAAAGACAGTTTATGTACTGCAACTTGGAAGCTGCAGTACACGGTGGGACTCTGTTGGTGCAAATGCCAAAGCTTAATTCTCCACAAAAAGGAAATGGAGCTGAGGGAGGGGCAGGGGGGACAGGATCTGTGCTCCAGCCTCACCCCTTCCTTCCTTTTCCCTGTGGGCTGCCTGCAGAAAAAGAATAGTTACTTACCTGTAACAGTGGTTCTCCATGGACAGTAGATCATCTAACCACACAGTTGAAGTGAGTCCCCAGTGACGTCACCGATCTGGCTGTTCCAAAGCACAGAAAACTCAAAAGAGCTCTCTGCACATGTCCCTGTCGTCCTGCAATTGGCAGCCACTATATATACCGCACACTCAGCCTTCCTGCTTCAGTTATAAGGTCTGTGCCAGAGCTGGTGGTGGGGAGGCGGGGATAGTGCTCGGCAGACTTATACTGTCTGTGCCAGAGCCGGTGGTGGGAGGCGGGGCTGGTGGTTGGGAGGCGGGGATAGTGTTGGGCAGACTTATACGGTCTGTGCCAGAGCCGGTGGTGGGAGGCAGGGATAGTGCTGGGCAGACTTATACGGTCTGTGCCAGAGTCGGTGGTGGGAGGCAGGGCTGGTGGTTGGGAGGTGGGGATAGTGCTGGGCAGACTTATACGGTCTGTGCCAGAGCCAGTGGTGGGAGGCAGGGATAGTGCTGGGCAGACTTATACGGTCTGTGCCAGAGCCGGTGGTGGGAGGCAGGGATAGTGCTGGGCAGACTTATACGGTCTGTGCCCTGAAGAGCACAGGTACAAATCAAAGTAGGATATACACAAAAATTAGCACATATGAGTTATCTTGTTGGGCAGACTGGATGGACCGTGCAGGTCTTTTTCTGCCGTCATCTGCTATGTTACTATGTATGTTAGTTAATTAAAAAGCTGGCAGAACTTTGGGTGGGAGGATGGGTCTGTGTGGCTAGAAGATCTACTGTCCACGGAGAACCACCGTTACAGGTAAGTAACTATTCTCTCTCCATGGGCAGTGATAATCTAGCCACACAGTTGAAGACTCTCAAGCTATAACGGGGAACAGTCTGTAGAAGAATACCAAACGTGAAATTGTAGTCGTAGTAGGACTGTTTCCTGGAAATGGGGGAGGTGGCGAGTTGACACCTCAGATTAACCAAAATAAAACATTTGTTGGAAACAGTCTGCTGAAGAGGCATCTATTTTTTTGCAAAATGAACAAAAATGGTCATATGCCTGCTGTACAGTTGTATAGTCCTACTACTACTACTTATTTCTATAGCGCTACAAAGCAAACGTAGCGCTGTACACCATACATAGAAGACAGTCCCTGCTCAAAGAGCTTACAATCTAGATAAGACAGGTAAACAGAACAATTAAGGGTAAGGGAATAAAGAGGTGAAGATAAAAGGACAGGGCAAGTGAGCAGTGGTTAGGAGTCAAAAGCAGTAGTAAAGAGGTGGGCTTTAAGTTTGGACTTGAAAACGGCCAGAGACGGGGCTAGACGTACGGGCTCGGGAAGTCTATTCCAGGCATGAGGTGCAGCAAGATAAAAGGAACGGAGTCTGGAATTAGCAGTAGAGGAGAAGGGGACAGATAAGAGAAATTTATCAACAGAACGGACTGCCCGAGGGGGGGGGGGGGGCGTAGGGAGAGACAAGAGTGGAGAGGTGCTGGGGAGCAGCAGAGTGAATGCATTTATAGGTCAGTAAGAGAAGTTTGAACTGAATGCAGAAACGGATAGGGAGCCAGTGAAGTGACTTAAGGAGAGGGCTAATGTGGGCATAGCGACTTTGGCGGAAAATGAGTTGCGCAGCAGAGTTTTGGACTGATTGAAGAGGAGAGAGATGGCTATGTGGGAGGCCGGTGAGGAGTAGGTTACAATAATGAAGACGAGAGGTGATAAGAGTTTGGATAAGGGTTCTGGTAGAGTGCTCAGAGATGAATAGTAAGAACTGTCATTCTCAATACAGTTCATCATATGTGTGTCATGACATGTAAGGTCTGAAAAGAGAGAGAATATCTATTTCACTGCTAGTAGAAAAACATGCCAGACACGGCCAAATAAGAGAAAAGGCACTTTGTGAGACAATAGGTCAAAGGATTTAGTGGGAGCAATGTAGATGAAAAGGTTCAGCTTTGTAAGGAAGGAACATTAAAAATTGGAGTTAAACATTCCTCCAGAGAGGAAATAGGAAGTACTCTTGGAGAGACAAGTAAAGTACTCAATAGGGGAGATATATGCAACTGGTGAGGTTCAGACTGACTACTATATAGAAGAAAAATAATCATTAAAATCTTGAATTAAGCAACCAAGTGATGAAGTTTTGATGTGCAACTAAAGCGGTACATCAAACCTGTGAAGAATAAATGACATCAATTGGGTTGTTGGAATGAGATTGAGTACCATTTCAAGGGAAATGGTTGACAGTAAGGTATGAAAATTAACACTAATTACTGTTTTTGAGTTGAGGATCCAGTAATACTATTCATATATATCTGTACTGTTTATATACAGATTTTCACTGTTTAATGAAAGGAATCTGATGGTAGATAATTCCTAAACTCTTAGAGGCTAGGTGAGCAGACTGGTGCGGGTGGTAGTTTTGCACATCTTGATGAGCCAACTTGAAGGAAAAGCCGTGATAATTGTCCTGAAGAAAAAGATTTATAGAGGTCTAACAGTACTTTCTAAAGATGAGTGGTAAAATTAAAGAGTGAATGTCTTGATGAGATTGCAATTTTTTTTTTTTTAAACAAAAGAAACTAGCAGATTGTTGAGAACTTAGATAGATTCTTTTCAGAGTAAGAGAGCGTAAGTGCTTCTCCGCTGATTGGCATCTTGGCAAACTAATTGTTTAACGTTATGAAAGCACAAAGAGCTAAAGGAAAAATCCCTGAGTGTTAAAGGAGTAATGCTTTGCATTTACTCTCACATCTAATTAACCTGTAATGTGCAAAATGTTCTCGTTGAGAAGTGCCTGTGATTAGTGAGATGTAACGACACTAAAAGCTGAACAAAATAAATAAATGTATTGTTATATTGCCTAGATGACTCGCAATCCTAGTGATCATATGATGTGAAAAGGTACTGTAAACGTGGCCCATGCTACTTGAGGTGCCATGGGAACTGTCATGTGAAGCTGTGTCCAGGGAGATCAAGAAGTAAAGTTTCTAGTGACCAAATCACTGTAGAAGGACAGTGGTTGAAATATGTATCCTAAAGAGTGAAAATCGTATTTAAAGGAACATGCTAATAATATGATTGCTCTTATACTGGTTGCAAAAGGAACTGCCAATATTTATGAGAAAATTTAGTCTTTAAGATAGGTACAGTTCCTATCCGTAACCTCCGTTCACAGGATAAATCCCTCCTCTCAGTACCCTTCTCCACCACCGCCAACTCCAGGCTCCGCTCATTCTGCCTCGCCTCACCCTATGCTTGGAACAACCTTCCTGAACCCTTACGCCAAGCCCCCTCCCTGCCCGTCTTCAAGTCTTTGCTTAAAGCCCACCTCTTCAATGCTGCGTTCGGCACCTAACCCTTACCGTTCAGTGAATCCAGACTGCCCCTATCGGACCGACCGTTCACTTGTCTATTAGATTGTAAGCTCTTTGAGCAGGGACTGTCTCTCTTTGTTAAATTGTACAGCGCTGCGTAACCCTAGTAGCGCTCTAGAAATGTTAAGTAGTAGTAGTACAGTGATCTTGAAGACTTAAAAAGGTATCTGTAAAAGATTGGCCTAAAATTTAACCAACAGCTATAATCTGGAAAAAAAAACAGAGTGCACTGTGAAAAAAGAGTTTGTCAAAAACAGAAGACCAAAATTGTGCTCTGATGTCCAACATGTGTTCAAGAACAAAGGGTAACTTTTGTATGGAATAGAGTTTGTCGAACTCATCAGCTGCCATAGATAGAGAACTCCACACTGCTAGCAGATGTGTACAGTATACTGAAGTCGGTATTTAGTTGGTAGTGTTGATTGAGTCTTAAACAATATAGAAGACGGGCTCCTTCAGGGAGATGTGTAAAGTATCAGCTGTCCAATATACTGTTAATCAGTAGGTGCTGGAGAAGACTCCTGTAGTCCTGAGTGCTAAGTGGAAAAACAGAGGAATATGGGAAGATAGTTGCTAACATGGGGAAAAATATCTGTAACACAGTCTGTGTTAGTTGGCTTTGTTGTAGAAAGAAAGTGCCATAAGAATGGTGTGATGAACCTGAAGTATGCCATCAGATGACTTTGCTATCGAAGATGTAAGTAAGATGACTATACTCTGTATTCAATCGAGAGGCTGTAATTATAACCAGTTGGTAAACCAAAAGAAGAGGAATCCCCTGTGGTAGAGGTTGCTGTTAGTAGGTATAAACTACTAGACAAGTATGGATTTTAAAATATATCTGGAGAAAGCCTGAGACTGTGTAAGCAATCAAGGCTGTAGTTGAAGGAATGATTAGAAATAGAAAAAAAACCCAGCTCTTGAAGATAAGAGAATTGGGAGCTGAAAAGAGGAACTAATCTGTCAACCCTTAGAATGCTCTGGTTTTATAAAGTATAGAAATACCAAGTTATAGAAGAGTTGAATGTGTTATCGATGTACTATTGAAAATGAAAAACGGCTTGTAGCTGTTGGGCATAGTCTATGTTGAAAAGTTCACCTGCCTCGGGGTGGTGCTTGTTTTGTTAGTGCTCTGAGGTTATTGTGCTTGAGAAATTCCTCCCGACTTGATAATTTTCAAGAGTCATGCATACTAACAGAAACAGTTAATAAAGTACCGAATGGCACTCTGGCTATATAGTGATTTCCTAGCGACCCCACATGGGGGAGAGAGAGAGTAGAAAAATGGCACCAATGATCTGTGAATTCATCAGGGATTTCTTCGATAGCTCAGATGCTCGTTTGTCTATGTTGAAGTGGAAAACCAAACTTCTCAGTCAGTAATTACACTGAGATGGAGATTTTGGGAATCGATTGGTTCCTAAATGTAATGCATGAGCTATGTGCCTAAGTATAGGAAACTCTGGTCAAACAGGAAAAATCGAAGATAGTCGGTATGCTAATTTGATACCAGGAGCAAATTGTTAGGCTGAAGGAGAGAAGCGGGATCCTTCTAAGCAGGTGCACCTGCTACATGACGGCATGACCACTAACTACTGATGTCATGTTGAAGAATGCAAACGAAAACTTGGATCTGTATGGAGAAAGAAAGGACAGAACTGCAAGAGGAGACTCTTGCCTATCCCCGCTATTTCCATCTTTAATAGATATAAGTGATCCTGAGAAGATTGAAAGTAAGGTCAGGAAGAAGGACTTGTCTTACCAAGTCATGGGATTAGTGCTGTGCACCTACTGCACATGTGCTGATAGTGTCTGCTCCGAAGTCAGTCTGAAGTAAGATCGCCAAATGGATTCTGGTGACCTGCTCCTGAAGTTGTGGTTGCATGCTCTTGCTAGAGTCATGCTTATTGATATGAGCAATAGGGTGATATGAACGATGTCTGAACACTAATGCTAGAAATTGAATTAGTAATAGTAATGGTGACAGTATATATAGACCACACGCTCTACTACTAATGGTCCTAGCATGTATGGGTTTGGCATCAAAGGGTCAGGTGTAGACAGGTTCAGCATTGAAAGATTCGGCATCGAAATCTCCCACTAGATGCCGACCAGTTCCTCCCTTTGTCTGAACAAGTCCTTGATGGTGTTGTGCAAGTTGGCATCAGAATTGGGTTGGTTCCAAACTTGCTCTAGATGTTGTAAGGAGCTCGGCATCAAGGCTTCTCGAAAGGGAGATAACAGAGCTGAGTATTGCAACATTGGTGTAAGGAAGGTTTGTCTTGTTGCGCTTTGTTGTCGGCATAGTGCAGGAAGGTGTTTGGCATCGAGGAAAAAGCCTTGTAGGAGTTGATAGTGACCTCTGCACCTGCTTAAGTGTGGTGCATATTGGTGTTGGCTGCAGCACTGGGATTGAATTTGCCTTTTGTACAGGTGGTCTGGAGCCTGATCTCCGAGCACATAGGATGGGGGAGAGCAGGCAACAGACTTCATTTTTCTGGAGTATGCAGTGATGGAGAACAACCTTAGTTATCAAGTGAAGGGGCAGGCAGTGCATGGTCAATGCCGTTGTGGTGTGGTGCTGATAACACCTCCTGAATTGTATCGGCACCAAGGAGTTCCTGCACCACATCAAATGCAGAGACCTGATCCCCAGTCACTGAGGCAAGAGGGAGAGCAGTAATGTTGGCTGTATAGTTGACATTTTTTTAAGTAACAATGTAAAGTAGTTAACTGAAAAAATAACTATATTAAAAATAAAAGTATAAGGAAGACAAAATAATAGACTGATTCTTGAAGGAACAAAGGCAATGCGGGTTCTATTGCAATTGAGGAAGAAGTAAAACAAGCGGGAAGGCTGAGGATGTGGTGTATATATAATGGTTGTCAATGGCAGGAAGAGAGGGACGTGCACAGAGAGCCTCTTTTTGAGTGTTCTGTGCTTTGGAACAGCTGGGTCAGTGACGTCGCTGGGGAGTCACTTCAACTGTGTGGCTAGATCATGGCGAACCCTTGCTGCTCTGGATTCTGAAAAGTAGTGGAACTGCATTTTTAGGCTGTACCTCTAGGAATTAAGCCCTGGCTTCAGATATATTTATATGGCACAGAATTGATTGGGGCAGCTAAGCTTTGCCGATAGAGCCAGGTGGGAACATGTCTAGAAGTCTCTGGAAAGCAGCTGTGCCATGTGAATGTCTTATTCTACTGTTGAAATAAATTTCATTGTAATTCCATTTTCTCCGAGGACAAGCAGGCTGCTTGTTCTCACATGTGGGTCGGCATCCACAGCGGCCCAGGAAACGGCAAAATTTTCTACAGCAAAATTTTAAAAGTTTTGCCAGAGCCTTCTGGTGCGCGCATCGCACATGCGCAGACAACTTCCTGCCTGTCGTGTGAGCGTTCCCGCTCAGTTTTGTCTTCTCCACGGTGAGGTGAAGAGGTTTTTCCCTGTTCGCTTCGCTGGCCCAGGAAAGAGAGTTGACGATTCTTTTTATTTTTCTTGTTTTATTTCTTTAGTTATTCGTTCTTTAAAAAAAAACAAAAAACTTTATTTTTTCCTTAGTTTTTGGCACTTTCTAAGTTTTCTTTCTTTTCGATGCAGCCGGGTTTTTCCCCTTTTGTGCCCTTTACTTTTTTGACACGATTGCGTCGTTTAATTTCGCCGAAGCCATTTTTCCTTCCATGTCATCGAAGACACCCAGCGGCTTCAAACGTTTTACTCGGTGCAATCGAACCATCTCAGGTACCGATACCCACGCTTGGAGTATCCAGTTCCTTGGGCCCGACCATAGCCCAGCCGCTTGCAGTCTGTGTCTTCGCATGAAGAAACGGACCCAAGCGTCTCGAGAAGCCCAACGAGAGAAGCCTTTTGGGGCTCGGTCCGGTCCTTCGACATCGACATTGAGGGACGCATCAACGTCTGGAACGAAGGTAATGGCTGCGGAACGTCCAATTCGTGCTGGGAGCAGTGAGGCGTTGAGTGGGTCTCCACCTGTCTCGAGGCCTCCTGTTGTGCAGGCCCCCCGGGACCGACCTTTGTCAGACCCAGCCCTGAGGAGACGTGAGGATTCCATGTCTTTCTCATCGGTACCGAGGAGTCTCGATGATGGGCGTCGAGTGAAGGCGAAGAAGCACCGTCATCATTCTCCTTCGACACACGGTGCCGGGGGCATCGAGGGAATCGGCACCTGAGAAGCGTCGGCGCCGAGAGGATCGCTCACCCTCTATTCAGGAGGTGCCGATGCGGCGGTCTTCTGGCAGCCCGGTACCTGGTCCCAAGCCTGAACAGATTCTGCCACCGGCTCCTATACCGACCCCGCAGCCTTGTCTGACGGCGGCTCTTGATGAGCGCATCAGGGCCCTGCTTCCAGAGCTTCTGGAAGGATTGCTGCGCCAGTCTGCTTTGGTGTCGGGGGTGCTTGCGCCTTCCGTACCGTCTGCTGCAGCGGCATCTGGCCCTTCGCCTGTGGTGAGGTCCCCGACCTCGGTGCCGGCTGCCACCCAGGTCGACTCCCCTTCGACGTTGGTGGAGGAAGCTGTACACATTAATTGATTTGATTTGCTTACTTTATTTTTGTCTATTAGATTGTAAGCTCTTTGAGCAGGGACTTTCTTTCTTCTATGTTTGTGCAGCGCTGCGTATGCCTTGTAGCGCTATAGAAATGCTAAATAGTAGTAGTAGTAGTAGAAGCTTCACCAGAGTCTAGGATGTCGACTTCTCAGCACCGCCATCGAGGACGTCGTTCCTCAGCGTCAAGGCAGGCTGAATTTTGGACTGCTCTGAAGGATGTCTTGTCCAATACTGAAGATGAGCTTTCGTGCGACGAAGAGGATCCCAGGTACTTTTCTTCTGATGAGTCCTATAGGATTCCTTCTGAACCTTCTCCTCCACTAGAAAGGAGACATTCTGCACTGGAGAGACTATCCTTCACCTCCTTTGTCTGGGAAATGGCTGCGGCTATTCCCTTCCCTATGGAGGTTGAGGATGAGCCCAGGGCTGAGATGCTAGAGGTCCTGGATTATCCTTCTCCCCCTAGAGAGGCTGCAACGGCTCCTTTGCATAATGTACTCAAGGAGGTCCTTATGTGAAACTGGTCGTTCCCTCTGTCTAATCCGGTGATCCCGAAAAAGACAATCCCTGTATTGGATCCACGGGGAGCCTGGATTGATGAGGTCTCTGCTGCCTCACAATTCCATGGTGGTGGACTCCGCTCTCAGAAGAGCCAAGAGTACTAGGGACTATGCCTCGGTGCCCTCAGGCAGAGAATCTAGAACCTTGGACTCTTTTGGGAGAAAGGCATATCAGGCCGCTATGCTCGCTACCAAAATCCAGACATACCAGCACTTCACAAGCATCCACTTGCGGAACTCGGTGAGGCAATTGTCTAGCTTGGTTGATGCACTCCCTCCGGAGCAGGCCAAGCCTTTTTGCCAAGTGGTTGGGCAGCAGAAGTCGTGTCGAAAATTCCTGACCAGGGGTACGTTCGACACTTTTGATGTAGCATCCAGGATCGCTGCTCAGGGTATAGTGATGCGCAGATTCTCATGGCTGCATGTCTCTGACCTGCATCATTCGGTCCAGCAGCGGATGGCGGATGTTCCTTGCCAGGGGGATAACCTTTTTGGTGAGAAAGTAGAGGATCTGGTTGACCAGCTCAAGAAGCACAATGATGCTATGGATTCTCTCTCCCGCTGGGCATCTTCTGCTACTACTAAAACATCTAGGAGGTTTTTTGGAGGGAAGAGGAGTGCTCCCTGTTCCTATGCTAGGCGTAGGTACACTCCTGCTTCTCAGCAGCCTACCCAGGCTCAGTCTCAGTGCGCTCGTTCTCGTCAACAGCGTGCGCCTAAGGCCACTGCGGCTCCCCAGCAAAAGCAAGGGGAAGGCTTTTGACTGGCTCCAGTTCAGCATAGCCTCAGTAAACGTGTCCGTACTGGACGACTTGCCGGTTGGGGGTAGGTTAATGTTTTTTCACCAAAGGTGGCCTCTTATAACCTCCGGCCGGTGGGTTCTTCAAATTCTCCGGTTAGGATACACCCTCAATCTGGAATCCAAGCCTCCAAATTGCCCACCAGGAGCTCAGTCCTTCAGCTCCCAGCACAAGCAGGTACTTGCAGAGGAACTCTCCGCCCTTCTGCAGGCCCAAGTGGTCGAACCCGTTCCACCAGGGGAAGAAGGGCTGGGATTCTATTCCAGGTACTTCCTTGTGCAAAAGAAAACGGGGGATGCGTCCCATCCTAGACCTAAGGGCCCTGAACAAATTTCTTGTCAGAGAAAAGTTTTGGATAGTTTCCCTGGGCACCCTTCTTCCTATGATTCAGGGAAACGATTGGCTATGCTCTCTGGATTTAAAGGATGCTTACACACACATCTCGATACTTCCAGCTCACAGGAAGTATCTTCGATTTCGGCTGGGAACACAGCACTTTCAGTACCATGTACTGCCTTTTGGCCTGGCGTCTGTGCCCAGAGTATCTACCAAATGCCTAGCTGTAGTCGCAGCGTCGCTACGCAGACTGGGAGTGCATGTGTTTCCTTATCTCGACAATTGGGTGGTGAAGAGCACCTCAAAGGAGAGTGCTCTGGAGTCCATGTGAATGACTATTTGGGTGCTAGAGCTACTGGGGTTCGTCATAAATTATCCCAAGTCCCATCTCACCCCAGTCCAAAAATTGGAATTCATTGGAACTCTGTTGAACACTCAGACAGCTGAAGCTTATCTTCCCGAGACAAGGGCGGACAACCTTCTTTCCCTGGTGTCCATGGTTTGAACGTCTCAGCAGGTCACGGCTTGCCAGATGTTGAGACTTCTGGGGCACGTGGCCTCCACAGTTCATGTCATGCCCATGGCACGTCTACATATGAGATCAGCTCAATGGACCCTAGCTTACCAGTAGTTTCAAGCTACGGGGGATCTAGAGGATGTAATCCAGCTGTCCACCGACTTTCGGAGTTCTCTTCAGTGGTGGACGATTCGATTCATTTTGACCATGGGGCGACCATTCCAAGTTCCTCAGCCACAAAAAGTACTGATGACGGATGCATCTCTCCTGGGGTGGGGAGCTCATGTAGATGGGCTCCACACACAGGGAGCCTGGTCATTTCAGGAAAAAGGTCTGCAGATCAACCTCCTGGAATTAAGAGTGATCTAGAACGCTCTAAAGGCTTTCAGAAATCGGCTGTCCAACCAAGTGATCTTAATTCAGACGGACAATCAGAGATTGCCATGTTTTACACCAACAAGCAGGGGGGGCACCGGATCTCGCCCTCTGTCAGGAAGCTGTCCAGATGTGGCTTTGGGCTTGTCGTCACGGTATGTTTCTCCAAGTCACTTATCTGGCAGGCGTAAACAACAGTCTGGCCGACAGGTTGAGCATGATTATGCAACCTCATGAGCGGTCTCTGAACTTGGGCGTAGTCAGCAAGATCTTACGAGCGTGTCCGAGTGTGGGGCACCCCCTCGGTGGATCTTTTTGCCACTCAGATCAATCACAAGGTCCCTCAGTTCTGTTCCAGGCTTCAGGCCCACGACAGACTAGCGTCAGATGTCTTTCTCCTACATTGGGGGACAGGCCTTCTGTATGCGTATCCTCCCATAACTCTAGTAGGGAAGACTTTGCTGAAATTCAAGCAAGACTGCGCGACCATGATCCTGATTGCACCCTTCTGGCTGCGTCAGATCTGGTTCCCTCTTCTTCTGGAGTTGTCCTCCGAAGAACCGTGGAGATTGGACTGTTTTCCAACCCTCATCACTCGGAACGAGGGGTCACTTCTACATCCCAAACTCCAGTCTCTGGCTCTCACAGTCTGGATGTTGAGAGCTTAGAATTCGCCTCCTTGGGTCTTTCAGAGGGTGTCTCCGAGTCTTGCTTGCTTCCAGAAAAGATTCCACAAAGAAGTGTTACTTTTTCAAATGGAGGAGGTTTGCCGTCTGGTGTGACAGCAAGGCCGTAGATCCTCTTTCTTGTCCTACACGGATCCTTCTTGAATACCTTCTACATATCAGAGTCTGGCCTCAAAACCAACTCAGTAAGGGTTTGGACAGCCTTTAGTTGTTCGCTTCATGAGAGGTTTGCTTTTGTCAAAGCCCCCCGTCAAACCTCCACCAGTTTCATGGGATCTCAATGTCTTTCTCTCCCAGCTGATGAAAGCTCCTTTTGAGCCACTGAATTCCTGCCATCTGAAGTACTTGACCTGGAAGGTCGTTTTCTTGGTGGATGTTACTTCAGCTCGTAGGGTCAGTGAGCTTCAGGCCTTGGTAGTGCATGCACCTTATATCAAATTTCATCACAACAGAGTAGTCCTCCGCATGCACACTAAGTTCCTGCCAAAGGTGGTGTCGGAGTTCCATCTTAACCAGTCAGTTGTCTTGCTAACATTTTTACCCCGTCCTCATACCCGCCTGGTGAAAGCAGTTTGCACACCTTGGACTGCAAGAGAGCATTGGCTTTTTACGTGGAGCAGACAAAGCCCTTTAGACAGTCCGCCCAGTTGTTTGTTTCTTTTGATCCCAACAGGAGGGGAGTCGCCATCGGAAAACGCACAATTTCAAATTGGCTAGCAGATTGCATTTCCTTCACTTACGCCCATGCTGGGCTGACTATGGAGGGCCATGTCACGGCTCACAATGTTAGAGCTTTGGCTGCGTCAGTGGCTCACTTACAGGCTTATTTTCGAAAGTGATCGCCTGCCATTTCCCGACATAAATTGGGAGATAGCCGGCAATCTCTCAAAAGCAGCAAAATCGGTATAATCGAAAGCGGCTTTTTTGACACCATCGCCGCTTTCCCGTCGCCGCACCAGCGAAAGTTCAAGGGGGCGTGTCGGCAGGACATGGGCGGGCATGGGCGTGGCTACCAGATGGCCGGCTTTCGCAGATAATGGAAAAAAAAGCGGCGTTAATCAGTTATTTCGCCGGGTTTACTTGGTCCTTTTATTTTCACAACCAAGCCTCAAAAAGGTGCCCCAACTGACCAGATGACCACCAGAGGGAATGGGGAATGCCCTCCCCGTAGTCCCCCAGTGGTCACCAACCCCCTCCCACACTAAAAAAATAAAAATAAAAACCATGTCATACCCAGCTCCCTGACAGCAGTATGCAAGTACCTGGAGCAGTTTTTAATGGGTGCAGTGCACTTCAGGCAGGCAGACCCAGGTCCATCCCCCCCCCCCCCCCTACCTGTTACACTTGTGGTGCTAAGTGTTGAGCCCTCCAACCCCCCCCCCCCCCACAAAAAAAAAAACCACTGTACCCACATGTAGGTGCCCCCCTTCACCTATAAGGGCTATGGTAATGGTGTAGAGTTGTGGGGAGTGGGTTTGGGAGGGATTTGGGGGGCTCAGCACCCCAGGTAAGGGAGCTATGCACCTGGGAGGTATTTGTGTATTTTTTAAACATTTTTAGAAGTGCTCCCTAGGGTGCCCGGTTGGTGTCCTGGCATGTCAGGGGGACCAGTGCACTACAAATGCTGGCTCCTCCCATGACCAAATGCCTTGGATTTTGCCTGGTTTGAGATGGCCGGCATTTTTTTTTCCATTATCGCTGAAAAACAAAACCGGCGAACTCTGGCATTTGGCCGGGCTAAACCGTATTATTGAAAGAAAAAGATGGCCGGCCATCTTTTTCGATAATACGGTTCCGGCCAGCTGTTGTGCCGCCGACAAAATAGATCGCCGGCGAACTATTTCGCTGTCGACGTTCGATTATGCCCCTCCATGTCAGCCTCCATTGAGGAGGTTTGCAAGGCTGCAACGTGGTCATCAGTCCACACGTTCACATCTCACTACTGTCTCCAGCAAGATACCCGACGCAACAGTTGGTTTGGGCAGTCAGTGCTGGAGAATCTGTTCGGGGTTTAGAATCCAACTCCACCCCCCTAGACCCATTTTTGTTCTGTTCCAGGCTGCACTCTGTTAGTTGTTTATGGTTTCAGGTCAATCTCTGTTATTTCCTCGCCGTTGCGAGGCCCAATTGACCAATGTTCATTGTTTTGAGTGAGCCTGGTTGCAAGGGATACCCCACATGTGAGAACAAGCAGCCTGCTTGTCCTCAGAGAAAGCGAAGATACTTAACCTGTAGCAGGTATTCTCCGAGGACAGCAGGCTGATTGTTCTCACAAACCCACCCACCTCCCCTTTGGAGTTGTTGTTTGTTTATTATTTGCTTTTTGATTAAACTGAGCTGGAACGCTGACGCAACGGGTGGGAAGTTGTCCGCGCATGCGCAGTGTGTGCGCCAGAAGGCTCTGGCAAAACTTTTTAAATTTTGCTGTAGAAAAATTTGCCGTTTCCTGGGCCGCCAGGGACGCCGACCCACATGTGAAAACAATCAGCTTGCTGGCCTCGGAGAATACCTGCTACAGGTATGTATCTTCACTTTTTTTTTTTTTTTTTCAAGGGAAGAAAACTCCCACTGTACTTCCTACAGCCTCAGCACCCTGCAAGTGGCTTTCTGTGCACTTTCCAAGAATCAGGACGCGGCTGCTGATTTCTATGCACTGACAGAGACAGACTTTGCTTTCCCTGAGACCAACTGTCAACCTACAGCGTGTTCTTCCAGGATCAAGAGGCAGAGAGAAGAGGGCACAGTCACGGCAGTGCCCGCCAGCCCGGAGCTGGAGAGGAGGAGGAAATGTTTGACAGTAAATCCCTTGCTGGTGGATAGAGACGACACATACAGTGAGAGGAAGACAAATCCCAGCTCACCCCTTAAGGGAGAGGCTGAAGCTCCCAAGCCCACGGCTACAGCTGTGCAGAATAAGAACTGGCATCTCAGGGTGGGTGAGAGGTAAGCTTTGTAATTAATGTATGCTGCCAGAAGCTTTTGAAAGAGCGACTTGGAAATTGGAAGTCAACAAATATATGAATAAATAGTATCCAGCCAGGCCAGCAAACATCTGTGAAGCACTGGTTTGGGGGTGGGGTACCCTTTAGCACGATAAGTGACTCGCTACCAAACCCATCTTATATGGGGAAGGTTAGATTTAGTGAACACATGGGGGGTGGGTGGGGATGGGAGTTTTGGTGTGGAGCTTATCAATCGCTGAATATTAACCTTTTTAGAGTCGGGTCTACTAAATGTTTCCAACTGTTTCTAGTATGCCTCTCTTGCTGTTTTCTTTCTTTTACTTCTCCTCCCTGGGTTGAGGCTCGGCAGCCTGGGCTCACAGGGTGTTGGTCTGCTCACATGTCTCACTGTTTTACTGGTTAGTGGCTACTTCTCCTGTGCCCCAAGTTATTTCTTAGAACGTTTTGGGAATAACTTCATTTAAACATCACAGAGTTTCCATCGCCTGCTTGCAAGAAACTACATTTTCAGATGATGAACACCTTAAATTACTGTAGCAGTGGGTGGGAGATT
Source organism: Microcaecilia unicolor (assembly GCF_901765095.1). Classification (NCBI taxonomy): domain Eukaryota; kingdom Metazoa; phylum Chordata; class Amphibia; order Gymnophiona; family Siphonopidae; genus Microcaecilia; species Microcaecilia unicolor. The sequence goes on along the minus strand of NC_044035.1, from coordinate 360,095,925 downwards.
GTCACTTTTCTTCCTCGTCCACCCGCCGAGGAGGCGTGGTGGTCCTTATACGGAGGGGCCTGTCATATACCTCTCACCTGGTGGAATGAGACACTGAGGGACGTTATGTTTTATTTCATCTTAACTACTTGGGTCAAGAATATTATCTGTGTGTAGTATATGGTCCCAATGGTTATGATGCCACATTTTTAATCACTTTTTGTGCATTTAGGCTTACAGAATGATAGTGCCCCCTAGATACTACTTGGGGATTTTTATCAAGTTTTTGATCCATCTCTAGATCGCTCAATGCCCCGAACATACATTAGGGAAGGGTCTGCCATATCTTTGCAAAATCCTTGATCTCGTGGAACCTTGGCGTCTCTTAAACCCCATGGTGTGCGATTACACCCATCTTTCCCGAGTTCATCAGTCATGGTCTCATATAGACTACATATTCCTTTCTACATCCCTTTTTTCGAGCGTATTTTGTGCCCATGGAGATCTCAGACCACTCCTTAATTTGGGTCGATTTGGCATTAGGCCCTTGTACAACCCCTTCTAGGTACTGGAAATCCCTTCTTACTAGAAAATGGATTTGGATTTTTTTTGTAGTTTATTACAAAGATGGGATTTTTACTTGGAGAGGAACAGTTCTCATCAGGATACATCGATCTTATTTTGGGAAATTTTTAAAGCGGTTATGTGCATGAACGAAGAAGCTTACCCAAGGTATTATCAACCTAGAACATCGCTATCAAGAGGTAAAGGAGGCCCATTTGAAGAATCCCACAAGTTCTAATTACGAGGCCATGATGGCTACTTTGGCCGCGCCAATTCCCTTATCCATGAGCGTACACAAAAGCTGTTCTCTTATCGTTTTCATTATAGTCGCCATGGGAACAAACTGGGAAAGCTGTTACCATGAATTGTTAAAGTATGTTCCCTGTCCAAATTTATTCCTTCTATACAGGCCCCTGATGGTACTCGAATACATCGGCTGGACACTATTGTTCAGTTGTTTTTCGATTACTTTTCACGTATGTATACAGCAGATTCTGGGTCGGAGGATCCTTCCCTGGTGGATTATCTTGAAGATTCAGGTCTTCCGAAGCTGAATGATGACATGAAAATCACATTGAGTGTACTGCTCCGAGCGTGCGAGATTCAACAAGCGATAAAGGCTCTTTCTGCACGAATGGCACCTAGACTGCACGTTTTTTTCTCCAGAATATTATAAGATCTTATCACCCCAGCTTTGTGCGCTGCTCACACCCTATTAAGATTTGGTCATCTCTTGGGGTACTCCCCCCCCCCCCCCCCCCCGCGATCCGATGAAGCCCTCATAGCCTTAATTCTGGAACTCGCTGCCGAAGGATATGGTAACTGTGGTTAGCATATCTGGGTTTTAGAAGAAAATTTGGACAAGTTCCTGAAGGAAAAGTCCATACTCTGCTATTAAGATGGACATAGGAGAAGCCGCTACTTGCCCTGGGATTGGTTTCATGGAATGTTTCTACTGTTTGGGTTTCTGCCAGATACTTGTGACCTATATTGGCCATTGCTGGAGGCAGGATACTGGGCTAGATGGGCCATGGGTCTGACACAGTTTGGCTATTCTTATGTTCTTAATTCCTAAACCAGTCAGGGCCCATGATATCCCCAAATCTTTTTGCCCGATCTCGCTGTTACATACTACTAATCATTTCTATAGCACTACTAGACATACGCAGCACTGTACACATTATATGCAGGTGCTTCTTCTGTCCCTAGAGGGCTCGCAGGTTTTTTTTTTTTTAGTATCTAGGGCAGCAGGGGGTTAAATGAGTTGCCCAAGGTCACAAGGAGCTGCAGTGGGAATTGAACCCAGATTGCCAGGGTCAAAGCCTGCTGCACTAACTGTTAGGCTACTCGAGGATTCTGGCAGAGCGTTTGGCCTCTTTTATACCCCATCAGGTGGGGTTCGTTTGGGCTGACATTCCATCCTGAACGTATGTAGAGCACTTCTAGTGGTGCCACAGAGTTGGAAATCGCGGGATCTCTTATTGCTGGTCAGTTTGGATGCTGAGAAAGCATTCGAACATGTAAATTGCATAGGGATAGACGATATTAGCATTATAGTTTCACCAACGGCCACTTCATAGTAAATGGATTGTGCTGTTCTTTAACCATTACTAAGGGTACACGTCGGGGATGCCCTGTCTCCCCATGGTTATTCCTTCTATATTTAGAACCTCTGTTGTGCAACATTGTGCGAGACCCAGATGTGTCAGGCATAAATCTTCCTCATCACTCGATCGAAGTTCTTGCTTTTGCCAATGACGTTCTCAACGTTCATTGTCCCACCTTTTGGACTTTATTTGTGAATTTGGCTATTCCGGTTTCCGGCTTAACCTGTGAAAATCAATGGCACTTCCAATTCAATCGTGTATTCGGGACCGATGGGTGGGAGAGTTTCCATTACAGTGGGCAACGTCTCACATTAAATATATTGGTATTTTATATTCCAGCAGATTTGACCTATTCTGGAATTCCACAAGATCATCACTTTGGATGTGGCAGACCCTTCCTATATCACTACTGGGCCGCATAGTTCTCTATAATATTATGATTATGCCAAAATAAACCTACATCTTGCAGGTTCTCCCTTTTTTCAATTTCATACTGAAGATTCTTTTGCACTGCCTTCTCACCCATTTTTTTTGGAGGGGGAGGCGCTCTCGTCTTGCTGCATCACAGAGGGGGAGGAATATGTGGAAGCTGATAAGGATAAAGCTGAACTGCTTAACTATTTCTGTTCTGTGTCTTGGGGGTAGGACCGCAGAAAACAAATGCAAATGGGGATGGATGTATGGTAGGCAAAGACCCGTTCTCTGAGGACTAGCTAAAATAAACGTAGACAAAGGTATGGGGCCTGTTGGGATACACCCAAGGGTTCTCAAGGAACTCTGAGAAGGACTGAGCTAGGCCCTGCTGTTCCTCCTAGAGTCTATCTGTTAATGCTGTGGCAGAAAATTCAAGTTTTAAAACTATGGTGAAAAGGGTAGAGACTAATAAAGTTTGCTTCTGTGTTTGTTTGTTTTTTTAATTCTAGCAGTGTTTATCAATATCCTACAATTACTTTTTGAAACCCAATCTTTAATTTAGCAAGCACAGAGCAAACTAATGTCACTTAACCAGAGAAATGTCCTCTCAGAACTTCACAGAAAGAAAGTTAAGTGGGACCTTTTTATAATTTGGATTCTAAGGATACTGCTTCAGACAAACCCTTTGAAACTACCCCAGTAATCAGATTGCAAATATTCTACTTCCTCACACCTTAATTAACACCTAAGTCATTTCATGTTCAGTAAAATTGAAGTGATTTTTGTCTGTATGGCTTGGGAATAACTAAACAAAGCAGTGTCATCTACTGTTGTGTGATTGCTGTGAGTTAGTATATGTGGCCTTTCTCCTGTGTGTGGTCCCATTTGTGAGCTCACTTCTGTCCCTTGGGTAAACTTTCTTCTCATTTTTCAGAACTGCTCTGAGAAGATGGCACAGCATGGACAAGCTGGAGGAGAAGGGGCAGGAAACCTGGAGTGATGAAGATGACCTCTTTACATTTAATAGTAAACTGATGGTGCTTTTGGATAGCTGTAATGTTTGAGTGAGGTTTATGACTGACTGGGGAAGAGGGCTTGATACTCAGGGGGAGTGGTTTGTGGTGGTGATAGGGATGCTTCAGGAACTGGGAGCTGACTGGACTTGGAGCAACTGCTCAGAGTGTGGGGGAGGGGTTGAGAGTAGACTTGATGGTGTCATGTTGGGTGAGAGATGGACTCTGTGTGGTGCGTGGGAGTAATATCACCCTGATTGTGGGGTCTCAGTAGCCTTGACCTGGCTCTGTAAGGCTGTAGGAGGTTTGTGGATGAAGATGGTGGACCCTGGGTTCTGATGGTGGTTGGATGCTTCGAATGACCATCTCCTCCTTGCTTTGCAGAGGGAGGTGGAGATAAAGATAGTGACAGAGGAAGTGTTTCAAGCCACCATCCAAAAAAGCAGGTAATGTAACCTTCTTCCAGATGCTAATGTAAATGGAGGAGGGAGAATCCTGTTTGGGAAATCTGTCAACAGCTTTTTTCTTTATCTGTTTCTTCTGATCGTGTATCTAGCTGTCTTTCAGAGTGCCTGCTATGCTTCTGCACTGAGTTTTTATTCCAAAATAAATAGGAGTGTGTGCTAGGTCAGTGTCTATCCTTCCTTGCCAGATATAGGCAGGCAGACGGTTGCACGGTCTCCAGTGCTGTACCATGCACCTTTTGCTCTCCAGAACTGATTAGCAGTAAAAGCTGGTGTTGAAGAGGTGGCCAGAGCCCTGAAATCACTGTAATTCAGACTTGTTGTGTTTGCTTAATAGCACCTTCCTGAACTGTTCTAAGATTCTGATGAAGATGAGGATTGATAATAAAGACAAATCTAACCCCTGCTTTGGATGGGTAACTTTATACCTATTGTTCTGCTTCTTATCTCCCGCCTTTCATAAGAAACTGATTCCTAAAACAATCATGAAAGCAGGTTGATTGACATTGTGGTGTGGTGGTCTTTTGCCACGATGCAGCCACTGAGCTGATGCAATGTTTGGTGTCCTTGTGTTACAGAGGTGGACAGTGCAGGAGAGTGAGTGGGTTAAGACTGGAGTACAGCGCTTCGGGAAAGGAAACTGGTCTGCCATCCTGAGAAACTATGCCTTCGTTAACCGCACAGCAGTAATGATCAAAGATCGTTGGAGAACGATGAAGAAGCAAGGCCTACTGTGACATCATCCCTGGCCTGGAGATGACGATGGGTAGCAGCCTAGCGTTGAAATACATGGGTTTTCCTTTCTTTTTGCTAGGGCTCCTTTTTCCATCAGCTCTCCTGGAGAGATGAAACCACTGCAGAGAGAGGGGTATTTTGACCCTGCACACAGGATTGCAGGACCAGGGCTGCCCCACAACTCAAGTGCTTTGAGTGGGTTCAGGTTAATAGCAATGCCGTGCAGCGGTGTCTTAGAGGCTTTGAGGAGCAGCAGCAGGGGACAATGAAAGGGACCATCGTTGCAGTCAGTACCTGCTAACCAAAGGCCACTACACTCTGCATTGTGAAGTTCTGGGCATAATTGTGTGGGCTTTGAGCTTCCTAATTGCCTGGGGATGAGGGGTAGGAAAGGCAAACAGTTTAGCAGTTGGAATTAGCAGTTATCTCCTCCTTGTTCTCTTTGGGATGGAGGAACATTGGACTCTTAAATGTTAGAAAATGCCTTGGACCTTTCATTTGCTTTTAAAGATGAAAAGTGGAACAGTTCTTGTTAATGTTTAAAACCTGTTTTGATGTTTGCAGAAGGAGAGGCTGTGAGGGGACCCTTTCCTCCCCTCAGTGTTGGTCTCTGCTCCGTGTTCTGACCTGAAAGAGAGTGCACACCTTGAAAATACCAAACATTTAGCAACACCTTCATAATTTGTTTGTCGGTAAATGTAATAACTCCCCCCCCCCCATAAGGTTCAGGAAAGCTACCTTCTTTTTGTAGTGTGCTGGACCCCAGCCCTGGTGTATGATACCTTAACCCTTGAGCAGGGATCCTTTATGGTCCTTTGCACTGTGCTTTAATGAATCAATTCCTGTATCTCATTAACTAGAGGGGAAGGGGACATTATAAAATGACAAATCCCCCCAGCAATGAGCAGCATGGTGGAGGGCTGGTCCTGGGGCCAGGAGCTGGGCAGAGCAGTGGCTATTCCCTTCTCTTACATGTAAAGAGCACATCAGCTCTTTTCCTAATTTGAGCAGTGAAGAGCTAAGGACCAGTTCTCTTCTGCTCATTTGGCTTTCAGCTCCAGTTGGGACCCAGCTTGGTTTCAGAGTGGTATACTGCCATGGGAATCGGAACCAGAGCTTTTTCATGTCTTTCATTCCCTGAGTTAGCCTGGGGCTGGAAATGCCAAGAATGTAGGGTTCACAGCCCCCATGGGAAAGGGCAGATATAGAGCTCATGATTGCAGAGTTTCAGAAGCAATATAGAGTATGGCCCTTAGCCGTACATTAGGAAAGGGATATAAAGTAGAAGAAATCCCTGGGGTGGTTCTGAAGGAAGCCCAAAATGAGCTAGAGAAAACAAGCCCGGGCCTATCTCTCCCCCTCCATCGCCCCCCCCCCCCCCCAACTATCCACAAAAATAATTAAGGGCCAAGAGCTTCTATTGTCAACTGCCCAAAAAGAATACCCACCTCCCACAGCTGAAATCCATGGATCAGGACTAATAACATCATGGATCCTAAATTATGTGGCCACTAGGTGGCGATGTTGCACAACGATGCAACCTCTGAGGGCTGTGAATGTTATAGTCACAGCCTCTTCAGGGAGCTGAAAACTTAATCAGATTGACTTCCAGGTCACTCCATGTCCTGCATCACTCCCACTGCTAAGGCCTGCCTTTGGTAGTTCCTGTTGGGGTGGGCAGGACAAAATATTACTACAGAGTTTGATAAAGTTAGAGCTTCTTGTGCTGTGCAGAAGCAGATCTCTGTGAGATCTAACCTATTTTTTTACAAAATTATTCTCTGTATTGCAAGTTGTATGTTGTGTACATAATAAAACAATACTTTGTATTCTTGATAAAAGGATGAGCATGTTTGGGTAAGAGGGGATGGGGGGAGGTGTGGCGGCTGAGCCGTGCTTTTCCACTGCTTGCTGCCTGCAGGTGGGTCAGCACTGGTGACATGGAACGTTGCGTTGAATAAAACACATTGCTGGGCATTGCCCAACCAGTCTGACATCCTGATAGGGTGAACAATTGTTGCTGTATGCCAAGTTTCATTGTAACTATAACTATCTCCAGTTAGTATGAAGTGACCTTGGCTTTTTTTTTTCTTTTTTTTTTTTCATTTTATCTTGATCCCTTGGGAGAAGTTTCTGTTGGAACACTTGCTTATCATGAGGTTGCCCTTCAGAAGCAGCACATGTAGGGCAGTAGTTACTGGTGCTAATGATACTTCAGTTGGCTGTTTGTCATTATTTCGCTGAGCATACCTCACTGGCCTGGAACAGCCCTCGCCCTGCTTTAATGCATTAATGCTTCTTGTAACAGGGAGGTACTGCATAGCTTGCAAAGAGGAGGTTCTCGCATCAAAACCAGGTTATTCTTCTACTGAAAAGAGGTTTTACTGTGTGACATGAAGATTTGCTCTGTATAGTATAATAATCCCCAGTAAACAACAAGGGGAGGTTTTCAGTTTAAATGTACTGTTGATGGACTTTTTTTTTTTTTTTCAATTTGTCTGATTGCTACAGCAGAAACCAGCTGCTTTACTGTTCTCTTTGGCAATTACAACCAGTATTGGTTGTTTTTTTTTTGTTTTTTTTAGCTAATTCACTTGAGTTTGTTGGCTTTATTTACTTTTAACTTTCTTCAGTTCCATTTCTGTTTTAGATTCAGTAGGTTCAGTGGTGTGCTGGAGCAGGCTCTCACAGGCTCGCAAGAGCCGGTTGTTAAGTTTTTAAGAATTTTGGGAGCCGGTTGTTAAACTAGGGCCCTCCATGGCTACTTTAACAACTGGCTTCCAAAATGTGGGCTTGGGCCCCCTGCTGAATTCTCTTTTACTTTGCTGGTGGGGATGCTGAGCCCTGCCAGCCACGTAAATAGACTGCTGCTGCTCCCAGCTCCTTGTTTCCAGCTCTGAGCAGCAGGCTGGGACTTCTCCAGCATATGAGAGAAGTTCCAGCATGCTGCTCAGAGCAAGACGTTGGGAGTGGTGGCAGTCCATTTATTGGCTGCCAGCAAAGGTATGCCTAGCGTGCCCGCACGAAGGGAGGGAGGAGAGAGAGGCAAGTGTTGCTCCCCCCCCCCTCCACCCAGCCACCCCTGGCCCTTCCAACTGCAGAGCTGGCTACGTCCGGAGAAAGAGCCTGTTGTTAAAAATTTACCAGCACACCCCTGAGTAGGTTCCTCTTCCTTTTTGAGCTTCAGACTCAGAGCAGGGATCTAAACTGAACAGTACTTTTTATACTGCAGCCACCTTGCCGGTTCTTTTCGGTTTACATCAAAAAGAACCAGGCACACCTGGGAAGTAACAATCAAGACAAAATACCAAAATGAAATAAATTATAAAAGAGAATCTAGTATTAAACTTATTTCAACAATTTCTCAAATAGCCATGTTTTAAGGGTTTTTCTAAATAGCAAAAGACTATTGAAAGATGTAAAAATGCCCGGGAGCTCATGCCAGAATTGTATTCCCATAAAAACAAATGAGGACTGGAAAACTGACTTCAATCTGACAAATTTTGAGGTGGAGAGATGTAAAAATAAAAGTATTCTGTAGTTTTTATGGTGTTTCCCTGGCAAGGAAGAGTAAATAATAGCAGCATATGTTCGGGAGCGAGACCATGTAATGTTTTTTTAAAGATGATTGTACAAGCTTTCAAATATATCCTAGTGGAGGAGAGGAGACCTGGGGAACCAGGTTCAGTTCCCTCTGCAGCTCTGTGTGAGCCTGGGCAAGTCACTTTGCCCTCCGTTGCCCCAGGTACAATAAACTTAGATTGTCAGCCCATCAGGGACAGCGCAAGTACCTGAATAGTTGTATGTAAACTGCCTCGATTCGCGCTTCGAAAAAGGCGGTATATCAAATTGATAAACTTAAACTTAATGGGAAGCCAATGGGCCTTCACCAAGAGAGGAGGTGGCCTATCATATCTCTTTGCAAAATTTAGCAGTTCGTTTGCAGCTGTTCTGCTAAGTTTGCAGAATCTTTAAAATTAGTTGTGCATCCAATAAAAAGTACATTGCAGTAGTCTAACTGGCTTAAAATCAAGGCCTGAACAACTAACCTAAACTAGGGATTCAAAGCAATGTCTTCTCAGACTAAAAAATACTTTTTTAGTTAGTTGTGCCACATGTTTCTCAAAGGAGAAGCCAGTTTCCAAAAACTACACCCAAAATGTTTAACTCTAATTTGATTGGAAAATAAATATTGTTTATAGTAATCTGAAATGTTCTGTCTTGGTTTAGAAGCCACGGAAATGTTTTGTCTGTTGCTACCCAATCTTCTACGAGCTTAATGCCAAATGAAGCCTTATCAATATTTGATAAGCCTACATCCATGGGAATAAGTATGTGTGCCCTGGCCCAAGGGACTACCTCTATGGCCGCCGACATCATCCCCAGTACTTCAAGGTAAGCAAGGGCCGACAGCGTTCTCTCCGCAAGAAGCCGACGAATCTGATCCTGCAACTTGACTATCCGAAGCGGCAGCAAAAACACCCAGCCCTTTACTGTATCGAAAAGGACCCCCAGATACTGCAGAGACTGCGACGGACTGAGATGACTCTTGGCCAGATTCACCACCCAACCAAGGGACTCCAAGAAACTCACCACTCAAGCAGTTGCTGCTTCACTCTCCGTCCTTGACTTGACCCGAATCAACCAATTGTTGAAATAAGGGTGCACTAAAATGCTCTGCTTCCGCAACGCCGCCGCTACCAGTACCATAACCTTGGAAAAAGTGCGGGGAGCTGTCGCAAGGCTGAAAGGCAGCGCACTGAACTGAAAATGCTTCCCTAAGACGGCAAAACGAAGAAAATGCTGATGAGTCGCTCAAATGGGAACGTGCAGGTAAGCTTCTGTCAAAATCCAGTGAAGTGAGGAACTCCCCACTCCGAACTGCCACAATGACCAAACGCAACGTTTCCATTTGAAAGGAGGGAACCTTTAGAGCAGAATTTCTTTGTTTGTTGCATTTGTACCCCACATTTTCCCACCTATTTGCAGCCTCAATGTGACTTACATAGTACCGTCAGAGGCGTTTGCCCAGTCGGTTGATAACAAATACAAGGTTGTATAGTAATCGAATGAGGTAAATGTGGAGGGTCAGAGGGATGAAGATTGTGTATTGTCCAGTGCGATCATTAATCATGCTGTGTTTCTGGTTGAAGAGGTTTACGTAGGGTCGTTGAGGTAGGCCTTTTTGAAGAGGTTGGTTTTTAGTGTTTTCCTGAAGTTCAGGTGGTCATGGATTGTTTTCATAGCTTTTGGGAGGCCATTCCATAGTTGTGCGCTTATGTAGGAGAAGCCGGATGTGCAAGTTGTTTTGTATGTCAATCCTTTGCAATTTGGGTAGTGCAGGTTTTGGTATGATCTTGATGATCCGACTCTGTTGCTTGTTGGTAGATCTATAAGGTCTATCATGTATCCTGGGACTACACCATATATTATTTTGTGGACTAAAGTGCAGATTTTGAAGATGATCTGTTCTTTTATTGGGAGCCAATGCAGCTTTTCTCGAAGGAGTTTGGCACTTTTGAAGCATGTTTTGACCCTTTTGAGATCTAAAATAGGCCGAAAGGATCCCTCCTTTTTTGGCACCACAAAATAAATCGAATAGCAACCTGTTCCTTGCTGCCCAGGGGGGACGGGAACCACTGCTCCCAGATTGACCAAACGAAGCGTATCCCATACTGTCGCCACCTTGATATGAGAATGACACAGGGATTCCAGAAAGAACTCGGGGAGCGAACATTCAAACTCCAGCGCATACCCATCTGGAACAACCTCGAGTACCCACTGGTCTGATGTGATCTGGGCCCATCTCTGGTAAAACTGTCTCAGCCGAGTGCCCACTCACACCAGAGGCTGGACCCCCACACCTTCATTGGGGGTTGCACCCTGAACTAGAACTCCCAGAGGATAAGTCACACCCTCCAGGATGGCCCCCTCAAAAGGACTGGGTGCACTGAAAAAAACGACCTCTAGAAACCCCACTAGATCTACCTGGACTATACCGTCGAGCTTCCCGAAAACGTCCCCGCGTTGATGCCCCTCTGGCACCCATTTTGGGATGAAATTCCGGAACACGAGGAACCTTAGCGTCAGTAAGACCACGTACCAGTTTATCCAAATCCTCGCCAAAGAGCATGAAGCCTTTAAAGGGAAGAGTACACAATTTAGACTTGGAGGCCGCATCTGCAACCCAACCTCGCAACCAAAGAGCCCGACACGCTGCAACTACCAGGTCCATATTCTTGGCTGACGCCCGCAACAAGTCGTAAAGCGCATCGGACAAAAAGGATGACCCCCATCTCTAACTTGGCTAATTCCTGTACACAAGAAGCCCTGACATCCACCGAATAAGAAGCTTCTCGAACCAGCGAAAACAAGCTCAAGCTACCAAACCCCCACACACAGAAGCCTGGAGGGCCAGAGTCGACAAATCAGAACTACGCTTCAGAAAAGATTCCAACTTTTTATCTTGGGGATCATGGAGAGTGGCGCCACTGTCTACGGGAATAGCCGTATCTTTAGTGACCACCGTAACCACTGCATCTACTGTGGGAGCCTTAAGAGAGTCCCTATCCTGAGACTGAGAAAATACTGGCTAGTTGGGGTTCTGCACAGGTTATATATACAGTGTTTCTCAGTCTCCCTCTGCTGGTAGGAGTGCATAAACCAAGCGTCTTGACCGGTCTGGAGGGTCACTGAGGAATGAAGCCTTATCAATATCTGATAGGCCTACATCCATGGGAATAAGTAAGATGATGTCATCATGATGATCCTCTTTTGCAGCCACCTGTTGATGGTTTTCCCCTATTGTATATTCTTTCTCTATTCACCTAGTCCTCAGTGAGCGACCCAGCAGTGGTGCTGCCTTTCGCCTCTGCATTCTTAGGGCTTCTTTATAGTATGGTATTGATGTACTTTGTATGGTATTGATGTACTTTGAATAAACTTTAACAAAAATAAACATATCAAAATATAGAGCTTAGAAATTATATAAAACACATGGAACATCAATATTAGGATAAGGAGTTTGTGATAGAACACACCCTTTCAATTATGTCATAAAAACATAAGAGTAGCCATACTGGGTCAGACCAATGGTCCATCTAGCCCAGTATCCTGTTTTCCAAACAGTGGCCAAGTCAGGTCACAAGTATTTGGCAGAAACCCAAATCGTGGCAACACTCCATACTACAAATCCCAGGGCAAGCAGTTGCTTCCCATGTCTGTCTCAATAGCAAACTATGGACTTTTCCACCAGGAACTTGCCCAAACCTCTTTTAAACCCAGATACACTAACCGCTGTTATCACATCCTACGGCAAAGAGTTCCAGAGCTTAAGTTTTATTTGTTGAGTGAAAAAATATTTCCTCCTATTTGTTCTAAAAGTATTTGCATGTAACTTCTTTGACTGTCCCCTAGTCTTTGTACTTTTACATAGTAACATAGTAAATGACGGCAGAAAAAGACCTGCATGGTCCATCCAGTCTGCCCAACAAGACAAACTCATATGTGCTACTTTTTGTGTTTACCCTACTTTGATTTGTACCTGTCCTCTTCAGGGCACAGACCGTATAAGTCTGTCCAGCACTATCCCCGCCTCCCAACCACCAGCCCCGCCTCCCACCACTGGCTCTGGCACAGACCATATAAGTCTGCCCAGCACTATCCTCGCCTGCCACCACCGGCTGGCTCTGCCACCCAATCTCGGCTAAGCTCCTTAGGATTCATTCCTTCTGAATAGGATTCCTTTATGTTTATCCCACGTGTGTTTGAATTCTGTTACCGTTTTCATTTCCACCACCTCCCGCGGGAGGGCATTCCAAGCATCCACTACTCTCTCTGTGAAAAAATACTTCCTGACATTTTTCTTGAGTCTGCCCCCCTTCAATCTCATTTCATGTCCTCTCGTTCTACCGCCTTCGCACCTCCGGAAAAGGTTCGTTTGCGGATTAATACTTTTCAAATATTTGAACGTCTGTATCAGTATTGTTTTTAATGATTCTATGGCAGATTTCTCTTCCTTAGTACAGTTGGAATTCCTCTTTTCTCTTCTAAGTCTTTTAATATAAGTTGTCTAAATATTTGAAACGAGTAAAAAAAATCGATTTACTTCTACTTGTTCTACACCACTCAGGATTTTGTAGACTCATCTATGAGTGAATTCTGACACTTTTAAGTTGAAAGCCATGGACCATTAAGACGGTGTTCCACCAAAAAGTAACATTTAAAAATTATACTTTTTTCCAATTGGTATAAATCATTTGAATAGCCAAAGCTAATAGTGTATCAAATTATTTAGCATTCCATTTATCCAAAGGCATTTCTAAATCAGCAGATTTGAAAATGATTATGTGGAAATCAATGTTTTCTGTAATTGCTAAAATACGCTTGAATTTCTTCCATATCAAGTCCTAAAATGGAAGGATATGAGAAAAAGGATATGTCACCACGAGTAAGATGACAGTGCCAGCATGTACCGTCAGGTCATAAATGTGCATTATGCAATTTACGAGAGTCATAAAATATACAGTTTAATTTAAACTACTTGAGAGGGTGGGTCTATATCAGATGGAATCTGAAAATTATTTAGTATCATGCTCCCATATTTGTTTGAGGCTAACTTTAAATGGAAATAATTTAGATCTTAACTTTTATAGAATAAGGATGTGTGGTGACCTAAAGATTTTTACATTCATCTGGAAAACTTTATTTTGTGCATTTTGCAGTTGTAACCATTTGTAAAATTGATTGGCAGTAAATTAACATTATCCATAAAGAATGTAAAAACAAATCTTCCTTGAATCGGTAATTGAGCAATTGTAATGATTCCTTCTTCATACCAGAGCCCCCAAAAGAAAGATTTACCATCTATCAGGAGTTTAAGATTAAACCAGATGGAAGAATATGAGTATCATCTGGGTATAGTGAAAACATTATCCATCAATTGTAATGCATCTACAGTAGAAGTTGTAAGTTATTAGACAGAAGATAGTTTGGTGAAGGGTAAATAAGGGAATTTTAGAAAAGTTTATCCTCAGAATCGCATGCAGATGTAACACTGATAGAGAAAGCATCAGCAAATCTTATATTGTGACTATAATAAAAGCCCAGAACCAGATACTGAAACATTCCTCTGCATGTTCTTGCTTTAAGACACGGGGAGGGCCTGAGCAGGGCAGTTAATAATTGTTTAGTGATTCCTAGGAGCTGGTTTGCTGCTGCAGCTTGCCCCGGCTTGGTGTCTCCTAGACTTGCAGTATGTTTCCAACAGTCTCCCTGCTGCTGGTGGTACAGGTGCTTGGCCTGCTGTCCCTCATGGGATGTCAGAAATCAGAGCCTGGAGCAGACTCCTCTGGGCAGCCACTTTTCCGTGGAGCTGATCGCTATGACTTTGCTATCCAGCTGCAGCCAGCTGTGGCCGAGTGCTTCTGGCATTTCGCACATCAGAGCGGTTACTTTTACTTCAACTATGAGGTGAGCACCAATACTGGAGGGAGTTGGGGCAGAGACCCAAGGAAGGGCATTAAGCTAGTCCAATTCAAAGATATCACCTTTTTGTTTTTCATTTCTTTATTCTTACGTATTCTTTCTAAACCATGGGGGCAGAATGGCTTCTCCTGGGTTCTTGCTTTCTTGCAGCATGTGCTAAGTATCTTTTGCCTTCTGCATGAACTCTAGCTGCCTTTTCTGGCAGAAGGTAAGGGATCTGTACCATACCAGATGACCATAACTTTAGTAGCAACTGATCTTGGCATTAAGAGGTATGAGCTAAGCAAGGACTGACATATTAAATTGTAGAAAAAAATTAGTAAAATTATTCTTTTTGAACTATCAGACTCCTGTGCATAAAGAAATACCAGGAACTGCATCCCCCTCTCTGTCTATCCTTAGTCCCACCCCACCCTTAGGACCTCACTGCTTCCTCTCCTCAGGTCTCTGCTGTACCTTCCCCATTTCTTTCCCAATTCTTCATCCCTTTCCTGTTAGGTTTTCCTTTAAGGACAGTATATCAACTACATATAAATAAATACAGATAACATACCATGAGGAGGAGCAGACTCAAAAGTTCAATGCATAGAAATATATATATATTTTTAGTTTTTTCATCCTTTCATTTTCTGGTTGCAAGCAAACCCTTATGTCTTGCTCCTTTGCCTGTATGATAGTCATCTCAGCTCCAGCCACTATAGACTGTCTGTGGACAGCTTCCTGATGGCTCATAAGAAGTCCAGTTCAGCTCCAGACTGGCTCTTCCATTTCATAAGAGCATAAGAATAGCCATACTGGCTCAGACCAATGGTCCATCTAGCCCAGTATCCCATTTCTAACAGTGGCCAATCCAGGTCACAAGTACCTGGCAGAAGCCTAGATAGTAGCAACATTCCATGCCACCAATCCCAGGACTAGCAGTGGCTTCCCCACGTGTTTCAATAGCAGACTATGGACTTTTCCTCCAGGAACTTGTCCAAACCTTTTAAAAACCCAGATACACTAACAGCTGTTACCACATCTTTTAGCAACGAGTTCCAGAGCTTAATTATTAATTTCCTCCTATTAATTTTAAAAATATTATCACATAACTTCATTGAGTGTCCCCTGGACTTTGTACTTTTTGAAAGAGTGAAAAACCAATTAACTTCTACCCATTCTACACCACTCAGGATTTTATAGACCTCAATCATATCCCCCTTCAGCTGTTTTTTTTTCCCAAGCTGAAGAGCCCTAACTTCTTTAACCTTTCCTCGTATTAGAGGAGCTCCATCCCCTTTATCATTTTGATCACTCTTCTTTGAACCTTTTCTAATTCCGCTATATCTTTTTTGAGATACAGTGACCAGAATTTAATGCAATACTCAAGGTGAGGTTGCACATAGAGCTATACAAAGGCATTATAATATTCTCCGTCTTATTTACCATACTTTTCCTAATAATTCCTAGCTAGCATCTTGTTTGCTTTTTTTGGCTGCCGCCACCGCACACTGGACAGAAGATTTCAGCATGTTGTCTACAACACCTAGATCTTTTTCTTGGGTGCTGACACCCCCCCCCCCCCCCCCCCCCCATTGTGGACCCTAGCATCAGGTAACTATGATTTGGATGATTATTCCCCAATGTGAATCATTTTGCATTTGTTCACATTAAACTTCATCTGCCAGTCTCATAAGGTCTTCCTGCAATTTTACACTGTCCACATGTGTTATGACAACTTTGAATAGTTTTGTGTCATCTGCAAATTTATTTTTATTTTTGAAATCACTTCACTCATCATTCCCATTAGCACTGGTCCCTGTGGCACTCCACTATTCACCCTCCTACATTGAAAGAAATTACCATTTAACCCTATCCAGATCTCCCCAGTGTAGTCCATTGCACTGACCACTAGGCTATCCTTCTGACTGACTTGCTGCTGTGTTCAGAATGCCCACATTACCTGATGATGTCAGGAAGCCTAGTTTCCCTGCCTGGTGTCACTTTTTCAGGGGTGAGGGAGAGGGACAGTAAACACTGGAGGAATAAGGAGGGATCATGTCTTAATCTCTCCAGTGGTCAGTTACTCAATATAACCTGGACATCAGTGGCGTACCAAGGTGGGGGCGGTCTGCCCCAGGTGCACGCCGCTGGAGGGGTGCTGCGGCGCGCGCCTGTTGCCCTGTCTCAGTCTGAGAAAGTTCGCAATTCGCATGTGTTCACTGCTCCCTCTGAGTCTGCCCCAGAACTTCCTGTTCCGGGGCAGACTCAGATGGAGCAGTGAACACATGCGAATTGCGAACTTTCTCGGAGACAGGGCAACAGGTGTGCGCCGCGGCACCCCTCCCAGCGTCGTGCACCCGGGGGGGGGTGTCATTTTGCGGGGGGGGGGGGAAGAGGTGTCATTTCGCCGGGGGGGGGGGGGAACGCATCGGCAATCTGCCCCGGGTGTCAGCTAGGGTTGGAACGCCACTGCTGGACATGACTGAAACAGGTCTAACTTAGAACGTCCTTTTTTTATTGGATGTTTCTTTCCATTTGACATCCTTAGATCATTTATAAATATGTTAAAAAGCAGCAGTCCCAGCACAGACCCCTCATGGAACCCCACTATCTACCCTTCATTGAGAATACTGACCATTTAACCCTACTCTCTGTTTTCTACCTTTTAACCAGTTTTTAATCCACAATAGAACACTACCTCCTATCCCAGTGATGGGCAACCTTTTGAGCTTGGTGTGTCAAAATTCGCCAAAAAACCGAGCATAACTCGGGTGGTGTGTCACTTCGAGAAAAAAACCATAATTTCGCGATATTTATAGTTTAAATAACAAAAATGTATAATTGTAATATATAACTGTATTTAATAAACCAAAACCTAATTATTTAACTTACCTGCTTAGTGACTTCTTTGTTCATCTGTCAGTCGGTTTCTTTTGTTGGTCTTGATATTATTTAACTTGTGTGGGGTGCCGTGAACTAAGATAAGTGAGGGGGAGGGGGAATTCTTTAACTAATCTGCCTATTAGTGACTTTTTTGTTGCTGAATTTCATAGGCTAAATCTTCAATTGAAGGTTGGTATTTTGTACACTTCAAGCCCAAGCAAGCGCTACTAACTTCATCTTTCAATCTGTTTCTTTTGTTGGTTTTGATATTATTTAACGTTGAGAATAAGGTTTCACAAAAGTATGTAGAGGGAAAAATTGTGAGTAAAGCCATTGCTATATTTTTCAGGGTGCTAAAAGTGTCTGGTAATCGGATCCAGGCACTCCAAATTTCCTGGTAACTCAGATATTCTCTTAATAATTGCATCTTTATTCTGCATATCGTGAAATAGAACTGGTGCACATCTTAGGAGAGTTTCTTTAATAAATTCTCCCTCACTGAGTGCTTTTCCATGCTGAGCTATGGAGTGAGCAATGCTCAAACTTGCAGATGTTAAATTTGTAGAACCTTTTACAAATTTAAGGATGGAATTAGATTGGCTCTTATAAAAGTGTAGCTGCCTGGAAATGTATTCCTTCCTTTCATCCTCACTTTTTTTCAAGAGCTGGGAATGATTAGTTTCAAAATGTCTATTTATATTCCACGTTCTGCTTACTATCGTTTCAGTACATAGAACGCAAAATGATCTGCCATTTTTTTCTATAATGCCATACATCTCGGTCCATGTCTCTTGAAAGGGTCGGCTACTGCTACTACCACTTCCTTTACTTAACCTTGTTTTTTTATTTTTTGGGTTCTCCATCAGGGGGGCAGTGACAGAAGATAGAATTATAGATAGCCTGTTAGCCCTGCAGGCAATTAGGGGTTAACTAGCCTAACTGACCACCTTATGTAAATTAAGACGGCTGCCGCTATTTCTAATGGCGGGAAACGGCACCCATAGCACATGCCCTCGCCTCTCCCAGCGTCCCCCTCACCTATCTCAGTAATGATGGTCAATTACAAATCCACGACACCCCAGAACAGTAGATTGGATGATGGTTGCGGGTAATGGTGATCACAGGGCCCTCAGAGATGCGTCCCCCACGGCATTCCGCTGCTCTCTGCTCCGCCGGCCGGAAGTGAGATCAAAGATCCCCTAACGGCCGTGCAGGAGCCGGGGCAGAGGGAGCAGCAGGGAGGGAGCCAATAGGAGCGCACACGGCACCCCCCTCCAGCGGGTAAACATGCACCGGGGGGGGGGGAGTGATTTCACCGGGGGAGGGAGGTCGCGCTCAAGGAACTCCGCTGCTTCTCCGCGTGTCACCGAAAATGGCTACGCGTGTCAGTACTGACACGCGTGTCATAGGTTCGCCATCACTGTCCTATCCCATGACTCTCCAATTTCCTCTGGAGTCTTTCATGAGGTACTTTGTCAAACGCCTTCTGAAAATCCAGATACACAATATCAACTGGCTCACTTTTATCCACGTTTATTCACCTCTTCAAAGAAATGTAGTAGATTGGTGAGGCAATAATTCCCTTCACTAAATCCATGTTGACTTTGTCTCATTAATCCATGCTTTTGAATGTGCTCTGTAATTTTGTTCTTAATAACAGTCTCTACCATTTTGCCCGGCACCGACGTCAGACTCACCGGTCTATAATTTCCAGGATCTCATCTGGAACCTTTTTAAAAAAATCGGCGTTACATTGGCCACCCTCCAATCTTCCGGTACCATGCTCGATTTTAAGGATAAATTACATATTTGTAACAATAGCTCTGCAAGCTAATTTTTCAGTTCTATCAGTACTTTGGGATGAATACCATCTGGTCCAGGAGATTTGCTACTCTTCGGTTTGTAGACCTACCCCATTACATCCTGCAGGTTTACAGATAATTCATTAAGTTTATCCGACTCGTCAGCTTCGAATACCATTTCGGCACCGGTATCCCACCCAAATCTTCCTCGGTGAAGACCGAAGTAGAGAATTTATTTAATCTCTCCGCTGCAGCTTTGTCTTCCCCAATCACCCCTTTTACTCCTCGGTCATCTAGCGGTCCAACTGATTCTTTTGCCGGCTTCCTGCTTTTAATATACCTAAAAAAAAAGTTTTACTATGTGTTTTGGCCTCCAATGCAATCTTTTTTTCAAAGTCCCTCTTAGCCTTCCTTATCAGCGCTTTGCATTTGATTTGACATTCCTTATGCTGTTTCTTATTATTTTCAGTCGGTTCCTTCTTCCATTTCTGAAGGATTTTATTTTAGCTCTAATAAGCTTCCTTCACCTCACTTTTTAACCTCGCCAGCTGTCGTTTGGTCTTCCGTCCTCCTTTTTTAATAAGTGGAATATATTTGGCCTGGGCTTCCAGGATGGTGTTTTTGAACAGCATCCACGCCTGATGTAAATTTTTGACCCTCGCAGTTGCTCCTCTAAGCTTATTTTTTCACCATTCTTCTCATTTTATCATAGTCTCCTTTTTTTTAAAGTTAAACGCTAACGTATTTGATTTGCTATGTATACTTACTTCAAAGCTAATATTAAATCTGATCATATTATGATCACTGTTATCAAGCGGCCCCAGTACCATTACCTCCTGCACCAGATCATGCACTCCTCTAAGGACTAGGTCTAGAATTTTTCCTTCTCTCGTCGGTTCCTGTACCAGCTGCTCCATAAAGCTGTCCTTGATTTCATCAAGGAATTTTACCTCCCTAGCGTGCCCTGATGTTACATTTGCCCAGTCAATATCAGAGTAATTGAAATCACCCATTATTATTGTGTTGCCCAGTTTGTTTGCATCCCTAATTTCCTTTATAATTTCTGCATCCGTCTGTTCATCCTGGCCAGGCAGACGGTAGTACACTACTATCACTATCCTTTTCCCCTTTACACATGGAATTTCAATCCACAGTGATTCCAATAAGTGTTTTATTTCTTGCAGAATTTTCAATCTATTTGATTCAAGGCTCTCGTTAATATACAATGCTACCCCTCCACCAATTTGATCCACCCTATCACTACAATATAATTTGTACCCCGGTATGACTGTGTCCCACTGGTTATCCTCCTTCCACCAGGTCTCAAAGATGCCTATTATATCTAATTTTTCATTTAGTGCAATATATTCTAACTCTCCCATCTTATTTCTTAGGCTCCTGGCATTCGCATATAGACATTTCAAAGTATGTTTGTTCCTATTTACATCATGCTTAGTACTTTGACAGTATTAATTTGCAATCTTTTGTCTGATTTTTATTTTTATTTAAGGACACCTGATCTACTATGGTCTCTTTTGCAACCTCACTATCAGGATACCCTATCTTCCCTGTTTTGGTGATATCTTTGAAAGATACCTTATCCCGAACCATGCGCTTTTGAGCGACTGTCTGCATTCTCCCCATTTCTAGTTTAAAAGCTGCTCTATCTCCTTTTTAAATGCCGATGCCAGCAGCCTGGTCCCACCCTGGTTAAGGTGGAGCCCATCCTTTCGGAATAGGCTCCCCCTTCCCCAGAATGTTGCCCAGTTCCTAACAAATCTAAAACCCTCCTCCCTGCACCATCGTCTCATCCACGCATTGAGACTCTGGAGCTCTGCCTGTCTCTTGGGCCCTGCGCGTGGAACGGGTAGCATTTCAGAAAATGCTACCCTAGAGGATCTGGTTTGAGCTTTCTACCTAAGAGCCTACATTTGGCTTCCAGAACCTCTCTCCCACATTTTCCTATGTCATTGGTACCCACATGTACCAAGACAGCGGACTCCTCCCCAGCACTATCTAAAATCCTATCTAGGTGACGCGTGAGGTCCGCCACCTTCGCACCACTACTACTTGACATTTCTAAAGCGCTACTAGGGTTACGCAGCGCTGTACAATTTAACATAGAAGGACAGTCCCTGCTCACAGGAGCTTACAATCTAAAGGACAAATGTACAGTCAGTCAAATAGGGGCAGTCTAGATTTCCTGAAAGGTATAAAGGTTAGGTGCCGAAAGCAACATTGAAGAGGTGGGTTTTGAGCAAAGATTTGAAGATGGGTAGGGAAGTCACCAGGTGATCCTCACGTCCACAAGCCACCCAGCTATCTATATGCCCAATGATCAAATCACCAACTACAACAGCTGTCCTAACCCTTCCCTCCCGGGCAGCACTTGGAGACATATCCTTGGCGCAAGAGGATAGTACGTTCCCTGGTGGGCAGGTCCTGGCTACAGGAGTACTTCCTACTTCACCAAGGTGATGCTCTCCTTCTAGGAGACCTCCCTCCTCCAAGGTAGCACAGGGGCTACCAGACTAGAGGTGGGACTTCTCTACAACATACCTGTAGGTCTCCTCTATGTACCTCTCTGTCTCCTTCAGCTCCACCAAGTCTGCTACTTTAGCCTCAAGAGAATGGACCCGTTCTCTGAGAGCTAGGAGCTCTTTGCATCGGGCGCACACATATGACATCTCACGAATTGGGAGATAATCATACATGTGACACTCAATGCAAAAGACTGGATAGCACCCCTCTCGCTGCTGGACTGCTGACTCCTTCTTAATGTTTTTGAGATTTTCAATAATTTAAAACTTGCTACAGTATTAAGGATATTAGCCTAATATAAAAGTGTCTTTTATTTTATATAAGATAACCCACCTCCTATAATTACCCTACTCACCCCCTTCCTTCTCTCTTCCCTCACTTAATTTCTACACAACACTAAATGTATACGCTATCCTGTAATGACAATGTTTACAAAACTATATAAGCCACATTGAGCCTGCAAATAGGTGGAATAATGTGGGATACAAATGCAATAAATAAATAATAATATATAGTATATTGTATGATTTATTTAGTGTTTCCTTCTTAGATGGTAATGAAATGTATTTAAAACTCTGTATGAACACTCCTTGCTTGTTACCTTAATTACAATAACTGACTATAAATGAAGAGTTGTCCTAGGGGTAGGCAGGAAGACTAAACTGGATCCTGCAGTGCCTGCTATATTCTATCTGTTAATGCTGTGGTACAAAGTTTTTAGTTTAAATCTTTTTTATTGACTGAAAGAGCAATGCAAACCAACATTAACTTCCACATTAACATTGTACAAGTATCAATTAAAAAGAAAAAAAAATAAATAAATAAAATCTTCTAACATTCCAGTCAATGAAGTTTTTCTTTTATCCCTCCGCCCCCCTCCCCTTCCCTAAACCCTCTGCTTTATAGTTCAACATGTTATTTGTGACCATGCATAATTCTCCATTTATTCATAATTCCCATTACCTATTCATCCTCTTTCAATACCGTCCTCATTCCAATCTCTTATGGTCCCACTAGGAACAAATATTATAATAATAAAATAAAAAAAATAAAAAAATCTCCCTCTTTACAGTCTATTCAACAGGAAACTGCGGGCTCTTGAGGATAATGATTGTATGTACATTTCCCAGATTCCCAAAAACACCTTTCTTCTCTTGGGGGAAGATCCCACCACCCTTCTTTCCTGCAAAAGCAAGTCATATAATCGGTTTCTCCAGTGCCAATAATCTGGCGGCTCCTCTGTCATCCAGCCATTCAAAATAAGCTTCTTTCCCAGTATGCTAGCCTTGCGGATGAACTGCCGAGCCCCTTTTTGCGGAACTGCTAATGTTTCATATTGATCTAACAAGACCCCCAAGGGGGAAAACTGAATTTTATGCTGCAACACCTTTTCCAAGTATTGAGCTATTTGCCTCCAAAAAATTTTTATTTTGTAACAGTCCCATAAGTAGTGAAATAGCGTGCCCTCTCCCTGCCGACACTTAGAGCACAAAGGATCCGGGATCCCTCCCATATGGAACACCTGAGATTTGGCCATGTATGCTCTGTGTAAAATTCTATATTGACATTCTCTCAGATTTGCATTTCCTGACAGTGAGGGTATTCGTGACACTAGCTTCCGAAAGTTAATTTGCAAATTAGGCTGTTTCAAATCTCTCGCCCACTTCTGTTGTATTTTGCCCGTCTCCTTCCCTCCTCCCAACTCCCATAGGGCTTTCTGCAGCCCTGAGACCGATAACCTCTCCCCAGGGATGGAGCCATAGAATTCTCTAACTCTACGCCCATGTCTTCCACCCACCTGTTCTGAATCCAATGAGCGAACATAGTGAGCTAGCTGCCCATATGCGAATATGTGGCTGTAATCTATACCTACTCCCAAGGCTCCCAGACCCAATAACTTTCCCCGAGAATCAAGGACATGCTCTAACCTTGTAATACCTAATTCTGCCCATCGAAGAAACACTTTATTTTCTGAGCCCGGTTTAAAGTGGTACAAAGTTTTTAAAACTAAATGGAAAAGACTATGGAGATTAGTTGAAAAAAATTGCTTTTTATATTTTTATTTTGCCTAACACTAACCTACAATTCCTCCTTTAAACCCCAATCTTTAAGTTCCCAAAGCACAAAGCAAAATAGCGTTCACTTACCAGAGAAATGTCCTCTTCTCTCGGAACTTCTACAATGGCCACTCTCCAATCTTCCACCCTAAACATTCCCACAATATGCCTGCCCCTTGCCAGTGGTGTAGCTAGGGGGGGGGGGGCACAGGGGGAGCGGTCACTCCCCCAAATTGATTTTTTTTTTTTAAATGGAGCCTATGCGCATGCACTTCCGCCTTCCATTTGAACACGGTGCAGTGCCACAACAGCCAGGAATGCACCGTCGTTGGCCTGCCTGCCCTAACAGCGCACCAAGAACAGACTGCTGCTGCTAACTGATGAAGTGAGCAGCCCGAGCCACCCGCACACCCAACAACCTTACCACAAGGATATGGACATTTTTGCCCATTTGAGATGTCTATCTGCTTCGAAAACGAGTGCCCTAGTTGCCTTTTCAAAAAATGAAATGCTGCTACAGTAGATTTTCTTTGCGACTTCAGATGTTAGCTCAAATTTGATAATGTTATGATCACTGTTTCCCAGCGGATCCAACACGCTACCTCTCGTACCATGCCTTGCATTCCATTAAGGACTAGATCTGAAATAGCTTCCCCTCTCATTGGTCCCTGGACCAGTTGCTCAAATAAGCAGCAATTTACATCTAGGAGTTTTACCTCCCTGGTGCTCCTTGATGTAACATTTATTCAGTCAATATTGGGGTAATTGAAATCACCCATTATTATACTGTTGCCAAATTTGCCAGCTTTCCTAATTTCTGTTAGCATTTCTTCATCTTGTCTGTTCGTTCTGGCTATGTGGAATCCAGTCTCATGTAGGTATAGTTGGGGGGTTGTTCCTTAAGCACATCATTCTGCACTTGCCTTTTATTCACATTTAGTTTCATCTGCCTTTGGTATGGTCATTCTTCCAGTTTTGCAAAGAACATCCTCAATTTCTCAATTTGGTTGTGATTTAACTTTGAATAGTTCTACATCCTTTGCGAATTCAAACACCTCACTCATTGTTCCCATTTCCAGGTCATGTATAAATATGCTAAAAAGTACTGGTCCTACTAGAGATCCCTGGGGAACTCCACTATTCACTTTTCTCTGAGATCATGGACTATTTAGCCTAACTGTACAGTCCTCTCATGCAGACAGAACATACTAGCAGGTGGATAAATCTTCACAATAGCTGTAATAATTTCCCTATGAAAATGAAGGTCTTTACTATGTTTACTGTAGAATCTGTTAACTGCAGCTAGCACATGGGCAATTGTAATAAAGTACTGTGCAAACAGATAATGAAATTAGGGCCTCCTGGCTGCTACTGGTCTTATCTGCCTGGGAAGGAAAAGAGGCAGAGCCAGCTTAGCCAGTATTTAAACTCATGACCTTGAGATTAGTTGTATTTGATATTCCATTTCTCTGTGTCTAGGTTTGTTTGTGCCTGTTTAAAGCTGAGAACAGCAGAAGCAGGAAGTGATGAGGAGGTCAAACCTACTCCCCTCATGTCCCCCATCCCCTGAGGGGCAGTAGTGTCAGCATGTAAGTTAGTTTCATGAAGACCCTAATCCTCTTGATTTACTTCTACTCGTTCTACACTATTCAGGACTTTGTAGACCTCAATCATATCTCCCTTCGGCCGTCTCTTTCTCAAGCTGAACAGCCCTAACCTCTTTAGTCTTTTCTCGTATGAGAGGAGTTCTAACCCCTTTATTATGCTTGATTTTAAAGATAAATTACATATTAAAGAAAGGAAAGGGGACAGGACTTGATATTATGCAGGTAGTTATTGTATACTTGGGGCAATGGAGGGTTAAGTAACTTACCCAGAGTCACAAGGAGTTGCAGTAGGAATCAAAACCAGGTTCTCGGGCCACTGCACTAACCACTAGGCTACTCCTTAATATTACTAACTACATGGTACTAACAATAGCTCTGCAAGTTCATTTTTCAATTCTATCAGTACTCACTTGGATACTTAAGGGTGTCTCTCGACAGTTACCCTTCATATTTGACAGAGGTACATGTAGCACCTTAGACTAACCAATTTATTGAGGCATGAGCTTTCAAGGACTGAATGCTAGTGGCAATGGTGGGATCTCCCATGCTTGGTGGAGTGGGCAGTTTTGACCCATCGTAGGGTACTCTGCTGAAGCAAGTTGATATCCAGAAGAGTCCCTCAGAAGCTAGAGTTCTCTTTAGAGTTTTGTGCTCAGTTGCATGGCACTTTTGGTGGTACTGTTCTCAAGCCTGCTTATCTTCTCTTAGGTGGTTTCTCAGTTTTCAGGAGGCAGGTTATCATCTCGTTGCACCTTGTAGGGGTGTAGAGGTTGTTTGAGGCCCCTAGAGTGATCTGATCTCCCTTCATATTTGTTCCACTCAGAGTACAACAGAACAGCTGTGCAGTGCTGGTGATGTTGGCCTAGTGGGCTACACGAGTCTTTGGGCTGTGGCAGCTTAGGAAAGGGTTTGGCAGTTCTCAGCTTGCCTTCAGGGAAGCATACATGCTGTCTTCAGGTATGTCCAAAGTGGAGGTGTAGGACACACAATGTGCTGCCTTAAGCATAGCCATCCTGATGCTCGAGTATCATAAGGGAAATGCTCAGGGTGAAGGTGATGTATCCTTACAAAGATGGTGTTTGTTGAGGCCTGATGTTTCTTCTGCCCAGGGTCCTTTTTTCTTGTATTTAAATCATGTTTATTAACCATAAGCAGTTACATTACAAAAGACACCAATATAAACTCTTTCAGAGTTCAAGAATCTTAATAAAATCCACTAACAAATCTTCCCCCCCACCCATCTCACCCCTATGTGGCATTGTACACAAGCAGAAATCATCTAAAAAAGGCAAATTGAGGACGTGACTAGGAGCCCATGGGGGTCAAGCAAGACCAGAATCACTCCCAAATCCTCTGAAAGCAGAGTCCTCTTGGTGATTGAAGGTCATCCAACCTCTGCATCTGTAATAATAACATCATTCGTTGTTTCCAAAGAGACAAAGAAGGGGCCTCTGAAGACAACCAAAGGAGAAGTGTGGGTTCTTTTGGCCCAGGCTCTTTTTTTTTTTCTCATTTAAATCAAGGCATAACAAGTTCAACATATGAAAATACAGCATAGAAGAATACAATATCAACACTGAACTTCAGCAAACATGTGCAAATGAAACCCTGAGGATTTTTATAGGTGTAAGAAACAAAAAAAAAAAAAGGAAAAATAGTCCAGTCCAAATTATTACAGCTTGTCCTTCAAGGGTCCCCAAATTTTTGTCCATTTAGAAAGGGTCCTAGTCCGAACAGCAGTAAGATATTCCATATTGTAAATATAATGCAACTTACATAGCCATCTATTCACTGATGGTACCTCTGAAGACTCCCAGGAAGGTGCAAGAACCAGCCGAGCAGCACTGACACAAAAATGCATCTATCCTGCTCTAGCGGAGGGATACCCAGGAATAGCTTTATTAAGTAAAAAGATATCAGGGTCCAAAAGGAACCAAAAAAAAACAGTGAGCAGTTTGATTCAAAAGCGGACATCCTTCCAAAAGGCCCGAGCCTTAGGACATGCCCACCAAATATGAAAAAAAACATGCCCACTACGGAGCAGCCATGCCAGCAAAAAGGGAAACAGTTGGGTACCATCTGTGCAGTTGTCAAGGATGAAGTACCAGCGATTTTCCTGAATAAACTATGATACCGCCAACTTAGGCAACAAGGCCAGAGAATATGTTAAAAAGCAGTTAGCTTAGGTGGGGTTTAAAAAAGCTTTGGATAACTTTCTAAAAGAAAAGTTCATAAGCCATTATTAAAATGGACTTGGGAAAAATCCACAGCTTATTTCTGGGATTGTACTGTTTTGGGATCTTGCCAGGTACTTGTGACCTGGATTGGCCACTGTTGGAAACAGGATTCTGGGCTTGATGGACCGTCGGTCTGTCCCAGTATGGCAACACTTATGTACTTATGGTGCTATATTATCTCCATTCTCTTATGGAGAAGTAGTCTAGTGGTTATTACAGTGGACTTTGATCCTGGGGAACTGGGTTCAATTCCCACTACAGCTCCTTGTGAAACAGGGCAAGTCACTTCCCCCTCCACTGCTCCATATGCTTTGATTCTAACTACAGAAAGGTGGTATATCAAGTCCCATCCCCTTTCCCTCATATATACCTTTGCTAGTCAATCATGGCCCAGAATTTTCTTCCATGAACAGAGAAGAATTCGTTTAGCACATTTGCTTTTTCATCATCATTCTCTACATAGCAGTTCATGGCATCTTTCAGTCTCACGATTCAATTTTTGGTCTTCCTCCTTTCACGAATATACCTGAAGAAATGTTTGTCGCCCTCTTTACATTTCTAGTCATTTGTTCTTCCACTTGCGCTTTCGCCAGACGTATCTCTCTCTCTTAGCTTTTTTTCAGTTTCATTCAGTATTCCTCTCTGTGTTCCATGAATTTTTCTGTATTCCATGAACGCCAATGCTTTAGCCTTTATTTTCTCAGCCACTTGCTTGGAGAACCATATCGGTTTCCTTTTTCTCTTGCTTTTATTTGCTCTCCTTACATAAAGGTTAGTAACCATATTTATAGCTCCTTTCAGCCCGGACCACTGCCTTTCTACTTCCCGTATATCCTCCCAGCCTAACAGCTCTTTCTTGAGGCATTCCTCCATTTTCCTAAAGCCAGCATGTTTGAAATCTAGGACTCAGTTTTGAGTGGCTGCCCTTCCCTTTAGCTGTTATATTAAACCAATGTTTGATGATCACTGCTGCCCATCAGACACACTTTCTCCATTTGTGAGCTCCTTCCCTTGTGGGTTCTGTCACCATTTGTCTCAGTAGAGCACTTTGAAAGGCATCCACAATCTCTCTACTTCTTTCTGATTTCACAGATGGAACTTTCCAATTCGCATCCAGCAGGTTGAAATCTCCCAGCAACAGCACCTCTCTTTTCTTTCCCAACTTTTGGGTATCTGTAACCAGATCTTTATCTAGTCCCTCTGATTGTGTCAGAGGTCATGTGGTCAGAGGTTCCATCATCTCTTTTCAAGGTGATCCATATCGCTTCTTCCTTTCCCCAAACCCCTTGCATTTCAGTCACTGTGATATAATTTTTCACATACAGAACTACTCCTCCACCTTTACGACCATCTCTATCCTTCCTAAATAGATTGTAGCCTGGTATGTTTGCATCCCATTCATGGAAATCATTGAACCACTGTATCAATGTCTAACTCTGCCTCTAACATCAGGGCTTGCAGATCATGAACTTTGTTGCTTAGACTGTGAGCATTTGTGGTCATCGCTATCCAGCTATGTTCACGTTCCTTGTTGATTTAAATCTGTTGAGCAAACTGGATGGACCATTCAGGTCTTTATCTGTCGTCTTTCACTATGTTACTATTTCAGTGGCAGTCTAATCTTCTGTTTTGTTTTTTTTGTTTAGTCCCACTTCCTGCTGTGTTGGTAAGACATGATTTCTTAAGATTGTTGTTGTCATTGCTTTCTTTACTACTACTACTTAACATTGCGCAGCGCTGTACAATTTAACAAAGAAGGACAGTCCCTGCTCAAAGGAGCTTACAATCTAAAGAACAAAAAGTGCAGTCAAACGAATTGGGGCAGTCTAGATTTCCTGAATGGAGGTATAATGGTTAGGTGCTGAAGGCGACATTGAAGAGGTGAGCTTTGAGCAAGGATTTGAAGATGGGCAGGGAGGGGGCTTGGTGTATGGGCTCAGGGAGTTTACTCCAAGCATAGGGTGAGGCGAGGCAGAAATGGCGGAGCCTGGAGTTGGCAGTGGTGGAGAAGGGTACTGAGAGGAGGGATTTGTCCTGTGAGCAGAGGTTACGGGTAGGAGTGTAAGGAGAGATGAGGGTAGAGAGGTATTGAGGGGCTGCAGATCGAGTGCATTTGTAGGTTAGTAGGAGAAGCTTGAACTGTATGTGGTACCTGATCGGGAGCCAGTGAAGTGACTTGAGGAGAGGGATGATATGAATATATCGGTCAAGGCGGAAGATAAGACGTGCAGCAGAGTTCTGAATGAAGGGGGGATAGATGGTTAAGTGGGAGGCCAGTGAGGAGTAGGTTGCAGTAGTCAAGACTAGAGGTAATGAGTGGATGAGAGTACGGGTGGTGTGCTCAGAGAGGAAGGGGTGAATTTTGCTGATGTTATATAGAAAGAAGCGACAGATCTTAGCTGTCTGCTGGATATGCGCAGAGAAGGCAAGGGAGGAGTAGAAGATGACACCGAGGTTGCGGGCACTACTGTCACATCTTGTCTTTAGCCACCCCAACCTTCTAGTTTAAACGCCTAGATACATATTGTCTGAATTTCTCTCCAAGGATTGTTTTCCTGCCACAGTGAGGTGCAGCCCATCGTTACAATAGTCTTTTGTTTTTCTTTGTGTTAACCCATCCTCCTATGTACCTAAAACCTTCTTGATGACACCAGACTTTGAGTCACCTATTGAAATTCTCATTATTTTGTAAACTTTTCTCTCCCATTCCAAAAGATGTATCTGTCCGTTGTATCCATTTATATCCTGGATGGATAATATTGAAATGTTAATTTTAATGGCCAACAATATACTGTCAATGATAACCTTGACATCTGAGCTTGAACATTGACGGTCAAGATACTATTTCCTTTCTTCTTTCTCACTAGCAGTTTCAAGCAGCGAACCAAGTAGTTCTCCACAAAGTGAGAGTTTTTTTTTATTTCTCAAACATGTTACAACATCATGATGTGACTTACTTGAGAGATGACACTTCAAAATCATTCTAGCTTCCATACATCCTCCCAGACCTTTGGCATTCTGGCAATATAAGCAAATAATACCATAGTCCTCATTGTACTTAAATATATCATGAAGTGCAGTTTGAATAATTTTTCTGCTTGATGACTTTGTTTCAATTGTTTCATTCAATCATTCTGACAAATTAATTGTTTGCTTATGCTTAAGTTTTGATATTGTAATTTTGAATTAAAACTGGTTTAAACTTGATACAAATAAACAGGTTAGCCAAAAGTGTGGAGGGCAGATGAAGGGGTCACGCAGTACACTCTAGCCTCATGTGACAAATTTTCCAAAATAGCAGCACTTTAATGCAAAGATCAATGGTATACGCGTGAAAACACGAACATAACTGCTGTGACATCACAAAGACAATGACCCCATAATAAATATTTTAAATGTGGGTTTTATTGACAGTGACTGACTGTGGAGTAAAATTTTGGATGATTGGAATAAGTGCTCAGTTTTGTTAGGTGTGCTCAGTTGACTTATGTGTCCAGCTTAAAGGGAACAGTGCAGAGGATGGTGAGTTCCACTGCCCTTCTTAAGCTTGGTGGGAGTTGGGAACACCTGCTCACTTTAATTGTGATAAGATACTGGAGTGTCTCTGGCAATTATTGTCAAAGACCTGGCCACAGAGGACTCCGATGTTCCTCTCTTGCCTACCATACT
Source organism: Microcaecilia unicolor (assembly GCF_901765095.1). Lineage (NCBI taxonomy): Eukaryota > Metazoa > Chordata > Amphibia > Gymnophiona > Siphonopidae > Microcaecilia > Microcaecilia unicolor. Next base: position 360,064,885 of record NC_044035.1, on the reverse strand, counting down.
GTTTGAACACCAAACATACAGTTTTTAAGATGAAGGAATAGCAGCTGCTCATCAGAGAGCACTGAATGAAAGACCTTCTCTTGTCACTCAACCTCACTAATACATTGCATCTCTTAACAGGTTCAGTGGGCATCAGGGATTACACAGGACAGACACATTACTGCCACAGCCCACAATCCTCAGGGCCTTCTCATCCAGACCTCTCAGGACATCCGAGGACAGATCAACTTTGAAACCAAGGAAACAGGTTCTACCACTGCCTCAGAAACCTCTAATGCTGTACTTTCAGGGGCATAATCGAAAGGGTGCCCATCTTTCGACACAAATCGGGAGATGGGCGCCCTTCTCTCAGGGGTGCCCAAATCAGCACTCAAAAGCCGATTTTGGGTGTCCTCCACTGCTTTCCGTCGCGGGGACGACCAAAGTTCAAGGGGGCGTGTCAGCAGTGTACCGAAGGTGGGACGGGGGCGTGGTTAAGAGATGGGCGTCCTCAGCCGATAATGGAAAAAAGAAGGGTGTCCCTGACGAGCATTTGGCCGACTTTACTTGGTCCACTTTTTTTCACGACCAAGCCTCAAAAAGGTGCCAGAACTGACCAATGACCACCGGAGGGAATCGGGGATCACCTCCCCTTACTCCCCCAGTGGTCACCAACCCCCTCCCACAAAAAAAAAACAACAACATTTTTTACCAGCCTCTAATTCATACCCAGCTCCATCACAGCAGTATGCAGGTCCCTGGAGCAGTTTTTAGTGGGTGCAGTGCACTTCAGTCAGGCGGACCCAGGCCCCCCCCCCCAAACCTATTACACTTGTGGTGGTCAACATGAGCCCTCCGAAACCCACTGTATGCACATGTAGATGCCCCCCTTCATCCCTAAGGGCTATGGTAGTGGTGTACAGTTGTGGGGAGTGGGTTTTGGGGGGGCTCAGCACCGAAGGTAAGGAAGCTATGCACCTGGTAGCAATTTGTGACGTCCACTGCAGTGCCCCCTAGGATGCCCGGTTGGTGTCCTGGCATGTGATGGGGGCCAGTGCACTACGAATGCTGGCTCATCCCATGACCAAATGCCTTGGATTTGGTCGTTTTTGAGATGGGCGTCCTCTGTTTCCATTATCGGCAAAAACCGAGGTCGACCATCTCAACATTTAGGTCAACCATCTCTAAGGTTGACGTAAATGTTGAGATTTGGGCGTCCCCGACCGTATTATTGAAACGAAAGATGGACGCCCATCTTGTTTCGATAATACGGGATGCCCCGCCCATTCGCAGGGACCTCCTCAGAGATGGTCGCCCTTAGAGATGGTCGTCCCCGTTCGATTATGCCCCTCCACGTCAACCTCATACATTATAACACCCCAGTGTGCACCGAAGTCTTCTCCACCCCCTGAAACTTGAACTCAGCTTTAGCTGAAGCAATGTGATTCTGCACAAAATAGCTTTTTTTTGTAAAAAGCTTCCAGGTTTTGTCCCCGATTAGATTATTTTGAATGGCTTACAGAATGATTTAATGAACACACAACAACCAGAAGACTCCCCAGAAACAATTGGGAGCAACCACTCGATTTCCAACACAAGGGCAATGTTTATTAAAACACAAGATAAAATATTGACTTGACGCAGTCCTGCATTTTGGCACACAAAACACCTGCCTCAGGAGTCGAAATTATTCAAGCAGAAATGTAGAGAAGCCAATGGAGGACAGTAACACCATCAGCAGCAAAAACAACTCTTGTGACTCAGTAGACAAAGCAGGAACGCAAAAGCATCAGTGGATGGAACTAAATAGCCCCTTGTGTTGCAAATGGAATGGTCGTTCCCCAATTGTATTTATTTTTGTTCTTTCCTTACAGTATGATTTGTACATCGTTTTATAGGAGGGGTGGTTGGTTTCCAGTAAGAGCCCCAAATTCTCCTGTCCTATAACTCCACGGATCAGACACAATCACGAGGGCTTGATTTCCCTGCCTGGCCATTTTGCTGTCCTCGCTCACAGGCTGTGATGTCTTTCTATGCATGTGCTAACCCTTCCTGCAGCTAGCATGGATCAAGATTATTCAGCTGCAGTTTCCATTTAATCCCTGAGTAAATTCAAAGCCAGCACCTCTTTGAGTCAAAGCAGCCCTTTCTTGCAGGGGATATGACCATTCTACTTGACTTGTGTCCTTACAGGTTTTTACCAGCTGTGCCTGAACAACTGGAAGAATCACTTTGGCTCTGTGCAGGTCTATCTCAGTTTTGGTGTTTACTATGATGGTTTTGGAGTGGAACATGAAGGGCAAGAGAGGCAGAAGCTTAATGACACCTTGGCAACAATTGAGGTAAATTAATTCTTTTGTCATGCAAGGAGTCTGTGCTTGCAAGGAAAACAAAAGGAGGGTTACCCTGAATGTTCATTTTACAATGACTATGCAGGAGCTACATTTGCCTGGAGGCTGAAGCCCTGAAACTGTAGCAGGACTGAAATTCCTAGGCAGATTCATCCTGACATTGTGCCTTCTGCACCAACTTAGGCTAATGGAGTGTTTGCTACTGAATGACATGTAGCTATTCGCTGATGCAGCACTCTTAACCTTTGTACACCCGAGATGAACAGGCACCGGCCACTCTGAGGGCTGCTGCAATGGTTCAGTCCAGCTTTAAATTCAGTGGCAGAGTGGTTTCCTTTTTCAAGTGCTGTGTGACCAGTTCCTGCCCAGCATTTGTAGAGGTAGGGGACAGGGCAGTTCCCTACTGCTCCTTCAGGTGCAGGTCCCTCCCCAGGCATCTTCATTTAAACAAGCTGGGCTTTTTCACCTCCATTTAAGTTTTCAACATTTTTATTGATGACAATCAAAATTAGACATATTCCATATCTGGCCTTAATAACATAGCCACATCATAACATACATAACAAAAAGCTAGTGAAGAAGTCTGTCATCAATTTTTGCTTTTTTCCCTTTTCATCCCCCCCCCCCCCCCATCCTCCCCCCTCCCCCTCCCTCTCGTGCCCCAGGACTTGGACTCTGATAGTCCTAGGGCAACCCCCCCTCCCCCTAGTGGAGCCATATATATCGTTTGGACGCTCTCTGGGACTCCTGATAGTATCCTCTTACCCCTTATTCAGAAGCAAGCTTCACCCCTTTGGACTCAATGTCTGTAAATAGGGGCCCCAAATCTGTGTGAACCGTGCTAAACTCTTCGGGGACCCCTTAGCCCCCCTAGCTTCCCAAGTAGCCAGCAAATGTACTTGATTTCTCCAGTGCCAGTAGGCTGGCACCTCCGGTACCGTCCAGTATTGTAAGATGCTTTTCTGGGCCACCAAGCACAATTTACGGCTCAGGAGACGAGCTGTCTCAGAGCACCTACCAAATGCCCCTTGCGTATTCAGCACAAAGTGGTCCCAGGATCCTGTCACAGGGGTCCCCAACAGTTGAGTTAAGAATTTAGTAATCTCCCCCCAGAAAGCCTTCACTCCGGGGCATGCCCAGAAGGCATGATATAATGTGTGTGGGTAGTGGCCACACTTAACACATGTGGCCCCTTGCAGGAAATCTACATGAGCCAATTGTTGCCCCGACATATAGGCCCGTAAAATAACTCTATACCCACTTTCCCGGAGCCTCTCGTCCAGGCTAATGGCTGGAATTCCCTGCAATGTGAGCCCCACATTCCATCCCGTTAATGTTGTCCCCGATTCCTGTTCCCATTTTTGCTTGATTTCTGCAAAGTTTTTAGGGGGCTTACGCCTAATCAAAGCTCTATGGAGTGCTGACACTGACATTCCCGTGACTTCCATTTCCCCGAAAAAATCTTGTAATTTGCTTCCCAGTCGTTGCCGTAGCAAGTCTGGATCTAATGCTGAAATGTAATGTTTAACTTGGGCATACGCAAACCTAGCCCCCCAAGCCACCCCGATCCGAGTCTGTAGTTCCTCGTATCCTATTAAATTCCCTTCTTCACTTAATAGGTGTTCAATCTTGGTTATTCCCATCCGCTCCCACTCCAAAAACGTTGGGTTATCTAGGCCTGGTATGAAAGCTAGATTCCCCCTGAGGGTCAACTGATCTGATGTCGAGGGACTCCCCCCCACTGCCTGTATTAGTCCCTTCCATGCCTCTCGAATGGACTGTAGCATCACACTATTCCTCAGGCAAAGTGGGAGTTGCTTACGTGTAAGATGTAACAACGAAAAGAGTTCATAAGGAGCAAAGAGTTCCCTTTCCATTTTTATGGGAGTGTAAGTGCAAGTTTGTGTGAACCAGTCCCCCAAGTGCCGGGTCAGGCAAGCCTGATTATATAAGGACAAGTCCGGTAACCCCAGACCGCCCTGTCTCCAACCTCCTAGCATGTAGTTATATCGCAATTTAGGTTTCTTCCCCTCCCAGCAGAATTTACTGAAAGACTTATGTATACTTTTCAAGTCTTTGCGCGTCAATCGGATTGGTAATGTCTGCAACAGATACAGCCATTGTGGGAAGAGGATCATCTGTATCAGATTCACCCTTCCCCTCAGCAATAGGGGAAGAGGGCCCCACTTCTCCAGCTGCTTCTTAGTAACCCCCATAAAAGCCGTATAATTTATAACATGTAACTTCCTCAAGTCCAGGGTCAGCCTAATTCCCAAATATTTAAATGCGTCCTCCGCCCAACTCAGAGGAAAGTCCCTACCCATCTTACGCTTCACTTCTGCGGATGATGCCAATGCCTCTGATTTAGTTAGATTTAAACGTAGGCCTGCAAAATCACCATATTCCTTTATAATTTCCATTAAAGCCGCAAAAGAGGCCTGCGGATCTGTTAACAGTACCAGTAGATCATCCGCAAAAGCCGCTATTTTAAATTGAGACGACCCTACCTCCATTCCCTTTACCGATGGTATATCTATAATATCCCGAATCAATGGGTCTAGAGACAGTACAAATAAAAGGGGGGACAGCGGGCATCCTTGTCTCGTTCCCCTGAATATCGGAAAGGTTCTTGATTCCATCCCGTTTACCAAAATCCTGGCCTGAGGGGAGTGGTATAGGGCCCGTACCGCTGACATAAACCGCCCGGTAAAACCATATGCCTTCAGTGTGGCGAACAGGAAATCCCAATGGACCCTATCGAACGCCTTTTCAGCGTCGAAGCTTATTAGTAAGGACGGTGTCCCTTTCCTACCCCTTGTCTCCAATGCTGTTAAGATTTTTCTTAGGTTTTTTGCTACTGTTCGCCCCTCCACGAAACCCACCTGCGTCTCATGCACCAGCTTCGGCAACACCCTTGCCATACGATTAGCCATGAGCTTAGCCAGTATTTTCGCCTCTACATTTAGCAGAGAGATAGGCCGGTATGATTCTGGTTGCTCTGGGTCTTTACCTGGTTTTGGCAGCACTACAATCTGCGCCAACGCCAGATGAGGCGGCAATTCCTCCCTGTCGATTATTCTGTTAAAATATCGAGTCAGGGTTGGTATTATGTCTTCCCCCAGTATCTTATAGAATTCTATACGTAGTCCGTCCGGGCCGGGCGCTTTGAGTAATTGGCTCCTCGCTATTACCACAGTTACCTCTTCTTCCTGTACAGGGCGATTTAATTCCTGCACATCTTGCTGTCTCAGGGAGGGTAAGTTAAGATTGTTCAGATAATTAGTCCCTTGGAGCCCCTGATCCAAAGGTTGTTCATACAATTGACTATAAAACTTATGGAAAACCTCACAAATAGCCCCATCGGCACGCACTTTCCCTCCTTGACCATCCTTTAACTGAAGCACCCTACCTCCCCCCCCTTTTGGGCGCGCCAATCTGGCCAATAAGCGACCTGTCTTATTTCCATGCTTGTACAGCTGGTATTTATAATGTTAAGGATTTGGTGGCTCTTTGGTGTAACAGCTCATTAAGCGCCACTTGTAATTCCATTAAACGCGCTCTATGCTCCCCCTTATGCGTTCGACCAAACAGTTGCCTGGCCCTGCAAACTTGGGCACTTAATCTCAGTATTTCCCTGTTCCGCGCTGAACGTGCGAAATGTGTGTAACTAATTACTTCCCCGCGGAGCACCGCTTTCGCGGCATCCCAGAACAATACCGGATTGTCCCTATGTTCCCTATTCGAGGACTCATATGCTCGCCAGCACTCCATAAGCTTCTCCCTCAACCCCACGTCTCTATACATCTCCACTGGGAATCTCCACGAACCATGTCTATGAGCCCTGGGTCCCATCTCCCAGTCCATGCTCACCCAGGCATGATCCGAGATTGTATAAGGTCCAATTTCCGTCTTAGTTATTTTGCCGAATAAATCTTGTGAAGTTAGAATGTAATCAATTCGTGCCTGGGTGTCATGTGCACGGGAGAGGTGTGTGTAGTCCTGTTCCATGGGGTGCAAAGTTCGCCAGATATCAATCAGATCTAATAGGTTCCCCAATCTTTTTAAGCCTTTATTTGATGCCCCAAGTCGCTGCGGACCCCTTGAGAACAATCAAGTTGGGGGTCCCACACCGTATTAAAGTCTCCGCCCACTACTACCGGTACTCCTGGGTGATCCACTAGGTGTCCCACCACCTCTGGATAAAACTTCTTATCATATTGGTTGGGGGCATAAATATTACCAAGTAAGATTTTTTGACCCTTGCTCTCCATTTCCACCACCACATATCTCCCCCCCTGGTCCACATATATGGGTTTGATCGCTGCTGCTACCCCCTTACGAAACAACACCGCCACCCCCCTTTTTTTCCCCTGGGCTGCCGCTGCCACACACTCCCCCACCCACCACGTTTTTAATTTAGCATGTTCCGCCTGACTGAGATGGGTTTCTTGCAATAGGGCAATATCAAACTGATGTCTCTGTAGGTGCTGTAAAATTTTTGTTCTTTTTATTGGGGAGTTAATGCCTCCAACATTCCATGTTACCAACTTTACCATATTTGTGGTGTTGTGAGACACTCAATGATAGCATCCCCATAACGAGACTCGAGCAGGCGTCCCAGCCTCCGCCCCCCCAAGTCCACGCTCGTCCTCCCAAATATATTCCACTTGTCTCTTAGCCTTCTGCAGATTTGTTTGCCCCTTAAGCGTCCGTCTCCATATCGTATTAATTCTTGATAAGCTCCACTATTCCCCCAACTCCCCCTCCCCCTCCCTCCCCCCCCCCTTTCTGTACCCTACCCCCCAGTTCCCTTGCTCCCTGCCTGGGAACCATCACGTGTAGACACCCCCTCCCCCCCTCCCATTTTCTCAGAGTTCCTCCATAGACTCCTAACTTTCCCCTCCGAATTTACATCCCTATTCCTCATCATATCCCCCAACAGTAATCAGATTTTGTCCCTCCTATACAACAAAACATTTTCAACTGTTCAACACTTAAACATTAATACTTCCAAACCCAACCTTAACTCAATGTCCCCATTTTCGTAGCTTACACTACCCAAACCTATGCATTCAGGTCACTGTCCTCCATTTTGATTATGGTTCCTGCCAGCTTTTCACCTCCATTTAAACCTTTCCTTGTTTCTATCTAGCCCTGCTGTAACAGTGCTAATCCTTAGGCAGGGGGCAAGAGCTAGGCTTCATGCAAAAAAACAGGTAGAAATGCATCTAAACCTGGCCAAGAGGTACCACCACACCACAGTGGTTGAAAATCCCCCTTCTCTCTCCTGAAGTAAATGCAGCCCTATGTAGAGAAGGGGGAGGAGGTCAGTCAGGCTTCTTAAGTAGAGAACCGCATGGGAGTGGGGATCCCCACCAGGTCTGCAGGAATCCCTCAGGTTCCCTGTGGGAGTGCCTTCCCTCCCCTGAGCCATAGGGTGCCCTCCTGGTACATACCTCAAGCCACCCTGCTGGACTAGTGGCTTCTTCAGGGCAAGAAAGAGCCCTACTCTTTCCTGCCTGCTGCTGATCCTCTCACTGTTGCCGCTTTTTGCGGAAGTCTTGGCAGCCATTTTAAAGATGCAGCACAGCAGCGAGAAGATCAGTGGCAGTGGGCAGGAAAGAGTGAAGGATTTTTCCTGCCCCCAAAGAAGCCACTAGACCAGCAGGGTGCCTTGAGGTATATGTGGGAAGAGCACTCAGGGCTGGAGAGGAGGTGGATGGATGGAGTCGTACATGGGAGGGAGGGAACTGTAAAAAAAAAAAAAAAACCAACCCTCCCCCCCCCCCCAAGGTTAATCTCTGTTTCCCCTTCCTTGCTCAGCCGTCATCACTGTACACTCAAAACAAAGCAAGCAAATCTATGAGCTGCTGCATCCACGTTGTCGTTCTTTGTAGCATTTTTAAAAATCTCTCACTTATATTTTCAAACATGGCAGCTTGTGCAGCATACAGCTGTACAAAGAGGACTATAATAACAGAATAACTTTTCAAAGGTAGAGTAGTAATTTGATATAAATTGTAATCAGTGTGTCATTTGGAGGGGCTGGTTAAAGGGACACCCTAGCACTGTTATATTCGTGCAGAGATTTATTTTCTCCTGGTAAAGAGCCACTAAAACAGGCATCATGTTATGAGAATCAGGTGCTCAACATTCAGAGTTTCTATCTATCTATTTGGGATTTTGCTCACACACCTTTTCTGTAGTATCTCAAAGCTGAGGTACATTCAGGTACACTGGGTATTTCCCTGTCCCTGGAGGGCTGACAATCTAAAGATCCTGTTTACTAAGCTGCGTTGTAGGAACACAAACTTTTTAGAGTATGCTAAAAATTAGCACATGTAATGCTAGAGACACCCATAGGAATATAATGGGTGTCTCTATCATATTAGCACATGCTGAAAAGTTAGCTGTGTGCCACTGGTGAGTGGGTATCAAGTTTGGGGGTGTCCGGGGGGGGGGGGGGGGAGGGGAAGAGACAATGAGAGGTGGGGTAGGTACCTTCATATAAAGAAGGAAAAGTTGAGGGTATTGTGGGCAGAGGCAGATATGGGGGACAGTCACAGGTAGAGAACTGCAGTTGGGGGGGGGGGGGGGAGGCTGGAGCCTCAGAAGGGGATTTCAGGCTCCATGATGGGGGATTCTGGACAAAGAAGGACAAAAAAAAAAAAAAACCCCATACAAACCAGCCATACAGAAGCCACCAGGAGTAGCTTTTACTGTGACATTGGGCCAGGACTTGTGTTCGGGCCTGTCTAGATCACAGAATCAGAAGCTGACAGGCCTGAGGCTCTGGTGAGCCAGGGGCTTAGTAGGTGCCTCACTTGCTGGTTTTCCCTTTTTGCTTAAGTATCCAATTTCCCCCTGCTTATTCTAGCTAAGAAACTAGTTTTGTAAGAATAACCAGTTGCTAACATACGATTGTTTTGTTTGTAGTTGCCCAGGTTGGTGTCTAAGGAAATCCAGGTGAGGGTATCTGGTTTGGGTTCTGTGAGCCAGACAGGCCTGAACACTTGCTAACTAGGTTTTAGTTCCCAGAGAAAGAGGTAAAGGAAAGATAGGCAGCTGCCTGACGTGATCCTTTTTGTTCTAGGAAAGCGCACAGAAGGTCCAGATCCACGTCTTCCATATGTGGCGGTTCTATAATTTTGCTCGGATGCGAAAGGGGGCCGATTACTTCACCCTTCTGTCCAACTACCATTATGTCAACTGGTGGTCAGCGGTGCAGAGTGTGGTCATCGTCCTTTCTGGAGTCCTGCAGTTGTATTTCTTAAAGCGTCTGTTTCACACTCAGCCCACCACAGACACGTTGAAGCCCAGATGCTAAGAGCTCTGCAACTCCCCCCCCCCCCCCCAGGAGGCCACTGAAAGGCCAGAAAGGACAAGCCTTTGACAGCTCTGTTCTGCTGGAGTAAATTTCCCCACCAAGCCCTGGTCTCCTGAAACAGACCACACTCTGTGCTCAAATAAATAAAATGTGTTTAAATAAAAGGATCAAATGCATTTATTTACTTAAAAATAGTCTGAGTGAAATTACTGTACAGATGCCAAGTTACCCCGTTCAGGCTGGAGATTTTTAGGACAGCGCTGGATTTCTGGCCATCCCATCCTACTGTATTACGGGATTTGCAGCACTGATTTGGGATATAAATTCAAAACCAGGGCTGGCCAAAAAGGCTCTAGCCGGGAACTGGTAAACCTCCAACCTCCGTTATTGAGACATTTAGGAAAAGCCGGTTCCTGGAAACGAATTACTCCAGTGCTGCTTTGGCTCTTCTTTAAAGAGAACTCAGCCCTCTTAAAAGAAATGATGTCAAAAGCAACTGTCCGAGTATCTGTAACAACAGTCTCAAGGCCAGGCCGGAAGCAGCACTTTCTCTACAAGAACTCTGCATTTGAGCAGTGTCTCTCCCTTAGGAGGGGAGGGGGTGGGGGGTGGTGTCCAGATCTCACACAGCTGCTTCAGGCACAGTTTACAGATGAAGGCTTTTTACTCCTACCCCCTTATAGAGGGGGATGTCCAATGCGATGCTGTAGTATTCCGGCGCTGGACTATATCTACGTAAGTGTCTCCTCGTGTCGCACATATTCACCGATGTCAGCCTGGTGAAAGACCACAATGGCCATGGGATCCATCTTCCGGCACTCCTGTGTGGACTTAGCAGCCACTCCAAAGCCCTGGTGGGTAAATTAAGAGGAGGTGTCTAGCCTTTTTTTTTTACCTTTCCATGATCTCCCCCCATCCCACACAGCACGTCACCTGAAATAGGACCACAAGAGGAGGGAGGAGGATGTCATCTCCCACCCTTTCTGGAAGGGTTCATTTTCTCGATTATAGAACTATCCTTTTCTGGTTGTGAGACAAAATTAACTAAGGAAGTGGTCCCCAAACCCGGTCCTGGAGGCCCCCCAGCCAGTCAGGTTTTCAGGATACCCACAATGAATATTCATGAGAGAGATTTGCATGTTGTGAAGGCAGTGCATGCAAATCTCTCTCATGAATATTCCTGAAAACCTGACTGGCTGGGGGGGCCTCCAGGACCAGGTTTGGGAACCACTGAAATAAGGAAGGATTAGATAATATCAGTCTACTAAGAGACCATTTTGGGCTTAACAAGTCTGCCTAGATCAGATTCCTCCCATTTGTACATTTATTCCATCCTGCCACTGTGTCAACATTTTCACGCCTCCTTTTACTTCTCTTATCAACCTTTCTCCCCCACTAATCCTCTTCACCCCTTTTCCTTTCCCTAATTGTGCCATGGCCTCCATTTTCCTGAGGTTGCTATCTTCACCGTTACTTTTACTAGAGCAGGGGCTCTCCACCCAGTCCTCGGGACCCACCTAGCCAGTCAGGTTTTCAGGATACCTACAATGAATCCACACGAGCTAAAGTTAAATACAACGGAGGAAGGGCAAGCAAATCTCGCTCATGCATATTCACTGTGAATATCCTGAAGACCTGACTGGCTAGGTGGGTCCTGAGGACTGGGTTGAGAACACCCCCCCCCCCCCCCCCGCTCTAGACCAATATGTAAACCAACCCTCCGACCCCCTCCCTCTGGGTTATTACCAAATTTTGTAATAATCCCCACAGCCATCGAGGTTAGTGATGCTGTGGTGAAAAGCGATCTAGCTACCTGTTTCCTGAGCCCCTACGTCTTGCCCCATCCTTGGCCACCTTTAAATCTAGACTGAAAGCCCACCTCTTTAACATTGCTTTTGACTCGTAACCACTCAACTCCACCTACCCTCCTCTCCTCCTTCCTGTACACATTAATTGATTTGATTATTTTTTGTCTATTAGATTGTAAGCTCTTTGAGCAGGGACTGTCTTTCTTCTATGTTTATGCAGCGCTGCGTACGCCTTGTAGCGCTATAGAAATGCTAAATAGTAGTAGTAGTTTATGTACAAGCTGAAATCGAAATAGGTAGCTAGATCGCTTTTCACCACAGCATCACTGTGTTGTCACAGTTTTTTGAAAGCCCACTGCTGTTTCAGGTTACCCCAGTGTTTCATTACCATCCTGTTGTCTCCAGCTTTCACCTGTGCTTCGCCCAGGCTTTTTTAAATTCTGTTACGTTTTTGCTCCCAACACTTCAGTAGTCCAGGCATCCACCACCTTTTTCACGAAATAATATTTCCTGACATTCTTCACCCTCATGATTCCTAGTTCTACAATTTCCTTTCAAGTGAATAATATCTTTCCCCATCTCTTCTATCCTCTAGCATGCCGATGGTTCCTTGGTCTTATCTCATACAGGAACCCCCACCTCATTTCGGGTGCCTTTCCCTGGACTACCTCTAGCCTACTCATCCCTTTTGAGATAGAATATTAGGACTCACCTACAAGATTGCCATCGAGCCCCCCCCCCCCCCCCAAAAAAAAAACTTTTTAGGTTGCTTCAGCATTTTATGTGTTTATTTTTTAATAAAAACTTCTATACTATTTCCCTGTATCTTCCATTGTTCTGGGGGGTGGTATTCAGCCCCACCCCCCTTGCCTGATGCCACAGCCCCTCCTCCCTCCAGGCTGGAGATTTCAGCCATTAAACTACGACAAAGGTTCCAAAACCTGATCCTGGAGGCAGCCCAGCCAATTAGGTCTTCAGGATATCCACAATGAATATTCATGAGACAGATTTGCATGCACTGCCTCCACTGGATGCAAACCTGTCTCATGAATATTCTTTGTGGATATCCTGAAGACCTAACTGGCTGGGCTGCCTCCAGGATCAGGTTTGGGAACCCCTGGACTACAATCTATTCCCCCACCCATACTCACCAAGGGAACATCAGACATGGAGTACACCACCACTCCTTGGTACTGGTTTGTGTTCTCTGTGATCCGGCCCAACCCAGATTTCAACACATGGTTCCCATACAGAAAGGACTGTTCTGATCCTGGTTTTACCCAGACTTTGTACTGAAACATACAAAAAGGCCAATGAGAATGCATTAGTTTTGGGTTGAGACTCCAGGCACTGATCAGTATCTGCCTCCCTACTAGGAGGATCCCAGTGACTAGAATGCTGACCTTGGCATATGGAGCAAGGTAGTCCAGAGCTGTAACATGCAGACGAAACTTCTGGGTTTTGGTGAACTTCCCAAAGCAGGTCCCTAGCGATACCAACTTATCTCGGGCAATGCTTGTTGCCAACTTTAAAATCTTCTCACTGAAAAGCAGCAAATTCACAGATTAATTCCTCAAAGGTAGATAATTAATTCACATGCAGACTTGCTCTCAAGAGATTCAGAACAGAGTAGCTGCTGAACGTAAGGCACTTTGAATTACTGCTGGAAAAGCATGACCTAAATGTTACATAAAGTATAAAGTAACTATTATCTTGAAGGAGCACCAGTGCTAAAGCAGGAAAAAGAAAGTGTTAAGTTTTGAAAGTGGTGCATGGCGACAGAGACATCATGTTGCAAGCTGAGGCGTGTGGGCTGGTATGTCTCCCAGAAAGCTCACACAGCATCCAGAGCTCTTACCTGACATAATACACCCGCTCGTTATGCAAACGAAAGCAGTAGGTACCGTCTGGCCGGTCCACAAGCAACTTAATGTTTTCTCCAATGCTAGGAAAAAGAAACCATGATTAATCACTAAAGAACGTTCTCTCACCACTTTATAACCTGGCCTCTAGACCTCCTAAGGTATCAATGCCCTAGTCAACCCAGGGATCTTAGATCCGCAGGGTGCAGCTGTTTTTATAATGAAATTGCTCACATTCAAAGGAAGAATAGCCTAATGGTTAGAGACCCAGGATTTAAATCTTACTGAAGCTTCTTGTGATCTTGGAAAAGTCACTTAACCCCTCCGTAGTCTCGGTACAAATGTAGTTTGTGAACCGGACAGGAAAATACTTAGTGTGTTCACAGGCGGTAAATTAAATAAATAGAACGCGAGGCTTCAGGCCTGCCGCTCAGACCAATCATTTCAATACATTTACAGCGACAGAGAGGCTTCATCAGTGTCCAGATCACGTAACTACTAAATGACAATTTTCTGTTTAGCAGCACACTGAGCAGAAGGTTTCAACGTATCATCAACAACGACACCTAGATCCCTTTCTTGATCCGTGACTCCTAACGTGGAACCTTGCATGATGTATAGTGGAATTAGAAAAGGTGCAGAGAAGGGCGATGAAAATGATAAAGGGGATGGGACGACTTCCCTATGAGGAAAGGCTAAAGTGGCTGGGGCTCTTCAGCTTGGAGAAAAGGCAGCTGAGGGGAGATATGATAGAGGTCTATAAAATGAGTGGAATGGGTAGACGTGAATCATTTGTTTACTCTTTCCAGAAATACTAGGACTAGCATGCGATGAAGCTACAATGTAGTAAATTTAAAACAAATCGGAGAAAAAGTTTCTTCATTCAACATGTAATTAAACTCTGGAATTCGTTGCTAGAGAATGTGTTAAAGGCGATTAGCTTAGCAGAGTTTAAAAAAGGTGTGGACGGCTTCCTAAAGGCTGCTCCCTGTCCCCCAACTCACTATTTGGAGAGTTTCTCGAACAGAGCCCTGGTCTCGTCCTCGGTTAGTGGCCGCATTTTCCTCTCGAGTCCCGTCTCATTAGCTCTCCGCAAACACACATGAGACGCGGCCGGAAACAGGAACCAGAGAGAAGAAGGAAGAGCGAGAGCGTCCGGGCCAAGTCTGGACAGGTTACACCTCCTTGGTTTGCGCTGGTGCCGCCACTCCTAAGATGGCGGCGGTGACGGCCACAGCGTGATGACGTCCTCCCCACTGCGCTGATGCCGCCATTCCCAAGATGGCAGCGATAACGTTCACAGCGTGATGACGTACTCCCCGCTGCGCTGATGCCTCCATTCCCAAGATGGCAGCGATAACGTTCACAGCGTGATGACGTCCTCCCCACTGCGCTGATGCCTCCATTCCCAAGATGGCAGCGATAACGTTCACAGCGTGATGACGTCCTCCCCACTGCGCTGATGCCGCCATTCCCAAGATGGCGGCGGTGACGGCAGAACGTGACGACGTCCTCCCCGCTGCGCTGACGCCGCCATTCCCAAGATGGCGGCGGTTAGAGCCGGAAATTGGACGATGACGTTTCCTGACTGGTGCGCAGTCTCTGTGCCGCTTCCAAGATGGCGGCGGTGGACGTGGAGGACGAGAGCATCCTGGCTTCGATCTTCCGGGACAGTTTCCCGGACAGCTGGCGGGAGCGGCCGGACTTCACCGCCTACCTGCTGGAGCTGAGCTCGTCGGCCCTGGACAAGCTGGTGCGGGAGCCGGAGCGATTGGCCGAGGAGCGGGCGCAGATCCTGCAGCAGACCCGGGACTTGGCCTTCTCCAACTACAAGACCTTCATCCGAACGGCCGAGTGCACCGAAGACATCTACCGACGCTTCGGCCAGGTGCAGAACAGCCTGGACCGACTGCTGGACAAACTGCCCCCCTTCCAGCAGAGCTGCAGGTCTGGCCGGAGAAGGGTTAAAGAAGCAGCTTCCCCCGTCCAACCTCACCCACCATCAGCCCTCAAACTCCCCTCCACCCCCTCCCCCACCATCAGCCCTCAAACTCTCTTCCCCCGTCCAACCTCACCCACCATCAGCCCTCAAACTCCCCTCCACCCCCTCCCCCACCATCAGCCCTCAAACTCTCTTCCCCCGTCCAACCTCACCCACCATCAGCCCTCAAACTCCCCTCCACCCCCTCCCCCACCATCAGCCCTCAAACTCTCCTCCACCTCCCCCATCAGCAGCCTTCAAACTCTCTTCCCCCTCCCCCATCAGCAGCCTTCAAACTCCCCTCCACCTCCTCCCCCATCAGCAGCCCTCAAACTCTCTTCCCCCTCCCCCATCAGCAGCCCTCAAACTCTCTTCCCCATCCAACCTCACCCACCATCAGCCCTCAAACTCTCCTCCACCTCCTCCCCCATCAGCAGCCCTCAAACTCCCCTCCACCTCCTCCCCCATCAGCAGCCCTCAAACTCCCCTCCACCCCCATCAGCAGCCTTCAAACTCTCTTCCCCATCCAACCTCACCCACCATCAGCCCTCGCATTTCACTCCCTTCCCCATTTCCCCCTCCCCCATCAGCAGCCCTCAAACTCTCCTCCACCTCCTCCCCCATCAGCAACCTTCAAACTCTCTTCCCCATCCCCCCCCCACCATCAGCCCTCAAACTCTCTTCCCCCGTCCAACCTCACCCACCATCAGCCCTCAAACTCCCCTCCACCCCTCCCCCACCATCAGCCCTCAAACTCTCTTCCCCGTCCAACCTCACCCACCTTCAGCCCTCAAACTCCCCTCCACCCCCTCCCCCACCATCAGCCCTCAAACTCTCCTCCACCTCCCCCATCAGCAGCCCTCAAACTCTCTTCCCCCTCCCCCATCAGCAGCCTTCAAACTCCCCTCCACCTCCTCCCCCATCAGCAGCCCTCAAACTCTCTTCCCCCTCCCCCATCAGCAGCCCTCAAACTCTCTTCCCCATCCAACCTCACCCACCATCAGCCCTCAAACTCTCCTCCACCTCCTCCCCCATCAGCAGCCCTCAAACTCCCCTCCACCTCCTCCCCCATCAGCAGCCTTCAAACTCCCTTCCCCCCCATCAGCAGCCCTGAAACTCTCTTCCCCCCATCAGCAGCCCTCAAACTCTCTTCCCCATCCAACCTCACCCACCATCAGCCCTCAAACTCTCCTCCATCTCCTCCCCCGTCAGCAGCCTTCAAACTCCCTTCCCCCCTCCCCCATCAGCAGCCCTCAAACTCCCCACCTCCTCCCCCATCAGTAGCCTTTAAACTCCCTTCCCCCCTCCCCCATCAGCAGCCCTCAAACTCTCCTCCACCTCCTCCCCCGTCAGCAGCCTTCAAACTTCCTTCCCCGTCTCCCCCATCAGCTGCTTTCAAACTCCCTTCCCCCCTCCCCCATCAGCAGCCCTCAAACTCCCCTCCACCTCCTCCCCCATCAGCAGCCTTCAAACTCCCTTTCCCGTCTCCCCCTCCCCATCAGCAGCCCTCAAACTCTCCTCCACCTCTTCCCCCATCAGCAGCCTTCAAACTCCCTTCCCCCCCATCAGCAGCCCTCAAACTCTCTTCCCCCCATCAGCAGCCCTCAAACTCTCTTCCCCATCCAACCTCACACACCATCAGCCCTCAAACTCTCCTCCACCTCCTCCCCCGTCAGCAGCCTTCAAACTCCCTTCCCCCCTCCCCCATCAGCAGCCCTCAAACTCCCCTCCACCTCCTCCCCCATCAGTAGCCTTCAAACTCCCTTCCCCCCTCCCCCATCAGCAGCCCTCAAACTCTCCTCCACCTCCTCCCCCGTCAGCAGCCTTCAAACTCCCTTCCCCGTCTCCCCCATCAGCTGCTTTCAAACTCCCTTCCCCCCTCCCCCATCAGCAGCCCTCAAACTCCCCTCCACCTCCTCCCCCATCAGCAGCCTTCAAACTCCCTTTCCCGTCTCCCCCTCCCCCATCAGCAGCCCTCAAACTCTCCTCCACCTCCTCCCCCATCAGCAGCCTTCAAACTCCCTTCCCCCCTCCCCCATCAGCAGCCCTCAAACTCTCCTCCACCTCCTCCCCGGTCAGCAGCCTTCAAACTCCCTTTCCCCCTCCCCCATCAGCAGCCCTCAAACTCTCCTCCACCTCCTCCCCCGTCAGCAGCCATCAAACTCTCCTCCTCCCCCATCAGCAGCCTTCAAACTCCCTTCCCCGTCTCCCCCTCCCCCATCAGCAGCCCTCAAACTCTCCTCCACCTCCTCCCCCGTCAGCAGCCTTCAAACTCCCCTCCACTCCCATCAGCAGCCTTCAAACTCCCTTCCCCCCCATCAGCAGCTTTCAAACTCCTTTCCCCCCTCCCCCATCAGCAGCCCTCAAACTCCCCTCCACCCCCATCAGCAGCCTTCAAACTCCCTTCCCCGTCTTCCCCTCCCCCATCAGCAGACCTCAAACTCTCCTCCACCTCCTCCCCCGTCAGCAGCCTTCAAACTCCCTTCCCCGTCTCCCCCTCCCCCATCAGCAGACCTCAAACTCTCCTCCACCTCCTCCCCCGTCAGCAGCCTTCAAACTCCCTTCCCCGTCTCCCCCTCCCCCATCAGCAGCCTTCAAACTTCCTCCCCCGTCACCCCCCTTTATTTATTTATTGCATTTGTACCCCACATTATCCCACCTTTTTGCAGGCTCAATGTGGCTTACAGTGTTATTATGATATAGTCATTACATGATCTTAAATACAGTCGGTAATAAGCTGAAGGTAGATGAGGATTTAAATGGAAAGGTGATAGGTAAGGTCGTGTGAGAGGTGTTTTTGAAGCACTTGTGTGGTTTAGGAGGGATTAGTTTCATTAGGATGTCTTTTGTAGGCTTTGTTGAAGAGATATGTCTTCAAAGATTTGCGAAAGCTGGTTAAGTTGTCCATGGTTTTCAGGGCCATGGGTAGTGCATTCCATATCTGTGTGCTTTTGTACGCAAAGGTAGTAGCATATGCCTATTTGTATTTAATTCCTTTACAGCTGGGGAAGGTCAGATGGAGGAATTTGCGGGCTGATCTTTTGGCGTTTCTGGGCGGTAAGTCCACTAGGTTTAACATGTAGAATGGGGCATCTGCGTGAATGATTTTGTGTACGGTCGTACAGATCTTGAACTCAATTCGTTCCTTGAGTCGGAGCCAGTGTAGTTTCTCTCATAGGGGCTTCGCACTTTCATATTTAGTTTTTCCAAAAATGAGTCGGGCTGCGGTGTTCTGGGCTGTTTGGAGTTTTTTAATGGTCTGTTCTTTACAACCTGCGTACAGAGTGTTGCAGTAGTCCAGGTGACTTATCACTAGTGACTGTACTAGGGTGCAGAAGATATTTCTTGGGAAAAAAGGTTTTATTCTTTTGAGTTTCCACATCGAGTAGAACATTTTTTTCGTTGTATTCTTCACATGGGTGTCAAGTGTGAGGTTTCGGTCAATAGTAACTCCAAGAATTTTCAGATTTTCAGAAATGGGAAGTGTGCAGTATGGTGTGGTTATGTTGGGGTAGTTGTTTGTATTATATTGGGAAGTGAGAACTAGACATTGAGTTTTTTCTGCATTAAGTTTTAACTGGAATGAGTCTGCCCAGGAGTGCATGATTTGGAGGCTCTGGTTGATCTTGTTGGTTATTTCATTTAGATCACTTTTGAACGGGATGTGGATCGTGACATCATCAGCATATATGTAGGGGTTAAGGTTTTGATTTGCTAGGAGTTTGGCTAGTGGTATCATCATAAGGTTGAAAATAGTTGGTGAAAGGGGGGATCCTTGAGGAACTCCACATTCCGGTGTCCAAGGTGGTGATCTGTCAGTATTCGTTGTTACTTGGTAGGATCTGGTGGTGAGGAATCCTTTGAACCATTTGAGAACTGGGCCTCCGTTTCCGAAGTATTCTAATAGGTGTAGTAATATTCCATGGTCCACCATGTCGAAAGCACTAGACATGTCGAATTGTAGTACGAGTATATTCTTGCCGGTTGCAATTGTTTTCTTGAATGAGTTCATTGCAGACACTAGTACAGTTTCAGTGCTATGATTTGATCGAAATCCTGATTGAGACTCATGTAGAATTGAGTGTTTGGTTAGGTATTCCGTGAGTTGTTTCGTCACTATGCCTTCCATCAATTTTGTTATGAGCAGGATTGAGGCAACTGGTCGGTAGTTGGTTAGGTCCATTGTGCTTTCCTTAGCATCTTTTGGCAGCGGAGTGAGTAAGATATTTCCTTTTTCCAAGGGGAAGAGACCATTTAGGAGTCTGTAATTTACTTGGTTCGTGAGGTCTTTTTTGAATTGTTTGGGTGCGGCTCTTATTAGGCTGGTGGGGCAAATGTCAAGTTTGCATTGAGATTTGGCATATTTTCTGAGCCAGTGTGTGAGTTCCTCTTCCATCAGCAGCCTTCAAACTCCCTTCCCCATCTCCCCCTCCTTCTCCCTCATCAGCAGCCTTCAAACTCCCTTCCCCATCACCCCCCCTTAACCTCCTCTTCCATCAGCAGCCCTTGCTGTCCTCCCAAATTGCCCATTAGCAAACTTCACCCTTACCTATCAGCAGCCCTTCATATGGCACTTCCTCCATCTTTCCTCTTAAAGGGTCATAGATTTGATATTTAATCTTTCTGTGGTACAACCAAAGTGGTTTATATTTATTACATACAGGTACTTTTTCTGTGGGTAGGACAATCTGGGAGCTTGGGCGTTTGTGTGCGTTAGAGGCCAACAGAGTTTGTTTCTCTGTCAAAAACCAGCCTGAAATCTGCATTTGGTTTCAGTTGAAACCGAACTTTTTGTTCTTTGTTGTGTGCTGCTTCTTCTCCTCCCTCACACCTGCTGCCCCTGAGCTGAAGGAGCTTCCACTTGCTCAATCCCTTCCTTCCCTGCCTTCCTCCCCTCCCCCAGCCTGGTGGTACTACCCTGGTGCTCGAGTGGCTAGTCATCCTACCTGTGCCAGCTCCACTCCCACGGTGGCTGCTGCAATCTCCAGTAGCATCCATTTTGACTGCAAAGGCAACATGGGCAGGAATGACTGGGGATTGCCATTAAACTACCAGTGTGGTAAGGTAGACCTGGGGGTGGGGTGGGGGGGGTGGATCAGCTGTTTTGGTAGCAGCTGAAACAGATTAGCAGATTTTGGCCAAAGATTTGATATTGGCCAAAGCTGAAAAATAAAAAAGGGTTCAGGTCATCCTCTAGTGTATGTGTAGGATGGTCTTTTGGAGCCTCCGGGTGTTGTATGTGTGTCTGGTGTGCGGGCCTATCTGTGAAATCTGTTGTTTACCCTTTGAACAGGAGTTTTGTGCAGAAGGCAGAGGAGATAGCCTGCAGCCGTCGGAAGAACAGTCTGACCTTGAATCGGCACACAGAGATTCTCGAGGTGCTGGAGATCCCGCAGCTCATGGATACTTGTGTTCGGAATGGCTACTATGAGGAGGCCCTGGAATTGGCCGCATATGTGCGAAGGCTGGAGAAAAAGCATTCGTCTATTCCCGTCATACAGGTATGCACGGCATGCTGCTGTGTACAAAGCATATATTTCCAGGTAGAATAAAACACACAAGCACGTGTGTATGCATGCTACATGCTGGTATAGGAATGTACAGCACGCTTAACCAAACTGTGGGCTAGAGACAGACATCGGACACTGGGAACAGCCGCTGGTTGCTGCCTGTTAAATTTGAAAAACGCACTTTTCTGGCTTCAGCCCTTGCTGTATGTGGGTGCCACGCGAGGCATGCAGTGGTGCTGGAACCCATTTTCTACAGCCATGCACGTTTCCATACCAGGTATGCCTGGAATGGGAGCCTTTTTCTGCTGCATGCAGTAGTGGGAGCAGTCAGCAAGAGTCTTGAACCAGGGTTGTTCTTGAGAAGAGGATGAATTGGGCCAGTTATACATAAGTATTGGCATACTGGGACAGACCAAAGGTCCACCAAGCCCAGCATCCTGCTTCCAACAGTGACCAATCCAGGTCACAAATACCTGGCAAGATCTAAAAAAAAAACCTACAAAACATTTTATGCTGCTTATCCCAGAAATAGTGGATTTTCCCCAAGTCCAATTTACATAGTAACATAGTAGACGACGGCAGAAAAAGACCTGCACGGTCCATCCAGTCTGCCCAAGAAGATAAATTCATATGTGCTACTTTTTTATTTGTACTGTCCTCTTCAGGGCACAGACCGTATAAGTCTGGCCAGCCCTATCCCCGCCTCCCAACCACCAGCTCTGGCACAGACCGTATAAGTCTGCCCAGCACTAATCCTGCCTCCCAACCACCAGCTCTGGCATAGACCGTATAAGTCTGCCCAGCACTAATCCTGTCTCCCAACCACCAGCTCTGGCACAGACCGTATAAGTCTGCCCAGCACTATCCCTGCCTCCCACCACCGGCTCTGGCACAGACCGTATAAGTCTGCCCAGCACTATCCCCGCCTCCCACCACCGGCTCTGGCATAGACCGTATAAGTCTGCCCAGCACTAATCCTGCCTCCCAACCACCAGCTCTGGCACAGACCGTATAAGTCTGCCCAGCACTATCCCCGCCTCCCACCACCGGCTCTGGCACAGACCGTATAAGTCTGCCCAGCGCTATCCCAACCTCCGGCTCTGGCACAGACCGTATAAGTCTGCCCAGCACTATCCTTGCCTCCCACCACTGGCTCTGGCACAGACCGTATAAGTCTGCTCAGCACTATCCCTGCCTCCCACCACTGGCTCTGGCACAGACCGTATAAGTCTGCCCAGCACTATCCCTGCCTCCCACCACTGGCTCTGGCACAGACCGTATAAGTCTGCCCAGCACTATCCCTGCCTCCCACCACCGGCTCTGGCACAGACCGTATAAGTCTGCCCAGCACTATCCCCGCCTCCCACCACCGGCTCTGGCACAGACCGTATAAGTCTGCCCAGCGCTATCCCTGCCTCCCAACCTCCAGTCCCGCCTCCCACCACTGGCTCTGTCACAGACCGTATAAGTCTGCCCCGCACTATCCCTGCCTCCCACCACCGGCTATGGCACAGACCGTATAAGTCTGCCCAGCACTATCCCCGCCTCCCACCACCGGCTCTGGCACAGACCGTATAAGTCTGCCCAGCGCTATCCCTGCCTCCCAACCTCCAGTCCCGCCTCCCACCACTGGCTCTGTCACAGACCGTATAAGTCTGCCCCGCACTATCCCCGCCTCCCAACCTCCAGCCCCGCCTCCCACTACCGGCTCTGCTATCCAATCTCGGTTAAGCTCCTGAGGATCCTTTCCTTCTGAACAGGATTCCTTTATGTTTATCCCACGCATGTTTGAATTCCGTTACCATTTTCCTCTCCACCACCTCCCGTGGGAGGGCATTCCAAGCATCCACCACTCTCTCCGTGAAGAAATACTTCCTGACATTTTTCTTGAGTCTGCCCCCCTTCAATCTCATTTCATGTCCTCTCGTTCTACTGCCTTCGTATCTCCGGAAAAGGTTCGTTTGCACTTTACCTTTAGGAAGCCATCCAAACCTTTTTTAAACTCTGCTAAGTTAACCGCTTTTACCACATTCTCTGGCAACGAATTCCAGAGTTCCATGGCCCCACCCTCCCCCCCGCATGTAGTCCCGCTTCTGGCAGCAACGTTCAGCGCTATCTTCTGCCCTCCTGCTACTTGTACAGAAGGTGCAGTTCAGATTGATTGAGCACCATACACTTTTTTTTGATTTTCAAGAAGTCTTTATTCACCAGTAAAACAAGTCACGTTTGCTTACATACCATACAAGCAATATTTTGTTTCATTGGTTACATCAGGTTACAGCACCCATTATATTAACAAACATTGAATATAACATCTTTAACCAATTTCCCAAGTAACTTCAATCTTTTTTCGGTTTTTAACATAGAATTACTACTACTACTACTTAACGTTTCTAAAGCGCTACTAGGGTTACGCAGCGCTGTACAATTTACATAGAGAATTTACATAGAATTGTAACCCTGCCCTACCCCCCTTCCCCCCCCCCCCCCCCCCCCCCCCAACCCGGGATAAGTCTTACCATACACATTTTTAAATACATTTCAATGTACTCTTCTTAGCAGCATACATCATATCAAACACAATGCAGAATACCTAACCAATAATAAAACAAGAAAACACGAACAATGGCGGACATCATAAAATAAAGTGACAGAAGTCCAAACATTATCAAAATAACATTGCCCGCCTTTCTGTTAGGGGGGAAGACGTGCTGGCTGTTTTCCTAGTGCTCATGTTGTTGGAGAGGAGGGAGAGAGTGATAATATCACTAGTGGATGGTGGGGAGAGGGAACTGAAGAAAAGCATGGGATGGGAATGCAAGAGAGAGAGCAGTACCAGTGAAGTGGGGTAGAAGTAGAGAGAGTCCTCAGCACCTGCCTTGAGCACTTTGTGGAGTTGAGATTAACTTTTACAGTGAGGCTTGTTTTCCTCATTGACTGCAGGCACTGTAGGGACAAGTGAGACACCCAGGCCTTGGCCTCAAGCTCACCTAACTGTTCCCAGCTTCCACTAGACAGCAGCAGACAGGCCTTTTCCTCGGAACACCCTGATGTGTTATGAGAGCAGGAAATCAGGCATGTGATGTAGGAAGATACCCCATAGGATGCTAGGGGTCCCCCATCCTGGGTTGCTGGGGATATTGGGAGCACCTTCCTTAGTGTTTCTCGGAACATAGAAGGGCGTCTTCCTGGAGCCCTTGCTAAGATAGCAGGGTTTATAAGGGTTCTACCTTCACCCACCCGGTGGGGCTGGGATTGTACGGGGAGGGGGTCCTCTCTTGATCGTGACTGGGATTGTGGCGATGCTTGCTAGGAGACTGATACATTGGGCATGTATACAGTAAGCATTTTGGATCTTAATTGCAGAGCATTGTCCTGGAGGTTCGTCAGTCGGCACAGCTGATGCTAGAACAGCTGGTCCAGCAGCTTCGCACAGGTCTCCAGCTGCCTGCCTGCTTGCGTGTCCTGGGCTACCTGCGGAGGATGGATATCTTCACAGAGGCAGAGCTGCGTGTGAAGTTCCTGCAGGCCCGCGATGCCTGGCTCCACTCTATCCAGAGCTCCATTCCCGAAGATGACCCTTATTTTCACATCACCAAAACCATCGAGACGTGCCGCGTTCACGTTTTTGACATCATCACGGAGTATCGCGCTCTCTTCTCAGACGAGGATCCCCTTCTGGTTCCGTGCAGTGATCAGGCATTGAGCGAAGCTGCCATATTCCATGGCTGGGTGTTGCAGAAGGTTGCACATTTTCTGCAGACTTTGGAGCATGATCTACAGAGGGGGGTTGGCAGCCGGCTGGACTCGTTGCTGGGCAAGTGCATGTACTTTGGTCTGTCTTTTAGCCGAGTGGGGGCTGACTTTCGCGGACAACTGGCTCCCATTTTTCAGCGGGTTGCCCTGACCACCTTCCAGACGGCACTGCAGGAAGCAGTGGCTAAATTCCAGGAAGAAATGAATTCCTACACCCTGATCCTGGCCCCTGCTGTTCTGGGCGGCAGCACCATTGCCTCGGTCAATGTGCCCAGCAGCCAGCCAGGAACCCTGCAGCCACCCATGGCTCTGCTGGATTTCTCCCCCCTTGCCTGCTTCCTAAATGGTATTCTGACTGCTTTCAATGATCTCCGGCTCTGTTGCCCAATAGCGCTGGCCCAGGATGTAACTGCTGCCCTAGAGGAGGCTGTTAGCCAGGTACAGACTCAGGGGCACATACTGTATAAGCTGGGGTGGGAGAGAATTTGGCTTCTTTAACAACGCACCATTAGCGGAGATCTGTATTTATTTTTTGTGTGTGTGTGGGGGGGGGGGGGGGATTACTTTAATGTTCAGAAACATTTTACAGTAAGGCAAGAGGATAAAGGCCCTTGGAAGGTTGAAAAAGAAGTGCAAATGCTTCCAGCATTTTCCTCTACTGTGATCTTTGTCTGGGGCTTCCTGGGAGCTGTTATAGGCCCATCCTGCTGGATGAAGTCGTATTGCTGATCCTGCTGTGATTGTCTTAGTTATCCGATCTTACAATATTTGCTCCAGCTGTGTAAAGTGCAGCCTGTCCAGAACCATTCATGCATTTCCCATTAGCATTAAAACATTACTGCTTGGTTAGCTCAGTGGCAGAGCTGCACACTGTCATGCACAGCACATGCGTTTGATTCCTGCTCCTTGGGTTAAGCTGCACAGCTCCTGGGGAAGTGACCTGACATTGCTCAGGGTCCATATTAGCTAGGTTCTATCGGTGTGATGGCTGGGTTGAGGTGAGACAGTTGAGATGAAAGCACATGGTACCATAGCCCACCCAAGGCCAGTTCTGACATGAAAACAGTGACCTTTCTCCTGACCAGGGTCTCCTTTCTCTCCCTCATGCAGGTGACAAAGATAATCCTGGCCTTCCACCAGGCTGAGGAAGCTGCCTTTAGCAGCAAAGAGCAGGAGCTCTTTGTTCAGTTCTGCACTGCGTTCCTAGAAGACCTTCTGCCGTACCTAAACCGCTGCCTCCAGCTCCTCTTCCCTCCCTCCCAAATAGCACAGATACTTGGTAAGAGGGAATTAAGTGACCAGCTGCCTTTCTCCACCTGCTTTTTTCTTTAACTTAAATTTATTGAGGTTTTAACATGTTTTTAATGTTGATGCGTTGTTGGATTCTTGAATGGCTGTGGATGAGTACATAACAAATAAAAAGCAAAAGAGGAAAGCCAGGAAGAGAAATCTAAACAAAAAAATTAGAATTTTAAAAATTCTGAAAAAGCCTCCCTTAAACACAGTACGTAAGAACATAAGCATTTCCATAGTGTGATAGGTGGAGGGTCCATCAAGTCCAGTATCCTGTTTTGTTTCCAACAGTGGCCAAAAGATCCCAAAATTGTAAAGCCGATTTTATGCTGCTTATCCTAGAAATAAGCAGTGGATTTTTCCAAGTCCAACTTAATAATGGCTTATGGACTTTTCTTTTAGGAAACGAGCCAACCCTTTTTTAAACCATGCTAAGCTAACTGCTTTTACCACATTCTCTGGCAACAAATTCCAGAGTTTAATTGCATGTTGAGTGAAGAAATATTTTCTCTGGTTTGTTTTAAATGTACTACTTTGTAGCTTCATCACATGTCCCCTAGTCCTAATATTTTTGGAACAAGTAAACAAGTGATTCACGTCTACGCCTTCCACTCCACTCATTATTTTATAGACTTCTATCGTATCTCCCCTGAGCCATCTCTTCTCCAAGCTAAAGAGCTCTAGCTGCTTTAGCATTCCTCATAAAGAAGTCGCCTCATTCCCTTTATCATTTTCGTCACCCTTCTCTGTACCTTTTCTAATTCTGCTGTATCTTTTTTTAGATGCTGTGTCCAGAATTGCGCACAGTATTGGTGGAGCAATACAAAGGCATAACATTCTCATTTTTATTTTCCATTTCTTTCCTAATAATACCTAACTTTCTCTTTGCTTTTTTAGCCACCACTGCACACACGTAGCAGAGGGTTTTAACTTATCAGCTGTGACATCTAGGTCCCTTTCCTGGTTGGTGACTCCTAATGTGGAACCTTGCATTACGTAGCTATAATTCGGGTTCCTCTTTCCCACATGCATCATTTTGCACTTGCTCACATTAAATGTCATCTGCCATTTGGATGCCCAGTCTCGTAAGGCCATCTTACAATTTTTCACAATCCTCTTGCGATTTAACAATTTTGAATAACTTTGGGGCTCATTTTCAAAAGAGAAAAACGTCCATTTGGCCATTTATCTCTCAAATCCTCTTCTTAGACGTTTTTCTCTGAAGTCCGTCAGAAGGATGTCTAAATCTCAAGGGGGTCTGTCGGGTGTGTTCAAGCCAGGACTTGGGCGTTCCTTTCAGCCATTATGGATCAAAACAAAAACGTCCAGGACTAATACTTAGATGTTTTGAGCTAGACCTGTTTTTTTTTTTTTTAAACAATAGATTTTTATTAATGAATAAGAAAAAGAACAATCAAGATAAATTTGTCCATTTTCAATGCAAGACAGCAAAACACCAAAGAAATATTCAATGGACCTAGCATATAACACATTTTAACATAGCATCCCTCCCCACCCGTTCCCCCCTTCAAAACTCTTGCAGTAAATGATCCAGGCTTTTGTAACGAATAGCTGCAGTGGGAATTGAACCCACTACCCCAGGAACAAAGTCCACTGCACTAACCACTTGGCTACTCGTCCACTTCACTCAAAAAGATGTCCTTACTCCCCCAGTGGACACTAACCCCACCCACCCCAAAAAAATGTGATTAAAAATATTACTTGCCAGACTCTGATGTTATACTCAGGTCCATTAGAACAGCATGCAGGTCCCTGGAATAGTCTAGTGGTGGGCGCAGTGCACTTCAGACAGGTGGACCCAGGCTTCTACCTCCCCCTACCTGTTACACTTGTGGAGGAAACTGTGAGTCCTCCAGAACCCACCAGAAACCCACTGTACCCACATGTTGGTGCTCCCTTCACTTATAAGGGCTATGGTAGTGTTGTACAGTTGGGGGTAGTGGGTTTTGGGGGGGCTCAGTAGACAAGGTAAGGGAGCAGTAGTGAGATGTGTACCTGGGAGCATTTTATAAAGTCCACTGCAGTGTCTCCAAGGATGCCCTATTGCTTTCCTGGGATGTCACTTTTCCACTATTCTACCTGATGCCAAGCTTTCTATTTCTTTTATAACATCTGAGCCTTGTGTCTATTGTTTATCTGTAGATTTGGGCTTTGAATTAGATAAAAAGGAGGTCTCATTATATATATCTAAATACCAGAGTGCTATTTTTCCATACTTCATAGCAAGAGTGTACATTCCCTAATTACCTGTCCCAATACAATTGAAGCTTTTACCTCCTCAGTGCATGTAAATAGTTTCATCCCTGTGTGCATTCTCTGATGCCGTGTGAGGCTTTCTTTCCAACCAAAGCTTTTACCACACTCAGGACATGCAAATGGTTTCACTCTTGTGTGTATTCTCTGGTGCATTGTGAGGTTTACCTTTTGACTAAAGCTTTTACCAGACTCTGTACATGCAAATGGTTTCTCTCCCTTGTGGACTTTCTGATGCACTTTGAGATTTACATTACAACCAAAGCTTTTACCACACTTAGAACAGCTATAAAGCAATCTGCCAACAAAGGTGTGGGGGAGATAATCAGAGCCCGACAGGAGGTCCTCTTGAATAATTCCCTGTACAGAGACCTAGAGGGCCTTTTGGAATTAGCAATGTTATACTCTTAAATGAGAGGGATAGGGAGAAATACGGAGGCGATTTTGTAAAAGCATTTCCTCTGTGGAGTGGAGGAGTGGCCTAGTGGTTAGGGTGGTGGACTTTGGTCCTGGGGAACTGAGGAACTGAGTTTGATTCCCACTTCAGGCACAGGCAGCTGCTTGTGACTCTGGGCAAGTCACTTAACCCTCCATTGCCCCATGTAAGCTGCATTGAGCCTGCCATGAGTGGGAAAGCGCAGGGTACAAATGTAACAAAAATAAAATAGATACTATTGGAGATTCTACATGGAATGTTGCTACTATTGGAGATTCTACATGGAATGTTGCTATTCCACTAGCAACATTCCATGTAGAAGGCTGCGCAGGCTTCTGTTTCTGTGAGTCTGACATCCTGCACGTACGTACGTGCAGGACGTCAGACTCACAGAAGCAGAAGCCTGCGCGGCCACATTGGTGATCTGCAAGGGCTGACTTCTACATGGAATGTTGCTAGTGGAATAGCAACATTCCATGTAGAATCTCAAATAGTAGCAACAGTGGAGGAGTGGCCTAGTGGTTAGGGTGGTGGACTCTGGTCCTGGGGAACTGAGGAACTGAGTTTGATTCCCGGCACAGGCAGCTCCTTGTGACTCTGGCAAGTCACTTAACCCTCCATTGCCCCATGTAAGCCGCATTGAGCCTGCCATGAGTGGGAAAGTGCGGGGTACAAATGTAACAAACAAAAAAAAAATACAGTTGTTCAGTGGGGGTGTAAAAATAGGAAAACAGAAAGATCTATTGGAATAGGCATTTCACACATGGGTATTGTTACTGGGAACAGTCCAGAAACCTGGTTCATGAAGGCACAGAAGTACTTTTGAAGGCATTTTTTTGAATGAACCCACGGTTCTGGTCCAATCCTCTTGCTCTCTGCTTCCTTTTCAGGTATTCCAGCCACCCAGCTACAGCAGCATGGCAATCTTGGCTACCTGGATGTGACTCCGGTGCAGGAGGCCCTGGGATCTGTTCTACCACAGAAAGAGATGGTTTTTCTGCTAGAGAGCAGCTTAAGTGGAGAGCCAGCAGCAGCCCCCCAGGAGAGTTCAGGCGCTGGATTAGTGTCCACAGATGATCTGCGACAAGAGCTGCTGGAAGTGAGCTGTGAGGAGAAGCTGCCGCAGCAGCAAGACTTTGCCATTGAGGGGGAACTGCAGCAGGATTCTCGGGGTGAAGGGGGTCAGCCTGCTCAGCCTCTGGAGCCCAATAAGGAATGAACCATAACTGGAACATGGGAGTACATTTTATGGAAAACTTATTGAACGCTCTGGCCTGCACTGGGCCTTTTTACCTGGCTCAGTTTGGTGGGGGGTGTCTGCACTACAGAATTAATATGACTGTCGTAGCAAAAGCTGCTGGATTAGAGGTCTATACGATTTTCTATGAATAAAATAAGAAACCACAGCTCTTTGTATGTCAAATGTGTGTCTAAGTACTCACTGTGATAGACAATGGCTCTGGCAGATGTATTTCAGACCATCCAGGGAGAGAACACTGGCTTGTCCTCAGAGTGGAGACGTGCTGGTTCTGAGCCCAAATTTCTAGCCCAGGGGTTTTCAACCCAGTCCTCAGGGCCCACCCAGCCAGTTGAGGTTCTCGGGATATCTCCAAGGACTGGTTTGAAAATCAGTGTTCTAGCCACTTGGTACAGTGTAGCAGATGTTATCATGCAGATAGAACCAGCCCATGTTTATGGGTCATCAAAGCAAAATATGGTGATAATTCTGTTACGCATGTGTAGAAGACTAGATATGCACAAATACAGACCATATATAAGTGCTGTTCCATAGCGTCCCACAGATCAAGCCAGAGCCTTGTGGGTTATGTCCCTCTTCCAGCAGGTGGCGATAGAGAAAGAACTTCAGAGATAGCTATATGTGGTCATGTGCAGCCAGCTTCTCTTCAGTATTCTCTCTATGTAGCAGGTGGAGGGTCATAACTGTGCAGCTCTAGATTGATCTGGCTCCTTGCCCATCCCAGTTGAGCCTGGATAGGGGTTGAGGTTCTGCAGATTGGAACTCTGGTTAGGGAGTATACCTGGTGGTGCCAGGTCCCTCCCCCCCCCCCCCTACAACCCCTTGGTTTCCTGCATATTGGCACCTTGGTCACTGCATGAAGTCTCGGCAGTCATTTTAAACAAGCGGGCAGGAAAGCGTGAGGACCTTTCCTGACCCAAAGCAGTCACTAGACCACCAGGTGATCTGTGGTATGTGCAGGTGTGTATGTGTGTGAGAGAGAGTTGAAGCCAGCAGCTGTCATCGCTGTACAAACAAACAAACCTTTGAGCTGCTGCATCCACATTCTTCTTTGTTGTTAGTAGCATTTTTATTTAAACTGACTTATATTTTCAAACATACTGACTTGCAGCGTATGGCTGTATACAGAGGAAGTATAATAATGGAATAACTTTTCATAGAATAGTACCCTTCTCCACCACCGCCAACTCCAGGCTCCGCCCTTTCTGCCTCGCCTCACCCTATGCCTGGAATAAACTCCCTGAGCCCATTCGCCAGGCCCCCTCCCTGCCCATCTTCAAATCCTTACTCAAAGCCCACCTCTTCAATGTCGCCTTCGGCACCTAACCATTATACCTCCATCCAGGATATCTAGACTGCCCCAACTTGACATTTCGTCCTTTAGATTGTAAGCTCCTTTGAGCAGGGACTGTCCTTCATTGTTAAATTGTACAGTGCTGCGTGACCCTAGTAGCACTCTAGAAATGTTTAGTAGTAGTTTATAAATCATAATCAGTGTGTCATTTGGAGTAGCTGGTTAAAGGACCACTCTAGCACTGTTATATTCATGCAGAGATTTTTTTCTCCTGGTAATGGGTCTCTAAAACAGACATCATATTATGAGAATCAGATGCTCAACATTCGTCCTTTCTATCTATCTATTTATTTACTTATTTATTACGTTTATATCCCACATAAAACATGAGTTCAGTTGAAGCCTGGGAGCATTTAAAATAATTTTTTCCTATGCCTACATTAAAAGAAAGAGATGGCATGTGGGAATTTGCTTATTTTGTTTTGTGGATCGCAGTGGTATATTATAAAAATGCACTTGCCTTTTTGTATTACTACTATTTCACAGAGAAGTATTGAATAATGAGGGAAGGGCTTCCTTCATGCAGATGTTCTGTCCAGCGTCAGTTTAAATGTGCTAACATTGTCCAGTTCAGCCCGCTTAATCTGTGTAAGGG
The DNA here is from genome assembly GCF_901765095.1 of Microcaecilia unicolor. Classification (NCBI taxonomy): domain Eukaryota; kingdom Metazoa; phylum Chordata; class Amphibia; order Gymnophiona; family Siphonopidae; genus Microcaecilia; species Microcaecilia unicolor. Next base: position 360,033,101 of record NC_044035.1, on the reverse strand, counting down.
GAAAATCGCATAATGTTACCTTGCTTTGTCGTGAAATATTCTTTTTTTGTTCATGGACATTCAAAGCTCTCGTTACTATATATAATCACTTACAGCCCCCAACCATCTGTAGTATAAAATGCGGGGTCTGGAGAAGATATGAAATATGCAGGTAAGTGAATAATTGATTGTCCTTCAGCACATGAGTGCTTTAAAACCATAGGACTGCCTGTTTAAGCACTAATGAATATTAGAGTGAAGAAAGATGTATATAATTATAAAAACAAAAAATTATGAAAATTATACCACCGCATTTTATACTATAGGTGGTTGGGGGTTGTCAGTGATTATATATAGTCACAAGAGCTTTGAATGTCCATGAACAAAAAAAGAATATTTCAGAACAAAGTGAGGTGACATTATGAGACTTTCCCCTTACACAGATTAAGCAGTCTGAACTGGTACTTACAACTGCGGTTGATATATTGAGTTCAAGTTTGATACTTTTTGGGAACGGAAGCCAATTTGTTTTCTGAAGTAATTGGAACATTGTCCAGTTCAGCACACTTAGCTGCCAAGTTTATACAAAGTTAATTATGTTCAGTGGAAAATAAATTTGTTGCCTCAGGCTGCTTTTCATGTGAATATTCTATCACTGTTTCATTATAAGTATTACATATTAAGGGCATTTGCTTTAAACTTTGCTTTAATTCGTTTATCCAGTCCTTATATGCACATAGTTTTGCTTTTTAAACCCAAAGGTGACTCCTAATGGTGGTTGAACAATTAGGTATAAACTGTGTTGTTTCTGACGACTTGTTTTGGACTCCTTTGGGTCCTGCTAATCTGTACATCCGCTGTTTTAGCAGAACACAGAAGAAAATTATTTATGTTATTTTTACTGTTTGTAGAATCTGGGGGGGGGGGGGGGGTCAAGGTGACTGTGGCATGGCAAGAGCTGGGATGGAGGAAATTACTTGCTGCGGGGACAGTATAAGTCGTCACAAGAATAAAATATTAGAAAACCAATGCGCTGCATTAGGGGCTTATAGCCCATTTATGTTTACACAAAATAGATCTGCATGAAACAAAATATGTATTTTTATTTTGACTTATAGGTAATCAATAGAAACAAAATAAAACCACTAGTGCCTGAAACATTCCTAAAACTAGAATAATCCATTTGTGTATCTAAAAGCTAAACATCTACAAAACATGCAGATGTGATTCCGTGTGCCCCAGTGAAAGGAGAGTTGAATTTCACTTCCATTTAATTGCAATATATTCTATCATCTTTATAACACCAGGCTTTCCAAAGCAGATAACAACCAGTGAAAGTGAACCCATAAGGAAACAGGATATCCTCACTGAAATTTGGCCATCTGTATTGTATGCAGTGTATTTATTTAGTTAGTTAGTTTTTAGTGTAGAAAAATGAGCACAAAATACAGAGTTTAAAAATGCTGTTTCTACCAGCTATAATAATTTTTAAAGCTATTTTAGTGATATTCAATTGTTATTTAATGATATTTATATCTACATTTGGGAAACTTTCAAATAAATAAAAAGCTGTCCAATAAAAAAACAAACAAACAACTGTTGTCCTCCACCTTTTAAGGCACTGCCTATGCAACTGAAACAGCTTTAGACTTGTTATAGGTGGACAAACAAAGAACGACAACGTGGATGCAGCAGCTCATAGGTTTGCTTGCTTTGTTTTGAGTTTATGGCAATGACGGCTGTACAGGGGAGTGGAAACAGTGACAGATTAATCAAATGGGCTTCCTTTCTTACAGTGGACTAGATAGGCTCACTTCCACTCCTGTCTATTAAACCTCCTTGCAGCAGATAATAGGTTTGCTTGCTGTGATTTGAGTGTATGACAATGACGGCTATACAGGGGAGTGGAAACAGAGATTAACCAACGGCTTCCTTTCTTACAGTGGACTAGATAGGCTCACTTCCACTCCTGTCTATTAACTTCCTTGAAGCAGCTCATAGGTTTGCTTGCTTTGTTTGGGTGTACTGGATGACGGCTGCGCGGGGGAGTGGAAACAGAGATTAGGCTCCCACTCCTGTCTATTAAACCTCCATGGTTGGGATCGCTTCGTCTGTGACGCGCATGTGTGTGACGTCATCTCTTTGCGCGGCGCTCTGCTGTCGGCCGATCGGTGCGACTGTGGGAACTCGTGTGGTGCGGCGGTGAGTGAGCGAAGCGAGGGGCAGGAACGTGGACTGGGAATTACCTCCCCACCGGACCCCAGAAATCCCCTCCTGCACTGGACTCCCGTTGCCCCTCCCCCTCCCTATTGATCCACTCCCGACTTTATTAGCAGGCGATTTCAGACTACAATTCCCGGCATGCACTGGGGCCCAGTGTCTTAGAGGCTCCCTTCCTGCTTTTTAGGTGGGAAGTTTATTGTTGGAGCTCAGTGAGTCTGATGTGCTTTCAGGGTGTTTATTTTTACCATTCCTCACTTCTGGAGGGGTCAAACTTGCCAGTCTCTGATGTTGTGTTGGGCATCTGTGACCCCATTTCTGCTGCTCATACTAAAGACATTGACAGGTTTGAGTCTGCAGGAGGCAATATGCAATTGTTGGCTCTCAGCCACTTCTGGAAACAAACCTATTTAGCCACACACACACTTCCAAGCTAAATCTGGATATAAAAATTCACAAGTCAACTAATCTTCAATTTACAGATTTTGGCTATAATTTGGGCAGATCTACAAATTTTATCCACATTTGGAGCAAGATAATTTGGCTCTGCTTGTGGTTAGCAAACTGATATTAATGGATTAGCATAAACTCTGATATGATGACCAATTACAGCTGTTACGAAATACAGTGGCCCATTTGTTAATATTGATGTTCCTTTTTCTCTCTTTCTTATTTTACTTTTGTGCTTACCTGTTAGACTGTATGGAAAATAACTCCATAAACATGGCTATATTATGTTACTTCTCTTCATTCTAACCAGTTGACACAAACTCCAGATTTAAGATTCTCTAACCTACAGCTGATTGATTGATTATACTCTGTCTCTGTCACACAGTTTGGAATCAGATTGCCTTCTAGGAGAAAGCATTTAGTTATCTATGGTCCTCTGAAATTGCTGAATCACCTTCCATTTGAAGTAAAAGATAAGAAAGATTCTATTTGCTTTAGAAATTGAAAGCCCAGCTTTCTAGACAAGCCGTTAAGATTTAACAAATAGTTTTAAAATGTATTATGTGTTGTATCCTGTAATTTTAAGTTTGTATGATTTTAATGTTTATTGTGATGTTTTAATTTTGAGTATTACTTGAATAAATCAAAATAACCTGTTGAGCAAATGTGGAGCCAGCTGGACATCTTGCCTTCCTCACTCCCCACTAGGGCTCTAGCGTCTGGAGCTATTATTAGGAAGAGGCCAAGTTGGTCCCTTACCCCTAGAAACATGTCCTCCACTGGGCTCCTAACCTCCAGAGACATTGGTGGATGGAAAGCCAATGATTGCAGAGACACCACCACCAGGATTCTGTGTCTCAGTGGTTCTGATTCTAACATGCCCTTATCCCCCAGAGATGCTGGGCTTCAGCTCCCAGAGACATGGCCCCACTTCACCCCCAGCCACTGGAGATATTGGTGTCCAGTGGACCACTGATCTCTATCCCTTGTGAGACACTGCTCTGAAGGCCCTGGACATGCTGGTGATGAAAACTGGGTGACTCAGTTCTTGCTGCTTATGTTCATGGTTTTTTTTCTCTTTTATCATTGACAGGTTTTTTTCAGTCATGGCTTCTGGCAGGATTGGGACATTCCTACAACATAGGCTGAGCCACCGCCTCTGTAAAGGCTTGAAGCCAATTTGCTATGGTCTGGCTGCCCTTAACAGGCCCTGGTGTTGCCCTTTGGTAGCTGATCTTGTTCTCGTCCCTTACAGGACCTGCATTTCTACATCCCAGGAAAAGCAGCGCACCTACTGGAAGTACCTGAAGCGGAAAGTGCTCGGGCCCTCAGTTCCTCCCTACAAGCATGTGTGTCAGGCTGGTGACCCCGTCCTTAGGACTCTTGCTGCGCCTGTGGAGCCCTCTCGTATCCTGGAGCCCGAAATACAGACTCTGATACGGACCCTGGTAACAGTAATGAGGCGCTCGGGCAGCGTAGGTCTCAGTGCTCCACAGGTTGGGGTTCCACTCCAGGTGGTGGCCATGGAGTTCCCAGAAAAGATATACAGGGAGAACTCTGTGAGTGTGAGGGAAGCCCGTGAGATGGTGCCCTTCCCTCTTACTGTTTTCATTAACCCCACCATGCGAGTGCTTGACTCTCACATTCTCTCTTTCCCTGAAGGCTGTGAAAGCATCTCTGGCTTCTTGGCTTGTGTTCCCAGGTATCGGGCTGTGGAAATTTCAGGTGAGTTGCATGGAATAAGTTCCTTGCTGGACAGGTTACTGAGTTCTTCTGTAGTCTCATGTGTAGACCTGAACAGTAGGAAAGACTTGTATGGCTGTGCTGTTAATAAGGCTGTGTGGTGCTGTCTGTTCTTTGAAAGACTGATTTTGCATCTCTCAAGTCAGAATAACACTTCAGATAGCTGCAGTAAAAAGGATCCTGCGCCAGTGACGAGGGCTGTTTTTTTGCCACGCGCTGCTGCTGCGCTTCTTTTTACCACATCAGGTGAAAAGGGCTGAAAAGAGCCGTGGCAATGTGGTAAGATTGCTCTTACCACGTGGCTATGCGGGGGGGAGCGCTTACCGCTACCCATTAAGGTGGTGGTAAGGACTCCTGCGCTAACCCAGTGGTAATCGGCTAGTGCGCGATGCTGCCTAATTACTGCTGGGTTAGAGCCAGGCTAAAAAATACAGGCTGATTTCCCCCAGCACAGGAAATGGCACGTGGTGGGGCTAGAACTGTCCCCGGCGGTAGCTCCGGATTAGCTTGTGGGAAGTCCACTTTGTAAAAGGGCCCCATAGAGCTGATTTTTAGCAGACTGGGAACCTGCTGGGTAAATGCAGGTGAAGGATTGCATTTGAACAGGAGGGTCCGAGGGAGGAATTGATTAGTGTTTAACCAACTGTAGGAGGGAAGGAAGGAAGGAGCGAGCAAGCAAGACTGGCACAAATACAGAGGTCCTTTTAGTAAGCTGCAGTAAAAGGGGGCCTTCGCTAGCATCAGTTCGTGTCTTTTCTTTCCGAGCACTCTACCAAAACCCTCATCCACACCCTTGTCACCTCTCGTTTAGACTACTGCAATCTGCTTCTTGCTGGCCTCCCACTTAGTCACCTCTCCCCTCTCCAGTCGGTTCAAAACTCTGCTGCCCGTCTCATCTTCCGCCAGGGTCGCTTTACTCATACTACCCCTCTCCTCAAGACCCTTCACTGGCTCCCTATCCGTTTTCGCATCCTGTTCAAACTTCTTCTACTAACCTATAAATGTATTCACTATGCTGCTCCCCAGTATCTCTCCACACTCGTCCTTCCCTACACCCCTTCCCGTGCACTCCGCTCCATGGATAAATCCTTCTTATCTGTTCCCTTCTCCACTACTGCCAACTCCAGACTTCGCGCCTTCTGTCTCGCTGCACCCTACGCCTGGAATAAACTTCCTGAGCCCCTACGTCTTGCCCCATCCTTGGCCACCTTTAAATCTAGACTGAAAACCCACCTCTTTAACATTGCTTTTGACTCGTAACCACTTGTAACCACTCGCCTCCACCTACCCTCCTCTCTTCCTTCCCGTTCACATTAATTGATTTGATTTGCTTACTTTATTTATTTTTTGTCTATTAGATTGTAAGCTCTTTGAGCAGGGACTGTCTTTCTTCTATGTTTGTACAGCGCTGCGTATGCCTTGTAGCGCTATAGAAATGCTAAATAGTAGTAGTAGTAGTAGTAGTAGTAGTTTTTTTGTTTTCATGAAAAGAAATGGCCTTGTGGCGAGTGAACCATGTGTCGCGTGGTCATTTCAGGGGGAAGCACTTCCTGCCACCCATTGAGGTGATGGCTCCCACGCTAACCTGGTGGTAACCGGGCAGCAAACTTTTGTAGCACTGGTGTGTAGCTGGTGGTAATCTGTGCCCCTTCCCCTCCCGAAATGGCAAGTGGTTCATTTACTGCACAGCCATTTCTGCTCCTGAAAACCCCCCCAAAACATCCTTTTACCCATTGCAGTAAAAGAGGGGCATCAAAACACACACTGATGCTAGCGCAGGCCCCTTTTTACCACAGCTTCATAAAAGGACCCCTGTTTACTTAACTGCCTTTCACACACAGTGAAAGCAATGTACAATCATAGGCGGCCAATACAACATCAGTAAAATAAAAACAAAGGAATAGTATAACAGTAAAAACCTCATAGAATGTCAGTAATATAAAAACAAAATAATATTTATTTATTTATTTATTACATTTGTATCCCACATTTTCCAACCTATTTGCAGGCTCAATGTGGCTTACATAGTACCGTAAAGGCGTTCGCCAATTCCGGTATAAACAGTTATACAGTGATGTTGTGGTAGAATGAGGTTCATGTGGAACAGGCATATTAGGGAATCGTATAGAGGAAGAGTTAGGTTAAGTCCATTACGTGCTTTGGTTTCGTAGTGTTGCAGGGTTCAGGCATTTAAGTTGGGTCGGTAGGATATGCCTTTTTGAACAGGTAAATTTTTACCATGTACCAAGAATATGGATTCTTATTTTATTGCCTTTGGATAGAGATAATATACTGAGGTTAGGGATGAGATTTTTTTTTTCTTGACATTTCCTATGAAATCTTTTATTAAATTTCAGGATAAGAATGATGTATTTCTTGAATCATCTCAGTTGGAGAAGCTGGTTCTGAGATAGGAATATGTTAATACTACTAGGCAAGAAGGAATGTCATTAAGAAGGATTAATTAAAAGGGTTACTACTTAAATTAGGTGTATAATAGTTAAGGTAGCATTCTTATAATTTGGAATCATATAATTTTGTAGGCTGTCCCTTCCTTTGTAAAATTATAGCCCATATTTATTTCTTTTATTCTTAAACTTTACTTCCTTTGATTCTAATGGAAATACCACTTTTGCGTATGGTGTTGATTTTTCTGAATTTGAACTGGACTCATTGTACTCTTAATTTGAAAAAAAGAAATACCTTGGAAAAGAAAAGTAATATGAAAGACAAACTTCATATAGCATCAGTAAAACAACGTTAGTAAATATAACATCAAATGAGTAATATAACAGTTTTAAAAACCCAACAAATAATACAAAAAAAACCCTTTCCTCTTTGCTTTAAAACAATAGACTGGGCTGCTGAATTTTCTGCATATATTTTTACCCATCTGTTTTTCTTCATGGCAAAGCACATTCCAGATTAAACGTTAAACTAGGCATGTGATTGTGGACTCCAATGAGGTCAAAGTATTGAACAGTAAGGGAAACAGAACTTGGAAGATGCTGGTGCACAGACTGCTTATCTGTACCTGTTACTGTGCCCACAGTTCTCCTCCTTTCACTAAGATTTTGTTTTTTTTCTGAGGTGGCCATGGCCACTGGATGGCGTAAAGTACGAGTGACAGCAGCGCTATGTATTTAAGTACTTCCATAATGAAAGGAGAAACAGACGTTCAAATATTTGAAAGGTATTAATCCGCAAACGAACCTTTTCCGGAGATGGGAAGGCGGTAGAACGAGAGGACATGAAATGAGATTGAAGGGGGGCAGACTCAGGAAAGATGTCAGGAAGTATTTTTTCACAGAGAGGGTGGTGGATGCTTGGAATGCCCTCCCTCGGGAGGTGGTGGAGATGAAAACGGTAACGGAATTCAAACATGCGTGGGATATGCATAAAAGAATCCTGTGCAGTACGAATGGATCCTCAGCTTAGCCAAAATTGGGTGGCGGAGCAGGTGGGGTAAGAGAGGTTGGTGGTTGGGAGGTGAGGATAGTGGAGGGCAGACTTATAGAGTCTGTGCCAGAGCCGGTGATGGGAGGCAGGACTGGTGGTTGGGAGGCGGGAAATACTGCCAGGCAGACTTGTACGGTCTGTGCCTTGAAAAAGGCAGGTACAAATCAAGGTAAGGTATACACATATGAGTTTATCTTGTTGGGCAGACTGGATGGACTGTGCAGGTCTTTTTCTGCCGTCATCTACTATGTTACTATGTTACCAGTAAATATATGTTTGACAGCTGGTGCTGCCTCTTTTGAGTTAGGCCAGCGAAACTGAAGATCTAACAAGGGGGGCCCTGTGGTAGTGACGTTGCCCGGATTTGCTGAGGTTCTTTTTACCACAGTGGGGGGAAATGAAATGTCTGTGCAGTAAGTTTGCACTTGCCCCGCAGACATTTCACAGAGACCCCTTACAACCACCCACTGAGGTGACAGTTGGGGCTTTCACGCTGCCCGTCCCAACTCTTTAGTAAAAGGGCTTCTTAAGCAGATGTTTGTATACATATGATCCCTGATGACCTGTTCTGTCCCTCAGGAGTAGATACTGTGTGAAACCATTCAGTGTCAATGACTATATTTCAAACGCTGGATTTTACTGTGGCCCTACTTTGAACCTCTATTTACTTTTATTAACTCCACCTGTGGGGTCTTTCATTTCCCCTTGTCATCTTTGTTCTCTCCAGAAATAGGATAGAGAAAACTGTCTTTCCCCATCTTGGCTACTCTTACTGCAAAATCACATATTGCATTCTTTTTAGCAAGAGTTTCCATCAGCATAAGAACATGAGAATAGCCATACTGGGTCCGACCAATGGTCCATCCAGCCCAGTATCCTGTTTCCAGCAGTGGCCAATCCAGGTCACAAGTACCTGGCAGAAACCCAATTAGCAGCAACATTCCATGCTACCAATCAGTTGCTTCCCCCATGTCGGTACTTTTCATGTAAAGGACAACAGTGTGAATACAAGAAAGCTCTGAGGGCCACCAGAATATTTCAAGTTTATACATACAAATATTCAGGGCTTTTTGTACGGCGTACCGACACCTTTTTTCCCAGCGAGTCCTAACTCTTTCTCTCACTCCCCTACTCTCCAGCGATTCTCCGTCCTCTCTCCCCTGCTCTCCCCTTACATCGATGTCCAGCGATTCACCTCTCTCCCCAGCCCCAGGGTTACCATATGACCGGCCGTTTTTTTGTATTTTGAAAGTTCATTCGGTTTTTCAAGGGAACTAGGAACCCTGCAGCAACTGCAGACTGCAGTGAGGTCATGGTCACTTGATCTACTGGCGCATGCGTGGTGTGGCTGAGCAGCAGAGTCAGCTCGTGTTGTGCACATGAATATCCATTATCTAACTCCTCCTCCTGCACTGGATGCAGCCTTGCCAGCAGCTGCAAGGACCCAGCAGGTCAGGAAGAGCCATCTCATCTTTTTGTTTTTTGTTGTTGGACCATTCACACTCCTGCTGTGCTGCCCCCTCCCTTCCTTCTCCCTCCAGGGACTTGGACAGGGAGGCAGGCGATGGCAGAGCCTGAGAGGGAAGAAGGAAAGGCATCAAACAAGTGGGGCTGGAGCCTGAGACTGTATACTACTGCAGTGCTGTTAAAAAGGTAGTGTAAACGAAATCACTGAAGCTGAAAAAACCTAGACTGTGGTTTCTAACTTCAAAGAGAGATAAAGTGTATTAAGTGCTTTGCTTTGTCAGGCAAACCATTTGGGAGACCCTCACACAGCTGTGTATTAAGGTAGGCTGCAGACTTTAAACCTTGGCTCTGTTCTTTTAGCTGGCTAAAACGATGGTTTGAACCCTTGAGTGTCCAGTATTAGGCTAAATTTAATCAGTTCTGGCTAGTCCAACTGCTTCATGACCTCTCCCATTGCCTTAGCAATGTATATATCCCACAAATGTGAATAAAATATTTCTCCTGCAAGACTTTGCTAGGCTGTGTTTTATTTCAGAATTTAGTTTCTTCAGAAAAAAAAGTTTGTTTTTTTAATTTGACTTTTTTAAAATCCCATATTATCCCAATGGGAGGGAGAGAAGGGGACAAGCTGCACATAGATGAAAGGTAAGGGAGAGGAAAGGGTGACATGCTATACATGGAGGTGAGGGAAGGGAAAAGGGGGAAATGCAGCACATGGATAGAAGGGGATGGAGAGGAGAAGAGACATGCTGCTCATGGATATTTACTTTTTTGGAAATGTTGATGTTTTCTAGCTTTGTATTTAGCAGAGTACAGAAGAAAATACATTTTCTGTTACTTTCACCAGTATTTTCACTGCTTATAGAATCTGGCTTTCTTGGGGGGGGGGGGGGTCAAGTCAAGGTGACTATGCAGCATGTCATGGAGGGGCAGGGACGGGGCTGGGGGCATGGCAGCGTTTTATTTTTGTGTCCTCTTTTTTGTCTTCACAAATATGATAACCCTACCCAGCCCGTCCTTCTCTACTGCCTGCCTGCTATGAAGCAATAAAGAAAGGCTGCAGGCAGCAATTGAGAGAGGCTGGCAGGGTCGGAGCTTCCCTCTGCGAGTCCGGCCTACTTTCTTTCAACTTCCTGTTTCCGCATAGGCAGGACTCGCAAAGGGAAGCTCCGACCCTGCCAGCCTCTCTCAATTGCTGCCTGCAATGGAGAAGAAGGATGGGCTGGGGAAAGAATCGATAGAAGGGGAGGGCAGGGGAGAGAGGAGAATCGCTGGACATGGATGTGAGGGGAGGGCAGGGAAGAGAGAATCGCTGGACATGGATGGAAGGGGAGGGCAGGGGAGAGGAGAATCGTTGGACAGGGATCAGAGGAGAGGGGAGGGAAGGGGAGATAGGAGAATCGCTGGACATGGATGTGAGGGGAGGGCAGGGAAGAGAGAATCGCTGGACATGGATGGAAGGGGAGGGCAGGGGAGAGGAGAATCGTTGGACAGGGATCAGAGGGGAGGGGAGGGAAGGGGAGATAGGAGAATCGCTGGACATGGATAGCAGGGGAGGACAGGGGACAGGAGAATCGCTGGACATGGGAGGGGAGGGCAGGGCAGGGGAGAGAGGAGACATGCTGGACATGGATGGAGGGGAGGGAAGACAGGAAGGAGATGCACATGGGTGGGAGGGGAGGGCATGGAAGAGAGGAGAAATGCTGGAAATGGATGGAGAGGAGAGCAGGAGATAGAGGAGAATTGCTGGACATGGATGGACGGAGGAGTTTGGGGGGAGAGAGGAGAAATGCTGGACTTGAATGGAGGAGAGGGGAGAGAGAATTATTGCTTTATATGAATACAAGCGAGAGAAGAGAGGAGAAATGCTGGACATGGATGGAGGAGAGGAGGGAGGAGAAGTGCTGGACATGGATGGAGGGGAGAAAAGAAAAAAAGAAGATGCACATGGATGGAAATGATGGAAAGGGAAGAAAGGAGAAAAACGGCACATGGATGGAGAAAATAGGCAAAAGCTGGATCCACGTTATACCTCCTCCAGTCAATTCCACGGAGGAGGACACAGCTTGTACTTATGGATGTAGGGCAAGAAATGAAGAAGAAAGGAGGAAAGTAAAGAAATATATGGAAAAGAAGCCCTGGAAACGGAGTTAAGAGAACAGATAGCAGCAGAATCAGAGACTGGGACCAATATGGATAGAAAAACAAAGTCACCAGACAACAAAGGTAGAAAAAATCATTTTATTTTCATTTTAGTGTTTGGAATTTGTCCAATTTGAGAATTTACATCTGCTGTCTTATTTTGCACTGGGTATAATGGAGCTGTAACAGCTTACAGAAATGATTTATAATGAAAAAAAAATCACGTTATTTTTTTTTCCTGTACTAGTATATTATTTTCAGTGATGTCTGTTTATATGCGCCATGGCTGGTATAAGGGGTGTGGCTATCATAGGGGTGGAGTCATGTGGTGACCCCGCCCATAATGAGTACCGGCACCTTTTTTTCTACAAAAAAAGCACTGCAAATATTACTGAGTTTGTACACTGCCTTTACCTGCTTTTTCAGACCAGGTATTAAACATCAATACTAATAATGATTCTACAAAACTTCAAGGACATATTTTTTAAAACTCACTTTATTTTGGCTTGTCAACAGTAGCAAATATAAATGAGACACCTGAGTAACATACTTGACAAATTGTTTGTAGTTACGATACCAAGTGATTATTAAACATGAAATATTGATTCTGCAACACAGGGATATATTTAAACTCACTTAACTGTGGCTTGTCAGCTGTACAAAATATAACGGTGGAAAATATCATTAATGAGATACCTGTGTCTGCATATTGTATATTGAGGGCCACAGTGGAGGACTTCAGGGGCTATGCGATGGAGACCACTGCACTATCTCTCTCGATAGCAGAGAGTGGGCTTTTCCTCCAGGAAATTGTCCAAACCGTTTCTAAACTCAGATGCACTAACCGCTGTTACCACATCCTCTGGCAACGAGTTCCAGAGCTTAACTATTCTTTGAGTGAAAAAATATTTCCAAGTAACTTCACAGTGTGACAAGGCGGTGGCCGTAGCGAGAAGGTTGCTAGGCTGTATAGAGAGAGGTGTGATCAGCAGAAGAAAGGAAGTGTTGATGCCCCTGTACAAGTCGTTGGTGAGGCCCCACCTGGAGTATTGTGTTCAGTTTTGGAGGCCGTACCTTGCGAAGGATGTTAAAAAAATGGAAGCGGTGCAAAGAAAAGCTACAAGAATGGTATGGGAATTGCGTTCCAAGACGTATGAAGAGAGACTTGCTGACCTGAACATGTATACCCTGGAGGAAAGGAGAAACAGGGGTGATATGATACAGACGTTCAAATACTTGAAAGGTATTAATCCGCAAAAAAATCTTTTCCGGAGATGGGAAGGCGGTAGAATGAGAGGACATGAAATGAGATTGAAGGGGGGCTGACTCAAAAAAGATGTCAGGAAGTATTTTTTCACGGAGAGGGTGGTGGATGCTTGGAATTCCCTCCCGCGGGAGGTGGTGAAGATGAAAACGGTAACGGAATTCAAACATGCGTGGGATGTGCATAAAGGAATCCTGTGCAGTAGGAATGGATCCTCAGAAGCTTAGCCAAAATTGGGTGGCGGAGCAGGTGGGGGAAGAGAGGTTGGTAGTTGGGAGGCGAGGATAGTGGAGGGCAGACTTATACGGTCTGTGCCAGAGCCGGTGATGGGAGGCGGGACTGGTGGTTGGGAGGCGGGAAATACTGCTGGGCAGACTTGTACGGTCTGTGCCCTGAAAAAGGCAGGTACAAATCAAGGTAAGGTATATACATATGAGTTTATCTTGTTGGGCAGACTGGATGGACCATGCAGGTCTTTTTCTGCCGTCATCTACTATGTTTGAATAAGCAGCATAAAATGTATTGTACTGTTTTGGGATCTTGCCAGGTACTTGTGATCTGGATTGGCCACTGTTGGAAACAAGATACTGGGCTTGATGGACCTTCAGTCTGTCCCAGTATGGCAATACTTATGTAGATGGTGGTACTGTTGAGAAGTGTTGTAAAATAGACCAGTGGGCCTTGATGGTATCCACCATCACCTTTACCTAATCTCCTAAACTCTTTGAACTAAATCTAAAATATGGTCTCCAGTACAGGGAGCATCTATTTGCCTTATATGAACCTCCTCATGTAGGCTGGATACGTACAATTAAGGGAGACAACTTGTGGCAATATAAGATGCTGGAAGATTTATTGAATACATCATAGGCCATGACTATAAGATGGGTTCTGCCAGCTCAGTTTATGCCTGTGCAGAAAGGTTGAATGAAAAATCTTGAACTTTTTGGACGATTGTAGGTATGTATTGCATTATATGAAACACCTTTCTCAAATGGTCAAAGAGCTTAGGGTGTATGAGTTGAAATATGCTCTGCATTTTCTTGATTTTGTTTTCATGGCTGATTCAGCTACCACAGCGGAATAAGAAAGACAGATTTTATTTAAACCAGGTGCCAGCTGGACCTTATATCTTGTTTTCAGACAGGCTGAATGGGCTTGTGGAGCCTCTAGAAATATTAAGAGCTACAAATATCTAACTTGGTTCGATAGTAGAGAGAGACTTTCAGGACCAATACCTGTAAACTGAAATGGTGCTGCACCAGGGTGTTGATATCGGCTAGATGGCAGATCCTTACAGTGGCCCTTGACAAATTAATTGAACATCTTTCACAGGAACAAATATGGCTGCATTGGAAGAGATGGAGAAGACTCAACTACTTGTTAGCAGGACCAGGGTTGCTGTCATTTGAGGCTGTGCTATTGAATATTGCTCAGGGAAGACCTGCAGCTTCGAAATGAGTCTTGCATTGAAGCTCTGTTTTCACAACAGACACTGGCCCATTATGCTGAGAGGCTGTGTAAATGACAGCACTGTTACAGGATGAGACTGGTGCAATCCCTCCCATTGAGAGCACTTTGCAGGTCTGTGCTTAGGGAGAAACTCCTTGCAGACATCAGAGCTGATATTATTAACCCTTTTCTAACGCTTTCAAGACAACATTTGATGATACTTTTATGTCGTGCTGGTTCAAGTGTATAGAGGATGGCTGTGCTTTGGGCTTGGAAACCTGCAAAGCAATTTTTGCCAAGTTGAAGTATGGCTGGTGTTGCTCAATTGTGGCTGGACTCTTCAATCACAGTGCAATGGTGTGTGAGACAAGCTGCGGTCAGCCCTGTGTCCTCCTGTCTATACGCATAAAATTGTTCCCTTATCCAAGGAACATTTATGAGCAGGATCTTGGTGGTGTAGGTGATTTGCAGGAAGCAGCTACTTCTCTCAGAGAAAGGGCAGATTAAAGACAAAATAATGTTTGCAGTTAAATCAGTGAAATTAGCGAAAAGCAAACTCCCACTCCAAGCTCAAAAAGAAGAGAATGGCACACATCCATGCAATATACCTAGCTGCAAACTGTGCCAACACATCTCACAGGATCCCACAATCGCTCACGCGGGAAGAACATTGAGCATAAGGGGATCCTTTACATGCTCATCCTCAAATGTGGTATATATCATTCAATGCAAAAAGTGTGACGGGTGCTGCTATATTGGAGAAACAAGCTAGATGCGAAAGAAAAGGCTTAATTTATATAAACACAATATTAAACATTCCAATGCCAACCAGGATGTCATCTCTGGGGGATAGCACTTTACAAAACCAGAAATTTTATGGTGAGAATACTAAAAGGAAATTTTAAGACAATCTAGGAATGTAAAACCTTTGAAGTCAAAATGATGAAATATTTTGACACCCACCAGACAGGTCTTAACAAAGATTTGGGCTTTCTATCCCACTATAAACCATAAAATTATACTGTTTTATCACTCTCTTATTAGCCATCCAGCTCTCCCTGTTTCTCACCTAACCCACCCCTTCCTCTTTCTGTGAGACTGTCATTGCAATGGGTTTTTCTTGTTCCAGATGTAAAAAATTGTATGGCTGGTACAAATGATGTGCTTATTCAGTTAGATCTGAGCGCTGCAGCTGATGCTGTGGACCATTCCCGTCTACTTCAACGTTTACAGTGGGGGAAATAAGTATTTGATCCCTTGCTGATTTTGTAAGTTTGCCCACTGACAAAGACATGAGCAGCCCATAATTGAAGGGTAGGTTATTGGTAACAGTGAGAGATAGCACATCACAAATTAAATCCGGAAAATCACATTGTGGAAAGTATATGAATTTATTTGCATTCTGCAGAGGGAAATAAGTATTTAATCCCTCTGGCAAACAAGACCTAATACTTGGTGGCAAAACCCTTGTTGGCAAGCACAGCGGTCAGACGTCTTCTGTAGTTGATGATGAGGTTTGCACACATGTCAGGAGGAATTTTGGTCCACTCCTCTTTGCAGATCATCTCTAAATCATTAAGAGTTCTGGGCTGTCGCTTGGCAACTCGCAGCTTCAGCTCCCTCCATAAGTTTTCAATGGGATTAAGGTCTGGTGACTGGCTAGGCCACTCCATGACCCTAATGTGCTTCTTCCTGAGCCACTCCTTTGTTGCCTTGGCTGTATGTTTTGGGTCATTGTCGTGCTGGAAGACCCAGCCACGACCCATTTTTAAGGCCCTGGCGGAGGGAAGGAGGTTGTCACTCAGAATTGTACGGTACATGGCCCCATCCATTCTCCCATTGATGCGGTGAAGTAGTCCTGTGCCCTTAGCAGAGAAACACCCCCAAAACATAACATTTCCACCTCCATGCTTGACAGTGGGGACGGTGTTCTTTGGGTCATAGGCAGCATTTCTCTTCCTCCAAACACGGCGAGTTGAGTTCATGCCAAAGAGCTCAATTTTTGTCTCATCTGACCACAGCACCTTCTCCCAATCACTCTCGGCATCATCCAGGTGTTCACTGGCAAACTTCAGACGGGCCGTCACATGTGCCTTCCGGAGCAGGGGGACCTTGCGGGCACTGCAGGATTGCAATCCGTTATGTCGTAATGTGTTACCAATGGTTTTCGTGGTGACAGTGGTCCCAGCTGCCTTGAGATCATTGACAAGTTCCCCCCTTGTAGTTGTAGGCTGATTTCTAACCTTCCTCATGATCAAGGATACCCCACGAGGTGAGATTTTGCGTGGAGCCCCAGATCTTTGTCGATTGACAGTCATTTTGTACTTCTTCCATTTTCTTACTATGGCACCAACAGTTGTCTCCTTCTCGCCCAGCGTCTTACTGATGGTTTTGTAGCCCATTCCAGCCTTGTGCAGGTGTATGATCTTGTCCCTGACATCCTTAGACAGCTCCTTGCTCTTGGCCATTTTGTAGAGGTTAGAGTCTGACTGATTCACTGAGTCTGTGGACAGGTGTCTTTCATACAGGTGACCATTGCCGACAGCTGTCTGTCATGCAGGTAACGAGTTGATTTGGAGCATCTACCTGGTCTGTAGGGGCCAGATCTCTTACTGGTTGGTGGGGGATCAAATACTTATTTCCCTCTGCAGAATGCAAATAAATTCATATACTTTCCACAATGTGATTTTCCGGATTTAATTTGTGATGTGCTATCTCTCACTGTTACCAATAACCTACCCTTCAATTATGGGCTGCTCATGTCTTTGTCAGTGGGCAAACTTACAAAATCAGCAAGGGATCAAATACTTATTTCCCCCACTGTATATGAAAATGGGCTGTGAGGAATTGTTCTGGTTTCAGTTATTTCTTCTCCAGTTTCTTCTAGCTGACTAAAGCTACCACAGTTCATCTGCAACCTTCCGTTTCTTGTGGGGGGATTTACAAGACTCGATCTTCTCTCCATTACTGTTTAATGTCCTTATCCTTCCTATAGCCACTCATTCAGGATTTGGGTAACATAACATAGTAGATGACGGCAGAAAAAGACCCGCACGGTCCACCCAGTCTGCCCAACAAGACAAACTCACATGTGCCACTTTTTGTGTATACCTTACCCTGATTTGTACCTGTCTTTTTCAGGGCACAGACTGTGTAAGTCTGCCCAGCACTATCCCCACTTCCCAACCACCAGCCCTGCCTCCCACCACTGGCTAAGCTTCTGGGGAACCCTTCCTTCTAAGCAGGATTCCTTTATGTTTATCCCATGCATGTTTGAATACCGTTACCGTTTTCCTCTCCACCACCTCCTGCGGGAGGGCATTCCAAGTATCTACCACTCTCTCCGTGAAAAAATACTTCCTGACATCTTTCCTGAGTCTGCCCCCCTTCAATCTCATTTCATGTCCTCTCGTTCTACCGCCTTCCCATCTCTGGAAAAGGTTCGTTTGCGGATTAATACCTTTCAAATATTTGAACGTCTGTATCATATCACCCGTTTCTCCTTTCCTCCAATATATATGCAGATGATAACTCTAGTGTACCAAGGGCAGGTACCCTGCCCCAGGTGCAGCCAGCAAGGGCCCGGGGGGGGGGGGGGGGTGGCTGTCAGCTCTGCCGGGCCCCACTCCCCTCTCACATCAACTTCCTGTTATGGGGCAGGAGACCGGCACAGCCGACAGCTACGTTCCTGCTCGGTGGGGGTGGGGCAGGCGGTGTGCCTCTGGATGATATTTGGGATAATCTTTTCAAAATCATCTTAATAATTCCCCCTCTCAGTCAGCTTCTTGGATAATACAAGTTGACTGTAAATCCCTCAAAGTCAGAGGATCTTTGGTTCCCTAACCAAGTGATCCACTCCTCTGTTTTGTCCATGTGAGAGTCAGATAACCACCTTACATCTTTGGGAGTTTTCTTAGACCCTGCCACATCTCTCTCAAAATTACTCAAATCCTTTTGGTCTTTACGAAAGATCTGTTTCTTGAAACATTTTTTCGACAGATCTCCCCTACCTGCCTTTGTTCTTGTGTATTTGGATTACTGTAATTCTCTTTTTGCAGGTCTTCCACAATTTATGCAAAATATAGCAGTTAAACTCTTATGCTTCTCATCCTAATTGTGTTACTCCTGTACTGTATTCTCATCAGTGGCTACCACTTAATTTCAGAATTCAATTTAAAACACTCCTGTTCACTCAAAGAGCCTTGTACACAGGCTGCTCGTTATCTCTTTCATCTGTGCTTATTGTATGATTCCTTGTGTTCACTTTGCTCATTTAATGCTAATCTTTTATCCCATTTTACCTGAAGTCCTTGTTGATTCTTTGTGTTCAACCATATCCTGCTGTTGCACCTGTTGCCAAATTCTATCGGAGTTGTTTAAGGCAGCACTTAAAACATGGCTTTTGCGACAATCGCTGCTTTATTTTCTTCCTCCTCTTTCTGTGTTCCTTTCTTTGGATGTTGGGCTACTCAAATTATCCCCTGCTGTATTGCATCTGTCCTGTTTTAAAGATTCTGTGCAACTCCACTTGTGTTTAACTGCTTTGTTTTATACTGTAAATAGCACTTTTGCAAAACACTTTAGTGTAAAAAGTACACATGCTAAAAGACTGTGTGTATGTATGCACGTAAAATCTGCAGGTACACACTCAGTGTTGAAGTTGGTGTGGATGTGTGTGCTAGTGGGCAATGCTGCCTTTAGAAAATACACATAAGCACCTCTTGTACGTCCCCTCACCTGCCTTCCTAGAACTCCAGAAGGTGAGACAAGAGGGCAGGGAAGCTGAAGATCAGTACCAGCTCTATCCACCAGATTTCACAAAGGTTAAAAGGGTTAAGTCCCTATCCAGTGGTGAGAGGAATGAGCCTGGCCCTGGAAGGCATTGCTGTTGGGGCGACAGATTGCAGACAGCAGCAGCCCCTATGACTAATTTAAAATTAGTGTTGCTCCTGGAGCTGCACCTATCCATTTGCATACAGCGGTGTTCCAATGCATATGCCCTTGGATAGCCTGAAAAGGTGTGGCTCCAGGAGAGGGCTGAAAAACACAGTATTCCACAACTGTATCTAAAGTTTTAAATTAGCATGGGCCCCTACGACATCAGTCAATGGTTTGAAGGTCTGTACTATGTACATTTCGTTCTTTAGGCCTGTTACATTATAAATGCACAGTGCTAGAAATAGCTGAATCAAAGACTACAGATGCCTCAGGGGCAAGTGGGACAGTGATTGTGGAATGTGCATTTAAAGTACAGCTCTAAGTTCTGCCTTTATTCCCACAGGACTGAATGAGAAAGGAGAAGCAGCCTGCTGGCAGGTCCAGGGCTGGCCAGCCAGGATCATCCAGCATGAGATGGACCACCTCCATGGCCTTCTGTATGTCGATAAAATGGACAGCAAGACCTTTCTGAAAAGAAACTGGATGGAAGTGAATGACTAGTGCTTCCCTGGTACCAAAGGAAGCACACATGAAGGAATAGATACTGCATAAAGCAGACTCTACACCTTTAATGACAATTGTGATTACAACAAAAAAAGGTTTACCATATTTTCATCTCCCTCCTTTCTCCCCCCCCCAGACCTGGTCACATATGAACAAGTCCTTGTACACGGGGCAGATGCTCAGTTTTTGAGTGAAATCATTTTTTCGCCCTTAGGTTAGTTACTTTTGATGTGAAGCCATAGTGACTTCATGTACCTTTTATTTCCCCATGTCCACTTTCACACCATGCTAAAGGAGAGACACAGGTGGACATGGCCAAACAGCAGTATCGGCCCATGGGTCAGAAGCACAATGTAGTTCATCCATGTGAAGGAACGATACTGGTTTTATGGTCACCATAAACAAGAGTGAAAATACAATGCACAGGTAATACTACTTGCAGGGTAGGTAGGATTTATAGCTTATAATGAAAGGCACTCACCATACTTCCCACAATGTGTACAAAGTGCAGAGCCCCTGCTCAGTGCAGTCCTGGGCTTCAGAACCCAAAATTCAACAGTTCTCAGTATCATACCAAGAGCACATGTCACAGCAAAGAACTGGCTTTAAACCCTTCCACAGAATGTCTGGGGCTCGAATCCTATGATACATCACATTGTGTAAAGCAACCCTGGCAGAAGAGGGGAAGTACAGTGCAGTATCTGCTTTTAGGATGATATGTCTCATATAAAACCCAATTCATGCTCAAGCTCAGCAAAATAAGGCTTCAGGGTTCAGCTACAGGGATTGAAGTAGCAAAGGTGAAAAGGACTCTGGCAGCCATTCTTCAAATCCAGAAGATACGGGATAGCAATGGATGGAGCTATGAGTGTCTGTCTTTCTTCTGACTGGAGAAATCAGAGTGTGGTATCTGTCTCCTCCCTCTCAGCCTTAGCAAACAGAAGTGCTAACAGCAGACAAGGGACTACGACACAGAAACCATTATAATACACTTCTTATTCCCTTCAGAATTACTAGGAACTAAAGCCTTCAAAAGCATGAACCCAAAACAATAGCAACAACTTTTTAAAAAAAGATACTTTTAGTGTTCAGCCTCTTTCACGTTTCACAACTGCACTGTTCTTCATCCAGCGCACTTTTTCTTAGGCTTAGCATTATCCCAGAGCAGCTCATGATGCAACCAGAGAAGGGCTGTTTGCAATAATAAAGGATTTGGGCCCTGTGGACACAGCCAGGCAAGGATCCAGGCAACAGTCCCAAAGTTTGAAAGTGCAGTGAAAGAGACATGGCATGGATCAGCCCTGTACAAACCGTGAACCCAGTGCCAGGATATTTTGCAGCACACTCTGCTCTAGCCAGGCAGCCATGTACCGGGTTTCTCTCTCCCCCCTCCCCCCCCCCCCCCCCAATCGTATTAGACAGGGATTTCCAGCGGGTGCAAACTTAGCAAAACCATTCCTATCAGCATTAAATGTTTCTTTCTATAATCACACAAAAGGCAGAAGTTCCTTGTGTTATTTTGAAAACAAAGACAAAAAAATAAACCATGAAACAAAGGCAAAAGTGAGAGAGGATGGCCTTGGAGGAGGGGGTTCCTGCCAAAAGCTCGATGGGCGATGGATGAGCTTTACAGCTGGACCCTCTGTTCTTGCTGTCTCCAGCTAACCAAACCCATAGAGCTGCCCCCACCCCAACCACAGAAACACAGGATTTAACAAACAGACTGCTTTTGCAAGGCCTTCCTTGCTAAACCCTCAGGCACAAAGCTCTTAACCTTCCTGCCCAAAGTCCTCTGTGAATTTCTTCACTTTCAACAGATCTTCTGCATTGACGGTGGGCCTGGTGGTAGCTAGCGATCGCAGCATATCCGACTGCCAAGGCAAAAGAAAACCATTACAAGCCAATGAGAAGCAGCATTCTGTTCAGTCTGCAGTTCCACACCACCTCTCCTCCCCCCTACACCCCTTCTCACGTTACCCAGAAACCCCCCTCTTTTTGGTTCCCTTCTCCTGGCAATGAATTGCCCGAGTGGTCCCCCTTGCTCAGTCTCTGATTATGTTCAAGGTCCTACTTAGAAACCTCCCTCAGAGCTCAGCCCTCTCATATTAGCATGCAGTGACTAGAAAATTATTTGCCTTGTCTGTGTGCCCCAACTGGACCATAAGTAACATGGAGCACAGTGCTGTCTCCCAGGCAATGCCATGCAAATGCTACATCAAAGACAGATCACCAGTGAGAGTGCTGGCATTCAGCTCGGGTACTGATCCCCCACCACTTACTTACCATGCAGACTACTGGTTCCAGCAGTTTGTCACTGGGCACATCCATCCAAGTCATTTCAATGGCTCCTGGGTCACCCGGAGAGCAGGGAGTCAGAAGGTCATCTACCATTAGACCTGCATTTGCACGACATGGGCCTCTGACCTGAAAGAGAACCAGTGAGAGCAGCCTCTCGGACAGGATAATCTACCATTGTGTGCTATTAGAGAAGAGTGAGGGCAAAGGGGGTATTGGCTACCCAGCACCACCAGCTACTAAGCCAACTGCTCCCCTTTCTCTATGGCCACATCCTCTCTGACTGCCCTTTCCCTGTCTGCTTTGGCTCCGCTGGTTGCTTCTTACCTTTTTGAAGTGTGTGGCTGACTGCACCTTGCGCACAGGCTGCATGAGTGCATCCCGCACGATGATACTGATGTCTGCACCCGAGTAACCGTCTGTCTTTCTAGCCAGCTCCCGAACGTCACCATCGGTCAGATTGCGCGGTGTGTTCCCCAAGTGCAGCTGGAACATCTGTGCTCTGGCAGCTTCCTCTGGCAGTGGGATATAAATGCGCTTCTCAAATCTAAGAACAAGGGGGGGCAACAAACAGAAAATAAAAAAAACAACCTGTGGTGAAACAGGGGATTTTCAAGCCTGTGAATTGTAATAATATTTTCATGCAGTGTATTTCTCTTGTTTGGCCAGCAGGGAGTGTTTGTTCTCTGTTTTTAAAGCTGTTACAGAGATGGGAAGGTAGCCTGCTGTGCCATTGGCCAGTGCTCTGGGCTCTGATTGGCCTTGGAGTTCAAAATACAGCCAGGAGGTACTGGACAGGGTTGCCAGATGGGTGGTTTTCCCGCCCAATTGGGCGGTTTTCCGCAACCCGCCGCGGGAAACTTTTGCCCGCGGCGGGTTGCGGTTTTTTGGGCTTGTTTTTTTTTTCCCTTGCGGCTTTTGGGCGGTTTTTCGGCCGGTGGGGGGTGGGGCTAATGACGACAGAGGCGGGGTTTGGTGACGTATTGAGCGGGGCGAGGTGACGCATTGGGCGGGGCGATGACGGTGGGGGCGGGGCTGATGATGGCAGGGGTGGGCGTGATGACGGAAGGGGGCGGGGGTGGGGGTGATGACGTCGGGGTGGGGTGTGTGCGGTTTTTGGGCTGTTTTGGGTGGGAATTTTTTTTTTTTTTATATGGCAACACTGGTACTGGATTTTCCCCAGTCTCAGCTAGGGAGTGCAGAAGATAAACATCTCTGCCCTGAGACCATGTTCAAGACCTGTGAGCAGTTATTTTCCTAAAGTCCCCAGGTAGTAAAACTGTTTAGATAGCTTTAGTTCCAACAATTTTTTTTTATTGATGTAATAAAGTCTACATACAAAACAATCAACTAAGTCTATGCACATCTATAACAAGTATCATTGAAGCCTGAAGCAGTATCATCATCAGCATTTACTCCCCTTCGCCCTTCCCTCCCACCTGAAGAAATATACTGTCACTTGCTTGAAATACAGGTCAATGGCTCAGGCTAAGAGCTAGGCTTTTAAAAATCAGAGATCACCTTTGACACAGTTACATTTCACTGTGGCAAGTGCTGAAATGAGGTAATTGAGAGCTGACAGAGGGTGGGGAAAGCTACTCTGTAAACAATCCTGAGACTGGCACCTACAAGACGTCATGAGCAAGATTGCCATGGTTATGTAGAGATAGTACTGGGTCAGCTGCACCCCGGGTGAGAACATCCAAAGGAGGGGGCTAGGGGAAGGTTTGGGGAACATGTGAAGTCATCTCACAAGATGCGCTCTGAGCATATCTTGTTTATACATAGCGCTTGATAACATGTGGAGTCATTTTGATCAACTGATAAGGGCCAAGAGCTCTGGTGAGAAAGCTAGGGTCTATTGGAATGAATGGGGCCAAAATAGTATAAAAATGGGAATCAGAAGGGTATTAGATCAGAAGACTCCAGAAGGCCAGAGAGAGAGAGAGGACGTGTCGTGTAATGCTGCTCCACCATATGACTGCCTGATTTGCCTGTACTACTGTTGGTGAGATTGTAATAAACTATCTTCTTATATCCCAGCGAGCCCTTCTGATTATGGAGTTTGTTAATTCCTAGACTGTGTAAAGAGCAGTCTGGGGAGGATGAGGTCAGAGTAATTGGTGGGAACACGCAAATTATAAACACACCCCATTTAGCTGTTGAACGAAACACCACCAATCGTATAACCCAGCCTCCCCAGACCTGCAAAGGAAGCCCGGATTAATAAGATGTCCTCTTCATTTGGGGACATCCCACGCCTCCAAAGCTCCAAGACTGAGTCCTCCCATGTTATACCTCCTCATGTTGTCTAACAACCAACAGTGCCAGGCCAAAACCAATAATTCTCCATGGCAAAGCACTTCTTCCCATCACCCACTGTTTAGATAGCTTTAATATTGATCCTTATTCAGTTACCCATTATTGCTTGTTGTTTTTCCACCTATTTTATATTGTTCACTGTTCTACTTTTCTGATAAAAAACCCATTAGCTTATTAGCTCTGTTGTCCTGGACTGACTAAGAATCCTGGTAGTTTGTGTGTTGGGTCTGTGGGTGCTTTGTAGGAACTATGGGACCCCTGGGAGTGGGGCCCCAGTGTCCTTAGAAATCACCGTGGAATAACTTGTGGGTGGGAGACTTGCCCAGAGGCTAGAGGAACCTAGTATGTGGGGTGGAGGATTGGCTAGTGTAAAGCACAGGTAGGCCTGAGCAGTGCTGGGGACAGACCCTCTAGGTGGTCGCAAGGTTAACACCAGGTGGGTGCTAGGCGTTTCATGACACAACCCAAACCAGCTCCTGGTACAGAACTCCAGCTGCCACGTGACCTGCTGCCCTCCAATGGCCACACAGCCAACTGCTGTCTTCTGCACCATGACAGAACCCATGTCTCCCCAGCATATATCCACACATAGGCAGTCTCAGTCGCCTGCAGCTGTTTCAGGAGGACAGCAAACTGTTCCCATTACTAATCACCTTCTTCTGATGGCAGAATCCAGCACCCACGGGATATTGGTGGCACCCAGAACCAGAATTCCATCATTATTATTCCCAACACCTATAAAGAAAACAGGATTATCCAGTGTGTAGGGGTACAGAAAGTCATACAAAAGGAGACAATGATAGCAGATAAAGACACAAAGACCTTGCCAGCTCTTGCCCAAGTCCCTGTTAGACTCCATTTCATTTCAGGTTTTCTCACTAACAATCCCAGCACTTATCCAATTCTGATACTTGTTCCTTCCACCCACCCCTCCCTTTTCCTAAGGAAATGTTTTCTGATGTTACTCTCGAACCTACCCTCAGACAGTGA
Organism: Microcaecilia unicolor; assembly: GCF_901765095.1. Classification (NCBI taxonomy): domain Eukaryota; kingdom Metazoa; phylum Chordata; class Amphibia; order Gymnophiona; family Siphonopidae; genus Microcaecilia; species Microcaecilia unicolor. Next base: position 360,007,876 of record NC_044035.1, on the reverse strand, counting down.
CCTCCTTTCCTCTGAAAACAGTTCCCTGTTTCACAATTGTTTATATCTTGGAGATCGTCAACGTTCACTATCATATGCCCAGGTTTCTTCAATCCTTTAGGTCCTTCCTTCACTTTCTGTAGAGCTTTGGGTACGGATGCTGCTCCAGTTTGTACCCCTTTTTTCACTGTCTATGCTCTTTCAGATGGACCTAATAGCATAGCAGATGATAACAGAAAAAGAGAAGGCCCATCCAGTCTGCCCACTTATTCCTGTCCACAAGAAACATGACAGCTGTAGAGTGTGTCCACTTGAAAAACTTCTGCCTTAAGACAGACCAGCACACAAGAGCCAACGCTTAGCTAAGATGGTTCTCAGTATTCCTGATTGACAGGAGCCAGCCTATGCTTTGAAATAATTTGCAGACCAGTGTAATTTAGGGTTCCTCAGGAGTCTATAATCTCATCAGTACTGTTTAATCTTTATTAGGCTTCACTTGCTAGTGGAGGGCAGGTAACCATGGTCCTTGAGGACCATGACCCAGTTGGGTTTTCAAGATTTCCACAATGAATATGCACGATATCTATTTACATACAATGGAAGCAGTACATGCAAATTAATCTCATGCATATTCGTTGTGGAAATCTTGAAAACCTGACTGGGTTGTGGCCCTCAAGGACCGTGGTTGCCCACCCCTGTGCTAGGGAAATGGAGATCTACAGGGTTGACTTCCTCCACGACCCTCCAGACCGGTCAAGACGCATGGGTTATGTCCTCCTACCAGCAGAGGGAGACTGAGAAACACTGAACTTTTGAATACTGTATATATAACCTGTGCAGTATATTCACTAGCCAGTATTTTCTCAGTCTCAGCAGAGGTAGATGGACAGCCTGAGCAGTCTTTAATAGTCTGGTGAGGTAGTTTGATTTTATAGTTAAGGGGGTTTCTCCTCTTATTTCCTTATTTATTGGTTTGGCATATGCCCTGTACGTGGTAAAAAAAAAAAAAGTGCTTCGGGGCCCTGGGTCCGGTGGGGCCCAGTTTTTCCCCCTGGGGTGTCACACCTGTTTTCAGGTCCCTCCCCCTGTGCTGCTCTCTTTGGAGACGCTGGCAGCTTGTGCCTCGGCTGCTTTCTCTGATTGTAGCCTTGAGAGCCCCCACTTTACAGCTGCCAAAAAGAAATTAGTAATATTTCTTTAAGAGCCATCTGCAGTTTTGTGGGTAATATCCCTTTAAGAGTCGTCTGCAGTTTTCTTTACATAGGAACGGTCGGCAGGTCCGTTCCTATTGCTGGCGAAGCAGAGAGAGAGCAGAGAGGCTAATTGTTGTGGGGGAAAGCGGTGAAACAGAGTGTTTGCGCTGGTCGGGGCTTTGAAGTTATGGCGGGCAAACTCCTTCGCTGTCGCGCGTGCTCGCGTCGGGGCATAGAGGCGCCGGGAGGTCAGTGCCGGCTGTGCGGCGATCCAAAGCAGGTCGCGCCGGTGGCGGCACCCCCGGTGTTAATAGCGGAGGCCCCAGCTAGTTCGGGGGTGTCAGGAGTAGCAGCAACGTCGGCAGGGCCGTTTTCAACGAATTTAGTTTTGGCGGGAACGGCCGCCATTTTGGATTCCGCGCGTCCCGCGGAATCAGCTGTTTTTGGCCCGGCTGCTCCCGGATCGGCCCCGAAGTTGGCACCGGAGGGTCCAGGAGGCGTTGGCTTTCCTCCGGATTTTGTATGGACCCTGTTTCAAGCCTGGAAGGCTGGACCCCCACCTGTGGGGGAGGGGGCTAGTGCGGCCCCGGTTAAGAGGCCTCGTTTTGAGTGGGACGACGAGGAGGGATTCTCCCCTGTAGGATCTGAAGGGGCCTTGAGTGATAGCGCGGATCCTGAGGGGTTTGAGGGTCCTCAAGAGCCGGAATTGGTGGTCCCTGGGGAGGATCCTTCTGTAGTGAGAATTTTTCACAGGGAAGAGCTTGCAGATCTCATTGAGCAGGTTTCTTCCACCCTTAAGTTCGAACAGCCAGAGGCGGTTTTGGGGGAGGCTAGGCAGGTGGATCCCTTGGTTAAGGGGATCCAGCGGCAGGCTCGGTCTTTTCCCATGAATAAGGATATCCGGGATATGGTAGTTCAAGAGTGGCTTTCGCCGGATTCTCCCTGTAAAGTGTCTAAAGCGATGTCTAGGCTGTACCCGCTCCCACAGGAAGATAGAGATTCCTTTAAGGCTCCCACAGTGGATGCGGTGGTGACAGCAGTCACCAAAGCCACGGCTATACCGGTGGACGGGGGGACTGCTCTCCGGGATCCCCAGGATAGGAGACTTGAGGCCTTCCTCAAGCGGAGTTTTGATTTGTCGGCCCTGGCCCTGCAGGCTTCGATTTGTGGGGGGCTGGTTGCGAGGGCGTGTTTCCGGTGGGCCGAGAAGCTCCTTGATGACTCCGTGGAGGTTGGGACCTCCAGGGTACAGGAATTAGCCAAATTGGAAATGGGATCCTCCTTTTTGTCTGATGCGCTTTATGATTTGCTCCGAGCTTCGGCCAAGAATATGGCTATGCTGGTGGGGGCACGTAGGGCGCTGTGGTTGCGAGGTTGGGTCGCAGACGCGGCCTCCAAAGCTAAGCTTTGTTCTCTTCCATTTAAGGGGGCCATGCTCTTTGGTGAGGATTTGGATAAGTTGGTGAAAAGTCTCAGCGATGCCAAGGCCCCTCGTCTTCCGGATTTTCGTCCTAAGGCGGCGTTCAGGGGTACTTCCTCCCGAGGTCGGTTTAAGGAGGCTCGCCGGTATAGGCCCGGGAGGACTAGTGGGGCCTTTAGAGGTCGGTTTTTCCAGCGAACACAGTCCTTTCGGGGGAATCGGCGCGGAGGCCGTGATTTCTCCGCGGGAGGACAGGGAGGACAGGTTTCGGGGCGTAATTCACAATGAAGGTGTGCGGGTCCAGGCCCTGGTTCGGGTAGGGGCTCGGCTGAGTCAGTTTTACCAGGACTGGGCCCAAATCACATCGGATCAGTGGGTTCTCGAAGTGGTGCGAGACGGGTACGCTCTGGAGTTCGACGGCCCGCCTCCCGAAAGGTTCCTAGAGTCCCCTTGTCTTTCCAGACTCAAACGGGCGGCGGTGCGAGACACGTTGCCGCGGCTGATCAGTCTGGGGGCGGTGGTACCTGTTCCCGCCACTCAGCGCCGCTTGGGCTGCTATTCAATCTACTTTGTGGTCCCAAAGAAGGAGGATGCCTTTCGACCTTTCCTAGATCTGAAGGCAGTCAATGCAGCCCTCAGAGTCCCCACCTTCCGCATGGAGACATTGAGGTCGGTCATTGTCGCGGTGCGGGAAGGGGAGTTTCTCACGTCTTTGGATTTGACGGAGGCTTATCTGCACATCCCCATTCGGGCCGCTCATCAGCGATTTCTGCGTTTTGCGGTTTTGGGGAAGCATTTTCAGTTTTGTGCTCTGCCTTTCGGATTGGCAACGGCTCCGCGAACGTTTTCCAAGATCATGGTGGTAGTGGCGGCGGCCTTGCGGAAGCAGGGGGTTCTGGTGCACCCGTATCTGGACGACTGGTTGATTCGGGCGAAGTCCCAGTCGGAGAGCGAGGAGTCGACTGCTCGAGTGGTGCATTTTCTTCAGTCTCTGGGCTGGGTAGTGAATTTTGGCAAGAGTCACCTGGTGCCGTCGCAGTCGCTGGAGTACCTGGGGGTTCTATTCGATACCAGGAACGGTCGGGTCTTTCTGCCAGGCCCCCGGATTCGCAAGTTGCAGAGTCAGCTTCGGCTATTTCTGTCGGAGGCGGCTCCGACGGCCCGGGAGTACCTGCAAGTCCTGGGGTTAATGGCGGCCACCATAGAGGTAGTTCCGTGGGCCCGGGCGCATATGCGGCAGTTGCAGGCAGCTCTTCTCAGTCGGTGGGCGCCTCTGTCGCAAGAGTTGGATGTACGCCTTCAGCTACCGGTTTCCCCACGCCTCAGTCTCCAGTGGTGGCTAGACCCAGGCAATCTAGAGAAGGGAATGCCGTTGGAGGCTCCGCAGTGGGTGGTTCTCGTCACAGACGCCAGTCTTCAGGGCTGGGGAGCTCATTGTCTCGGTCAGGTAGCTCAAGGACGCTGGTCTCAGGTAGAAGCTCAGTGGTCCATCAATCGGTTGGAAACCCGGGCCATTCGTCTAGCGCTTCTGGCGTTTCAGAGTGTGCTGGGGCAGAAAGCAGTCCGGGTGTTTTGCGACAACGCCACCGCCGTGGCTTATGTCAACCGTCAGGGGGGCACAAAGAGTCAGGCGGTCGCGGAGGAGGCGGCGCTGTTGTGTCAATGGGCGGAGGTTCATCTTCTGGCGCTCTCCGCGGCACATGTGGCTGGAGTAGACAACGTGGAGGCAGATTACCTGAGCAGGCATGCTCTAGACCCAGGAGAGTGGTCGCTTCATCGGTCAGTGTTCAATCGCATTGTGTCGGTCTGGGGACTTCCCGTAATGGATCTCATGGCAACGGCCCGCAATACTCAGGTTCAGAGGTTTTTCAGTCGCCGGAGAGATCCTCGAGCGGAAGGCATAGATGCGCTTCTAATGCCGTGGCCGCAGGAGTTGCTGTATGTGTTCCCCCCATGGCCGTTGGTCGGTCGGGTGATTCAGCGCATTGCTCGACACCCCGGACAAGTGATTCTGTTAGCCCCGAATTGGCCGCGTCGGCCGTGGTACGGAGATCTGGTGCGGTTGGCGATAGCGGATCCTCTGCCGTTGTCAGATTCAGGGGTGTTGTGTCAGGGACCGATAGTTATGCCAGATCCGGATCGGTTCTCGCTTACGGCCTGGCTCTTGAGAGGCACAGGTTAAGGAAGAAAGGTTTTTCGGCCAGAGTTATCGATACGATGTTGAGTTCGCGTAAGCGGTCCACATCGTTGGCGTATGTCCGGGTCTGGCGAGTTTTTGAGCATTGGTGTGCAGGTAGGCAGGTTCTGCCCTTTCGGGCGTCGGTGACAGATGTCTTGGAGTTTTTACAGGATGGTATGGACAGGGGTTTGGCCTTGTCTTCCTTGAAGGTACAGGTAGCGGCTTTGTCGTGTTTCCGTGGGAAGATCCAGGGAAAGTCGTTAGCTTCTAGTCCTGATGTGGTTCGATTTTTGAAGGGTGTTAAGTTACTGCGCCCGCCACGGCGGCGGATGGTGCCTTCGTGGGATTTGAATCTCGTTTTGGATACTTTGGTGAGGCCGCCGTTTGAGCCTTTGGTTTCTGTTTCAGATAAGGATCTGTCCCTAAAGACGGTGTTCTTGGTGGCTATTACTTCAGCTCGGCGGGTGTCAGAACTTCAGGCTTTGTCTTGTAGAGAGCCCTTTTTGTCCTTTTCCAAGGAGAAGGTTTCGTTGCGCCCGGTGCCGTCCTTTGTGCCCAAGGTGGTCTCAGAGTTTCATGTGAATCAAGTGATTTCCTTGCCAGTTTTGGGTGACTTGGCCGGGGATGCAGAGCAGCGTCGACTGGCTAAGTTAGATGTGCGCAGAGTCTTGCGCTGTTACATTTCCAGAACTCGTCACTATAGGCTGTCTGATCGTTTGTTCATTCTCCATGGTGGTGCAAGGAAGGGCGCGGCAGCTTCCAAAGCTACGCTAGATGGTTGAAGGAATCAATTGCGTCGGCGTATTTGCTGAAGGGCCGCGTGGTCCCTAGGGAATTTTCGGCTCATTCTACCAGGGGTATGGCGGCCTCCTGGGCGGAGAGTAGTTTGATTCCTCCGTTAGATATTTGTCGAGCGGCGGTTTGGTCGTCATTGCATTCCTTTGTTAAACATTACAGGATTGATGTGCATGCCAAGGAAGAGGCAGGGTTTGGGGCTGCGGTGTTGACCTCGGGCCTACGGGGTTCCCGCCCTTAAGATATTACTGCTTGGGTACGTCCCATGCGTCTTGACCGGTCTGGAGGGTCGTGGAGGAAGGTGAAATTAGATCTTACCTGCTAATTTTCTTTCCTCTAGACCCTCCAGACCGGTCAAGGCCCGCCCTGTCTGTACTGTAGGCCAAGAGGTCTGTAGTCTGTTGTTCTATCTTGGCAGCTGTTGAGTGTGAATTCTATGGTTTCAGACTTGGTTTGGATAAGTCTGGTCAGGTGTGACCGTGTTTGTTAGTCCACCTGTGGAAGCACACTCTATCTGAAGGACACAATGAAGGATATGAGGAAAGTGTCCAATTGACAATTACCACGTACGGGGTTATTAGTTCCAGTTGGTGTTTTTGTTTTCTCTGCTTTGTCAGGGTTATACTGGCTAGTGAATGTACTGCACAGGTTATATATACAGTATTCAAAAGTTCAGTGTTTCTCAGTCTCCCTCTGCTGCTAGGAGGACATAACCCATGCGTCTTGACCGGTCTGGAGGGTCTAGAGGAAAGAAAATTAGCAGGTAAGATCTAATTTCACCATTTATTTTTGTGGCCAATAGTTAATAAACATTTGATATCCTAAAAGATTAAATATTAGAAATGGTCAACGTGAATGTATGTTTGTGGACAGTGGCAAATTGGTTACTTCACCTCAGAATAAAAGTGAATATTGATAAATCTATGGCTCAGTTGGTGTCTTGTGGAAATAGCTCGTTATCTGTTACTGTGCCCACCCTTCAAGGACATAAAAAGACGTGGGTCAAAGGAAGGCGACAAAAATGGTTTGTGACAAAAGACATATGAGAAGAAACTAGAGGACTTTAACATGTATATGCTAGATTAAAGGAAAGAGAGGAGATATGGAGGTGGTATGGAATAAAGATTGCACAGCAGTCTAGCAAATCTAACCAACAGAGGTTAACGACTCAACCATGGCTCTGATACTGCAAGACTGAAGATGATTTGCCTGGGTGTAAAGAAAAGAAACTAATGAGGTAGCCAAATAAATATTGTACATTCTCCGATAGTGACCCATATCCTGTAGGATGAAAGGATCTAAAAAGCTGGAGAGGAAGCCTGTGGTGCACAGGCCACCTCAAGTACAGGCTAATGCTCGCTTGCAGGCCAAGCAGTGCAGCCCACGCTTGCCAGGGCAGAAAAGACAGAGGTAAGACAAGCAACTGATGTACATAAAACCCTGACACAAACTGAGGCAGGAACCTAGGGTGCATGTAGAGAACCATTCCATCACAATGAAAGATCAGAACTGCTACCAGGGCCAAAGGTCATGGGACTCAGAGCCGAAGGAACAGCCACTAGAAAGAAATCTTTCCAGAATGCAAATAGAACAGGGAAAATATCTTAAAAGTAGCAATTATCAAGTGGGGAGACCTGCACTGAGGTCCCAGTACATACACAGAGGTGTGACTGTGGGCTGTGATGAAAGCAAACCTCTTAGGAAGCAAAGAAGTAGAGATTGCGAAAAGATAGGTGTATCCTCTACGTGAAGGTGAGAAGCACTGAGTAAACTGAGGCGAACCCCCAGTGAGTTGGGTGAGACCAAACTGATAAAGATGCAGAAGGTATGCATATCAGACGGCAAACCTATCCAATTGGAAAGAGAAACTTCTCTTAAGGCATGCTTCCTGAAAAGCCAGCAAGGCTGTGATGACAGATGCAGGAAGATGCTCAAGGAAGCCAATGCAAAGCCCCAAATGTTCAGGCCATGAGGGTTAGAAACTGGAGGATAGGATGAAGAGGGTTGAAGAATAGTCCATGGTACTCAAGGAGAACTGCAGAAGCCAATAAGTAGTAATCAGAAAGCTGGCCCTATGGTCCTACTTGGCGGCTACACTGTTGGATATGCCCGCCAAAAGAGTGGTCTCAAGGAGCAGGCCCAAATGGATAGCCCACTGCCACATTCGGGCAGTCTCCCGACACCAAGGGCAGAAGCCAGTGCACCCCATTTGTCGGGATAGTACAGTGAGACTTGATCATCCGTGTTAACAAGTACAAAGAGGCTAAGTAGGCAACTACTGCAATCATTTAGAGTGTGCCAGATTGTCCCTAGTCCCAGAAAGACAATAGGGGCAGCCATCTCCAAGGTGACCAAGCACTTTAAGTGGGAAGTCCGTCTAAGGAGCTTCCCATCTTAGGTGGGATGTAGCCACCGTTAGTAGCCTGCGAAACCAAGGAATTAGGAAAAAGCAGTCCCAAGGACAAAAGGGACAGAAACATTAATCAAATCAGAAAGCAAATGAGCCGTGGGGACACTTGGATAACATCTTCCAGGGATCCCTTGACCAGACACCCCTGAGAAGCTAGGGTTTACTGGGAAATCCCATGCGAAAAACGAGGCATGGGATGTACATAGACAGTGGAGGCCATGTGGTCAAACAACCTCAACAGCCACCAAGGTGCAACCTGCTGATGGGTCTAGCCCAAGTGATTAGAGCGAGCAGAGTATCTGTTCCCTTCAGGGGAAGAAACGCTCAAATAGGCGAGTATCCAACAGGAGTCCAATAAATTCCAAGTGGGCTAGAGGTAGTGGAAAATGACCAAATAAGTGTAACACCTGAAAAGTGCTCCATATGGACTTCAGAGCACTGGTCATTGCAGTAAATACAATGGCAAAATAGGGAAAAACATATGGACTCACAGTCAGCGCAGAGGTGCTGCCAAAACCACTAGACACATGGTGAGTATCCCAGGAGCTGCCGCAAAGCCAAAAGGCAGCACGCATTACAGGACGTAGATAGTCCCAAGCCAAAATCAAAGAGACTGCCTGTGCATAAATACCCTTGAAGACCCAAGAGCAGAATCAATGATTGCCCAGAACCATGGAGAGTAGGATGCTCTGGGGGGAAAAAAACATCCGGTACTGTTTTATTTTTTTTTTTTTAGAGATTTGCAAAAAAAAAAAAACCCCGAGCTAGGATGGAATTAACCCCTTTGGTGTTCACTGGCACAAGTACAAGGGAATACGAGATGTAGAATTGCAGCCCTCTGCCCCTGGCAATAGAGACTTGACTGCATGGGCCTTCAGAAGGGCGGAGAGATATTCCGCAAGGATCTGCTCGCATTGAGAACTGATGTGAGTCACTCCGGCGAAGAAATCATTGGCCACTGGTTTGTCCTGAATAACTGCCACCTCCAACTGGTAGGTTGGCCAGGACAGTTACTGGCATCACAGCTATGTTCCCCTGGAGCTAAACTTCTTATGGGAGGGCTGAGATCGAATCTACCTCGACTGAGAAGAGCAGGAAGCAGGACCCTGAGAGGGGCTATAGAGATTGGGTTCCAGCTCCGAATACCACAAAACTGCTTGCGTCAACATCGATAGACGTGGGAGGACCATGCAGAGCCGAATCAAGAGGCATGGCAGATGCAAACACCTTCAACGCAGATGTCCCATGAAGAAACCAGACCAGAGCTCAGGGATCAAGGCTCAGATATTCCTAGAGAGGAGCGACATCGGGAAAGTTTGTGTCATGTAGCCAAACTGCTGAAGCAGCGGAGCCACACCACACAGGGCTGAGTGGAGAAGCATGGCTGGCTGAAGCACCATAGATGCTGATGCGCTCCGAAGAAAACGAGCCAGCAGTTCAGCACTGATGCTCCGACTCATGCAGTGGCAGCAAATGGAAGCCCTTCTGGCATCAAGACTACTCAAGAATCGAATGCTGCAGTGTTCCAGATGCACTGGAGACCGACGCCAATCCTTGGTACCGACCAGGACATCGATCCTCTGTACTGATGTCGGCAGTCGATACTGGCTATCCTCGGTACTGACAAGGACGAAGATCCTTGACATCTATCCGCCATACCGAGTATCTTTGGTACCAACAAGGATAAAGTCAAGCCTCGCGTCTCTTTGAGCTGATGCTGACCTTAGTCAGTCCCAGAAACTCAATTAGCAGCTGAAATGAGGCAGGTGCTGATGCAACCACCTAAACAGACGCTAACACTATAGACATTGATGCCGACGCTCAGGCCTCGGACGGTGTCCAAAAAGAGTTCCCTGTGAGCTACTCTGTCCAACTGGGTCCTGGCTTGGATCTGAAGTCACAGAACATAGAAGGCTACGTAGCCATACCAGAAGTGGTTTCTGAAGGACATGAAAAGACATGATGGTGTCCAAGACATGATGGTGTCCAAGAAAGGACGAAGCACCCGGGAAAAAATAAGAGAAAGATCCAACCGAGATCAGGCCTAAGTGCGGCCTACTGAGCTGCAGGAAATAAAGGGGAAAAAAGGGCACAAAAAGCAGCTCTGGTAAAGAACCAAACCGGGAGCTGTGAGGAGTGAAGAAAAAAAAAACACGTCCTCTCCTCACCGTGGAGAAAAAAAAACCTGTTGGTTCTGCGCTCGCGCACTGAAGCATGACTTGCGCTCTAAAGAGCTGTGTAAAAAGCTTGATACAAGCTCTGGTCCAGGCAACATGGGATCGCGTTACCCACATGTGAGAATATTAGCCTGCTTGTCCTTGGAGAAAATTCAAATTGGCCTATCCAGTTTTCCTAGTATGGTGGTTAGAGTTGTAACAACTGCTCTGCACAGGTTCCTCTCCCCTATATCTACCTCCTGCCACCATTTGACAGCAATGCATTGGGAGGGAAGGAAGGAGTGTCCTAAAACTCGTTTGCAATGGAGTGGCCTCCAGTCTTGAACCTTCTCGCTTACCTCTAGGCCTGACACCTGGTACAACGACAATGGTTGTTCAATCAGTACCTCCACAAAGCTGAGTGCAGAACTTTCAGGATCCATGTGTGGTCAGAAGCCCTATGCAAGTCCTGTCCACTTGTACAGCCATTGTTACTGAGGCTTGTGGCAGTGGCCTGGATGGCGGAATGACAGTGGAAGGCGACAGAGGGTAATGGTAAATGGATCTCATTCTGAGGAAAGGGATGTTACCAGTGGTGTGCCGCAAGGTTCAGATCTTGGTACAATTGTTTTTAACATTTTTGTATGTGATATTGCAAAGGGCTGTCTGGTAAGGTTTGCCTCTTTGCAGATCATACCAAAATCTACAATCGTGTAGACACCGCTAATGGTTTGGGTATCACGAGGAAGGAGCTAGTGAAGTTTGAAGAATTGTCCAGAATTTAGCACTTAAGATTTAATGCTAAAAAATTCAGGGTTATATATTTGGGCTGCAAAAGCCCAAGGGAGTGGTACAGTATAGGGGGGTAAAGTACTTTTGTGCAAAAAAGATGAGGACTTGGGTGCGATCATATGTAATGATCTTAAGATGGACGAACAGGTAGGAAATATGCCGGCAAAAGACAGAAGGATGCTTGGCTGCATAGGAAGAGGAATGGCCAGCGTGAAAAGGAAGCGACCGTGCCTCTGTATAAGACTCTGGTGAGACCTTATTTAAAGTACAGCACCATTTGAGCCCTGCTGCTATTAAATCCCTGGCACTCAAGGCTGCAATATAAAACTGCAGCCGAGGCACAAAGCTGCCCAAACTGGAGAGCTAGCTCGGGGGAGGGACCCGGCCACCCGGGTGTGACACCCCAGGGGGGACAATGGCAGGCCCCAGCGGCACCGCCAATCCCCAGCACACAGAGTAGTCCAGGCACAGGGAAGTTCCTCAGGAATGATCAATAGACCAGGCTAAAACTCTCAACTGATCCCTGACTCCTACCAGACCGGACAAGCTGCACAGGCTGCCTGTCTACCCTCTGCTGAGACTGAGAAAATACTGGCTTTTGTGGGATGGGCACAGGTTATATGTACATAGTTGAAGTTAGTGTTCTCAGTCTCCCTCTGCTGGTAGGCGAGCATAACCCACGCGTCTTGACCGGTCTGGAGGGTCGATGAGGAAATGTGCATTAAGCTTTAGTGAAGGGGCCCCTGTAAATGAATTCAAGAAAGCTTAGGACAAGTACACAGGATCTCTAAGGGAGAGGAAGGGATGGCAGTGGCATGGTTGGGCAGACTGCATAGGTCATATGGTCTTTATCTGCCTTCATTTTCTCTGTTTCTACGTTTAAGCAGTAACGACATTCTGGCACCTATCAGGATTTGGTGCCAGAGGCAGTTGCCCTTGCCTAGATCTGTGTCTGTAAAGCTTGTTAAAGGGTGCAGACAGCGATTTCACTGCTGTTTTGAGCTGAGGTGCTCAATGCTCAGTTTCTGCTCTCTTGCCCTTTAGGGATTCCCACTCCTTTTTGAATTCTATCATCCTTTTTATATGTTGCTACTAAACAGTTCCAAGAATAATTAAAAAAAAAAAGCCCTCTCATAGAACCTTCCTCTGGTAAACCATGCTGTGTATTCTTGCTAAGGTAATATGCAAGGACATTTACAAGTCCCATCTTTCTCACAGTAACCAAGAATTGACGACTCTGAATAAACGAATGCTTTGAGTGCAATATGGTGTTTGAAGCTCATTTCTAGACTGTACATTTGGTTATGCCGTGACTTGTGTCTGATGCAGTGGGGATGGTCCTAGCCCATCTCTGAAGCAAAGCTTCTACCGCTTCAAACACAACACATGGGAAACTCCTGGGGTCTCAGAGTAAGTGGTGCAGGCAGGACTCTGCTGACCAATGCATTCAAAATGACACAAGCAGCTCATAAAATCAAGTCTGAAAATAGACTGGAGCCAAAAAGGAGATAAGAAAAAAGGTACCTTGCATCTGAACCAAGAACTCGGTCTTGATCCTGCGGGCAGCCTCGCTTTCATTCTCATTTCGGGAGCCACAAAGAGAATCCACCTCATCTATAAAGATGATAGAAGGTTTGTGCTGCCTCGCTAACTCAAAGAGATTCTTTACCAGCCTGTGGATCACAAGATTCAGTTATTCCAAAGCCAATCCGGCAGCACTAGTATAACTCACATGCAGAAACCAAATATAAGTGGGCAGTGGACCAATGAACTCCAGGAAAACGGGAAAATAAATTTCAAAATACCACTTTATTCAATGACTCGTCACAGAAACTGTGTTTCGGCCACAGGCCTGCCTCAGGAGTCTTAGTTGAGCCTTGTGATATATATAGAATATATCGAGACGCCACGTCAGCAAGAAACCGCAAAGGTCTTTTTCAAGACCACTCGACTTCAAAGATTTATTTTTGAACCATAAGGATCATTCAAGACCATTTTATTTTTATTTATTTTGACAACTGGCTGCCTCTCCCAAAGGTAATCCCCTGTGCTACTCAACAAGGGAACCCTTCCCTTAGAAATGTAGGTACCAGAAGGGAGATGGGGAGGAAAGGGGGAGGGACTCGGGTCACCCGAGTTTAACACCCCTGGGGCTGCAAATAATGATGCTGACAAAGACTAACAAGCCCCAACGAATTCCTGTGGCACAGACACCCAGAATCAAGAGAACAGAAGAAAAAAACTGAAAAACACAAAAGAGAGACTAATGGGCTCACTTCCTACCTGGTGGGAGACTGAGAAAATACTGAGGCTAAGGTCACATGACCAGGGCTCCTATTGGCTCGCTAGAGTCAGTTTTTTTCTCAGTCTCCAACCTGCTGGTAGGCGGACACAACCCATCAGTTCAATCCTGGGCCGGTCCGGAGGGATGCTAAGGAATGGTATTTTGAAATTTATTTTCCCGTTTTCCTGGAGTCATTGGTCCACTGCCCACTCTTTTTGCACTAGTATATTTACGTGGGAGTCAGTGTTCATCCACTTAGGTGGATTACTCTCTCCTTGAAACCAAATATAAAACACCGAGCTTTGCAAAACAATAAAAACTTTCACAATAACATTCCACAACCAACACCTCAAACATCTCACACCTTCCAGATTGTAGATTGTAAGCTCTTTGAGCAGGGACTGTCTTTCTTCTATGTTTGTGCAGCGCTGCGTACACCTTGTAGCGCTATACAAATGCTAAATAGTAGTAGTAGTAGTAGTAGAAAAGCCGCCTACCATTCAGCCTCATTCGCCACCAATGATCTCTCACTCAAACCACAACCTCAGCCATCCAAACACCTCCCACCTTCCATTAGGAATATCTCTCTAACCTTACAGCTTGCTGATTGTCTCTCTTTATAAACTCTCCCCTATCTCAGGACCAACACTCAACTCTCTCACTCATATCCAGTGAAACACTTCCCTACTCACTTACTTCTCACTCTCTCCCAGCCACTTGGACATAAGATCAGAGGACGAGACCGAGAAAAAGGTTGAGTTGTTAGCTTCTGTTGCTACGGCCTTGGCTAGGTATGACTTCCCTGTACCAGGGGGTCCAAACAAGAGTATTCCACGCCAGGGGGTACGCTTACCTGTGATACATAGCAAGCAGTTAGCATCAACAGGTTTGAAAACTTGGCTTCCATTGTCTATCTCCACACATGCAACGACAATGCAATAAAAGACGAACAGAGAGGACATAAGAGATAATAGGCAGAAAGAGCAGATGTGGGGCTTCCACATAAAAGGTATCAATACTATGCCATTGTTTTCGAATATTTTTACTGCTGTAATTGCCTATTGCTCATGTTTGATCTGTTCTTACTGTACACCGCCTTCAGTGAACTCCTTCAAAAAGGCGGTAAATAAATCCTAATAAATAAATAAATTGGTGTCACCTGATAATTTTCTTTCCTTTACTCCCACCAGACCAGTCCAGAACATGTGGGTTATGTCCGTTGACCAGCAGATGTAGACAGAGAAACAAAGCAGTTCTGTGCGATTTGCCCCTTAAGGGCACCAGGCAGCCTAAGAATGCTCAGTGTTTTCAATGGAGCTCATGTTCACAACTTTAGTTCAAGGTCACATTCAACCATTACCCATAACAACAAAGTACTACATACTCCACTGACACACAGTTCTCCAATGATATTGAGAGCTCTTGTACTCCACTGACACACAGTTCTCCCACAGTATAGGGGGGCCATTGGAAAATTATGTCAGTAGATAAGGTGCAGGAATTTGAAAACAGAAACACATGAAACGGTAAGAAACAGGAGAAAAACCCAGAATGGAAGCAATTTCAGAAATACTCAACTAGGGAGGGTTTCTGGACTGGTCTAGTAGGATTAAAGGAAAGAACATCAGGTAAGGCAATTTCTCCTTCCGTAGAGTCCATACCAGACCAGTCCAAAACATGTGAAATATAGCAAAGCAGCATTCAGATAGGATGACACTTCATGCCCAGGCCAAATAAAGCCCAAACTTAAAGAGTAAGAAGGCTATAGGAATTACAATTAACCAACTAAATTGGGGATCCTAAAGAAGAATCCAGTACACAGTCTGTCTCCAAAAACCCGTAGGAGAGTGTGAATATTAGCGGAAAGGATCTTCTACAGAAAAGTAACTAAATGATCCTCAATCACAACAGGAAGGAGTAGAAGGCGAACGCATTGAGCACTAAAGATGTGAGAAGATGATGCTTGTCATAGGTCTCTAACTGATGACCTAAGGCACTGCAAGTAAGGTCTATGAAAGAAAATGCCCTCCATGCTGTACTGTGAAAACTCTGGAGCAGTAGGCGAACTGCATCAGTTCTAGAGAAAGATAATAGATCAGAATTAGGGCTGCACATTTAATAACTAGTTTAAATAGCGTTAAAATCTTTAATGCAATTAACGCTGGGGGCTCACCTTTACTTCCCATTGGCTGCCTCTCTGTGTATTCCAAGCCTTATACTGGTGCTCCAGCAGCCCCTCTTATCTTCCAAGCCTTACTCTGGCTTACTGAGGACGCTGGAAGGAGCATCTCCCACCATTGACCCTGGTGGAGCTTCTGATCCTCCCTCAGAGTCATCCATGCTGCTGGCCCCCTTCAGAGCTACTCATGCCTCTGACCCCCTCCCTCCCCAGAGCTGCTGGTGCCTCTGACCCTCTTGCCCTGAGACAGCTACTGGTGTCACAGACATCCCTCCCCCTCTCCCTCAGGAGAGCTGCTGGTGTTGCTGGGACCCCCTGAAAGCAGGTATCACAGTTGGGACCCCCTCAGAGCCACTGGTAAGAGTTGGAAAATCATCAGACACAAGCAAATGCACTGTTCACTCCATCTCACTCAATTAAATCATAGTGCAAGAGGAGGAGAGAGTGGCTGGCTGCATATCTGGCTGCTGCTTCCTCCTCCTGTGTCTGCTTACAGCCGACTGCTCGAGCAAAGCATGGGGCTGTACAGAGGCCCCCGCCGTTCACATGAGCAGTCAGCTCCAGGCAGACACAGGAGGAGGAAGTAGCCATTCACTCTCTCCTCCTCTTGCAGTACGATTTCAGCTGGGAGAGAGAGTGAACAGCACAGCTGCTGCCTGTGACTGTGGATAACGGGGCTGCACAAAGCAAGGTGATTGTGTGTCGTGTGTCACCCATCAGGTAGGTGATGTCACGTAGCCAACACCGTGCTTCCAGAAGAAAGAACTACTAGTTTCTGGCAGTGGAACCTTAAGGGCCGGATTTACTAAACTTTCAGACACAGAATGGGAAAGAGCCTTAGTGAACACTCGAATTTCACTGTGGACAACGTTGGGCGTGGGGTGGAGAGGAAACAAAAGAAGTTTCAGCTGCCGGCTGGCTCTTAGATTGAGTGAAATTTGTTGAGGTTTGACTTAGGTGCTACCTTATAGAACAGCACCTAGTGCACTCATGCAGGTAACGTGCAGCTTGGTGGAGAAGTAGCCTAGTGGCTAGAGTACCAGGCTGACAACCAGCAAAGCCAGGTTCAAATCTTGCTGCTGGTCCCTGTGATCTTGGGCAAGTCACTTAACCTTCCATTGCCTCAAGTACAAAATTAGATTCTAATTCCCCTGGGGACAGGGAAATACCTAGTGAGCCTGAATGTAGCTCACCTACAGCTACTACTGAGAAAGATGTCAGCTAAATCCACAAAATATATTCATAAAAGCCAGTTTTTGGCAACCACGGGATCAGAGCGCGCCGGTGAAGAGACCGAACCAGCTGACTGAACCGCTGCAGGCAAAACCGGACCCGACGCTCCCGCTAGCACTGTACAATACTTACAAGCGCCTGAAGATGAAACACCCCGACGCTGACAAACGGAGCAGCGCTTAAGTTTTTCAGACATCGCTGACGCGCGCGTACCCAATTCGCGCCGAAACTGTACTTTTTTTTTTTTTTTAAATAGCGCTCAAATTAAACACACAAATCCCCCGAAAACAAACAGTGATGGGAGCCAGACCAGGCAAAGAAATCTGTACTCTTTATGTTTCCCTGCTGTGGAAACGCTAACCAGCCACACCACACACACTTGACAGTAACAGAGCTGCCTGCTCGTTTAATCAATGGGGACTGAAGGGGTCCATGGCAGTAAAACAAATTTAGCTTCTTTTTACATCTGGCTGCCTCTCCCAAAGGTCAAATCCCCTTGCTAATCAAAGGGCAACCCTTCCCTTCGAAACTGAATTAAATAATAAGGGAGTTGGGGAGGAACAAGGGGGGAGGGACTCGGGACACCCGAGTTTTCACCCCTGAGGCTGAAAGTCAACCAAGCTGAAAAGAACACCTAACAAGTCTCAAAGAATTCCTGTGGCACAGAATAAAAGCAGAATAAAGCCAACAATAAAGAAAAAGCTGAAAGACAATAAAGAGAGACTAATGGGCTCACTCCTACCTGCTGGGAGACTGAGAAAATACTGAGGCTAGGGTCACATGACCAGGGCTCCTATTGGCTCGCTAGAGTCAGAGTTTTTTTCTCAGTCTCCAACCTGCTGGTAGGCGTACACAACCCATCAGTCCAATCCTGGGCCGGTCTGGAGGGATGCTAAGGAAAGCCAGTTTTTGGTACGTCTCTATGTGCAACCTCATAAAATTGCCTTAATCAGAATACTATGGGCTGATCAAGTCCCTTGCAACACCTGATCTTGATGGAGAAAACGCTCCAGCCAAAAGACCGGAAGATAAGTCATTAACAACCAATTGGGAGGCTTTAAGGCTGGTACGTTAGTATAGAAAGTTGAACCAAGACTACAACTGTATACATTAAAACATTAGGAACTCCCAGGGTGTACCAGGCTGGTAGGTCCAGGGGTGAAGCTGGACAGACAAGAAAAAGCCCTACCAGGGGAAACAGGGGAGCCAGAGGGAACTATTCCCTAAAATCTTTACCTTAATGTTGAAATGAAGCTTAAGTCCACAAAATCAGAAGAACTGGACCAGGAGAACCTTTAGTCCTTCCTTATCAGAGCGGTATTTTGTAGTTCCTCTTTCTGATATTTAATGATTTTAGATTGTAAACCGCTTTGTTCACTGAGTAAATCTCTCTTATCTGCACCCCTCTCCTCCACTGCTAACTCCAGACTCCGTTCCTTTCATCTTGCTGTACCATATGCCTGGAATAGACTTCCTGAGCCGGTACGTCAAGCTCCATCTCTGGCCGTCTTCAAATCTAAGCTAAAAGCCCACCTTTTTGATGCTGCTTTTAACTCCTAACCCTTATTTTATCATCCTCACTTTAATATTCCCTTATCTCTTGTTTGTTCTGTCTGTCCTAATTAGATTGTAAGCTTTGTTGAGCAGGGACTGTCTCTTCATGTTCAAGTGTACAGCACTGCGTACGTCTAGTAGTGGTATAGAAATGATAAGTAGTAGTAGTATTCCCTGATCTTTATTCCCACTTCTTCCTGGAGGATTTGGGGGGGGGGGGGGGGGGGGGGAGTCAGTTATTCTTAGAAAAGTGACTCTCAGTCTCCCTCTGCTGGTAGGAGTGCATAACCGAAGCGACTTGAACAGTGGAGGATTGCTGAGGAAAATCTGTTTTACTCTTTGGGATCTTACCAGGTACTTGTGACCTGGCTTGGTCACTGCTGGAAACAGGATACTGGGCTTGATAGTCCTTCAGTCTGTCCCAATATGGCAATGCTTATGTTCTTATGTACAGTCAGGCAATAAGGACATAAGTATTGCCACAATGGGACAGACCAAAGGTCCATCAAGCCCAGAATCCTGTTTACTACAATACATTTTATGCTGGTTATCCTAGAAATAGCAGTGGATTTTCCCCAAGTCAATTTAATAACGGTCTATGGACTTTTCCTTTAGGAAGCCGTCTAAACCTTTTTTAAACTTTGCTAAGCTAACCGCCTTTACCACATTCTCTGGCAATGAATTCCAGAGTTTAATTACACGTTGAGTGAAGAAAAACTTTCTCCGATTCATTTTAAATTTACTACATTCTAGCTATTGTAGCTTATTTTTGGAAAGCGTAAACAGACGCTTCACATCTACCCGTTCCACTCCACCCATACAGGACGCTCCTGATGAGCGCCTTTGCCCCCTCCCAATCCTTTTTTGATGTTTGTTTTGATTTTCAATTTTATGCAGGGGAAAGCATGTTTGTGTTGTTTATCTCACTTTTGTTTTTAAACACGCCAGCTTGGATTTTTATGCTGCAGGGGGAAGCGGGGAGATGACAGCTCAGGCCTTAACGACAGGTCTGACCTCACGTTAAATTTATCATGGTAAATGATTCGTTGCAATCGTCGGTATGGTTAGTGCATCCAGAATTGTCCACATTTCAATGGTAGTTACTCGTTTGCATTCCGTTCTCGTTAGCTGCTAGCGTCGTCGGAAAATGGCCTTTAATGCATGCTACGGTTGAAAATTCCTTCATTAAAGGGTCATTAAGGTTTAATGCATCTGGGCCTAAATGTTTAGATAGTTTTATAATTGATCCACATTTTTTTAGTTTATTGCCTCTGCTTGTCTGGACTGACTAAGAATCCTTGTGGTTTGTGTGTTGGGTCTGTGGGACCACTGGGAATGTGGCCCCAGTAACTTAAGAATTACTGGGGATAATTTTGCCGAGTAGGAGACTCGCCCAGAGGTAGTTGGGACTCAGTCGATGGAAGGAGGGTGCTAGTGTAGAGCACAAGCAGTAGGTGCAGGTGGACCTGAGCTGTGCTGGGGATGGACCCTCTAAGTGGCCACGAGGTAGCCCCAGGCGGATGGCTAGGTGTTTTGTGACAATCTTTTAGAGCTGAATACCAATTAAAACCATCCCACGTTCTACTGCACAATAACCTCTCCAGTTAATCTGGGAGCATATAGAAACTATCAGTCCAGGAGCTGCACGGATAACAGTCATCCATCTCCTAGAGACACTGAGCATTCTAAAGCTGACAATGCCTTTAAGGAGAAAAATCACACAGAACTACTATGTTTTTCTGTCCGATCCACTGGTCGATGGACATAATCCACATGTTCTGGACTGATCTGATATGGACACTAAGGAAGAAAAGTTAAACATGAGAGAAAAGGCAGAACAGAAGACATGGAAGAAATCAGTGAACTTGAAACAGGCAGGAAGAGGACACGGAGTACAAATTCAAGGCAGAAAGGAAACCTACATAGAGGAAAGCATTCGGTGTATGAAGAAAATTCAAGGCAGAAAGGAAACCTACATAGAGGAAAGCATTCGGTGTATGAAGACTGTTAAAAGGGAGACCCTCCCCCACCAGGACTCTGCCATAGAATTCTCACCTGTAAATAAATGTGGGAACTTGATGGGCAGGATGACAGCCTCTTTTAATGCTTCTTTAGCCCCCTCCAGCCCAGCCACATCATTCCACCGCACATCGGGCTTCTCCATCACAATGGCACCTTGAACAAAAAGCAACTCTTCAGCAACAAGCATATATTAGTGGGACTTACAAGGAGGAGGAATGACTGAAAGCAGAAATGGGATCTTCTGATCCACATTTACAAAGAGGGAGGCAGTAAATCTAACGATTACAAACCAAACTACAGAAGTGGAATCTTAAGCACTTACACAAATAAGAATGGATAAGGCCAAGGCACCCAATGATGTAAACCCCCAAATACAACACGAGTTCAGTGGGCTGACAGCAACCCCCTCACAACTTTATTCAACATCCTACTGAAGACCAGGGACATTTAAAAGGACTGGAAGAGACTGTATATCACTTTTACAGACAAGAGAGAGGAGGGAAAAAGTACAGACCCGTTAATCCTACTTCAGTCATGAGTAAAACTAAGGAAATAAAGCTAATGTTTATGCTTATTTGGCATTTGTTATGAAAAACACAATAAAACAAGATGAGTATAACGCACAAGACAATGTGGTTTAACAGAGAAAAGATCCCAAGAAACAAACTTGGCTGAGTTCTTTAATGAGGTGACAGACAGACAGACACACCAGGCTCTGTCACGTCCTCTGATACTTCTCTCCCATCCTACATACACACACCGTGCAGGGTCACGTTCTTTTCTGTTTCACATATATATGTGTTGTCGTGTTCTCCTCTCATCACACATATGATTAGTGTGCTTACTGCTCACCCATGAGCTGTTCCTGTAGTTTTTTTCTTTCTGGGTTCTCTCCCTCACTGTCGCTGTCGCTTCTGTACAAACAAAACACAAAAGATTTCATAGCAGACATTCCACACTGAAGAGGGTGAGTGAAGTCCTTCTTGGGTTCTAAGGCTTAGAGAGAAAGGGAAAACTACCCTCAAAGGTCCCCATAGCCTGGGGCAGAATCATCTGCAATAAAGGAGCTTTGGCAGGTCCCAGCATTTGAGAAGAGGGCGCCCCCTGCAGATCGGTTCTACATGAGGTTACATAATACTGTATCATTTACAGATTTTTTCCTGTTAAGATTGTATTTATGTTGAAGTTAATGTTAAATCACAAATAAAATTACTGTACAGCACCTAGATTTGTAGATGCTATATAAGGAGAAATTAGATCTTACCTGCTAATTTGCTTTCCTTTAGTCCCTCCGGACCGGACCAGTCTCCACCTGCTGGTAGGCATGCACAACCCATCAGTCCAATCCTGGTCCGGTCCGGAGGGACGCTAAGGAAATTGTTTTAAACAAATACAAAAATGAATAAAAATTATCAGCACCTGGGGAAAGAAAGCTGGATAAGTGCAATAGTTCTGAAGCTGTGAGGAGTCTTGAACCTTTCTGGATACACACAGAGAACCCCAAAACATTCTCAACTTCCCCCAACCCTTACCCCTTGTCATTCTGAGCCTCTTTCACTGGCTTCTTGCTGTGTTTCTCTTTACTCCTTAAGTACTCCTTCAGCTTCTCAGCCCGGTCCAGATACTGCATACACTTTGCCCGGATACTCTCCTTCGCTTTGTCACTGTGAGCCTCATCTGCATTTAGGAACATGAGCAGAGTGTGAGGAAAGGCCTGCACTGTGTCACTATATCACATCAGAGGCAAAAGCAACATAGTAGATGATGGCAGTCAAAGACCTGTACGGTTCATCCAGTGTGCCCAACAAGATAAACTCATTGTATGTGGTACTTTATATGTATACTTGGCCTTGCCATTTTCAGGGCACAGACCGTAGAAGTCTGCCCAGCATTGGCTTTGATTCTTAATTACTGGTGTTGCCATCTAATCACTGAAGCTTGTTTGGCTTCATGCCTTCCATACAAGATTCCTTTGTGTTTATCCTACACATTTCTTTATTCCATTACCGTGTTCACCTCCCACGAGAGGGCACTGCAGGTAAATACCACCCTCTCCGTGAAAAAACTAGTCCCGGCCCCCTTTCAACCTCAATTCATGTCCTCTAGTTCTACCACCTTCCCGTCTCTGGAAAAGGATTGTTTGTAAATTAATAGTGAATATCTCTTACAAATTCTGGGGAAATGTGCACATGTGTGGGGGCATGACTGCATGGAACATCTGGAAAGCCTAGAGTTCTATTGCAATACTTTATTAGTTAGCTCACTAGTACATTTTCTAAAGACCTGTGCGTGGTCCAGATTGAGCCCTGCAGAATTGGCGATGTGGCCCTCAGTAGGGGGTAGGTAATGTTTCAGCCAGGAAACTCACATTTAATGGCATGTAGGAAGTACTCCACCGCATGTTGATACAGCCGCAAAGCTTCTTCATAATTCTTAGCTTTGTCTTCCTCCGTGGCTTTCGTTACCAGATCAATAGCTTTCTGCAGAGACATTCAGTGAAAGGGAGAGAGAGAAACCAGACTTACTGCCACAGATACTTTCAAACACCGCAATGACAAATGAGGGAGAGACTTATCCCCCTCCCCACCCCATAAACTCAAAGCTCTGAAAATATGCATAAGAAAACATGTCAGAAAGATTCGATTGCAAAAGCCTCAAGCCTGGAAACTGAGTACAAGTGAGGCACATGGACAGGCTATGAGGGCAGCTTGTGCAGCTGGGACAGGAGGTTGGTGGTAGGACAGCATATGTGTGTGCCTGTGTTGCTCACTGTGCTGTAGTTCTGCTCATACACCAAGTACTCGGCTTTCTAATGTGGTCAATCTCTGCCAATCAGTGAAGAAATACTACACAGAACATTACCATTCTCGTTTTTATTTGGTTGGTTCCTGGTATTACTGTCGACTTTACAACACAAAGAGTGGAACATGTATAATGTGATTCCTCTCCCGCTTTTTAAAAATCTGTCCCCAAGTCCTCTCTTCAGCTGTCTGCCCGGTCTTTTCATGCCATACGACACCTGCAAGGGCCTCTGATAGAGATCCAGGCCATAGTCATACTTCAAATGCATCAAGGTGACATCTGTATCGGTTTCTGATGAATATCTGCTTTTCAATCCTTTGTGCTTTACCCCTGTTTTATGCACATCACTGATACCTACACGGGGCTTTGATTAACATTTGCTTGTTTGTTCTATTTTCCTCAATTCTGGTTCAAACCAGTGCATCTCTACTTCCTCTGCAAGTAGCCTAGTGGTTAGTGCAGTGGACACTGATCCTGAGGAACTGGGTTCGATTCCCACTGCAGCGCCTTGTGATTCTGGGCAAGTCACTTAACCCTCCATTCCCCAGGTACAAATGAGTAGTACCTGTATATAATATGTAAACTGCTTTGAATGTAGTTGCAAAAACCACAGAAAGGTGGTATATCAAGTCCCTTTCCCTATTTCCTCGGATCGGGTGTGGGATTTTGCTCCGTCTCTTCCCACCTGACGTCAGATAATGTGCAATACTGCGCTGTTACTTGAGATAAACCCTGACATTCAGGGATTGCTATTTTTCCCCATCTACATCTCTACTTCCTTGGATTAGGCATGGGAGCTTGCTCCGCCCCTTCCAACTGATAAGAGTTTGGTCTGACTTTTTTCCCCTGGAGGGGAAGATGTTGGATGCATTTTACAAGAAACATGCTAGATCTCATTGTGGGCTGGATAGTTGTCCCCCTTCTTTTTTAAACAACAACGTTATGGTTGAACTGATGGTTGTCTTACAGTGGGAAGATTTCCTTCTGAATTAAGAACATTAGGGAACCAGTGGGAACGGTTACAAATTATAGGCTGATTGCATCAATACCACCGTTTGTAAAATTGATGGAAGGGTAGTTGTGTCACTATCACAGCAGCCCACCTCTGCAAGTCAGGAACCTGCCTATTTTCTTAGATGACTGGCTTTTCGTTGCCTCCACTCTCCAAGAGACATTTCATGCACTACACACCACTTTCTTCCTCCTCGAGTTATTGAGATTCCTCATCAACGAAGCCACATCTGTACTACAGCCTGCCCAACACATCCAATTCATATGCGCAGACACATGTACACCTTTGCTCAAAGCATTTCTTCCACCTTCACTAATAAGCTCCCTAATACAGCTCACTTGTTAGGTATCCTCCACACAGAAGACCCCCCCCCCCCACTTGGTTGCTTCTACACTTTTTAGGCTACATGGCGATGGCCGTTCATATGCTACCACACACCAGACTTCACATGCATTTCTACAATAGGAACTGAATCTCCAGTGGACCAATGGACACATAACCTCTCTCCCACAAGATTCACATCACTGAAAAGATGCGACAGCCCTCCCCTTTGGTGGCAACACCCACCCCATTCGGCACAAGAGAAGCTTTTCCAGCTACCACAAGTTCAGCTTCTACTCATCACAAATACCTCTATCAAAGGTAGGGGACTCATCTCCTTCACCTCCAAATACAGGGAATCTGAATTCCCAAAAGAGAAATGTCCCCACATCAACTGCCTCAAGCTCAGGGCAGTGTACTGTGCCCTGTGAGTCTTTAGACCATGGGTCACCAACAAAACCATATTAGAATAGACCAACAATCAAGTGGCCATGTTTCATCTCAACAAGCATGGGAATATGCCATCTCCATCAGGGTGTTGTTACAAGCCACCTATCTGCCAGGGCACCAGAATTGTTGGAATGTAATTGTATTTTACATGCATTGCCTGTCACCTATTATTTCTCTGTGATTACTCTGTGACCTCTGATGTGAATTACTTAGAGAGGTCACACAGCTATGCAACTTCCTGTGGGGGTCAGACACAGCAGATGCAGCACATGGAGCACATGGAGCTCATGATCTCTCCTAACCTGAGAGGATCTATGGTGGTGTGAGCATCCATTACCATCTAAGCACATGGAAGGAGCTGATAATACAAATGTATAGTAATATGTATATATAAGCCTGTCTGATTATAATCTAACTACAAACTGTGAGTAAACAGATGTTTTGTTACTTCAACTTTAAAGTGACTCAGCAGTGAATTATTCAGGGGTGAATGAGAGAGAGATGAAGAAAGAAATTAACATTTCTAAAGCTGAAGCTGTGTGTACTAAAATCTGCTAATTATTTACTACAAATAATCCAACAAAAGGGTTACGGGCCCAGGGGTCAGGAATTGAAAAAGAAGAGAAATATTACCAGGCAGAAAAAAAGGCCACATTTTTCTCTTAAGTTTTAAAGGAAAGATTCAGTCTGTCTCTCTCTCCCCCCCACACAGCAGACAGAAGGCTAAGAAAATGGCTGAGGGAAGAAATTCACCATTTTTCTATTCTCTCAAGGTGCCTAGATTAACTGAGTTTAATTATCAGCAATGGGAACTAAGATTCATATGTCTCCTTCGAGCAAAAGGATTAAATATATGCTTAGACCAAGACAGAACAGCTGAAAATATGGCTGAATGGGACAATGCAAACTATTATGTGAAGTGCATGCTTTTGGAAGCTCTCTCAGAGAAACAAGCCATATTAGTGGAGGGAAAAGATACACCAAAGGACATTTTATATAAACTGAGAACTATGTATGCAACTACATATGCAAAGCAGCAACCAATTTGGTTAGCAGAGTTGAATGAAACCAAATTAAGGGATAAAAGTAAATGTAATGATCACATTATGCATCTTATGTCTTCATTTCAAAAGTTAGAACTTTCAGGAATTCCCATGTGTGATGCATTGAAAAGAGCATTTCTTTTTACCTCACTATCAAAGAAGTTTGATGTTTTTAGGTCTGTAAATGAGGCCATTGAAGGGCAATCTTTTGAACAGACAACATCAAAACTAAGGCAGGAATGCATAATAAATGATTCTGAGGAGATGTGTTCTCAAAGTCAGTCAGAGAGAAATGAAACAAATTTCTTGGCAAAGAACAGAGGAAGGCGGAGCTATGGGAAAACTCCACCCAAGGGCAAGCTGATTTGCTACTCATGTGGAAAGGAGGGACATGTATCTAAATGGTGTAAGGAAACACAAAACACTCCCTCTAGCTCACCTAAGCCAATGGAACTAAAGAATTTTCAAACCAGGAAATGTATGAAGGACAAAGATAAACACAAGGGCTTTCTAATGGCAGAAAAATCTTTGACTATGGTAAATAATAATTCAAATGAAAGTACTTGGATTTTGAATTCAGGGAGCACATGCCATTTAACCAATTGTAAGAATTTCTTTCAGGAAATGTGTCCAGAGGAAGGTATTCTTAAAACTGCAAACGCAGGGACTGCTAAGATCCAAGCAAAAGGTATTGGATTCTTAAAATGCAAAGTGTCTAATGAAGTTAAAGAAATTCCTGTAAGTGATGTCTTGTATATTCCCCAAGCAGTTTGCAATATGCTTAGTGTATCTACATTAGATAAGAAGGGATTTGTGATTCATTTTGAAAACAGTAAGTGCACAATCTCTAAAAATGATGAAGTGTATGCTGAAGCTTTTATGCATAATGATGTTTATAAGCTGAACATTTCAGGTGAAGCCTCACATATGGCGCAAGTAAGGAAGAATGATGGTAAATGTAGTCTGGAAATCTGGCACCGCCGCCTGGGACATCGTGATTTTAAGGTGATCCAGGATCTTTACAGTAAGCAACTGGCCACCGGCATTCAGATAAGTGCAGATGCTGGTAAAATGGAGAAATGCATAGACTGTGTTACTCAAAAAGGTGTAAGACCCTCATTTCCTGCATACACAGGAAATAGGAGTAATAAAGTGCTGGACTTAATACACAGTGACTTATGTGGACCGTTTAATATCCCATCATTGGGAAATAACAGATTTGTGCTAATATTCTTGGATGATTTCTCTAGATATTGTGTGGCCTATTTGCTGAAAGAAAAAAGTCAAGTCACAGACATGCTGAAGAAATACGTAGCCATGGTGAGCAATAAATTTGAAAGAAAACCAAAGGTTCTTCAGACCGACAATGGTGGTGAGTTCACTTCACAAAGCATGCGCACATTTCTAGAACAAGAAGGCATTCAACATATCACAACAGTAGCTTATACACCAGAGCAAAATTCTGTTGCAGAGAGAAAATTTAGGTCACTTGTGGAAATGACCAGATGTATGCTGTCAGATAGCAATCTCCCTAAAAGACTATGGGGGGAAGCCATTCTCACAGCAGTGTACCTACAAAACAGAATGCCAACTAAAGGCGCTGAGCGCACACCACATGAGACATGGCATGGTAGGAAGCCAAACCTGTCACACATAAGAACATTTGGAAGTACAGCATATGCTCATGTACCAAAGCAAAGAAGGCATAAGCTGGATTCCACAACAGAAAGGGGCATTTTAGTTGGCTATACTCCAGGACACAAAGGATATAGAATTTTGAATCTGAAAACTGGCATTGTTGGCATAAGACATGTTACATATTTTGATGAAAACAAGAGGGTTGATAAAGGCTGGATTATCCCAGATGAGCCTTATCATCCAGAATATGAAACTAGAACAATAATAGACATGCCAGTGTATATAAATGCCATACCAAGGCAGATGTCTGAAAGCAACTCATCTGTATCTAACGAGGAACAGGCAGAGGAAGCAGACACAGAAAGGATCATTGAAGAAGACAGTACAGTTGGAGAAGGGGAATCAATTGGAGAAGGACTCTCAGATTTAGAGGATGCGGAAAGGTCAGACCAACCTGTTGTCAGACGCTCATCCAGGGAAAACAAAGGTGTTCCACCCCTAAGACTGTCTTACCTAACAAAGTCAGCAGAAGCTCAAGAGCCCTTAACATGGGATGAGATTGAGAAAATGCCAGCAGAAGAAGCTGCTGAATGGCATAAAGCTGCACAAGAAGAAATTGATGCATTGGATAAAAATAATACTTGGATTCTTACAAAATTACCTCCTGGCAAGAAAGCTATAGGATGCAAATGGGTATTCAAGTTAAAAAGGAATGCACAAGGAAAAGTGGAAAGGTATAAAGCCAGATTAGTGGCAAAGGGATATCTTCAAAAATATGGAGAAGATTTTGATGAAGTGTTTGCACCTGTAGTGAAACACACGACAATCAGAACACTTCTGAGCATTGCAGTCTCAAAAGGCATGCAAGTCAAACACATTGATGTGAAAACAGCGTTTCTTCATGGGGATATAACTGAAGACTTGTACATGGAACAACCAACAGGTTTCATAAATACAAAACAAAGACAGCTAGTGTGTAAATTAAACAAAGGTCTTTATGGATTAAAGCAAAGTGCAAAATGTTGGAATGATAAATTGCATGAAATATTGACAAATTTAGGATTTAAGCAAGGTGAAGCAGATAAATGTTTGTACACTAGGTGCACAAATGGACAATATGCATACATTTTAGCTTTTGTTGATGATCTGCTCATTGCAAGCGAAAGTGAGCAAGAGTACAAGGACATTGTAAAATATTTAAACCTCAATGTTGAGATAAAAGAACTTGGTAATGTGTCATACTATCTTGGTATAGAAATTGAGAAACAAAATGATGGTTCTTATCTTCTAAGCCAGAAGCAGAAAATAAATGAGCTTATTGAAAGTTTAGGTATGCAAGATGCCCAAGTTGTAAGCACTCCCATGATCACTGATTTTCTGAAGGATGAAACAGTAAGAGAACCTTTACCAGATAACATCCAATATAGATCAGCCATAGGTAAGCTTTATATCTAGCTACCACATACAGGGCTGATATAGCAAATGCAGTAGGAATTTTGAGCAGAAGGGTCAGCTCACCTACCAAATCAGATTGGACTGCAGTTAAAAGGATGGTAAGGTATTTAAAGGGTACCATTGATTGTAAATTAAAGATTTCAGCCAATAGTAATCCAAAACTAATATGTTACTGTGATTCAGATTGGGCAGGGGATCATTCTGATTATAAATCCACAAGTGGATATATGTTTATGTATGGAAATGTACACATTTCATGGGCCAGTCATAAACAAAGTATTGTGAGTCTGTCTTCTACAGAAGCTGAATATGTGGCTGTATCGGAAGCGTGCAGAGAACTGATGTGGATTGAAAAACTTTTGCTGGATTTCGGAATAGCTGAAAAGAGACCAATCCAGATAATGGAAGATAATCAGAGCTGCATCCGACTGTCACAGAATGACAAGGTTCAGTCACGCACCAAGCACATCGCAACGAAATACCACAACGTGCGAGAGTTGGCGAAAGAAGGGGTCATCAGTCTACACTATTGTCACACCAGTGAGATGACAGCTGACATCATGACCAAACCGTTACCCAGAGAACATTTTGTGAATCTGCGTATAAAGCTTGGACTTTGTATGAATAAATAATTGCATGACAGTTATGCATGAGAAGGGGTTTGTTGGAATGTAATTGTATTTTACATGCATTGCCTGTCACCTATTATTTCTCTGTGATTACTCTGTGACCTCTGATGTGAATTACTTAGAGAGGTCACACAGCTATGCAACTTCCTGTGGGGGTCAGACACAGCAGATGCAGCACATGGAGCACATGGAGCTCATGATCTCTCCTAACCTGAGAGGATCTATGGTGGTGTGAGCATCCATTACCATCTAAGCACATGGAAGGAGCTGATAATACAAATGTATAGTAATATGTATATATAAGCCTGTCTGATTATAATCTAACTACAAACTGTGAGTAAACAGATGTTTTGTTACTTCAACTTTAAAGTGACTCAGCAGTGAATTATTCAGGGGTGAATGAGAGAGAGATGAAGAAAGAAATTAACATTTCTAAAGCTGAAGCTGTGTGTACTAAAATCTGCTAATTATTTACTACAAATAATCCAACAAGAATTCCATAGCAGACTGCCTCAGCAGAAACCTTGATCCCTACGAGTGAGTCTTTCCATGCCCAGGTGGCTCACAGACTTCTTCAAGCCTGAGGAATTCCACAACTTAACCTCTTCGCCACTTATGACAAAGCAAGTGCAAGGCCTTGTACTCCATCATTAACAATGACTTAGAAATTACCTCCTACCAATCTTCTTACCCTCCATACTCTTCATCGCTCTATGTCCTTAACTATCCCTATCCTTTCTCTCATACCTCTTTTATCCCATTTACCCCTTGTTCACTTGACCTACCACATACCTCCTTTGTTGATTCTGATACTACAGATTGTATTCTCTTGTTACTATGTAAGCAGTATTGAGCCTGCGATGTGTGGGAAAGCGCGGGATACAAATGTAATAAATAAATAAATAGATGCCTTTTCCATTAGCTGGAGTAACATGTTCCTTTATGCCTATCTCCTACACCCCTGCTTTCCAGGACTATCCAGAAGCCTCATCTGGACAGATCTACCATGATCTTGGTGGCTCCGTACTAACCTTGTCAATCCTGGTTTCTCTTCCTGTTCAAGCTTGCGATGACAGACTGCATACGACTGCCCCAACCATGTCACCTTTCCCACTCCAACAACAGATATCCTGCTGGCAATCAGGAAACTCACTACACACAAGCCTTACAGTCTGAAATTGAAACTTTTCTCCGCCTGGTGCACACAAAGAAATCTTTATAATTCTTTCTACCCAGTCCCTATGGTACTAGAACACTTGCTGCACCTGTCCCAGACTGGACTCAAGACTAACTTGGTCTGGGTCCATCTTAGTATGCTGTCCATGGTACTGCGCTCTCCAACCAACCACTCATCAACCGCTTTATTAAAGGATTTGTGCCTTCCCATCAAACAACCACCACCCCAATGGGACCTCAACCTCGCCCTCAACTGCCTTATGAAACCACTTTTCGAACCTTTCCTCACTTTAGAACTAGAACTTTTTAGAATAGTTTATCAATGGGAAAAAAAACAAAAACAAAAAATACCTCCTCTCTGTACTCCAGTTAGTTTTATATGTTAGACTCTGTAATTTCATGTAAATCTATCCCAGCTAAAAATGAATGTTAAAATTTATGTAACTTTTCTTTATTATTGACCCACTTGTTCTACTCTGTAATTTTTTTGTAAATCAATCCCAATTGTTATGGTTATTGTCACTGGTTAAATTCTTCTGTAATCCACTTCAAACCTTTGAGAGCAGTAAGTGTTGATAGTGTAGGTTCCCGGAGGAAAATACACTATCTCCTACTCCCAAACACTAACACCTATCCACTGAGGGATACTTCTATATATTACCTTACTTACCAATTATCATAATAAACCAAGTAAGTTTTATAGTAAGAGCAAGAAATAAGACAAGTTAGGTATCCAAAAGCTAAGCAAGGCAAATACAAAGAGACAGGTTAGACGGAGGGAAGATTGCAGCCACCTGGTTCACCCGTTAGAGAAATCTGCCCCCCCCCCCCCCCCCCAACTTTTCTGGTGAAATAATACTTATATTTACACAGGTTAAAGACTGGCTGAAATACATGATCACGTGACTTTTGTACAGGTGTTCAACGTCAATCTGGAGTTCCCCTAACTGTTGCCTCCAACCATGTTTTCTATCAGACCTATATCATCTTCACGTTTTCTACCGGATGGTCTCCGCCTTGAGTGAATTCCTTTAAAAAGGCGGGAAATAAATCCTAATAAAGTAAAAAAAAAAACTACGGTCGACCACCTAAACTTCCGGAAAGCACTAAAAACAGACCTGTTCAGAAAAGCATATCCCACCGACCCAACATTAAAAAACCTGGATACCTGCGACATAATGAAACCAAAGACCGTAATGGACAAATCCTAATTCTTCCTCTCCCTCTCTAATGTTCCCTCAATTGCATTTACCACACATGTACCTCTCTCTACCACAATATCACCTTGTAATTGTATTAGTTCATACCGGAATCAGCTAACGCCATTTACGGTACTATGTAAGCCACATTGAGCCTGCAAATAGTTGGGAAAATGTGGGATACAAATGCAACAAATAAATACATAAACTCCTCCCTACAAGATATCTGCAAGGCCGCTACATGGTCATCACTTCACAGCCCATTACTGCTTACATAGCCCACCTGCAGATGACTCCAATTTTGGCAGGACTGTTCTCCAGGTCGAATGTCCATAATACTACCTCGCTGTCACTGTTAAGTCTATCTGCCTTAGTACTGTGTTAGGCTCCTGGGCGACTGTCGGCTTCCCCCCCCGTTCTAGTTTAAAAGCTGCTCTATCTCCTTTTTAAAAGTTAGCGGCAGCAGCATGGTTCCATCCCGGTTATGTTTCAACAATTTTTATTGATGACAGGTCACTGTAAACACATCCATCAACGATTAAACAGAAATTCCAATGCCAAAGCCTACATGATAAAAGTAGAACAGTACAGACAGTCATCAAACTTTTCACCCTTACATACCATCTTATCCCTCTTCTACTCAGATGTAATTAGTACTTTGATTCTCTTGAACCGTCCATTAATTATTCTTAACCTCCCAACTCCCCCATCCCCCCTCCCTACCCCCTTCCACACCCCCCCCCCCCCCCCCCCCCGGTTCCATCCCGGTTAAGGTGGAGCCCATCCTTTCGGAACAGTCTCCCCCTTTCCCAGAATGAAGCCTAGTTCCTAACATGCTTCTTGGAGCAGCTGGTCCAGGAACTGACGAGAGGGGGAGCCATTTTGGATCTGGTCCTTGGTGGCGTGCAGGGCATAGTGTGAGAGGTAGTAGTGCTGGGTCCCCTGGGAAATAGTGATCATAACATGATCAAGTTTGAGCTACTATCTGGGATGAACCCACAAAAGAAATCTACTGTACCTGCATTTAATTTTCAAAACGGCAACTATAATAAAATGAGGAAAATGGTTAAAAAGAAACTAAAAGGATCGGCTGGCTGCAAAGGTTAGGACACTCAATCAGGCGTGAACGTTATTCAAAAATACCATCTTGGAAGCCCAGTCCGGATGCATTCCACATATTTGCAAAGGTGGAAAGAAAAGAAAACGACAGCCAGCATGGTTAAAAGATGAACTAAAAGAGACCATTACAGCCAAAAGATGGTCCATCAAAGATTGGAAAAAGGACCCAAACGAAGAAAATAAGAAGCAACATAAGCACAGGAAAGTCAGATACAAAGCATTAATAAAGAAGGCTAAAAGAGAATATGAAGAGAAACTTGCCGCAGAGGCTAAAACACTCATAGCAATAACTTTTTCAGGTACATCAGAAGCAGAAAGCCTAAGAGGGAATCCGTGGGACTGTTAGATCACAAAGGAGCAAAAGGGGCGCTCATTGAGGACAAGGCCATAGCAGAGAAACTGAATTAATTCTGTCTTTATGTAAGAAGATGTACGAGATCTACCTGTACCGGAAATGGTTTTCAAGCCTGATGATGTGGAGGAATTGAAAGAAATCTCGGTGAACCTGGAAGATGTACTGAGCCAAATTGACAAATTAAAGAGTAGTAAATCACCTGGACTGGATGACATACATCCAAGTGTACTCAAAGAACTCAAGCATGAAGTTTATGATCTGCTTTTAGTACTATGTAACCTGTCATTAAAATCATCCGTAGTACATGAAGATTGGAGGATGGCCAATGTGATGCGGATTTTTAAAAAGGGCTCTAGGGGTGATCCGGGAAATTACAGACTGGTAAACCTGACGTCAGTGCCAGGCAAAACAGTGGAAACTATTATAAAGTATAAAATGATAGAACACTTAGACAAACACGGTTTAATGGGACAGATTATGCATGGGTTCAGCCAAGGGAAGTCTTGCCTCACCAATTTGCTTCATTTCTTTGAAGACGTGAATAAACATGGGATAAAGGTGAGCCTGTTAATGTAGTGCATCTAGATTTTCAGAAAGCTTTTGATAAAGTTCCTCATGAGAGACTTCTGAGAAGATTATAGTTATGGGATGGGATAGGAGGCAAGGTTCTGGTGTGGATTAGGAACTGGTTATTGGACAGAAAAATTGTCATTTCTCTCAGTTGAGGAGGGTGAACAGTGGAGTGCGACCGGTGCTATAAATGATATGGAAATCAGGATGACGAGTGAGGTGATTAAATTTGCAGATGACACAAGGTTGTTAAAACACATGCGGACTGTGAAATATTGCAGGAACACTTTAGAAAACTGGAAGATATGGCATCCAATTGGCAGATGTAATTTAATGTGGACAAATGCAAAGTGATGCACATTGGAAAGAATAATCCGAATCATAGTTACCCGATGCTAGGGTCCACCTTGGGGGTCAGCACTCAAGAAAAAGATCTAAGTGTAGTTGTAGACAATACACTGAAATCTTTTGCTCAGTGTGCGGCAGTGTCCAAAAAAAGCAAACAGGATGCTAGTAATTATTAGGAAAGGGGTGGTGAATGACTGAAAATAAGATAACACCTTTGTACTGCTCCATCGTACGACTGCACCTTGAGTATTGCATTCAGTTCTGGTCGCCGTATCTCAAAAAATATATAGCGGAATTAGAAAAGGTTCAAAGAAGAGCGACCAAAATGAAAAACGGGTGGAACTCCTTTCGTATGAGGAAAGGCTAAAGAGGTTAGGCTCCTCAGCTTGGAAAAGAGAGGGATAAGGGGACATATGATTGAGGTCTACAAAATCCTGAGTGGTGTTGAATGAGTAGACACAAATTGATTTTTTACTCGTAAAAGTACAAAGACTACGAGACACTCAAGGAAGTTACATGCAAATACTTTTAAAACAAATAACAGGAGATTTTTTTTTTTCACTTAACAAAGAGTTAAGCTCTAGAACTCTTTGTTGGAGGATGTAGTAACAGTGGTTAGCATATCTGTTTAAAAAAAAAAAGTATGGACAAGTTCCTGGAGGAAAAGTTCATAGTCGGCTATTGAGACGGACATGGGGAAGCAACTGCTTGCCCCGGGATTGGTAGCATGGAATGTTGCTATTAATTGGGTTTGTGCCAGGTACTTGTGACCTGGCTTGGCCACTGGGCTAGATGGACCATTGGTGTGACCCAGTATGGCTACTCTTATGTTCTTATGGGCATACATGGGGAGAATGAATGTTGGGGGTATACACAGGCTCATTCACACATGGGGAGGGGTGAAAGCTGGGGTATATACAGGCTTGTGCACCCATGGGGAAGATGAATATTGGGATATGCAAAGGCTTGTGCACACATGAGGAGTGTGAATGTTGGGATATACAGACTCACGTACAGATAGGAAGAAGATGAATATTGGGATAAACACAAACTCGTGTACACTTGGGGAGGGAGTGAATGTTGGGGGGCCTACACAGACTTGTCGTGCATACATGGGGAGGGGTGAATGCAGGGTGTATTGAGAGGCTCGTGCACACATGGGGAGTGTGAATGTTGAGAAATACAGACTCACGTACAGATAGGAAGAGGCTGAATATTGGGCTAAACACATGGGGAGGTTGGTGCTGAGGGTAAACACAGGCTCTTGCACACATGGGGAGGGGGTGACTGTTGGGGGTTGAGCCTGGCTCGTGCACCCCCATTGCAGGTCCCCCCAGTGCTACCCGTCCCGGGCCTTCCTCTTCCTCCTCCTCCTACCTGCAGAGTTGATGTTGTCATTTCATCCCCAGCTCCGGCCGCTCTTTCCGGTCTCTTCCGGGCGCAAACGCCACCGAGTCTCAGCGCAGCTTAGCGCCCCCTTCCGGCCCGGAGGAGCATGTTGACTGCCATTGCGTCACCGGGGTCAAAGGCTGCCTGTGGGCGGGGCGCAGGACCCGTCCTTGGAAAGCCGTCAGGACAGCGCGCTCTCGCCCCGCCCCTCAGTTTGAGGTCGGCCTTGCGCGTGGCCGCCGAAAGGAGGGTTGGGCCGCGCGCGCGACAGCCTGCAAAATACCTCGTCATCAAGTCGTCATCAGTCATAATCGCAGCAGGACTTTGTTTGCACGCGCACCTTGGCCTTTGAATATAGGTGTAAAGGGAAGTCCTTTCTGGGTCCTGTTATTGCAATGTTGAAAAAAAATAAGCTTCCATTTTAACTACTAAGCATAAATCTAATTAATAGCTGTATTCTGAATTGTTTGTAATTTCTTCTCGATTATATTTGAACAACCCAAATAGAGAATTTTACAACACATAAGCATTGCCATACTGAGACAGACCACAGGTCCATCAAGCCCAGTATCCTGTTTCCAATAGTGGTCAATCCAGGTTACAAGTACCTGGCAAGATCCTAGAACAGTAAAGCAGATTTTATGCTGTTTATCCTAGAATATGCATTGGATTTTTCCAAGTCCATCTTAATAATGGTTTATGGACTTTTAGGAAAGTATCAAAACCCTTTCTAAACCCTGCTAAGCTACTGCTTTTGCCACATTATCTGTCAACAAATTTCAGAGTTTAATTACTTGCTGAGTGAAGAAATATTTTCTCCGATTCATTTTAAATTTACTACATAGTAGCTTCTTTCCATGCACCCTAGTCCTAGTATTTTAGGAAAGAGTAAACAAGTGATTCACATCTATCTCTTCCACTCCACTCAGTATTTTATATACCTCTATCATATCTCCTTTTCTCCAATCAGAAGAGCCCTAACCGCTTTAGCCTTATCTTAAAAGGAAGTTGTCCCATCCCCTTTATCATTTTCAGCACCCTTACCTTTTATAATTCCACTATATTTTTTAGATGCAGTGACTAGAATTGCACACAATATTTGAGGTGCGGTCACACATAGAGAAATACAAAGGCATTATAATATTCTCAGTTTTGTTTTCCATTCCTTTCCTAATAATTCCTATTTGCTTGCTTAGCTGCCACTGCACATTGAGCAGAGGTTTTTTTTAATTATTTCAACATTTTTATTGAGGACAAGCAAAATTAAATACAGTCATCGGCTAGTATACATTCATTACCGTCAACAAAACATACAGAATGTGAATAACTGATAGAATCCGTCATCAACCTTTTTTATTTTAACAAGTTTCTCCCTACTCCCCCTAACACGTCCCCTCCCCTTTTTTTTGCCTTTCAACATGGTCATTGAGGACAATGCAAATAGCCCACATAGCTCAAATGCAGCAATGTCCACTAGAGCATGAAATTGTCGATTCCCCCCCTTTCCCCCTCCTATATTATCCCCAACTCCCCCCCCCACCATAAGGATCAAGAGGCTCATTTTCAAAGCACTTAGCCTCCCAAAGTTCCATAGAAACCTATGGAACTTAGCCTCCCAAAGTGCTTTGAGGGACATTTTCGATATGACGTCCAAAAGTAAAAGAGTTCTAATGTTACCACAGCAGGTCTCACCAAGTCTCCATTACTTCTGGAAGCAGAGCCCCGGATAGGAGGGGAGGTAAGCTGAGAAGGTTCTTTTCCTGGGGTTCACACAGCCAGGGGCCCTCCTCTCTCAACAAGGGAAGCCTGTCCATCCTTGGGCGCTTCAACACGTTGTGACCCCGTTGGCGCGTACCTGCTGCCTGGTATTGGAGGAGCTGTGCAAGAGGGAGGGCTTAGTGAAACTCCCTCAATGGTACGGTCTGCTTCTGAAGCTGCGGATTTTGTCAAAGTGAGCGCTGGCTCTCCTAGCCTCCGAACTGTAAAACTTTCCAGGGTGGTCTGACGGGCGGTTGGGTCTTCCACAGGACTCAAGGAGGTTAGTAACTTGGGTTTCCCCTTCCTTTTCCCCATTTCTAACACAGGGAAAATTCCCGACCAAGATTCACTCACTGGTGTTCAGGAGCTCCGTAAAGCCACGTCTGCTCCAGCCGCCATCTTGGATCCCAAGAAGTTCATTTTCAAAAAAAAGAAAAATGTCTTCTTCTCCGCAGTCTTCCAGAGTCATGAGTCACTGGCAGCGAGTAAGACACATTATTTCTGGCTGCCCCGGGGCTTCCCTCTGCTGCTGTCCCACCTCCTGTGATGCAACATCCTGTGAGCGAGGCAGCAACAGCAAGAAGGTTCCAAGTCTGGCAGAAACAGTGTGTCTTGCTCGCTGATGATCTTTTGAACTGTTCCAATAAAGATCACTTCTTTGAACTATCGTCTCCCTCGTTTTTTTTTTTTTTGGAAGAGCCAATCTACCCTACTGCTTGGTGTTTCTCTTACTTGCTGATGGTACCTTACCCATGTTTGAAGGATCATTGGCAGGAGCAGAAGAGCATTGCTAAACATGTGGGGGAAGAGGGAGATGCCAGATGGGGTGGGAGAAGATATGCCACATGCATAGGACAGGGAGAGAATGGGAGTACAGACCCACAAGTGGGCAGGGCAAATGCCAGACCTACAGGAGGAGAAGTAGAGATGCCAGATTGGTCTATGGGGGGGTGGATAGTGAGAGCAGAGGGGGGAGAGATACCAGACCAGGGTGGGGAGGAAGAAGAAAGCAGGGGAAGATGTTGTACTCCAGGAGCGAAAAGAGCAAGAGAGTGGACAATAGAGGGGAGAGAAATGCTGGACCCACTGGGAAAAAAAGAGAGAGAGAAAGGGACCAGTGAATGATGGAAGAAAGAGTGAGAGATGGGGGACCAATGGGGAGTGGAGGGAAAAGAGAGACTGAACCAAGGAATGATAAGAGACAGAGGAACAGATGCTGGCCCTAGGTTGGGGGGTGCAGAAGAAGGGGAAGAGAGGAGAGCGGGACAGATGCTGGACCAATGTAGGGATGGAGAGAGAGATGCCAGATTTGGGGTGGGGGCAGGGGAGAAAATAAACTGGACAGGGGATGAGATAGGGACAGAGAACAAAAATGCTAAGCATGGAGGATGCATAGGGACAGGGATAGAGAGGTAGCATGCTGTACACAGAGAGAGGGACAGAGACACAGACGGTAGATACAGGACAGATAGGGACACAAAAGGGAGATGTTGGACAGCATGAATAAGGGACACAGAGGGAAGACAGATGGCGGACATGGAGTGAGATGAGATGTGAAATGGATAGAAGACCAGTACAAGACATTGGTACCAAAGCATGAAATACTCAGGCTACAAAGGTAGAAAACAATATTTATTCTAAATTAATTGGAATGTGTCAATTTTGGCAAGTA
The DNA here is from genome assembly GCF_901765095.1 of Microcaecilia unicolor. Classification (NCBI taxonomy): domain Eukaryota; kingdom Metazoa; phylum Chordata; class Amphibia; order Gymnophiona; family Siphonopidae; genus Microcaecilia; species Microcaecilia unicolor. The sequence continues at coordinate 359,968,744 of NC_044035.1, read as the reverse complement.
CATTTCTTTGATAACTTACATTTCAGTTTCTATTCCACTAGTGTTGCTGACTTTTTGAGGGTTCCAGTTTAGTTTTGTTGTTGTCTTAATATCTCTACAATTGATATGTGATCCCTTGTTTCATAGTTGTTGAGGGTCTGCCTGGTTTTTTTTGTGCATGTGACCAAGATGTGGTTTCTACTAGCAGGTGGCTTCTGTGAGGTGTTCTGTTAGTGTTAAATTTTCTGTGTAGGAATGTGTAGCATTATAACCTGTTCTGTCCCACCCCCCCATCCCCCCCAGGAGGTATACTGGTGTTCTAGGGTGCTGCTGCCTTTTATAGGTAGGGCTGTTACTATTTGACTCTCTCTAGTCCATGCTGGCCAGAAGCAGTAAGTTCTGAAAGTCTGATAGCTGCTAGCGTGACAGCTTTCCTGACAGGCACTAAATGGGGTGAGCTTGCCAGTGTCACCCCTGGCCATTTCAAGGCAATGGAGGGTTAAGTGGCTTGCCTACGGTGGCAATTGAACTTGGTCCTTCTGATTCCTAGTCTGCTGCTCCTCTGCCCTGGCCATTACAGCTGCTTTATTATGACAGGTTTTCTACAGTGGTTAGAGCACCGGTCTTGCAATCCAGAGGTGGCCAGTTCAAATCCCACTGCTGCTCCTTGTGATCTTGGGCAAGTCACTTAACCCTCCATTGCCTCAGGTACAAACTTAGATTGTGAGAACTACCCAGAGTACCTGACTGTAACTCACCTTGAGCTACTACTGAAAAAGGTGTGAGCAAAATCTAAATAAATGTGTGTGGGGTTTTTTTTTTTTTGTTTGTTTTTGCAGTTTGGCTACTGGAGCGCCGTTTCCGTTATATAAAATTTGTGGTCTAATCATGGATAGGGTTACCATATTTGTGGAGACAAAAAAATAAAATGCAGTCCCGCCCCTGGCCCCACTGCAGCACACTCTGCTGCAGTCACCTTGACCCCCCACCCAAGAAAGCCAGATTCTATAAGTAGTGAAAATACTGGTACAAGTAACAAATGCATTTTCTTCTGTAATCTAAATACAAAATTAGAAGAGATGTATATTTCCAAAGAAGCAAACATCCATGAGCAGCATTATTTTCCTTTTCCCTTCCCTCCCATCCATAAGCTGAATGTCCCTCTCGCCTCTCCATCCCCTTCTAGCCAGGTGCTGCATTTCCCCATTTTCCAAGTTTAGTCAATATTTACTACGTCCTACAGGGGCCTGCAAGGCGGTTTACAATCTAGTACATTCAAAAAGTGACTAAATAGAGGACACAAGAGTCAAATCAGGACCAAAAGAGGAAAGGGGCTGGAACTCCATTTATGATACTGTGGGGGGGGGGGGGACACGACTCTGTGCAATCGGTTTCAGTTTTCACTCTGGACCAATGAAGGAGAAGAGAAATTAGGCCTAGTATTGCCATCAGCAAATACATATGTCTTCAGTTCGACATATCAAGTGAAGGCTCACGAGTTGCTGCTTGAAGTCTTGGCAGCCATTTTCAAGAAGCGGCAGCAGCAGGCAGGAAAGAGTGGGGTTCTTTCCAGCCCTGAAGAGGCCACAAGACCACCAGGGTGCGTTACAGTAGGTTCGGAGGGGGGGGGGGGGGGGGGGGGCAGGGCGGTTCTCATACCCGCCAGCCCAGAAAACCGAACCGGCTGGAAAACACCCCAGACAGTTGTGAACTATGGATGTATGAAAACCCTAATCACAGAATGTATGTACATGCAAATTTTTTTCTTCTGAGATGGCAACCCTAGTGCTGATGGTTGTAGAGGGGTGGGGGAAGTGTGCAACAGTAGGTGTGGCAAGAGATTTGGGGTGGGGTATGGATGGAGCAAGGCAGGTGTCAGGTTTTTCTTTGTCAAAAAGTTGGTAACCCTAGTTGGAGTCTAACGGCCAGCTATCAGGTTCCCAGATTCACGGACTGGACCTGGTCAAGCACAGAGTGCTGCTGCCCCCAAACATCGCTGGATAGTGGCCACTGGGGGACCCTGCCATACAGAGAGAGTGTGTGTATTTGTCCCCCTACCCACCACTGGCCTAGCACCTGCTTGGTGCTCTCCCTGGTTCCCCTACAACTCCAGGGGAACAAATTTGACTGAGGTTGCCTGGTTCACTTTTCCCCTGTATTGGGGAGTTAAGCTGCTTTAAATAAAAAGTAAAACAGAAACTGCTTTTACAGCCCAGAAGAACACTGGAGTCCTGGACTTACAGTTGGCCCCTTCTGCGACAGACCATTTCCAGCTTTGGTAAACGGCTGCGGTCATGTTTGCTTTTCAGTGGGAACAGCAGCCATTTTGTGTGCGGTCAGTGTTTCTCATACTGCACCTTCGTTGCTGCAGGAGCCACATCAGGGCTTGTGGGGGTCAGGACTAGTTTTTACTGCTAGATTCATCCTCAGGGGAGAGGAGATTCCAATGGGGTTCGGATGCCCCCCCCCCCCCACCTAGGGCCCCTGAATTCTGGTTAATTCCAGCATATTTTTTAGCTGTTTAAACCTGCTTTAGTCGCTGAGACTGGTTTCCCTCTGCTTCCAGGGGTTTCCCAGACCTTAGAGAGCCCTGGGTCCTCACTGAGGTTCCGGCAGGGTAAACACTTCTGGAGATGCGAGAGGCCTTTCAGTCCCTCCATTCCAGGGTTCTGGTTCTGACCCCCCTCCTCTGGTAAAGAAGGAGGAATGTTCTCCCCATCGTTTGCTTTTTCAGCAGGAAGAGCTTCCAGCCTGATTGATTTGGTGTCCACTGTTGCTCCGATGCCCAGGGGTCTGACCTGTCTGAGGGTGACCCCATTTCGGAAGTTCTAGCAGGGCCTCAGAATCATCCTGGCCTGCAGTGGGAATTGAACCCAGTTCCCCAGGATCAAAGTCTACTACACTAACCTCTAGGCTACTCCTCTAAATTTGAAGGTAGGTCGGGGCACTGAGAGGGTGACATATTGGACCCAAGTGTGGAGGGAGGAAGGAGGTACGAGAAGAAGCAATGCTGGACCATGGGGGTGGGGGGCAAAGAGAGATGGAAAGAGGTAATGCAAAACTGTTACAGTCTATGCCAGGGTTCCCAAACTATTGCACTAGAGCCTTGGCTACATTTAGAATGCAAAACATGAAGATCTTTCCACATTTATATGCTGAAAACCTCACTTATTGGGCTTCAATCTCATAAGAACGTAAGAATAGCCATACTGCTTCAGACCAATGGCCCATCTAGCCCAGTATCCTGCTTCCAACAGTGGCCAATCCAGGTTACAACTACCTCACTCACTGTGGTGGTGAATCTCATTTTTTTGTGATGGACACCCTTGGATTCTCTAGTGCCAGCTCAGAGGACGCAATGAGAAGAATGTGTGCTGTGACCCCTGCCGGCCCAGAAGAGGAAGTGAGGGGAACAGACACAGTGTCCCCAGACAAGTTGGAGGACGCGTGGTGAGATGAGTACATACTCTCGGAAAAAAAAGCAGTATCTGCATTGTAACTAACACAATGCCCCATTGCAGCTCATCAAACACACCAGAGTGTGCTCTCACCCTCTCTCTCTGCACCAGGCAACTAACTGTGTTCCCTAAAATATGCATTAAAGACTGTTTGCAATGAAATAAATACCAAACCATAAGAAAAGCATTTTTTTAATTATAAAAATTATACTACAAAAATTACACAGATACAGATTTTATCTTACTATACGAAAGAATGTGGCTAAGACGTGACCAGCCATTCAATAACAGCAATCTGAGATGCAGAGCCAGAGAATAGCAAAGTTGCTTAACCGTAACAGGGCAGTGGAGGAAATTCGGCCCACCCTTTCTGATGACATCTCCCGATGGATCCAGAGTGGCAGTGCTCTCCTTTGTACTGGTGGCCCAGAAAGGTGAATCGGAGGAATTTCCAGTGTTAGGGGTGGATGGGGATGTAGGTCTAAGTGTGCTTGAAGATGAGGAAGGCAAGGCAGTCAGTTTTCAGTGAGGGGTGGGGGGTTCGTGGGCACTTGCTAGCAGCTGCTGAACTCAAGGAAGAAACCCAGGCTGACTTGTGGCCGTTATGGTGTTTGGAGGGCTAACCTTTCCTGGTGGTCTGATTTTCCCCCCCTTAGCTGAAGTTTCTTGCCTGCTGGGTCCTGCGTGGACGGAGACTGCTGCCTCCACTGTGTGGGAGGGAGGGCAGTCAGGGCAGCCATGGTGTGCCCTCTTTAAGCCCAGGAGCAACAAGTGCCGATGCAGGTGGAGTAATGGTTCAAGGACTGTTGGCCACGCTCTCCCCGTGAGCACCAACCGCCATTGGAATGAGGACTGCATCCAAGAGGGCAGAGGTAGTATGTTGCGGACTGGCTCAATGACTCACCTCCCCCCAGCAGTGCTAGTAGTGGGCCTGGGGGTGGGAGAGGGTGATTGCAACATATAGTCCTGTGCTTTCAGAGAGCTGTGCTTGCTGGCCAAGGCATTTTTTTGTTGGTGGAGGCCAGTTGATATCTTTTTTTAACGCAGAACATTAAGACTGAGAGAAAGGAGAGCCACCACTATCTGGAGCAGTTAGAAAACAAAAGAGAGGGCCTGGGTGAGCACAGGCCCATCCAGCAGCAGCTCCCCACATCACCATCTCTCCTCCTCCACGTGTCCTGGCATCTGCCCGCCCGTTGCTGAAGCCCGTCCCTTCTTGGTGTACCTTACTAGCGTCTGCAGTGATTCATTATTGCTGCCTACACTGGTCCTGCAGCCTTCCATCGGCCCTCGTTTACATCATTTCCTGTCTGGCGGGACCCGGCCGATGGAAGCCTATGGAGCCAGCACAGGCAGCAATAATTGAATCACTGCAGGCGCTGGGGACGCCTTTAAGGTACACCAGGGAGGGATGGGGTTCAGCAACAGGCAATCAGATGCTGGGACGCCACGGAGGAGGAGAGATGTTGATGTGGGGTAGATGAAAATATCTATAAATTTTTAAAATATCTCGGGGGGGGGGGGGGGGGGGCAGGGGTCTATGGAGTGCTGTGCAAGGTCTCATCTAAGTTAGCTCTGGTTCTATCCAAAACAGTGGGTCTGGTTACGCCACTGAAACAAACAAAGGAGGAAAGCTGCAACATGCATGGGAAATCCCACGTATGCCCAGTAAGCCAAAAGGCTTAGTTCACTAGAGGAGTGGAGAGCCCTGACACTCTTGACTCAATGGGAAACGTCAGCAGAAAGTGTGCCTGCATCTTTCCTGCTTGGTTCCAGAGAACGCAGCAACCCAGCATCGACTGAGCTTTCCCAGTACATAAATAGATCTCTGGAGATTTAGTTTCTTCCGCAGATTAGCTGAGGGTTAATTATTGCTTTGAACACAGCCCAAGCATTTTCCTAAAGCATTTAGCAGCTCCTGGCTGCTCAGCTTCCGTTTTTGGTAGTGAATGGGTTAACAAAGAAAACCAGTAAACAGTTGTACTTTTTCTTCAAAAAGAGAGAAAAAAAAAACCCCAAACAGATCTGAGGAGTATCTGCTGTAAAATCTCACCTTGGGGCAGATGCAAGAAGCCAGACATTTGTACAGTACATGGAGTTTGAGCACAGAGCATGGTAATGAATACTGCTGCCAAAAAAAGAAAAAAAAAATCATTTACTTCTGCTACATTAAGCATACAAATTACCAAGGCATTAAGACAGGAAGAAAAAAAGCCATTAACATACCAGAGTTTAATGCATCAGGTGGCAAAAAAACCCAGCAGTAGCCCATGGGTCTCACTACCCCTCCCCACTCCAGCTACAACAATGCCCTCTCTCTGCCACCTCCTTCCAAAGCACTGGCATCTGAGTGCCTAGCAGTGTGTGTGAGCACACCAGTAAAGCTACTGCTAAGGAAAGTGGAGGAAGGAGAACTCAGGGCCCCAACTGACAACCAGGAAACTGATGAAAAGGATGAGCTGAGGTGAAGATGCCTTTGCTCCCACTCTGGAACTGGTACTGCAGCCTTGAGCTTCAGTGCTACTAGGGAATTAAAACAATTAAGTGCCAAAAGAAAGAGTTGGGCACTGCATTAAGAAGTGTTGGCAGATTTCTCCACATTTTTGTTAGCTAAAGCTTTAAATTCTGAAGGAAAGGGGGGGCATTGGGCTTCTGCCTGCCTGCCTTAATCCCCAGATCTGGGCGACGAGAACAACCTAGATTCCAGGGGTGAAGTTTAACTTAGCCCTGCAGAACTCTGGAAATGGTGACATTTCAGGCTGCCTTGAGGTCAGAGCCAATGCCAGCAACACAGGGTGGAGGAGTCCAGGACACAAGCAAGCAGCAGCATTGGGAACATAGCCGCTAAGAGCGGGTACGAAAGAAGCTTGACCCAGGGAGAGACTGGAATGAAGCCCCCAGCGATCAGCCTGGAGGCAATTTGGTCTGCTCTGGAACGATTCCTACAATCCAAGTGAACTCTACAAGTGGGCGAGTGTAAACTTAAGACTGAAGAACTGAATGATCAAATACAAGCTACTATTTCTCAGGTAAAAAGAATTAAGCACTGGAAGATACAGAACTCTTATACTTTTACTAGACATTTGAACTTGAGAATTTTGAACTTTGGGTGTGGGCTAGGAACACAGGAAGGGATCTCCACTTCTCACCGCTAAGAATTTAGATTTTTCTCAGATTTATCACTCTCCAAAGTGATTTTGTGTTCAGTTAATCTGCTACCTATCTGTTTTTGTGTGTTTACTGCTCACTTCTCCAAAGGAAATAAAATAAAATAAAAAAAAAAAAAAAAAACACCTTAAAACCTTTCTTTTGCCTTGCTGTTATCTATGTTGTAGGTTTCAGTCCTAACTCTGTACTCAGGCCCTGGGCATTTATAACTTGGTTTTTGTCCCGATTAGAAGGCTGCCATTTATACTGGCTGGTTTATAGGGTGTAACTAGCTGAGTTTTAGTTAAGACATTTATAACTCTGATTCGTCCTGTGGTCACTTATATTACTGGTTGTCAGGGTAAGAAAAGTTCATTATTTTCTAAAAAATCTAGCTCAGGCTCTGTTTCTCAGGACTAGGTTGGCTTTCCACTATCTGCAACTGGAATTTCTTGGGATACAGGAGTTTAAGGACTACAGTAGTCCAGTCTTTGAGCAGATTTTAATTTTTCTACACTTATAGTCCCCTCCATCTTGTTGGATAGACTGGATGGACCATATGTGTCTTTATCTGCGACTAATCATTTCTATAGCTCTACTAGACATATGGAGTGCTGTACACATTATATGCAGGTACTTTCTCACGCTTCAGCTCTTCCTCTCTCCGATCATCACCTGATCACCTTCACACTTCTTCCTCCCTCTCTTCCACTTCCACTCCTCCCTCTCCTTCTCTGCGCATATTCAGCAGATAGCCAAGACCTGTTGCTTCTTCCTCTTTAACATCAGCAACATTCGCCCTTTCCTCTCCGAGCACACCACCCGAACTCTCGTCCACGCTCTCATTATCTCTCGCCTTGACTACTGCAACTTACTCCTCACCGGCCTCCCACTTAGCCATCTATCCCCCCTTCAATCCGTTCAGAACTCTGCTGCACGTCTTATATTCCGCCAGAACCGATATACTCATATCACCCCTCTCCTCAGGTCACTTCACTGGCTTCCGATCAGATACCGCATTCAGTTCAAGCTTCTCCTTCTTACCTACAAATGCACTCAGTCTGCTGCCCCTCACTACCTCTCTACCCTCATCTCCCCTTACGTTCCCGCCCAAAACCTCTGTTCACAGGACAAATCCCTCCTCTCAGTACCCTTCTCCACCACCGCCAACTCCAGGCTCCGCTCATTCTGCCTCGCCTCACCCTATGCTTGGAACAACCTTCCCGAGCCTTTATGCCAAGCCCCCTCCCTGCCCATCTTCAAGTCTTTGCTTAAAGCCCACCTCTTCAATGCTGCTTTCGGCACCTAACTCTTACCTTTCAGGTAATCTAGACTGCCCCAATTTGACTGCCCCTATCGGACTGACTGTTCACTTGTCCTTTAGATTGTAAGTTCTTTGAGCAGGGACTGTCCTTCTATGTTAAATTGTACAGCGCTGCGTAACCCTAGTAGCGCTTTAGAAATGTTAAGTAGTAGTAGTATTATCTATGAGGTTACTGCCTTCTCACTCCTCTTCTTATATACATTAATTCTTCTCCTCAATAAACCCTCTATCGGATCATCCTTCTCAATTATACCCTTTAACATAGTGCACACTTGTTAATCAAATCCACATGCCTTGGTCCTAAGGCAAACCATTGGGAACCTTTGGGTCTGTCCCCTCTGTCTCCAACTCTTACCTATGAAAGAAGAAATCAACAAACTCAAAACAATTGGATGCAATTAAAGGAGCAACCAATTTACCACCAGCACTGCCACAGAGAATAAAGCAACGAAGGATCACAGTAGGCTCAGGTAGACCTGAGCCTGTGTTACAAAGGTATTCACCCTCCCAGCCTTTGCCCCTATATAATTCCTTTGCTGCACTGGAGCATTATGAAGCTCAGAAAAGAAGTACTAAGGTGGAGCCAGAGGAAAGAAATGTAACTTAATCCAAAGGACACCCCCAGAACAACGACAGATTGGTTCAAGTAGAAAATTCTTACTGTTAGGAAAGGCATTAATTTAAGAACATAGTTCAACCTAGTGAAATGCCTTCTATGATCCTTTGCTGCTAGAAGTACCGACCAAATACTGAATGTGATCAGAGAAGAGAGCAAGGAACTTTCTCAAAAGCTTTCTGAAAATCTACATACACTACATCAACCGGCTCACCTTTATCCATATGTTTATTCATGACGTCAAAGAAATGAAGCAAACTGGTGAAGCAAGATTTCCCTTGGCTGAATCCATGCTGACTTTGTTCTATTAAACCATGTTTGTCTGTGTGTTCTGTAATTTTATTCTTTATAATAGTTTCTACTACTTTGTCCAGCACTGACGTCAGGCTTTCCGGTCTATAATTTTCCGGATCACCCCTGGAGCACAGACAGCATTTCAAAAGTTTGGGGAGAGACTCAAGTCTTTGGTTCGGACTGTAGCTTTTTCTGAAGCTATTCCTACATATGGAAAGGGAGAGAAAAGAGTAAGTAAAATGGAGGAATTCAATATGTGGCTTGAAGCCTAGTGTAAAGGTGGTGGTTTTGGATACACAGGAGGATGGGGCAATATATGGAATAAAAAGCTATACAGTAATGATGGGCTATATCTTTCTATGAGAGGAAAAAGAATCCTTGGGAAGAAATTCACACAGTATGTTTCAAGACGTTTTAACTAGAAGGTGGAGGTGACAAAAGGAAGCAAGGGAATTCAGAAAAGTAACCTCCAGCAAAAACATGACAGCAGTGGGGAAGGTAATGATAACATCGAAAACCATCTAAACAACTCACTTAACACATGGAACACAATGAGCACAAATGCTTGTAATCCAAGTAAAAAGGTGCAAGCCCTGATTGTTTGAGGCTGGATAGATGGTACAAAAAACCTGAACTCAAGACACCTGGATGTGTCAAATGATGCTTAGGTGGCGACTCTGACTGTGATGACTTGTAGGGTCTGTGTCCTGTATATGACAGTCTGGTTTAGGATGGGCTGGAACCCAAGGACAGTGCTGGGCAGACTTTTACAGTCTGTGTCCCGCAAATAACAAGACAGATAGCCTGGAGTGGGTTTCAACAGCAATTGCAGAAGTTGCAATGTAAGGACAGGACCAGGTGGACTTCTACAGTCTATGTCCCAGAAACACCAAAGAAAGACCATGATCAAGTATTTAATATCACATTTATTGCTGATTTAATCATAAACTGATTGTGAGTGTGATGGTCGAGCAGACTAGATGGACCGTTTAGGTCTTTATCTGCTGTCACTTACTATGTTACAAAGGTTTGTTGGAGGAGGCGGAAGGCCTCCAATTATTTAATGTACAGAATTAATTCCCCGTATTTTTTTTGACAGAGAGAAATGGAGGTTTCTCTCTTTCTAATCATGGGAAAAGCTTGCTGGAATAGCAATTACTCTCTACCCCTCCTCTTGCCAAGTCAGGTAATTGAACCTGATTGCCCACGATCTCTCCCATTGAATATGGTCAGGCCTCAGGGAGTTCAGGAGACAGAATTCTTTCCCATGCCCTTTTTGTAACTATGAGAGGAAAACCAGGTAACACCTTATTTCTCTCTGTTTTGAACAATGAGATCAAACACTATATCTCCCTGACAGACAGATCTCTGGAGTCAGCAGCAATAGTTCTATTACGCATCTCTTTGAACATAAGAAAATCTATGTTATGACATAAACACAGGGTCTGAGCTGACAGAGAGAAATGTAACACCTCTAAAGGGAAGCAGTTTTAACTCTTGTCTTTAGAATAAGAATGACCTGGGCTGTCACAGGCTTGAAACATATCACCTCTATAGGAAAGTAATTAACTCTTGTCTCCTCTTCTTAGAATAAAAATAAGAATAAAGGGATATACTAAGATAAATAGATCAAAGGTTCTGAGGAATATATTCTTGTGTGAGAAAAGCTGTAAAGATGAATAAAAGAGATATAATATCCAAAACATTTGGACAAGAGACCAACTGCATCTTCAAAGGAAATGTAAACAGATGCTATGTATTTCTTTATTGACAGGAGATCCTGACTGACTGTAAGATGCTAATTAAGGGGGTGAGAGAAACCCTCCTCCTTCTTGTGCTCCTTTTGTATTGAAAGGGAAAAGAAACCCTATATAATATTTCTCTGCCAGAAAGGTTAGTCAGTGTGCAGCGCTCTTGGCCTCACACCAGAGAACTGAGAGACTGCCCTGACCACTTTCCATTGTAATTTCATTTCTGTATATGTTCTTCTCTCTGTACTATACCTATAACTATTTCTTTTTGTTTATCCTAATCTTTGGATAAATAAATAAACCTGTGTTTTCCCCCAATTGAAGCTTCTCTTGGTTTTTTTCCTTTATGTTTTTATTTGTTGTAGTGTAAATAGTCCTTAACCAGCTGTCCGGTTTCTAAAGATAACAGTTGAGAGGATTTGTCTGCGTAGTACTGCTGGCCTGACTGGACTCCGCGGGCAGCAAGAACAGGCGCAAACAGGTTCTCCAAACAAGTGGCTGAACCTGTTTGCAACAAGAGGACAATGGAAAAGATTACCGGATTAAACTCAAAGATGGAAATACAGCTAGCAGAAGGAGAAGCGGAAGAAAAATGACTAAAGATGCAGAGGGAGGTTAGAAGACCTTTTTCAGATATATTGGGAAAGGAGAAAGACTAGAAATGAAATCCTAAGACTGAAAGATGCTGAGAACAGCTATGTGGAGAGCGATGAGGATAAAACAGATGTCCTAAACAAATACTTCTCTTTGGTGTTCACAGAAGAAAATCCCGGAGAAGGACCGCAGTGGGCTGCAGAGGATATTGCACTGTTCTTGGAAGACAGCACTTATAAAAGCACTTGAATTTGTGAAAGTGGACAACGCTATAGGGCTGGATGGAATACATTCCAGAATACTGAGGGAGCTCAGAGAAATCCTGATGGAACCTCTTAAGGATTTATTTAATATATCTTTAGCAAAAGGAGAGGTTCTGTAGGATTAGACACAAGCAGATATGGTCCCTCTTCATAAAAGTGGGACAGGAAAAGAAGTGGGAAACTACAGGCCGGTAAGCCTCACATTTTGCTTTTCTAAATAGGAAAGGGAAATGGAACTTGATATACTGCCTTTCTGAGGTTTTTGCAACTACATTCAAAGCGGTTTACATATATTCAGGTCCTTATTTGTACCTGGGGCAATGGAGGGTTAAGTGACTTGCCCAGAATCATAAGGAGCTGCAGTGGGAATTGAACCCAGTTCCCCAGGATCAAAATCCGCTGCACTAACCACTAGGCTACTCCTCCACTAGCAACATTCCCTGTAGAATCTAAAATAGTAGCAACCACTAGGCTACTCTTCCACTCCTTGGGATTCCGGAATCTTGCTATTCTTTGGGGTTCTACATGGAATGTTGCTACTCTTTGAGATTGTGCCTGGAATCTTGTTAATGGGACTTGATCTACTGCCTTTCTGTGGTTTTTGCAACTACATTCAAAGCAGTTTACATAGTATATACAGGTACTTATTTTGTACCAGGGGCAATGGAGGGTTAAGTGACTTCCCAGAATCACAAGGAGCAGTGGGAATCGAACTCAGTTCCCCAGGATCAAAGTCCATTGCACTAACCACTAGGAACCACGAAAGAGTTAGTAGAAATCTTTTTCTGTTAGATTTCCCACTGTTCGTAAAGGCTTCGTGTCCTTTACAGCCTCACTGACTTACCAGGCAGCTTCTAGCTGAAATTCTCTTCCTCCTTTTTTAAGGCATATAGAACATTATTCTGGTGTTTCGCAAACTACTAAAGACTTTCCTTTTTAGAAAATATGTTTCTTAATTTAAAGATTGTGCTTATTTTGTGCAACTACCTGGAGTATACTCTTTTTCTTGATGTTATCCGCTTAGAACTTGTTGGTTGTAGCAGGCATACAAGACCTTAGTAATGCAATATAATGATCTGAAGATGTAGGGGTGATACGATACAGACATTCAAATATTTGAAAGGTATTAATATACAAACAAACCTTTTTCCACAGACGGGAAAATGGTAGAGGACATGAATTGAGGTTGCAGGGGGGCTGACTCAGGAATAACATCAGGAAGTAACCTTTTCACGGAGAGGGTGGTAGTGGTGAAGATGAAAACGATAATGGAATTTTAAAATTCATGGGATAAACAGAAAGGAATCCTGTATGGAAAGAGAATGGAACAAACTTTACCATCTAAGTACTGCTAAGTTTATTTGGTTATCTAGTAATTGGGAAATAAGGCCAGTGCTGGGCAGACATAAGTACATAAGTTTTGCCATACTGGGACAGACCAAAGGTCCATCAAGCCAAGTATCCTGTTTCCAACAGTGGCCAATCCAGGTCACAAGTACCTGGGAATATCCCAAAAAAGTACAATACATTTTATGTCGCTTATCCTAGAAATAAGCAGTGGGTTTTCCCCAAGTCCATTTTAATAATGGCCAATGGACTTTTCCTTTGGGAAGCCATCCAAACCTTTTTTTAAACCCTGCTAAGCTGTATTTACCACATTCTCTGGCAACGAATTCCAAAGTTTAATTATACGTTAATTGAAGAAAAGTTTTCTCCGATTCGTTTAAAATTTGCTACTTTGTAGCTTCAAGGGAGGCAGTGCATGCAAATAGATCTCATGCATATTCATTGGGGAAAACTTGATTGGATTGCAGCACTCGAGGACAGAAGTTGGACAACCCTGGTCTAGTGAAAGCAGACAGGCAAAAACCTCTTTCCCTATGAAAAGAGCCCACTAATAAAGATTCTTATGGAGCTGGATTTTATACTAGACCAGTGGTTCCCAAACCTGGTCCTGGACGCACCCCAGCCAGTCAGGTTTTCAGGATATCCACAATGAAAATGAGAGAGATTTGCATGCACTGCCTCCACTGCCCCAAGCATCTCTCATTAGGAAAATGGTCAGACTTGGGATCCAAATTAACCGTTTCTGCCAAAAGACAAGGATGATTAATTGCTGGGCTGAGCTGGAAAGGGGAGGGGGTATGGGGTGGAGTACAGAAGACACTGGATATGACAGAAGGAACATTTGCAAGGAAGAACCCCCCCACACACATACAACATGACTCATATAAAATTTTATGTGTTTGAGACAAGGAGTGAGGCAGTTTGAAAAGAACAATCCCTTAGCTGTATCAACATTCTGTGCTGTACCAACTGAACTGCACCTCCCACAGAATTATAGTACACAAGCAACTGAAACGGGCCCTAGGAAGGCTTTCGTCTAAGCGATTTCTCCTCTCTTCCCTCCATGTCCAGCGATTCTCCTCTGCCCTCCAATCCATGTCTAGCGATTCTCTTCTGCCCTGCCCTTCCCTCCATGTCCCACAATTCTACCCTCTCATCCCATACAATCCATATCCATTGATTCTCTTCTGCCCTGCCCTCCCATCTATGTCCAGCGATTCTCCCCTCACTTCCATGGCCAGTGACTGTCCCCTCCATGGCCAGCGATGCTCCCCTCCTCTCCCCTCTTCTCCTTCCTGCCGCCCTGCGTCGCCTCCAGCCTTCCCTCTCAGTGTCCTGCCCTCCTCTGATGTCATTTCTTCTTTCCGCGAGGGCGGGACACAGAGGGAAGTGAACGCTGGAGGCGAGCTGATGTCAGATCATTTGCATGCTGTTATGAACCCAGCCAGCCATCCAGGGAAGCAGAGTGACCAATTATTATATAGATAAGAACAGCCATACTGGGTCAGACCAATAGTCCATCTAGCCCAGTATCCTGCTTCCAACAGTGGCCAATCCAGGTCACAAACCCAAACAGTACCAACAGTCCATGCTACCAATCCAGGGGCAAGCAGTGGCTTCCCCATGTTTATCTTGATAGACTATGGACTTCAGGAACTTGTCCAATTACCATATACTCCAGCAACCTGCTCGGGGAGACCCCAATGAATTTCATCACCTTATCCACTTGGCCATGACTACCAGTAGGTTGGGGGGGGGGGGGGGAGGGCCTTATTTGTCTGGAAACCATACCACATCTACACCCATTCTGTTAAATTTTCAAGATTTGTTTTGTTCCTAGACAAACATTTTCAACCCTTTATGTATAATATTTTTCAATAGCTGTTGGGTTGATAAGAACAAGGAATTTTGTCGACTACTGTGTAGCCGAGAAGTGTAAGGAAAGTGACAAATGGAGCTTTCAATACTGAATGCCAAAATGATTCTTGATGGTTTCCATCATGAGACAAAAGCTGAGTCTCTCAAGACACAACAGAGAACAGACACAGCAGATCTACAAATAAAAAAAAGAAAAGAAAAAGAGAATGAACAAATGTAGTGAGAAAAGAGGACAGCGAGTCAAACAGAAGAGCTGCGAATTCTGCCTACACTGGAGGTCACAATGCGCAGGCTCTGGGATACAGTAAAGTTCAGGCCAGCAAGAATCGAAGAGAACCAATTCCCATCAAGTGACATGGAAGAGAAAGATGACATGAGAGAACATGATCCAAGGACAGGCTCTTAGATACGCTAATGGCCCAATCAGTACCCAAGCTATTTGCCATACCAGCTAAAACACCCACAAACCAACCAACCCTTGGAGATGCCAAAGGTGGGATATGTGACTTATTTATACCATAAGACAGAAGGATATCAACTGCGTAATGCTGCCAAATTTCAGCCTCAGGTATGGACTAATTATGTCTTTAGAAAATGAGAAACATTTACCAATTAACCCCAGAAAACACATACCTCATTTTAGCTACCTGTTAGGCACTTGCAGTTTGTAGGCTGAAGAATGAGAAAAACATCAAATTTGTTTAAAAAAAAAAAAATATATTGCATCGTCCCATTCTACTGACCCTACAGTACACAAAACTGTCAAAAATGAGTTACTCTTCCTAACTTTTATAACCTTTAGCTCTGTCATTGTCGGCAGGTCATACATGTTGAGAGAACTCCCCCCCCCCCCAAAAAAAAAAATGTGGTAATGAGGGAAGGGGGTGTGAGGTATCACCTCTGAAGATTTGGGACGCTGGGGGGAAGAGGAACTACCTTCCATATTTCCCAATACTCTTCCCAGCTCATCCGATTGTGCCAAAATGCAGCAAAGGCCCCCTCAGCCCGCATGGGCTAGCTACATATCAGAGAGAAGGCCCTGGTAACACAGACCCCATACTGCACTGTAATATTACTACTACTACTATTTAGCATTTCTATAGCGCTACAAGGCGTACGCAGCGCTGCACAAACATAGAAGAAAGACAGTCCCTGCTCAAAGAGCTTACAATCTAATAGACAAAAAATAAAGTAAGCAAATCAATTGTGAACGGGAAGGAAGAAAGGAGGGTAGGTGGAGGTGAGTGGTTACAAGTGGTTACGAGTCAAAAGCAATGTTAAAGAGGTGGGCTTTCAGTCTAGATTTAAAGGTGGCCAAGGATGGGGCAAGACGTAGGGGCTCAGGAAGTTTATTCCAGGCGTAGGGTGCAGCGAGACAGAAGGCGCGAAGTCTGGAGTTGGCAGTAGCGGAAAAGGGAACAGATAAGAAGGATTTATCCATGGAGCGGAGTGCACAGGAAGGGGTGTAGGCCTGGAACAGAACAAAAAAAAAGTGTCTAGGGTTCAGTCTCTACTTTCAAAGTTGCTGCAATCATTTCTGTGACTTGTCAGGCTCAGGTGGCTTTGATGGCGGGGAGAGAATATCTACCAATGTGGTTTGTGGGTCACTAGGCCTCTTTTGGACTAGGTGTTCCCCACTGTGCAGGGACTGCTTGTATGGTATTTACACCATTGGAGACACAAACTTTAAAGGAGAAACTTCAACCAACGCAAAGCAGAGGCTGGAGGAGACTGGATCCAAAGAATGGGAAACCTGCTACTTAAGAGAAGTTACTGCCCGGCTTCTGGCTGACAATACACAAACATGGACCAGAAACGTGACTTACTTGTGAGCACATTAACCCTCACAACTGTGACAGACCCATTTAGTGAAGCTGTGCAAGCTGAAATATTCAACTACACTATACTCACAGAGGGTCAGTCGCAGCTTTGCTACAGTTTGGTTAAAGAAAAAGTCTTCCCACGTCAGGAAGACCTGAAACCCTGCATAACAGGGGGAGCCTTCACTCACCCCACTAGAAACCAGGCATTTTGTGAGCCGAAGGGGAAAATGCTCTGTGTGCTACAGTATTTCTAAACATCATCAACATTTCTGGAAAACTGGCTACGTGCTAAGCCAGCAGGTTCTGTGGTAAGGCAGACCAAGGCATTTGTAAAGTGCAAGCGTCTCAGGAGACCTTGGAACAGCATGGCTCATCTGGGTGACAGGAGTGGAAGCTGCCATTTAAAGTAAAACCCTCACTTACTGGCACCCCCCTCCCCCATGCCAGTGATATGTAATAATACCATATATATATACTAATCTCCACCCTGTTGAAATAGAAAGGCACATTTGGTAAACAATAATGGCTTAACGAGTTCCCTCATCCTTCCCTGTTCTGGCCCATGCACACAGCGCAGTCCGACAGGGCTGGAAGCTGACAGTCTGATGACACTCCTTGGATGTTAAGCTTAGGTCCGTTCTGGGTTCCGCCCAGCTGCAGGAGGTGGGGTTCAACTTCCACGTTTCTTCTGTGCTTTGTCTTCCCGTGGATGCACGAGTGCTGTGCTTACACCAGGAGGCCCATGCGGGTCACTTTGGCCGATAAGAAGGTATGTAAGAGAAACACAATGGGCTTGGGACAGGAGTGAAGGTCCAGGGTCTGTGAACAGAACAGACAAGCAGTGTGAATATCTGCCCTACAATGGCTCAGAGACAGCGACTGCCCTTTGTCATTTCAATAGTGCTACATGGCCCTTAGACATAAGAGACAAGACGAGATCAGGCAGAATCACTATCATTCATTGGCTTTCCATAGGTTTCATTTTAAGTTATCGGTTTTAACGCAGACCAGTGAGATTTGATTTATTCATTTGATATACAGCTTAATACAACAAGCGTGAACCGATATACTCACATCACCCCTCTCCTCAAGTCACTTCACTGGCTCCCGATCCGCTACCGTATACAGTTCAAGCTTCTCCTTTTAACCTTCAAATGCACTCAATCTGCAGCCCCCCATTACCTCTCTACCCTCCTCTCCCCATATGTTCCCACCCGTAACCTCCGCTCTCAGGACAAATCACTCCTTTCTATACCCTTCTCCACCACCGCTAACTCCAGACTCCGCCCCTTCTTCCTCGCATCACCTTATGCCTGGAACAGACTTCCCGAGCCCATACGCTATGCGCCCTCCCTGCCCATTTTCAAGTCCTTACTCAAGGCCCATCTCTTCTCTCTTGCTTTTGGCGCCTAACCACCTTCCCCATTCATGATACCTACACTGACTACATAGTTTGTTACCTTTAGATTGTAAGCTTGAGCAGGGACTGTCCTTCCCCATGTTTAAACTTGTACAGCGCTGCGTAACCCTGGCAGCGCTATAGAAATGCTAAGTAGTAGTAGTAAGATACAAAACTATGGCAACATTAAATACAGTAAATCAATTCATAAGAAGGAAACTAAGCACAGCCAAAGGTGTTCTCAAAAAGCAAGCTGGTCAATACTCAAAACGATGTAACCAGCCGTCGACCGGTTAAGTCACTTGTCTGTGGCTATCTGGTCCTTTTCAGCAGCACTTAACTGAATATCAGCAGGTAGGTCTGTCAGAGGCAGCGTTTGCTAAAGAAATGTAGAGGTCCGTTAAATGCCCACTATACTGCTGGCACCTTGTGGGGGTCAGAGAGTTTTCCTCGGGGAGGTAAGAGTGCTCTCTGACCAACTGTCTATTGACCTGTCCTATTAGGTTATTGGAGTTCCTTTTCCAATTGTTTTGTACCTTGCTTTGTTTTTATTGTAAGCCACCTAGTTCGGAAAATATAATGAGGACATGAAGAGCAGAACAGCAGGTGAAGATTGGAGTGCAGCCTCTCCCTCACTTTCTAGCTTGGTCGGAGCCAGGGCTGAGACCCGGCACCATCCAGCTTCACTCGGTTACCTGGGGAGCTTTCCCAGACAGACACTGTGTGGGATGAGGGGCCCTAAACCCAGTGAACACAAGGGGACAAGGGACTTTTGTAAGATGACTGGACTCATTTCAGCTCCAACAGAAGTCAAATGCAGGTGCGCTGTATGGCGACACACAGAACTGCCACTGAACCAGCGGGCTGGAGCGAATACTGACAGAATGCAGCGTCCTCCAATGCTAACAGTTAACATCTTTTTTTTTTTCTTTAAATTTTTATTGTACTTTTAAACTTCCAACATACACATAATAAACACAAGTTTCCCACTGCTACCCTTGCAGGGGCAAATGTTATCTGAGTTACAACACCACGAAGTGCATACCACCTGTACATTTTATGCTGCTTATCCCAGAAAAAAGCAGTGGATTTTCCCCAAGTCCATTTTAATAATGGTCTATGGACTTTTCCTTTAGGAAGCCAGCCAAACCTTTTTTTAAACCCCGCTAACTGCTTTTACCACATTCTCTGGCAACGAATTCCAGAGTTTAATTACACGCTGAGTGAAGACAAATTAGCTTTATTTATCAATGCTTTGCATCTAGCTTGACACTGCTTATTTTGCTTAT
Source organism: Microcaecilia unicolor (assembly GCF_901765095.1). NCBI lineage: Eukaryota > Metazoa > Chordata > Amphibia > Gymnophiona > Siphonopidae > Microcaecilia > Microcaecilia unicolor. The sequence goes on along the minus strand of NC_044035.1, from coordinate 359,949,582 downwards.
TATTTTCTTCATTCGGATCCTTTTTCCATTCTTTGAAGGATGCTCTTTTGGCTCTATTTAGCCTCTTTCACTTCACCTGTCATTTGCGCTTCTTTCCACCTTTTTTAATACGTGGAATACATTTGGTCTGGGCTTCCACAATGGTATTTTTAAACAACGTCCACGACTGATTTAAAGTCCTTACCTTTCCGGCCAACCCTTTCAGCTTTTTTTTTTAATCATTTTCCTCATTTTGTCATAGTCACCCTTTTGAAAATTAAATTCTGCTACAGTAGATTTCTTTAGTGACTGCACTCTAGATATTAACTCAAATTTGATGATGTTACCTCTCGTACTATGCCCTGCATTCCACTAAGGACTAGATCTAAAATAGCTCCCCTACTTGTCGGTTCTTAGACTTTTGCTTTTGACTCATAACCACTCGCCTCCACCTACCCTCCTCTCCTCCTTCCTGTACACATTAATTGATTTGATTTATTTTTTGTCTATTAGATTGTAAGCTCTTTGAGCAGGGACTGTCTTTCTTCTATGTTTGTGCAGTGCTGCGTATGCTTTGTAGCGCTATAGAAATGCTAAATAGTAGTAGTAGTAGTCTCTTGTAATCAGAGGTGATATTGTGATGTCATAATGCCTCAGGCCACCAATAAGAGCCAACCTCATCAGTGATGTCACAATGGCTTGATTGTCCTATACTTGGCTCACTTTTATTACATAGCTCTTTGAGCAGGGACTGTCTTTCTTCTATGTTTGTGCAGTGCTGCGTACGCTTTGTAGCGCTATAGAAATGCTAAATAGTAGTAGTAGTAGTTGCTCCAAGAAGCAGTTATTTATTTAAGTTATTTAAGATTTTTGCCTCCCTAGCCCTCCCTGATATAGAATATATCCAGTCAATATTGGGATAACTGAAATCACCCATTATTATACTGTTGCCCAATTTGCCAGCTTTCCTAAGTTCTGTAAACATTTGTTCATCTGTCTATTCGTTCTGTCCTGGCAGACGGTACTACAGCCCTTATACTCTTTCCCTTCACACATGGAATTTTTATCCACAAGGATTGCACGCTGCTGTTTTATGTAGAATATTGATTTTGTTTGACTCAATTCCCTCTTTAACATATAGTGCAACCCCCCCCCCCTCCAATTTGATCCACTATATCTACCGCTTCATTTAGTGATATATACTCCAAATCTCCCATCTTATCTTTTAGGCTTCTAGCATTTGTATATAGACACTTCAAATTGTGTTTTTTCCCAGCATCTACAGGCTGCTTTGATGGGGATAATTTGCATCCTCTACTCTGGTCTCCCATTTAACACTCCTGGCTTTCTTTCACCATTATTGAAACCTCTCTATTGGGATTCTCTAATTGCCCTGTTTTAATAGAATCCTTTGAGAATACTCCACACCAAACCATGCGCTCCTGGGCGACAGTCGGCTTTCCTCCCATTTTAGCTTAAAATCTGCTCTCTCTCCTTTTTAAAAGTTAGTGCCAGCAGCCTGGTTTCATCCCAGTTAAGGTGAAGCGCATCCTTTTGGAACAGGCTCCCCCTTCCCCAGAATGCTGTCCAGTTCCTAACAAATCTAAATCCCTCATCCTTGCACATCGTCTCCGCCTGCCTCTTGCCTAAACTTGGCTTCCAGAACCTCCCCCTCACATTTTTCTATGTCATTGGTACCCACATGTACCAAGACAGCAGGGCTCCATCCCAGTACTATCTAAAAATCTTATCTGACGGGTGAGGTCCGCCACCTTCGCACCAGGCGATACTCACACCCACCAGACACCCAGCTATCTACATGCCTAATAATCGAATCACCAACTACAACATCCGTCCTAACCCTTCCCACCTGGGCAGTAGCTCCTGGAGACACATCCTCAGCGCAGGGACCCTCCAGCCTGGTTTGGAAGGTTAAGTGCCCGTGTCACTTGCTGAGATATTGAAATGTTTTGATTTTTTGAAGATTGGAAATATTTATATTGGGGGAAAAAAAAGCATTTCTTTAAAACTGATGAACTTAAAAGTGTGATGACTGATACACTAAGAGTCTACTAATCTAGGATCAGTGAACCCATGTCAGTCTCTGGCATGTTCTGAGAATGCAAACATTTTTACATCAATTTTGTTTGTTTTGAAATTTGTGGATGCTTTTTTTTTTCTGTGAGTTTATTTGGATTGTTGGCACAACATTTACCTTCCAGCACTTTTTGAATAATTTGTTCCCAGATTGCTTTTCTGAGTATAGCAGAGGCTTTCCCAGTATCATATTGGAGAGATGCCATTCCTCTAATGCTGTTTCAGATAAACCAGGAATCCTAGTGTATAGGCAAAGCATAAAATGTAAGCAAAAGCATTTCAGCCTGGGTCTAACTCACCAGCTCGCCTTCAGGCCCCCCAAAGTCCAGGTAGAGGTTCCTGATCCCATCGTCCGCAGACATTTTCAGCTTCTCGAAAGGGTACTGGTAAAGCACAGCTCCTGACTCAGCCCGGGCTCTCTCGCTCTCCTGGCGCACAGTGAAGCCTCTCTCGTAGTGAATAATCAACTTCACCTCCTGGTCTTTCAAAGTACAGCCTAAGATACAAGAAATACATGTATAAAAGTACAGCTCTCAATCACCCTTCCACTTCGTGTTTTGAATAATGGCTTTGCTAGTTTTCCTACCTGTAAGGCACGGAAGGGGACCTGGGTATGCATTATTCATATTCATAACTACTTATTGAAAATTGGTTCATATGTGGCATATAAAATGCAACTAATTCACATATAAATCAAACAGATAAAAAAAAAAGTCTATACAACTATAATTTAAAACGTAGCGTTTTCATGCAATTAAACTGAATCAAATTGCCGGTGCAATGTATATAAATTGGAATAGGAATACATATAAATAAATAAATAAACAGTGTGTTGGCTTCAGTGACAGGTCCAACCCTTATTAACTGGAGGAGATTACAGCATAAGAAGAACGTAGACACCAGTGAAAGCTGGATGAGGTTGATACGAGTGGGAATGGGGAGATCTCAGATTAGAGGGAATTGTGGTTAAAGAGATATGGAAATAGGAGAAGGTAAGAATAGCCATACTGGGTCAGACCGATGGTCCACCCAACCCAGTATCCTGTTTTCAACAGTGGTCAATCCAGGCCACATGTACCTGGCAGAAACCCAATCAGTAGTAACATTGAAGGGTGTGGAAGAGGGGGGGGGGGTGTATAGAATAAAGCAAAACAAGGTCACGTAATGAAACAGTCCAAACGTTTGTGGTTATTATGTGTTATGACATGTCTCTGCTTAACATAGTAACATAGTAGATGACGGCAGAAAAAGACCTGCACGGTCCATCCACTCTGCCCAACAAGACAACCCACGTGTGCCACCCCTGTGCACACTCCACCCCGATCCGCACCTGTGCTCCCCAGGGCACAGACCGTACAAGTCTGCCCAGCACCAGCCCCGCCTCCCAACCACCAGCCCCGCCTCCCAACCACCGGCTCTGGCACAAACCGTATAAAATAATTTGGGAAACCAACATACCTAAAGAGACCTCCTTGATGAGCTCCGCAGCAGAGTGGCATCCCTGAACCAGTGTCCGGGTCCATGAAGACAGGTCTCGATGTGTCTCCACCCTGAAGACATGCATCTCGATACCCTGTCGAGAGCCTGTCCGTGTGGCAAAGGTGAGCTCCGATCCAGAAGCAGGTGAGCTATGTCCAGAGCGTATCAGCCTAAGGAGGAAGCAGAGTGCAAGAGCTGGTATAAAAACACAGGGAGTGACAGGCTGCCACATAATGTCATAAAAATAACGCACGATATGACAACCTTCCGGAAGCTACAAAAGACAAACCTGTTTAAAAAGACTTATAAAACAAATCCTTCATAAAGACTTAACTTTAAAAACTACACCTGAACAAAACAACTTTGAACTTTTATAATGTGGTTGCTTTAATCACATTATTATTACTTGATGTTATACCTTGTCTTTGATCTCATTTACCGATATGAATTATTTATTTATTTACTTCTAATCTACCTGATTTTTTTTTATGCACCTTAATTGTAACAATACTCTGAATTTCTCATTCCGTTAATGGTGATCGCCATTGCGGCATAATGTAAGCCACATTGAGCCTGCAAATAGGTGGGAAAATATGGGATACAAATGCAGCAAATAAATAAATAAATAATACTGAACCCTATTGCCTATACCACCGTGAATGCTATAACCGAGAGAAAACTCAGCCAGGTTCCCTTTCCAATCTTCCAAATGCCACAATTTGTTGTTCTTTGGGTGGACCTCATATATGGTATCAATGGACCCTAGGAGCTGATTCTCCTTGCAGAGAAAGTGAAGTTACTCACCTGTAGCAGATGTTCTCCATGGACAGCAGGACACCGTTTACCACATATAGGCGACATTGAAGGAGCCTCAGTACGAGGCTATCCAGCATTCAGAAGATTCCTGAAGCTTCTGGTAGGCCTGACTGTGCATGTGTGCCTGCCTTCCTACCCAACTTGTGCGGGAACACAGTTGGATAAAAAAGCATAGAGAATTAAACTCCTAAGGGAGGTGGGAGGAATGTGGTAATCTGTGTCCTGCTATCCTCAGAGAACACCTGCTACAGGTGAGTAACTTCACTTTCTCTGGAACATGCACAACAAAAGATTTGCTGATCAGAACCAATAACTCTGAAGACCTAAAGGTTTCCTATTGTGAAGGTGCAGGCCTGGAATGGGCCTAAGCTGGGATTCTAGATGCCAAACAAATTCTGCAGAATTGTCTGACCAAATCGGCTGTCACGTTGGGCAGTAATGAGATGTAAACATACGGACTAAAGACTACGTCGCAGCTCTGCAAATCTCCTCAATGAAGGCTGATCTCAAGTGGGCTACCGATGCTGCCATGGTTCTGACATTGTGAGCTGTGACATGTCCCTCCAGAGTCATTCCAGCCTGGGCATAAGTGAGGGAGATACAGAGGCATATTTTCAAAGCACTTTGGGAGGCTAAGTTCCATAGGTTTCTATGGAACTTTGGGAGGCTAAGTGCTTTGAAAATATGCCTGAATGTCTGCTAGTCAACTGGATAATGTGATTTTCCGATGGCTGCCCCCAAACGAAAAGCTGGGTGGACTCTACTGGCTTTAATCCGCTCCAGATGGAAGGCTAAGGCTCACTTGCAGTCCAAGGTGTGAAGTGCGCTTTTGCCAGGATGGGCATGAGGTTTGGGGAAAAGTGTTGGCAAGACATTTGACTGATTAAGATGGAACTCCAACACTACCTTAGGAAGAAACTTAGGATGACGAAAAAGAAGGAAACAAACCCAGGCAAAACTAAGAAAAATAAAGGACGGATTTAAAAAGGAGAAAATAAAAAACCACAATGAAAAATAAGGAAGAAAATAACAGAAAGTCACTGAGAAGCTGTTTTGAACTGAGTGAGTGAGTGAGGAGAGGACCAAAAAAGCACACCTTCTCCTCATGTGGAAAAAAAGAGAACCGAGGAGACTGCATTCGCGTGACGGGCTGGAAGGCACTCAAGCAATGCGCAGTGGAGCGCTGCTCGTGCTTCAAAAACCTCTCTCTTTTTACTTTGGCAAAATGCTGGACCAGGCAACAAGGATCGGTGTCACCCACTTGTGAGAATATTGGAGCCTGTTTGTCCTCAGAGAATAACACACTTTCAGGAGCCAGAAGCCTGTCAACATTAGTAACAATTCACAAGATGGATGTCAGGACAAAGTGAGAAGGCAGCACAGGGAATGTACTGCAGTCGACAAAAGCAAGATGTACACATTCCTATTTGATTCTGTTATTGTGGAATACAATTCCTGAAAATTAATGACATAATGAACTCAGACAAATTATAAAAGTTTCCTTTTTAGCTATTAATACTGTTTAGACTTTTAAAATGGGTGTTTGGGTTTTAAGAAATGCTTAATATGTGTTTTATGCTTTGATGTATGAGTAATGATTTTGTGATATATATATACTAGTAAAAAAGGCCCGTTTCTGTTTGAAAGGAGACAGGCGCTAGCAAGGTTTTCCTCTGAGTGTGTATGTTTGAGAGAGTGTATGTGAAAGTAACTGCGTGAGAGAGGCTTCTGTTCCTGCTGCTGTGCATTCCCCGTGTTGTGCTGATTCGCTGCTCCCTGTATCGTGGCTCCGCCCCCTCCCTTCTACTGGCCAATCTGGTGTGGGTTGTGTGACATCAATATTATCTATTCCAACATGATCCACGGTTCCAGGCAGCCTCAGATTGTTGGAGGTGAGAATTATTATATAGGATATATATATATATACTAGTAAAAAAGGCCCGTTTCTGAGACCAATGAAACGGGTGCTAGCATGGTTTTCATCGTGAGAGTGTGTGTGTGAGAGAGACTGAGTGAATGTGCGAGTGTGTGTGACAGAGTGAGGCTGTCTGTGTGAGAATGAGTGTGTGTGTAAGAATGTGAGTGTGCGGTTGATATATGTAGACTTTGTGTGTGAGTGATTGAGGGAGAGAGTGTGTGTGTTTGAAAGAGTGTGTGTGTTTCTGTGTATGTGTGAGTGTTTTAAGCAGGTGGTGCATTCCCCTCCCCCTACCGTGCCGCTATTCTTTCCCCTCCTCTCACCGCCCCAGTCACCCTCCAAGTTCCAGGCCACCCTTCCCCCCCCCCCTCAGAGTGAGTGTATGTGTTTGAAAGAGTGTGTGTGTGTGTGTGTGTGTGTATGTGTGAGTGTTTTAAGCAGGTGGCGCATTCCCCTTCCCGTTCTGTGCTCCTCTTCCTCCTCCTGTGCTCACCATCGACATTCCAGTCTGCTGTCCCTCCCCCAAGCCCCCCTCTTCATCCCAAGCCCTCCTCCCTCTTTTCTGTGCTGCCTCCCAGGCAGTGCATGCAGCATTCATGCATTGATTTGTGTGCTGTGCTGCTGCTGCTCCTCTCTCCTCTTTCTGTCTCCGTAGGAGCGCAGGTACCAGGAAGTTGTTTTGAAGTTTATGTTCCTGTGCTCCAGGGCCAGTGAGAGATGAGTGGCTGCAGCGCAGACAGCCAATGGCTGAAGGCTGTCTGTGTTTCTTTTTTTTTTTGTTTGTTGTTAAGATTAACGGCGATCTTTGAGGGGGGAGGGTGGATATGTGAAACGGCAACCTCGGGGGGGGGGGGGGTTTGTGTTTGAAAGAGGTGACCTTTTGGGGGGGGGGAATGGGGGAAGCAGCGACCTCGCTCGCGGGCGTTTGGAGAGTGGAAGCGTCGAACTGTGGAGGGGGGTTGGAGAATTGAATAGGCGACCTTGGGGGGGGTGGCGAGGGGAAGCTGCGTACTTGTTTTGAAGCCTCCAAAAGTCCCTAGCAACGTGTGTGTTCGATGTGTGCTCGTCCCTCGCGTCAAACGATGACGTTGAGGGCGGAGCGATGCGATTGGTTGTGTCACTGCTCCGCCCTCGACGTCATCACGTTTGACGCGTGGGCGGGGCAGACACAAAGCGATCTCACCCCCTTCACTTTTAGAACGTTGGGTAAGTGAGGCTTCATTAGAACGTTGGAGGTGCGTTTTATATATAGAGATATATATATTTATTTATTTTAATGTTTTAGTGCTTGTGCATGTTTGCTTTGCAACCTCATCCTGCACATTTTTTTGGGTACTCGATCAACTGGATACTGATAATATTATCAGGCACAGGTGTTGGGATCAGCCTGAGAAAGGGGGAAGGGTGCTGTCAAAGAGTGCTGGACAATGCCTTTTAACCCAGCAGTTTTGATGGACAGTTCTATTAGCTATATTCATGATACGCTAACATTCCTTTTGAGAGTGAATTTTAGTAATCAGCTCAGAGCTGTACATGCTAAACCAGTTCATGTCCTCAAAAGCTAGGTCCTACTAGGTTTGCAACTCTAGCTGTAATCACTCGACAAGTTTCCCTTTAGCCCGTTCTCCCTACCCATCCTGCACAAACGGAGCAAGAGGGTCACCAAACCCACTTCTCCTCTCCCTCCACTCTCTAGCTCAGTCGATAACACCCTAATCCTCCCTGTCTTATCTGCCCGCAACCTCGGAGTCATCTTCGACTCCTCCCACTCCTTCTCCAACAGACAGCCAAGACCTGCCGCTTCTTTCTTTATAACATCAGCAAAATTCGCCCCTTCCTCTCTGAGCACACCACCCAAACTCTCATCCACTGCCTCATTACCTCTCGCCTTGACTACTGTAACCTACTCCTCACTGGCCTCCCACTTAGTCATCTATCCCCCCTTCAATCCGTTCAGAACTCTGCTGTGCGTCTTATCTTCAGTCTGGACCGTTATACTCATATCACCCCTCTCCTCAAATCACTTCACTAGCTTACGATCAGGTTCAGCATACAGTTCAAACTTCTCCTACTAACCTACAAATGCACTCGATCTGCAGCCCCTCAATACCTCTCTACCCTCATCTCTCCTTACGTTCCTACCCAAAACCTCCGCTCACAGGACAAATCTCTCCTCTCGGTACCCTTCTCCACCACCGCCAACTCCAGACTCCGCCCTTTCTGCCTCGCCTCTCCCTATGCTTGGAAAAAACTCCCTGAGCCCATACGCCAAGCCCCCTCCCTACCCATCTTCAAATCCCTACTCAAAACCCACCTCTTCAATGTCGCATTCGGCACCTAACCATTATACCTCTATTCAGGAAATCTAGACTGCCCCAACTTGACATTTTGTCCTTTAGATTGTAAGCTCCTTTGAGCAGGGACTATCCTTATTTGTAAAACTGTACAGCGCTGCAGAAATGTTTAGTAGTAGTAGTACTATGAGTCTTCTGGGTAGTTCAGAGCAGGGAATATCCCCTCAGATATGGCCTTCACACCATCCCATGTCTGAAGGCCAAGGAAAGCTTGGAATGTAACCCTGCGATGTCTCAGATGCCTGGCAGTATCCATGTCTGAACTCCTGCCTCTCCCAGCTATCCGGGCACACTTCAGAATCCTATTCCCATAGGATGGCAGCACTACCTCCTACCTGGTGGCAATCAAAGGGTAACTCTGACAGGGTGATGCCCACGAGTCTCTTGTCCATGGCATGCAATCGTACAGCAGTAAATCCTTCTCCGTTACAGCCATCAGGATGGGCCGCCAATGCTGCCGTCCACCATCTAACTTCAGCTGAAAAAATTAAGAACAGGACTGCTTTACTCTCTGTCCTATGCTGGACAGCAGGCTTCCCCAACTAGCCAGCCTCCTATCCCACGCCAGACAGCAGATGCCTCCAACCAGACAGCCCTCCTTCCTGGGATGTTCCTGGGGGAATTCTATGCAACTATGCAAAACAGAATTTACACAGAATTCCCTTGTTGTAGAGAAATCTGCATTTGCTCCGCAGATATCAGTGCAAGGACAGGCTATGAGGGTGGTGGCTGCTTACCGGCTGAAAGAAATATGCTTTTCTCCATGGAACCTGGTTGGCCACAGAGTACCAAAAAGTATCAGCTGCAGCCTGGAGAACCACTCCTAAGAGTGGAAACTGAAGCATGGTCAGCCACGCAAGTCAAAAAAAATGGGAGCTGAAGCCTAAAAAGAGATAGCTGCAGCATGGATGCCCCCTAAAGGTCAGAGAGGCAGTAGGAACACAGCCAGTCACACAGACTGAAGAGAGAACAGGTGGGATAGGGTAGAGAGTGGGAGGGATGCAGAGCTGGTGGTGAAAGCTGGTCAGAGGATGAAAACTGGAGGGTGGAAAAGAAAAATGAGGAACATCGGACTTTTGCTGGGAGACCAAGCCAGCGGTAGGGAGAAAAAGCTGGGAGTCTTGCTAGAGGTGAGAGAGGGAACAGAGTTGAAAGGATCGGCAATAAGTAAGCTAGGGAAGCCCAGGAACAGATTCAAGCTGAAAGGGGGACCCGAAGGGGTGAAGGTGAGAATGATGTAATAGGAGGAGTCAAGACCTTATGACTGGGCACCTTTGCAGAAAAAAATTCTGATTCTAAGTAATATCTTTTCTGAACCAAATGGAAAATTGTGTCTTACCTGATAATTTTCTTTCCTTTAGTTGCAGAAGATGAAGCCAGAGACTTGTGGGTTGTGACCATCTCCAACTGCTGGTAGATGGTCATAACCCACAAGTCTTTGGACTCATCTGCTCTGATACTAAGGAATTATAAATTACTTAAAGGCAGTGACTATGTTCTGTTCATTTTTTAAAATATTGTGTGCAGAATTCTGAATTTTTGTTCCATAATTCCCTCAGGAATAGTTGGGGGGGGGGGGGGGGGGAGTGCTTCCTGTGTAAAAGGACCGTGATACTTGGCACCCAGAGCTGCAGAAAGATATGCTTTATAAGATCCCCAGACGAGACCCTTATGAGAAGACCAGTTGCTTCCAACTGCACAGGGGCAGTTTAGAAAAGAACTTCTAACATTACACTCAAAATCTTTCCAAAAAGCTACAGCAATAATATAATGAAAAGAACAGATTACATCTACCACTCTTCAGAAGATACTAGAAAGAAAAACTACAAGATAGAGGAAGGAGGAGGGTGTTTCCTCTTGCCTTCCTTCTTTCTCCCTACCTGTTCTCCCAGCCAGCCAACCTGTTTGACCTCTCGGCCACTCCCTGTAGCACCACTGGCCCCCAGCATGGCATTCAGCTCCACTAGGACCTGTGGTAAAAGGGCCATTATGTTGCTGTGCATAGCCGTGAACCAGGAGTGGGCTGTGGCTGTATCCTTACACCGCAGGACCAGGGTGTTTCTGGCATCAGGTGAATGCAGCTCAATCAATCTGCAAGAGGAGGAGGAGGAGGACATACAGCAGAAAGGTAGTGAAAATTTACTCCAATGGTTGTATATTAAACACAGAAGCTTTATGGTAGGCTTATTAAATCATACAAATTAGATTGATATTTGAGACACGAATTATCATTAGTGAGCTGCACAGGAAGCAGAATGAGCAACATGGTTATAATGCTTCCAGAGTCAACAGCTGTGCATCATACATGTACAGTGGCGTAGGGGGGAGAGGGGTCCGCCCCGGGTGCACGCGCTCAGGGGGTGCCGGCCCCGCTGGTTCCCTGCTCCCTCTGTCCTGGAACAGGTTACTTCCTGTTCCGGGGCAGAGAGAGCAGGGAACCAGTGGGGCCGACGCAGCTCCGAGTGACATGCACTCGGGGCGGATCGGCCCTCCCGCAGGTAAGAAAGCGGTCCGGGGGGGGGGGGGGGGGGGGTGTCGTGCCGTGCTGCACCCTGGGGGGGGGGGGGGGGGGTGCGCAGTGGCGACCCGCCCCGGGTGTCATTAGCCCTCGCTACGGCACTGTACATGTAACTACAATGCAACATTGTCAGACCATCAGCCCAGGACTGGGAACTCCTCTCCACAGATCCACTCAGGAGAGAGAAAGTGGAGGGTTCACCTCTACTACAGTAGCCACAGAAACATACGAGAGCACCTGCTTCCCACTGTACCAACGCAACAACAGATAATCCTAAACACAGATAAGCAGGAAGAGGGACATCACTTTCCAGTGTCCTTGTACAGGTTTCAAGAGTATCTGATCTGTACAGACATGGACAGTTTGCTAGTAGGGAGGAAACTCACACTTCACGAAAGCAACTCTCAGATGAGAAACGGTTAAAGAGGTTACAGCTCATCAGCTTGAGATGGCCAAGTGGAGATATGATAAGAGGTCTATAAAATCATGAGTGGAGTCGAACAGGTAGATGCAAATTGATCATTGACTCTTTCACAAAATACAGGGACTAGAGAACACACCAATGAAGTTTACTTCCCCACAGGACATAATTAAGCTTTGGAACTCGCTGCTAGAAGACATGGTAAAACTTGTTAGTACAGCTAGGTTAAAAAGGTTTTGCACAAGTTCCTGGAGAAGAAGTCAACAGACTTAAGGCAGACCTGGGGAAAGTCACAGCTTATTCTTGGGGACTGGTGACATGGAATCTTTCTACTTTACGCGATCCTGCCAGGTACTAGCGACCTGGACTGGTCATTGCTGATGCTGAGTCAGATGGTACCTTTGGTGTGACTCTGTATGGCTATTATGTTCTTATTGAAGGCTATGAACTTCTGAAGCACTTCCCTTCACTTCTGCCAGAAACAGACGTAGGGATAAATTATGTCTTACCTGATCATTTTCTTTCCTTTATTCTCAACAGATGAATCCAGATACTTGTGGGTTATGACCATCTACCAGCAGGTGAAGATAGAGAACACTGTCTTTTGAGGCAGTAAGCTCCCTGGGCATTCAGTATTACTCCTAAAAAAGCAGAAGGAAAACACTTCAAAAGAACTCTACCACCTCACAAAAACTACTCCCAACCTATAAACATAACACATATAACATAACGAAGAACAACCTAAACAGAGAAACAGACAGCAATATCCGCTCTCTGCAGAACTGGGGGGGGAGGGGGGGGGGGGACTGAGAATAAAGGAAAGAAAATTATCAAATAAGACATAATTTATCCCTACATCTATCTCTTGATGGGAAGTGCTTCAGACAGTTTATCCTTGTGGGTCGTAGCAAAGTAGCCCTTAAGTCAGGTGGGACCTGGAAACAGCTGCAAAAAAGCTGAAGCCCCAAAAGACGCCTCAGTTTGCATTGCCACATCCACCCGATAGTTTTTGTAAAAAGTACGCAAAGATGACTAAGTAGCCGACAGACAGATCTCCTCCAGAGAAAAAAACATGAGACTCCACCCAGGAAGTCGACTCCGCTTGGGTGGAATGCGCTCAAAGAAAAGATCGGGCAATTTGCCCACTAGAATGTACGCCAAACACAAACTGCTGCTCTGATCCAGTGAGCAACAGTCGGCTTCGAAGCTGCTGTGACCCTCTTGGGACTGCTGATGAGTACAAACAAGTGATCTGAGCGGAGAAACTCATTCATGACCTGAAGGAACCGCGGCAGTGCTCAGTGAACGTCTAGACAATGGAACATCACCGCGGAGACCCAGGCCAAGGTATCGGCCTGCTTATCCAACATTGCTGCATGGATGTCCAACCGCCACCTGAAACTGAACATGGCCAAGACCGAGCTTATCGTCTTTCCACCAAAACCCTCTTCTCCTCTTCCTCCGCTCTCGATCTCAGTTGATAACACCCTCATCCTTCCCATCTCATCCGCCTGCAATCTCGGAGTCATCTTCAACTCCTCCCTCTCCTTCTCTGCGCATGTCCAGCAGACAGCCAAGACCTGTCGCTTCTTCCTCTTTAACATCAGCAAAATTCGCCCTCTCCTCTCTGAGCACACCACCCAAACTCTCATCCACGCTCTCATTACCTCTTGCCTTGACTACTGCAACCTACTCCTCACTGGCGTCCCACTTAACCATCTATCCCCCCTTCAATCCGTTCAGAACTCTGCTGCACGTCTTAGATGCCGCCTGAACCGATATAATCATATCACCCCTCTCCTCAGGTCATTTCACTGGCTTCCGATCAGATACCACATACAGTTCAAGCTGCTTCTTCTCACCTACAAATGCACTCAGTCTGCAGCCCCTCATTACCTCTCTACCCTCATCTCCCCTTACGTTCCCGCCTGAAACCTCCGCTCACAGGACAAATCCCTCCTCCCAGTACCCTTCTCCACCACCGCCAACTCCAGGCTCCGCCCATTCTGCCTCACCTCACCCTATGCCTGGAATAAACTTCCTGAGCCCTTACGCCAAGCCCCCTCCCTACCCATCTTCAAATCCTTGCTCAAAGCCCACCTCTTCAATGTTGCTTTCGGCACCTAACCTTTATACCTTTCAGGAAATCTAGACTGCCCCAATTTGACTGCCCCCACTTGACTGACTGTCTATTTGTCCATTAGATTGTAAGCTCTTTTTGCAGGGACTATCCTTCTATGTTAAATTGTACAGTGCTGCGTAACCCTAGTAGCGCTTTAGAAATGTAAAATAGTAGTAGTAGTAGCAGTAACAAACAAAATTCTCTGGGGTCTGAAATGACAGGAGGAACAGAGGCTGATTCAAATAGAATGCCACCACCTTGTACATAAAGGAAGGCACTGTGGAGCGAAATCCCTGCTGCCGTAAAACAGAGAAAGGGTTCCCTGCAGGACAAAGCCAGAGCTCGGAAATGTGATGCAATGCCATGAAACATAGAAAGCGATTCCTGCAGGTCAAAGCCTGGAGCTTGAAAATGTGATGTGCTAAGGAAGTGACCACCAGGAACACCAACTTCAATGTAAAGGTCTTTGAGGGTAGCTGTACAAAACAGCTCACAGGGCATCCCTGGAGAGCCACAGAACCAGACAGACTCTATTCTAGACAGGGGGAGTAAAAAGGGGGCTTCAACCGATTAACCCTCTCAAAAACTGAGCCACATCAGGATGGGTGGCTAAAGCCGCCATCTGGATGCATAAAGAATTATAGGCCACAACCTTGAGTCCTTCCTGTAGGAAAGTCAAGATGTGTGGCAGAGTGGCCTGAAGCGGTGAAACAGTTTTCTGCGAGTAGTACGCCTCAAACACTCTCTAAACTCCAGTGTAGGTGGCCGACAGAGCGTTTTTGAGATTGCAACAAAGTAGCAATCACCGCGTCAGAGTAGCCATTCTTCATCAGTTTGACCTTTCAAGAGTCAGATCATAAGACCAAAGCAGGAGGCACTGACGGAGAAAACCCAACTCAGCATGCAGCCACAGAGGCTTGTTCACCAACAGCTGCACGAGATCCGCATACCATGGCCTTTGAGGCCAAGCCAGTGCTATCACAATTACTAGACCCAGATGCCGCCACACCCTGGGAACACGTAAAAGGAGGCCTGAATGTGGCCATAGCTGGAGCAGAGCATCCAACCCTTCCATTCCTTGCTCTCATCTTCTGCTGAAGAACCGGGGAACCTAGGCGTTGCACCTGGACGCCATCAGATCCAGCATCGGTGTGCCCCAGAAAGACCTCCAGAGACAGTTCCCACTCCACTGGGTCCAGCAAGATCCACGCTCCCACAATATGCACCACCAACAACAGCAGATGTTGAGCCGCCCACTGAATCAAAAGGCGAGCCTCTACCGTCAGCTGAATGCTGAGTGTGCCACCCTGTCTGTTCACAAAGACCACCGCCGTGACATTGTCCGACAGAACGCAGACCGGTTTTCCCCAAGAGATCTCCATGTTGTAGAACTCCAAGGCAGGCTGAGAATCCAAGACTGACAAAGTGTCCGCCGCCTGCTGCGCCCAATTGAGACAGGCTCTGGCCACATAGAAACTGCAGACAGCTGTTTGCGGGGTCAGTGCCCCCACCTCAAATGAGAGCTTCAGGGAAGACTCAAGTTTATGGTCCTGCACATCTTTCAGCGCAATCCCTCCTTCCACTGGGGCAAGGTGATTTTCTTAGTCACTGCAACCTCTACCACATCCAAGGCTGAGCTTCTTATCTGTCCCACTAAACCCACCTCTCCTCTTCCTCCATTCTCTATCTTTGTGGATAACACTCTCATCCTCCCTGTCTCATCAGCTCGTATCCTTGGGGTCATCTTCGACTCCTCTCTCTTTCTCTGCACATATCTGGACTGCTAAAACCTATCACCAAAATTCATCCCCTCCTTTCTGAGCACACTACCAAAACCCATGCCCACACTCTTATCACCTCTTGACTACTGCAACTTGTTTCTCAAAGGTCTCCCACTAAGCCATCTCTCTCCCCTTCAATCTGTTCAAAACTCTGCTGCACAACTTATATTCCACCAGTGTCGCTATGCTCATATTAGCCCTCTCCTCAAATCACTTCATTGGCTCCCTGTTTCCGCATACAGTTCAAACTCCTCTTACTGACTTACAGGTGCATTCACTCTGCAGCTCCTCAGTACCTCTTCACTCTTATCTCTTCCTACACTCCTCTCCAGGAATTCCAGTCATTGGATAAATCTCTTACCTGTACCCTTCTCCTCCACTGTGAACTCCAGACTCCGTTCCTTTTATCTTGCTGCACCATATACCTGGAATACTACCTGAATCAGTACGTCAAGCTCCAGCTCTGGCCGTCTTCAAATCTAGGCTAAAAGCCCATCTTTTTGAAGCTGCTTTTAACTCCTATTCACTTGTTCAGTACCCATATTTGTTTTATAATTCCCACCTTAAGTAATTCCCTTATCCCTCCTTTGTCCTGTTTATCTGTCTTGATTAAGATTGTAAGCGTTTTGTAGCGCTATAGAAAATAAGTAGTAGTAAGTAGTTTAGGCAACTTGAACTTCTCTAGCTCCTCTGTACAGACTGGATAGAGTCGAGACATTGTCCACACCATCTTCAGACCGGCATCTGGATTGGACCACTGCGCTGTAATTAACTCCTGCATGGCACCAGGAAAGGCCTAGGAGGGTGCTGGATTAGCAGTCATCAGGGCAGAGGAATCTGGCAAAGCAATATTAAGTGCCTCTAGAGTCTTAGTGATAAAGGAGGGTAACTCATCTTTCTGAAATACCCTGACAGCACAGGGGTCCATCAGCCTCATCATTTACAATCTCACCCTCCTCTACCAGTTCCAGGACAGAAGAGATGCTGCCGAGATAGCAAAAGGAGGTGAAAACGCATCCTCCTGAGAAAAACACCAAAACTTCTCTTTTTGGCAGAGTTATCATCCACCTGACTCTTTAATGGAGCAGACTGGAAGTCAGCCAGCAGATGGGCCTGTTTCATAACAATAAGACAAATTTGGGGGAGAAAGGCTCCCGTCCTGAAGAATCCCCATGCAAGCCAGACACACCAGAAATAACCTGCCCCCAGAGAAAATCCTATGAAGTACCTGTCTGGCCATGCTGCTCCTTGGGAAGGCCGCAGGTTGAGCCGCATCTAAGGAGGAAGGAGCCAACGAACACGGGAGCTGTGTAGAAGACCTCGCCGTCTCTGACACAAGAACCGTTGCATCAGAGTCCAAAAGGCATCCAAAGCACTGCTCCGGCGCTGCTTTGCTCTTCCCACAGCATGAGTAGCATTTCACTAGTTCAGCCACTTCAGGAATATACCAAACTACTAATGGCCTGACAGCAATAAAAAGCTTAAAGCGATACTCACACTCAGCCGCCCCCCTCCATGGGTTTCTCAATGCTGTTGTTTCTCTGCCCACAGGCTGACTAGCCCTGTGTAGAAAGCCTCCACACCACCATAGCACAAGAAAGCTGCTTAAATAAAATCCACACAAACTCCTTTTTCTTTTCTTTTTTAATTCTGTGAGGAGGCAGAGGAGAGGGGAAGGTGGCAGAAAGGGGGGAGGGCCAAGGGAGGGTAGAAACCTGACATCACCCGGTGTAACCCAGCTATAGGCAGTGAGCAGCCTATACCTCCCGACTCAACTGAACATGGAAACTCAGAACAGGAGCCTAACAGCAGACAAGCCAAGGAGCTGAGGAGAGACTGTCCATCCACCTGCTGGAGACAGAGAATACTGAACGCCCAGGGAGCTTACCTTCTCCTAAGACAAAGTTCAGTGTGCTCTAGCTTCACCTGCTGGTAGATGGTCATAACCGACAAGTATCTGGATTCATCTGTTGTAGATAACAAGGAAGGTGCCGACTTCTCATGCTAGAGGCAAATCTGAAGATTTCCCCATCTCATGAACACTGCTCACCTGTTCTCCAGGTCTGGCATGCACAGGTTCCTGCAGACAAAGCACATTTTCAGAGGGATCACCTTGCAGTCTTTTGTGCTGTTAAGGTGTTTCGGGGAGCGGGAATCCTCACTGCTATTCACGTTTGGAGCTTGAGATGAGCTTTCCCAAGGCAAATCGGACATGAGCGATGGTCTTTTAATGTATGGTGCCACCTCATGGATATACTTCACTAGGAAGGAACAAGCATGAGAAGGTATCAAAAAACCCAAGCCAGATGGCACAATTCCACATGGTGAAGGCACGACAACGTTATGCAAACTGTTAAATAGTCACACAAACTCCAGATTACTTCAGCTACTGACAGAATCAGAAATGACAGCCTGAAAGGCTCCACCCATCCCCTTCTCTACCCCAAACCTCCAGACTGAGACATCAGCAATACCATAAAAATCTGATACCCCTGCAGACCAGGGGTTGGGGAAAAATCAAAGGAAGGTGAATTAGCTTTTGTGGAGCACTGCAAAGTCCATTTTTCTTCCCCCGCCCCCATCATGGGTTACTAAAAGGACAGGAAAACACTTATTCTGATTCACAATAAAGACAATCTGTAAAGGAACAGAAGATCAGAAGAGGAGGTGGTGTGGGGAAGTGGGTTGAAGCAGGCCAAGGAAAGGCTACATAAAAAAGGGGAAAATGACAAAATCCTTTGAATGAAACTGCACAGCAACAAAGGACATATTTGACAGATACTGCAGACTCCTGCCAAGTTTATGTTGTGATTGTCTAATTTGGTTTTATGTATTCCTTTTGTCAACGGCTGTCAAAGGAGTCTGATCTCTGGAGGCTAGACCAGCAGACTTAGAGGAGCTGAAGCAGACAGATGTATCTGGAGATATACAGAGGCATCGTAGAGAAGTCCCACCTCTAGTTTGGCAATCTCCATTCTGCCTTGGAGGAAAGACGTCACCTGAAGGGAGGCAGTAAAGTGAAACTGTAGCCAGGACTTGTTCTCCATGGAATACAATCCCCTCTCACATCAAGGATGTGTCTCTAGGGGCTCCTGCTGTTTTAGCTGGAGATTTGCTAATAGCTGTGTGGCTAGTGGCCATGAAGATCACTTGGTCACTTCCCCCTCTAGTGCAAAGTTGATGGATCTCACGCATCACCTAGATAAGTTTCAGACAGTGCTGGGGAGGTGCTAGCTGCCTTTGTTGCTGGTACCCATGTATAGTAAGGGAAGAGTGGGAAGGAAGTTTGGAAGCCAAATTTAGGGTAAAAAGTTGAAATCCAGGACCTCCAAAGTAGCTTTCTCAGATATGCTCCCTGTTCAACATGCAAGACCTATGAGGCAGGTGCAGCTCTGAAGTCTCAATGCGTGGATGAGACGATGGTGCAAGAAGAGGGATTTAGATTTGTCAGGAACTAGGTAACATTCTGGGAAAGGAGGAGCCTTTTCCAAAAAGATGGGCTCTACCTTAACCAGGGTGGAACCAGGCCTGCTGGTGCTGATGTTGAAAAAGGAGACAGAGCAGCCTTTGAACTACAACAGCGGTTCCCAAACCTGTCCTGGGGGAAGTTTTCAGGATATCCGCAATAAATATTCATAAGTTAGATCTGCATGTACGACCTCCACTGCATGCAAATCTAACTCGAATATTCACTGCAGGTATCCTGAAAACCTAATTGGCTGGGGTTCCTCTAAGACAGGTTTGGGAACCAGTGAACTAGAACCTGGGGGAAAGCAGACAGTGGCTCAGGAGTGCATCGTATCTTAAGAGAATACTATCAAAACAAAGAAATGAGGGCATTCCCCTAGAGAGGTTGCATTAAAAAGGTGCCTGTCAGGGAAGGGAAGAGCAGACAGAACGATTGCACATTGTTCCTGTCAATTGCTAAGCACGTTGTAGATAAAAACAAAACACATACTTTGAAATGTCTCTAAAAATGCTAAGAGTATATAGCACTAAATGAAGAGGTAAATATAACGGGCATCTCAGAGTCCTGATAGAAAAAAAAGCGTCAGGATAGAAATTATATCACAATAAAGGAGGATCAAATTAGAGGGTTTTTTTTAAAGACTTGTGATTGATTGTACAGAATCTGGATTATCAGGCAAAGTCTGTTTCTTTATCTGAGATCTTTATCTCCACAGTTATTAATAGGGCTGTTTGTGAGCTTTGCCCAGTGATTTCAATTACCGCAATTTTGACTGGATAAATATCACATCAGGAAATACTAGAGAGATCAAGTTCCTAGATTAAATAAATGACTGCATCATGGAGCAGAAAGACTATGGTCAAAATCTTCTTTGGAAGAACATAAAGGGTAGATACTGACTATAAATAAATATAAAGCCAAGATTAAGCAGGCTGAACTAATTAACAGAAAATTGATCATGACAACTAGATTTAAAGACATTATATAGAAACATGACAGCAGATAAAGACCAAATGGCCCATTCAGTCTGCCCATCCTCCGTAACCACTAACTCTTCCTTTCCCTAAGGGATCCCATGTGCTTATCCCACGTTTTCTTAAATTCCGACATAGTCCTCATCTTCACGACTTCTACCGGGAGGCCATTCCATGCTACCACCAACCTCTCTACGAACGAATACTTTCTTAGATTCCTCCTAAGCCTATTTCTTTTTAACTTAATTCCCAAACCTAATCCACACCACACTAATACTTCCCATGCTCCAATCCTTTCCCCACTTCTCTTCACACTGTCCAACTTTATTTAACTGTGTTATCTCTATGATATATTGCACCATACATTGTATTATCTCTATGATACTTTGTACCGCACTTTTGTAAGCCGCACTGAACCTATCAAGCGGGAAAGAGTGGGGTATAAATGCTATAAATAAATAAATAAATCAAACAAACATATAAATGGCGAGTGTCGTACTCACTCGCAAATGCGCAGTAGAGACCCTCTCTGCCCCGCCCCCTGCGTCAATACGTTATGATGGGGGCGGAACAGAGAGGGTCTCTACTGCGCATTTGCGAGGGACGAAACCACCGTCGCTAACACTCCTCCCACCCTCCACCCGGCCGGGCCCTCGCTCCTCTATTTGAAACAGCGAGGGAACGCAGCACACAGCTCTGCTGAGCTGCCGTCCTTCCTTCTTCTCTGCCTGTGTTCCGCTCTCGACGAATTTCATCACACGAGGGCGGGACACAGGCAGACAAGAAGGAAGGAAGGCCGACGGCAGCTCAGCAGAGCTGTGTGCTGCGTTCCCTCGCTGTTTCAATAGCGGAGCGAGGGCCTGGGCCGGATGGAGGGGTGGCGGCGGGAAGGGGCTTTCAACCCCCCCCCCCTTTCCTACACTAGCCCGTTTTTACGGGCTCAACGGCTAGAAAATAAATAAATATGCCTCTCATGAAGTTTTCCTTCATTTGAAAAAGGCTCACTTCCTGTATATTAATGCCCCTGAGATACTTAAATCTCTCTATCATATCTCCTCTCCCTCCTCTACAAAATACACTAAGAAAGAGTGACTTTGGAAGCATTTAACAAAGTACTGTTCAGTTCTTTTGTGTACTGACCAGTACTGTGTGAGTCCAATGTAGCAGAAATGTGAAGCATAAAGAAACTCAAGTTTTTCATTCTCAGAATTAAGACAGCAAAGGTCCCAGGGTCTTTACTCGACTCCTGAGGCAGGCCTGTGGCCGAAACACAGATCTGTGTGGAGTCTGCAATAAAGTTCATTTGTGTTCAACTTAGTTGCCCCAGTCTCTGGAGTTATTGGTCCACTTCCCACTCTTCCTTACTATACGATGCCATGATAAAAACCACTCCTCAGAATCAAGGCATTATTTCATGCTCCAATTCCCTTCCCTTTATAGGGTGGTTTATAAATCTTCAGTGGAACTGACCTTCACATATCAAGTAACTAAATGGTAGAATTTACTTCCGTCAAGAATTTGCTGGGAATCTATCTGCGATTCAGGAAATTACTTAAAACCTGTTTTTTTCCACAAATTTTTGGCACTGGAAGTTAGCTTAATTTTATTATGTTTGTAATTCAGGGCACTGTCCCTCTCTTTATTTTGTCTGACCTGCATTGATCTATACTGTACTAGTTTTGGGGTCCGTTTGGCGACAGTGATTATACAATAATCAAATTTGTAGAGTGAAGACACCAAGGAATCAAATGCATTAGCATTCAACTTTCAAAAAAGGGCAGCTGTGATACAATGAGGAACATGGTTAAACGAAAAGGAGTAGTTGCAAAGGTTTAGAGTTTAAATCAGGCACTGATGTTGTTTAAAAATATCTTAGAAGCCCAGACCAGATGCAAACCATTTATTAAAAAAAGGTGGAAGGAAGGTCAAAATGACAACTGACATTGCTAAAAGGAGATGAAAGAGGCTATTCTAGTCAAAAGAATCTTTCAAAAATAAAAAAAATAAAAAAAAAATTGAACCAGGATCCAAATAAAGAAAAACAGGAAGACTAAGCACTAGCAAGTTAGATGCAAAGCACTGGTAAGAAAAGCGAAAAGAATTTGAAACAAGCTTGCCATAGAGGCATAAAAATCATAATAAAATTATTTTTCAGGCATATTCAAAGCAAGAAGCCTGTGAGGAGTCTGCTGGATCATTAGATCATGGAATAAAAAGGATACTCAAAGAGGACAAGGCCATACCAGAGAGACTACTACTACTATTTAGCATTTCTATAGCGCTACAAGGCATACGCAGCGCTGCACAAACATAGAAGAAAAACAGTCCCTGCTCAAAGAGCTTACAATCTAATAGACAAAAAAAATAAATAAAGTAAGCAAATCAAGTCAATTAATGTGAACGGGAAGGAAGAGAGGAGGGTAGGTTACAAGTGGCGAGTGGTTACAAGTGGTTACGAGTCAAAAGCAATGTTAAAGAGGTGGGCTTTCAGTCTAGATTTAAAGGTGGCCAAGGATGGGGCAAGACATAGGGGCTCAGGAAGTTTATTCCAGGCGTAGGGTGCAGCGAGACAGAAGGCGCGAAGTCTGGAGTTGGCAGTAGTGGAGAAGGGAACAGATAAGAAGGATTTATCCATGGAGCGGAGTGCACAGGAAGGGGTGTAGGGAAGGACGAGTGTGGAGAGATACTGGGGAGCAGCAGAGTGAGTACATTTATAGGTTAGTAGAAGAAGTTTGAACAGGATGCGAAAACGGATAGGGAGCCAGTGAAGGGTCTTGAGGAGAGGGGTAGTATGAGTAAAGCGACCCTGGCGGAAGACGAGACGGGCAGCAGAGTTTTGAACCGACTGGAGGGGGGAGAGGTGACTAAGTGGGAGGCCAGCAAGAAGCAGATTGCAGTAGTCTAAACGAGAGGTGACAAGGGTGTGGATGAGGGTTTTGGTAGAGTGCTCAGAAAGAAAGGGGCGGATTTTACGGATGTTGTAAAGAAAGAAACGACAGGTCTTGGCAATCTGCTGGATATGAGCAGAGAAGGAGAGAGAAGAGTCAAAGATGACCCCAAGGTTTCGAGCTGAGGAGACAGGGAGAATGAGAGAGCCATCAACAGAAATAGAAAACGGGGGGAGCGGGGAGGTGGGTTTGGGGGGGAAAATGAGAAGCTCAGTTTTGGTCATATTTAATTTCAGGTGGTGTTGAGACATCCAGACAGCAATGTCAGACAAGCACGCTGAAACTTTGGTTTGGATGCAAGGTGAGATATCAGGGGTAGAAAGGTAGATTTGGGAGTCATCAGCATAGAGATGGTAGGAAAAGCCATGAGATGAGATTAATGAACCAAGGGAAGAAGTGTAGATAGAAAAGAGGAGGGGACCAAGAACAGAACCCTGAGGTACGCCGACAGGCAGAGGGATAGAAGTAGAAGAGGATCCACCAGAGTGAACACTAAAGGTGCGGAGGGAGAGGTAGGAAGAGAACCAGGAAAGGACAGAGCCCTGGAATCCAAGTGAGGACAGGGTATCGAGAAGTATGCTGTGATCGACAGTGTCAAAAGCAGCGGAAAGATCAAGAAGAATGAGGATGGAATATTGACCTCTGGATTTAGCCAGTAATAGGTCATTGGAGACTTTAGTAAGCGCAGTTTCGGTTGAGTGGAGAGGGCGAAAACCAGATTGTAGTGGGTCAAGAATAGCATGTGAGGAGAGAAAAATCAAGGCAGCGGCGGTGAAGAGCACGCTCAAGTAATTTGGAGAGAAAAGGAAGGAGGGAGATGGGTTGGTAATTAGAGGGACAAGTAGGGTTGAGTGAAGGCTTCTTAAGGAGAGGTGTGACCACAGCATGTTTAAAGGCAGCAGGGACAGTCGCAGTGGAAAGTGAGAGGTTGAGAATGTGACAGATAAAAGGAATAAGAGCAGGAGAGATGGCATTAAGAAGGTGGGTGACTGGGCAGCTAAATGGCAGATGACGTTTAATGTGAGCAAATGCAAGGTGATGCATGTGGGAAAAAAGAATCCGAATTATAGCTACATCATGCAAGGTTCCACGTTAGGAGTTACAGACCAAGAAAGGGATCTGGGTGTCGTAGTCAATAATACACTGAAACCTTCTGCTCAGTGTGCTGCTGCGGCTAGGAAAGCGAATAGAATGTTGGGTATTATTAGGAAAGGTATGGAAAACAGGTGTGAGGATGTTATAATGCCGTTGTACCGCTCCATGGTGCGACCGCACCTTGAGTATTGTGTTCAATTCTGGTCGCTGCATCTGAAGAAAGATATAGTAGAATTGGAAAAGGTGCAGCGAAGGGCGACTAAAATGATAGCGGGGATGGGACGATTTCCCTATGAAGAAAGACAAAAGGAGGCTAGGGCTTTTCAGCTTGGAGAAGAGACAGCTGAGGGGAGACTTGATAGAGGTATATAAAATAATGAGTGGAGTGAAACAGGTGGATGTGAAGCGTCTGTTCACGCTTTCCAAAAATACTAGGACTAGGGGGCATGCGATTAAACTACAGTGTAGTAAATTTAAAACAAATCAGAAAAACTTTTTCTTCACCCAACGCATAATTAAACTCTGGAATTTGTTGCTGGAGAACGTGGTGAAGGCGGTTAGCTTAGCAGAGTTTAAAAAGGGGTTGGATGGTTTCCTAAAGAACAAGTCCATAAACCGCTACTAAATGGACTTGGGGAAAAATCCACAATTCCAGGAATAACATGTATAGAATGTTTGTAAGTTTGGGAAGCTTGCCAGGTGCCCTTGGCCTAGATTGGCCGCTGTCGTGGACAGGATGCTGGGCTTGATGGACCCTTGGTCTTTTCCCAGTTTGGCATTACTTATGTACTAGCAAAAACTATTAACCCAAATAGGGCCGTTAAGCCAATAAAAAAAAGCTATCACATCAGATTAGATCAGGGCTTCTCAAACCACTCCTTGGGCCACATCCTGCCAGTCAGGTTTTCAAGATATCCACAATGAATATGCACACAACATCTCTCATGCATATTCACTGGGGAATCCTGAAATAAGGACTAGTTTGGTGTGCCCCGAAAACTGGTTTGAGAACCCCTGGACTTAGATTTACTTCTCTACTCTGGATACAGCAACACAGTTTCACATGAAACATATTTTCAATCAGCCCTAGCAGGAAACAGTTTGTGTTAACATTTAAAAATACAGCTGCCCAAAGGGACTCATTTGTTTCCTTCCTCCTTTAATGCTAAGTGCCCTGCATGTTTCCTAATTATGCATTCAATTTCTAAGCCTGAAATTTTCCAGCTCCAGCAGGACTGCTGTAAGAAAACAACTCTTTCTCAAGTACCGGAAAACTAATGGCTTGGAAATAGCAACAGCAAACCCTTGCAGTGATACCTCCACAAAAAAAAACAAAAAAAACAGGTGCAGGCAGACAGGACAGAAGCAGCCATTTCCCACTAATTCCCCAGAGTCATGTTCAAAGGACAGAGAGACAGTGAAGGCAGAGGTAGCGTCAAACCAGAATTGTACAGGGAGAAGAGAGGAAATAGAACAAAGCCTTCTACAGCAGAGGCAGAAGGGACCAGGAAACATGCACTCTATGCCAGTGAAGTGACAAGTCACGCTCAGCTCTCTCATTCCCTACACACCTCCCTGGCTAGTAAGACTTCAGCCTCATCTACCTTTGCAAGGATAAAAAGATCAGAGTTAATTATGTCAGGAATTTCAATTTCCTGCTCCTGCTCTACACAGAGAGGCTATCCCTGAACATAGGCCTTCATTTAGCCCTTTCCAGGCTGCCAGATAGAGATTCCCTCTTACTGGTACAACTGTCACAAGACAAAAAGGTGCAATGATTATTGTTGCAAAGCACGGATAGCATCATGGCAGGGCAAGGACCCCTAGCATACCATAAGGGCATGGCTGGAACGGGATATAGCCTATAACAGCGTTTCTCACGTCCAGTCCTGGAGTACCCCCCCTTGCCAGTCAGGTTTTCAGGATATCCACAATGAATATGCATGAACTTGATTTGCATACACTGCCTCCACTACATGCAAACCTGACTGGCAAGGGGTACTCCAGGACAGGTCTTGGGAAAACACTGGCCTAAACACACTATTTCTCAAAATACCGCTTTTCTACGACCAACATGCCCCACTAGTCTGGAATGTGAGGCTTCAGGGGCTCATCTGGGGAGCTCTGGCCTCTGTTCTCATGAAAGCGTTTCATTTCCAGTCAATGAAGTGTTCTAGCAGAAGGAATGGAGCTAAATGTGTGGTTGCGTGGCTGGTGCTGACGTGAGCACTTTGGTTTCCTATACCATGGGATGACTTTCCAAGAGCTACTGTGCGATGATGGTGCCCATCTATCCAGGAAGGGTCGGAGTGTCTTTAGCAACAGACTGGTGAAAGTACTAAAGAGGGCTTTAAACTGAAATTGATGGGGATGGGTAATAAAAGGCCACAAATCCATAATTAAGCCTCAGGAAGGTAGGACATTGAATGCCCCTATGGAACAGGAAAAAAAGAGTAACGTCTGGAGACCTTGGTATACCAATGCCCACAGTATGGAAAACAAACTTCTAGATTTCGAGGCTTCAATGATAAAAATAGACTTGGATTTAGTGGTGGTCACGGAGAACCATGACTGGGATATAGCTATACCTGGCTATAATCTACTCAGGAAGGATAAGGTAGGAAAAAAGGGTGGAGGAGTGGCATTATATGCTAAGAATAATATTAAAGTGACAGAACTGCAGGACACATGGGGTATGGAAGAAGCGCTGTGGATTAAACTGGAAACAGGGAAAGGAAAATGTATTTACATTGGAGTAATATACAGGTCACCTTCACAGTCAGAAGAAATGGCCAGAGACTTAATTGAAGACATCCACAAGATAGCTAGGAAAAGGGAAAGGTGATTTCTAATATGACAGATGTTGATTGGGTCATCCAGAAGCAAAGTGATCTTGAATTCCCTACAGGAAGAATTGTTTCAGAAGTGGGTAACTGAACCAACACGGGATAGAGCTATTCTGGACCTGGTGCTTATAAACGGAGAGAATGTTTCTGGCATCTAGTGATCACCAGGAGCCTTCAAAAACGGGACACAGTTTCATTAATCAAGTAACTTGAACATCAATTCTTCCATAAATGACCTGACACAGGCTGTGTTTCAGCACACAGTGCCTGCGTCACAGGTCCCGCTAAATGCGGAATACAGCCAAAGCATACTTTGATCTGTATATCATAAATATGCATGAGATTAATTTGCATACACCGCCTCCATTGTATGCAAAGCTTTCATGCATGTTTATTTATTGCATTTGTATCCCACATTTTCCCACCTATTCGCAGGCTCAATGTGACTTACATAGTACCGTGGTGGCGATTGCCAGTTCCGGTATAACAGATACAAAGTGATATAGTACAAGGTTCATGTGTGATAGACACATTGGGGAATATGGAGGAAGGATTGAATTTTGTCCAGGTCGGGTAGTAGTTTCCTTGTGTTGCAGGATCGAGGCATTTAGGTTGGGTCATTGGGCTATGCCTTTTTGAATAGATTAGTTTTTAGTGATTGCCAAAATTTTAGTAGATCATGCGTTGTTTCATGGTGTTTGTTAGTGCGTTCCATAATTGCGTGCTTATGAAGGAGAAGCTGGATAGGTTGATTTATATTTAAGTCTTTTGCAGCTTGGGTGATGGAGGTTTAAGTATGTATGTGTTGATCTTGTAGTGTTTCTGGCTGGTAGGTCGATGAGGTCTATCATGTATCCCGGGACCTCGCCGTAGATGATTTTATGAACTAGAGTGCAGATTTTGAAGGCAATACGTTCTTTGATTGGGAGCCAGTGTAGTTTTTCGTGTAGGGGTTTGGCGCTTTCGTATATTAATTGTGGGTATCCTGAAAACCTGAGTGGCAAGGGAATACTCCAGGACCTATGTGGGAAGGCGGTAGACCTAGAGGACATGAAATGAGATTGAAGGGGGCAGACTCAAGAAAAATGTCAGGAAGTATTTTTTCAGAGATAGTGGTGGATACTTGGAATGCCCTCCCATGGGAGGTAGTGATGAAAATGGTAACAGAATTAAAAAATGCGTGGGATAAACATAAAGGAATCCTGTTCAGAAGGAATGGATCCTCAGAAGTTTAATGGAGATTGGGAAGCAGAGCTGGTGGTGGGAGGCGGGGATAGTGCTGGGCAGACTTCTATGGTCTGTGCCCTGAAAATGGCAGATACAAATCAAGGTCAGGTATACGTATAAAGCAGCACATATGAATTTATCTTGTGGGCAGACTGGATGGACCGTACAGGTCTTTCTCTGCCGTCATCTACTATGCTACTGCTAATTTTTAAACACCATTCATGCTGTAGTTAATCTTAGAAGCCCAGATCAAAAGTAACCTATGCAATTCAAAAGGACAATGGAACACCAAAACAGAGTAGACACAATTAAATGGTGATGAAGAAACTATTAAGGCCAAAAACTTCATCTTTAAAAAAATAAAAAAAGGAAGATTGATGCAAATGGAAACACGAAAGAGCATAAAACACTGGCATGTTAGAGGTAATGTTTAGGCATGACAAAAAGAAAAATAAAAAAACACATTGAAAATAAACTCGCTATAAAGACAAAAACTAAAATGAAATTTTCAAGTACTCTGAAGAAAAAAAAGCTGAGAAGAAATTGGATGGACTGTTAAATGACCGAGGAGAACTAAGCCATCATAAAACTAAAATTAATTCTTTGCTTCAGGCTTCATTAAAAAGAATGTCATGGAGATATTCATGCCAGAAACATGCTGATGGTGCTTCATTTCCTCTGAGTCATCACATCTGGATGACTGGAAAGTGTCATGGAGCAGAAAAACTCAAGAGTAATGAATTACCAGAACTGGATGGAACTCACAAATGAAACTGCAGACCTATATATTATAGATTATTGGTCTGAATATCATTAAAATCAGTCACAGCACCCGGAAATTGGAAGGTGACCAACACAACACCACCAGCCTTTAGAAGGTATCTGAGGAAGTTAAAGTGTCAAGGGGTAAGAGAATGTCCTATTAGGGAATGGGAACTTACAAGATAGGAAACAGACTAAATGATCAGTTTTCTCAATGGAGAAAGGTAAATAGTGCAGTTCCCCAGGGATTTGTACTGGGATCCAGGGCCAGATTAACACTATATTGAACTCTAGAGCAAACATTCATTATGTAGGTCCCTACCATGCCCCCCCCCCCCCCCCCATTTACTTTGTTTTAAACATCCTCTCCACAGAGTCATGTTCACTCTTTCCTGGCCCCCTTCCCCCCAGATCACCTCTCCAGAAGTAACATGGGGAAACTGAACGGCCTAGTTCCAGGTCTGGCGCCAGCATAGCGACTGTGCAAGCACATGCTTCAAGTGGAGTGATTACAACAGAGGGCTGAAACCTGTGAAGCTGGCAAAGTTGCTTTCACTCTCCATTGCCTCAGACTTCCAGTTACATAAGATCTGTTGTCACAGGGTCCGGTCATTCTTCTGGATTTGGATAGTTTCCGTCTTGCAGCCTGGCT
This sequence comes from Microcaecilia unicolor, assembly GCF_901765095.1. Lineage (NCBI taxonomy): Eukaryota > Metazoa > Chordata > Amphibia > Gymnophiona > Siphonopidae > Microcaecilia > Microcaecilia unicolor. Next base: position 359,920,124 of record NC_044035.1, on the reverse strand, counting down.
CTTGTGAGGGCTGCAGTAACTAAGAGAGGTTTTTTCCCGCTCAAGTCTTTCTACTATGCTTCTTTGAATTATGTGCGCACCTGGAGGATATCTGACGAATGCTGTAAGGAGTTCAGTCTGTCTTTAATTCTTTAATTTTAGATTTTTGGCGGCGAGGTTTTGACAAGGGCCTTGCTTTACTTATCTTACAGAGCAGATTGCGGCATTGGCTTGTTTTCGCGGTCGTGTCCAAGGTAAACCTCTTTCTTCTCATCTGGATGTGGAGTGTCTTTTGAAAGGAATTACACTTCTTCGGCCTCCGTCTCCCAGTTCTTTTCCTCGCTGGGATCTGAATGTGGTGTTTTTGGTTTTAACTAAACCTCCTTTCGAGCCTTGGTCATCCTATTCTCTGAAAGACTTGGCTTTGAAGACAGTATTTTTCGTGGCCATTGCTTCGGCTAGGTGAGTTTCGGAGTTGCAGGCATTGTCCGGTAGTTCGTTGTTTTGGAGTCTTCTGATGATCGGGTTCCTGTTACTCAATCGGTAGTTTTGCCTGTACTAGGTTCTTTCTCCGGTTCTGCACACCAGCGTCTTCCGTGGTGTTTGGATATCAAGTGAACGTTGTAACACTATATCAAGTCTACGGTTGACGTTCGGCATTCTGGTCGTGTGTTTATTCTGTTTGGAGGCCCGCGCATAGTGTTTAAGGCTTCTAAGCCCACTATTTTTTCCTTGGCTTAAAGGAATGATTGCTTCAGTTTATAAGTCCTTTATTTCTCTTTGTATTAAAGAAATGATTGCCTCAGTTTATCTTTTTTCTGGGGAATCTGTCCCAGAGCAAGTTACGCCTCACTCTACAGGTGGTCAGGCTGCCGTTTGGGCAGAGCGCTGTCTTGTGCCTCCGGAAGACATTTGTAGGGCGGCAACCTGGTCGTCTTTGCATTCTTTTTCTCAGCATTATCGTTTAGATGTTCTCAGCCATGGTCAGATTGCTTTCGGAGCAAGCGTTTTGTCGGCGGGACTGCTAGGGTCCCTCCCATAATTTCACTGCTTTGTTACTTCCCATCAGTCACATTCTGGGCTGGTCCGGAGGGACACTAAGGAAGGGTAAATTAGACCTTACCTGCTAATTTGCTTTCCTTTAGTCCCTCCGGATTGGTCCAGATCCCTCCCTTTGGATAGCTTTACGTTCATACGTTACGGTGTTTTTTCTTCCTTATTGGAGCTGTGTTGCTGTTTGGTAGTTTAAAAACCAAAAAAAAAAAAAAGGGAAGGCGGTAGAACTAGAGGACATGAAATGAGATTGAAGGGGGGCAGACTCAAGAAAAATGTCAGGAAGTATTTTTTCACGGAGAAAGTGGTGGATGCTTGGAATGCCCTCCCGCAGGAGGTGGTGCAGATGAAAACTGCTGCTCTCAGCTATGTCCCATTTCTTTTATAGAATGAGGTTTGGGGTTTCTCAGACAGGAAGCCACAGCTTCTCAAAACCCCAAGCTAGACCAATTGCCGAGTCTGCTCCTGCTGGTTTGTGCAGGGTTGCAAAGCCAAACAGCCTACCAACTCTCCTGCAGGCCCAGCACTGCTGCTTTATTGTCCAGCCTTCAAACAGCTTTGGCCTGCTGCAGAAAACTGTAACTCACTTTCAGCGTTTCAACAGTGAACTACTCTTCAGTTTCTTCTCACTTTCATCCAGCCCACATCCATTTATCTATTTCTCCGTCTCGGGACTCAGTACATGGGATGACTCAAGCAAAGCATCCAGCACTCCAGAACACTCTTTTCAAACAGAAAAACACAGCTGGCAAATCATATTGCAACTAGAACTCAAGGGATGCACAAGGCTCAGGAGGAGAGACAAAGAGCACCTTCCCCTCATTAGCAACAGCCCCAAGTCTGCAACTCTGCAATCAATGGAGCAGGAAAGTATTATCACAAGGCTTGGAGGAGGAAAGAGCAGAGGCCAGCAACCAGGGCTCAAATCCCACTGCTGCTCCTTGAGATCTTGGGAAGTCACTTAAGCTTTACTCAGTAGGATGTCATAACACACTGGTGGGCTGACTACCAGCAGGAGTTCAAATCTCTAAGGATCAGAAGGTATTTCATCAAAGGAAATAAATGCAAACTCTAGCTCTGCAGAACCAGCCTGGGAAGAGTGGATGGATGCTCACCAGACATTCAAATATTACAAAGCATTAGGGAGTGGAGGAGTGGCCTTATGGTTGGTCTTGCAATCCAGAGGTTCAAATCCCACTGCTGCTCCTTGTGATCTTGGGCAAGTCACTTATCCCTCCATTGCCTCAGGTACAAACTTAGATTGTGAGAGAAATATCCAGAGTACCTCAATGTAACTCACCTTGAGCTACTACCGAAAAAGGTGTGAGCAAAATCTAAATAAATAAATAAAGATTCTAGAATTCTAAAGAATAACAAGATTCCATGCAGAATTTCAAAGTATAGCAACATTCCATGTAGAACCCCAAAGAGTAACAAGATTCTGGAATCCTAAAGAGTGACAAGATTCCATGCAACATTCCATGTAGAACCCTAAAGAGTAGCAGTAGTGGAGGAGTGGCCTAGTGGTTAGAGCACCAGAGGTGGCCGGTTCAAATCCCACTGCTGCTCCTTGTGATCTTGGGCAAGTCACTTAACCCTCCATTGCCTCAGGTACAAACTTAGATTGTGAGCCCTCCTGGGACAGAGAAATATCCAGAGTACCTGAATGTAACTCACCTTGAGCTACTGCTGAAAAAGGTGTGAGCAAAATCTAAATAAATAAATAAAGATTCCATTCAGAATCTCAAAGAATAGCAACATTCCATGTAGAACCCCAAAGAATATCAAGATTCTGGAATCCTAAAGAGTGACAAGATTCCATGCAACATTCCATGTAGAACCCTAAAGAGTAGCAGTAGTGGAGGAGTGGCCTAGTGGTTAGAGCACCAGAGGTGGCCGGTTCAAATCCCACTGCTGCTCCTTGTGATCTTGGGCAAGTCACTTAACCCTCCATTGCCTCAGGTACAAACTTAGATTGTGAGCCCTCCTGGGACAGAGAAATATCCAGAGTACCTGAATGTAACTCACCTTGAGCTACTACTGAAAAAGTAGTGAGCAAAATCCAGATAAATAAATAAATAACCGCTGCGCAAGCGGCAAACTTCACATAAAAAAAGGAAAGTTCTAGAGGAGAGACTGAAGGTTAACTTTAGAAAATTTCGCAGAAGTGGTAGTGGTGGTGCATAGAGATTAAAAAAAAAAACAACAGCAAAAGAATTGCAGATGACTGGTCACGGCAAAGCCAGAGGCCAACTGGGCAAACTAGATGGGCTCATGGTCCTCCTGTATCAGCCATCATTATCAAAGCATACCCTACACAGGCACTAGCATGTTGTCTTGGGAACTTAACATTTCCAGTGGGACAGTCCACATTTATTCCAGTCACACTTATCCTTGAAATATATCCAGCTGTAAACTATGCCAAAACGTTTCACAGAACCCCACAGTCATTCACAAACAAAAAATATTCAACATTAAGGAATCCTTCACGTGCTCATCTTCCAATGTGGTATATATCATTCAATGTAAAAAGTGCAAGGAAGGCTGCTACATTGGAGAAACCAGTCAGATGCTAAAGAAGAGATTTCATTTACATAGACACCATATGAAAAATGCTAGTACCAACCAGGATGTCACCTCACACTTTACCAGTGATTTTATGGTAAGAATCCTAAAAGGGAACTTATACAGGAACTTAATGAAGTCAGAATGATTAAATATTTTGACACCCACCAGACAAGACTTAACAAAGATCTGGGTTTTCTAGCCCATTATAAACCATAAAATTGTACTGCTTTGTCACCCTCCTGTCTCCATACATATCTCACCTGTCCCTCTTCCTGTCTCTCACCTATCCATCCCCATCCTGTTAGACTGTCACTGGAATGCTTTGATGTTTCACTTATATATACTGTCATCTACCAACATTTGCTTATTTCCAATCTGACGAAGAAGGGCAACCTTCGAAAGCTAATCAAAAAATGTATTAAATTATGTCCAATAAAAAAAGGTATCATCTTATTTTCTTTTCAATGTTTTATTTCTATTGATTACCTTTAAAAGTGGACTAACACGGCTACCACACCACTCTAGTCACACTTCTAAAACCCAGCTTTAACTGGACATTTTTTAACTGTGTCGTGCTTTTATTATAAACACAGAAGCATAAGGCACAGCCAGTAAATTCAATAATCACTTGTTTTATCTGAACTCTTGCATCCCATCTATAAAGACATTTCTTACCCAGTCTAAAAAGTGGCAACAAGGATACAATAGTGAGAATGATTGTCTTACTTTTGAACAAATGTTGCAGACTGAGTCCTTGTAAACAATCTTTCTTGCTTCCTTGGCACTGACTTTCAACAGCATGCTCAATCTTTTGCATTTTCCATCCTTGGAACACATCTGGCTGAGAGGCCCTGAGCAGGGAATAGTACTATATAGCAGATTTCAAACAGCCTCCTCTGAATTCTGCTACAGTTCATGGTGTACCAAGAAAACCTGAGGATGGTGTGCTTGCTTGGACACTTCCTCTGCTCAGGTTACCAGCTCAGAGCACTGTTTTTGATCAACACCTTCCAGCTCAAACCAAAGTCACTATATGCTCTCATTCTCACCTACCACCAAGTTATCCCCATTTCTGTTTTTCTTACAGAATCCCTCCATCACAGTGACAACAAGGGACCAGATTTTCCTTTCAGCGAATGATGGCCAAATCTATCAGCCACCCATTAGTTGCTAGATAAGCTAAATCAAACATTTGTTCTGAATGGCAGAGCTCTGCATTGTCCCTATGCCACAACCCCCCTCCTGACCATTGCACTGCTATAACACAGAGGCCTCCATAGCATAGCAGACAATGGGTTTATCTTGTTGGGCAGACTGGATGAACCCTACAGGTCTTTGACTGCCATCATCTACTATGATAGCAGCACAGATCTCCCTCCAGGCTCCTCCCCTTCAGCAGCCCAGTCCCCTCCCCCTACAGTACAGTGCTCCCTCCAGGCTCTTCCCCCTTCAGTGGCAGCAGCAGCAGTCACCCTCCTGCAAGCTCCCCCCCCTTTAGTAGTGGCAGTCCTCCCTCCAGGCTCCCCCCCTTCAGCAGAATCAGCCCAGTCCCCTCCCCTTCTATAGCAGCACAATCACCCCTCCTCTAGGCCCCTCCCTCTTCAGTAGCAGCACAGATCTCCCTCCAGGCTCCTCCCCTTCAGCAGCCCAGTCCCCTCCCCCTACAGTACAGTGCTCCCTCCAGGCTCTTCCCCTTTCAGTGGCAGCAGCAGTCACCCTCTTGCAGGCTCCCCCCCCCCCACACTTTAGTGGTGGCAGTCCACCCTCCAGGCTCCTCCCCCTTCAGTAGAATCAGCCCAGTCCCCTCCTGCCTTCAATAGCAGCACAATCACCCCTCCTCTAGGCCCCTTCCCCTTCAGTAGCAGCACAGTCCTCCCTCCAGGCTCTTCCCCCTTCAGTGGCAGCAGTAGTCCACTCCCACTCCTGCAGGCTCCGCCCCCTTTAGTAGTAGCAGTCCTCCCTCCAGGCTCCTCCCCCATTCAGTGGCAGCAGTGGTCCACTCCTGCAGGCTCCTCCCCCTTTAGTAGTGGCAGTCCTCCCTCCCCCAATTCAGTGGCAGCAGTGGTCCACTCCCAGGCTCCTCCCCCTTTAGTAGTGGCAGTCCTCCCTCCCCCAATTCAGTGGCAGCAGTGGTCCACTCCCAGGCTCCTCCCCCTTTAGTAGTGGCAGTCCTCCCTCCAGGCTCCTCCCCCAATTCAGTGGCAGCAGTGGTCCACTCCCACAGGCTCCTCCCCCTTCAGTAGTGGCAGTCCTCCCTCCCCCAATTCAGTGGCAGCAGTGGTCCACTCCCACAGGCTCCTCCCCCTTCAGTAGTGGCAGTCCTCCCTCCCCCAATTCAGTGGCAGCAGTGGTCCACTCCCACAGGCTCCTCCCCCTTCAGTAGTGGCAGTCCTCCCTCCCCCAATTCAGTGGCAGCAGTGGTCCACTCCCAGGCTCCTCCCCCTTCAGTAGTGGCAGTCCTCCCTCCAGGTTCCTCCCCCATTCAGTGGCAGCAGTAGTCCACTCCCACTCCTGCAGGCTCCTCCCCCTTTAGTAGTGGCAGTCCTCCCTCCCCCAATTCAGTGGCAGCAGTGGTCCACTCCCACAGGCTCCTCCCCCTTCAGTAGTGGCAGTCCTCCCTCCCCCAATTCAGTGGCAGCAGTGGTCCACTCCTAGGCTCCTCCCCCTTCAGTAGTGGCAGTCCTCCAATTCAGTGGCAGCAGTGGTCCACTCCCACAGGCTCCTCCCCCTTCAGTAGTGGCAGTCCTCCCTCCCCCAATTCAGTGGCAGCAGTGGTCCACTCCCACAGGCTCCTCCCCCTTTAGTAGTGGCAGTCCTCCCTCCCCCAATTCAGTGGCAGCAGTGGTCCACTCCCACAGGCTCCTCCCCCTTCAGTAGTGGCAGTCCTCCCTCCCCCAATTCAGTGGCAGCAGTGGTCCACTCCCAGGCTCCTCCCCCTTCAGTAGTGGCAGTCCTCCCTCCCCCAATTCAGTGGCAGCAGTGGTCCACTCCCAGGCTCCTCCCCCTTTAGTAGTGGCAGTCCTCCCTCCAGGCTCCTCCCCCAATTCAGTGGCAGCAGTGGTCCACTCCCACAGGCTCCTCCCCCTTCAGTAGTGGCAGTCCTCCCTCCCCCAATTCAGTGGCAGCAGTGGTCCACTCCCACAGGCTCCTCCCCCTTCAGTAGTGGCAGTCCTCCCTCCCCCAATTCAGTGGCAGCAGTGGTCCACCCCCACAGGCTCCTCCCCCTTCAGTCGTGGCAGTCCTCCCTCCCCCAATTCAGTGGCAGCAGTGGTCCACTCCCACAGGCTCCTCCCCCTTCAGTAGTGGCAGTCCTCCCTCCAGGCTCCTCCCCTTTCACTATCAGCAGCCCAGTAGGTCCACAGAAGCTCCTCCCTCCCTTCCTATAGCAACGCCACCCCCAACGCATCGCCGGCTCCTCACCCTCCAGCAGGACGTCCTTGCCCGCCTTCTTCAGCGCCTGCACGGCCTGGTCGTGAGTGGCGAGACGGAGGTCGGTGCCGTTAACGGCCAGGATGGCGTCTCCCACTCTCAGAGCCCCGCTCCGTTGCGCCGCCAACCCCGGGAAGATCTTGGAGATGAGGATGGGCATCCGGTTCTCTCTGCCGCCCTTGATGCTCAGGCCCAGCCCGCCCGCCTCTTGCTTCAACACCCGAACCGAGCGCACCGGCTCCGCTTCCCACAGCCCGTTCGGGGCCCCGCAGGGCGCCTCTTCCTCCGCCGCAACAGCCGCTTCCGGGTCAGAGGTCAGCGTCAGGCTCTGGCCGCTCAGCTCAGCCGCCACCGGCATCCAGCGCTCGCGCAGAAGCAGCTCCAAAAGCCCGCTCTTCCCGGCCATGCCGGCGGCGGCAGCGGTGAAATGAAACGAGGAAGAAGAGCGGGCGGGGGGCGGGACTCTCTCGGTTATACATTATGCAGGAGGGGCGGAGCGTCGTCTTCCCACTGCGACTGAGGGACTTCAACAGGAGGACGGGGAGGCGGGGCTCTCGCTTATGAGGGGCGGGGCAGTGCCTTCAGCAACTAAGAAAGAAACCGTAAAAAGAGAGAGGGAGGCGGGGCTCTCGTTATGCATTATACATGAGGGGCGGGGCAGTGCCTTCAGCAACTAAGAAACCGTAAAAAGAGAGAGGGAGGCGGGGCTCTCGTTATGCATTATACATGAGGGGCGGGGCAGTGCCTTCCCGCAATTACTGCTAAGAGAAACCGTAAAAAGAGAGGAAGGGAGGCGGGGCTTTCGCGTATGCATTATACATGAGGGGCGGGGCAGTGCCTTCAGCAACTAAGAAACAGTAAAAACAGAGAGGAAGGCGGGGCTTTCGCTTATGCTTTATACATGACAGGCGGGGCAGTGCCTTCCCGCAACTACTAACAAACAGTAAAAAGAGAGGGAGGCGGGGCTTTCGCTTATGCATTATACATGAGGGGCGGGGCAGTGCCTTCCCGCAACTAAAGAGAGGGAGGCGGGGCTCTCGCTTAGGCATTATACAGGAGGGGCGGGTCGCCGTCTTCCCACAGCTACTGAGCGACTTCAGCAGGAGGACGGGGAGGCGGGGCTCTCGCTTATGCATTATACATGAGAGGCGGGGCAGTGCCTTCCCACAGCTACTAAGAGACACACCGTAAAAAGAGAGAAGGCGGTAAGAACATATGTGAGGGGCGGGGCGCTGCGGGAGGAAAGGAAGCTGGGCTTTATGATACAAGAGGGGAGGGGAGGGGCGCTGTCAGTGCCTGCTGTCCGCATCTACTGAGATACTACCAGGCCAGCCGGAAGAAGGGAGGCCAAGCTCTGTTACATTTTACATGAGGGGCGGGGCACTGCGTTGGGCAACTACTGCCCGCCCCAAAGCAGTCTCCCAGCTTAAAGCGGATTGGATTACATTCGACCAATCAACATAGAGATACAGCTTCCCGCTTTGCTCTTGACTGTAGCCAGGATGTTGCTGAACCAAAAGTTGCAAAGAGAATTAAAGCACCAAAAAGAACTAGAAAAACATCGGTACATGAAGGTAAAACAACACTTCATAGCAAAAGTGTATTTGTCAAGCAATGGAAAAAAAATACTTGGAACCAAGAATACATTGTTTTTTGGGGGGTTGTTTGTCTTTAAATCTTACGTTAACAGTACATCCCAATAGCGGGGAAGGAAGGAGGAATGCTGTGTCTGGATTACCTTGTTATGGAGAACAGCAGTTACAGGTAAGCAGCAACACTTTCTCCACACTGGTGATTCCCTAGCAGAGGGTTGCTAAATAGCATATAATCTTGGGAATGCAATCAAAACAGTGAAAAAGGTGTGTGTGTGGGGGGGGGGGGGGGGGGCAGTCATGTAAACAACTTTTGAAGAACCGTCTGTCCAAACACAGCATCAGCACATGATGCAGTGTCAAGACAAATAGCGCTGTGCAAATGTATGTGTTATAGACCATGTGGCCACTTTGCAAATGTCCACAAACCAGAGACATTTCAGGAAAGCTGCAGACCTCACTTGTGCACAGAATGATTGCATTGATGATAACAGGAGATGATACATGTTGCAATCCAGGAGTATAAAGTGTGTTTTGTTACTGATGAGCCAAGAGGCTTTTGGTGATAGGACAGGAAAAGCTGTACACTTACGATAAAATAACAAAGTTCTTCGACAATCCAATGTATGAAGGGATGCTTCTGCAGCGGAAGAATGAGGTTTTGGATAAAACACAGAAATGTCAAATAGTAGTAGTAAAACAATATCCCGATTGAGACGAAATGCAGTGATCACCTTTGGTTGGAACTTGGGGTGAACAGTAAGGTTACCTTGAAAGGAAAAAATTGTGTTTACAGAGGATAATGCACCAATGCTTATAGCTCACTTACTCCTCTGGCTGAGGTGATAGCTACTAGGAACATTTTCCATGTAAGGAATTGCAAAGAAGCTCATGCTAAAAGCTCAAACAGTGGTTGCATTAGTCGAGTAAGGACTAGGTTGAGGTCCCAAGAAGGAGGCGGTGGCTTGATTGGAGGATGCAAATGTATTAGGCTCATCAGGAAGCGTTTGATTAGTGGGTGTGAGGAAACTGGTAATGATCCTGCCTTGGGAAGAATACTGGAGATTGTTATAATGCCATTATATCACTCTATGGTGCGACCGCACCTTGAGTATTGTGTTCAATTCTGGTCGCCGCATCTCAAGAAAGATATAGTGGAATTGGAAAAGGTGCAGCGAAGGGCGACTAAAATGATAGCGGGGATGGGACAACTTCCCTATGAAGAAAGACTAAGGAGGCTTGGAGAAGAGACGGCTGAGGGGAGACATGATAGAGGTATATAAAATAATGAGTGGAGTGGAACAGGTGGATGTGAAGCGTCTGATCACGCTTTCCAAAAATACTAGGACTAGGGGGCATGCGATGAAACTACAGTGTAGTAAATTTAAAAGTTATCAATAGAAATCAAACAAAATAAAACATGGAAAAGAAAATAAGATGATACCTTTTTTTATTGGACATAACTTAATACATTTCTTGATTAGCTTTCGAAGGTTGCCCTTCTTCATCAGATCGGAAATAAGCAAATGTGTTAGCAGATAGTATATATAAGAGAAACATCAACGCATTACTTTGACAGTCTGACAGAGTGAGAGGGTGGGGGGTATGCTTGGGGACATCAAAGCATTTCATTGATATTCTAACAGGATGGGTGTTGGAGGGTAATAAACAGAGAAATATAGCTTTATGGTTTATAATGGGTTAGAAAACCCAGATCCTTATTAAGTCCTGTTTGTTGGGTGTCAAAATATTCAATCATTCTTATTTCAAAGGTCTTACGTTCCTGTATTGTTTTAAAATTACCTTTCAGTATTCTTACTGTGAAATCACTGGTGCAGTGTTCTGGTCTTGTAAAGTGTTGGCCCTGTTGGTGGAGGTGTACTTTGTACTTATGAAGGCCTGAACCAAGCAGTTTCAGTGCTGCTAAGTATCTGATATCTAAGAATTAATATACAGACGATGAGAAGTGGAAATTTCTCTTTTTTCTGTAAATTACAATGATATTAAGCAGGCCAGGTGGAGCAAGTACCCCCACCTTTCTCTGACCAAGCAAGTGAAAGACAAACCATTTGCTGTTTACATGAGTGTGTTTATTAGCCTTTGAGAGACTTTTAGGATGCAGATCAAAGGAAGTTCCAGGTGAAGGGGGCAGGGCTGACAGAGGAGAGAAATAGAAATCCTGTAGTCAGGACTGGATAAGAAAATATTATTGCAGAGGGGGGAGAATCTCTCCCATTGAATATGGTCAGGAGACAGAATTCTTTCCCATGCCCTTGGAAGTAAGGCTACCCTTTTTTTTACAACCATGAGAGGAAGACCAGGTAACACCTTATTTCCTTCTCTGCCTAGAACAATTCAAACACTATCTCCCTGATCCCTGGAGTCAATAGCAATAGTTCTATTGACAAGAGAAACCTAACACCTCTATAGCAACTGGAAGCAGTAGTTAACTTTTGTCTCCTCTTTTAGAATAGGGGAAATACTAATTAAAGGTTCTGCGAAATGTATTCTTGTGTGAGGCTGTAAAGATGAATAGAAGAGGTCCAAAACATTTGGACAACAGACCAAATGCATCTTCAAAAGGAAATATAAACAGATGCTATATATTTCTTTATTGTCAGGAGATCCTGCCTGACTGTAAGATGCTAATTAAGGAGGTGAGGAAACCCTCCCTCCTTCTTGTGCTCCATGTATTGAAAGGGAAAAGAAATCCTATATAATATTTCTCTGCCAGATAGGAGGTTGGGAAGTGTACATCTCTTTTGACTCCCAAACCAGGGAATTTGGAAGGATGTCCTGTTCCCACTTTTCATTTGTAATTTCATTTTCTGTAACATGTTCTTCTTTTCTATTCTATACTGTATCTATATTTATTCCTCATTTTTCCTAATCTTGGGAAAATAAAATAAACTTGTGTTTTCCCCCAACGGAAGCTTCTCTTGGTTTTTTTCCTCTTTTTGTTTTTATTTGTTGTAGTGCAAATGGTCCATAATCCAGCTGTCCGGTTTCTAAGATACAGTTGAGAGGATTGTATTGTGTAAGTAGTGCGGACGGTGATTAGAGACCCTGGAGGTGCAGCACGAAAAGCACAAACAGCTCACAGGGGTGGGGGCTTGACTGGCACCGGCTATTTTCATGTGATGTCTGTGCAGATTGAATCTTGTCTTAAGCATCTGGCATGTTTCTCCAATATAGCATCCTTCGTTACATTTTTCCTCCCACTCTGTCAGACTGTCAAAGTAATGCTTTGAAGTTTCTCTTATATATACTATCTGCTAACACATTTGCTTATTTCCGATCTGACGAAGAAGGGCAACCTTCGAAAGCTAATCAAGAAACGTATTAAGTTATGTCCAATAAAAAAGGTATCATCTTATTTTCTTTTCCATGTTTTATTTTGTTTGATTTCTATTGATAACCTTTAAGAGTGGACTAACATGGCTACCACACCTCTCTACTTAAGATGGTAAATTTAAAACAAATCAGAGAAAATATTTCTTCACCCAACGCGTAATTAAACTCTGGAATTCGTTGCCGGAGAACGTGGTGAAGGCGGTTAGCTTGGCAGAGTTTAAAAAGGGGTTAGACGGTTTCCTAAAGGACAAGTCCATAAACTGCTACTAAATGGACTTGGGAAAAATCCACAAATCCGGGAATAACATGTATAGAATGTTTGTACATTTGGGAAGCTTGCCAGGTGCCCTTGGCCTGGATTGGCTGCTGTCATGGATAGGATGCTGGGCTCGATGGACCTTTGGTCTTTCCCAGTGTGGCATTATTTATGTACTTATGCTGCAAGGTGAACTCTGCTGAAGAAGATTGTAAACCTGAAACAGAGAGATGGAGCAGGTAAGACAATAAAGAAGAAATGGACAGAGCCCAGATCATAGTTGTTTGTCTTACACCAGTTGAAAAACCTTTTCCATTTTAGTGAATAAGATTTGTGAGTGGAAGGTTTATGAGCGGCATGTAAAACATCTGAGACTGGCAATGTTTTAGAGAACAACGCAATCCTTGACATTTCCAAGCCGTCAACGACAGTTCCCTGGGATTAGGTTGCAGAAGTTGTCCGTTTTGCTGAGTGAGAAGGTGAGGATGAGCTCCCAGAGATATGGTCTTGATCTGGGAAAGTCTGAGGAACCATGGGATACCATGGCTGATGAGGCCAGTTAGGGTGCATTGAGGATAAGGAGTGCTGCATCCTAAATCACCTTGTGGATAATTCTGGGAATTAGAGGGATTGGAAGAAAAGCAAAATAGAGACCTTTGTCCAAGGAAGGTGAAATGGGTCCTTCTGCAGACTGAGGTTTGAGGGAAGTCAAACAAAACTGTTGACATTTGTAATTGTGAGCAAAAGCAAATAAATCTATGCAAGCTATCCCCCACTTTTTGAATACGTGACGAATAGTAGGGAGAGCTAGTGACCACTCGTGAGGATATAGAATTCAGCTCCACTTGTCTACCAATGTACTGTTTTGGCATGGAAGGTAGGATGCCTGAAGAGTTGCTCAAAGTCGAAGAAGAAGAGTCCATATTCAGAATGCTTCCAGACAGAGACCAAATAGAACATTGTGACCTGCTTGTCTATTTGTAGTAGAATTACCTGACCTTTGAGCTGGAAGGCAAACGTCTGAATTGCATAGAAAACTGCTCTGAGTTCGACCAGATTAATCTGTAAGGTAGCTTCCAACTGAGTCCAATGTCCCTGGGTATGGTAGTATAGGTAAATGGGACTTGATATACCGCCTGAGGTTTTTGCAACTACATTCAAAGCGGTTTACATATATTCAGGTACTTATTTTGTACCAGGGGCAATGGAGGGTCAAGTGACTTGCCCAGAGTCACAAGGAGCTGCAGTGGGAATTGAACTCAGTTCCCCAGGATCAAAGTCCACTGCACTAACCACTAGGCTACTTCTCCACTAGCAACATTCCACGTAGAATCTCCAATAGTATCTATTTTATTTTTGTTACATTTGTACCCTGCGCTTTCCCACTCATGGCAGGCTCAATGCGGGTTACATGGGGCAATGGAGGGTTAAGTGACTTGCCCAGAGTCAGAAGGAGCTGCAGTGGGAATCGAACTCAGTTCCCCAGGATCAAAGTCCACTGCACTAACCATTAGGCTACTCCATCCATGGGAAGAAGCATCGGTTGTCAGTGTGAGAGTTGTGGGTGGACGATGGAAAGGAATTCCCTCTATTAAATTTGGCGGAATTAAGTCACCATTGCAATGCTTGCTTTATTTGTGGGGTGACATAAACCCTGTGAGAAGGTTTGTGATTGGTCTGATCGCATTGTTGTTTCAATGCCCATTGTAGTGGCCACATCTTGAGGTGTAGCCAAGGGTGGGCTTGGGTGCACTTTGGGCTCAGGCCCACCCAGTACCAGCATAGCTATAATGTGGCTGGCAGGGATCCCCAAGCCCCACCAGCCGAAAACTCCCAACAACTGTCCCTCCTGCATACCTTGTACGCCTACAGTGAGCAGTGACTGATGCATACTGCTCGCACCGGCCCCACAGCCTTCACTCTGATGCATTCTTGCCTAGGCGGAAACAGGAAGTTGCATCAGAGGGAAGGGTATGGAGCCAACATCAACAGTGTGTATTAGTTGCTGCCCGTTGCCGGTGAAAATCTGCTATTTAAAAGGTATGCGGGAGAGGGAGGATATTTGAGAGACCATATGGCATGCAGGTGAGACAAGGAGAGGCCACATCATCTGTGGGATGAGGCGGGGTTCTTCTGCTCGCCCACCCAAAATTGGGTGTCTGGCTATGCCCCTGGCAGGATGCCACATTATCTCTTCTTTGTGCGACATTCCCTTTCTGGCAATTGGACATTTTTCTTCCTGGCGTAGGCTATTAGACTGCGTCTATCAGAAATTCTTGCACTTAGTCCATAGATATAGTTTTCTGGCTTTCAGCTTCGTTTGACGTTTCATAGAGGGTGCTTTTACTATCCTTCCACCCTTTCCTTATAGGTACTAAGATTCTCCTTCAATAAAGATCTTTTGCAGCATTGTCTTCTCTACTCTTGTATCTGCTCCAACTGAATCATAGTGAACTGAGGAGCAAAAGAATCCTATCTTTCAATATACAGATTGTTTTAGGTCCACTTAAGTTCCTTGACCTTTCCAAGTTTGACCCCCCCCCCCCCCCTCCAACTGCATAAGGGGAATGCTCTTTTGGTTCTTCCACTCCTATTTCTGTTACACTGCATCACTGCCACATTTCAGTGGCTATAGTTCTTTCCTAGCTGGGCAACTTGGTCCATGCTTCTTTCTGTATTTTTGGTACTTCAGTCAAGGATAACTTCATACAGCTGGATCAAATCATTATTAATTTGTTGGCTCCTCATTCTTGCACGAATTCTAACCTGGCTGTTTGTTTCAGCCTTTCTTCCAGAGATAAAAGGCTCTGAAAGCCTTCTCAGGGCCATCTTGTATTCATGCTTTACACTTCCAACTGTTTGGGCCTTATCTGCTACTCACACCCTGTTGAGGACGACTTTGCTACACTCCGCGTGTCTGGACTGAAATGAAGGACAAATATCATACCAGATCATTTTCCTTCCTTTAGTTCTACCAGACCAGTCCAGAAACCCTCCCTTACGGTAATTGATTTCTTTTAGTTCATTCTGTGCCTCTTCTAGATCTCCTGGCTCAATGGAAGTACCGCATGGCAGTACAGTCTACACCTATCCGGTTGGCAGATGTATATTTTTATTTATTTGGATTTATTAACCATATACAGTGATTTTCCAAAGGCAGTGTTCAGCAATACAGCTTTAAACATAAAATTTACAATTTTGTTAACAGCATAAACAATATAGTAAAAATGACCAAACATAAATACAATAAATCAGGTAAACTTCATAACAGAAAATTAATAGGATTACCCGTGGGCCAGTATCGAAACTATACACATTTAGCAGCACTGACAGTCAAATAAGAGAGAGAGAGAATACACCATCAGCGTAATACTAATGAAACATCTAATAAGCATACATTAGAACATTCAAATGTGATGCTAATGCTTTTCTACAATACAGCTTACTATATAGCCGAGGGGCCAAGTGCAGATATATAGATGGGGACAAGGTGGGTGGTACGGACTCAGTTTGGTTAAATTCTTTGTACAGTTAAACAAGATATACAGCGTGTGTGCAGGGTGGTGTATAGTCAGTCACCCTATGTATTAAAGGCGTGGGAGAAGAGCCAGGCTTTCACCTGCTTCCTGAAGTTGAGGTAGTCTCGAGTTGGCCTATGTATTGGCTGAGCATCATTGCTTGGCTGTTCATAATACGGAGTATTCTATGGCTGCACAATCTCCTTTAGGGGGCAAAGTAAACGAAACCACTTCTCTGTCTCCACCTGTTGGTTGACACACACAATACCCAGTTGTCTGGTAGAACTAAAGGAAAGAACATTTCAGGTAAAACATTTTTTTCCTGGTGATCTTTACACTAAGTTCACTAAGGTAGTGTTGAATTTTTCATTTTTCTTGTTTTTAGGTGCCGCTTTTGACACTGCGGAGCCTGAAATACTGCTGGATTGCCCATCTACTCAGGGGGCCAGTTGGCTAGGCTATGAAGTGGTTCTTTATTTTCTAGCACATCTTTCCAAGGTTGTTAAGAATGGTTCTATTACCTTTTTTTAAATAAAATAAGTAGACTGCTCATGTGCTATTCTGTATGGTTAAATAACAGAAAAATTAACTTACTCCATAATACAATCAATGAATTTAAACAACGCTGGTGCTCCATAAAGCTGTTACTACTGCATTTAGGAGGATAGATAGGGTTTAATTGGCTGTAACTATTAAAACTAATGAGTTTCAGCTGTCTTCCCGAGTAAAGATCATGAGAAACCACCACAAAACCTGTTTTTGTGCATGCAAGCTATTTTTGTATTTATTTGTTGCATTTGTATCCTACCTTTTTGCAGGCTCATCCTATATAATAATTCTCACCTCCAACGTTCTGTGCCTGGGACCGTGGCTCCCTAGGCTGGAGGTGGTCTGCTAGGCAGACACGCACTGACGTCATGACAGCTGATTCCTAGGCAAGGGGAGGAGTAGGGAAACACGCGCAGCGCCCTACTCCTCCCCCTGCCTCAGAATCAGCTGTCACCCCCCCCCCCCCGCGCTACGGCCCCCTCGACCCCCCCCTCCGTGAACCTGTCGACCCCCCCCCCCGGACCGCCGAAAACTGCCCCCTGCCACCGTTGTGTACTACCTGTGCTGACGGGGGACCCAAACCCCCGACAGCCGAAGTGTTGTTGTGCCCTTCGCGTTCCTTCCTAATCTTCTCTGGAAGTTCCTCTGCGTGCGTCTGACATCAGACGCACGCAGCACAGGAACTTCCAAGATAAGGAAGAAACGTGAAGGGCACAACAGTTCGGCTGTCGGGGGTTTGGGTCCCCCGTCAGCACAGGTAGTATACAATGGCAGCGGGGACGGTTTTCGGGGGGGGGGGGGGGGGGGGCGAGGAATTGCCTGCCTAGGGCCCGTTTCCTTGCCTACAGAAACGGGCCTTTTTTACTAGTTAAATATAATGTTGGCTCAATCTTAATTTATTAAAGTTTAGGGTCTCATGTAATAATGGAAGACTAGTAAAAAAGCCCCGTTTCTGATGCAAATGAAACGGGGGCTAGCAATGTTTTCTTCTGTGTGCATGTGGGAGTGTGTGTGTCCCTGCCCTCTGGCCTCTCTCCCCTCCCCCCTCTGAGTCCTTCACTGTTACAGAGCCAGCGATTTGATTTCGTGCTCTGCTGTTTTCCTTCACTGACTGTGTTACAGAGAGGGCGGGGCAGACACTCATAGGGAAACCGGATATCTCGCCCCCTTCACACTTCCGGCAGGAGGCTTCATAGAACATTGGTGTTGCTTTTTATATAGAGAGATTTGATTTGTTTCTGGTGGTCTTAAGGTGGCCAAACAGAAGGATGAGGAAGGGAGAGGGAGGACTAGCCAGTGGGAAATAATGAGGGGACTGTTATCTGTCTCTGGCCCAACTCGACTGCAGCTGTTATTCTTTTTAGAGATAGTACTATACGTATTTGCTCTAAAAATATATTATTGCTTGTTCAAGTAATGAGTCACTTATTATGTGGATCAAATTAGGCCTCACAAGCCTAGAGTACCAACTCTGTGGACACAATTATAAAGGCCAACCACCACCTCCGAAAAACCTGCAGAGAGCAAAAACTCAATATATAGAGAGAGAAAAAAGCAATCTGCAGTAAAAACCGGAGGATGTGCTCGTGACAAATTCTTAATTCAAATGCCCAACTAATATCTATGGTGTGCTAGTAAGCAACTTAATTGTGCTAGCGGAAGAGTAATTATATATGGAAAGAACAAGCAATAATATTATTTTAGAGCAAATACGTACAGTAGTTTATAATTTTATTGCTCTAAGCAGATTTTGGAATTTTTGATAATTCATCTTTTTAGAGATATCATATTTATGACGGGACACAAAACTCCTCTCTACAAATCCCTGATTCAGACACACTTATCTTTTTTTAAGCAGCAAGAGCTACTTTACTATGGTAAGTAAACACTGGGTGGTATGTGCCAGGTTGTGCGATGCAAATCACCCTCTTAAATTACTCCTCCTTGTACTGAGTATTTATCAGATACTTGCATATGATGAGTTTTCAACTTTTTGTAGGCAGACTGAAGGTTTGTGGAAGGTTTAGAGGCCAGGAACAGATGTCTGCCTGAAAGAGCTGCACCCAGAGGAATGGTAAGAAAAGGAGTTTTGGAGGAGAGCAGAGGGGACCGTTCCAGGCAAACTGAAGCACAACTCTTACTTTCATGAGTTGTCTCATAATAACAACAGTTTGCACCACGCAGGCCTCCATCAACCACTTTTTATTGTAAAAACAAGACAGTCTCTGGCTCCACATTCAGGTTCCAAACTTCTTCTGTCGAACAGGGGGTGGCAACTGGGCCTGGATATCTGTTAGAGGTCGTTCCACCACCACCAGGGTCCCTTCATCCAGGAGCTCCATGAAAAGGAGAGGCTGTCGGCAAAGACACATAACAATCATTGGACACAGGCCTGTCACAACAGGGACGTTGATGGTTTGGGCCCAGCCTGCAGCTTTTTCTATGGATCTTGAAATCCTGACGACCTGACCCGACCACCCCATCCACACACACACTATCCCGGTACAATCAAGATCTGTTCAGACCAAATACTCTGCCCCTGCCTTCTGGACCACTGTTTCCTACGAGTGCAGGAATGAGAACAGAGTTTAAGTTCAAGGTAGGAGCCAAAACCCTGCTCAAATCGACTTTGGCGAGGGCCCGAGAGTCAATCTCTTACAATGAACAGTACGTGAGAGCTTCTTGCAAAGACATAAGCATCGCCACACTGGGACAGACCAAAAGGTCCATCTAGCCCAGCACCCTGTCTCCAACAGTGGCCAATCCAGGTCACAATCACCCGACAAGATCCACGGAGCAAAGCATTTTGTACTGCTTGTCCCAGGAATAGTGGATTTTTCCCTACGTTCCTTTAATAACATTCTATGGCCTTTTCCTTCAGGAAGCCGTCCAAATCTTTCTTAAACTCTGCTAAGCTAACCGCCTAAACCACATTCTCCGGCAACGAGACAGCTACTGGACCCAGGGCTGTGCATCATACACCACTGCCGACTGCTGCTGAAGTGGGACAGGAAAAGCTCACCTGGAATTTCTTGGAGATCTTGAAGGCATGAGAGTGGGCTTTCCTGGCACCCTCCGAGAGGTTCCTGAGGGCTGCCTGGTTCAGAAGAGGTGTTTTATCATCTGGCAAAGGCTTCAGAGAAAATAAAAATACAAAATTATTCATGCAGCACCAAAAAAAGAATCCCCCCCCCCCCCCACCTTGGCAGGATTTGGTTTCACCTTGCTCCCCCACCAATCCATTTATTCACATTTTCCCAGTGGTAGGGAGGGAGATTATATTTATATCTGCGCAACAGCACTGCACAGCTAACAAGACCCAGCAATACATTCTGCGTAGCACTACAGAAAACAGGAGCGTACATTTTGAGACACCGGTACAATCATATTTTTTTTTTTTACAGGCAACGGGTTAATGCCTCTGCCCCACCCTCCATGGGGAGAAGGCCAAATTTCAACATCTCTCTTACTGCATTTATATATGGAGGGGAAGTGGCATTTCCTCATTTCAACACATATTTTTCTTTCAAGTCAGGAGCCTGTACTTAAGATCCCCCTCACCGTCCCAAGCAAAGTTCGGGAGCATCCTCTCACAAACCCCTCATTTTTCTGCAACACCTTTGCCATTCTGTTTCCACAGGAAAGAAAAACTTAGTAAGTCAGCTGTGGCACAGGGTTTCCGTCCATTTCCCCTTCTCAAATTCTTTTATCCCTCTAACCCTATCCCTCCCTTCTGAATTTTGGCACCATCCATTGTCCTGCTCAGTAGTCTCTCTGTCTCAACCTTCTTAGCTATCCCTCCCCCCACCTCCACTAAGATTAATACTTGCTCTTAATTTTTTCTTTCCTATCATTCCCTTTAGTTCTTTTCCAAGGGATACCACCCTCCCCTCCCCTCCCCCCAACCTGCTCATCGTGCCAGCAGAGATTCAGTAAGTGCTGCCCATCACTGGTAGCTCACCAGGGTCTTGTCAATGATACAGAGACTGTAGGTGTCATGCAAGAGGATGTGTGCTGGCTGCGAGGGATTAAAGGTGATGTTGGTGATCGGTGTGTCTCGCTCTCTCCAGTCTCTGTGAAGCCCGTGCTGCTGAACCTTCCGACACCAGGTGCTGTACTGCTTCTCCTGGATGCTAAACTCAAAGAGCTGAAGGGAGAAAGTGGCAGAAGCTTGGGTATCCATATACACAATTCAGTACCAAGACAAAAGGCAGAAGCTCCTTATTGTGGGGGAAAATGTTCATTGTCCCTACATAGCTGCAATGTATAAAGGTACTTCAACACCAGACAGAAACATTCTCTGTGAAATTCAGTATAAGGTTTCTGCCCTAAAAGCAGCCATGTGCAATGCATCGATCCACTTTTCAGAGGAGGAAGCAAGAGAGAATAGTCTTGCACAGACATTTGAAAATCACACACCAGGGAATTCCTCCCTGCAATCTGGCTTTAAGTATGCGAGTTGTGAAAGCCTTCACATATTTCTAGCCAATCAGGGGGGGGTGGCAAGTTACCCCAGTGCACTGTTCTGAATACTGCCACAATATTATTTCATGTAAAACACCACTCCCGACCAACAGGGTCAAGCAGCACTATATCCGAACACTATAAGATGTATGCAGACAGTCCACCATATGGAAGAGTCACCTGCATGGAATGTACCAACCAACAGACAAGAGGTCCCCAAATCAGAAGGCTCTGCTTGCCCCTTTCAAAACATAGAATACAATGTTAAATTAATTGCAGGATGTAGTTACTACTACTTAACACTTCTATAGTGCTACAAGGCATACGCAGGACTATACACCATACACATAAAGACAGTCCCTGCTCAAAGAGCTCACAATCTAAATATGGAATGTTGCTAGTGGAATAGCAACATTCCATGTAGAATCTCAAATAGAAGCAACAGAATCTCAAATAGTAGCAACATTCCATGTTCCACTGCACTAACCACTAGGCCACTCCTCCACTAGCAACATTCCATCTAGAAGCCTGCCCTTGACTCACAGAAACTTGCACGGCCACGTTGCTGATCTGCAAGGGCAGGCTTCTACATTACTACTACTACTTATCACTTCTATAGCGCTACAAGGCATACGCAGCTCTGTACACCATACATGAAAAGACAGTCCCTGCTCAAAGCGCTCACAATCTAAATATGGAATGTTGCTAGTGGAATAGCAACATTCCATGTAGAATCTCAAATAGTAGCAACATTCCATGTTCCACTGCACTAACCACTAGGCTACTCCTCCACTAGCAACATTCCCCTTAGAATCTCAAATAGTGCCAACATTCCATGTAGAATCTCAAGTAATAGCAACATTCCAGAATCTCAAATAGTAACAACATCCCATGTTCCGCTGCACTAACCACTAGGCTACTCCTCCACTAGCAACATTCCCTGTAGAATCTCAAATAGTAGCAACATTTCATGTTCCACTGCACTAACCACTAGGCCACTCCTCCACTAGCAACATTCCATCTAGAAGCCTGCCCTTGACTCACAGAAACTTGCACGGCCACGTTGCTGATCTGCAAGGGCAGGCTTCTACATTACTACTACTTATCACTTCTGTAGCGCTACAAGGCATACGCAGCGCTGTACACCATACATGAAAAGACAGTCCCTGCTCAAAGCGCTCACAATCTAAATAAGACAGGCAGACAGAACAACTAAGGGGTAAGGGGAATTAAAGAGGGGATAAAAGGTACAGGCAGTAAGCAGTGGTTAGGACTCAAAAGCGGCGTCAAAGAGGTGGGCTTTTAGCTTGGACTTGAAAATGGTCAAAGACGGGGCTAGACGTACATGCTCAGGAAGTCTATTCCAGGCGTGTGGTGCAGCGAGATAGAAAGAACGGAGTCTAGAATTAGCAGTAGAGGAGAAGGGGACAGACGAGAGATTTGTCAACAGAACGGAGTGCCTGAGGGGGGGGGGGGGTGTAGGGAGAGACAAGAGTGGAGAGGTACTGGGTAGCAGCAGAGTGAATACACTTATAGGTCAGTAAGAGAAGTTTGAATTGAATGCGGAAACGGATAGGGAGCCAGTGAAGTGACTTGAGGAGAGGGCCAATGTGAGCATAGCGATTTTGGCGGAAAATGAGTCGTGCAGCAGAGTTTTTGGACTGATTGAAGAGGAGAGAGATGGCTAAGTGGGAGGCCGGTGAGAAGCAGGTTGCAATAGTCTAGGCGAGAGGTGATAACAGTGTGGATAAGGGTTCTGGTAGAGTGCTCAGAGATGAAGGGACGGATTTTGCTGATGTTACAGAGAAAGAAAGGACAGGTTTGGGCAGTCTGCTGAATGTGAGCAGAGAAGGAGAGAGAGGAGTCGAAGATGACCCCAAGGTTACGAGCTGATGAGACAGGGAGAATGAGAGTGCCATCCACAGAAATAGAGAAAGGGGGGGAGTTATTAGATGAGATACCAGACACTAGTGACCATTTTCTTCCTCAGATTACTGCAGTGCTATGTTTTTTTTTGGTCTGCCTGGTCCAGCCAGATTTTTGACAGGCAGTAGTGGCTGGGATCCTGCAAGGCCTTTAATCCTGGAGCTAAATGATTCCCCAGCAAGGTATTACATTTCAAGCGCTTATTCTGACTGTTAGAGCCTGAAATGCTGAGGCACCCAACTATGGAAAAGTTATGTCTGATAAGTTTTCTTTCCTTTAGACCCATCAGACCAGTCCAGACAAATCCCTCTACCAGCAGGTGGAGACAGAGGAAGAAAATAGTTCTTGCCCTGATCGTGACTGAATAGATATGGATGGGCTGGAGTGTAAATTTTAAGGGCCTTCGACGTTAGCTTCAGAACTTTTAGTACAAGAACAGTGCTGGGCAGACTTCTACGGTCTGTGCCCTGAGAAACACAGGGCCAAATCAAACTCAGGTATAAAGTATCACATTGGGCAGACTGGATGGACCGTAAGGTCTTTATCTGCTGTCATTTACTATGTTAAGAAGCAAGTGAGCAAATGGACGTTGGATTCCTACCTGTTGATCCGAGTAGGCAATGATCAGATTGTTGCTCATGGGCTGAATGGCCAGGGCAGTCACTGGACACTTGTAAACCGGCAGCGTGCAGTGATGCTAAGTGTGAAAAACAAAATACAAAAATTGAAAAACCAAGAGACTCCTTAGTGTCTGCTGTTAGAATGTTTAGCTCCTGGTTAATTTCATGAGCCACAACTGGAATCTAATCTTGGGAAATAAATTGCTTTACAAAAGAAGCTTGTTTTACTTGTAAACCCTTCGCGAATGATGGTAACAGAAACATACAAAGGTGAGAAATCGAGGAGCATTATGCTGGACTTGAACCTGTGAATATTACGAGTTAAGGTGGTCAGTGCTTGAATGGGAAGCACTGAATGTTTAATATTCTGCTACACCAGTGGTTCCCAAAACCAGGTCCTGGAGGCCCCCCCAGCCAGTCAAGTTTTCAGGATATCCATAATGAACATAACAGATATTTGGAGGCAGCGCAAGTAAATCTGGCTCATGCCTCCAGGATCAGGTTTGGGAACCACTGGGCTACACTGATGTGAGGAGTTCTGACCAGCAAATGTGGGTTTAGTCCAATCTACACAAAGTCACTTCTGGGCTTGAGACAGTC
Organism: Microcaecilia unicolor; assembly: GCF_901765095.1. Classification (NCBI taxonomy): domain Eukaryota; kingdom Metazoa; phylum Chordata; class Amphibia; order Gymnophiona; family Siphonopidae; genus Microcaecilia; species Microcaecilia unicolor. Next base: position 359,896,216 of record NC_044035.1, on the reverse strand, counting down.
CGAGGTCTTTTCTCCTCATTTTATGGCATTTTGCTCTGCACTTGGTTTGGCAAATCATTTCATGTTTTGTTTTGTTTTAATTCCGTGCTGCCCATGTGGAGTAACAGCAAAATATAAGGCCAACTTTTCTCCGCAATAAAGATTAGCTGTTTCTGGATTACTGACTCTCGCCAGATCGTTGCTGAATTTCATTGCTAAAGCTTCCTGTGGGCAAACTGGCTATAACAACCTCTTTAATAGGACCCCGTTCATGGTATACATTGAATACATTCCACATCAACATGGGCTACTGAGCAAGGAGCTACTTGAGAAGGAACAAGGAAGGCTCAGTCACAGGTTTACATGGAGAAAGGCAGCACTGGCCCCTGCATCAGACTCACCTTTAATAGTTTCACACTATAGACATTTATCTCTAAGTCCAAGGAAGCAGCTGCTAACCAGTTTCCGTCAGCACTTGCAGCCAGCAGGCACGTGGCTTCTGCAGATCCTGGGGAGAGGCAATCGTTACTGTTAGCTAGAGTGGCACATCCCCCATCAGTCATCACCCCCCCCCCCCCCCGACTATGCCGTCCAGCCAACAGAAGCTATAATGCTACCCACACGCCAGTCCCTGTCATGCCCTCCTGCCATGATGCTACATCACGCTTCCCCTTTCCATCTGAAGTTATTCCTCACATGCATGCCCCCCGCCCCCCCGTGTCCTGTATCCGTGGCTCCTCCCTGCTACAATTGCTGCTCCTTGCTGTTTTCGCCATCATGTTCTCTACCTGACTTTGCCTGGAACGTATGTACATGTTTGCAGCCCGTCTCTGAAAGCTTGAACATGTGGACGGACACACGATCTGATGCCACAAAGAGTTTTGTAGAATCTGCAGAGAACAGGATTTGATGGGCTGAGTAAAGCAGCCTGGGCATCTGCGGAGGAGTAAACAGAACAAATCCATCAATAATCAGTTATGTCTACACCACTGAACTCTCTCGAAAGCAACTCCTGGCACAGTATCCTCACACACAGAACCATCACCTCACGTACACCCTGTCTTCTTTGCCTCCCACTTCCCCTCCCTCCACCCTGTACCTTACTGATGCTGACTCCATTCTCATACTGTAGTCGGTGAACATAAAGCCTGGAGGGTGTGGCATAAGAGATCCAGCTGCCACACGGGGAGATGGCACTGCAGCAGATGTGCTCAGGTCCCTGGAATAAACAAATGGAAAGCTATTATAGATTCTGTATTCTGACTTAAGAGTCACTGCTACTGGAAACTGAAGCTTCCTCATAATAGTCCTGGTGGAATCGGTGAGGCCTGCAACCCTGGAACGAAATTATTCCCCAGCAGGTTTAATGTCTCATACTGCAGGACTGGATGGTGCCAAAGTTCAAAGGCATGTCTGAGTTGCCCCCCCCTCATGCCATATCTGTAGCCTCACCTCCCTTTGCATTTCTCTCCACTCATCACAGAAAGAATTTTTCCTGTAAAGAAACTCCCGCATCACATCCAGATCTTGTTGTGGGAAGAAAAGTGAAGCCACAGAAGCCCCCCCCCCCCCCCAAATCTCTACCACAGACCCTCCTCCACCCTGTTCCCCTCTAACATGTCCTACCCAATCACAGACCCTGCATTTCCCCATCCCCCATTATCGCCCCCAGCCACATAGTCCTCCCCACCCTCATTTCTCTCCGACATACACTCCCCCAAGCTCACTATTTGTCCCTTTCTCCTGCCTCTCCTCCAAAACTTCTGACTTTGCCCTTTTCCCTCTTCAGCCCGCTGAGGTGATTGAAAGTGTTGTATAAACAAAATACACATTTATCAGCCTCGGTCCTACCCTTCCAGAGCAAAAACTTCTGATTAGGCAAAGAGCGGGGCATGAGCAACAAACACCAAAGAAGCTGTACAAGATGTAGAAATATGCTGTGACTTGCTCTCAGTGAAATACAGGCCAAGGGCTCAGCCTAAGAGCTAGGCCTCTAAAAACCAAAGATCAGCTCTGACACAGATACATTTCACTGCAGCAAATGCTGAAGCATGCAACTGAGGGCAGATAGAGGGAGGGGGAATCTGCTCTATAAACAATAGCGAGACTGGCACCAGCAAGAAGTCATGAGCAAAGATGTTTTGGCTAGTGGAAGATAGTAGTGGGTCAGGTGCAAGGAGGATGAGAACATCCAAAGGGGAGCTGGAGGAAGGCTTGGGAACATGTGAAGTCATTGTTATCAACCGATAAGGGCCAAAGAGTTCTGGTGAGAAAGTTAAGGTCCACAGGGATGAATTGTACCAGAAAGGTATAAAAAGGGCAGTCTGCAAGGGTATCAGTGCAGAAGGCTGAAGAGAGAAAACAGAATACACCTGTTCCAGATATGAATGCCTTTAAATAGTAGTAATAGTAATTGCCTGTACTGCCCTTGGTGAGATGCTAATAAACTCTCTTCTTGTATCCCAGTGTGTCTTTCTAATTGTTGAGGGCGTTTGTACTCTCAGGCTGTGTAAAACAGACTGAGAATATTGCCTCACCTGCCCAAACTATTAATACCAAGGCCTTACAGCCTCCTTTATATACAATAAATAAACCCCCCAAATCTACACAACCCAAGAGCTCATTACCTTCTTCTTTAGCTGCAGAAGATGCTCCTGACTCCTGCTGATTGGCAGCACCTCATCATGCTTCCCTGCAACAAGAACCCCCACACAGGACTTTTAACGGCAGAAACTCAAGCCCACCCAGCTCCGTTAGTGCACAGGCCCAAAAGATCGCTTCTAACCTACACCTACAAAACAAAAAAAAAAGACACAGCAAAGTCAGCAGGTCCAGTTAATCTGCCCATCAGTGATGCAATATCCCAGAGTCTACAAAATGCTGTGCTTTACCCTTGAATCTAGTTTTCCTGGTTTTAAAGTACCCCTTTAACTTCCTGGGAAGGTCATTGCATAAATCCACCAACCTCTCCTAGGAAGAAATTTCCTTGTTTGGCTCTGGCCCTTCATCATAGAGCTTCACTTTCCACTGTAAAATATTTGTTTCTTGTGCTTTTAAACCTTTGAAGCTCTTTAATTTCTCTCCTAGGCCCCTCTTCCACCTCTCAGGCACATATATTGAAATTATTCTTAGATCACAACTTCAGTAATTTGGAAATAAGGCCAGTGCTGGGCAGACTTCTATGGTCTGTACGCTGAAAATGTCAAGATCAGGTCAACATCAAATAAGTACAAGGTATGATGTGACATCTGCGATTAGTTTATCCTGTTGGGCAGACTGGATGAACCATGCAGGTCTTTACCTACTGTCATCTATCCTTCAGTACTGGATACAATACTATGCACATATCCCCTTTTTGCTATTGGCGATGCCTCTCTAGACAGCCCAGGAAGCTGGAATAATTAGCCACCCGGAGGCCATCAAATTCATCACCATCTTTCTCTCATTAATGTCTGCAAATGGAAACTAACCCCACTAGTAAACCACTTCCCTGTCAGATACAAGCGGCAATTGCTGCCGGGAGACAACAGGAGGAAAATAGGGGGAGGGACTCAGAACCCCCAAGCGTAGCACCCCTGAGGCTAAAGGAGATCCCTGCGGACCCTCAGCCTGTAACTCAAGATATCATCAGTGCACAGAAGGAAAAGGAAAGCTAAAGAGCCAAACTCCCTTTTCTTTTTTTCCAACAAAGGAGAAATAGAGACAAAAAGACAGAGAGGAGACCTCAGAGCCCTAACCTCTTTAGCTTTTCCTCATACAAGAGGAGTTCCAGCCCCTTTATCATTTTGGTCGCTCTTCTTTGAACCTTTTCTAATTCCACTACATCTTTTTTGAGCTATGGCGACCAGCATTGAATGCAATACTCAAGGTTAGGTTGCACCATGGAGCGATACAGAGGAATTATAATATTCTTGGTGTCATTTTGCATCGCTTTCCAAACCATTCTTAGCATCCTGTTTGCTTTTTTTGGCTGCCAATACACATTGGGCAGAAGATTTCAGCATATTGTCTACAATGACGCCTAGATCTTTTGCTTGGGTGCCGACTCCCATGGTGGACCCTAGAACCAGGCAACTATGATTCAAATTATTTTTCTCAATGTGCATCTCTTTGCATTTGTCCATATTAAATTTCATCTGGCATTTGGATGCCCAGTCTTCCAGTTTCCTCAGGTCTTCCCGAAATTTTTCACAACCCACATGACGCACTTTGAATAGTTTTGTGTCATCTGCAAATTTAATCACCTCACTTGTCGTTCCGATTTGTAGATCATTTTTAAGTATGTTAAATAGCACCGGCCCCAGTACAGATTCCCTGCAGAACTCCACTATATTCACCCTCCTGCACTGAGAAAAATGGCCATTTAACCCTATCCTCTTGTTTTCTGTCCAATAACCAATTCCTAATCCACAGAAGGACATTGCCTCCTATCTCACAAAGCAAATTAGTGAGGCAAGATTTCCCTTGGCTGAACCCATGCTAACTCTGTGCCCCAGCCACTGCCCCCTCCTGTAGGAACCCTTTCCTCACCCTCCTGGGTCACTACATCTGACATGACCACTTCTAACTCTGTTTAGTTTTTAATCATTTTGTTATACTGCTTTTCATATGATTAATGAAGTGCTTTACATATCAAAAAGAAAGAAGACAAGAACCAGAACAAGGGGCAAATGATACAAACAAGTACCAAACTAAGGGTATAAATAAGAACAGATAATACATTAAAGAACTTTAACCAGGGCATCTCCAAAGCTCTTACCCACGGCTTCTGTCTTTCCAAGTCTCCAGAGTTCCAGGTACTGGGGAAACTGAAAGAGGAGCAGCTTTGCTTTCTGGGCACAAGAGACAAGACGCCGCTGGAAGCCAAACACAACTGGTTATTCACAAGGAGCCTGGAGCTAGAGGAAACCTGAGCACATCCCAGACTGCTCCTAGTTCATTCCCAAAAAAAGTGATAAAAAGATGGGTTTGGGGAAGGGGCGGGGTAAACCGCTACTAAATGGACTTGGGAAAATCCACAATTCCAGGAATAACATGTATAGAATGTTTGTACGTTTGGGAAGCTCGCCAGGTGCCCTTGGCCTGGATTGGCCGCTGTCGTGGACAGGATGCTGGGCTCGATGGACCCTTGGTCTTTTCCCAGTGTGGCATTACTTATGTAATTATGATTTCAGCTAGGGTAGGAGTGGATAAACATGTCCTGCTGCAGTACGTGCCGCGCATGTCACTCCTTGTGTGTGTGTGTGTGACTATATATATATATATATATATATATATACATAATATACTGCCACTTCAGTCACAGCCGTTCACAAAACAAATAAGTATAAAATGTGAAAAGAAAGCCTCATCCCAACAAGAGAACTGCACGTTAACAAAGAGGAGGAATGCCCCCGTCCAAAGCACAGAGAGCATCAGCCAAGTCCAGATATGCAGATGGTTCAGCTATAAAGATGTACTTACATGTGGGAAGACAAATTTTCGGAGGGCAGCGTCATAAGTCTTTGATTCTACTTTCTCCATGAGAGGCCTGATGACAAGTTGAGAGTCCAGTCCTAGGTGGAAGTGAATTAAAAGGACGGCCGGTGAGAGGCTTTGCTGGTCTCCCCAATAACAGCAATTCTTTCACTGACAGGTGGGGGCAAACTAACCCCCTGCCCTTGAGCTAGTCTGTAAGCATTTTAACCCTTTCACCACTAGCTTTCAGTGACAGTACATTTCCCAGTATCCTCCGAGAGCTGAATGAATCACTCATTTCACCCTTGATGATTTTTTTTGCAGGGTTAAATGTTGTAGTTCTTGGTCAGTTTCTAACTATTTGAAAAGGCTTTGCTGGGCTACCAAAAGTTAACACCGGTGCATACCTCCGGAGATGATCGTTGAAGGACCATGCACCACCGTTCGCACATCATGGGTATGGTGACGGAAGGGCTTTGTCCTGACCCACCGGCGTGCTGTCTCTCCTGTTCTAACTGGCACCAGCTGGAACTGGAACACGGTTCCCTCCGACGTACCGACCACGAGGCTGTCTTCATTCTGAGGAGAACACAGCTGTGCATTAACATCACTGGTATCCCAGAGAAGGGCCAAACAGGCGTTAACCACGTCACTACCAACCGGATACTAAGAGAGAAATTAATCAGGTGTTAACTACCACGGCCAAGGTCACAGTCTGGAATCCACTCAGGCTTTACCGTCATTAGAATTTGTGCCTTTCCATTAATACCTACTAGTGGAAGATTCGACCAAGTGTCACCGACACTGGGGTGGGTAAGAAAGTAACCAACTACTCACTGGCTTACCTGGGACACAGACAGGGCCAGTACATCTACATTGGTGACCTGGTGAGTTTGGATGAGTGTGCCTTTCTCTGAATCCCAGAATTGTACTTTGCCCGCCGAATCAGCACTAACTAGTGTGCCGCTGGAGAGGAAAGCCACTCCCCACACGACACACTCTCGATTCTGCATGCCCATCTTACTCCGGTCAACTGCGATCCTCCGTACAGCATGGCCTGCCAAAGGGAAAAGCAACACTCAGCTAAGGACTTGCCGGGGGGCATCTGCAGCACACAAGCATGGAAAAGAAGGCCACCTGCCAGCAACATCTCCCACCAGCCAAAAAGAACATGTCCGAGAAGAAAAGGAGCCATCACCTTGCTGTTCTCATACACACAGGTCCCTGCCCTCTCAGCACACGAAAGTACTCACCTGTTTTTACATCAAGCACTCGGATCATATCAATTGAGCCGGTGACAATGTGGGAAGCAGCAGGGTGCCAGGCCAGAGACAGAATACGACCTGAGATTAAAGAGAAAGCATAACCAGACATGCAACAAATGGAAGATTCCTCCCCCCCCCCCCCCCCAGTGCACAAAAGGGACTGCAGCACTGCCCCCACCACCATCAGAGAGGAATGCCTACAATGTAGCCCCAGCTACAGGCTCAAAAAGGAGACCTCACCTTTCTGTCGATCCAGACTCGTCTCATATTGGATTTTCTCAGGCAAAACTTGGAATAATTTCACAGATCCGTCTTCACAACCAATCTATTAAAATAAACAAAAGCCACACACAACTCGTCAGCATTTGCCAGTCAGAGAAAGAACAGCTCCAGTTTCAAGACCTACAACTACCCTGGACTCTTCCAATACTGAAGGATTCTTGTTACTCTTGGCTAGTCTGTGAATAGGTTTAAGGTTCTAACCAAGCAACCCCATGTTTAATTTACTTTATTCTAAGGATGTAATTTGATTAAAATGTTAATCGTGATTAAAAGGTATATTATTTGTTTTTCCAACTGCAGCTCCTTGTGACTCTAGGCTAAGTCGCGTGAGGCCTCTTTTACTAAACCATGCTAGTGATTCCTGGCGCGGCACACGCGACGCAGACTATTCAATTTGAAAGGGTTGCCTCGCATTGGGCCAACTCCGGTAGTAAAATTATGTGAAAACAGAAATAGAAAAGGTTCAAAGAAGAGAGCCAAAAATGACAGAGGGCAAGGAACTGCTCCCATATGAGGAAAGGCTAAAGAGGTTTGGGCTCTCCAGCTTGGAAAACAGAAGGCTGAGGGGGACATGATTGAGGTCTACAAAATCCTGAGTGGTGTAGAGTGGGTGGAGGTGAATCGATTTTTCACTCGTTCAAAAAGTATAAAGACTACTACTACTACTATTTAGCATTTCTATAGCGCTACAAGGCATACGCAGCGCTGCAAAAACATAGAAGAAAGACAGTCCCTGCTCAAAGAGCTTACAATCTAATAGACAAAAAATAAATAAAGTAAGCAAATCAAATCAATTAATGTGAACGGGAAGGAAGAGAGGAGGGTAGGTGGAGGCGAGTGGTTACGAGTCAAAAGCAATGTTAAAGAGGTGGGCTTTCAGTCTAGATTTAAAGGTGGCCAAGGATGGGGCAAGACGTAGGGGCTCAGGAAGTTTATTCCAGGCGTAGGGTGCAGCGAGACAGAAGGCACGAAGTCTGGAGTTGGCAGTAGTGGAGAAGGGAACAGATAAGAAGGATTTATCCATGGAGCGGAGTGCACGGGAAGGGGTGTAGGGAAGGACGAGTGTGGAGAGATACTGGGGAGCAGCAGAGTGAGTACATTTATAGGTTAGTAGAAGAAGTTTGAACAGGATGCGAAAACGGATAGGGAGCCAGTGAAGGGTCTTGAGGAGAGGGGTAGTATGAGTAAAGTTATGTGGAAATACTTTAAAAAAAATGATAGGAGAAAATATTTTTTCACTCAAAGAATACTTAAGCCCTGAAACTTGTTACCGGAGAATGTGGTAACAGTGGTCAGTGTATCTGGATTTAAAAAAGGTTTGGACAAGTTCCTGGAGGAAAAGTCCAAACAAGTTTATCTTGTTGGGCAGACTGGATGGACCGTACAGGTCTTTATCGGTCGTCATTTACTATGTTACTATAGAAATCAAACCAAATAAAACATGGAAAAGAAATAAGATGATACCTTTTTTATTGGACATAACTTAATACATTTCTTGATTAGCTTTCAAAGGTTGCCCTTCTTCATCAGGGCAACCTTCGAAAGCTAATCAAGAAATGTATTAAGTTATGTCCAATAAAAAAGGTATCATCTTATTTTCTTTTCCATGTTTTATTTGGTTTGATTTCTATTGATAACCTTTAAGAGTGGACTAACACGGCTACCACACCTCTCTATGTTACTATGTAAGTCTACTACTGAGATGGACATGGGGGAAGCCACTTCTTGCCCTGGGATTGGTAGCATGGAATGTTGCTAACTAGGCTTCTGTCAGGTACTTGTGACCTGGATTGGCCACTGTTGGAAGCAGGATACTGGGCTAGATGGACCACTGGTCTGACCCAGTAAGGCTATTCTTATGTTATGTAAGAGAGGCCCTTAACGGGGGGGGGGGGGGGGGGAACAAGAGCATTGACAGGATTGTCTTTGTGCTTTTGTTTACCTAAATACCACTTGCTCTGTTATAGTTACCTTTGTTTTCCCTGAGGTCTATTGAATTTGGAGGGAGTTGTTTGGGTTTTGTTTATGGTCCTATTTTTTTTGTTTCTGTATTTTTGTTATCTAATTGTTCAATTCTTGTCTTCCTTTATAAATAAAAAGAAGATTTTGAAAGGAAAAAAAAAAAAAAAAGAGCCCCTTTATCATTGTCACAAGGAGCTGCAGTGGGAGAAAAAAAATTACCCAACACAACTTTGTGTGATTAATCACAATTACAAATTTTAATCAAAATGTGGCCCTAAAAAATAAATAAAAAGTAATGACAAAATAAGAAACACAAATTGACAAATTAAACAATATAAAGCAGCCTTAGTTTTCACAGCCTACTTCACACATGCCACCCTAGTTTATTCACATACCTGAAATACTATCTTTCAAAAACAAAACAATACAATTTACATAATTTCAGTGAATAAAAACAAAACAACTGGAGCAATAAAAGCAACAGACACCAAAATCACAGCAAGAAGGAACTGGTTCTGATCAAACAGAACATGCCATCAGCCCAGGTTGCACCCTCAAACACAAGATATTAAATCATCTAACGATGGACAGAAAGGAATGTGCCAGCCTTTCTTTGGCTCCCACCCAGTACTAACCGCAAGATGGGTCCCGCTGCGGTTGGCAGCCATGCTCCAGATGGGGCCTCCAAAGCCATTCAAGGAGTACTTGATACATAGATTGTGAAGGTCGTATTCCAGGATATCCCCACTCAATCCAGCTGTGAACAGGCGACATTCTGCTGCCCAGCAAATAGCTTCTGTGGATCTACTTTCATTTCCCGGGAAAACCTGCAATTGATTTCAAGGAAAATCAGAGAATTCTGGGTCTGGAATAGAGTAGATGACGGCACAGGCATATGAGGGACTAGACACTGTGCAACCACTACCTCCTAACACCACCTTCTTGAACTCTTATTCAGTTCGGGTTTTAAGAGGTGCTTTCAGGCCCCAGATCAACAAAGCCCTCGTTTGACATAAAGGACCAGATTTTAAATCACTACTGTTATTATGAGTATCTTCCGGGACTGGAAACCCCCCCCCCTGGTACCTAAAATATAGTAACAGGTGGTGAGCAAAAAACCCCGAAACCAAACAAAAAAACCCCCATTGCTGTTGCAACTACAGGCCAATGGGATCTATATTTCAGTCCTGGGCTGAGAGGAGCTATGGGAAGGAAGACGATATTGGGGGTAGCAGACAGGGGGGTGGGGTGACAACTGAAGAGCGAAAAGACTCAAACCGGGGGGGGGGGGGGGGGGGGGGGTTGTGAAGCTGGAGGAAGGGAACATTTTGAAGTATGAACTTAATTTAAAATGCAATAAAGATGAGTTATTATTCACAAATTCCACCCCTCACCCCAGGGATCAACTGTGTCATCCACACCCCCAAGCTTGAGCTTTTCAGATCATTCCCCTCCCCCCCCAGACTCAACTATGTTGAACTTTAATTTCTCTGCCTAGTCCTCAGCTGTTTCCCCACCTGCACTTATTGCATCCTAGCCTCCAGACTTGAAGCCACCACAAAGAGCCTGAGTATACAGAAAAGAGACCAGACTTGGGCTACAGCCTGCTGAACTTGTTGCACTGCTCCTCTGCATGAAAAGAGTCTTGTCTTTTCGATTGTAAGCTCTTTGAGCAGGGACCGTCCTTCTATGTTTAAACTGTACTTGTGGCCGGGGCCTCAGGTCGCCCACCTTCTCCTGGAAGCAGTTGGCAGCCAAGTTGTAGAGCTCGACCGAGCCGTCCAGGCGGGCCAGGGCCAAGCGGTCCGAGAGGCCGGAGTAATCCATGCAGCGGATCCCCGAAGGGAGCAAGTGGAAGAAGCGAACCCGGTGCACCTGGAACTCCCCCATTGCACGCACGCACGTGTCTCCTCCTGCCTCTGGCTAGGCGGAAGCGGAAGCCAGTGACGTCAGCGCGTTCCGGAAGCGGAAGAGGCCGGCGCTGGTGCTGCTGGCGGGCGGGAGATTTGTTTTTCCAGTCAGCTCCGTCCTTCTTGTAATTGTGGCTTCTCCTCCTTTTGGGCTTCTTAAGCTCCAGCATTTTTCGGTTTTAGGGAAATGACCTCTTTTATGCGCCCACTAGGAAAAAAGACCCGGTTCTGAAACGGACCCTAGCAAGGTATTGGCCTAATGCAATGAATGTGTTTGAAAGGGATTCTCATTGCAAATGAATCATTTACATTCTTCTATTATGTCTAATATCAGTGTCTGTGTTTGAGAGACTGTGAGAGACAGATAGACAGAGAGTGTGTCTTACAGAGTGTATATGAGAGACCTGCCATCCCCTCCATCCATGTCCAGCAAGTCTACTACTACTACTATTTAGCATTTCTATAGCACTACAAGGCATACGCAGCGCTGCACAAACATAGAAGAAAGACATTCCCTGCCCTCCCCCCCTTGCATTCGTGTACTGCAACTGCCCCCTGCCCTCTCCCCCGATTCCATATCCAGCAAGTCTCCTCTACCCCCCTCCATGTACAGTGATGCCCCCAATTCCAACCACCCCCTGGCCGCCCTCTTCTCCCTCAACAGCCCTCCTTTGTTTCCTGCCACCCAGCCTTAGCTTAAAACTCATTTTACTAACCTGACTGAAGCAGAGTACAGCCGGCTCGCCTTCAGCTTTCCCCTTCTCTCTCAGTGTCCCGCCCTTGCGTAAACAGGAAATGAGGGCAGGACCACAGCTGAGAGAGAAGGGGAAAGCTGAAGGCGAGCTGGCTGTACTCTGCTTCAGTCAGGTTAGTAAAATGAGTTTTAAGCTAAGGCTGGGCAGCAAGAAACAAAGGAGGGCTGTTGAAGGAGAAGAGAGAGCTTGACGGGGGGGGGGGGGGGTTTAACAGCGACTCGGGAGGGACTCGGTTGGGTAGGAGGTTGAGGGCGGTGGTCCGAAGTCGGAGATGACAGGGAGGTAGGCCAGAGTGTGCTTTGGGGAGGAGGGCAGGTGACAGGGTCCAGTGGCAACTCGGGATGGGCGAGGGAGAGAACCCCAGGGGGGAGGGGGTGTTGTCGTATGTGTGGCTAAGGGGGGGTAACCCAGCGTTACCGGCAGTGTTGGCGCCGGTTGTCTTCTTTCGTTGATTGACGTTTGGGCACGCGGGTTTGGCTAGTTTTTTTAGTCTGTTGGAGGTGTAATGGGCACTGCTGCTGGTGATGCACCCAGAAGTGCATGACGTCATTTCAGGAGATGGAGTTACAGAGAGCACGGATGCTTCAAGGTTTGAGTGCCACGGAGTCAGCTTCAGAATGTTGGAGGTGCTTTTTATTATACAGGATGACCAACACACCTACCCACATAATGAGAGAAACCATCTCTGGCCTATTAGTCAATGTGGCTACTAAAGAGAGAGAAAGGGGGGAAAGGGAAATGGGACTTGATATACCGCCTTTCTGAGGTTTTGCAACTACGTTGAAAGCAGTTTACATATATATTCAGGTACTTATTTTGTACCAGGGCCAATGGAGGGTTAAGTGACTTGCCCAGAATTACAAGGAGAGGCATTTCTGATCCTCTCCCTGTTCCCCTGCTGGATGAATCTGTCAAAAGAATTTTGTTTGTGCAGCACAATTTTAAGCATATGTCATGCAAAGACTTTCACATGTATGTCAGAAGCCAGTCAAAGTTGTTGAGGGATATACGTTCTTCTGATAAGAACAGTTGGGCTCAGACTCAGTCAAACTCAAATCCTGAAGTTATTGAAAAATAGATTGTCTACTGCTGTACTGTAAGTAAGTCACTGTTTGATGTGTGTTCATTAACTAAAAGCTATGATAAAATATTTCTTTAGTTAAGGTAGCAACCATTTTTATTTTTTCTGTCCTCATTTGGGTTTTTTTTTTGTCTCCACAAATATGGTAACCCTATGCAAACCTTATCTCATGCATATGCTGAAAACTCAACTGGCTGGAAGTGTCCTGAGGTCAGACGGGGCTGAGGAGCTTTGCTTTCTGGGATACACCAGGTAAACACGAGGGGAGAGGGCAGGGGCCCACTGGTTCATCCTCGTATGAGGAGAGGGGGGGAGGCAGATTCACTGCTTCATCCAGCCCCCCCCCCCCCCCCCCCCCGAGTAAAGAGAGCACGTCTCATCTGTCATGTGCTGTACTGTCAAGTTGCTTTTAGGTAAAAGATGAATTTGTGTTGAACATATTTTGACTTTTGCGGCACTAGGGATAAGGTATAAAATGAGCAGATTTCTACATACAGCAAAGGTTTGACATTTGACGCCTTTACAGGTGGCTCCAGGATCGTGGAAAGTCATTTATTTCTGTATTCACAACCCTTAAGCAAACCAAATTAAAACCACTATCACCCGTATTACAAAAAGCATTTACCGGTCCAGGTGGGGGTGAGACTGCATCCCAGTCTTATTTCTTCTAGACTACAGGTTGTTTATTTTATCTTACAGCAAATGCATGCATTTAACTCCACCACAGTTTTCTTTCTCCATTCCACAGTGCAGTAGCGTCTGCATCCCTTTTCCTTAGAAGCTCACGAATCCATGTCTATAAGGATTCACCCTACCGACACCAATTCTCAACATCAACTGCTACACTCAATTCCCTAAAGCCTTAAAATCCATTCTATTCAAGAAATACGTCTTAACCAAACTCCTCGTAAATCTGGTTGCCTAACATGATGTTTTCAATACGTCTCTACGTATTATTAGACTGACTTATCTACCTGCTAACCCGCTCTGTAATCTGCTATGAAACTTGCCTTCCCAATGCAATCTTGTTGAATTATCTTTACTGTGTATTCTGATCTGAGCCTCTCGAAATATAAGCACCTGGTAAAGTAAAGATTTGTTCACTGGTTTAGTGCTTTGGGAGAATGAGGAACCAGTTTGATGTGTATAATATTTTTTGCAGAACCATTTCACTGAGGACACTACAGAACAGTTTGCTAATGGTTCGCACAGATCCCCTGTAATTATTTGTGTTATTTTTGTTTGTATTTGTTAACTAGTACTTAGTGGTATTCCCATATTTATGTGTCATTAACTCTTCTAGCCATGTCTCAATTAAATGACTAGATTGTAAAATCTGATTAAATAATTTAATTTGTGCTTGTTAGACTTTGTAACTGCTGTATTTAAGTATTTAATTTAGTACCAGTCAGGAGAACATACTTTTCTGGGCTGAACACTCCTCTACTTGTTTTCTTCTAAAGGTGTCTAACGCTTTTTACTTATCTTCGATTACGCCTTCTAACAGGTTTGATTTCTCTTGCGTGCATTGATATCTTGGATAAGATCTTCAGGTTTGATCTCTTTTTAGAGGTCCTGAATATAATGATTCAAGATAGTATCATTCTCCATTGTTCAGTTGGTTTTAAGTTCTTTCACCTGTTCCAGAAAATATCGTATATGGCCTCATAAGTTCAGCTTTTTTTGCTCATGAATGAGAATTACTGCTATTCCCGTGCCATGTGCTGGTAAATGCTGCATCATAAATCTATGCCCCCCCCCCCCCCCCCCCCCCGGTCCATGTTTTTTTCTGCTGTGTTAATTCTCACTCTCACTGGACATATGTTTGCTTTGCAGAAGAGACACTTGGAGGAGAATTTGATATGGTTCAGATTGTGATTTCAAGGTTAGTCTTTATGTCCTTTTGATTGTTTTTAATTCATTTGTTGTCTACAGTGTTTTCCCCTTGAAGACCTTTTCCCCAATGAATGTATTAAAGCTCTTTCTGGTGGTCCCCAGATTGACAGCAATTTGGGAATTTATTTTTTGCGTAGTTTGGTCCTAGTGCAGTTGGGGCCGGGCAGTAATTCTTCCATTTTGTACAGGTTTTCAATCTCAGTTTTTAAGGTGTCTAAAGTTCTTCCAGAATATAGTCTCAAGAACCAAAGGAGCAAAGATTAATGATCATATTGCACCGATTCTGGAGTTATGATTGCAATATGAGGAGTAGCCTAATGGTTAGAGCACCAATCTTGATATCCAGAGGTGGCTGGTTAAATCCCACTGCTGCTCCTTGTGATCTTGTGCAAGTCACTTAACCCTCCATTGCCTCAGCTACAAAATTAGATTGTAAATACCCAGGGTATCTGAATGTTACTCACTTTGAGCTACTACTGAAAAAGGTGTGAGAAAAATCCAAATTAATAATAACAATAGATTAATGACCATTTGCACTGATTCTGGAGTTATCAGTGCAGTAGGGACCCAAATTACACTAAGGGGCAATTCAGTAAATGCTCCAAAAATCTTGGCACCCAACAGTATTCCATAAGGGCACTTAACGGGTGATGTGGTCATAAAATATGGGAATAAGGCACCATCTACACCATGGCAATAGCTGGCATAACTTCATGTTTATGTGGCAACGCATTCACTAGTAACTTATGTACGCAAACATGGAATGCACTTCCGAAGGCCATAAAAACAACCCAAGATCTAACCATCTTCCGAAGACTACTGAAAACTGACTTATTCAAGAAGGCATACCACAAACAACCATCCTAATTAATACACAATAAGACTGAACACGAACAAGACAGATCTGATCTCTCAGTACACGACTGACCTACCTCATTGTTTTTACTGAACAAACACGAACTCTTCTACCCTGATGTCGATACCTATGCAACAACATAATGCTGATACCTAAGTAATATCATAATGTATTCTTCTACCATGTATGTACGCACTTGAATGTAATACCATCTGTAATCCTATTGACCGGAAATGGCAATCGTCACTACGGCAAATGTAAGCCACATTGAGCCTGCAAATTGGTGGGAAAATGTGGGATACAAATGCTACAAAAAATAAATAATAATAATAATTCTGTAGCATATCTGAGTGAACCACCCTTGTGAATGTCCCCTTTCATATACGCTAAAGGAACTATCTTGTAGAATCATGGCTAGTACAGATTAGTGGCTGCCTCTTGGCCTATGTGCTAGTATTCTGTAATATACCTAGGTATTTGGCACAAGTTTATAGGATTGCCTTTTGAGTGATCTTGCAGAGTTATTGGTCTCTTACTCTTGGTTTCAGCCACAATATTCCACCCCCCCCCCCCCCCCATCCCACTACCATCAAAACTGACAATCACCGATTAGCTTGCTTAAGGGGTTTTAGTTTGTACCCTATGGAATCCTGTTCCATTACAAATTTGAATAGATCTCCACTCATTGTCATTTAGGAAAAAGCTTAAAGCCTGGCCTTTTATTCATGTTTACATTTTCCTTTTTTATTTTATTTGTTGCATTTGTATCCCACGTTTTCCCACCTATTTGCAGGCTCAATGTGGCTTACATCTTACCGGTCAAGGCGATCGCCTAAACCGGTGTGGAAATAAATACAATTTGATGTTAGGGTCGGGTAAAACTAGTATATTCGGGTGCCTAGGGGTAAAGGATAGGAAATAATATGTATTGTCCAGTACAGCTTGAGGTTTGCTGTGTTGCAGATTGGAAGCATCTAGGTTTGATTGGTGGGGAAAGCTTTTCTGAATAGGTAGGTCTTTAATGATCTCCTGAAGTCAAGATGGTCATAAATTGATTTCACAGTCTTTGGGAGTATATTCCATAATTGTGTGTATATACAGGAGAAGTTTGAGCATAGGTTAGTTTGTATTGAGACCTTTGCAGCTCGGGTAATGGAGATTTAGGTAGGTGCGTGATGCTCTAGTTCTGTTTCTGTCCGGAATGTCAATCAGGTCGACCATGTATCCTGGAGTTTCACCATAGATAATCTTGTGGACCAAGGTACAGATTTTGAAGGTGATACATTCTTTGATAGGGAGCCAATGTAGTTTTTCTCAGAGGGGTTTGACAGGTTCGAAACGTGATTTACCGAAGATCAACCTGGCTGCCGTGTTTTGGGCTGCCTGGAGTTTCTTTACGAGTTGTTCTTTGCATCCCGCATATATTCCGTTGCAGTAATCTGCGTGGCTCATTACCATTGATTGTATTAGGTTACGGAAAACTTCTCTCAGGAAGAAAGGTTTTATACGTTTAAGTTTCCACATTGAGTGAAACATTTTCTTTATAGTTTCTTTTAACGATGTGTGGGAGTTCTAGGACCAGGGTAGGACTTTGGATGTCATGGGAACTAGCATGCTGTATTACAGAACTAGGGCCATTCCTTGGGATGGAGGAGAATAGAACAGATACTTAGAAGTACCGTGCTTTGTTCGCTTAAGATAAAGTGCTCTGGCGTATGATAAATGTAAACCGCTTTGGCTATACCGCAGAAAGGCGATGTATCAAATCCGTGACCCTCTGAAGTCCTGTGTGAATATCCAATTTCAATAACTAAGGCCAAGAAAAGGCTGTTCTTAGCTATGACCCACACAGTACATTTAATCTTAGCCAAGAAGACAGAGAAGTAGTTTTTATTATGGTGAGAGGGAGCGTATTCCATTTATTACTCAAGATCAACAAATACTGACTGCATAAAAGTGCACTTGAGTTCAGTTCTGAAGGGAACAACAATTGATGCCTACTAGCAGTGACTGGGAAAGAGAAAATCAGGTGGCAAACCCTGCATAACAGAGTCTGAAAGGTTGTGGATTATATGGACAAGTGAAGCAGGAGGAATCTGCACTACCTCTGAGTATCTGCAGGACATATATAAATCAGACCTAGGTGGTTTCCTAATTCTCGGCTACATTAATACTCTGCAGTGCCTTGTGCTGTCCTGAATAGATCCTGGAAATGTAGTGCACCTGTCTATGTGTAGAAACCCCACTGGCTGGGGTCTCAGGATTTCTAGGAAATGATTCCTCAATTCTTCTTGCAGCACTGTGCAGGGTACCCCTGGGGAGTGGCTGCTGATGGAACTGCAGGGACAGATTGAAGCTCGCCATGATGACGGACTTGCTGGGAACCTCATAGGAGATCTGCTCTACACTAAAGAGGTGAGGTGCTTATATAGGGCTTTCTCAGTGGCTGAATAATATATGGATTAGTGATGCGTGTAGGTGGCCCATGTCGAGGGGGTCCAGCATTAGTCTCTTCCAGGACACAGAGATGAGGCCCCCAATTTGCTGCGATTCTTCTTCCATGAAAACTGTGACTTGTTTGAGCAGCTGCTGCAGAATCATGACACACTGACCCTCACAAGTTCTCTCCTCACCACACCTGTCTATTCCCTCCTCCACACTTCCTGTTACTGATTTAAGAACTTAAGAACAGCCATAGTAGATCAAAACAATAGTCCACAGTATCCTGCTTCCAACAGTGGCCAATCCAGGTCACAAGTACCTGACAGAAACCCAAATTCTACTGCCCCTCCCCTCCCCCAGTCAGCTACTTTATCATTGTCAGCCACTTGGCTATTGGGCTGCTAAGGTAGTAAAGTAACTGCTTTGACAGAGCTGTTACAAGCCCCTAACAGCTGTAAAGAAACAACCACAGGAAGAAAAGTGACCATGGGAAAAGGCTGACTGAAATACATACGTGGTTTACAAAACGAGAATTCATAGAGTCATGACGGGGATGTGATGAAGTGGCTTCAGTTTCTATACGCATTTAATGGAATGAGCTACAAGGGTTGGGGGAGAGGGGAGAGTGTTGAGGCTGGTGACAGGGTGGTTTTTAGGTTAAGTATTCAATTTCTTAATGGTAATGTAATACATAGAAATAAAAGAAAACAAGATGATACCAACTTAATACATTTTTTGATTAGCTTTCGAAGGTAACCCCCCTTCTTCAGATCAGAAATAAGCAAATGTTATCATCTTATTTTCTTTTCTCTGTTTTGTTTTATTTCTGTTTGTTCCCTTTAAAAGTGGATTAACATGGCTACCACATCACTGTACTTAATGGTAATGTGTATTAACAAATAGTTTACATGTCATATTTTAAGTTTGTCATTGTACTTCTTGGTCAATTGCCCAATTTCCTTAATTGTAATCCGCAGTGAACTTCTGTGAGGTATTTGCAAAATATAAGATTGAGTTGTTTTATGTTATGTAGGTGGGATGAGCTGATGAGGGAGAACGAGAGGAAGCAGAGAGGCAGGGGGACCCTGAAGGGAAGGTACTAGAAGCTGCTTGAAAGAGCACAGAAAAGGGAAAAGCGAGCTGGGGAGCTTTGAGGGAAGGGAAGATCTCATGAGAGGAGCTGAGGAGAGTGGACAGAAAGGAGGGAAGATATGGTTGGGTCGATGCTCAGCCAGTCTGTGGGTTTTTTTTTTTTCAATGCTGGGTGCCCCAGTATTTGGATAGTGGCTGGCCCAAGGGACTTGGTATTGGCAAACCCTCAGCCAGACATCCTTATTTTTTCCCTCTCAGCCTCCCCCCCCCCCCCCCAGGGTGACTCTTTCCTTCCCCTCAACCTCCACCCCCCTCCACAGTTACCCAGCATATCATCTTCTCTTCCCTAACCCCATCCTGAATCCCCCCCTCCCAATTCTGGGCCTTCCTCCAACACTAGCTCCAAAGCTTAAATGCTGCCATGTCCTGCCCCCCACCAAAGGATTGGGGTGGGGGGAGGGGTGGCACAAAAGAGTGTTTCATCGCAGGCCTGTACTAACTCTCTTAAGTTGTGGGAGGACATGGGGTGGGGGGTTCTTGTCTGCTGGAGTCGTGCCACCGCGGATGCCGAGGCTGTTCCCCAGATATTTAGCAGCCTGGATATTGCTGTTAACCATAGAACTTGTGGCTCTGCCTTCGCTCTTCCCCTGTAGCACCCTGAGGATATCTGCAAATGTACCGCTGAGATTCCCATTTTAATCTGGAGCAAAGGCTGGAAGTAGCACCGGTAACCAGGGTTCTAAAGCAGGCAGATCTTGCAGATTTAACTTAATAGCTTAACTTTTTATGTTTATTGGATTACTTTTAGAAAAAGGTTGCCGTGGTTAACTTTTGTGAAATGTTATAACTCATGAGGGATGGAGATGGAAAATTATGCAAAGCAGCTGATTAGCTATGAATGCATAATGCAATAGCTTTGTAAATTCAGTTTACCAAAAAATGAACTCCGCTTCAGTGGATATAGCCAGAGCTTTTCTGGTAGCTGCTACCAATGTTGTTTATTTATTTTGCTACCAGGCTTCTTAGTCTGAAAGTCCGAGTAGAAAGAATATAAGCATTCCTCTGATGACCTTGTTAGGGCAGGGCTGCTAGAGCAGCAAAAAGGTAGCAGGCAGTGGGGCAGATAATTTCCTCCAGTGGCTCAGTCCCCAGGCAGGCAGGTAGGAAGAGGTCTTACTAGCACAGAAATCTTGTGATATGAGCCGCGAGATTGGCCCCACGCGGCAGAGGAAACAGATATGCTATTAAAACACAGGGCCAAGCTCCCCGGGAGCGCATTCACTAAGGCATCCAGGGGAAGAAGGTAATTTAAACTACCTACCCACTGTCCACTGCTTTTTTTGCTGCCTCCAGAATCATGTAATTAGGTTGGAGCAGGGAGAGGATCACATGGGGTATCAATATCATTGTGCTGGTTCTGGTTAGGGCACAGTTGTCTTTGCCCCTTTTCCATAAATCACATTTCCTGAAATACTGGCTGTGTGGTGCTGGGATGATGGGGATGAATTTAAAAACAAAAAACAATGTGCCTGGGGAGGTAGGGAGGAAGCCTTACTCTGGATTTGAGCTGCTTATTCTGATGATATGGCTGCTAGCAGCAGTGTTCCTTTTCACCACACTGTGGCGCTGTGCAACATCAAGTGGGCTGGAAACTGGCATTTTGCCAGATGCCTGAAAGGTGGCAAATGCTTCCCTGGCACTATGAGTAGACTTGCCAGCAGGAGGCATGTGATGCACTCTCTCACTGTGCCAGTACCGAGTCATTCCTTGCCGCCTGATTCATGTCTGTCTCTCTTTGCAGGGAATTCCTGTACTAATAATTGGGCATCACATCCTGTATGGAAAAATTGTGTGCTTGGAGAAACCATTTGCAGTGCTGACCAAAAGCAACACCGAGTCGGATGGGAGTGCCATGGAGACTGGTGAAGGAACCCCATCCACGTGTTACCAGCTGACAGCCCTGATCAAGAAAAAGATCATTTTCAAGACACGCCCCAAGCCCATCATTACTCATGTTCCCAAGAAAGTCTGAGAGAATCCTGGGTGGAACGCACTGCAAAGATCTCTCACCGTGGAACTGCTCATAGCCCTACCTTCTCATTGACAGTCGTCCTGTGCCGAGACTGCAAGGATTTATTGGCTTCCACCTGTTCTCTTTTGCTGGAGCAGAGATTGCTCATCTCCATGCTGCTGGGATTCTTCCCCCCCCTCACCCCCATCATATCTGACTGTTTACCGTGAAGGCCTCCTTTCATCACCCACCCTTTGTGCTCTATATGGTTTTGAGACCTGCAGATATGGTCAGGGACTGTAGACCTCTGGAGTGGGGCTGATGTGAAAAGAGTAACTGGGATAAGAAGACCCAGATCTCCTTTCTAACAGCCAGTGATAGGGACAGGCTTCATCTGTTGGAAACCCTGTGGCAGAGCAACAAGAAGCATCGGGGTCCAAGTCAATTTGCAATCTGACTTTATTCATATTACTAACAATATATGCAGATATTAAAACAATTAACATTTGTTTTCTAAATGTGAAAATGTAAACAAAAATAAATAGACATTTACAAATGGTAACATCAGAAAATTGATGTAAAATGATCTTAAAGAGCCGGGCAGAGCACAGGAAGTGCAGACTGACTAATACCCAGCTAGTGAGAAATGTAAGAAGTGAAGGAAGATGCGGTTTGCAGGTTTCCATGCTCTCCACCCAGGCTTCTTCTCCCACTGAACTGATGGACCTCTTTGGAAATGGCCAGCGGGCTTTGTGTTCTTAGTTAAGGGCTGCCTATCTAAACAGAAATGCTGACTGGAAGCTCCCTTGTCTTTTTGTAGTTGGTGGTGGTGGTGGGGGGGGGGGGGGGGGGGGGTTGTCTAAGATTCACTGCAATTTCTCCTCTGGAAAGGAAATCTATGTTGCAGGCACTTTCTTCATATGCTGACTGTGCAGTTGTTTTTCTGTAGTAGCAGAGCTCAGGAGAATCCAACAGCTTGGCAGCAGGTTTTAACCGCAGCCACCCCCAGCACCAGGCTGTAGCCCCAGCTGCTCCCCCTGCCAGGTTGGGAGATAGACCAGGGATGAGCAGAAGGGCAGATTGCTCTTACAATGGACTGGCAAATTGCTAGCAATTCTGTTGTCGGATTAATTATCCTGCTATCTACCAGCTTCCCTCAATAAAAACCAGCTTGCCGGCCATTTCACAACATAGTTATAAACAGACATGGTAGTAAGCAAAACCAGGAAGACTTTAGACACGCTTAGGATACACACAGGAGGGTATGGAGAAGGTAATCGGGGAAGGGTCGGTGAGGTCATACTGGGCAGATGGGTTACTGTGTTTGTGCTGAGCTTTAGAAGTACTAACATCTGACATTAGGCAATATTCCACTGGGTTCTGAAGGAGACACAGTCTATCAGGCATCAAGAGCAATGGGATTGGACATGCAGAACAGAACCAAGAAAAATGGACTATGAGGTGAAAGAGATCAGGATCTCTGCAGCAACACCCATGGCACAATGACAATGCAGGAAATAGCTCCAAGTGGGTTAGATTTACATATACAGAACAAACAAAACCGTTAGCTGAAATAACACTGATTCTTCTCAAAGGACAACAGGACCTTAGAATTATGGCATAAAAAACACCGGAGTCCCTTTCAATCATCGGGAAAACTCCCAAATACACACACAAAATTATCAAAAATGAACACTCAAAATCATTTTTAGAAAAAAAACAAGAAACTTATCTTCCATAAAGTTCACTCTTGAACAATGGCCTTTTTTCCCCTATGCTGACGGAGGCCTTTGTTTTGCATTTTTAATCGCTGCTTCAGAGGTATTCAGATATCCAGTGTAGCAGGCTCCGGCAGTCCCACAAAACACGTCCGGGTTCAGATTTACACATACCATGGGAGTAATGAACCTCACATCTAAGCCAGGGCATGTGGCCTTTGATCTCAGTCTCAATTTTACTGCTAATGCTTGCTACAGTATTTGCACCGTGAACGAGAGAGCTTCCTTGTGCAGTTTTTAGGATGTAATATGTATTGGTAACTTTCAAGATGTGTTTGGAAATTCTTTTTCATTAGGCTTGTGGTATCCTGCATGTTTGGAAATATTTCTGGGGGGGTTTTCTGCCACATTTTCCTGGTACCTGATGATGTACAGAATAATCACTTGGCACCTGGTACTTCTATTTCCAATGCTGTTCTCGTGTTTTTTTCCTTTACCACTATGTCCAGTTTTCTTTCATCAAAGGCTTTACTTGGAATGGGAATGTCCCACGTGATCACAGTTATGCAACTGTCATGATCCCAGTGCATTTTTGGTGTGGTGTTTACACAGTTTCCAGCGGATGAGACGTACCACCTTATTGGTTTACCTTTCATCAAAAGTTCACAGCCAGCCATGAGATGAGTAACAGTTTCCAGCTTTTCCTTGTCTGTTTTACCAATTTTTTTTTCTATGATATCTGGGAAGCGTTTCATCTGTAATCCACTGTCCTAGGTTGCAACTAATCGATCTCTCAGTTTTAAGTTCACCTCTCTTTAACCATCCATGTGACTGGTTTTGATCAGTGTATGATTCCTGGAGTATCACTCTGTATTTCCCACTATATTTATATATTTATCATTTGTTTATCATTGAAAGAGTTGGGGGGGGGGGGGGGGTTCCTCTTGTTTTGCAAATTCTGTTGCTTCCTTTCCCATAGGTGCTGGAGGATTCTCCCTCATTTCTCCAGTTTTTTGTTTTTTAAAATTCTTATCCTGGTTTAAGGATGGAGAACAATTGCGGTTGTTTGTTTTTGTACTTCAGTGTCCCTTATTGTTTATTTATAGCCCACCTGGGCCAAGACATGTTACAATTAAACATATATAATCATTGTGCTTGTGGATCTGTTGATGCTACTTCATATGCCTGGAGGCCAATGTCTGTGGTTTTTTTTGTATTCTATTTCTATAAGGTCCTTTTAGCTCTTGGAACATACAGTTTCAGCTTACACTGATTCTTACAGGTTATCTCATAGGCATGGAGAAGTTTTCCTGTTGGTACATCCAGTTTTTTTGAGGTTTTTCTGAGGTCACTTTACTATTCCAAAGCTGTATAAAAGCATGGGGATTGCAAGCTTATTGATGGCTTATATGTTATTCCATGTTTTAAGGCAGTTTTCAATATTAGCTTCAGTGTCCTATAATTATATTTGCTGAACTTTTCTGTGGTGGACTGTTGCTTCTCCCTCCACACCTAGATATTTAATATACATCTTTCTGTTCAAGTTCCTTTATATCATAATGATCAGTCAGATGTTTTCAGCTTTACTTCACTTTCCCTGAAGGAAAATTTCCTTAACACATTTGCCTATGCCAAAACTCACCCTTGATTTATCTGAAAAACTTTCACCACTCTAAATTGTTCTGCTGTAAAGCTTTAAATCTTCTACAAACAGTAGGTGTAATGTTACCTGTTGTTCCTTAATAATTTTAGGGTTGAAACTTAACCCATAGAGCTTATAAGAGCACTTAATGGATGTATTGTCAGACAAAATAGGAGAGGTGACATGGAATTTCCCTGGAATGTTCCTTGCTGGATCTTGAAGTTAGATATGACAGATTACCAATCATAATTTAGATGTAAATTTACCACATTTTCATGGTGAGCGTGATGTATTCGAGCGATACAAGGTTTATCTTGTACATCTCAAGGTAATTTCTTATCCAAGAGTGTGGGATTCTATGGCAAGGGGCCATGCTTTTTTGCCACACAGAATAGGCCACTCGTTTCTGGGGATGGATCAGACCTTTACTATTAATGCACAGAGTGGGACACTCAACAGTAGAAAGGGGTCATGCTTCTCCTACTGTTATGCAAAAAAAAATTAGCTTACCACTCACACATAGAAAAGCTCACTCATCCCCAATTTTGTTTTGGTGGGGGAGGGGTGATGATCCCACCACTGACACAAAGAGCAGGAGTCATGCTGCTAGCCTTGCACTCAACACAACACGGAGGGGTCATGCCCCAGCCCTAACAGACAAGACATGCCAGAACAAGCCCTTCTTTTATTTTGGTCATGAGATGAAGGGAGTTGTAAACATGATTGTTCAAAAGAGTCATTAAAAGGATCTGATAAGGGCTGAGGTTCCTGCTGGTTTGGAGAAGTTGCTGGTGTCTCAGTGCCTTGTTTGGCCGTTTCTCTCTGGGAACTGCAGCAAGCTATAAACTGGGTATTATTGCTACATGTGCATAGTAAGACCAAGGGATGGTGGGTCCCACAAGAGAGGTAGAGAACCTTGATGTTTGTACGCTGTGGGATAGTCTGTCGTCTCCAGTGGTGCCCAGATGTTACACTTTTTGGGGCTTCCTGAGCCCTTTTGATTTCTACTGGTGGTTACTGGAAGCGGCAGGAGGACATGCTGTCCACAGAGTCATATCACAGTGTCTGAAGCTGCACTGAGGTTTAGATCCCCTGAGTTTTACCTTTGTGGAATAGTACAAAAACAGGAACATGGAGCAGAGAACAGTATTTGCAGAATCCCAAGCCCAGAGTCATGTTCACAAGATGCCATACCATTTCTGGACAACTCCCTAGTCCTTGCTTAGGGAGATGGTGTCAAGGCTCAGGTCATGCATGCTATTGAGTGACCCACACCAGACCTTGCATAGTGAGATGTCCAGGTTTGGGTCACACCATGAGGCTCATTTTCAAAGCATAGAATATAGGTTACTGCAAGTCTATGTGCTTTGAAAATGAGCCCCCATATTTGAACAAGGAGGAGGTATCAAAGGTCAGGTCAAGAATGCCATATCCATTATTAGGTGACCCTAACCCTTGCATAGAGAGGAGATGTCTAGCCTTTTTCTAGGCTACTTTTCAGATTGTGCATAGAGAGTGTCCAAGCTCATGATTCGGAATGCAAAGAGTCATCCCCCAAGCCTTGCACAGGAAGGAGGTGGCTGGGCTCTCTGTCTCTCAGACCTCAGCGAAGGCCAGGCTGTACTGCTCTTGCTGCTTGCCGCAGCGCCGAGCAATAATTGCCAGGTATAAGGTGAGCAGTGCCATCCAGTAACAGCCATACAGAATTGTGCCTGAGACCAAGAAAGCAACCTCTGTGTCACTAAGTGGGTCTCTGCTCTGGTAGTATGTTGTGTAAGAGAGACCTCCCAGCAGGATGGAGAACCAGATGGACACAGGGATCAGACCCATGAAATTCACTACAATTTTTTTGCGTCCAGATGTGCCCCAGCCAGATTTGTTGATGGTGGTCAAAGCAAAGATTTTGGCTGGAAGGAGGCTGGACATGTAGAGGAGAGAGTAGAGAGACATGAAGATCATCTCGGCATTCCCTCGTAGAAAGCAGGCATAGATGGCTTTGATGATCCCCACCAGCTGCACTGTCAGCAGAAAGAGCAAGATGTTCCAGATTCGGCCGCGGTAGAACAGCTGGATGACGGTAGCCATGAGGAAAAAGGGAAAGAAACCAGTAATCACAGATTCATAAGTCATCCAGAGGTGGTGTTTATGGAACCAGAGGGCATTGTAAAGCCACTCCCTGAAGTAGGACTTACTCCACCGTGTCTGCTGGTTGAGCCATCGTAGATATTTGGTAGGAGTCTCTGTCAGGCACTTGGAGCGAGCTGTGTATTTAGTCCTGTAGCCAAGACTCAAGACTCGATTGGTCAAATGGCGATCATCCCCAAAGCTGCACTTCTTTCCCAGGAAAGTCTGATGGTACCAGTCCTCTAGAAACCACTGCAGGAGACAGTTGCGATACATGCCCAGTGGCCCACTGATGCACTGAACACAGCCAAAGTAGGACTGGCAGGCCCGCTCTACGTTGAAGGCCATCCAATACCGTACGCTGCTCAGGAAGGAGATCCAAGAGTCATACTTGTTCAGAATCTGTGAAGAGAAGCAAAGGGAAAGATGAGAGAGGAAGGCGAGAGGGGTAGGGGTGATGGCATTACTCCTTCTGTAGCAGTACTGATAACAGCATCAGCTGTTACCACCAGAAGGGCATGGAGATTGCATTACGCAGCTCACACCCGACTAACTTCACTAGACTATCGTTTCCACCGCTTCCCCTGCCAGGCTGTAGCCATGACGTAACTTCTGCTACCCCCAGCTCTACAGACTGTATTCTGAGCCCCTCCCAGACCCTGGCTGTAATTTGATAATTTCCTGTGGTGCTACGGATGAGTGCAGTGCAATACAGGTGCATATAACGGAGAGTAACCCAGGTGCTAACCAGAGTCACTCCATGTATCGGGCTATATCCTCAGTTAACCCCCAACTACAGCCATTCTCAGTACCTGGTACAACCTCAGTAAGTCCTTGTACTGGGTTGTAAACCAGTCGCTCCCAGTACCAGGCTGTAATGCCAGCTACCTACAATACCAGGCTCTAATTTCAGTTACTTCCTGTGCCAGGCTGTAAACTCAGCCATTTCTAATATCCTCAAACTCCAGCTGCTCCCAATGCCAGGATGTAAGTCTTGCTTTTAATACCAGGCTCTAATGTCAGTCACTCCCAGGATTGGGCTGCAATGGCCTCCACACATAATGCCAGGCTCCGACCCCTTCCACTGCCAGCACTGAGCAATGACTCCCTTCATCCCAGCACTGACCCCCTCCACTTCAAGCACTGAGCAATGACTCCATCCCAGCACTGACCCCCCCTCCACTGCCAGCACTGAACAATGACCTTTCATCCCAGCACTGACCCCCTCCATGTCCACTGACCCCCTCCCCCCCCCTCCACTGAGCAGTGACCCCCTCCACTTCCAGCACTGAGCAATGACTCCCTTCATCCCAGCAATGACCCCCCTCCACTGCCAGTACTGAGCAATGACTCCCTTCATCCCACCACTGACCCCCTCCACTCTTGGCACTGGTCTTTGACCCCACCACTTCTAGTGCCATGATCTGACCCCATCCACGCCCAGCACTGGGCTCTGCGCCCACCACTCCCAGCACCAGGGTTTACTCCTCTATTCCCAGTGCCAGGTTGTAACCCCCTCCATTCCCAGCTTTGGGCTGAAATGGCCTCCACACCCAAAAGCAGACTCTGACCCCCTCCACACCCAGAAGCAGACTCTTCCACTCTCAGCATTGGGCTCTGAGCCCACCACTCCTAGCACCAGGCTATCACTCTTAGCTCCAGGCTATAACTTTTAACCCTGCCCAACCGGTGCTGCGGTGCAATTTGCAATGTTTCAGGCTATTGGTTGGTTACCTGGACATCTCCCCCAACACCACCAACATGTGGATCCTCCTCCAGGATTCTCAGCATTTCTACAGTGCAGGCAGGGTCCAGGACAGTGTCTGAGTCGCACACCTACCAACCAAATGAACAGGATGGTCAGAGATTCCATTTTCAGTTGATTCAATTTATTTATTTAATGTACACAGAAACCCCATGCCACAGAAACACAATTAAAATCAAACTGCAGTTCTGGTAAAGGTCAGGTGATGGGAGCTCATTCCACCACGATGGGTCCCTGCACCTATGGGGTCCTTTTACTAAGATGCGCTGAAAAATGGCTTGCGCTGTTGGAGACGCGTGTATTGGACACTCACAGGTCCATTTTTCAGCACGCCTGTAAAAAAAAAGACCTTTTTGGCCAAAAAAGGACATGCAGCAAAATGAAAATTGGCGTGCATCCATTTTGGGCCTGAGAACTTACCGCCACCCATTCAATTAGCAAAAAGGTCTCGTGCGTTAACCGAGCAGTAATCGTCAGCACGTGTTCAATGCCGATTACCGCCCGGTTAGCACCGTGTGCTGGGAAATACAATATATTTTCTGGCGCACGTACTGGACGCGCATAAAAATGAAATGACCACCCGGGCCACGCGGTAGTTCTGAATTGGCACGTGTTGGGTGCATGTAGACGCCTACGCGGCTTAGTAAAAGGGCCACTAGATGACTTCTTCTGGTAGAGGTCTGGTGGTGGACGTTCATTTTACCATGATGGGTCCCTTTAGCTAAATGACTTGTTCTGGTAGAGGTTAGGGGGCTGGAACTCTTGCAGGCCTACAAAGATCTGAAGAGACTTGACGGAGAGAAAGATCTGAGTCGCCTGCAAGATACAAGGCTTAGCCCCTAAAAATATACCTAAAAATACCCAAACTAGCCTAAGTTTAGTTTCCAACTATAGACCATTAGCCTCAATGCACCAATTTATGGAGTATCTCCAGCTTCTTGCCATTTTGCATAGTTCACAGTCTGGTGTTAGGCCCTCTTACAGTACAGAAACTGCGCTTACCACCCTCTTAGTTAACTTTAGGAGAGAATTACATTTTGGCAACAAAATATTGATACTTCAATTTGATCTATCCACTATCCAGTGCCTTTGATACTGTTGATCATAATATTCTTTTAAATATTCTTGACTATTACGGAATCTGTGGAGATGTCCTGAAATGTTTATTTTTTATTTATGTTACATTTGTACCCCGCACTTTCCCACTCATGGCAGGCTCAATGCAGCAAGCAATGGAGGGTTAAGTGACTTTTTCTGGCTTCTTAAGATCTAGGTCGTATCAAGTCAAACAATCAGGTGTACTTTCTTCCACTTGGTCTCCTGGCTGTGGGGTCCTTCAGGGTTCCCCTCTTTCTCCCATCTTGTTTAATATTATGATGACCTCTTGGTCATCTTTTAGAAAAACATGGTCTTTTGACATCATATATCAGAGGTGTAGCCAGACCTCGTGGTGGGAAGGGACCAGAGCCCAAGTTGGGGGGCACATTTTAGTCTGCCCTACCCACTGCTGTAGCAAAGTACCTTGGCTGGCGGAGGTTCCTAACTCCCGACAGCTGAAGCCTTCTCTAGCGCTGGTCTGCGGCACCACCGCATTGTCTGCCCTGCACTCTCTTCCTCCTCACGTCTTGTACACTCCTTTAAGTGAAACTGAGCATGCTCAATTTCACTAAAAGGAGCGTGCAGGACATGAAGGGGAAGAGAGCAGGGCAGGCAACTCGGTGGTGCCGGAGACCAGCGCTGGACAAGGCTTCAGCTGGCGGGGATTGGGGACCCCCACCAGCAAAACCAAGGGTCCGGAGGAAATTTGGGGGCAGCCCATGTCCCCACGAAGCTACACCACTGACATATATGCCGATGATGTCACCATTTATATCCCATTCTCTGAGGAATTACTTGACCTAACTCACTTGCTTAGTCTAAATATAAAACTTATGGAATCATGGGCTTCTAATTTCAAACTAAAATTTAATACATATAAAACTAAGTTTCTAATTATAACTAACCCTAACCATCCTGTGAATCTTAGTAACTTTACTATTAAGAACAAAACCTAGGAGAGGAAGTGACGTCACAGCTGCGAGATGGCTGCTTGATCGCGGAGCTCCGCCGGTGCCTATGAATAAAAATTGGTTACACCAGGGTAAATGCTCAATTCTTCCCCAACTTAATCATTAAAGAATCCTGAAAGCATGGCGGCACGGAAAAAGCTTGAAACTTTTCAATATAAGGCCAACAAGCAGATAATAGGACCGAGTGCGGAGCGGAGGGCGGTGACACGCAGCGCTAAAATGGCGGCCGAAAACTCGGATACAGATCCAGACCCCGAGGAGCACTCTGAAAGCAATGCCGAACTCACCAGGAAGGATGTCGCCCGCTGGTTTAAAGACAGTGGTTGCGGAACTTCATGGAGAGGTGAGAGAAATAGGAAACAGAGTGGCTGAAACAGAGGAGAAGGTGGAAGCCATTATGGAGGGATATACAAGGCATAGAAAAAGGGAGAAACAGCTATGAATGGATATGGAGTTAAAGGTCGAAGACCTAGAAAATAGATCAAGGAGATGCAACTTGCAATTTAAAGGTGTCCCAGAGGAAGATCAGTACAAAGATAGTGCCAAAGTAGTACAGGAACTCTGCGAGTTTATCCAGAATTCAGGAGAAAAATCCCATGGAGAGCAAGGAACTGGCCATATTGTTCTGGACAGAGCTCATAGAAGCCTGGGCCCTCAGAGAGGGGCAGTGCCCAGGGACATTATGACCTGTTTTCATGATTTCACCGTAAAGGAGACAGTCTGGAAAAAGGCCAGGACCATGGGCAATATCAATTGGAAAAATTGCAAGATCAAGGTCTTCCAGGACCTGGCCCAGATGACTCTACAGGCAAAAAGATTTCAGGGAGGTAACGGCCTATCTACAAAAGGTGGGCTTGAGATACTGATGGGTTACCCATTTGGATTACAATTGTCAGTAGGAACCCAACGCGGAAGATTCATACCATAACAGGAGTCTGGAAAGTCCTCTTAGAGCTCGAATGTACAGATCTACCTGCAGAGGGGGTAGCATCCCAAAGCCAGGACCCAGGTTCCCCAACTTACAAAAGGGTTGGGAAAAGGTACGAGGGGGAAGGAAGTGTACCCCTCCTCCGACTGAACCCAGCCCTGAGTTGGAGACAATGCCTAACCTGGAGAGCTGCTGTGTACTTTTAAGGGAGAGATGGTAAATGATGGAAAAGTCTGTGAAATGTGTGGGGAGTGAAAGAATGAAGGTTGAAAAGAAAGGTGGGGTGAACCGGTATATGGTGATAGGGGGCAGTATTTGCAGGCTGGGCCCGTCGAGGATTGGTTAGATTTCGGGACCTACAAGAGTGCCATAACTTACCTACATCAGACTTCTTTGCTTATTTATTAATTAAACACTTCATTAATAAGCAGGGCTGGTTAAAAACTAACCCAGATGAGACTGAGCATCTGGAAGATTTATGGGTCTCTGTAGGCAAGATGGGGAAGGCTATATCCCTTTTGTATCATTATGTAAGGGGAGAGGGTTTTGTTAAACTATCATATATGAGTGCATGGGAACATGACCTGGAATGTGAGTTAAGCACGGCTGAGTGGAAAGTCATATGCCTGGAGGTGAAAAAAGCATCTATATGTGTTCTGATTAAAGAAAATGCATACAAGGTATTAAGTAGATGGGTGAAAATAATGTACCCGGACGCCAGTGATCAGTGCTGGCGATGTGGAAAGGCAGTTGGCATATTTTTGCTTGTCTGGTGGACATGTCCACCCCTGCAAACCTTTTGGTCGGAAGTGGTGTGTAATCTCACAATAGTCCTAGACTCTCCCTGTGATCCCAAGTGGTGTCTTCTAGGATGGGGGAACAGAAGAGGTCTAAAATGGCAGAAGCGTATCAAACGTCTCTGTCTGGCGGCGGCAGAGACAATTATTGCCTTTCACTGGAAGTCGAGGATTGGACCCACTAAATAGCAGTGGTTAACAAAAGTCAAACTGGTGGCCGAGTTGGAGAAACTGACAGACCGTAGATTAGGGCGCTTTGACCAGGAAGCGACAGAATGGGTACATCTGGAGCAAATTTTAAATGCAGGGTGAATGATGTAATTGTTAGGGCAACTATAATGGTGAGGGGTGTAATTGGGGAGGGGAGTGGGGAACATATTAGGGAGGATGAGGGTGTTGATCTTAAGGATGTTGGGGGGATGGGGGAGTAATTAGTGAGCATCTGTATTAGATACGGAGTGAGATATCTGTTTTAAATTGTTTGTATTGGAACATTACTTTAATGGTTAAGAGTTGTTAAACTATTTAACGCTCTCAATAAAATTTAAAGTACAAAAAAAAAAAAACCTATTCCCTTGAGTCATCAATGAAAATCTTGGGGGTCACAATAGACCATTTCCTCATCCTTGAAAACTAAGTCTCTAAATTGACCTCGAGTGTCTTTCACTCACTTTGGAAGCTAAACAGACTGAGGCCATTTTTCTCTAAATCTGTCTTTCGTACTTTGGTTCAATCCCTTGTCCGTCCTCCCCAAATTTGACTATTGCAATTAATGTATCCTGGACTTAAAAGTGGTCTTCTCAAAAAATTACAAGAATACTGTTGCTCATCAATGTAGATCTCCTTACTTTGCCAAAGCCACTCCTCTTTTATATGAGCTACATTGGTTGCCAATAAGAAACAGACTATCTTTCAAATCATGTGTTTTCATTCACCAAATTCTGTTGGGTCAAGCCCCATCATAGATGAATAATCGTACTGAATTACCCCCTCGTAATGCTGTTTCGTCATCTAGAGAATATCTTGTCTTACATTTCCCTGTCTGTAAGAATATGATATATAAAAGAATTCACTCTGCTAATTTCTCCTATCAAGGCACCAAGATTTGGAATTCTCTTCCTAAATCAGTCAAGTTTACAGATGATTAGCTAACTTTCAGAAGTCTTCTAAAAACACATTTCTTCAGTCTGGCCTTTCTGAATACAAAGAACTCATTTTACCCACCCCCTTTTCTTAATCTCGTTTCCCATCTAGTCCTTCCTAATTATGCTCTCACCTATCCACCCTTAATGATTTGTTTGTCCTTGAGATAGTCTAAATACTGGTTACTTTCTGTACATTATTATGTTGTATTCACTTTATTGTTTGTTTGTAAGCCACATTGAACTTGAGTCTATTTTGGGCTAATGTGGAGTATAAATGTCAGTCATAAATAAATAAATAAATAAATAAATGCCATTGCTTCGACAATGGGGACACATGATCCCAACTTCTGCCCCCTTTTACAAGCCTTTCAATTGTGTTCTGAACAAGCTCAGGAACAACCCTTCCACTAGGTGGACTAGACATCCATTTATGATAAATTGACTAGTTAAAAAAAAAAAAACTTAGAGAAGCATCGCAGAAGGAAAGGATAGTGAACTTCCTGGAATCCAGTGGGATACAAGGTCCGAGGCATCATGGTTTTTAGCAAAGGTAAATCGTGCCAAACGAATTTTGATTGAATTCTTTGACCAGAAAATTGGATCGAGGATGTGTGCGAGATGTGGTTTTCAGCAAAGCTTTTGACACTGTTCCTCAGGAGGAATCTTGACAGGCTGAAGTTAGGACCCAAAGTGGTGAACTGGATTAGAAACTGACAGACAGATGCCAGAGGGTGGTGGTTAATGGAATTCACCCGGAGGAAGGAAAGGTGAGTAGTGGAGTGCCTCAAGGATCGGTGCTGGGGCCAATTCTGTTCACTATATTTGTGAGTGACATTGTTAAAGGTTTAGAAGGTAAGGTCTGCCTTTTTGTGGATGATACCATGATTTGTAACAGAATGGACACCCTGGACAGAGTGGAAAACATTAAAAAGGATCTGCAGAAGCTAGAGGAATGGTCTAATGTTTGGCAATTAAAATTCAATGCAAAGAAGTGCAGAGTGATGCACTTATGGAGTAGAAATCCAAGGAAGCTGTATGTGTTAGGTGTTCAGAACCCTTATTTTATCATCCTCACTTTAATATTCCCTTATCTCTTGTTTGCCCTGTTTGTCTGTCCTAATTAGATTGTAAGCTCTGTCGAGCAGGGACTGTCTCTTCATGTTCAAGTGTACAGCGCTGCGTACGTCTAGTAGGGCTTTAGAAATGATAAGTAGTAGTTAGGTAGTGAGAGTCTGATATGCACAGACAGGGAGAGGGATCTTGGAGTGATAGTATCTGAGAATCTGAAGGCGACGAAACAGTGTGACAAGGCAGTGGCCGTAGCTAGAAGGATGCTAGGCTGTATATAGAGAGGTGTAACCAACAGAAGAAATGAGGTGTTGATGTCTCTGTAGAAGTCACTGAGGACCCACCTGGAGTATTATGTTCAGTTCTGGAGGTCATATCTTGCTAAAGAGAAGACTTGAAGCAGTCCAGAGGAAGGCGATAAGAATGATATGGGGCTTGTGCCAAAAGATATATGAGAAGAGTCTGGAAGATCTGAATATGTATACCCTAGAGGAGAGGAGGAACAGGGGAGATATGATACAGATATACGTTTAAATACTTTAAACATCTGTATCATACCTGAAAGGTCTTAATATAAAAACAAATATTTTCCAGAGAAGGGAAAGTGGTAAAACTAGAGGACATGAATTGAGGTTGTGGGGTGGTAGACAGGAGTAATGTCAGAAACTTCTTTTTCAAGGAGAGGGTGGTGGATGCCTGGAATGACCTCCCAAGGGAGGTGGTGGAGAAAAAAACTGTGTTGGAATTCAAAAAGGCGTGGGATGAACACAGAGGATCTCTAATTAGAAAATAAATGATATAAATAACCAAAAAAAGGGTTGCATATGTGTTTGCACGTCAAGTGGTGCTTAGATGGCGACTCTGGCTGCATCAATTAAGACTGGTGCTGTACGGTCTGAGTCCCCCATATGGCGATTTTGGTTTTCGGTGGGCTGGTGAGAATGGTTTGGAACATGAGGACAATGCCATGCAGACTTTTATGGTCTTTATTCTGCAAATGACAAGACAAATTTGGATAGGCTGGAGTGGGCTTTGATGGCAACTCCAGTAGTTAGAACATAAGGACAGAGCCGGGTGGACTTCTACGGTCTGTGTCCAAGAAACACCAAAGAAAGACAATGATCAAGTATATAATATCACGTTCATTGTTGATTTAAATCTTGAATTAATAATGAATGTGACTGTTGGGTAGACTGGATGGACTGTTCAGGTTTTTTTCTGCCGTCACTTACTACATTATTATGTTACTACTAGTAAAAGAGGCCCGTTTCTGGACCAAATGAAACAGGCGCTAGCAAGGTTTTCCTCCCCAACACCCCCCCCTTCTCCCTCCCTCCCTACGTACCTACCGACCCCTTGGTTGTTCAGACGCCATTGCTCCACGCACCGTACGCCATTGCTCCGCCCTTGGTGTGTGACACCATTGCTCTGCCCTCGACGTCATCACGTTTGACGCGAGGGCGGGGCCCGGCAATTTCGGTGGCTTCACCACCACGAACCCTTCAAACCTGTGTTGAAGGAAGTGACGTCAGTGGCTTGGCTTCACTGATGTCAGTGTCTTCAGAATGTTAAGGGTGAGTTTTTTTATATAGGATGTTTAATACCTAACATTCTATTTGCTTTCGTAGCTGCTGCTACACACTGAGCAGAGGGTTTCAACATATCATCAACAATGACACCTAGATCCCCTTCCTGGTCGGTGACTCCTAATATGGAACCTTGAATCACGTAGCTGTAGTTCAGGTTCCTCTTTCCCACATGCATCACTTTGCACTTGCTCACAATAAACGTCATCTGCCGTTTGGATGCCCAGTCTCGTAAGGTCCTCTTGCAATTTTTCATGAGATTTAACAACTTTGAATAACTTCATGTTGTCAGCAAATTTAATTACCTCACTAGTTATTCCCCTCTGTAGATCATTTATAAATATGCTAAATAGTAGAGGTCCCAGCACAGACCCTCTAGGGAACTCCACTGTCTACCCTTCTCCATTGAGAATACCCACCATTTAATCCTATTCTCTGTTTTCTATCTTTCAGCCAGTTTTTAATCCACAATAGGACACTACCTCCTATCCCATGACTCTCCAATTTCCTCAGGAGAGTTTCATGAGGTGATTTGTCAAATGCTTTTTGAAAATCCAGATACCCAATATTGACCGGTTACTATGGTACCTGGGGCAATAGAGGGTCAATGGCCTCTTTTACTAAACCGTGCTAGCGACTCCAGGTGGGGCTTCCTCTCATTTGCTGCGCAGGAATCGCTAGCATGGTTTAATAAAACAGGCCCTAAGTGACTTGCTCAGAGGAACTGCTTAGCTTGGTAGTGGGCTTTTGGGTCTCCCCCCAAATTTCTGCACCAGCTCTGGCAGTTGTATATTCCAAAAAATGACATATTCTAATCACTGAATAGAAAAGAAATGCATTTTCTACTTTTGTTGTCTGGTCATTTTCTTTTTCCTTTGGGGCTTGCTACGTGCTAAAAGGCAGTGCCGCAAGACACGCTCAGGGATCAGCGCATGCTACCCATCAGCTAAAGCACAGGTTTTATTTTGTAGTGTGGAGGTGTGTTTGGGGGCGGAGAGTGGGCATGCTCTGCGCTAATCGGGTAGCATGTGTTAAATTGCCGTGCGCTGCCTGATTAGCTCGGGTTTAGCACGTGAGCCTTTACTGCCTTGGAAATAGGTGGCCAGTAACAGCTCATGCGCTAATTGGGAAATTAGTCCGTGGCCATCAATGGGGAAATAGAACCTGCAGCCGTTTTATGGCCGTGATAAAAGTTACCTCAGCTCGTGGGAAAGCCACACGCTAAAAATAACACAGGCCACTTTTTATTGCGGCTTACGGAAAGGTCCCCTTTTTAAAAAAATGTTATTAGTAATTTCAAAAATGAATCAAGCAAAAGAAAACATGTATAGAAAAGTATGACTATTATTATTATTTTTTATTTATTTGTATCCCACATTTTCCCACCTATTTGCAGGCTCAATGTGGCTTACATGGTACCGGAATCGGCTTTCGCCAATACCGGTGTGAACAAATACAAGGTGATCTTGTGGTAGAATAAGTTTCATGTGTGATATACATTTTGGGGATCATTAGAGAGGAAGAGTTAAGTATGTCCGTTACGTGC
This sequence comes from Microcaecilia unicolor, assembly GCF_901765095.1. Taxonomy (NCBI): domain Eukaryota; kingdom Metazoa; phylum Chordata; class Amphibia; order Gymnophiona; family Siphonopidae; genus Microcaecilia; species Microcaecilia unicolor. The sequence goes on along the minus strand of NC_044035.1, from coordinate 359,858,840 downwards.
TTTGGTTTCGTTGTGTTGCAGGTATTCAGGCTTTTATGTTGGGTCGGTGGGGTTATGCCTTTTTGAACAGGGTTGTTTTTAGTGATTTCCGGAAGTTAGGTGGTCATATGTTGTTTTATGGCTTTTGGCAGTGTATTCTGTAGTTGTGCACTTAAATCGGAGAAGCTGGGTGCATACGTTGATTTGTATTTGAGTCCTTTACAGTATGGGTAATGGAGATTTAGGTATGTTTGTGCTGATCTTGTTGTGTTTCTGGTTGGCAGGTCTATAGAGGTCTGTCATGTATCCTGGGGCTTTGCCGTAAATAATTTTGTGAACCAGGATGCAGATTTTGAAAGTGATACGTTCTTTGATTGGAAGCCAGTGCAGTTTTTCTCGGAGGGGTTTGGCGCTTTCAAAACGCGTTTTTCCAAATATAAGCCTGGCTGCTGTGTTTTGAGCGGTCTGAAGTTTCTTTATGATTTGTTCTTTGCATCCCGCATAAATTGCATTGCATTTAACATTATTTCAGTATTAAATAAAAAAAATAAAAAAAAGGAAAAATCATATGGAAATCATACTCAAGTCCACATTTTAGGATCCAAGATTACAATCATTGCAAATTCTAATTTAAAGGAAAAATAATAATAAAGGTATATGGACCTAACATGTTACAGAATTCCCTTTCATCAAAAAAGAAAAAAGAGCCGGGGTTTGCATTGCCCCCCAGTGATCCGTTTAGTTGACAAAAAAGCTGTAAGATGGAAAAGTTCATTAAAAAACATATTTACTGGTATCTGATTACACATTTACAGGGATATCATAAAAAGAAAATAGCCCCCAGCTGAAGAACACCTGGCTTCATTCATAGCAATTGCTGACGGCTGTACTGGGAGTCTCTGGAAACATCCGGAAAGATTTGAATTTTCAATCTGAAAGGTCCCTTTTAAGTTTATTTTTAATATTTCTAATTATACAATCACATCTTACAATGTAACTGAGGAAAACAGAAAAAAATACAGCAGGAAAATTCTAATATCAAACGTCCACAATAAGACCAAGATATAGAAATTTTAGAACAGAAGAGATACAGAATTTCAGAGATGGACCTCAGCCAGCCCTACAGTGTTCCCAAATTAACTATGAGAGTCAAATCTGTATTTTCAGCTCTTCCTTAGAAACCACAAATTCCACTAATTGCTTACGATCGCTAAAGACATAGGAATTATCCTGACAACTAAGGCAACACACAGAAGGAAATGGAAGCAAGAACTTGAGCCAGAGGGGGTGGAGAGACAAGACTCTTGGCGCCTCTTCTGGGAACTCCTCGACAAATCAGACTAAATTCTAATCTTTGATCTCAAGAGTTCACAATCCATTTAACGAAAATACAGTTTTAGAAAAGTGTCGCTATCCAGTTCTAATGCAAACGTCACTAGGAGAATTGGTCGCTGAGTAATAAACTCCAGAGGTGATGAGTCCAAAAAACCTATTAAATTTATTTCCTGAAGAACTTCACTCTTTTTACCACCTGCCAGTACTAAGTAATTTGCTGTCAGCACTTCAGGGGAGAGCTTAAGCTGTGTCGGGTCTCCTTGTATGTGTCACAGACGCTGGTTGAAATAAAGTTTCCTTGGTTTTTCATCGTGGTCTATTACCTCACTGTTTTGTGTCGCAAGAACATGATGCTATCACAGTGGTTCCCAAGCCTGGTCCTGGAGGCACCCCGGCCATTCAGGTTTTCAGGATACTCAATTAATATTAATGAGAGAGATTTGCATGCACTGCCTCAATCTCATGCAAATCTCTCTCATGAATATTGATTATGGGTATCCTGAAAACCTGACCGGCTAAGGTGCCTCCAGGACCAGGTTTGGGAACCACTGGACCATCAGACGGTAGAGAAGAATTGTCCAGGACACAACAGTTCCAACACCTCTTCTGGAATTCCTGCCTGTCTCTTATCCAGTCCGGGCTACTGAATGAATGCCTGGAAAACCTTTTCCACTCTAGGGCCCAAAGCAAGAATATTTTTGAATTGTGGAAATGTCAGCTCCATCTTATCCCCTAAAAGATTCCCCTTCACTGACAGTCCAGGCAAAGATTAACAAAGACAGACAGACAAGATGCTTTCTGGTACTTTTGTGGTACCTGAGTTACTGCCTCACATTCTGGTGTGCGTGTATATATGATTTTACAGTGCCCAGCTCGCTCTATTGCTCCTGAAAAAAAACTGGATTATTTACAGAGTGTGATAGCCAAGCTGAGCCTTCGAGAGCTCACAGGGCATCTGTGTGGTTCAGAAATCTCATGCATTACTGCTGGTTCTTTAAAAAGCCCACGAGTCCAAAAGGAGCTTCAGCTGAGTACTGCTAAATGACCCAGCATCTCTGTACACACTGAGGTACCCAGCTTAATGCCTTTTGCTATCCTGTGTGGAAAATTACCTAAGGGCACCCTCTTTTCTTTTCTTGCACTTACCTGGACATAGTCCACAGAGTCGCCCAGAGCCCTGAAGGCCGTGTACATCACCTCCCGCTTGCCACCCCATTTCTGCATGATGCAAGCAAAGTCATAGCTTCTCACCGCCTCTTGCACCCTCTTCATGCCATCCTGCAGGCTCTGCTCCGTTTCATCTGCCCCCTTCGCATGGTAGTTGTTGTTCCACACATAAGACCCTGTCTTTTCGGAGCCCATGATCTCGTTGAAAATGTTCAGCATGTACATGTCATCCTGAGTGTTGCCGTCCACCACCATCACCACCTTGAGGTTAGGGTAGGAGATCCGCTTCACTGAGTGTAAACACTTCTTCAGGTACTCGGGGTCCTCCTGGTAAGCTGCAATGCAGAGTGCCACCGAGGACTGTAGCTTCATCTGACGCCCCTCCAGCCGCATGTGACGGTGCTCCAGGAAGGCAAAAAGGCTCTGGACGAAGAGATGGAGGCCCAGGATAGCTCCATACAGCCCAAAAGACAGGTAGTGCTTCTCAGTGTGAATGAACTGATATCCGGTCACGTAGGCCGCTAGGATACCCCCCAACACCAGTATGGCAAAGAGGCTGGTGCAAAACACACGGAGGGCAGTCTTCAGTTTCACTAGCATCTAAGGGAAGAAAGCAAAGTGGTTATTAATGAACATTTGCATTTTCCACATAATGTTCAAGGCAGTGGCGTAGCCACTTTGGGCTCAGGCCCACCCAGTAGCAGCACACCTATGATGTGGCTGGCAGGGTTCCCCAAGCCCCACCAGCCAAAAACTCCCAACAACTGTCCCTCCTGTATACTTTTTAAATAGCAGATCTTCACCTGCAGCGAGCAGAGACTGATACATACTGCTCGCACTGGCCCCACAGCTTTTCCTCTGATGTATTCCATCCTATGCGGAAACAGGAAGTTGCATCAGAGGGAGGGAAAGCTGTGGGGCCAACACGAGCAGTGTGTATTCACAGCCAGCTTTTTGTGAAAATCTGCGATTTAAAAAGTATGCAGGGGAGGGGGTATGTTTGAGAACCATATGGTATGCAGGTGAGAGAGGGAGAGACCAAATCACTTGTGGGACAAGGTGGAGTTCTTCTGCCCACCCAAAATTGGGTGTCTGGCTACACCCCTGGTTCAAGGGGGCAGATGGATGAGGTATGGGAGGGAAGGTATGGCTGGGGGGGGGGGGGGGGGGTTGTGATTTGCTGTTTCTGTACCCCACACTGTATAACATTCGTTGAAAGATAGTGGGTTGTAAGACTTTGACTTAAATTAAATTATAGCATTTTTAGAATTCAGGTAAAGTGACTTTCTTCCTACTACTACTACTTGACATTTCTAAAGCGCTCCTAGGGTTACGCAGCGCTGTACAATTTAACATAGAAGGACAGTCCCTGCTCAAAGGAGCTTACAATCTAAAGGACAAATGTAAATTCCTCAAACAGTTTGCAATTTAAGGGATACCCAAGGCAGCAGGGGATACAAGTATTTCTGAAGGAGCGATGGTGGGATTTGAGCTCTCATTTCCCTGGTTCTCACCACAAGGCCCCTCCTCTTTTCCATGGCATTCTTAAAGTGAGCAGTGAGGCACAATGGAAGGACACCCACAAAACTGACAAAAAAAAGCAATGAAGGTTCTGAGAGAAGGACACCTTACTGCTACCAACACTAAGTGTCTGACAGGCCCTAGAAAAATAAAAACAGTTTGGGAAATCTAGCCAGGTTTCCAGCAATAAATAAATAGGGAACCGCTGAGGTAGACAGCCATAAATCTTATCACAATCGTTTGATTGAGTCAAGACCTGACTAGAAGTGAAGAGGGGACGGCAGTGGGTGGAGCTTATTTATGCTGTATAGAATCCTGGCTACATGAAGGGAAGTGAAGAGGGGAAGGCAGTGGGTGGAGCTTATTTATGCTGTACAGAATCCTGGCTACATGAAGGGAAGTGAAGAGGGGAAGGCAGTGGGTGGAGCTTATTTATGCTGTATAGAATCCTGGCTACATGAAGGGAAGTGAAGAGGGGAAGGCAGTGGGTGGAGCTTATTTATGCAATACAGAATCCTGGCTACATGAAGGGAAGTGAAGAGGGGAAGGCAGTGGGTGGAGCTTATTTATGCAATACAGAATCCTGGCTACATGAAGGGAAGTGAAGAGGGGAAGGCAGTGGGTGGAGCTTATTTATGCTGTACAGAATCCTGGCTACATGAAGGGAAGTGAAGAGGGGAAGGCAGTGGGTGGAGCTTATGTATGCTGGCTACATGCTGGTGGTGGCTGTCCCATCGGTGTAGTTTACTTCCTTATTTTTGAGGGCAAAGGATAAGGAAGTTATGGCTGCAATGGGAGGAATGGGATTAATGTGACATTACTATGCCATATTTTGTATTGTTATTTGAATATTTTTACTGCTGTAATTGTCTATTGCTCATGTTTGATCTATTCTTTTTGTACACCGCCTTGAGTGAATTCCTCCAAAAAGGCGGTAAATAAATCTTAATAAATAAAAATGAAATAAATTAGCACCTAAACCATATTTAAGGGGAGGGGCACACTGCTCACTCATGATCATTCCAAATTATGTCTATGGGTGGTCCGTATCGGGTATGACCTGTAACACTGACCAAAGAAATCAAGCAGGAAGAGAAGGCCATAGCTTTAAACCTATGGAGCAGGACAATATTAACGTTCCTAATTCTGGACCCATCAAACAATGGAATGGTTACAGACCCACAACTCTGGGCCAGCATCAGCCCCAGAGCCCAGTGCTGGACGTGAAATCATGTTTCAGGGCCTGGCAGTGGTTGGGCTTCCAGCACAGATATTATCTCCAAGCCAGGGTGCGAAGCAAAAGAGTTTGCATTCTTTCAGGGATTCTCTTTGGCTGCAGAGAGCAAGTCTCAGAGGAGGCTTCTCACCAGCCCTTGGGCTAGTAGCCTGCTTGAGTCACAGGGGTGTGTGTCTGCATTAGGGGATAACTAGAATAAAATATAAGCCAGACAAACCAGCCTGAGTTCCCAGCGAGATTTCAGTGGGAACATTTTCTGCTTGGTAACTTTTCCTCCTGCTCCTTTAGGCTTCCAGCCCACTCAGAACCAGCTCCTACGAGCTCTAACACCGTGAACCTGTATTTCCTCTACACCTATAATGTCCCCTAGAATCCTGGGATGGCAGCCACCGACCACGATTCCCTCTGACTTTTCCCCTATTTCCAAAGCACCATTCAACAATGGCTGGGACTCTTCTCCTATCCCCAGAGCTGTGAAAGCTCTCGGCAGAGCATCTCCAGCATCAGCTGAAAGCCGGACTCTGGAATGGAACCTGGATTTTGCTGTGGGAGCCTTAGCAAACTCTTTCCACTGGATTCTGTAACGCATGATCCAGGATCCGTAAGCAAACTAATTAGCGAATGAGCCGTTAACAATCAATTACTGAAGTTAATTTGTACTAATCCGGCCCTACGTACGGATCTGCCTACGCTATTCCATAATTTATTTATTTGTTGCATTTATACCCGCTCTTTCCCGCTCGGTAGCAGGCTCAGTGCGGCTTACATAGTATGTTGCCACACATGCAACCCAAAAGAGGGTGTGGTCATAGGAGGGGCAGTGTAACAGAATACCAGGGTTATGTGCCCAACTTGCAAGCCAGGATTTACACCAGGTTTCAGCAAGTATAATTTTGGCCGCAAGAATATCTATACGGAGGGCTCAGCCTGAAGACCCCTCTATAGAACAGCGCTTAATGCATTTCTTCCTGGCACCTAATTCTGACTGCCTTTTATTGAATCTGGCCTTTTGTGTCCATGGAGGGGTCATCTCCATTGGGTTTAGCACCCCCCAATCATTTTGAAAAGTTGTCTCCTATGGTTTCAGAGACACTGGGCTGCCTCTTAGGATGCCCCTTCCTGGCGACAGATCTTTCTACCACTGTGGAGCACGCTTGCAAATCATGAACTACTACTGGAAGCCATCACGGGAAAAAGAAACCCAGAGCAGGGAAAAGGGCTGTCGCTCACGGAGGGAGGCAGCCTTGGTGATCTCAGGTAAGCGAAGCCATCACGGGAAAAAGAAACCCAGAGCAGGGAAAAAGGCTGTCGCTAACGGAGGGAGGCAGCCTTGGTGATCTCAGGTAAGCGAAGCCATCACGGGAAAAAGAAACCCAGAGCAGGGAAAAAGGCTGTCGCTCATGGAGGGAGGCAGCCTTGGTGATCTCAGGTAAGCGAAGCCATCACGGGAAAAAGAAACCCAGAGCAGGGAAAAAGGCTGTCGCTCACGGAGGGATGCAGCCTTAGTGATCTCAGGTAAGCGAAGCCGGGAAAAAGAAACCCAGAGCAGGGAAAAGGGCTGTCGCTCACGGAGGGAGGCAGCCTTGGTGATCTCAGGTAAACGAAGCCGGGAAAAAGAAACCCAGAGCAGGAAAAAGGGCTGTCGCTCACGGAGGGAGGCAGCCTTGGTGATCTCAGGTAAGCTAAGCCATCACAGGAAAAAGAATCCCAGAGCAGGGAAAAGGGCTGTCGCTCACGGAGGGAGGCAGCCTTGGTGATCTCAGGTAAGCGAAACCATCACAGGAAAAAGAATCCTAGAGCAGGGAAAAGGGCTGTCGCTCACGGAGGGAGGCAACCTTGGTGATCTCAGGTAAGCGAAGCCATCACGGGAAAAAGAAACCCAGAGCAGGGAAAAAGGCTGTCGCTCACGGAGGGAGGCAGCCTTGGTGATCTCAGGTAAGCGAAGCCGGGAAAAATAAACCCAGAGCAGGAAAAAGGGCTGTCGCTCACGGAGGGAGGCAGCCTTGGTGATCTCAGGTAAGCGAAGCCATCACGGGAAAAAGAAACCCAGAGCAGGGAAAAAGGCTGTCGCTCACGGAGGGAGGCAACCTTGGTGATCTCAGGTAAGCGAAGCCGAGAAAAATAAACCCAGAGCAGGAAAAAGGGCTGTCGCTCATGGAGGGAGGCAACCTTGGTGATCTCAGGTAAGCGAAGCCATCACGGGAAAAAGAAACCCAGAGCAGGGAAAAAGGCTGTCGCTCACGGAGGGAGGCAACCTTGGTGATCTCAGGTAAGCGAAGCCGGGAAAAAGAATCCCAGAACAGGAAAAAGGGCTGTCGCTCATGGAGGGAGGCAACCTTGGTGATCTCAGGTAAGCGAAGCCATCACGGGAAAAAGAAACCCAGAGCAGGGAAAAAGGCTGTCGCTCATGGAGGGAGGCAACCTTGGTGATCTCAGGTAAGCGAAGCCGAGAAAAATAAACCCAGAGCAGGAAAAAGGGCTGTCGCTCATGGAGGGAGGCAACCTTGGTGATCTCAGGTAAGCGAAGCCATCACGGGAAAAAGAAACCCAGAGCAGGGAAAAAGGCTGTCGCTCACGGAGGGAGGCAACCTTGGTGATCTCAGGTAAGCGAAGCCGGGAAAAAGAATCCCAGAACAGGAAAAAGGGCTGTCGCTCACGGAGGGAGGCAGCCTTGGTGATCTCAGGTAAGCGAAGCCGAGAAAAATAAACCCAGAGCAGGAAAAAGGGCTGTCGCTCATGGAGGGAGGCAACCTTGGTGATCTCAGGTAAGCGAAGCCATCACGGGAAAAAGAAACCCAGAGCAGGGAAAAAGGCTGTCGCTCACGGAGGGAGGCAACCTTGGTGATCTCAGGTAAGCGAAGCCGGGAAAAAGAATCCCAGAACAGGAAAAAGGGCTGTCGCTCATGGAGGGAGGCAACCTTGGTGATCTCAGGTAAGCGAAGCCATCACGGGAAAAAGAAACCCAGAGCAGGGAAAAAGGCTGTCGCTCATGGAGGGAGGCAACCTTGGTGATCTCAGGTAAGCGAAGCCGAGAAAAATAAACCCAGAGCAGGAAAAAGGGCTGTCGCTCATGGAGGGAGGCAACCTTGGTGATCTCAGGTAAGCGAAGCCATCACGGGAAAAAGAAACCCAGAGCAGGGAAAAAGGCTGTCGCTCACGGAGGGAGGCAACCTTGGTGATCTCAGGTAAGCGAAGCCGGGAAAAAGAATCCCAGAACAGGAAAAAGGGCTGTCGCTCACGGAGGGAGGCAGCCTTGGTGATCTCAGGTAAGCGAAGCCGAGAAAAATAAACCCAGAGCAGGAAAAAGGGCTGTCGCTCACGGAGGGAGGCAGCCTTGGTGATCTCAGGTAAGCGAAGCCGAGAAAAATAAACCCAGAGCAGGAAAAAGGGCTGTCGCTCACGGAGGGAGGCAGCCTTGGTGATCTCAGGTAAGCGAAGCCATCACGGGAAAAAGAACCCCATAGCAGGGAAAAGGGCTGTCGCTCACGGAGGGAGGCAACTTTGGTGATCTCAGGTAAGCGAAGCCATCACGGGAAAAAGAAACCCAGAGCAGGGAAAAAGTCTGTCGCTCACGGAGGGAGGCAGCCTTGGTGATCTCAGGTAAGCTAAGCCGGGAAAAAGAAACCCAGAGCAGGAAAAAGGGCTGTCGCTCACGGAGGGAGGCAACCTTGGTGATCTCAGGTAAGCGAAGCCATCACGGGAAAAAGAAACCCAGAGCAGGGAAAAAGGCTGTCACTCACAGAGGGAGGCAGCCTTGGTGATCTCAGGTAAGTGAAGCCATCACGGGAAAAAGAAACCCCGAGCAGGGAAAATGGCTGTCGCTCACGGAGGGAGGCAGCCTTGGTGATCTCAGGTAAGCTAAGCCATCACGGGAAAAAGAATCCCAGAGCAGGGAAAAGGGCTGTCGCTCACGGAGGGAGGCAGCCTTGGTGATCTCAGGTAAGCGAAGCCATCACAGCAAAAAGAATCCTAGAGCAGGGAAAAGGGCTGTCGCTCACGGAGGGAGGCAGCCTTGGTGATCTCAGGTAAGTGAAGCCATCACGGGAAAAAGAAACCCCGAGCAGGGAAAATGGCTGTCGCTCACGGAGGGAGGCAGCCTTGGTGATCTCAGGTAAGCGAAGCCATCATGGGAAAAAGAATCCCAGAAGAGGAAAAAGGGCTGTTGCTCAGGGAGGGAGGCAGCCTTGGTGATCTCAGGTAAGCTAAGCCATCACGGGAAAAAGAATCCCAGAGGAGGGAAAAGGGCTGTCGCTCACGGAGGGAGGCAGCCTTGGTGATCTCAGGTAAGCGAAGCCATCACGGGAAAAAGAATCCTAGAGCAGGGAAAAGGGCTGTCGCTCACGGAGGGAGGCAGCCTTGGTGATCTCAGGTAAGCGAAGCAGGGGTTCTCTGAGCACAGGAGCCTCCAGACACTGGGGTTTGCACGTGAGAGCAATGATGGCAGCAGTCTGCCTGTCTACAGTACACTGATTAAACCTGATGCTGAAAAGTTAAATAGAAGCACCCAAGGGTGGTCACAGCTGCTGCTCAGCTCAGTTCTTTTGGTTACAGGCAGCTGTAAACCTGAGGTCTAGGGACTAACTTCTTTGGGGTCTAGTTGCAGACTGGCTGATGTGCAACTTGGTGCTGAATTCACACAAACAAAAAAACCCCAAAAACCATAATTACCCCTGGATAAGGGATTTGGATCCTTGTCCTTGGAGTCTAGGAACAGAGTTCCGATATTCATTCGGCAGTGGATAATGAGATCCAGAATAACTACTAAGGCTGGGTCTTAAAAAGGTTTGGACAAATTTCTGGAGGGAAAGTCCATAGTTTGCTATTGAGGCAGATATGGGAAGCAACTGCTTGCCCTGGGATTTGTAGTATGGAATGTGGCTACTCTTTTGGATTCTTCATGGAATCTTGTTACTCTTTGGGATTCCAGAATGCTGCTATTTCTTTGAGGTTCTACACGGAATGTTGCTACTCTGAGAGATTCTGCATGGAATGTTGTCACTCTTAGGATTCCAGAATCTTGCTATTTGGGGTTCTACATGGAATGTGGCTACTCTTTTGGATTCTTCATGGAATCTTGTTACTCTTTGGGATTCCAGAACCCTGCTATTTCTTTGAGGTTCTACACGGAATGTTGCTACTCTGAGAGATTCTGCATGGAATGTTGTCACTTTTTAGGATTCCAGAATCCTGCTATTCTTTGGGGTTCTACATGGAATGTTGCCACAATTTGGGTCTCTGCCAAGTACTTGTGACCTGACTTGGCCACTGTTTGGAAAACAGGATACTGGGCTAGATGGACCATTGGTCTGGCCCAGTATGGCTACTCTTATGTTATCTTGCTTCACAAGTCTCTTTGGAACCAAGGTGTCCAAGTGATTAGAATTGTTTTCTTCATTTGAAATAGGTGAGGAAGCTGCGGTCTTGTGTTCTTGCACACTTGCTTATTACAACGGGCTGTACATGAGGCTGTCTAAGAAACTGCTGGATTATTCATTCATGGAGGTTCCAAGATGGCCTTTGACTCGTTTTGGATAAGATCTTTCATTTTTTAGTTTTGCGTGGGAAGGGCCCCTGCGATTTGAGGTTTAGATGATTTGGTGCTGCCCTGGGAGACTGCTTCAACCAAGCCAGAGAGAGATCTGGTGAAAAGGAAGGTCTGCAGATGGGGCTTTTCCAACCTTGGTTCTGACTCTTTGGAAAGGCATCATGCATGCTAGTGAATTTGAGCATGGAATCGGACTCAAATCCAGATCCTCCTGGGATGAACCCGGCGCTCAAGAGTGTGCAGGGTGTTGGGCTTTTTTGGGGAGATGAGCTGAGGATTTTGCCTGGGAGAGTGAGACGGAAAGGAAGTTGGTGGTTCTATTTTGGAGAGAAGTGTTAGCTGTGGTATCTCAATTGCACTTTTGATGGGTTTTCTTATTTTGAGGTTCTAAACTGCTTTAATAACTTGCAGTTATAAGGGCGGTATATTAAAAACATTATATATAAACAAATAAAACATCAAAGGTTATCTATTCTATGTTACATGTGTTTATATTTTGCTCACACCTTTTTCAGTAGTAGCTCAAAGTGAGTTACATTCAGCTACTCTGGATATTTCTCTGTCCCAGGAGGGCTCACAATCTAAGTTTGTACCTGAGGCAATGGAGGGTTAAGTGACTTGCCCAAGATCACAAGGAGCAGCAGTGGGATTTGAACCGGCCACCTCTGGATTGCAAGACCGGTGCTCTAACCACTAGGCCACTCCATATGTATAAGGCTGTTATATGTATGGATATTATGTTTATATGGATACTGTGTATGTGATGTTAAATCTATATGGCTATTATATATATTTATAGATGTTACATATGTTACATGTATTCAGATAATATGGATGTTACATATATTTATTTAGATATTACATGTGTGTGGTTGTGATATGTATTTATTAAAATAATAGGCATCCTTTTAAAAATATTATGCGTGTGGACATTGCATTTGTATAGATATTACATGTATTTATGTGGAGGAGAAAGTGCCTGCATGTAAACTGCTGTATATGAAATCCATGGCCCTTTATTACATGTGCTTGCATGGAGATAGGCTAAGGAAAGGGGCTTTCCAACTCCTTCTACCCAGCTATGGCAGATATGATCTCGTTATTATAAGGATCACAACCAACAGGTCCAAATGATATAATTTAGAGAATGGTTTTGAAAAGGAAACATGGTGCTATCTGGTATAATCAAAATTCTCAGACACATTCCTACCTTTGACAAATCCAACCTGTTCCGGGCCAAACAGGCTAATCTATTAGCTAAAATTTTAGACAGAATTTTGCTGTCCACATTTATAAGAGAGATTGGTCTGTAAGGACTCTGCCCAGTCTCTAGGCTTTCCAGGTTTAGGCAGCAGGGTGAACTGACCAACATGGTATTATGTAAGGGAAGACCACCTTCCTCCACTGCAGTCATATAATAAGACAATAGAAGGCTCACTGGGGGCCCCTGCAATATCTTATCAAATCCCCCCTTAAAGCCATCAGCCCTGGAGCAGAATGAAGTTTCAAAGTTTTAGTTGCTTGTTGAATTTCTTTCGCCTCTAGTGTCACCAAGTAGCCAGAGTAGGGGAGCTGGATAGCCAATCTCTCCTCTGACCAGGTAGCCAGAGTAAGGGACCTGGATAGCCAATCTCTCCTCTGACCAGGTAGCCAGAGTAAGGGACCTGGATAGCCAATCTCTCCTCTGACCAGGTAGCCAGAGTAAGGGACCTGGATAGCCAATCTCTCCTCTGACCAGGTAGCCAGAGTAAGGGACCTGGATAGCCTATCTCTCCTCTAGTCTCACCAAGTAGCCAGAGTAAGGGACCTGGATAGCCTATCTCTCCTCTAGTCTCACCAGCTCTCCTCTACTCTCACCAGGTAGCCAGAGTAAGGGACCTGGATAGCCTATCTCTCCTCTAGTCTCACCAAGTAGCCAGAGTAAGGGACCTGGATAGCCTATCTCTCCTCTAGTCTCACCAGCTCTCCTCTACTCTCACCAGGTAGCCAGAGTAAGGGACCTGGATAGCCTATCTCTCCTCTAGTCTCACCAAGTAGCCAGAGTAAGGGACCTGGATAGCCTATCTCTCCTCTAGTCTCACCAGCTCTCCTCTACTCTCACCAGGTAGCCAGAGTAAGGGACCTGGATAGCCTATCTCTCCTCTAGTCTCACCAAGTAGCCAGAGTAAGGGACCTGGATAGCCTATCTCTCCTCTAGTCTCACCAGCTCTCCTCTACTCTCACCAGGTAGCCAGAGTATGGGACCTGGATAGCCAATCTCTCCTCTACTCTCACCAGCTCTCCTCTACTCTCACCAGGTAGCCAGAGTAAGGGACCTGGATAGCCAATTTCTCCTCTACTCTCACCAGGTAGCCAGAGTAAGGGAGCTGGATAGCCAAAGAATAGTTAAGCTCTGGTAACAGCTATCTGGGTTTAAAAAAGATTTGGACAAGTTCCTGGAGGAAAAGTCCATGGTCTGTTATTGAGATGGACATGGGGAAGCCACTGTTGCCCTGGGATTGGTAGCACAGAATGTTGCTACTAATTGGGTGACCTGGCATGGCTACTGTTGGAAGCTGGATACTGGACCACATGGACCATTGGTCTGACCCAGGATGGCTATTCTTATGTTGATAAGGAAGACCAAGTGCTTTCCCCGTCTTTATCCAATCAACATCTATCTACCTATGTTATGTTATGCTATTTATTTATTCGGCATTTGGAAGTTTGATCAGTGTTTATCAACTCTTCCCCCACCTTCCTACATGTCCTTAGGGCCAAATTCTGTAACTACACTGACCTCTCCCCCCCCCCCCCCCCCCCCCCCGAGAGCTGCAACCTCCCTCGCCGTAGCCCTCCTCTCCCACACGCAGCCACACTAGCATCAGTTGCTGGGTTTGGAGTGGATCAGGTTCGGTTCGGAACAGATTTAGTGATCGGGTCTGAAGTGGGTTCAATGACACGGTTCGGAATAAATCCAGTGATCTGGTGTGAAGCACAGTTTAAACATTTGCTAACCAGAGAGCTTGGGGTGCTGTGGGGGGGAGGGGGGGGGGTTAATAGTCTGGTAGACATTAGGCTTGATCAGGCCAGTCTGTTTCAGCAGTAAGTAGCCACATGCCCCTGAGTGGGCAGCAAGCACATGGGAGCTGTAAAGAGCCATGTGGTGGTTCAATTTTCAGAGATCATCACCATAACATAAAGACAACATAAGCGTCTATAATATAAACCAAAACCTAGCTAACAACTGGGGATCCTGCAAGCCTGACTTTTCCCATCGGAACAAAAGCAGCTTAAGAAATGATGAGCAGAAACCCTTCACCCGAGCCCGGTCCCGGCCATGCGATTCTCGGTGCTGCTGGGCCAGGTTCACAGTGCTAATTAAACCCCGCTCTCGACTGCACGGCAGGTTTCCGCTGCCGAGGAAAGAAGAAGAGAAAGGGGGGAAGCGACTGGCACCAGGTACCTGCATTGGCAGGAAAGGTGAATTAACCGAATGGGCTAATTCCATCATAAATGAACCAGAAATGGGGGCGGGGTGGGACTTTTTTTTTAAAGCTAAAAACACCCCCTCCCCCAAATTTCCACAAAAGAAATCAAAAAACCTCCCCCGTCCCCTTTGCTTCTTGCTCGGTTCCTTTTCCCATCTGAGCAGAGCAGAGAAGGCGCTGCCCAGGGGTACCCACTGCCCCCCCCCCCCTGTCCCAGGTGTACTCACTGTGCCACTGCACCCGGGGTCCGGCTCCCAGTCCTCTCCGACCACCCACATGCCCACTCACTCAGGCTTCCTTCCCCATCTCGGTCTCCTGCTAACAAGGAGCCAGGTACTTTTCAATGGCTGGGATGGACCCACACCTTTCCTCCTCCTCCTGTGGGGCTGGGCTGCAGGAGGAGAAGAGGCGGGGAGACCCCACCCTCACCCTCCTGGGCAGGGGGAGCACCAGCAGCACCCACACCCAGCCTGGTAGGGCAGGGCAAGAAGAGGGACAAGCCAGGAAGAACCAGAAATAAGCTGGCTGACTCTGTACAGTAACATAATGCGGGAAGCAGGAACCCCAGAGGCAGAGCAGGCAGCAAGATCACCTACTGTACCCCCCCCCCCCGGAACTCCCTGCAAACCCTCCACCCGCAGGACCTTTTCCCACAGAGGCCCAGCAAAATGCGCATCCGCAGTGCTTTCCCCCCCCCCTCCCCCCCAAGCCCCGTGTAAATCTTGCACCTGCAGGATCTTCTTTCCCCACCGAGCTACTGAACTAATGTGCTTTCCCACTCCCCCCCCATCCCCCCGTGCCACCCTGGAGGTATCAGGGAGAAAAGTCCCTCCCTCCCTACAACCTCGTGGGGGAGGGGGGTTCAGCAAAACTATTAGCTAAGGACTGGTGCAGAGGACACAGGGGAGCCCTGGGTCGGGGGGGGGGGGGTCCTTCTTCTCCTCTCCTCCTCTGCTCCCCGGCCAGTCCCCCATCTCATAACAACTATTTGTGAAGTGGCAGCTTTGAAATCCTTTTCTTGGCCCTTTTAGACTTGGCACCAAAGTTCGAAAACCACTCACTTTTGGCAAAAGATCAGGGTTTACTTTTTCTGTTGACACCTGAACCATGGGAAGGAAAAGCAAAAGGCCATGATGGGGGAGGAGTGGGATGGTAGTGGGTGGTAAAGGGGGGAGGGGAACAGTGCTTGTCACACCATGTACATGTCTGTAGAGCATGGGAAAGTGTCCACAGATGTCCCAGACTCCTTTGCATGGAGTGGGGTTGAACTGCCAGTGGCTTCTACCTTATCCCCTTGGCTCTGGAGCTGGTGCTTTAACAGGCAGGCTGGGATACTGGTGGCCAGTTCTGCAGCCCCAGACAGTTTGACATGACTGAGGAAGCGAGCAGAGATTTCTCCTTCTCAGAGCTGGTGGGACCCCCAAAATGCTCCATCTCTTTCAGATTTCGGCATGTTTGAGGCCCCTGTAGCATGAGGGCCTGGAGTAACTGCACCCCCCAACCCAGCCCTGCTCCTCCCCACAGCAAAGGAGGACAACAGACAAGGTGAAAATAGGAACAAAAGAGCGAAGCCAGGAAGAAGTTTTCCATTTACCAGAGTAAAGGACGGCAGAGAAAGACCAACCCCTGCTTCTGGATCATCATTTTATAGCTGACATGCTCTATGCCTGGTTTACATCTTGCCTTTTAGGGTTCCACGGTGTCTATCCCATTTCTTTTTGAATTTCTGCACTGTTTTTGCTTCCAGGTATCCACGTGAAAAAAAAAGTTGCTCTTTATCTCTAGAGGTTAAGGAAATTGTCAACATATCTGTTTTCCTTTGGATTATGCTACAAACCATTTTTTTAATGTGTATTTGTAAATTTGTTGTATTTGGGCCCCATTAAGCTGTGTCCATTTGAAGAGAGAATGACATGGGGACAAAGTTTGTCCTCGTCCTTGCTCCGTCTCTTCGTTTACTGCAGGTCCCCGTCCCTGTGTCATCCTCTAGAAGAGAGCTATCTGTGACCAGATTTAAATCACTCATAAAAACATGGCTTTTTTTCCTCCCAAACGTTTGGTGTCCCCTTTGATGTGACCTGAATCTTGTATTTATATCTCCCTGTTGTTGCCTGTATGTATCTTGTATGATTGTCTCCTCTGTCCTATCAATGAAATTGTAGTTTTTTTTATTTTTTTTAGATTGTAAACTGCCTTGTTCTGCCTGTCGGTATTGTGCAGTGTAGCAAATACGAATAAACTATAAACGATAACATAAGTACATAAGTATTGCCATACTGGGAAAGACCAAAGGTTCATCAAGCCCAGCATCCTGTTTCCAATAGTGGCCAATCCAGGTCACAAATACCTGGCAAGATCCCAAAAATATACAAAACATTTTATACTTCTTATCCCAGGAATAGTGGATTTTCCCCAAGTCCATTTAATAATGGTCTATGGACTTTTCCTTTGGGAAGCCGTCCAAACCTTTTTAAAACTCTGCTAAGCTAACCACCTTTACCACATTCTCGGGCAACGAATTCCAGAGTTTAATTACACATTGAGTGAAGAAACATTTTCTCTGATTCGTTTTAAATTTACTACATTGTAGCTTCATCGCATGCCCCTAGTCCTAGTATTTTTGGAAAACTTAAACAGACGCTTCACGTCTGCCCGTTCCACTCCACTCATTATTTTATAGACCTCTATCATACCTCCCCTCAGCCGCCTTTTCTCCAAGCTGAAGAGCCCTAGCTGCTTTAGCCTTTCCTCATAGGGAAGTCGTCCCATCCCCTTTATCATTTTCGTCGCCCTTCTCTGCACCTTTTCTAATTCCACTATAGCTTTTTTGATAAGGCGACCAGAATTGAACACAATATTCGAGTTGAGGTCGCACCATGGATACAGTTCCAGGGGTCTGTTCCAGCTGGGCTATCAGCTTCCACGTGGCATTGCCGACACAGCCAGCCACGCTACCAGCTTAGTAAACCCCAGTGCCAGTCTCTGGTAACCAGAGCTGATATTGTGATGTCATAATGCCTCATTCTGCCAATAAGAGCCAACCTCATCAGTGATGTCACAAGGGCTTGATTCCCCTATACTTGGCTCACTTTTATTTCATATAGCAGCGATTGTGATTTCTTTTTTCTTTAATTAAAGGGGAAGTTATCGCGGGCTACTGTTAACCCCAGTTATTAGTAACTAGGTCTCATTGGATAAAATGGGTCCTGTGCTATAAGAGCACCAGTTAATGGTAATAACACACTTCTTAAGGGTATCCCGCATTGATAACTTTCCCCCTTAGTGTGAAGAGTTTCAGCCTCTGGTAACCAGAGCTGGTATTGTGATGTCATAATGCCTCATTCTGCCAATAAGAGCCAACCTCATCTGTGATGTCACAGTGGCTTCATTGTCCTATACTTGGCTCACTTCTATTTCATATAGCATTGATTTCCATTTCTAGAGACATTTTTTTCCTTTAATTAAGGGGAGAAGTTATCAGTGTGGGTTATTTTACTGTTATCCCCAGTTATTAGTAACTAGGTCTCATTGCATAAAATGGGGCCAGTGATAAAATATCATGTCAACATTAGCCCACTTTGTTCATTTCCCCTCTTAAACTGCAATCATTTTTGTGTTCTGTAACTGGACTTAGTTGGTTCAAGCCTGTCTTTTGTTTGCATTATATTTATTAAAAATTGCTCTTCACCTGGAACATTCTGAGTGGGTAAGATGATTTCGAACCCTTCCTGTGTTTAGACAAAAAGCACTAATGCATTTTTTACATGTGTTACTACTACTACTACTTGACATTTCTAAAGCGCTACTAGGGTTACGCAGCGCTGTACAATTTAACATAGAAGGACAGTCCCTGCTCAAGGAGCTTACAATCTAAAAGACAGGTGTACAATCTAAAGACAAGTGTAGAGTCCGTCCGATAGGGCATACTATATTTCACGAAAGGTTAGGTGCCGAAAGCAGCATTGAAGAGGTGAGTTTTAAGCAGAGATTTAAAGATGGGTAGGGAGGGGGCTTGGCGTAAGGGCTCAGGAAGTTGATTCCAAGCATAGGGTGAGGCGAGGCAGAATGAACGGAGCCTGGAGTTGGCGGTGGTGGAGAAGGGTACTGAGAGGAGGGATTTGTCCTATCTCATGCCTCGGAAATCATAGAGTGTACAGATACATTCTTTATAAAATCCGGTGTGTCCTGGGGTCGCTGGGTTGTGTTCTTTTGGCACATGGCCAGGCCCAAATGGCAGGGAACTCTGGAAACACAGACTCTGATAGCTGTGGTCAAAGTTGTAACAGTAAAAGAATCCCAGATAAATCCACAAAGTTGCTGAGCTATAGAGCTTTGGTCTCAGAGGAAAAACCTTTGGGAAGTGAACTTCTCATTAAGTAATAACTGGGTGTGTTTTGAGAAAATTTTGCACAGCTCGGAAAGTCGGTCATGTTCCAGGCAGCGTCAAGAAGAAATGACACATGACCCAGTTGTCATCCTCCTGGTGTATACTTCATAATATCTGTGTGAATATACACCACCCTTTGCTATTATTATAAACATTTTCCTACTGGACAAATCCATCAGCTCTGAAATGCTGTTCGCTCTGCGTTTGCCCACTAACTACACCAGTACACTCTAAACATTGGGTCTTTCGTTTTATGAGGAAGAACTTAATATGCCAGGGCACGCAATTCATGAGGATGATGAAATTCTGGAGTGATTAACAACTAGAGATATCCAAACCTGTGCCTGAGGTGAGCGACTTTGTCACACCACTTGTGGTCGGATTAAATAAGGCTCAGTTTAAATCCAGGAATGGGCACATGTTTCCAGCATGGAAGGGGTTTGTGTACTAGATAAAGCTGAATTAACAGGTGAATCTTTTCTAGGGTTCCTACCTGGGCTCAGTGTCCAGCATCTCCTCTCTCTTTGCCCTTATTCCCCTCCCATGGCCCCATTATGTGTAGCATGTCCCATCTAACCTCTCCACCCCCCCCCCCCCCAAGTCCACCATCTTCCCCCATCTGTGCCCTTATTCCCCTCCCATGGCCCCATTATGTGTAGCATGTCCCATCTAACCTATCCACCTCCCCAAAGTCCAGCATCTCCCCCATCTGTGCCCTTATTCCCCTCCCATGGTCCCATTATGTATAGCATGTCCCGTCTAACCTCTCCACCCCCCCCCCCCAAGTCCACCATCTCCCCCATCTGTGAAAAGCCCCACGGGACCTGCCTTCAGCACCGACTCCGGTCTCCATAGATGGAGGAAGTCTTCATAGAAAGGGGTGGGGCTGGCATAGTTTTCAGCACACATGTAATGAAGACAGGCTCCATGCATCTTTTCAGATTTCTCATGGTTGCTGCAATTTTGGACCTGGGGTGGGGGGCTGCAGTTGAGTTTGGCAGCAGTCAGCAGAAAGATGGCACTTACATTGATTTGTTTCTTATGCTGCTAGTGTCATCCTCAGAATTGTGCCATACTAGGCTGAGTTCTGTCCTGCCTAGTGCTAGGGTTGGAGCTGGCCTATCACCCCACGTACTAGAGAAGAAGGAGCCACCCAGGGGGTCCTGCGATTTCCTGTGATTCTTGTCATGAATTACAGAAAGCAAAACCTCCCTGGTCTGGATACATTGCACTGAAGGGAAGGGATTTGCATTTAGCTCAGGCCTATTTCAGTAGGTGATTTACATTCAGGTAGGGTAGGTAGAGATTTTTCTCATTTCCATTTCATTTCCTTTATGAAAACTACTCTGACTGAACATGCCAAAATAGTACAAGAAAAAGTCCTCCAGGCTTGACTAAACATAGGAATTTTTATATTCAGCTCTGCCTCCGCCTCCCCCCTCCCCTACTGGGAGCTTTCTGGGGGGGGGGGAGGGGGATGCAGAGCTTCATGTACTCCGCCCATCCAGGTAATGAGCAGAAGAAGGTCCTTAGCTGGCTTCCAGCGCTATGTCGGACATTGGTTCCTGGCTGGCGCACAGGAATGGTCGTGTCTGTACCTGCAACTAACTTTTTATCAGCTTAGAGATAATGAAGAGAAAAGCAGGAGGAGCAGAACAAGTTTAGGGTAATTGCACGGAGAGGGCATGGTGAAAACGAGTGAAACTCCAATGAATGTAGAGAAGCTCCAGCTGTTGGATCATGGCTTTGCTATCTGTGGTGTCTGGGGCTGGGGGAGATTACTAGAAATCTCGACAGATATGGAAAGGGCACCTGGCCGTTGGATTTAGGGTTGATGACAAGGGCTCAAGTAGCCTCCGGATTGAATGGATTCTGGGCACACTTGGGACTGGCATGGAGGGCAGTGGTAAGAAGGGGTTGAAAGTTCTAGTAAAAGTCTGGTGTTGGCTTGAGCCATCCGCTCGAAGTGTGGAAGCGGACAGACAGAGTGGGCTAACAAAGCCTTTTTTTGTTTTTACCCCCCCCCCCCCCATGTACTTACGTTACTATATCATTTGCTCCAGGTCAACTGTTACAGGCATTAGCATTACTCTGCTGATTTTTCCACTCTGAGCTGCTCCAGACTGGGTACAGGCAGCGCTCGGGGGGTCACGTGAAGAGTTAACCTACTGCCAGCCCCACAGCTATCTTCACCTGGTTGCATTGCTCCCACCTTGGTACCTCCACCATTGCCTGTTTCCACCTCCCTCGTCCTGACACAGCAGCTATTTATTTAAGAGTGAAGGAGTGGCCTAGTGGTTAGAGCACCGGCCTTGGGTTCAAATCCCACTGCTGCTCCTTGTGATCTTGGGCAAGTCACTTAACCTTCCATTGCCTCAGGTACAAACTTAGATTGTGAGCCCTCCTGGGACAGAGAAATATCCAGAGTACCTGAATGTAACTCACCTTAAGCTACTACTGAGAAAGGTGTGAGCAAAATCTAAATAAATAAATAATCCATTCAGAATCTCAAAGAATAGCAACATTCCATGTAGAACCCCAAAGAATAGCAACATTCTGGAATCCTAAAGAGTGACAAGATTATAAGTACATAAGTAGTGCCATACTGGGAAAGACCAAAGGTCCATCTAGCCCAGCATCCTGTCACCGACAGTGGCCAATCCAGGTCAAGGGCACCTGGCACGCTCCCCAAACGTAAAAACATTCCAGACAAGTTATACCTAAAAATGCGGAATTTTTCCAAGTCCATTTAATAGCAGTCTATGGACTTGTCCTTTAGGAATCTATCTAACCCCTTTTTAAACTCCGTCAAGCTAACCGCCCGTACCACGTTCTCCGGCAACGAATTCCAGAGTCTAATTACACGTTGGGTGAAGAAACATTTTCTCCGATTCGTTTTAAATTTACCACACTGTAGCTTCAACTCATGCCCTCTAGATTCCATGCAACATTCCATGTAGAACCCTAAAGAGTAACAGTAGTGGAGGAGTGGCCTAGTGGTTAGAGCACCGGTCTTCCAATCCAGAGGTGGCTGGTTCAAATCCCACTGCTGCTCCTTGTGATCTTGGGCAAGTCACTTAACCCTCCATTGCCTCAGGTACAAACTTAGATTGTGAGCCCTCCTGGGACAGAGAAATATCCAGAGTACCTGAAAGTAACTCACCTTGAGCTACTACTGAAAAAGGTGGGAGCAAAATCTAAATAAATAATAATATAATAAATAAAATGTTTCTATTCCACAGAATCCTACTGGATCACAATGTTACATATATAATAAAAAAAAAAAAACATACAGACATTCAATATGGCTATAAATCAAGGCTCAAATTGTGTCATTGAACACCTGTAGTGTAAGTGTGACTGGAAAGGTAAAGCACGATAAGGAAGGGCCATCCTTACCCATAACATCCCTACTGGGCTGAAGGTATTTTCCATAACCCAAAGTGTCTTAACCCTATTTGTAGCTCTTGGGCCTGTTCATTTGACCAACGACAGATGATTGTGAATTCTTGGTGGATAGAAAATCCCAAACATGACCTGAGTCTGCTGCCAGGTCTGGCAACAGCAGAGGGGTTTTTTTCAGGGCAGACTGTGCATGAGCTCAAGACCCCATGCTGAGCTCGGGCTGTTTTAATCACACTTCTCAAATAAAAACAGTTCACTTCCTCATAATTCAGATTCTCGAACTGTTATCGATAGCATTGCTGGTATTTACCAGTGTCCGTCTGTCTGTAGCACCCAGGTGTGTTAGGCGGCTAACTAAGCGTGTGGTCTCTCATGACCCATATTCCAATGGGATCCGTATAGAACAGATTAAGTGATAGCACAAGGTCACTGGGCCACTTTTCCCTTTCTTCTAGGGCTGATACACAAATTAACTTATTGCTCTCTGAGTGGAAATAATCTTCCAAAATTTGCCATTCGTAATGTATTGCCAGACATTTCTCACCCACAGTCTTGTGGCCCAACTGGAAAAGGAAATATTTGCATGAAACTGTTGTTCTGAAAGGCACTGAATTGTGGCTGCAATTTACAGAGTACTAAATAATACTAGGAGATTTCCATGGCCCAGTTCATCCTACCACAGCCTAGAGCAGTGCTAAGACTACGGCTCTTTGCAAATTATCAGTAACAACCATCAGAGCCAAGCTTAGACACTGATGGGCTGATGATCAGAAGCAAACGTAGGCACTAGAGCCTGTTAATGCCATACTAGCGCCTGCGTTTGCTACCTCCCCAGATCACAGTCCCTGAGCGCGTGAAAGAACATGCTCGTGGGCTCTGAACGCAAGTAGCATGCTAATGCATGCTAAACCTATTCATCCCCAATGATCAGCGACCAGCACGCCAAAGATTGGCTCACTGGTTGTGGCAAACCCTACGCCAGCTCGGAGCTGGCATTAGGGTTTGCAGACCATTGGAGAGGAATGGTGAGCCCTGTCCAGCATGCATGTGCATGCTAGCTGGCCCCCATTCCCCCCAATGCAGCAGCCTTGGCAGGTACCCTGACCCAAAACCCCCTCCCCCCAGCAACAGGGGGCTGGAGGTCCCTTCCACTGCACTCACAGCCCCTTCCAGAGTCCAGTCCCTGCAACCCTTCCTCCCAACCATAGCCCCTTCCCAGCTTTTCTCCCTTCTCTCTTCTCCTCCCTCTTCCCCTCCTCCCCTCTCCCTTCTCTGGCCTCATCCCAGCTTTTCTTCCTCCTCCCCTCACCCTCCTGGAGTCAGGACCAGGAAAGGGATCTAGGCGTCATCTTTGATGATACCAAGAAACCCTCTGCTCAGTGTGTGGCAGTGGCAGTAGCTAAGAAAGCAAACAGAATGTTAGGTATTATTAGGAAAGGAATGGAAAAGAAAAATGAACATAAACAAGGAGTGAAAACAGGCGGGACCGCAACTCTCCCCCTACCACTAACTTAAACTTCTGACCTAGGCAGAGGAAACAGTTCTGGTGCAGGGAGAGTTGTTGTCCCGTGCGACTTCACTCCTTGCTTATTTGCGCGATTCCGGCAGAGGTGAAAACGGGAGGAAGGGAACCAAAAGGTGCTGCATGGTACATAAGTACATAAGTATTGCCATACTGGGAAAGACCAAAGGTCCATCAAGCCCAGCATCCTGTTTCCAACAGTGGCCAATCCAGGTCACAAATACCTGGCAGAAACCCAAAGAGTAGCAACATTCCATGTAGAACCCTAAAGAGTAGCAAGATTCTAGAATTCTAAAGAATAACAAGATTCCATGCAGTATTTCAAAGAGTAGAAAGATTCCATTCAGAATCCCAAGTACATAAGTGTTGCCATACTGGGACAGACCAAAGGTCCATCAAGCCCATCATCCTGTTTCCAACAGTGGCCAATCCAGGTCACAAATACCTGGCAGAAACCCAAAGAGTAGCAACATTCCATGTAGAACCCTAAGAGTAGCAAGATTCTAGAATTCTAAAGAATAACAAGATTCCATGCAGTATTTCAAAGAGTAGAAAGATTCCATTCAGAATCCCAAGTACATAAGTGTTGCCATACTGGGACAGACCAAAGGTCCATCAAGCCCAGCATCCTGTTTCCAACAGTGGCCAATCCAGGTCACAAATACCTGGCAGAAACCCAAAGAGTAGCAACATTCCATGTAGAACCCTAAAGAGTAGCAAGATTCTAGAATTCTAAAGAATAACAAGATTCCATGCAGTATTTCAAAGAGTAGAAAGATTCCATTCAGAATCCCAAGTACATAAGTGTTGCCATACTGGGACAGACCAAAGGTCCATCAAGCCCAGCATCCTGTTTCCAACAGTGGCCAATCCAGGTCACAAATACCCGGCAAGATCCCAGAAATGTACAAAACATGCATTGCCTCCCACTCCAAAGATTTGGACTTGCTCCATTCCGTTGCACTCCGCCACATACCCCACCCTGGCCCTGCCCTGTAACCTCACCCTAGGTCCGCCCCATAGCCTCACCTTAGCTCCACCTACTTTAGCCTCCCCAAATAGCTGAGTCACCCACCGCCTATGCCCTGAATGACAATAGAGAAAGAGAGAGAGAAAGTCCACTTTTACATATGTGAGACAGTCTCTCTGCCGTGCTGTGCCAGACCATTGGTCCATCTAGCCCAGCATCCTTTTTCAGATCCAGGTTGCAAATACCTGGCAGGATCCTGAAAATAGCTAGATTCCAGGCTACAAGCAACTCTACCTTAATATCAGTCTATTGACCTTTTCCCCAGGAAGTTATCCATATCTTTTGTAAGCCCAGATACCTAACTGCTGTTACTACATCCTCTAGCTACAAGTTGAGTGAAAAAATATTTTCTCTGATTTGTTTTAAATATGTTGCTCAGAAACTTTATATTTTTTATTTATGTGTGACTTATGATACTGCTCCAATCTGACTAGCACAGCTAGGCAGTTTACAGTCTAAAACACAAATTGAAGAAAGGAACTACAATACTGAATAGAAAAGGTACCCATGCAAGACAATTCACATGAACGGAAGACAAGAAATAAGAAAAGGAACAGGTGTGTCACAGATCATTCTCTATAATGGAACTATCTAGGGTAGGCCTGCTGAAAAAGCAATGTTTTTAATTCACATTGAAACCATTTAAAGGTAGTTCGTTGTGAGTAGTCAGAGGTAGGGTATTCCATAGGTAAGGAGCAGTGAAGAAAAAAGTGCAGTCTCTTGTGGAATTATACTGGACAGATCTAGATCCAGGAAATACCAGACATTGTCATTAAGGAGCCCTTTTACAAAGGTACGGTAGGCTCTATGTGTGTAGTAAAAGCAGTTAGCTTAGCGGGGTTTAAAAAAAGGTTTGGATGGCTTCCTAAAGGAAAGGTCCATAGACCATTATTAAAATAGACTTGGGGAAAATCCACTGCTTATTTCTGGGGTAAGCAGCATAAAATTTGGCCACTGTTGGAAACAGGATGCTGGGTTTGATGGTCCTTCATTCTGTCCCAGTACGGCAACACTTTTGTACTTATGTACCACAACAAGACTAGTGCAAGGGAAGTACACACCCCTGGCAGTACTTTCAGATTTGGCACAAGCACATAACGCCTGGACAAATTTTTTTTTATTTTCTACCGCACGCAGCGTTTCCAGCGTTAATCGGCAGTTGGCGTGCGCTGACCAGTCACCGCACATGTAGCACTTGATCCCTTACTGCTAGATCAATGGGTGGCATTAAGGGCTCAAACCGTAAATAGGTGTGCGCTGGTTTAAATTTTATTGCAGGAATTGGAGAAGGTGCAGAGAAGGGTGACGAAAATGGTAAAAGGGATGGGAGGACTTCCCTATGAGGAAAGGCTAAGACAGTTAGGGCTCTTCAGCTTGGAGAAGAGGCAGCTGAGGGGTGATATGATAGAAGTCTACAAGATAATGAGCGGATTAGAGCGGACAGATGTGAAGCGTTTGTTTACACTTTCAAACAACAACAAAACCAGGGGACACAAGATGAAGCGAAGCTAGAATATGGTAGATTTAAAACAAATAGGAGAAAGTTTTTCTTTACTCAGCTTGTAGTTGGACTCTGGAACTCGTTGCCGGAAAATGTAGTGACAGCAGCTGGCCTTACAGAGTTTAGACAGATTCCTGAAGGAAAAGTCCATTGAACATTATTAATTTAAATTTTTGTTTTGTTTTGGGGTTTTTGCCGGGTTCTTGAGGCCTGGATTGGCTACTGTCGGAGACAGGCTGCTGGGCTTGATGGACCCTTGGTCTTTTCCCAGTATGGCGGTGGTTATGTTCTTATGTTCTTTTCCCAACCCATTGAAAAAAAGCCCTTTTTCCCAGATGCGGTAAAAACTGGACCAGCGTGTGCCCAAAAGACGCTCTCACAGCACCACAGGCCACCTTTTACCGCGGCATAGTAAAAAGACCCCTAAATTACCTAAGTATACGAGATATGCAGGATGGTTGGGGAATTCCAATACTGAGGAATGACCCTTCTAAAGGCTTTAAAGATAAGAAGGAAAACTTGAAATGTAACATGAAATTCAATAGGGAGCCAGTGATGTTTCTTGGCTAAAGGGATGATGCGCTCTGATTGACGCGCACCACACAACAGACGTGAGGCTGAATTTTGTAAACTTTGTACTTCAAAGCGGACTTAATGCCAGAATAAACGTTGCAGTAATCGAGTCGAGAGATAAGAGAATAAGGGATTGGAGGAAATCATGGTCAAAGCAGCTTCTAACTGAATGGAATTGTTTCAACAACAAAAAAAAAGGTTTTGCAAAGGGAGGTCATCTTCATGACATGTCCTCTAGTCTTTGTATTTGTGAGCAAGGACAAAGTGATGCATGTGGGAAAGAGGAACCCAAACTATAGTTACGTGATACAAGATTCCACATTAGGAGTCACTGACCAAGAAAAGGATCTAGGCGTCATCGTTGATGATACATTCAAACCTTCTGCTCAGTGTGGTGTGGCAGCAAAGAAAGCAAATAAAATGTTAGGTATTATTAGGAAAGGAATGGAGAACAAAAATGAGGATGTAATAATGCCTTTGTATCGCTCCATGGTGCAACCGCACCTTGAATACTGTGTGCAATTCTGGTCACCTCATCTCAAAAAAGATATAGTATAATTAGTAAAGGTACAGAAAAGACAAAAATGATAAAGAGGATGGGACGACTTCCCTATGAGGAAAGGCTAAAGCAGTTAAGGCTCTTCAGCTTGGAGAAGAGACGGCTGAGGGGAGATATGATAGAGGTCTATAAAATAATGAGTGGAGTGGAGTGAATCGTTTGTTTACTCTTTCCAAAAATACTAGGGCTAGGGGGCACGCAATGAAGCTAAGTAGTATGTTTAAAACAAATGTAGAAATATATGCAATAAAACTCTGGAATTCATTGCCAAAGAACGTGGTAAAAGCAATTAGCTTAGTAGGGTTTAAAAAAACGGTTGGCTAATTTCCTAAAAGAAAAGTCCATAAGCCATTATTAAGATGGACTTGGGAAAATCCACTGCTTATTCCTGGGCTAAGCAGCATACAATCTGTTTTACTCTTTTGGGATCTTGCCAGGTACCTGTGACCTGGATTGGCCACTGTTGATACAGGGCTTGATGGACCTTCAGTCTGTCCCAGCGTAAACAATTGATTTGTGTTTACCTGTTCCACTCCACTGGGGATTTTTAGACCTCTGTCATATCTCTCCTCAGCTGTCTCTTCTCTAACCACAACCCCAACCTTCCTACCCTTTTCTCATACGAGAGTTGATCTATCTCCTTACTCATTTTCTACTTCTAAATCTTGTTTGAGATGTGGAAACCAGAATTGCACATAATACTCAAGGTGGAGTCGCACTATGGAGCGACACAAAGGTATTATTATATTCTTTGTCTTATTTTCTGTTCCTTTCCTTCTGTTTGCTTTTTGGCTGGCACTGCACACTGAGCAGAAGATTTCAAGGTATTTCCTGGGTGGTGATTCTAATTTGGGTTATTGTTTTCTATGTGGACTGCTTTAATTTGTCTGTAATAAATGTCATGGGCCATGTGGTTGCCCCAGTCTTCCAATCTCCTAAGGTCCTTCTGCTGTGATGTAAGAACTTTGAATCATTTGGTGTCATTTTCAATCTGATCACCTCACTTGTCATTCCCATTTTCAGATCATTTATAAATATGTTAAAAAGCAGCGGTACCAGTGCAGATCCCTTTGGCATTTCATTATTCACCTTCCTCCATTGAGAGAACTGGCCATTTAACCCTATGTTTTCTGTCTTTTAACCAGTTTCCAATCTGCAAGATGCTGCCTCATTTTCTGTGGATTTGGAATTTCCTCAGAGTGCTTTCTGAAAATCCAGGTGCACTAGTGCACATCGACTGTCTCACCTTTATTCACACCTTCAAAAAGCCATCCCTTGGCTAAATCCATGCTGAACTGTGTCTGTCTATGTGTTCAGTCATTTCATAGTAGTTTCTACCATTTTGCCTGACACCGATATCAGGCTCACCTGGAACCCTTCTTACATATTTCAATGGTAACTGCCTTTTCATTGCCGAGTTCTTTCAGTATTCTGGGTGTATACATGAGACACTGTATGTGTGAATGCATGGACACGCATGTGTGTGAAGGAGTGTGGTAAGACAGTAGCAGGCTTGGCTGCAGGTGATTAATGGAGCAGAGGCTGCTTTTTCTTAGATCCTGTGCCTGACTGCAGCTACCCAATGCCCTGTATTCACTGGGATGGGAGGTCTGACGACAACTGGTTTTGATGGCCAGAGACTGACTGCAAATGACACAGGTTGCCACTTTAGGAGGCAGGAAGCCCTGATTGCAGATTCTCGCCATGGTAACAGTGGCAGCCCTGGGGGGCAGCTCTAGTGCCGGCACAGGCAGGTTTGGGGGTGCATCCTGGCATAAATGGGATGGGTGCCCTAGGCCCGCTCTGAAACGGGGTCCAGGGGCACCGAGGGAATTGCCTGGAAATCCAGTGCTTTCTCCGGAGAGACCCGGGGGCTCTGCCACCTTGCGGCAGCCGCTGGAATTGGCCTGTGCTGCCCCCTTTGCTCCAGCTGTGCCCACCTCTGTTCGCCAGCGGCTGCTGCTCACTTTTGCCGGCTTATTCCACAAAGGACTCGAAGGGGAAAGTGAGAAGAGAGAGCATGTCTTTCTGGGAGACAGCAGGGGGGAGGGGGACCCCTGCATCTAGTGCACAGCATCTCCCCTCCTCGGAACCCCGAGGTCTGTGCCCGGCTCCTGCACCTTTCCCTCCCCCCCCCCCCCCCCCCATCGGCTCCTTACCTTCCGCTGCCCGGTTGCCCGTCACCTTTTGCTCTCTCTGAACGTTTGTGCTGCTTCCGATGTGCACATGAAGCTCCAGGTTTTGCAGCAGCGCAGACTGATCTTTCCCAGCGAATTCTCCTCTACTGCAAGAAGCTTAGCCAACACCTAATGCAGCGCCGAGAAATGCAAAAAGGGGGCAGCAACAGCTCCGAGACCCCTGCGAGCAGGCGGGGGAAACGCTGTCACTGCAGAAAACTTGAGAGAGAGGAGGGGATCAGCTGCTTATTTCTTTATTTAGCAGGGATGAGGTAAAGGGGTCAGGGAAATGCATTTCCATATACTGTTATTCAGGTATTGGCCTTTTCTTTTTCTGTACCTGGCTGGGCAATGGAGGGTCTCAGGATCTGCAGTGGGAAATGAACCTGGTTCCTCTGGTTCTCACCCACTGCACTAGCCAGAGCAGTCTGAATCCTGGCCAGGTGCAGGTTTCTGTTCCTATGCTGGATTGAAAATATAAATCAAACCTTGCTACAGCCCTTCTTTCTTGGAAATTTGGGCAGATTTTTTTGGAGCTGGCAGACGTTTGTGGGGGTCTGACAAATGCTGAATTCATCCTGGACTCCCATCTGAGAAAGAGACACCTGAAGACAACATGCAAAAAAGGAACCGTCTCATTCCCTCCTAGTGCAATCAGTAGGTCACAACCTGAATTCAAATCCTGGCACTGGGATTTCTGTCAGGTAGCCGGCCTCTAGCCAACTCGGTCATCCATCCATTTTCTGTTGGTAACGGAGGAGGGGGGGGGGGGGGTCAATGAATAAGGACCAGTTGTCTCTCTTGCATACAGGGGACCACCTTTACCTTTCCCTCTGTCTAGTTCAGTGGGTTGAATCTCCAAAAGGGGTCACAAAAGAGGGCTGCTCTCTCTTTACTGTGACTTATATCCAATAGTAGCAGTGCGCTTTTTCTAGCAAAATAGGTGCTGGTACTCAAATGCCTGGCCACCCTTCAGGGGTGGGGTAATCACTGAGGGACCCACCCCACAATAGCCAGGACCCCTGCAACCAGTCACAAAATGTATGACAAGGTAGAATTGGTGTGTAGAGGTTGATCTCTTTCATTAAAACTTGGGGTCCATGGGTCAATTTTAACAGACAATGAAAAAGGTGCCGGTACTCAGTACCCCCGAGTACCCCCTCAAGAAAAGCCCTGAATAGTAGTGAACATCCAGGGGCTTCTCCCCTCTCCTCCTGTAAGACTGGACGTTCACACCCACTCTGTCATGGCCACTTTTACGCTTGGGATAAGTAGCAGAGGGAAGAAGTAGATGAAGGAGGGGAGAGGAGCGAAGGTCGACTATTTTGTTCTCATCATTCTCTGGGGTCATGTGAACTCTTAAGTTTAAGAGACAGTTGTGACTTTCTGTTGAAGCAAAACGTGTCAGCACATGATTGAAAAGGCTTTTAGATTGTTATGTTCCTAGGTGTTGGCAAGTATTTTTACAGTGTAGCTAATTAATGCATTTAAGGTCTTTGAAATTCATGTAATGTCTCCTCCCCCTCCCTCCCCCTTTTTACACTCCTGATGCAGGCCACGTAAGCCGAAACACGGCCGTGTCGAGTCGTATCAAGATCATTCAAGTTTTCTTTGCTCCTTTCGTCATCTCCGCTGTCTTGTTTGGTGGTCTCTTGTGGAGTTTGCTTCTTCTAGGTTCTTTTTTGGATCGTCTTCTGAAGAACGATGATGGCTTTTGAGCTGAGTTTTTCTGAGGAAAGACTCACAGAGACTTCTTCAGGAGCCTCAGCCCTTTATCTCTAATAGATCAATGGTCCAATATGATTAATCTAACAAAGAACATTATTCAGAATGATTTACACTGTCTGCCAGATTCTACGTAGCACGCCTAGCGCTTTGTGCTGAAATCTAAATCGTATTCCAAAACAACGCACATAACTTAATTGGCTTAACAAGCGAATCGGCATTGATAACAGCACCTAACGAGCAATAATGAGCCCTAATTGGCAATAATTAGAATTTACACTCGCAACTTGCTAAGCATATTCTGTAATGAACTGCGCCTAAATTCTAATGTTATGGTTATGGGCAGGGAAATGGGCGTTTCATGGGCATGACAACATTTATGCATCTAGTTATAGAATATGACCCATTGTGCATAAATCTGCGTTCAGGGATTTATGGTGTAAATGGAGATGAACAGTTTGGGGTGCTGGGATTTCAACTAAGCGTATTCTATATACTGCTCCTAACTCTAGGCACCACTTATAGAATACGCCTAGCCGGAAATGTTTACTGCATGGATTTGTTTAGGCATCTTATATAGAATCCAGCCCTTTGCAACTATTCCACAATATTGCCAGGTCAAAAGGGTCCCACAGGGTCTCAGAATAATCAAAGGACCCCATTTGTTTTTAGATGACACAGATTGCAACAGTACAATTTTAAATAAATGTTCGTTGGATCTTACGATTTTAATTGCACCAGATTGTACTCCTCAATGGCTCCAGACGTAGCCAATTTGTATGTGGCCAGAGGTGGCCGGTTCAAATCCCACTGCTGCTCCTTGTGATCTTGGGCAAGTCACTTAACCCTCCATTGCCTCAGGTACAAACTTAGATTGTGAGTCCTCCTGGGACAGAGAAATATCCAGAGTACCTGAATGTAACTCACCTTGAGCTACTACTGAAAAAGGTGTGAGCAAAATATAAATAAATAAATAAATAAATAAAGATTCCATTCAGAATCTCAAAGAATAGCAACATTCCATGTAGAACCCCAAAGAGTAGCAGTAGTGGAGGAGTGGCCTAGTGGTTAGAGCACCAGAGGTGGTCAGTTCAAATCCCACTGCTGCTCCTTGTGATCTTGGGCAAGTCACTTAACCCTCCATTGCCTCAGGTACAAACTTAGATTTTGAGCCCTTCAGGGACAGGGAAATATCCAGAGTACCTGAATATAACTCAGCCTTGAGCTGCCACTGAAAAAGGTGTACGCAAAATCCAAATAAACAAATAAATTTGTACAAGAAGAATGATCTTTTAAGACCTATTGTTGATTAGAAAATTGCTTAAAAAGAGAGTTAACGTGTTAGATCTGTAATGTCTGATGTTAATAAACATTTAGTTAAATTTAGGAATGACATTAAAAAGGTCAACTTTGAAAACCTACTTGAGTTTTAAAAGGATCATATTTATTGGAAGGAACAAAATTCAAGCCCAATTCCAGCAATTCAAGCTGCGATCGAGACAATGACTGATTGGAGATGTTTATAATCGCTGATCCTGTCTGGTGTGAGATCAAGTCTGGCAGACAAAAATGCAACATGATACCAATCACTATAAGAAGGGAAGCATTTATCCTTGGTCTAAACCCATAACATTTTCTAAAAAATGTTAGGCAGTCACATCCACGCTCAAGGTTTAACCTACCGGCTAGTTCTCATCCTGACAGTATTGACGTGATACAATTTTTTTCAAAGAATCCAACAGGTTCAACTGATCCTCCCCTACTGAAGAAGAGCTCTAAGTGGAGGCCACCCGGACCCTTTGATCCCCTAATCTAGTGGTTTCCAAAGCTGGTCCTGGAGGCATCCCAGCCAGTTAGGTTTTCAATATACCCACAATGAATATTCATGAGATAGATTTGCTTGCAGTGGAGGCAGTGCATGCAGATCTCTCTCATGAATATTCATTGTGGGTATCCTGAAAACCTTACTGGCAGGGGTGCCTCCAGGACCAGGTTTGGGAACCACTGCCCTAATGCTTGCCTTCAATAGATGTGTGATGAGAGACATCCAGGAATTAGAAAATAGGAAGCATCGGAAGAAATTTCACAACCTGACTAGGGATGAGCTAAAGGCGTTAAATCTTCTGTCATGGAATCAAGATATCGTCATAAAACTGGCTGACAAGGGAAGTGGCATCATGCTTATGGATAAGGAGAAATACGTCAAGGAAATAGAAAGTCAGATTTTTGATTCACAGTATTAATGTCGGTTGGACAAGGACCTCAACCATGGTCTACAGATGAAGAATGGCCAAGTGGTGTCCCTTGCTCATTACGCTGGCTATGTCACTGCAAGTGAAAAAGATGTCCTGATAGTAAAAAAAAAAAGAAAATCTCATGATTCTGACGTTATACCTAAAATCCGGGAATGGTTCAGTCTTAGAACCCTTGTCCAAGTTTGTAGACTATTTTTTATGGCCTTTTGTCCCCATAATTGATTCATATATGAGCGATTCCTCGCACGTGATCAACATGTTGGAAGAATGTGATGGAGATCTCAAGAACATTCTCTTGGTTACAATGGACAGAACAACTGTCAGGAGGATTCCTAATCACGTTATATTGGCCTTGGCAACTCCGGCATGAACCCAGAACTATTTTTGTTTTCAAGGAAATGTTTATTTCCAAATTAAAGGACAGCAGTGATTGCAAGGCCGGTGCTCTAACCACTAGGCCACTCCTCCACTTCATATGTTTTGATTGTAGCTTCAGTGATTCTGTTTTAGGCTTTCTTTATTCATTCCTCACGTCCTATCTTCTTGTGCATCGTGTTTTTACTGTCTGAATCTATGTCCTTGTTTCTGCTCCCCCGATGAGTGCAGCTCTGTGCTTTTTCCCTTGAATTCTTTTTTTTTTTTCAGTAATATGTCTCTACAGTTGTCCTATTGGACCCTTTACTAAGACGCAGTCAGCCTAATGAGCGGTAAAAGGCATTACCATGGGACATGCCGAGGCATCTGGCCATCAGAAAGCACTACTCCAGTGGTAACAAATATTTTTGATTTTTTTGTACCATGGGAGGCGTACCTGTGCTAATTGGTGGCACATTACTGCCGTCTAAACAGGTGATGGTAAGGGCTCCTGGGGGTAATTGGGAAAATGAGTGCATGGCCATTAACCCCCCCCCCCCGAATGTGGCCATTTTACTTCCATGGTAAAAGTGGCCGCAGCTTGCAGGAAACCTACACACTGACAGCAGCACAACACACTTTTTAGTGTGTGTTAATAAAAGGACTCCTTAATCTTCACCATATTTTGTCATTTTTGAGTGACTTTTGTTGCTTTTCACAACAAGTTTGTCGACATCATCATCTTTTTTTGGACCTTACTTAGTGTAGCCTCTGGTGGGTTTTATATTCTTTCCGCATTTTCATATATATTTAATCCGTAGCACTTTTTTTTTGCATTCACTTATTTCACTGTATGATTTATTTTGATGCGAGTTACATATCATCGCTGGCATATTTCTAGTTTTTACATATATTTTGTTTGTACTACTACTACTACTACTACTTAGCATTTCTATAGCGCTGCCAGGGTTACGCAGCGCTGTACAAGTTTAAACATGGGGAGGGACAGTCCCTGCTCAAGAGAGCTTACAATCTAACGGTAACAGACTACGTAGTCAGTGTAGGTAACAGGAATGGGGAAGGTGGTTAGGCGCCAAAAGCAAGGGAGAAGAGATGGGCCTTGAGTAAGGACTTGAAGATGGGCAGGGAGGGCGCATGGCGTATGGGCTCAGGAAGTCTGTTCCAGGCATAAGGTGATGCGAGGCAGAAGGGGCGGAGTCTGGAGTTAGCGGTGGTGGAGAAGGGTACAGATAGGAGTGATTTGTCCTGAGAGCGGAGGTTACGGGTGGGAACATACGGGGAGAGGAGGGTAGAGAGGTAATGAGGGGCAGCAGATTGAGTGCACTTGAAGGTCAATAGGAGAAGCTTGAACTGTATACGGTAGTGGATTGGGAGCCAGTGAAGCGACTTGAGGAGGGGGTGATATGAGAGTATCGGTTCACACGATAGATAAGACGTGCGGCGGAATTTTGGACAGATTGAAGGGGGGATAGGTGGCTAAGCGGGAGGCCAGCGAGGAGAAGGTTGCAATAGTCAAGACGAGAGGTAACGAGCGAGTGGACGAGGGTTCGGGTGGTCTGTTCAGAGAGGAATGGGCGAATTTTGCTAATATTATAGAGGAAGAAGCGACAGTTCTTAGCTGTCTGTTGGATATGGGCAGAGAAGGAGAGGGAGGAATCGAAGATGACTCCGAGATTGCGTGCTGAAGAGACGGGGAGGATGAGGGTGTTGTCAACAGAGACGGAAAGTGGGGGAAGAGGAGAAGAGGGTTTGGGTGGAAAGATAAGGAGCTCAGTCTTTGCCATGTTCAGTTTCAGATGCCGGTTGGACATCCAGGCAGCGATGTCGGAAAGGCAGGCTGAAACTTTGGCCTGGGTTTCAACTGTGATGTCGGGAGTGGAGAGGTAAAGCTGGGTGTCATCGGCATAGAGATGGTACTGGAAACCATGAGATGAGATCAACGAGCCTAGGGAAGAGGTGTATATCGAGAAGAGAAGTGGTCCAAGGACAGATCCTTGGGGAACCCCAACAGAGAGCAGGACGGGGGTGGAAGAGGAGCCATTAGAAGATACTCTGAAGGTGCGTTGGGAAAGATACGAGGAGAACCAGGAGAGGACGGAGCCCTGGAACCCAAAGGAGGACAGTGTGTCAAGAAGTAAATTATGATTGACGGTGTCAAAGGCGGCAGATAGGTCGAGGAGGATGAGGATGGAGTAATGGCCTTTGGATTTGGCGAGGAACAGGTCATTGCAGACTTTAGAGAGTGCTGTTTCTGTCGAGTGTAGTGGGCGAAAGCCAGATTGAAGCGGGTCGAGGACAGCCTGAGAAGAGAGGAAGTCAAAGCAATGGCTGTGGACAGCACGTTCAAGTAATTTGGAGAGGAAGGGTAGAAGAGAGATGGGGCGGTAGTTGGAGGGACAGGTGGGGTCAAGTGATGGTTTTTTGAGAAGTGGTGTGACTACTGCGTGCTTGAAGGTGTCAGGGACAGTAGCAGTGGAGAGAGAGAGGTTGAGGATGTGACAGATTGAGGGGTTAACTGTAGGAGAGATGTTGGTAAGCAGATTGGTGGGAATGGGATCCGAGGAACAGGTGGTGCACTTGGAGGAAGAAAGAAGGCGAGCAGTTTCCTCTTCGGTGATCTCAGGGAAGGAGGAAAAGGAGGCCGGGTTAGGTTGGTTGAGGGAGTGGGTTAAGAAGTCACAGGGAGGAGAAGGCTTGGAAGTGAATTCAAGGTTGATCTTCTGCATTTTATCGCGGAAGTGGTCAGCTAGTGATTGAGGAGAGAGTGAGGGAGGGGTGGGAGCGGAGGGTACTTTAAGTAGGGAGTTGAGGGTGGCAAAGAGGCGACGAGGGTTGGAGCCAAGAGAATTGGTTTGTGGTCTATGTTTGTATAGCACTGCGTACGCCTTGTAGCACTATAGAAATGCTAAATAGTAGTAGTAGTAGTACATCTATACTTGGCATTTTAGTACACCGACTGCTTATTCGGAAGTGGGTTATACGTCGCTGCCATTAATATTCACATATTCCGTATACATTTGTTGTGAGTGTGGCTTTAAGTACATATTCCTTTTATACTTTTTGAGGGAATCATATTATTAATTTCATGCTGTTTCTCTCTCTTTTTTTTTTTGCTCATTGATATTTAGGGATCCTTTTACTAAGGTGTACAGAAAAATGGCCTGGACTAGTGTAAGCCCGTGTGTCAGATGCACATAGATCCATTTTTCAGCACATCTGTAAAAGATGCCTGTTTTATATTTTGGCTGAAAATGGACATGCGGCAAAATGAAAATTGGCACGCGTCCGTTTTGGTTCTGAGACTTTACCGCCACCCATTGAGTTAGCGGTGTCTTGCGCTAACCGGGCGGCAGGGGTGTAGCTACATGGAGTCACGGGGGCCTGGGACCCCGTAGATTTGGCCCTGGCCCCCTTTGCCAACGACCCTCTCGATCCCCCCTCCCGCTGCCAACCCGCCGTCAACCCGCTGTCGCCTATCTTTGCTGGCGGGGGACCCCAACCCCCCGCTAGCCGAGGTCCTCTTCTTCCTTCATTCTATTTCTGTGAGTCTGACACCCTGCACATACAACGTGCAATATAGCAAGTAGAAATTGTAGAGCAGTTCTGAGTATATGTGGAGGAATGGTGTGTGTTCACATTTGTTGATCTTTGTGGTATACTTTGTTAAAGAGATGGGTCTTCAGTAGTTACCGCCTGGTTAGCAAATCTAATAACCACAGGAAGACTATTCCCAGTTGAAGCCACCTTATATGAAAAGGAATTCTCCAGCATTCTCTTTAATCGAACATCTTTAAAGGAGGAAAACGTAAGCTTAAAAATTATTGACCATGTACCAGGAAGCTTAGCATTAATGAAAGGTACAACGATCAAACAATCTTCGGGAATATCCTCACGAAAAATTGTAAACACAAAACATTAGGGGCCCTGTTTACTAAGGCACGCTAGCCCACTAGGGACAGAGAAAGTACTCGCGTGTGTGAGTGTATGTACATGCACATGTATGTATATGTGAGACAGTGTGTTTTGCTATCTCTCTTTGACACTGTATATTTAAGACAGAGTGTATGTGACTGCATGTGGGAATGTGTGAGTGGATGTACAGGTGAGCTAGTGTGTTGAGACACCCTCTCCTCTCTCTTTCTCTGAGACTGGGTGTGTATGTGTAAGACAGTGTGTGTGACTGGATGTGGGGATGTGTGTTGTGACACTGTCTCCCTTGCTGTCTCTCTCTCTCTCTCTGAGATTGGGTGTATATGTGTATACATGAGACACTGTATGTGTGGATGCATGGACACACATGTGTGTGATCGAGAGGCAGTGGCTTTGCTGCAGGTGATTAATGTGAGCGGAGCAGAGGCTGAGTAAGGCAGGCTGCATTTCCACAAAACCCTGTGCAGAGAAGGTCTGCTCTAGTCAAGTTTTCGGAGTGGCCTAATGGTTAGTGCAGTGGCACCAGAACCAGGGGAACGGAGTTTAATTCCCACTGCAGGTCCTTGAGACTCTGGGCAAAGTCAGTTAATTCCCCATTGCCCCAGGTACAAAATAAGTACCTATATATAATATGTAAATTGCTTTAATTGTAACCACAGAACAGCAGTATATCTAATCCCATCTTTTACAAATCCTCCCTGACCTATGATTGCAGCTACTGAATGCCCTGTATTCACTTCTCACTGTTAGTTAGCAAAGACAGCGGATAAAAAAACAGAGAACTGGTCATCTGAGTTCCCCATAATACTACTACTACTATTTAACATTTCTATAGCACTACAAGGCATACGCAGTGATGTACACCATAAACAAAAAGACAGTCCCTGCTCAAAGAGTTTACAATCTAGATAAGACAGGCAGACAGACAGACAGAACAATTAAGGGTAAGGGAATAAAGAGGTGAGGATAAAGGACAGGGCAAGTGAGTAGAGGTTAAGAGTCAAAAGCAGTGGTGAAGAGGTGGGCTTTAAGTTTGGACTTGAAAACGGCCAAAGACGGGGCTAGATGCACAGGCTCTGGAAGTCTATTCCAGGCGTGAGGTGCAGCAAGACAAAAGGAATGGAGTCTAGAATTAGCAGTAGAGGAGAAGGGGATGGATAAGAGAGATTTATCCACAGACTGGAGTGCCTGAGGGGGGGCATAGGGAGAGACAAGAGTGGAGAGGTACTGGGGAGCGGCGGAGTGAATACACTTATAGGTCAATAAGAGAAGTTTGAATTGAATGCGGAAACAGATAGGGAGCCAGTGAAGTGACTTAAGGAGAGGGCTAATGTGAGCATAGCGACTTTGGCGGAAAATGAGTCGCGCAGCAGAGTTTTGGACTGATCGAAGAGGAGAGAGATGGCTAAGAGGGAGGCCGGTGAGAAGCAGGTTACAATAATCAAGACGAGAGGTGATAAGAGTGTGGATAAGGGTCCTGGTAGAGTGCTCCGAGATGAAGGGACAGATTTTGCTGATGTTATAGAGAAAGAAACGACAGGTTTTGGCAATCTGCTGAATGTGAGCAGAGAAGGAGAGAGAGAAGTCGAAGATGACCCCAAGGTTACGAGCTGATGAGACAGGGAGAATGAGAGTGTTATCCACAGAAATAGAGAAAGGGGGAGAGGAGAGGTAGGTTTAGGAGGAAAGATGAGAAGCTCGGTTTTGGCCATGTTAAGTTTCAAATAACGTTGAGACGTCCAGGCAGCAATATCAGATAGGCAGGCTGAAACCTTGGCCTGGATGCTGGTTGAGATTTCGGGGTAGAGAGGTAGATCTGGGAGTCGTCAGCGTAGAGATGGTATTGAAAGCCGTGGGATGATATCAGAGAGCCAAGGGAGGAAGTGTAGATGGAGAACAGGAGAGGACCGAGAATAGAACCCTGAGGTACACCGATTGGTAGAGGGATAGAAGTGGAAGAGGATCCACCAGAGTGTACACTAAAGGTGCGAAGCAAGAGGTAAGAGGAGAACCAGGAAAGAACAGAGCCCTGGAATCCAAATGAAGACAGCGTATCAAGGAGTAGGTTGTGATCAATAGTGTCAAAAGCAGCGGAAAGATC
This sequence comes from Microcaecilia unicolor, assembly GCF_901765095.1. Classification (NCBI taxonomy): domain Eukaryota; kingdom Metazoa; phylum Chordata; class Amphibia; order Gymnophiona; family Siphonopidae; genus Microcaecilia; species Microcaecilia unicolor. The sequence goes on along the minus strand of NC_044035.1, from coordinate 359,819,046 downwards.
GAGAAGGATGAGGATAGAACAGAGACCTTTGGATTTGGCCAGGAACAGGTCGTTGGAAACTTTAGTAAGTGCAGTTTCAGTTGAATGAAGAGGGCGAAAGCCAGATTGGAGTGGGTCAAGAACAGCTTGAGATGAAAGAAAGTCAAGACTGCGGTGGTGAACAGCACGTTCAAGTAACTTGGAGAGAAAGGGGAGGAGGGAGATCTGCATGCACTGCCTCCACTGCAAGCAAATCTGTCTCATGAATATTCATTGTGGGTCGATAGTTGGAAGGACAGGTAGGGTCAAGCGAAGGCTTCTTCAGGAGCGGTATAACCAAGACACTGGGTAGTGACAGAAAATTTGCTTATTCTTCAAGTGCATGACAGGCAGCTCTGTGTTCAGGATTTCTCTAGTAATCCTTCCCCCGCTGACAGGCAGCTCTGTGTTCAGGATTTCTCTAGTAATCCTTCTCCTGCTGACAGGCAGCTCTGTAGTAATCCTTCCCCCGCTGACAGGCAGCTCTGTGTTTAGGCCAGACTGTCCCTATTAAGGTTCATTGGACCCTTCATTACCGCATCTTCAGAGGGCAGGTTTCATCTTTGACTTTTGTCAATTACTGAGGTCCAAAATTTAAATCAAGCATGGAGTGTGAGATGTCTCAGCTGTACAATTCCACCTTGCTTTTGTATATTTACAGGTTTATTTGTCCTGCATTGATTAAGTCTTGGCTAGTCTACTACCCCTCCCTGCCTCTCTCTTCCTTCATAATCATCTGTCTTCTCCTCTATTCATGGTTTTGGTCTTTCTATCTCCCTTACCCACACCATATCATGTTTTGGGGAACATAAGAACTGTCGAGGGTCTGTCTTTTTTGGATCCACATGGGTGCACATCCCATACACTAGACTCCTTCCTCTCTGTTGTAAATGATAAACTCTTTGCTGCCTCTTATCTTACAGTATTATAAAGTCCCTTTTTTTCTCTTCCCCATACGGACTCTTTAGACAAAGATTGTTCCTTTCTCAACACTCCCTTTTAGTGCTGCTCACAGTTCCTCTTTACCCTTTTCATCTTACATTCTCAGTACAGCTTCCTTTAATCTATCTATCACCATCATAAAGTCTCCCTGAAAAGGAGTGGAGGAGTAGGGCAATGCGATAATAATGGGTGACTTCAATTATCCAAATATAGACTGGGTAAATGTAACATCAGGATACCAGGGGCGTAGCCAGACAACAGATTTTGGGTGGGCCTAGGTAAGAAGTGGGTGGGCACCAAATGTTCTCTCCCCCCCCCCCCCCCCCAACCACCAAAAAAAATATCTCAGCTGGCAGGAAAATGCTTCTTTCCACCTTGGCAGTCTGTAGCAGGCATGCGCTGAAAACTGAGCATGCGCAGGTGCCAGTATTGTGAAGAGTGGAATTCTGTTACTATCAGGGGAAAGTCTTCAGCTGCCAGAGCTTGGGATCTCCACCAGCTACCGCTAAACATGTGCTACTGTTGGGTAGCCCACCTGTGGCTAAGCCACTGCAGGACACGCTAGAGAGGCACAATTTCTTGATGAAATCAAGGATAGCTTTATGGAGCAGCTGGTGCAGGAGCCGACGAGAGAAGGAAAAATTCTAGACTTGGTCCTTAGTGGAGCGCATGATCTGGTGAGGGACGTTATGGTACTGGGGCCGCTTGATAACAGTGATCATAATATGATCAGTTTTGATATGAACCTTGAAGTAACTATACACAGGAAGTCAAATACGTTAGCGTTTAACTTTAAAAAAGGAGACTATGATAAAATGAGAAGAACGGTGGAAAAAAAACTGAGAGGGGCAACTGAGAGGGTAAAAACTGTACAACAGGCGTGGATGCTGTTCAAAAGTACCATCCTAGAGGCCCTGTCCAAACATATTCCGTGAATTACAAAAGAAAGGCAGAAGTCCAAAAGACAGCCGGTGTGGTTGAAAAGTGAGGTGAAGGAAGCTATTAGGGCTAAAAGAAATGCCTTCAGAAAATGGAAGAAGTAACCGTCTGAAAATAACAAGAAACAACATAAGGAGTGTCAAAGCAAATGCAAGGCGCAGATAAAGAAGGCCAAGAGGGATTACGAAAAAAAAATAGCATTAGAGGCAAAAAAAAAACATAGTAAAAATTTTTTTCAGTATATTAAAAGCAGGAAGCCGGCAAGAGAATCGGTTGGGCTGCTGGACGACCGAGGGGTAAAAGGGGCGATCAAGGATGACAAAGATGTAGCGGAGAGATTGAATGAATTCTTTGCTTCGGTCTTCACCGAGGAAGATTTGGGTGGGATACCGGTATCGGAAATGGTATTTCAAGCGGACGAGTCAGAGAAACTTACTGACTTCACGGTAAACCTGGAGGACATAATGGGGCAGTTCAGCAAACTGAAGAGTAGCAAATCTCCTGGATCGGATGGTATTCATCCTAGAGTACTGATAGAACTTAAAACGAGCTTATGCAACTACTATTAGTGATATGCAATTTATCCTTAAAATCAAGCGTGGTACTGGAAGATTGGAGGGTGACCAATGTAACGCCGATTTTTAAAAAAAGCTCCAAGGGAGATCCGGGAAATTATAGACTGGTGAGTCTGACGTCGGTGCTGGGGAAAATGGTAGACGCTATTATTAAAAACAAAATTACAGAGCACATCCAAGGAGGAGCCAACTTTTCAAAATTATCGGGGGTGCTAAGCCCAATGAAAATAACCCCTCCCTGGACACATACAAGGAATTTTCTCAATATTGGGGGTGCTCAAGCACCCACAGAGCCGGCTCCAATGGGACATGGATTACTGAGAGCAAGTCAGCATGGCTTTAGTGTGGGGAAATCTTGCCTGACCAATTTACTTCAATTCTTTGAAGGAGTAAACAAACATGTGGACAAAGGGGAGCCAGTTGATATTGTGTATCTGGATTTTCAAAAGGCGTTTGACAAGGTACCTCATGAAAGGCTACAGAGGAAATTGGAGGGTCATGGGATAGGAGGAAATGTCCTATTGTGGATTAAAAACTGGTTGAAGGATAGGAAACAGAGAGTGGGGTTAAATGGGCAGTATTCACAATGGAGAAGGGTAGTTAGTGGGGTTCCTCAGGGGTCTGTGCTAGGACCACTGCTTTTTAACATATTTATAAATGATTTAGAGATGGGGGTAACTAGCGAGGTAATTAAATTTGCTGAAGAAACAAAGTTATTCAAAGTCATTAACTCATGAGAGGATTGTGAAAAATTACAGAAGGACCTTACAAGACTGGGAGACTGGGCGGCTAAATGGCAGATGACCTTTAATGTGAGCAAGTGAAGGTGATGCATGTGGGAAAAAAGAACCCGAATTATAGCTACGTCATGCAAGGTTCCACGTTAGGAGTTACAGACCAAGAAAGAGATCTGGGTGTCGTCATCGACAATACACTGAAACCTTCTGCTCAGTGTGCTGCTGCGGCTAGGAAAGCGAATAGAATGTTGGGTATTATTAGGAAAGGTATGGAAAACAGGTGTGAGGATGTTATAATGCCGTTGTATCGCTCCATGGTGCGACCGCACCTTGAGTATTGTGTTCAATTCTGGTCGCTGCATCTGAAGAAAGATATAGTAGAATTGGAAAAGGTGCAGCGAAGGGTGACTAAAATGATAGCGGGGATGGGACGACTTCCCTATGAAGAAAGACTAAGGAGGCTAGGGCTATTCAGCTTGGAGAAGAGACGGCTGAGGGGAGACATGATAGAGGTATATAAAATAATGAGTGGAGTGGAACAGGTGGATGTGAAGCGTCTGTTCACGCTTTCCAAAAATACTAGGACTAGGGGGCATGCGATTAAACTACAGTGTAGTAAATTTAAAACAAATCGGAGAAAATATTTCTTCACCCAACGTGTAATTAAACTCTGGAATTCGTTGCCGGAGAAAGTGGTGAAGGCGGTTAGCTTAGCAGAGTTTAAAAAGGGGTTGGACGGTTTCCTAAAGGACAAGTCCATAAACCGCTACTAAATGGACTTGGAAAAATCCAAAATTCCAGGAATAACATGTATAGAATGTTTGTACGTTTGGGAAGCTTGCCAGGTGCCCTTGGCCTGGATTGGCCGCTGTCGTGGACAGGATGCTGGGCTCGATGGACTTTTGGTCTTTTCCCAGTATGGCATTACTTATGTAGGCTGAGAACCTGGAGAAATGGGTTTGATTCCCACTGTGGCTCTGGGAGACTCTGGGCAAGTCTCTTAACCCTCCATTGCCCCAGGTACAAATAAGTATCTGTATATACTATGTAAACCACTTTGAATGTAGTTGCAAAAACCACAGAAAGGCCATATATCAAGTCCTATTTCCCTTTCCCCATTTGAGATTCTACAGGAATGTTGCTAGTGGAGGAGTAGCCTAGTAGTTAATGCAGTGGACTTTGATCCTGGGGAACTGGGTCCTTGTGACTTAACCCTCCTTTGCCCCAGGTACAAATAAGTATCTGTAGATACTATGTAATTCGCTTTGAATGTAGTTGCAAAAACCACAGAAAGGTTGTATATCATGTCACATTCCCTTTCCCTAACACCAGCAACCTGCCCACCAGAGGTACCATTAGAGTCATTGTGAACAATACAGTGAAAATCCTCAGCTCAATGTGCAAATGTGAAGTGACATCATTAAAGCAAATAGAGGAATTATCTGGAGAGGAATTGGGAATGGAAGAGAGGATTTGTGGTGCAACCACACCTTTCATGTCTAGTTCTGGTCACCACATCTCAAAAAATAAGGGCAACCAAAATGATAAATGGAATGGACTGACTCCCGACTATGAAGAAAAGCTCTTAGCTCAGAGAAAAGATAATTAAGAGGGGATATGATAGAGATTTATAAAAGCATAAGTGGGTTGGAAGAAGTTAATAGACTCCCCTTTATTCACTTCTTCAAATAGTAGGCTAGGGAACACTCCATGAAACCAATAAAACAAAGCAGCGAACGTCAACGTTCACTTCAATGCACAATAGAAGTGTTGCCAGAAGATGTGTTCAAAGCACTTGGCATAGCAGGGTTTAAAAGGATTTGGACAAGTTTCTAGAGAAGTCCATAAACTGTCATTAGTCAGGTAGATATGGGAAAAGCTACTGCTTATCCCTGGGAATAAACAACATGGAATGGATCTACTCTTTGGATCTGCTAGTGCCTGGACTTGTGACTGTTGAAGACAGGATAAAAACATACTGGGAAAGACCAAAGGTCCATGAAGCCCAGGATCCTGTTTCCAACAGTGGCCAATCCAGGTCACAAGTACCTGGCAAGATCCCAGAACAGTAAAACAGATTTTATGTTGCTTATCCTAGAAGCAAGCAGTAGATTTTCCCAAGTCCATCTTAAGAACGGCTTATGGACTTTTCTTTTAGGAAATTAGCCAAACCTTTTTTTAAACCTTGCTAAGCTAACTGCTTTTACCACATTCTCTGACAAAGAATTACAGAATTTAATTATATTTTCTCTGATTTGTTTTAATTTTACTACTTTGTAGCTTCAATGCCTGCCCCCTAGTCCTTGTATTTTTGGAAAGAGTAAACAAGTGATTCACATCTATCTGTTCCACTCCACTCAGTATTTTATAGACCTTTATCATATTTCTCCTCAGCCGACTCTTCTCCAAGCTGAAGAGCCTTTTGCCACTTTAGTCTTTCCTCATACGGAAGTCGCCCCATCCCCTTTATCATTTTCGTCTCCCTTCTCTGTGCCTTTTCTAAATTCCGCTTTACCTTTCTTGCAATGCAGTGACTAGAATTACACACAGTACTGGAGGGGTGGTCGCACTATCGAGCGATACAAAGGCATAATACTATCATTTTTGTTTTCCATTCATTTCCTAATAATTTCTAACATTCTATTTTCTTTCTTAGCCACTGCCGCACACTGAGCAGAGTGTTTCAAAGTGTTATCATTGATGACGCCTAGATCCCTTTCCTGGTTGGTGACTCCTAATGTGGAACCTTGCATATAATTCGGGTTCCTCTTTCCCACATGCATCACTTTGCACTTGCTCACATTAAACGTCATCTGCCATTTGGATGCCCAGTTTCCCAGTCTCATAAGGTCCCCTTGTAAGTTTTCACAATCCTCTTGTGATTTAACAACTCTGAATAACTTTGTGGGTTTGGTGGACCCTGGTCTGATGGCACATCTTGTGCTCTTATATATTGTCCCTCCCTCTTTCCTAGTCTGTCTCTTCTGAAGAGATTATATCCTGGGATAGACAGTGACAATCCTGGTTTCCATTACACTGACCATTATTGATTCTAATCACAAGGAGGAGCAGAAGATCCCCAGGAAGAAATTCTGTTCTTTTTTTGACTTTGAAACATTTTATGGGACTAAATACATTTTTTTCGAGAATTTATTAACAGCATGAGATGGAAACAATACAAAGAGTAGCTATATCTACAATATAATGCATACAAACCACATCCTCCTATATAGTTCTTATATTATAGTCAATGTCAAAAACAAAAACAAAACACAACTTTATATTCATGGTTGAAAGACTGGTTCAGGGAAAGAGGTTTTGGGTTTGTTGGTGAATAGGAATAGAGAAGGGATAGTTTGCATCCTTCCAAGACAGGCCCTAAAGTCACCATTGTTTCAAGTCTTCTTTATTGGCCTGGGAAGAGGCACAAAGTGATAGAATAAGACTGGACAACATCAACCACAAGCAGAGGACAAAACAGAGAATGGAAAACTAAAAAGAATGAAAGGAAGTATCGAGGGTGGCAGGGCATCATCTTAGGATAGGCTTGAAGTGTTGATAACAGGGATCCAGGGTAAAGGCAGATATAGTAACATGAGTAACATAGTAAATGACGGCAGATAAAGACCTGTACGGTCCATCCAGTCTGCCCAACAAGATAAACTCATTTTACATGGTATGCGATACTTTATATGTATACCAGAGTTTGATTTGTCCTTGTCATTCTCAGGACATAGACCGTAGAAGTCTTTCCAGCTCTGTTCTTGTACTAAAAGTTCTGAAGATTCTGGAATCATAAAGAGTTACAAGATTCCGGATTCCCAATTAGTAGCAACATTCCATGCAGAACCTCAAAGAGTAACATAGTAAATGACGGCAGATAAAGACCTGAACGGTCCATCCAGTCTGCCCAACAAGATAAACTCATTTTACATGGTATGTGATACTTTATACCCGAGTTTGATTTGTAATTGCCATTCTCAGGGTACAGACTGTAGAAGTCTGCCCAGCACTGTTCTTGTACTAAAAGTCCTGAAGATTCTGGAATCCTAAAGAGTTACAAGATTCTGGAATCCCAATTAGTAGCAACATTCCATGCAGAACCTCAAAGAGTAACATAGTAAATGACGGCAGATAAAGACCTGAACGGTCCATCCAGTCTGCCCAACAAGATAAACTCATTTTACATGGTATGTGATACTTTATACCTGAGTTTGATTTGTCCTTGCCATTCTCAGGGCTCTTCCAGGATGACTTGTGGGAGATACTAGCCTACATAAGTGGTGATGCTGAAAGATGTAGGATGAAAGCCCTGGCAGGCCCACCAGCCTTTGCCAGTGCAGGGACAACAAAACACTGTTTTGTCTAACAGGTTCAGCAGAACACCCGGAGAGGGAACAGCCACTGAGATAGGCAATGGACACTGTTGTCTCCAGCAAGAAAACAGGCGAATGTACACTGGTTTACGGTTGTGGTGGGGATTCTGGTGAGGCATCTGGCTGAGAGACACATTGATATTGTATGAGAGCTTCAAAGTTGGATTCTGAATCCCATACCAGGGCTTGTCCTCACCCACTTCATTGTGAAATGCACCTTCAGTTTAATGTTGCAAAGAGGCTGGTCAGGATAAGATGCAACTGAGCTGGGATCAGGCTGCATCATGGGCCCATTTGCAAATCACCCTTAGCCATAGTCCTTAAAAGGGAGCAGGGGAAGTACTGGCTGATTCATCATCTCTCTTACCCAGCAGTATTACCTGACACCAGAGTTGTGTTCAATCAAGTAAACCTCTTTGACAGCCCAGCCAATCCTGTGAGGAGCTGGGAGGGTGGGGGCTCTAATGGCAAAGACAGACATAGAATCCGAACTGAATTTGTGGACTTTCTCATCTTCTCTTCTTTTTTGTTTCAATGCCCCTTTCCCTTTTTTTTTTTTTTTTGCATGAGTGATGGAGGATGCAGCTTCTCTTACTTACTAACCAGTAGCCTAGTGGTTAGTGCAGTGGACTTTGCTCCTGGGGAACTGGGTCCGATTCCCACTGCAGCTCCTTGTGACTCTGGGCAAGTCACTTAACCCTCCATTGCCCCAGGTACAAAATAAGTACCTGAATATATGTAAACCGCTTTGAATATAGTTGCAAAACCCACAGAAAGGAGGTATATAAGTCCCATTAACAAGATTCCAGGCACAATCTCAAAGAGTAGCAACATTCCATGTAGAACCCCAAAGAATAGCAAGATTCCGGAATCCCAAAGAGTAAGGAGTGGAGGAGTAGCCTAGTGGTTGCTACTATTTGAGATTCTACATGGAATGTTGCTAGTGGAGGAGTAGCCTAGTGGTTAGTGCAGTGGACTTTGATCCTGGGGAACTGAGTTCGATTCCCACTGCAGCTCCTTGTGACTCTGGACAAGTCACTTAACCCTCCATTGCCCCTGGTACAAAATAAGTACCTGAATATATGTAAACTGTTTTGAATGTAGTTGCAAAAACCTCAGAAAGGCTGTATATCAAGTCCCAGTTCCATTTCTCTTCCCTAATTGTGTTGCTGGTTCTGTCTTTAGGGCAGTGTGTCTGTGGATGTATGCTTGGAGTGACAATGATTGCGGTGGTGTCTGATTTTCTTAATGTCTCTGGATGGGTGGTTGAGGGGGTAGGGGTGAGTGGGAATTTATTTAGATGTAGCAATATAGTGATGGGGCTTTATTGGCATTTGGAAAAGGGGGTGGGGTATAGTTGAGCATTTAAAATATCAGCTAGTAGGGATCAGTTTTACCACAGTGGATAGCGGAGGGTGTTTGATGACGTGATGGTTTTCTTGGTGAAGAGGAATGTTGTGGACCTAGTTTTTCTAGGGGAGGGGGATTATTCTAGGGAGGGGTGGGGCTGTATTAATCTGAGATGTTGGGTGTGTGGTTATGCATATAATTGTGGCCTCAGTTTGAAGGGGGTCTTGGTAGACGCTGGGCGCCAGGACCTCATCACATTTTCTGATACTGCATTCATATCTTAATTAACTATTATTCATTAAGGCTAAACTGCAGGAAGCACATGGCAAAGTACCGCCAAGCCTTAACAGCAACCAAAAAACAGTATTTCTCTCAATGCATTGCACAGGCTGCCAATTCAACCAAGCAGCTGTTCAGTATAGTAAACAGCCTACAGCAACCCCCACAACAAAACCAGCCTGGCCAGTCTAAACTGAACTGCAATGATTTTGCTGCATACTTTACCTACAAAATTAAAAGTCTCCACCAGGATTTACAGGCAATCCCACCCAGTGCCCAACCACTCAACCAGGGGTGCACAAACTCGCCCCCTCCTAACAGAGACAGGTGGAACACTTTTAACCTAATGACAGAGGAGACCCTTGACAAAATGCTAAAAGACCTTCGACCAACTACCTGCTCTCTTGATCCCTGCCCATCAAAGATAGTGCAGCAGGCAAGTATGGGCCTTATAGAAGGCGTTACAAAAATTGTGAACACCTCTCTTTCTAATAGGCAACTACCAACAGCATTAAAAAGGTCAGCGGTTCGCCCCTCTGCTGAAGAAAAACAACCTTGACCAGGACAAACTTGAAAGTTACAGGCCAGTATCCAACATTCCGTTTCTAGGGAAACTCATAGACCAAACAGTCTGTGTTCGACTTAATGAATGGCTAGAAAAGAGTAACTGGCTAGATCCATGTCAATCTGGATTCAGACCCGGTTATGGAACAGAAACGGTCCTCGTATCCCTGCTAGATGATCTTCATAGAAACCGAGACAAGGGATTTGCCTCGATGTTAGTACTGCTAGATTTCTCAGCAGCTTTTGACACCGTGGATCATAATATCTTGCTAGCATGACTGACAGAAACAGGTATCAATGGAACAGTACTTGCCTGGTTCAGATCCTATCTATCAGATAGGCAACAATCCATAATGTTTGGCAGCAACTCATCACCACCATGGACACTGACTTGCGGGGTACCACAAGGATCGATACTGTCACCTATTCTGAACATGGTCAGCCCTTAACGAAAAGTACAGATATTGACGATCACTTTGCTAAAGTACTGGCTCAATTATGTACTCCACCGTTGAAGGGTAGTGTCCAGCATCATGAAAATCTCTTAGAGGATGCTCTAACACAGCTGTACCTTCCTCAGTTATCCAATGAGGACTTGGCTTTTCTTAATGCACCACTGACGTCAAAGGAAATTCAGACATTAATATAGTCTGTTAAGCTGCATAAGACAGCAGGCCCAGATGGCTTTATCAGCAAATTTTATAAACTACTGGAAGCCCCACTTAGCAGATCCTTGGGAGCATATTAGACACGCAACAATCCATAATGATTGGCAGCAACTCATCACCACCATGGGCACTGACCTGCGGGGTACCACAAGGATCGATACTGTCACCTATTCTGAACATGGTCAGCTCTTAACGAAAAGTACAGATATTGATGATCACCTATTGAGATTGTTCACCTATCTCAACCTATTTCCTAACAACCACATCATACCTCTACTATTGCTACAGCTGTGTTCTTTCTGTGATACTATGTAATTCCATACTATGTAAGGCGCACTGAGCCTGCTACTGAGTGGGAAAGAGCGGGGTATAGAAGTTATATTAGATTGTCGCTTCCTTAGGGATTCTACTTGCACCTTAGTGACCTAATCTTGGTAGAGATACGCTGAATGTCTCATCCTATAGATTTATGGGTCTATAGGAGGGTTTATGGGTTGGGAGGCGGGAAATACTGCTGGACAGACTTATACGGTCTGTGCCCTGAAAAAGACAGGTACAAATCAAGGTAAGGTATACACATATGAGTTTATCGTGGGCAGACTAGATGGACCGTGCTGGTCTTTTTCTGCCGTCATCTACTATGTTACTATGTTACTATGATTTATTTGTTAAACTTATTTATTTTGCATATTTGATATACTGCCAAAGGCTTACACATAGGCAACTAAGCGGTTTATGAAACAAAAGAAAGAGAAGATAAGTAGACAAGGTACATGAGCAGTTCTATTTTACCTTGTTTGACAGGTGAAGGACTTGGCAAAAGGCTGGTGAGATTAATAGGGTCATGGGAATATTGTATGGACCAAGACTTGTGATGCTGAGAAAGCTTCTGATTTTCAGGTGCTCAGTCATTTTGGTTTTCATATGATAATTCTCAGGCTTAGCGTTGGTTAATGGGGAATTTTGATTTAGTATGACATTTGTATCCCACATTATCCCAAACAGAGTTCAGCTTCAATGTGGCTTACAATCCAATCATAAGCAGGTACTATCTCTGTCCCTAGAGGGCTCACAATCTTGGTTTTTGTACCTGAGGCAATGGAGAGTTAAGTGACTTGCCCAAGGTCACAAAGAGCTGCAGTGGGAATCAAACCCAGGATGCTGGGGTCAAAGTCTGCTGCGCTAACCACTGGGCCACTTCTCCACTCCAACTAGGAATTCAGTCCTCTAGTTTCCTGATTCAACAAGGTAGGAGACAGGGAAGCCTGCTTTTGCCCCTGCTGTTTGCACTATTTTTAGAGCCCTTTTTACAAAAATTGAAGCAAAATCCATTGATAATGGGGGTCAAGCTAGATACAAGACATCTTCAACATATGGCCTTTGCAGGTGATATCTTTTTGTTTTCTGAATGCTTTGCCTACATCACTGCCAGCATTGTTGCAAGAGTTAGATTTTTATCAACACCACTCAGGATTTAAACTTAATTTTCATAAAACAATAGCAAGGCCCCTTAACCTTGCACGCAAGCAATGTAGAGCTCAGTTTCCCCGAGGATAAATTAGTTATTTGGGTATCCAACTCCCCCATTCTCCAGAATGGCTCTGTCAAGCCAAATGTGGCCCCATGTTGGGAACACACTCAGACATTCTTAAACAATTGGAGTTCCCTTCCTCTCTCTTTGATGGGTAGGATGATTATGTTGCCTAAATGGTTATATTTATCACAAATGGTCTCAATTTTTTTAAAGTTGAAAGACAGAAATAAGTTGAATCAAATTTTGAGAACATTTTTATGGAAGGGAAAGAAGACTAGGTTCCCTTGCATGTTAAGATACGTTCTCGACATCAGGGAGGTATGCATGTTCTCCTAAATTTATTTTTATATGGAAAAGCTCTCCAGTTACGTCATATTATTGATTGGTTGGGTGATGTGACCCATTTTCTACCTAGGTCTTATGAGTGGGAGATCCTTGCATCGCTGTAGCCTACTTATATATTTCATGCCCCATCTAGCAAGATGCTGTAGATATGAAACAAAGCAGTTTGGTAAGATCTATTTGGAGGGCATGGAAGTGGTACTCTCAACAGAAACATATAGACTGGGCTGACCTGGGTTGATTAAAGATTTAGCGGGTCTTTTACTAAGGCGTGCTAGCATTTTTAGTGCATGCTAAACGCTAGAGATGCCAATGTGCTGACTATTTTGAAAATGCTCTGAAGCTCCCCCTCCCCCTGCCTTCAGCCAGAGCCAGAAATCGGAGCTTTGAAGATTTTCTGGGCAACAGGGCAATATAACCATTCATCTACCCAGACGATGTCACAATATACATTCCCTTCAGACATGATCTGACAGAAATCACCAATGAAATCAAGCTCGGTCTGAACACTATGGACTCATGGGCAAACTCATTTCAACTAAAACTGAACACTGACAAAACACACTGCCTCATCCTCTCATCTCAACTCAATACGTACAAACCCACAACCATAAACACCCCAGACCACATCCTCCCTATCTCAGATAGCCTGAAAATACTCAGCGTTACAATCGACCGCAACCTTACACTCGAGAGCCAAGTGAACTCCACAACAAAGAAAATGTTCCACTCAATGTGGAAACTTAAACGCGTAAAACCTTTCTTCCCGAGAGAAATATTCCGTAATCTAATACAATCAATGGTACTAAGCCATGCAGACTATTGCAACATAATCTATGCGGGATGTAAAGAACAACTCACAAAGAAACTCCAGACCACTCAAAACACAGCAGCCAGGCTGATATTTGGTAAAACACGATTCGAAAGTGCTAAACCCCTCCGAGAAAAACTGCACTGGCTCCCAATCAAAGAACGTATTACCTTCAAAATCTGCACCCTGGTCCACAAAATTATCTATGGCGAAGTCCCAGGCTACATGACAGACCTCATAGATCTACCAACCAGAAACACAACCAGATCATCACGAACATACCTAAACCTCCACTACCCAAACTGCAAAGGACTCAAATACAAAGCAACCTACGCATCCAGCTTCTCCTATATAAACATACAACTATGGAACTCACTGCCCAAAGCTGTGAAAACAACCTACGACCATCTAAACTTCAGGAAATCACTAAAAACCAACCTGTTCAAAAAGGCATACCCTACCGACCCAACATAAATGCCTACACTCTGCAACACAGCAAAATCAAAGCTCGTAATGGACACTATATAACCTCTCCTCTCTTCAATCCCCATTGTGCCTGAACCTTAATCGACCACAACATCACCATGTATTTGTTTCTCTACCAGTCTTGGCAAATGCCTTACGGTACTATGTAAGCCACCTTGAGCCTGCAAATAGGTGGGAAAATGTGGGATACAAATGTAACAAATAAATAAATAAATAAATAAATGTATTCCTATGGGTGTCTCTAGTGTGCCTTAGTAAAATACTCTGTTAGTGAATGAGGAGGGGAGGGTGTTGCCCTATGAGTATCTTAGAAGGAGCGTGATTGCTTTGGCTTACTTGCAGGTGGCTCATTATATATGGTCATTCCCGGAGCAAGAGTTTTCCTCCCTTCTTTCCAACTCCTCCTTCCTGGGATTTGCAGTTTCTCTCCCCTTTCTTTTCTGAAAGGGAGGAGTGTGGTAGCCGTGTTAGTCCACTCTTAAGGTTATCAGCTAGCACATTTGCTTATTTCCGATCTGACAAAGAAGGGCAACCTTCAAAAGCTAATCAAGAAATGTATTATGTCCAATAAAAAAGGTATCATCTTATTTTCTTTTCCATGTTTTATTTTGTTTGATTTCTATTGATTTTCTTAAAGGGAAATCACCATTTCTTTTACACATTTAACATTCAGAAGTGATTAGAGAGCCAGAGCTCCCCCCCCCCCCCCGACAGGGCATCAGTTATACCTGTCAAATTTTATAAAAGCAAAAATCGAAATAGCACCTTAAGTCACTTAACCCTCCATTTCCCCAGACACAATACTTAGATTGTGAGCCCAGGAGGGACGGACAAAGTACCTGCATATAATCAATGTGAACCACTTTGATTGTATCACATAAAGGTGGTATATCAATCCTCATTTTGTATTAACTGCCTGTACACACTGTTTATTAACAATTCAGTTTTATTTGTTAATTGTTTGCCAATCTATTTTCAATAAAAACTTACAAAAAAAAATAGTACCACACACTAAACAATAAGTAATAGCATTTCATTTCACAATGAAAGCAGTAAAACTCACAGGTGAACCAACCTGAACATAAACCCACCCATGATTATACCATCACCCGCTCTCAGGCAGAGCTAATCAAGAAAAGACTTGTGAAAAAAAATTGCCTTAAGCTCTTTGCTCAACCACATAAAAAAAACCTCTTCCAAATGTCTAATTGACAAATAATTCTTAATGGAGCTGTCATTTGTCATCTTCAAACTTGTCTAGACTTGGGAGTGGAGGAGTAGCCTAGTGGCCTGAGAACCAGGGGAACTGGGTTTGATTCCCACTGCAGCTCCTTATGACTCTGGGCAAGTCACTTAGGGCTCCTTTTAGTAAGGTGTGCTAGGGTTGGCGTGTGTTTTGGATGCCTGCAGATCCATTTTTCAGCACACCTGTAAAAAAAAAAGGCCTTTTAAAACTTTTTGCCAAAAATGGATGTGTGGCAAAATAAAAATTGGCAGGCGTCCATTTTGGATCCGAGACCTTGCCGCCAGCCATTGACTTAGCGGTAAGGTGTCATGCAGTAACCATGTGGTAACTGTCTACACGCATAGAATGACGATTACTGCCTGGTTTCCGCCACATGAAGGAAAATAGACATGCGTAAAAAATGAAATTACCGCCCAGACCTTGCGGTAGCCGAGTGATAACTCCAAATTGATGCGTGTTGGGCACGCAAAGGAGGTTTAGGTATGTTCGTGATGATCTGGTTGGTAGATCTATGAGGTCTGTCATGTAGCCTGGGACTTCGCCATAGATAATTTTGTGGACCAGGGTGCAGATTTTGAAGGTAACATGTTCTTTGATTGGGAGCCAATGCAGTTTTTCTCGGAGGGGTTTAGCACTTTCGAATCGTGTTTTACCAAATATCAGCCTGGCTGCTGTGTTTTGAGTGGTCTGGAGTTTCTTTGTGAGTTGTTCTTTACATCCCGCATAGATTCTGTTGCAATAGTCTGCGTGGCTTAGTACCATCGATTGTATTAGGTTACGGAATATTTCCCTCGGGAAGGTTATCAATAGAAATCAAAGAAAATAAAACATGGAAAAGAAAATAAGATACCTTTTTTATTGGACATAACTTAATAAATTTCTTGATTAGCTTTTGAAGGTTGCCCTTCTTCGTCCTCGGGAAGAAAGGTTTTACGCGTTTAAGTTTCCACATTGAGTGGAACATTTTCTTGGTTGTGGAGTTCACTTGGCTGTACCTGTATATAGTATGTAAAGTGCTTTGGTTGTAACCACAGAAAGGCAATATATCAAATGCCATCCCCTTTCCCTGAAAGCTCAGTGCTTTGTTAATCTATTCTGTTTCCCCTCTTTTAACCAATCCACAAGACTTTCTAATTTCCTGAAGTGTCTCATCTGGGACTTTATCAAACCCTTTCTTAAAACTCAAATACACTATAGCTACCAATTTCCCCTTATCCACTTTTAATGACACCTTCAAAGCTGAAATCAGACCTTGGCAAGCTCAGAACAGGAGGTAAAACCAGCTTTTTCCTGACGCGGGTCCTGGGATTTAGAAATAGGTGGTGCTTTGGGATGGATTTCTACCCCCATGGAGACAAGGTTGTAAAGGTTATTGTCATGATAATGAATTGTATGCTGTTCACTATGCGGATTTGCAGACCATGTTGATAGGACATTGTTTTTTTTTTCTTGCAATGTATACAAAAATGTTAAATAAATAAGTCCAAGGAAATCTATGAATAGAACTTTTGTTTTTACATAGTAATTTTTTTTAACTTTTGGAGGCTATACAATGCTATATTAGCATATTTACAATTACATACTGGGCAGGAATTTTGGTGCTTTCCTTGGAAGGAGGCTTCTTATCAGAAATGTAAATTGCTTAAAAGTGTACTTTCAGGCTCAAGCTTTTCTGCATCTTGTGCAACCCCATGTCCCTGATTTGCAGTGTTGGCTTTACAATTGTTCCCTTTTATAAAACAAACTCATTGTTAGACTGTGTCTTTTTTTTTTTTTTAGATTCTGTTTGTTGAAACACAAAACGTAAGACGTGGAAGGGCATTCTTGTTATGACGTCTAAGTCCAACTTTGGATGTTTTGCTCAAAATGTCTAAAATTCAAGTGGGGAATATAGCCATTTTCAAAACAGAAAAACGCCTATCTTTTTTTTTTTTTTTTCTAAAAATGGTTATTTCTAGATGTTTTGTGATCAAAATGTTTATCTTTTTGGTCCATTAAAAAAACCCCAAACATTCAAGTGCAAAATGTAGACAATCAAGTCATTGGGATGTAGGAGGAGCCACCATTTTTAGTAGGCTGGTCCCCTAGACATCCCAGGAGAACAGTGGGGCACCCTGGGAGCCATTGCTGTGGACTTCACAGGTACACATCTCACCACTGCTCCCTTATCTTTTCCCCTGAGCCATCCAAAACCCACTACCCCCCATTGTACACTACTACATTAGACCTTATGGGTGAAGGGGGCACCTACCGTATGTGGGTTTCTGGTGAGCTTTGGAGGGCTCACAGTTTCCACCACAAGTATAGCAGGTAGGAGTAAGTATAGGCCTGGGTCCACCTGTCTACAGTGCACCTCACCCACCACTAGACTATTCCAGGGACCGGAGTATAACATCTAAGGCTGACATAGAGGTTGGTGAGTACTTTTTCTATTCACATTTTTGGGAGGTAGGAGGGGGGTCAGTGACCACTGGGGGAGGAATGGGGTCATCCCTGAATTTCTCCAGTGGCCATTTAGGGCACCTTTTTGTGTCTTATTTGTTAGAAAAAGAGGTCTAGACCAAAACGTTGAAGTTTCAGTCCTTTACATTTTCCATTATGGCTGTAAAACGTCCAAGTGTTAGGAGAATCCTAAGTCCACCTGACACGCCCCTTGTGATCTGGACGAACTGCAGACGAATCACATAAACATTTGCAAAACAAGTCTCAAAAATACTGATTTGGCCGTTTTTGAGAGGAAAACATCCAAATGTTGCTTTATTATGCCACTTTTTAGACGTTTTTCTCTTTTGAAAATGAGCCCCACTGCATATCAGGGCTTCTATTTTAAAAGCATCTCCATTTCTAAATAGCACTTATACGTGCAGATCTCATACACATGTTAAAAGATGATTTCAGAAAGCCACTGTGGCGATCACTGGGACACAGACTTCAAAGGGGTCGGGTGGGCAAAAATCACACGTAAAGGTAAAGAGTCACGGAGTCGATATACCAACTTTCTGTGGTACAACCAAAGCGTATGTTCAGTTTTCAGTGCATGCCTGCTGCAGACTGCCAAGGTGGAAAGAAGCGTTTTCCCATCAGCTGAGATATTTTTTGGGTGGTGGTTGGGGGGAGAACAATTGGTGCCCACCCACTTCTTACCTAGGCCCACCCAAAATCTGCTGTCTGGCTACGCCCCTGATGTACATAATTCCTGGGACATACAAACACACCTGATAATCAAAATACTTAAAAAAAACAAAACAAAACCAAAAGGTCACCTATAATGAACTTCCAGAGGTCAGGGTGCTTAACCCCCCCAACTGAAAATCATGAAAAATGTGAGAATCCATTTTGAAGGTTCCTTTCCCAAGTGCTGCACTTACACATGCAAAATGCAAGTTGATGCTACTTTTTGCACATGTGTAAACTGGTAAAATATTGCTCATCCTTACATGCATTTTTACAAATGGTTCTGTGCTTGGCAGATCCTTCTGTAAAATACTGCCAGCAGTGAGAAGGTCTCCATCTCGGCATCTGAATTTTGATCTCGACATTCTATGTAAAATGGGCCGATATCCCCTGGATTCTATATTGTCCAACCAGAGTTACGTGTTGCATTCTGATTTGCCCGCGCAACTTAATTATCTTAACTAGCAAATCAGCGCCAATAACTGCCCCTTCGCAGGTAATTGACATTAATTAGAATTCACATGCAGAGCTTGGTAAGCGCATTCTGTAAAGTTTTGCATGTAAATTCTAAGACACAGTTCTGAAAAGGCAGCGTGGCCACGGGTGTGGAATGGGCAGGTCATGAGCATTTCTAAAATCTATATATGTGAACAGATATAGAATACACCCACTCCACGTCTTAGTCGCTGTTATTTACAGTTGCATGGACGAGCGCTAGGCATATTCTATAAACTGTGCCTATGAATACACCTCCATTTATTAGCACTGAAGGGTAAGTCTGGAGCCAGAAGTGCCAGATTTTGCATTATGTTGGGAATGTAAGAGAAGTAAAGGTGACACACATGAATGAAATGCCACTCTCTGACTTTCTGCTGTTTACATGTACTGCCCTACCACATCACACTGGGAGGAGGGGTGACAGGGGAATAAAAGCCCATGAAAAGCTCAAGAGAGACCTGGAAAAACACACACAGGAAAGATTTCACATACAAAAAATAGCTGCCTACCAGCAGCTATTCTAAATGTGAAAGGGCTCACAGGAGGGCACAGGGGTCACCAGCCTGTGGATCACACTGTCATGTAAATGGCTGTAAGCTGGTATGGACTCACAGGAGGGCGGGTCACTGGCCTTGACATCACACTCCCATGTAAATGGCTTTGAGCTGACATGGGTTCACAGGAGGCTCACTGACTTGAACATCACACTTTGATGTGAATGACCGGGAGCTGGCACTGGCTTACAGGATGGCATAAGGGACTCACTGGCCTGTGGATCACACTCTCATATAAATGGCCTTGAGCGGGCACATTTACAGGAGGCACAGCAGGCTCACTGGCCTACAGGTTACACTTTCATGTGAACAACTGGGAGCTAGCAGGGACTTACAGGAGGGCACAGCAGACTTACTGGCCTGTGGATCACACTCTCAGGGGCTTACAGGAGGGCACAGGAGCACATTCTCATGTAAGTGACTGTGAGCTGGAATGGGTTTCCAGGAAGGCACAGGGGCTCACTGGCCTTTGGATTCTACGTTAGGCTCTGGTTCTGCTCAGCTTTACACCTGGTCTATAAATTAATTTTATTTGTTTCAACATTTTTATTGACCAACCGATACAGAAATAAAATTTTGCACATATGAATCTACAAAGCCCATTATCGTCTGTGATTATTATCAGCATCAAACATTATTTCCCCCCCCCCTTTTCACCCTCTCCCTCCCTCCCTCCCCCTTCTTTCCAATGATACCATCCATTTGTTTACTCCTTCACCCCTCCCTCCCCAATCTCCCTCCTGGCTTGTATTCTGATAGCCCTGAGAGATCCCTTCCCCCTCCCTCCCACCCCCCCTGCTGTCTTTTGACTACAGAATATGTGTGATCAGAATTATCTTTAACTTTCAGGGTGTCGCATTATGCCAATTAAGTAGTATACTACGTCCTCTAGGGCTTAATACCTCCAAATAAGGGCCCCATATCTGTTTAAATTGTGCATATCTCTTCGGGGAGCCCCTTGCCTCCCGTGCTTCCCATGTGGCTAAAAGGTGCACCTGATTTCTCCAGTGCCAGTAAGCCGGCGACTCCGGAGCCGTCCAATACTGCAGAACAGTTTTCCGCGCCACCAAGCTAAGCTTACGGCATAAGGTACGTGCCCCCGCTGAGTGTGTCCTGAAGGCCCCTTTGGTGTCCAATACAAAGTGATCCCAAGTTCCCGTTACTGATGAACCTAGCATCCTGGACAAGAATCTCTCAACCTGTGTCCAGAAAGCCCTTACCCCTGGACATGCCCAAAACGCATGGAACAATGTGTGCGGGGTTTGACTACACTTATTGCAACTCGCTCCTTGCGGGGCGCCTATATGTGACAACTGTTGCCCTGACATATATGCCTGCATGATTGTCCTATAGCCACACTCACGTAGCCTTTCATCTGACGTAAGGGTTGCTATTCCTTTCAGCATGGTTCCCCCTTCCCAGCCCACCAGGGTTCTCCCTGCCTCCTGTTCCCATCTACCTTTTATAACTTCATAATTCTTTGCAGGAGGTCCCCGACGGGTCAATGCTTTATGAAGTGCCGACACTGACAGGCCTGTTGCTTCTATCTCTTGAAAAAAGTCCCTTACTTTTTGCCCCAAACCCTGTCTCAGCATATGTTGATCTAACGCCGATATATAATGTTTAATTTGGACATACGCGAACTTATTCCCCCAAGAAACTCCTACTCGTCTCTGCAATTCTTCATAACCTATTAGGTCTCCCTCTCTCCCCAGGAGGTGTTCCAGTTTCCTAATACCCTCTCTTTCCCATTTGATAAATACTGGATTATCTGTGCCTGACTGGAAAGTCGGATTCCCCCTTATTGCCAGTTGGTCAGACACTGTGTAGCTCCCCCCCAACTTCCTCGCCAACCCTTTCCATACCTCCCTCATTGATGTGAGTATCACACATCCTCTAAATTGTCGCGGAAGTTGTTTCTGGGTCATATGCAACAAAGAGAGGAAATCATATGGGGCAAAATACTCCCTTTCCATATCAGTCGGTGTATATATGTTGGTCCTACAAACCCAGTCCCCCAGATGGCGTAGCAAGCAAGCTTGGTTATACACATATAAGTCGGGGATTCCCAGGCCCCCCTGATTCCAATTCCCTAGCAAATAGGAAAACTTTATCTTTGGCTTCTTTGCCGCCCAACAGAAATTGCCAAAAATTCCATAGAGCTTTTTCAAATCTTTCCGAGTCAGACGAAGCGGCAATGTCCGCAACACATAGAGCCACTTGGGAAATATCATCATCTGCACTAAATTTATCCGTCCTCTCAATGATAATGGGAGATTTCCCCAGTTTACCAGATGTTTCTTGGTTTCTCTCAACAAGTCTTTAATATTAAGCTCATATAACTTCTCCAATTCCAATGTCAATCTGATGCCCAGATATCTAAATGAGCCGTCTGCCCAAACTAATGGAAATGTTCCCCCCCATATCTGTCTCACCTCCTCTGAGGAGGCCAACGCCTCTGACTTAGCTAAATTTATACGTAAGCCCGCAAATTCACCATATTCCCGTATGATTTCCATTAAGGCTACAAATGATTCCCTCGGGTCAGTCAACAGCACCAGCAAATCATCCGCGAATGCTGCAATTTTAAAATCTCTATCTCCCACCCGTACACCTCTCACTGAAACATTATCTGCCACGTCCCTAATAAAAGGGTCTAGAGTTAAGACGAATAGCAAGGGCGATAGTGGGCATCCCTGCCTTGTTCCTTGAAGTATAGGAAAACATTCTGATTCTAAACCATTGACCAGAACTGTGGCCTGAGGTGCATGATATAAGGCTTTGACTGCCGACATAAACCGCCCCCCAAACCCATATGTTTTTAGAGTAGTAAACATAAAATCCCATCGTACCTTGTCAAATGCCTTTTCAGCATCAAAGCTGACAAGCATTGACGGGGTCCCACTCCTCTTTCGAGTCTCTAGCGCCATCAGTATTCTCCTTAGGTTTTTTGCTACTGTCCTCCCCTCCACAAATCCCACCTGCGCCTCATGCAGCAAGCTAGGTAACATTCCTGCCACCCGATTAGCCATTATCTTGGCCAATATTTTTGCTTCCACATTTAACAAAGAAATGGGGCGGTAGGACTCTGGCTTAGATGGATCCTTGCCCGGCTTTGGCAGGACTACAATTTGTGCCGAGGATAACGTATGCGACATTTTCTCCTCTTCCACCATTCTATTTAAATAGCTAGTCAACGTCGGTATGATTTCCTCTCCCAGTGTCTTATAAAATTCCATTCTGAGCCCATCCGGTCCCGGGGCTTTACCAAGTGAACCTCTTGCTATCACCAATGCCACCTCCTCTTCCTGTATTGGTTCATTCAGCTTTTCTATGTCAATCTGCCTCAAAGTTGGCAGGTTAAGATTTTCTAAATAAAGTTGTCCCGGCAGCCCCTGGTCTTGCGGCTTCTCATATAATCTGCTATAGAACTTTTGGAAGACCCCACATATATCCTCATCTTTCCGTACTACCTTCCCCTGATTATCCTTCAATTGAAGCACCCTTCCTCCTCCCCCTCTAGGCTTTGCCAAGCGAGCCAATAAGCGGCCCATCTTGTTACCATGTAAATATAATTGGTATTTATAATAGGCTTGGGATTTAGCTGCCCTCTGATGTAAAAGCTCATTTAATGCCACTTGCAATTCCATTAGGCGCGTTCTATGGGCCGTACTATGTGTCTGACCAAACTGTTTACGGGCTTTGCAAATTTGCGCACTCAGTCTCAAAATTTCTCTATTACGGGCCACCCTTACAAAATGTGAGTAACTGATGATTTCTCCTCTAAGTACCGCCTTCGCAGCATCCCAGTACAGAATTGGATCACTTACATGTCCCCCGTTTAAATTTGTATAATCCCGCCAGCAACCCACAATTTTCTCCTTAAAACGTGTGTCCCTATATAACTCCATCGGGAACCTCCAACAGCCTCTGCCCCCCCTCTGAGAACTCGTGGACCATTCCATGAATACCCAAGCATGATCCGAGATTGTATAGGTCCCTATCTCTGCTTTAAGAACTTTGCTAAACAATCCTGTAGACACCAGCACATAATCAATCCTCGCTTGTGTGGAATGGGCTCTTGATAAATGAGTGTAATCTCTTTCCGTAGGATGGAGAACTCGCCATACATCAACCAGGTCTAGCAAGCTCCCCATTCGGCGCAATCCCCTGTCAGATGCCCCCATATCACTACGCATCCCCTGTGAACTATCTAGCTGTGGGTCCCAAACCGTGTTAAAATCACCCCCCACCACCAAATGGGCCCCTGTACAGTTGAGTAGTTGATTAATCACACTAGCATAAAACTTTTTGTCATATTGATTGGGTGCATAGATATTACACAGTGTAATTTTTTGGCCCTGCATCTCTAATTCAATTAGCACAAACCTACCTCCCGGGTCTATGAATATGGGACGAATGGCGGCTGCTACCCCTCTACGGACCAACACCGCCACCCCCCCTTTCTTTCCTGTAGCCGCTGCCGCTATGCAATCTCCTACCCACCATGATTTAAGTTTCGCGTGTTCTGCTTGTGTAAGATGCGTCTCTTGCAGCAGCGCCACATCAACTTTATATCTCTGCAGCTGTTGTAATATTTAGATCTTTTTATCGGGGAACTAATGCCCCCGACATTCCAAGATACCAGCTTTACCATGAGCTCCACCCATCCAAGATAACAGCAGTCTCATTTCCATAAACTTCACCCCCAGAGAGGCCTCCCAGCCAGCACCTCTCTGGTTTGAATTCTGCATTTACAGTTTTTTGTCTATCAAATAGAATCTGGTCACCCCTATCTGTTATTATCATTGACAGCCTGTCACACATACCGTTCCTATTATCTTCCCCTTCCCCTATCCTCCCCCCCTTCCCCTCCCCCCCTTCCCAGCCCTGCCCCCCCTTGATCTCTGTTCCCAACATGGAAACAGTCACGTCTGGACGCCCCCTCATCCTTCCCCTCCTATATCCAACTTAACAACTTCTTCTCTTTTAAATTTAACAGAACTTCCAACTGTTATTAACAAAACCCCTTCAAGCTATATCCTATAACTTTAAACTTCCTGCACAATTCCCACCCCTCCCCCAAAGCAATAAGGGATAGAGGGAGGTAACTTATGTCCATGTTCCAACCTCCATCTCTCCAACCCCTAACGCCCATGCAAAGTCCCCAGGTTTACTTGTCTCTAATATTCTCTGGTTGCTGCCTTTTGCAGCCAAACCTCCATTCCAATAGAGATTCCTGGCTTCACTCGCTCTCTCCAAGTATCATCTCTCAGCCCGATCCAGTTGCCTGCTCCTCCTCCATCTGTGAGACAAACCTCTGCGCCTCCGCCACTGTGTCAAAAGAGTAGTCTTTTCCCTTATGGGTAATCTTTAAGTTAGCAGGATATATTAAAGCAAATCTGATTTTCCACTCAAAGAGTTTTGTACATATTGGCGAGAAAGCCCGCCTGCGTCCCGCCACTCCTGCTGAATAGTCCTGGAAGCACAGAATCCGCTTATTGTCATATGACAGTTGTTTGTCCACACGTGAATGTTTCAGTATAAATTGCTTGTGGGCAAAGTTGAGAATCCGCATGATAACCACTCGGGGTTTGTCCATATGAGTCTTGCGGGGTCCTAGTCTATGGGCTCTTTCCACCCTTACTGGGCCCATCTCAGCCGGAAATGCCACAGTTTTTGCAAGCCAGCGTTCAACCTCCGCTGTTAAATCCTGGTCTCTCACGCTTTCAGGGAACCCCACCAGCCTCAGGTTGTTCCGTCTGGATCTGTTCTCCAGGTCCTCCAATTTTTGCTCCACCGACTCCATTTTCTTGTGCATCGTCTTTTGTGTCTCCTCCACCTCCGTCATTCTGTCTTCCACCTCGCTCGTCCTCGTTTGAAAAGCCACACACTCGCGCGTCAGATCTTCCATCCGCGTTTGCAGCTGTTCCAGCTTGGTACTTATTGGTGTTAGACGTCTCTCCAGCATCTCCTCCAGAACCATCGACATTTCTGTGGTGATCTCCGCCACCCAGGCCGATGAAACTGATCCCGCGGGATCCGGGGACGCCGCCATCTTGGATTCCGCCGATTTGCCTCTGAGTTTTTCCTTCTGCGTCGATTTTGTCGCCATCGGAGCCGTTTTCTTTGTGGAGGCTTTCACCCCTGCGTGCTGCTGCTGCTCCAGGTTCGTTCTGCACGTTTTTTTGGGGCCGAAATTCAGTACGATTCTCGGAGGTTTAGGATAAGGGCCGGAGCGGCGCTCAGTTGCGACCACCCTTCCTCATAGCGTCACGTGACCTCCAATTAATTTTATTTATTTAAAAATTTATATACCACCTAGGTGGTTTCCAAAATTACATACATAATAAAAACAAAACAATCCAATTATTACCCACTACATTAAATCAAATAAACAGTACAACAGTCACTAGTCTCTGCCACAAAAGCTGTGTTTTACGCTGCTTAAATCAAGACACATCACTACATAAACGGATAAATGGTTCATTTCTGTGCACCTGTATCAGAGTGCCAGCACTGCTCACATCTAATGAAGCCCTCATTCTGGTACACTTTGCTCTCCTTCCTAGGCCTGGTGTGTGAATTTGTGCTTTTGACTAGGCTCTCTTATGCTTCCTCAGGGCAGGCCGAATACACGCAGACTATTTCACTCCCAATCTGGGCCATTTAACAGGAGCAGTACTGGAGGTAGTGGGAAATCTTGGCTCTTCGGTAATATAGATACGGTTCCTGGTGCTCCAGCGACAGTTCAGTTACTGGGACGCTGCCAAACCTCACGATGGTGTTTCTGTTCTCCTAAGGCAGCACAACAATCTTCTTCTCCAATTTTTGTTCTGGAAACAGGAAGCGTCTGATTATCTCATCCAGCTCCTGCAGTGCAAGTTGGGCATGCAGAATGGTGGCCCTGTCGTGCTCACACTGTACCACATACTTCAGGAGACGGTAGAGATCCTTCAACACATCCTGCAGGACCTGCAGAGGAAGACACCGCACATACATGAAGAGAGGGCAGGGTTTATGCTAGATCACTTTCTCATCCCCATCCCCAAGTGCATTGAACAAACTCACTGAAAGCCAGACTGCAGATTGTGAATCTCACCCTCAGCCCATTCGTGGGAAGGGGTGTGGGTTTAGCTCATGCTTTTCCTGTAATGTTCCCAGAGAGCTTACAATGTAAGGATTCTATTTACTAAATAATGCAAGCCCCATTATTTGCAATTATTAACCAAGCTTAACTCACCTTTGTAAACAGATCCCTAACTATGTACTTGAGGCAATGGAGGAAGAAGTGACTTGGAGGCATTTGAACCCTGGTTTCCCTGATTTTCAGCCTACTGCTTCTCTGAAGGACAAGGGCAGTCTGCTTCACATTAGACTGCTAATGCATTTCACTGCTGTTGGCCATGTCCTGCTATTGGGTTAGGTGCCAATACACATGGTATTTACAGGGTGTGAAGGGAAGTGGAGCATATGCAGAGACCCACTGCAGGGCCAAGTGCCAACAGTAGCTCAAAAACAGGGCTGGCCCTGGCTGTTAAAAACCTAAGAGTAGCCATACTGGGTCAGAATCCTGCTTCTAACAGTGGCCAATCCAGGTCACAAGTACCTGGCAGGAGCCCAAATAGTAGCAACATTCCACGCTACCAATCCTACGGCAAGCAGTGACTTTCTCCATAACAGACTATGAACTTGTCCAAACCTTTTTTAAACCCAGATGCACTAACCGCTGTTACCACATTCTCTAGCAATGAGTTCCAGAGCTTAACTATTCGTTGAGTGAAAAAACTATTTCCTTCTATTTGTTTTAGAAGTATTTCCATATAACTTCCTTGAGTGTCCCCTAGTCTTTGTACTTTTTGAGTACAGAAACAAGGAGTGAGGAGAGCTTGAAATTAGGGAAACGTGAACCACTGATCAATACAGGGCCAGTGCCAGGGTGTTATATGCCCTAAGCAAAACCTTCAGCCTTGCCCCCCTTACCCTACAAAACATTTTCAGGCCCCAGTTCACCCCTCAGTCTTTGGTAACTGAATTCCACAATTATGACTGCCACAGCCCCACCCCTCCTGGAACAATCCTCAATGCCCGATTAGTGATCATACTTTTAGATACACATAAAACTTATGTATTACATCTGTAAGTGTATATATATTTATTTATATCTACACACAGTTTGAGATCGTCCATGCACATATGTACATGGTTCTACAACGTCACCCTTCCTGCAGGTAAACATGTGCACTGATGGTTCTTCCCCCCCCCAAAAGAAGCTGCCACGCTAGGCAACTGCCTAGCTTTGCCTAATGCTTATGCTGGCTCAGATCAATGACATTCCACAGACCTTCACCAAAGGCAGGATGAGCAGCAGGTGAAACATCCAGGGCAGCACCAGCACAGCCAGGGGTTCTACCAAAGGCCAAGAGCCTGACCTGGGGAGGGCCAGAGGTTCGGTAATCCTGACAGAAGGGAAGACGAAGCTCCCGGCCTCCACTTGCGCTGTATTTGTAGCAGTCTTCAAGTCTTCCTTATCTAATTGTAATATAACTCCTTATGCTTTTCCCAGTCTTATGACGTTCCCTGTGTTGTGTGAATTTTATATCAACCTCATATATTTGTAAACTGCTTACATTTACCCAAGATTGCAGCATATGAAATAAATGTAACTAACTATTCTGGGCCTTCACAGACAGCTGATAACCTTACAGATCAGTACACTGGGTTCTTACACAGCTTCAGAAGCAGACTAAGACACCCTAGTCTGGTCCAGAACATTTCGCACACTGACACCTTTATGCTGTTGATAGTCACCGACTATCTGCTTCTAGCACATTTCAGAAACACAGACAACATACATGCATGCAGACAGGGCGAGTCGCACAGGATGCAGACACTGCCTGTCTTCTGGTTCCTAAGACCGTGCCTGACAGCAGGTACCAAAGACCAAGGCCTAGATGCTTCAGGGGAACTGTCCTGGTGACTCCTTCCCACTAAATCCTGGCATGTGTGGACTCCCCTCACATCAAAGAGCTGGCGGAAAGAGGGATTGTCATCAAATCCCTGGGATCTGAGGCTGCAGAGGAGGGCAGGTTACACCCAGACTCCAGCAACCTGTGTGGCAAAGACCTCCCATTGCACTGGAAGCAAAGGAGCAAATAACACACATTACAACAGCACTTTTCTTGTTCTGCTGCCTGTCCTGAAGGTTACATCATCAAGAGAACAGCAAGGAATCCTGCTGGACCGGAAGCGGAGACAGAATCTGCAGGACTGGTCCTTCTCTGAATCTGAAATGCAGAGCTGGGATTAGCTTTTTCGCCCCCCCCCCCCCGGCCAGAGATTTACACCTCCCCATCCTCTCCCCTCCTGCCTACACTTTAAAATTTGAGCTGGCTTTAGTTGTGAGGGTGAGGCACTGGTTCTTCAAGGATCTCTTGTCAGTAAAGCAAGCAGACCAGTGGTGTCTCTGGACAGAAGATTCTGGGGTGGAAAGAGGAAGGCAGGCCAAAGAGACATTTTTTATGCATCATGCCTGCATCACAACCCCTCCCTCTACCTTTAAATAAGCAATGAAAGACACTATAAGTGCCTTCATGCATAAAGAACCCCCCCCCCCCCCCCCCCATTCCCAGACACCAGTATAAGTAAACAGCATCATTCAGCCTAGTCTGCAGGATTGTACAGACGCTCAATATAAATCCTGCACCTTCATTCTGTAACTCACACTCTACATTCTAGGACGTCCCCTTAAAACTGACCATGGATGTGGGTAACGGCGGTTAGCGGTCTCTGTCATAAAACATATAGGGACAGATTTAGGAACCTTAACGTGTATACGCAGGAAGAGAGGCGGGAAAGAGGGGACATGATAGAGATGTTTAAAAACTCTAGAATGAGAGGGCATAGGAAGAATTGAGAGGAAATAGGTTTACATAAGTACATCAGTATTGCCATATTGGGAAAGACCAAAGGTCCATCAAGCCCAGTATCCTGTTTCCAACAGTGGCCAATCCAGGTCACAAATATGTGGCAAAATCCCAAAAAAGTACAAAACATTTTATACTGCTTATCCCAGAAATAGTGGATTTTCCCCAAGTCCATTTAATAACGGTCTATGGACTTTTCCTTTAGGAAGCCGTCCAAACCTTTTTTAAACTCCGCTAAGCTAACTGCCTTTACCACATTCTCTGGCAACGAATTCCCGAGTTTAATTACACATTGAGTGAAGAAAAATGTTGTCCGATTCGTTTTAAATTTACTACATTGTAGCTTCATCGCATGTCCCCTAGTCCTAGTATTTTTGGAAAGCGTGAACAGACGCTTCACATCTACCCGTTCCACTCTACTCATTATTTTATAGACCTCTATCATATCTCCCCTCAGCCATCTTTTCTCCAAGCTGAAGAGCCGCTTTAGCCTTTCCTCATAGGGAAGTCGTCCCATCACCTTTATCATTTTTGTCGTCCTTCTCTGCACCTTTTCTAATTCCACTATATAATTCCACTTAATACTCCTTTATGGAAAGGGTGGTGGATGCATGGAATGGCCTCCCGGTGGAGGTCATGGAGACAAGGACTGTGTCAGAATTTAAGAAAGTGTGGGACAGGCATGCAGGATCTCTTAGGAAAAGGAGGAGTTAGTGGTTACTGAGGAAGGGCAGACTGGATGGGACATTTGGCTCTTACCTGCCATCATGTTTCTAACAAGTGACCCAATAACAGTCTTGGTGCTAAAGTTTGACCTAAATCCAGACTGAGAAAAATGTAAAATAGTAACAAGATCCAGATATTCTGATAAATGAAAAAGCCACCACTCCCTCCCATAAGTTTACAAAAAAGAGGGATGGAGGCTATTGGCCTGTAATTACAGATAAAGGCTAGATTATATACAGGCACAGGCAGCTCCTTGTGACTCTGGGCAAGTCACTTAACCCTCCATTGCCCCATGTAAACCACATTGAGCCTGCCATGAGTGGGAAAGCGCAGGGTACAAATGTAACAAAAATAAAATAGATACTATTGGAGATTCTACATGGAATGTTGCTACTACTGGAGATTCTACATGGAATGTTGCTACTATTGGGGATTCTACATGGAATGTTGCTACTATTGGAGATTCTACATGGAATGTTGCTACTATTGGGGATTCTACATGGAATGTTGCTACTAGTGGAGATTCTACATGGAATCTTGCTACTACTGGAGATTCTACATGGAATGTTGCTACTATTGGGGATTCTACATGGAATGTTGCTACTATTGGAGATTCTACATGGAATGTTGCTATTCCACTAGCAACATTCCATGTAGAAGGCTGCGCAGGCTTCTGTTTCTGTGAGTCTGACGTCCTGCACGTACGTGCAGGACGTCAGACTCACAGAAGCAGAAGCCTGCGCGGCCACATTGGTGATCTGCAAGGGCCGACTTCTACATGGAATAGTAGCAACAGTGGAGGAGTGGCCTAGTGGTTAGGGTGGTGGACTTTGGTCTTGAGGAACTGAGTTCGATTCCCACTTCAGGCACAGGCAGCTCCTTGTGACTCTGGGCAAGTCACTTAACCCTCCATTGCCCCATGTAAGCCGCATTGAGCCTGCCATGAGTGGGAAAGCGCGGGGTACAAATGTAACAAAAAAAAAAAAGGCCTCAACGTATTCTATAAAGTAAGCCTAAATTTCCGTGTGGTTTATAGAATACACTGACCGCCCATCGATGTGACTAATTTTAGTTGCGGTGATTTATGCCATGTTTTACTTACGTTTCTCTTTAACCAAACTTCCACTCGCATCCAAAATACCTCTACCAAAGGGCATTCCCGCCAGATATGGATAAATGTGCCATCCTGACCACACCCTCTCCAGCATTTATACGGAGGCAGACAGAGAATTTGGCCAATGCACAATCTCTTCTTGATTGCCCAACCCCTGTTCCACAGTCATCTTTCCATGCAGTATCCCTCTATACTCCATGGATAAATGGAGCTAGCTCCTTCCCCAGATCTCTCCCTAACCCTTTGCTTATGACAAAAAGTCTCAGTTGCAAATACTAATAAAAATCGTGCTCCTGAAGCCCACATTCTGTTTGTACATCTTCAAATTGAAGCATTTTGCCCTGCTTCCCTACTAGTTACAGGCTTTTCTCTCTCCATATCCTGTATGTTCTCTGCTGGGGACCTTTGATTTAAAAAAATGGGTTCACACACAGAGGTCATCTTTCTTCCCTTTAAGCGACCCAAAACCTGATCCCAACTTTTTAATGTGGCCTAAAGGAATGGGTTGTGTGCCTTTGGGGACCCATATATAGGTGTTCAGTGGCACCTCCTGGAGATGGGTCTGCTCAGTCTGGACCCATGATTTATCACCTTGGTCCCTCCCTCCAATCTAATCAGGCCCTCAATTCAGCTGGCTGATAGTGTAAAGGTTTGGAACCTCTAGGCCACCCTGACTCTTTAGGGCATATAGAAGTCCAAATATATATAATTATTATTTATTAGGATTTATTTACCGCCTTTTTGAAGGAATTCACTGAAGGCGGTGTACAGTAAGAATAAATCAAATATCACCAATAGACAATCAAATATCCTTTTTCTTTTCTTTTGAAGCCTATCAACTGTGTTCCTGGGTATAGATATAGGTAATGATCGAATAAAACCAGCACTGGGGGATGCAAATTCATTTTAATACTAGATTCATGGCGCAGTCATGCTAAGTTACCTCGCTTTCATCCGGGTTGTAATACAATTTCTTAAATAGTGGCTCAAAGTTGTACTTATAGATCTTCTGCAAATCCTCCAGAATTCTTACCCTCAGCATATTTAAATGAAAAATTACCCTTCAAAAGTTAAATATACTTTCGATGCTTCCGTTCTATTTGCATTCATTTTAAAGCCCAACAGTCCACTATACAGCTCCCTACCATGCGCCCCTACAGGCCAGCAGCAGGAGATACGTTTAATCTGACATCATCTCCTGTTGCCGGAGGGTCAGTCTTGTGACAAGAACTGTGAGATTTGGCCCTGTGGCAACAGGCATGAAATCAAATTAAACAAGAGTCCTGTTGTTGACTCCCTGGAAGTGCCCAGTGGGGAGGGAGGGGTTAACGTAGCTGCTAGTGCTGCAATGTGTAAAGGGCATGTCCTGATCCCCCACTCTGTCCGTTGCCTCCCCCCACCCCAGTCCTGGCTTTACGCAAATGTCTGCAGTCTGCCCAGGCCAAATTCGAAAGCACTAGCTGTGGAAACGTGAGGACAATTTCAGACTTCTCGGACTTTGCTCAGTTTATTATCATACGCTACTTTTTTTTGAAGAAAATTCTTATTCCAAAGAGGTTTACAATGGTAATCAATAGAAATCAAACATGGAAAAGAAAATAAGATGATACCTTTTTTATTGGACATAACTTAATACATTTCTTGATTAGCTTTCGAAGGTTGCCCTTCTTCGTCAGATCGGAAATAAGCAAATGTTGGTAGATGACAGTATATATAAGTGAAACATCAAAGCATTCCAGTGACAGTCTAACAGGATGGGGGTGGATAGGTGAGAGACAGAAGTCGGGTGGATGAGGGACAGGGAGATATGCATGGAGATAGGAGGGTGACAAAGCAGTAGCATTTTATGGTTTATAATGGGCTAGAAAACCCATGTTTTATTTCTATTGATTACCTTTAAAAGTGGACTAACACGGCTACCACACCTCTCTACTCAAAGAGGTTTACAAAATCAAACACCAGAGAACAAATGGCTCTAGAACACAAATCCACCCCACTCTCACTGGATTGGGAGGGGAGAGGCAACAAGTGCATCCAATAACAGAAATATTTTATTTCAGGCATTCGATATACTCTCTCTCCCACACTCGAACCCCAACTAGTCTTAATGAAGTAGTGAGAGACACAGGCATCCATACGTAACTGTTGATGCACCTCATTCTGCCCTATATCACCTCCTGCTACTCCAGTAATGAGACTCTGCTTGCAGCTCAGTATTCACCTCTCTCAGGGCCAATCACCATATGGCAGAGCTCCCGTGTGATGTCTGACTAACGGCCATTCTTCCTGGGGCAGGAGAACTAAGCTATGTCTGATTAAAGGCCAGGCTCTCTGAACAGGGCTTCCACAGAGGTGTCTTCTCCCTGGCGCAGGGGTTCCACAAGGCTTTGAGCAATGAAGAACCCCCAAAGGTGTATTAACCCCTGTGGTAATACTAAAAAGTGTCAGTCCATAATTACTACCATACCGTTAACACTGGGACCAAGGTAGGTAGCTCTGCCTCTGTAAGTCCTGCCCAAACGTGTGTGTGAGGGAAGAGGAAAGAGATTCTGGGCAACAGCAGACCAGAGGCGAGGGACTGCACGCTTGGGTCAGCTGGTGGTCTGTGCTGTGTGATATGCGGTTTTGCAACTAATTGGGTTTCTGCAAGGTACTTGTGACCTGGACTGGCCACTGTTAGAAGCAGGATACTGGACTAGAAGGACCACTGGTCTGACCTAGTATGGCTATTCTTATGTTATTAAATACAGTATCGTGGCAAGCGTGCATTTTCTGAAAGAAATGGCTTTCAAGCACAGGGCTTCCTTGCAAAGCCTGTGTGTGACAATGCTGTCCAACAGCCACAGGAGTGTCTTCAGCACGGACATCCTTCCTTTCTGAATGGTGCTCAGAATACAGTGAGCTCGACACTGCCTGGCGCCTTCACTGGTGGTGTCAGCCATGTAGGACACAAGGCCCAGGTCCATGATAGGCTTGGGAAAGAGGGTGGCACAAATATTACTGACAGTGCAGATGTGGGAGGAGGATGGCTGCCTGCTTCAGGCAACTGAGGTGGGGGGCGGGGTACAAGGAATGAAGACAGGATAAATGAGAGAGCTTTCACCTCTGTTGTTTTCTCACTGAGACCACGAAACAGCAGAACCACCACATGGACACCTGCCCTCCGTACTTCAGCCTCACAATCCATCTTCACCACCGCGGTCAGACAGGACATCACCTAAGACAGGTAGAAGGGATAAACGCCAGAACATTTATTAGTGGGGACAAAGCATAAGTCTGTGTCCCGGGGAAGGCTGACTTTATAAAGGGGGCAGATCACCTTATCTGCCTTCAGCTCAAATCACCAGCCCCTTGAAACAAGAATCTATCATAAGGAGAAAACCCTCCAACAGACGACCAATTGAATGCACAAGAAGAAACACCTCAACATGCTCACCTGAGCCTGTCTGTGCATTCAATTTTGTTTTTGTTTCTCTTACATGCACAAATCAATTTTAGGTGCATGAAGTAATAAAACAAAACTGGACATGGAAGAGGTGAAGGCGGTTAGCTTGGCAGAGTTTAAAAAGGGGTTAGACGGTTTCCTAAAGGACAAGTCCATAAACCACTACTAAATGGACTTGAGAAAAATCCACAATCCCAGGAATAACATGTATAGAATGTTTGTACATTTTGGAAGCTCGCCAGGTGCCCTTGGCCTGGATTGGCCGCTGTCGTGGACGGGATGCTGGGCTCGATGGACCCTTGGTCTTTTCCCAGTGTGGCATTACTTATGTACTTAACTTTTGAAAATGTGCTCTTTACCTATGTGACACACCAACACCTACAGAAAAAGGTTTTAAATAGAAATAAATCAAAACAGAGAAAAGAAAATAAGATGATAGCTTTTTTATAGGACTAACTAACTAACTATGTATTAAGTTAGCCCAATAAAAAAGGTATCTTATTTTTTTTTCTCTGTTTTATGTCTATTTATTACCTTTAAGAATGGACTAATATGGCTACCACACCACTTTAGAAAAAAGTTTAAAATTTTGCATGAATTTCACAGTAAATTAACAAGTAGAATGGGATTTTTAAAGGACGGGAAGATCTGAGCTGGCATCAGTGTGGTCTCAAAGGGACACAATAGCAGAACACTCAGACCTGCTCTTCCAGAGAGTGACAAGAGTTTGGCCTCATCACACGATCTGACACTCTCACAGGAACTGGTGTTACAATGGGTGGATCAATTTGTCATCTGATACAGAGAGGATAAAATGCTGATTAACTGGGGCTGGCTCGGTGGTTAGAGCTTTTGCTCCCCAGTCTGTCCAAGGCTGAGGGAAGAGGGAATCCAAACCATTGCATACAGTCAACACAACCAGCCAGACTATGGCTCCTCCTGGCTGGGCTGAGTGAGCTGGAAGGAGATAGAGGTCATACAGAGAAAAAAATGCCAGCTCATTGTACCATGACCCAACGGAGGAAGCCCAAAAGAGCAAACAAACTGTCAGACCAAGATACATTTGAAAAGCTAAGATGTCTGACTTTACCTCATGAACCATGGAGCCAAGTGTGAATCGAAGTCTTTGGCACATTTCACCTAGGTTTGCCAGACTGCTGGCCCTCAGGGTGCTGTCGTGGTCTCTTGTTCCCCTCAGGAAAGCATGTATTAGGGGGTCTCGGTAACGGAACACCATGTCCTCTTTAGGAGAGGGAGAAACCAAGCAAAATTAAATAGACATGGTAATGTGAGCTCAAGCTTCAGTGTTCCTACTGAGAGACCAGGGAATGAATCTCTGAGTCACCCTTGTAATAATGTCACTCTGCACTATACCAGGATATGCAAAACAAAACCCTGCCTCCATGGTCTATATACAGGAACATCTAGCCTCAACTAGGTGATGATACCAAGCAGAGAGCTTCCGCCACCTCTTCCTAACAGCATGGGAGGTAAGCAGAGAGCATCGTGTCCCTGAGGTTCTCTCTGTAAAAGCCCACTGTCATCCTGCACAGTCAAATGGTCACAATTAATACATTAGTTCCTTGGAAATAACACAGAAAGTAAAAGAGGGATGTGAGATGAAACTGCTAAGAAGCAGTAGGTCTTCTTTTTTGTGGTTTTGCACAGCTGATGACAGGGCTGGCTTTTCCATTGGACCAGGTGAGGCTCCGGCCCTGGGTGTCGGCAATTAAGAGTGCCAAAATATCCAGCCTCTGACCTCACCTGGTCTACAGGTTTCCTTCCTCCTCCCCCTCCCCCATCTGGTCTCTCTCCTTCTCTTTTCCTCCTCCCCACGAGCCTGGCACTGCTCCCTCACCTCTCTCACTGCCCTGCCGTTCTGTAAAGTTATCTTGGTTGCCAGCGGCAGCATGACAGGCTGCCTTTGGCAAAACTCTGAGTCTTCCGTCTGCCGTGTTCCACCCACAGGGAACTGCATCAGCGAAGGCAGGAGGAAGCAGAGGGAAGACCTAGGAGGTGGACAAAGGCAGCCTGGTCATGCTATTACTGCTGGTGACCAACAAACTTTACAGGACTACGGGAAGTGAGAGAGGTGGGGGAGCAGTGCTGGACCTGTGGGGAGGGGGATAGATAAGGGGGAAACACTGGGGGGAGGAAGAGATGCTGGCCCAAGGGGGGGGGGGATGCCAAACCTATGGGGGGGCACCGGAAGTGATGCGATTGGGGGGGGTCACCAAGTCAAGTTGGCTCAGGGCGCCACTGTCCCTTGCGCCAGCCCTGCTCTGTGGCAAGGAATCTGAGCCTCTTATCACAGAGGGGCAATGGCTGCTCTCCTCAGGGTCTACCCTTCAGTGAGTCTCCAGAGCTCCCCAGGCCTTTTATCTTTTCCCACTTCATACCTACTAAAAGGACGTCAAAGTACCCCGCATGGCCTGCATTAACTACACAAGGCACAGCTATGAGTCCTAGAAGTCCCAAACCAGAATCATCAGATGACACAGATGTGGCCTTGAAAGCTGACAAACATCCTGGTGTCTGGATAATTCTGAAGCTAAAGAAAATCAGCAACAACTTTCAATTTGTTGAAATGGGATCTAGAACAGGGAAAAACTTAGGTAGGGAAAAACAAACCTCCTTCATCAATCAGAGAAAAATGTAAGTACCACAAACTCAGGTATGCTGAAAATAAGAAAACAATGCTTAGCAGAGCAGGGAGACAGCTGTATACCTTGGGCCTCTGGAAAAAGCACTAGCATTTAAAACAATCATACACTTTGAAAAGCAAATGTCACATCTGATTCAAATAAAATTCCCCTGTCAGTTTCCAGGATAAACCTTTCCCTGTTTTTCCATTCTCCTCACATGACAAAATGCACAGTCAATGGCTTTGCAAGTTTCATTCAACGGACACACAAGAACATGCAGATTAAAGAATTAATATTTGTTAAATTTATCATCTGTATCGAATTTAATATTGCATGTAATGATCTGAAATGATAATTGGTTCTTGTACATTAGCACTGGAAAAATGTGCTTGTGACCTTGGTCTGACCCAGCATGTGCTCTGCTCACAGGTAACATGCAAAAAATGAAGAGAATTTGAAAACGGTGTTACCTGCATCATTGGAAGAACCACCCCCGAAACACTCAGCCAAAGCCAGTGACTGGAAAGCAACTTATCCCCTGCAGCCACCCACAACTCACCCAGAGCTCTGGTCACTCGCATCAATACTTCACCCGTTTTCATTCTGCTCTCTGGGCTTTTCTCGGAGTTTCCATACTGCGCCAGCAGAATGGGCAAGATCTGCTCTGGATACACATCCGAAAGCAGGGCAATTCCTGCAGAAAGGCACAGTACGATAAAGCAGAGCTGGTAACTGATAGTTCCTTCTAAATTCATGAGCTCCAGGCTGAGGACTGATTTTACCCAAAAGGCCACAGAGGGAGACTGTTCCTAGCCTGCGACTCAGAGCCTGTGCTTACATCTTAGCCAGACCAGAGAGAGACTGTTCTCAGCCTACGGCTTTGTGGATGTTTGGCTAAGATCCAAGCGCAGCAGGGCCAGCTTAACTATTGGACCGGGTGATGCTCTGGTCCGGGGCACCAAAATAGTCAGCCTTTTCTTCTCCTCCCTCACCTCTCTCCCTGTCCTGTGGTCCTGTAAAGTCTAAGTCAGTTGCCAGCAGCAGCACGGGATGCCGCCTTCGGCCAGTCCCTGGGTCTTCCCTCTGCCGTGTCCTTCCTCCTCCAATGCAATTTGCTACGGGCAGGATACGGCAGAGGTAAGAACCAGGGGTTGGCCCAAGGCAGCATTTTATGCTGCTGTTGGCAACTGACTTAAGACTTTACAGGGCCATGGGGGAGGGCGAGAGGTGAAGGAGCACTGCCGGACTCATAAGAAATACCACCCAGAAACAGATCCAGTCTCTCACGATCCTATCTAAA
Source organism: Microcaecilia unicolor (assembly GCF_901765095.1). Lineage (NCBI taxonomy): Eukaryota > Metazoa > Chordata > Amphibia > Gymnophiona > Siphonopidae > Microcaecilia > Microcaecilia unicolor. Next base: position 359,780,797 of record NC_044035.1, on the reverse strand, counting down.
CTTACACTACCCAGACTGTAGTGGCCTTAAGTACAAATCTACCAATGCCTCCAACTTCACCTTCATAGGAACACAACTGTGGAATGCTTTACCCAAATCAGTAAAATCTACTCAGAACTACCTAAATTTCAGAAAATTATTGATGTCCGTCCTGCTCAAGAAGGCTTATTCTCCAGGTTCAACATAATCTGATTAACTCCTGGTTTTACAAGATTCATGGACACTAATTATCCCTATTATCATCTACATATTGTTGTTTAAATGATGTCTAAATGTTCACTATCTTACTTTTTACATTGTTTAATTGTACGTTTCTGTACTGTAGCCCTTTCCTACAGTTTTGTGTAAGCCCCATTGAGCCTGCAACTAGCGGGAAAATGTGGGGTATAAATGTATTAAATAAATAAAGAAGGGGGGGCAGATGAGAAGAGAGTCTGGACCTGGGGGGGGGGGGGAGATGCTGAACTGGTGGGGAGGGGGCACCAGAAGCGATGCAACTGGGGGGGGGGGGGGGCTCAGGGTGCCACTTTCTATTCAGCTGGCCCTGAAGCAGATGCTCTGAACCCCAAGACTCAGAACAGTCCCTCCGTGACCTTCTAGCTTCTTTCCAAATTCTCTTTCAGCCTTCTTTATCAATACCTTGCATCTAACTTGCCAGTATCCTTTTTTCATGGTTTTACACCTCCCATTTATTTCCTTATCATCTATTAACCCAACTAAAAATGTTAATGCATTAGATACTTTCACTTGCATTCAGGGGCGTAGCCAGACAACAGATTTTGGGTGGGCCTAGGCAAGAAGTGGGTGGGCACCAAGTGTTCTCCCCCCCCCCCCGCCCCAACCACCACCCAAAAGAATACCTGAGCTGGCGGGGAAATGCTTCTTTCCACCTTGGCAGTCTGCAGCAGGCATGCGCAGGTGCCAGTATCGTGGAGAGTAGCGTTTTCGTTACCATCAGGGGGAAGTCTTTAGCTGGCCGAGCTTGGGATCCCCACCAGCTACTGCAGGCTACTGTTGGGTGGGCCTGAGCTCTAAATGGGTGGGCCCCGGCCCACCCAGGCCCACCTGTGGCTATGCCACTGCTTGCATTTTACCTGCTATAGTGATTCTCTATCCTAATCGTGATGCCAATCTGCATGTCAACTGCCCCACTTGCAGATTGCTGCTGTACAATATGGGGAGCTGAATCACAGGAGATCACAAAGACAAGAAGATGTGTAGAAAACAGAACAATTTAAGAGTTGCAATCTAGTGAGAGAATCAGACAACAAAGCCCAACATGGCCACATTTTGCCTAGTTACAGGCTGCAGAGTGGAAAACTAAAAATACACTTCCATACTACTGCTACTACTTACTTCTGTAGCACTACTAGACATATGCAGTGCTGTACACATGATACGCAGGTGCTTTATCTGTCCCTAGAGGGCTCACAATCTAAGTTTTGTACCTGGGGCAATGGAGGGTTAAGTGACTTGCCCAGGGTCTCAAGGAGCTGCAGTGAGAATTGAACCTGGTTTCCTAGAATCTCAGTCCACTGCGCTAACCATTAGGCTACTCCACTCCATCTGGCAAAGTTAACACAACTTCCCTCTTGCTGCTTTGTGTCCAGGAGGGAACTCTGTGTATAACTGAAGACGCGTTAACGTGGCCATCTTGGGCTTTGTTGTACTAGCCTCCCACTTAGCCATCTATCCCCCCTTCAATCTGTTCAGAACCCTGCTGCACGTCTTATATTCCACCTGAACCGATATACTCATATCACCCCTCTTCTCAGGTCACTTCACTGGCTTCCAATCAGATACCGCATACAGTTCAAGCTTCTCCTTCTTACCAACAATTGCACTCAGTGTGCAGCCCCTCATTACCCCTTACGTTCCCACCCGTAACCTCCGCTCACAGGACAAATCCCTCCTCTCAGTACCCTTCTCCACCACCGCCAACTCCAGGCTCCGCTCATTCTGCCTCGCCTCACCCTATGCTTGGAATCAACTTCCTGAGCCCTTACGCCAAGCCCCCTCCCTACCCATCTTCAAATCCTTGCTCAAAGCCCACCTCTTCAATGTTGCTTTCGGCACCTAACCTTTATACCTTTCAGGAAATCTAGACTGCCCCTATTTGACTGACCGTACATTTGTCCTTTAGATTGTAAGCTCCTTTGAGCAGGGACCGTCCTTCTATGTTAAATTGTACAGCGCTGCGTAACCCTAGTAGCGCTTTAGAAATGTCAAGTAGTAGTAGTAGTAGTGATTCCCTCATTAGATTGCACCAATTAACATTTTTCTACACATCTTCTCACCCTTGTGATCTGCTGTGATTCTTCTCCTGCTGGCATCCAATAGATCTCAGCTCTGGTGTATTAATATGGGGAGCTAACATCCTGCCACTCTGTCCCACTGGGGGAACAAGAAAAAACAAAAGCTCCTCCCTCTGGCTAGAAAGAGCAGCAGGTTTATTTACTGGGCTTTACTAACCACCTCTGTGAAGAGGTTGGGCCCACAGCTGCACAGACATGGCATACAACACTGGCACCAAGGAATACCTGGACAAAAGCATCATTGTCTCTGATAAGGAAGGTACTGGTAATTACTCTAGGTTGCTCTCAGTTAATTGCCAATAAATAGATGAGGCTGGCTCAGTCCCCGATGAAATCCGCTGGCATTCTTTCCTGGTATGAGTTTGGAACCCCACTTCTAAGTGACTTGACCTTTTCAAATATATATGTTCAAAAGCCAGCTATATCCTGAACTGAAGCTATAGATCACTCTCAGCCAACTGGTTCTCAACAACAACCGAGTTATTATTCAGGCACAAACAAAGAGATAAATAACACCAGACAGTGAGAGATTCTTTATAATATTCCAAAAGTACTCTCTCACTGTTCGTTAAGGATTTTCATCTGCTCACCTGCAGTTCCACTGTACCATCTAAACAGCCATACAGGTGGCAAATGATCTCATATACTAGATCTGACTGGTGCAATGGTGTAGCCATGGGTGTATTGGGTGGGCACAGGCACATCCTTGCTGTGGCTGGCGGGGGATCCTCTAGCCCTGCCAGCTGAAGACTCCCAAAAATAAGTAAAAAAAATCCCCAACGATAATTCACACCACCATCTAATTTTGTTTAAATGTGCTAATAAAGCTTCAGAGACCAAGGTCATTTTTATTTTCAGGTCCCAGTTGTCTAGTCATTGCACACTGACTTTTCAATTTGATTTTCTATTATTTTTTTCTTTCTTTTCCAATTTTAAATGCTCACAGGCAGCACCTTGTGACTCTGGGCAAGTCACTTAACCCTCCATTGCCCCATGTAAGCCGCATTGAGCCTGCCATGAGTGGGAAAGCGCAGGGTACAAATGTAACAAAAATAAAATAGATACTATTGGAGATTCTACATGGAATGTTGCTACTATTGGAGATTCTACATGGAATGTTGCTACTGTTGGAGATTCTACACGGAATGTTGCTATTCCACTAGCAACATTCCATGTAGAAGGCTGCGCAGGCTTCTGTTTCTGTGAGTCTGACGTCCTGCACGTATGTGCAGGACATCAGACTCACAGAAGCAGAAGCCTGCGCGGCCACATTGGTGATCTGCAAGGGCCGACTTCTACATGGAATGTTGCTAGTGGAATAGTAGAATCTCAAATAGTAGCAACAGTGGAGGAGTGACCTAGTGGTTAGGGTGGTGGACTTTGGTCCTGAGGAACTGAGTTTGATTCCCACTTCAGGCACAGGCAGCTCCTTGTGACTCTGGGCAAGTCACTTAACCCTCCATTGCCCCATGTAAGCCGCATTGAGCCTGCCATGAGTGGGAAAGCGCAGGGTACAAATGTGACAAAAATAAAATAGATACTATTGGAGATTCTACATGGAATGTTGCTACTATTGGAGATTCTACATGGAATGTTGCTATTCCACTAGCAACATTCCATGTAGAAGGCTGCGCAGGCTTCTGTTTCTGTGAGTCTGACGTCCTGCACATACGTTGAGCCTGCCATGAGTGGGAAAGCGCAGGGTACAAATGTAACAAAAATAAAATAGATACTATTGGAGATTCTACATGGAATGTTGCTACTATTGGAGATTCTACATGGAATGTTGCTGTTCCACTAGCAACATTCCATGTAGAAGGCTGCGCAGGCTTCTGTTTCTGTGAGTCTGACACCAGACTCACAGAAGCAGAAGCCTGCGCGGCCACATTGGTGATCTGCAAGGGCCGACTTCTAGTGGAATAGCAACATTCCATGTAGAATCTCAAATAGTAGCAACAGTGGAGGAGTGGCCTAGTGGTTAGGGTGGTAGACTTTGGTCCTGGGGAACTGAGGAACTGAGTTCGATTCCCACTTCAGGCAGCTCCTTGTGACTCTGGGCAAGTCACTTAACCCTCCATTGCCCCATGTAAGCCGCATTGAGCCTGCCATGAGTGGGAAAGCGCAGGGTACAAATGTAACAAAAATAAAATAGATACTATTGGACATTCTACATGGAATGTTGCTACTATTGGAGAGTCTACATGGAATGTTGCTACTATTGGAGATTCTACATGGAATGTTGCTATTCCACTAGCAACATTCCATGTAGAAGGCTGCGCAGGCTTCTGTTTCTGTGAGTCTGACAGACTCACAGAAGCAGAAGCCTGCGCGGCCACATTGATGATCTGCAAGGGCCGACTTCTACATGGAATGTTACTAGTGGAATAGCAACATTCCATGTAGAATCTCAAATAGTAGCAACAGTGGAGGAGTGGCCTAGTGGTTAGGGTGGTGGACTTTGGTCCTGGGGAACTGAGGAACTGAGTTTGATTCCCACTTCAGGCACAGGCAGCTCCTTGTAACTCTGGGCAAGTCACTTAACCCTCCATTGCCCCATGTAAGCCGCATTGAGCCTGCCATGAGTGGGAAAGCGCAGGGTACAAATGTAACAAAAATAAAATAGATACTATTGGAGATTCTACATGGAATGTTGCTACTATTGGAGATTCTACATGGAATGTTGCTGTTCCACTAGCAACATTCCATGTAGAAGGCTGCGCAGGCTTCTGTTTCTGTGAGTCTGACGTCCCGCACGTATGTGCAGGACGTCAGACTCACAGAAGCAGAAGCCTGCGCGGCCACATTGGTGATCTGCAAGGGCCGACTTCTACATGGAATGTTGGAATAGCAACATTCCATGTAGAATCTCAAATAGTAGCAACAGTGGAGGAGTGGCCTAGTGGTTAGGGTGGTGGACTTTGGTCCTGGGGAACTGAGGAACTGAGTTCGATTCCCACTTCAGGCACAGGCAGCTCCTTGTGACTCTGGGCAAGTCACTTAACCCTCCATTGCCCCATGTAAGCCGCATTGAGCCTGCCATGAGTGGGAAAGCGCAGGGTACAAATGTAACAAAATAAAATAGATACTATTGGAGATTCTACATGGAATGTTGCTATTCCACTAGCAACATTCCATGTAGAAGGCTGCGCAGGCTTCTGTTTCTGTGAGTCTGACACCAGACTCACAGAAGCAGAAGCCTGTGCGGCCACATTGGTGATCTGCAAGGGCCGACTTCTAGTGGAATAGCAACATTCCATGTAGAATCTCAAATAGTAGCAACAGTGGAGGAGTGGCCTAGTGGTTAGGGTGGTGGACTTTGGTCCTGAGGAACTGAGTTCAATTCCCACTTCAGGCACAGGCAGCTCCTTGTGACTCTGGGCAAGTCACTTAACCCTCCATTGCCCCATGTAAGCCGCATTGAGCCTGCCATGAGTGGGATAGCGCAGGGTACAAATGTAACAAAAATAAAATAGATAGTATTGGAGACTCTACATGGAATGTTGCTACTATTGGAGATTCTACATGGAATGTTGCTATTCCACTAGCAACATTCCATATAGAAGGCTGCGCAGGCTTCTATTTCTGTGAGTCTGACGTCAGACTCACAGAAGCAGAAGCCTGCGCGGCCACATTGGTGATCTGCAAGGGCCGACTTCTACATGGAATGTTGGAATAGCAACATTCCATGTAGAATCTCAAATAGTAGCAACAGTGGAGGAGTGGCCTAGTGGTTAGGGTGGTGGACTTTGGTCCTGGGGAACTGAGGAACTGAGTTCGATTCCCACTTCAGGCACAGGCAGCTCCTTGTGACTCTGGGCAAGTCACTTAACCCTCCATTGCCCCATGTAAGCCGCATTGAGCCTGCCATGAGTGGGAAAGCGCAGGGTACAAATGTAACAAAAATAAAATAGATACTATTGGAGATTCTACATGGAATGTTGCTATTCCACTAGCAACATTCCATGTAGAAGGCTGCGCAGGCTTCTGTTTCTGTGAGTCTGACACCAGACTCACAGAAGCAGAAGCCTGTGCGGCCACATTGGTGATCTGCAAGGGCCGACTTCTAGTGGAATAGCAACATTCCATGTAGAATCTCAAATAGTAGCAACAGTGGAGGAGTGGCCTAGTGGTTAGGGTGGTGGACTTTGGTCCTGAGGAACTGAGTTCAATTCCCACTTCAGGCACAGGCAGCTCCTTGTGACTCTGGGCAAGTCACTTAACCCTCCATTGCCCCATGTAAGCCGCATTGAGCCTGCTATGAGTGGGAAAGCGCAGGATACAAATGTAACAAACAACAACACGTCCAAAACTTGTCCCCCAAAATTGGGGACCCAGCAAAAATTTCAAAGACAAGTTATTGGACCTATAATATGTCTCTGTAATATCTTAAAAGAATTCCCCACTGTATCCATCTGGGCCTGGCGATTTGTGTAATTTGATATGTGATATTACCTGCTGGATCTCCTCCCTGATTATTTGGTCATTTAACCCTGCTCTCTCTGTTGGAGATAGATTTGGCAGAGATTCCTTACTGAGCCAATAATCAAGATCTCCGCCCGAGTATTAAACCTCTGATGAATAAAGGCCCTGATAAAATTGGGTAACTATTTCCTACAGTTCTGTTTGTCTATTGACTACCTGGTCTTTAGAGCTTTTCAGGATTGTAATAACCGTAGGTCCTTCCCAGGACTTAGGGCCAGATGCACTAAACTTAATGAGCCCTTAACGAGCAAGTAGTAAACCCTGGCATGCAGTAAAGACTTTTTTCCGACGACGGTAGCAGCTAATGAAAATGGAATGCAGATGAGCAAATTGTGTAGAAACCCTATTTTAATGAGATGCACTAACCTTTTCCGATTGCCTTAATGCTGGAAAATCTAACGAGAGGTCTGTACCTCTTGTTGGGGCTGCACGGGATAAAACTTGGCCCAAAGTAACAAAAAAAATAAAAAATCAGGGAACAAAAAAACGCTCCGCTTCAAAAAAAAACGTCCCCCCCCCCCCCCCCCGCAGCCTTTAACTGCTGAACCCTGAAGAAGAGGTTTCCCTGCTCATCACCTCCCCCCCACAATAATAAAAACGTCTTTTTTGGTAGTGCTTCACTCAGCTGAGAGACCTGGAAGTCTCTGAGCCAATCACAGCGCGTTTAGCTCGGCTAAACGTGTTGTGGTTGGCTCAGGGACTTCCAGGTCTCACCCGAGTGAAGCACTGCCAGAAAAGACGTTTTTATTATTGCAGGGGGGAGTGACAGCCAAATTGGATGGTTTTTTTGGATGGGCGTCCTCAACTGCACTCTCCTGCTATGATTGAGCCACATCACAGAGGCGTATTTGTCATGCGCTGAGCAGCCAGCATAACGCTTGGCTGCTCTGCGCATGCTCGACGAGAATGCAAGTGAGCTACAACGAGGAGCTCATTTGCATTCCTATTCCTTGATGCATGACCGTTGGCTAAGGGAATCGGTAAGGGAAGGGCTCTAACGAGTCTTTAGTGCATCTTGCCCTTATTATGATTAATCAAGAATCTACTGGACTTGTTTCCATATTAATATAATTTGTATGGTTGTAATAGTTTTTCCTGGATCAACAAATGGAAAGCTTATTGGCTAGTGTAGGAGCATTTTGAAAACTATCTTATGCAAGATCTGAGAGGAGACGTACTTTTTGCGCTAACTGACATAGGCAATGATATCTCCTATTAAAACAGCTTTTGCTGTATTCCAGAATAAAAGAGAATCCCCAACATGTTCTTGGTTGTGATTACAGAACTCAGTCCACTTTTGTACTAAATAAGCAATAAGCCCCTAGTCTCTATATAACTGGGCAGGAAACTTCCACTTACCCCCCACCCCACATCGAGTCCTAGTCCCTCCACCTCCAGCGATAACAATGTATGATGACCTCTGGTTGCCCCCTGGAATCTTGGAAACAGATCTTGGGATGCAAAAATAAAATCAATCCTGAACATAGAATTGTGCACCTTAGAGATGTGGTAAAATCCATGTTGGTAGGAGGTAACAATCTCCCGGGGTCCAGCATGTTCATTTTCAAGCCCATATCTGATCTAGAAATATGACTGCATAAAAGCATTAAAATCATCAGCTACCACCAGATTAGAGCCTGCAGAAGGATCCGAAATAGGCAACATCTTTAATAAAGGTTCCTTGATTTACATTAGGAGCATATACAGAGGCCACTGTAACCAAAGCACCATTAAGCCGGTCATGTACTATCACATATCTGCCCTCATTGAAGTAATTGATTTACTAAGAAGAATCACCATGCCAGCCCTCTTTTTTCCTGAGGAGGCTGAGTATCAAAGCTGTACCCAATTACCCTTCAATTTTTGATGTTCCAAAGCAATCAATTATATATTTTTTGCAAACAAACAAACTACATCAGATCTATAGTGTTTCAGGCTCTGTAAAATTTTTGTACGTTTAATAGGAGAATTAATACCTGAAACATTCCAGGAACAAAGTTTTAGTAAAGTATTACTCATTCTTTAACAATACAAGTAAGGACATAGCTTTAGTATAATCCCATTATCATGAAACCACCGGAGTGCCCAGCTTTCACTCTAGCAACCTTTAAAAACATAAAGAAGCAACCTATCAATTCGCAAAAACAACCAGATAATAATAGACCAATAATGAACCCAAAACATTTGTCGCAGCAAGATTGTCTGAGCACCAGTATAACCCCCCCCCCCCCCCCCCCCCCCCCCCATTTTCAACAACTAGTTTCAATGTTCCCTCCCCTTAGACCACGCTTAATGCCACCTGGGCATCCCATTCACAACCCTTCCAACATATCACTCATCCAGTTGTTAGAAAGAAGCATTCAAACAATTTTCCAGCTTTGTAATTCAATGTCCCGTACACAATCACTCAAATACTCATTCACTTACACATACACACGTACACCGGTCAACTTAGCAGAGCCAAGTTGATCATCCCATCTTGAGCTCCTCCAACTCCGATGCAGACACTCTAGGACCAGCCACTGTGTATATGTAGTCCAGGAACTAGAAACAGAGGGCAAGTGTTATTGATATGCACTGGGGCAACCAAAATGCAGGGTGCTGCCAGGTCATCTTATAGACACCGTTAATTATGCCAGTTATATCAGCGCTTTCTGCTCTCCATTCAATGCATATGAAGATAGAACAGTTCAGCATGGTTGAAAAGTGAAGTGAAAGAAGCTATTAGAGCCAACAGAACATCCTTTGAAGAATGGAAAAAGGATCCGAACGAAGAAAAGAAGAAGCAACATAAGCAGTGTCAAGCTAGATGCAAAGCATTGATAAAGGAGGCTAAAAGAGACAAACTCAGTAACATCTTTTTCAGGTACATCAGAAGCAGAAAGCGTGGGACCGTTTGATCATGAAGGAGCAAAAAAGGGCACTCAGGGAGGACAAGGCCATAGCGAAGAGACTGAGGGGCCCTTTTACTAAACCGCGAAAGCATCTACGCCCAACACATGCTAAAATGGACTTACCGACAACTGGCATTTTTTTTATTTTCAGGCGCGCATAATGGTCACACACCAAGTGGCATTCGATGCGTGTAGGTCATTACCACCCGGATTCTTTACCGCTAGGTCAATGGCAGGCCGTAAGGGCTCAGACCCAAAATGGACGCACGGCAATTTTGATTTTGCTGCACGTCCATTTTCAGCAAGAAAAAAAAGGGCCTTTTTTTACAGACGTGCTAAAAAATGGATCGGCGCAAGCCCAAAACCCATGCCTACACTACTGCAAACCATTTTTCAGCGCGTCTTTGTAAAAGGACCCGTAAATTAATTCTTTGCATCTGACTTTATGGAAGAAGATACAAGAGATCTACCTGTACTAGAAATAGTTTTCAAGGGTGACGATAAGGAGGAACAGAAAGAAATCTTGGTGAACCTGGAAGACAAACTGAGGCAAATCGACAAGTTCAAGAATGATAAATCACCTGGACCCGATGGTATACACCCCAGTCTACTGAAAGAACTCAAACGTGAAATTATTGATCTGCTGTTAGTGATCTGTAACCTGTCGTTAAAATCGTCCATAGTAACTGAAGACTGGAGGGTGGCGAATGTAACACTGATGTTTAAAAAGGGTTCGAGGGGTGATCTGGGAAATTACAGACGGGTAAGCCTGACTTCAGTGCCAGGCAAAATAGTGAAAACTATTATAAAGAATAAAATAATGGAACACATTGACAAACATGGTTTAATGGGACAGAATCAGCATGGATTCAGCGAAGGGAAGTCTTGTCTTACCAATTTGCTTAATTTCTTTAATTTATTTTAATAATAGCATTTATATCCCACTTAACTGCAAAGTTCACAGCAGGTTACAACAAAAAATGAGAAACAATCCAACACAAAAGAAGATGATATGATACAAATGAAAAACATAACCAAAGAACAATGATCGCTACAAATAACGTTGAAACAACCATGTCTTTACAGCCTTCCTGAGACTGATAGTGTGAAATATTCCTAACATCAGATAGTAAGTTGTTTCAAAGTTCAGGGACTCTTCCTAAAAATATACTATGTTTAGTACCAATCAATTGACAGCATGGAGGCGATGGGACAGCCAACAATAGTCGAGAACAGCAAGATGGTCTATAAATAGTAATCAGATCTCCTGAGTATCCAGTGTATAATCCATACAAGGCAACTAATATAATTCATATAAAAATGGAGTAGCATGATCAAATTTGTTACCTTGTAAAATCAATTTTAAAGATACATTCTGCAAAATTTGAAGCCTTTGCATTTGTTTCGCTGAAAGACCCAATAAACAGGCATTATAATAGTCAAAAGATGAAAGAATAACTGCCTCAATAAAAAGCGGAAAATAACGATTCTCCAAAAAATATCTTAGTCTACTCAACAGCTTCAACTTGAACATAATCTTTTGAATCAGATGATTAACATGTATTTCCATTGTCAGACTAGGGTCTAACCAGATTGTCAAAAGCTTTATTTCTCGCTTTATGGAGATGTTAACATCACAAAGTTGTACAACATCTAAGACAGCCATCTGATTGCCAACGCCTAACAATGAAACTGCCCTCTTGACCCACAAAACATTTGTTTTGTCAGGGTTAATCTTTAAAAAATGTGGGGACATCTAAGCAACTATATCCATAAAAATGTCATTCATCAACAGCGTCAAGATTTCATAAGATGTGGAAAATCAGCATAATATCACCTGCGTAGGAAAATTATTTGATATTCCTCCTATGCAGCAACTCACCCAATTCACTCATAAAGAGAATAAAAAGAATAGGGAACAAGGGGAAACCTTGAGGGGCACCTGTTCCTTATGCCATGAATCAGAAAATCTCTCTCGCCAACAAATCTGTAAACATCTTTGACGGCATGAATCAACATGTGGATAAAAGTGAGCCACTTGATCTAGTGTATCTAGACTTTTCAGAAGAAGAGACTCCTAAGAAAGTTTAAAAGTCATAAGATAGGAGGCAATGTCCTTCTGTGGATTAGGAATTAGTTACTGGACAGAAAACAGAGTGTAGGTTTACATGGCCATTTTTCTCAATGGAGGAGGGTGAATAGTGGAATGCTTGAGTGATCTGGACTGGGACTGGAAATGCATAAGTTAAAGATGAATCACATGATCCCCTTGAAGGAATTTTTTTAAAACAGACTGCCAGCTCTGCTGGTTTAATAATGACTCATAAATGCACCTGCATGAGTCAGTTATTTTCAAAATTTATTTTTGCTAAAAGCAAAATAGATTGAATTGTAGAGCAATTAAGTTGTTGGGATAAAAACGTTAACAGTAGCTGCATTCATTGTATTCACGGTACTTTTATTTATTTCTTGCATTTGTATCCCACATTTTCCCACCTTTTTGCAGGCTCAATGTGGCTAAAGAGAATCCACGTACGTGGAGAACTCAATAGATCCCACGGCACGTAAAGTGTAAACAAAAAGGTGGGAATATGAGCCAGGCTATCCAATAATTGGACCTGAAGTTAAGTTTAAAATAAACAAAATTTAATAATATTCAAACAAATGATAACAACACAATTCCGGAATGAGAAATACAAAATAGTGTTACATTAAAGTTCATAAATGTTGAAGTAAGTCAGATCCTTAGTCTTGAGCCGAAACTGCAATGGCATCTACGTAGGGTGCACTGGCGTACTTTTAAGAAGCTACAAACTGTCCAAAACACAGCAGCCCGACTCATCTATGGAGTGTCAAAGTTCACCAGTTCCAGTCCACTTTGTGAGAAATTACATTGGCTTCCTGTACAAGAGCGTATACCATGTAAGCCGCATTGAGCCTGCCATGAGTGGGAAAGCGCGGGGTACAAATGTAACAAAAAAAAAAATGTTTAAAATCTGTGCCCTAGTCCATAAGATTCTCTATGGAGCAGCCCCTGCGTACATGGACGCCCTTGTCCACCTACCACCAAGAAACTCACTCAGGACTGCCCGTTCTTACTTAACCCTCCATTACCCTGCGTGTTCTAGGCTGAAGTATAAGACCATGTATGCTTCCACCTTTGCCTACGTCAGTGCTCACTTGTGGAATGCCCTACCAAAATCAGTGAAAACGGTTCAGGATCATCTGACTTTTAGGAAGTCGCTTAAGACCTGCTTATTTGAGCAAGCATACCCCCAAAGATCCTGTCTAGCCTCACTAACCTCAGGAAGCTGCCATTATGGACTGACCCATTTCTTTATCCTTACCTCTCTGCCCTGTGCGCTAATTGTAGACGCGTTAAAAACGTAAACGTGTCCAAGTAAACAGGGCCCCAAGAATGCATACAGTATGACTAAGGTTTTATGCACAGACATCCATAACCAATTTATTGCGAGCCCTGTGGAAAACGTATTACAAAATCAGTCCCCACATGGCTTCCACATGCTGCAACAAAGTGAAAAGAAAAAAAAATCTTCTTTGGGTTTAAATACAAGGGACTTATCTGCATTTTACCAGAAGGTTTAGTGTGGGTTACAATAAAAACAGATTTAAAGGAGAAAAAAAATGCACGATAGTCCAAAACAAGTTTAAAATAAAACCCCAAATTGACCTGTATACCTTCATAAACTTCCTAAATAGAGAAGCCTCCAGTCATTTCTGAAATCTGAGATCGGGAGATTCTAATGCTAAGGAGTTCCAAAAACTTGCAGCCTGATACAGGAATGAAGCAGTTAGATTAGTTACTGAAAGAAAGTGGAGCAATAGGCCGTTTCTTTTTGAAATAGGAGAACTCAGGGGCCCTTCCAAATGAAGCTCACTGTATGAAATATTACTGAAGGCCTCTTCCAACGGAAGCTCACTGTATGAAATATTACTGAAGGCCTCTTCCAACGGAAGCTCATCGTCTTGAAATAGAACTGAAGGCCTCTTCCAACGGAAGCTCATCGTCTTGAAATAGAACTGAAGGCCTCTTCCAACGGAAGCTCATCGTCTTGAAATAGAACTGAAGGCCTCTTCCAACGGAAGCTCATCGTCTTGAAATAGAACTGAAGGCTTCTTCTTCTGAGTTTTTATGTGATATTTTCTCTCTTATGTTGCTCTGGATAAGGGCGGTATATAAATATTAATAAATGAAATGAAAAGATACCTGCAGTACAAGAGCGGAGGAACCTGTCCAAAAATCCCCACTGTCTATAGTACAAGAGCTTAAGGCTTAGCCCAAAAGATACCCACTGTTTGTCTGCAGTACAACATAGTAACATAGTAAATGACAGCAGATAAAGACCTGTTCGGTCCATCCAGTCTGCCCAACAAGATAAACTCATTTTACATGGTTTGTGATACTTTATACCCAAGTTTGATTTGTCCTTGCCTTTCTCAGGGCACAGACCGTAGAAGTCTGCCTAGCACTGAGGACTCAATCAAAAGGATTCCCACTGTCTGTAGTACGAGAGCTGAGAAACCGGTCCAAAGTATCCCCACTGTCTAGTACAAGAGCTGAGATCTCACTCCAAAGGATACCCACTGTCTGCAGTACGAGAGCTGATGGCTCAGCCCAAAGCAAGGGCGTAGCCAGACCTCGAGGTGAGAGGCACAATTTGATGTTACCCTGTTGCTGCCTCACCGCCCCCCTCCGCCGCCGCCTCGCCACCCGCCACCTCCCCCTGCAAATTCTTGGCCGACGGGGGTCCCCAACCCCTGTAGGCTGAAGCCATCATCCAGCGTTGGTCTCTGGCACAGCTGCATTGCATGCCATGCTCTTACTTCCCCTCACGTCCTGCACGTTCCTTTTAGTGAAATTGAGCATGCTCAGTTTCACTAAAAGGAGAATGCCGGACGTGAGGGGAAGTGAGTACAAGGCAGGCAATGTGGCGGTGCTGGAGACTGCCGCTGGATGAGGCTTCAGCTGGCGGGGGTTGGGGACCCCTGCCAACAAAACCAGGGGCCCTGAATAAATAAGCTGAGGAAACCTTCCAAAGGAACCCCACTGTCTGTTGTACAAGAGCTAAATGATCCCCCCTTGTCTCCAGTACAAGACGTAAGAGGTGGTTCTCTGCTGCTGCTCTACCTTAGCATTTCCAATAATAAATACAGTAATTTATTCAGTTTGGCAGTGTCTCCTTACTCCTATATAAAGTAGCATAGTAGATGACGCAGAAAAAGACCTGCATGGTCCATCCAGTCCGCCCAACAGTTACAATTTGGAAATTAAAAAATTTAAAAAGTAACTGTGTCAGGATTACTCAGACTGAATTGAGTAGTTAACATGAGCAACTGCCTGTATTTCAGCTTTCAGGAAGTTCATTTTCCCTTTCATCCTAATGTCCCCTGTAGGGCAGGGCAAGCCGAGACCCATCTCAAACTCAAGATTCAACAGACACAAAAAGAGAACGAACACCTTCCATGTACTAGTTAAAATCTACAAAGGCGAGCTGTGAACCTAAAGCTTACTTGTTACAAAAAAAACAAAATTAGCAAGATACCTTTCCCATTTCCCAGAGCTGTTACCAATGCATTCAAGTTTAATTTACACTTCATAAACCACATTAAAGCAATTTACAATTGTAAGCAGTAACAAGTAAAATTAAGCAGAAAGTATATGAAAGAAAGGGGACAGAGAAGACATGTGTAAGAGACTCATAGCAGGAAAGATAAGTGTCCAAGGCAGAGTATTCTGAATCAGTAGAATAAGCTAAATGAGATCCAGTATACAGAATCTCTGTCAATCATTCATTGTACAGTGGCTTCCTCCTCTACAAGGGACCCACCATACAACCACTCCCTCTTCCGATCTATCAATGTCAGTGAGTCACCACCCAGCATCTTCCTCCTGAGATCCATCACTGTCAATTAAGACTCCAGCATCTTCCTCCAAAGTTATGCCACTCTGCAGTGACTCACCATCAAGCTTCCTTTTATTGCTATACACTGGAAACCTGTCCCTGTACCGACTTTTCTTTTATTGGAAGTGGGTGGAAATTCTCAAGGAAAAGTTATTGTTCTGGCCTCAGGACACTGGATGCACTGATAAGATTTATCTTAATACTGGAACACTGATTTCCCTCAAATTTGTTACAACCTGAATTGGCCTTTTAACAGGAAACTGCTTCATGTAATAATTTCCCAGGTTCAACAATTTTGCTTTGTTTTACATAGTAACATAGTAGATGACGGCAGAAAAAGACCTGCATGGTCCATCCAGTCTGCCCAACAAGATAAACTCATATGTGCTACTTTTTGTGTATACCTTACCTTGATTTGTACCTATCCTTTTCAGGGCACAGACCGTGTAAGTCTGCCCAGCACTAGCCTCGCCTCCCAACCACCAGCCCCGCCTCCCAACCACCGGTTCTAGCACAGACCGTATAAATCTGCCCAGCACTATCCCCGCCTCCCAACCACCAACCCCGTCTCCCACCACCGGTTCTGGCACAGACCGTATAAGTCTGCCCAGCACTATCCCCGCCTCCCAACCACCAGCCCCGCCTCCCACCACCGGCTCTGGCACAGACCGTATAAGTCCGCCCAGCACTATCCCCGCCTCCCACCACCGGTTCTGGCACAGACTGTATAAGTCTGCCCAGCACTATCCCCGCCTCCCAACCACCAGCCCCGCCTCCCACCACCGGTTCTGGCACAGACTGTATAAGTCTGCCCAGCACTAGCCTCCCAACCACCAGCCCCGCCTCCCACCACCGGCTCTGCCACCCAATCTCGGCTAAGCTTCCGAGGATCCATTCCCTCGAAACAGGATTCCTTTATGTTTATCCCATGCATGTTTGAATTCCGTTACCGTTTTCCTTTCCACCAGATTGGTTTTCAAAAAGGTATAGAGTACTGAATTGCAGTTAGAAAAATAATTAAAATTCAGATGTTGATGAGCTGCTGTGCACAAAGAAGGCCACTCAACGAAACCCCGGGTAGTAGCTCTATGGGAGCAGCTATCATTTAGAAATACGTTTGCTGTTCCTTGTTCTTGCTTTTCTTTGTGGTATATTGTCTTATAATTTGATATATTAGAATTTTTGTAATGGTTGAGTAAGAAAAAAATGTAATAACAATAAAGTTCAAAAACCAGAAGTTATACTGGAATTCTGAATACATTCCCCAGAAATCATTGCTTTCATAGCAATGTTATTTGAATGTTCTAATTGTGTGCTTATTAGATATTCCATCACTATTATATCTCTGTTCTTTGAATTTTAGTGCTGTTAAATGTGTATATTTTTGATTCTGTTTCATGGTAGTCTTATTATTAGGTTTCAATTTGCTGTTTTCAAGTTTTCTCTTTCATTGTATTTATGTTTATTCTTGTACAGTTTACTAATGTTATGCTGTTAACAAAATTGTAAGTCTTATGTTAAACTGTACCTACTGTACACCGCCTTGGGTGAATCTCTTCATAAAGGCAGTTAATAAATCCCAATAAATAAATAATAAATTAACAAAAAATGCTGCTTTATCTGTTCATCTTGATGAAGATACCCAGCAAGCACCTGATATCATTCTAGAGGGTGGAGAATTGACCTAGTTTACAAGGCTTCTTAACAGGGTCTTACATGCCGTGTTTCGGGTCATGATTCAGCCTGGCCAAGAAGTACATATTAGGACATGCCTTGGCAGGATTGGGAAGGATGTTGTGGTTGTGAAGAAGGGGTCATGGCCTGAAAAAGAATGATAGGCATTGGACTAGGAGTCAAATTCCACTGCCTTATGAAGGATCTTTTTCGGGATTTTGCCCAAGGGTCTTGGCGATGGGGGCATCATATTTGTTAAAATTTCCTGTTATGTCAAGCTTGGCGATGGATATGTAAATTTTACTCTATAAATCCTGAGATGTCAGGGTAATCTAGCTTTTCCAGTGGGCAATTCTTCTTCGACTTTTCGCAGGTGGTCCTACCAGGGGATACATTATTTATTCCATGTGGTTACAGAGCGGGAAGCCATAAAGCCTTTTGCGACTCTCTGTGAGGAATTTGGATTAGATGGTAAAGACATGTTTGCTTATTTTCAACTTCGCCACTATGTAAACTTTCTGTCTCCTAGAACACTATCATTAGAGATATGGGAACGGTTAAATGATATTTTAGGCCTTGATGCTCAACAAAGTATCCCGTTGAAGTACTTCTACTCTCATTTAAGAGAATCGACTCCAAAACACGAACTCTCCAAAGTAACCCAGCAATGGAACTTAGAACTAGGTTTGAAGCTCCGACCGGAGCAAGTACAGATATGCTTGTTGTCAATCTATCGACGGAAAATACTAGTTGGTGGGAGCTACACTATAAGTTTGTGCTACGGCTACACATATCACCCCATAGAGCCCATCGAGCTACATTAAGAGACAGTAACACATGTTCTAAGTGTTCTGGTGGAAAAGCTCATCTGGGGCATATGTTTTGGTCCTGCCCCTTGCTATTGACTTTTTGGAAAGACCTATCTAATCATGTATCGAGGCTTTGGAGCATCAATTGGGGTCCAACACCCAGCCAACTATTTGACATTTTCCATATTCTTGGCCCTGCACCACAAGGCTTGAAGGCCTTTCTAAAATGATCTATGCTAATGGCAAAAAAAGTGATTCTTCAATTGTGGCTGGATCAAGAGGGCCCTACATTGCCTCAATGGTCTTCATCTATGATACATCTTTGCTCCCTAGAACGTACAGGAATTTCTGCCTTTGCCTCAAAAAAGGGAGATCTATTCTGCAAACCCTGGTCTCCCTTTTGGGACTCACTCACTCCAACTGCACGTAGTAGGATTTTGAATTCTTGAATGAAAGTAGTAAACAGAAGGGGAGGGAGATGGGTGAGGGTGTGGAAGGGGTAGAAGGGTACTTATGATAAAAAGTTGATACTTGTATTCATTGTTTATTATTCTGAATTGATACTGACTTTTGGATGATGGTGAGAAGTTTTATTTGTTTATATCCTGCTATTACTATCAATAAATATGATTTATAAAAAAAATCCTGTTATATGTCATGTAAAAATTTAATGCTGGTGATTTATTTCTTGAACCTAAGCAATTGTTGGAATTTTTGGTGGCTTGGGAGGGTGGTCCAACTGCAATGGTAGTTCCCTTTGGTTAGGCATGTAATCTGGCTAGGATTTCTCTGCCTTGTTGTTGGGGTTTTATTTCTTTTTCTATATTTATATTTCCCGCTTGACTCCAGCAATATTGTGGACTAATGAATGAAGTTTATTTCTTCTATTAAGTGGGCTTTCTGTATC
Source organism: Microcaecilia unicolor (assembly GCF_901765095.1). NCBI lineage: Eukaryota > Metazoa > Chordata > Amphibia > Gymnophiona > Siphonopidae > Microcaecilia > Microcaecilia unicolor. The sequence goes on along the minus strand of NC_044035.1, from coordinate 359,761,792 downwards.
AGTCTTTTTCTGATTTCTTTTTCAAGTGTATGAATAGAATGTAAGCTCTCTGGGGCAGAGAAACATCTACTGTACCTGACTGTAACTTGCCATGAAAAGATGAATAATTAAATCTAATTGAAGTTCAGGGAAGTCAAAGCAGGAAAGAATGAGTCAGACACAAAGTTCCTCAACATATTGGGACGCAATTTCAGCAAAAGATGATGAAATGAAATTTACTGGTTCCTTAAACTTCACTTTGGCCTTCTCACATTTTGTTGCAAGGTAGTTGATAACTCTTTGGCTTACCTAAAGATCTTGGAAACTGAAAGAAAATTGTAATGTCTGTTTCTTCTTTGACTTGGTAATAAACAGAAATAAAACAAGAAAAGGAAAGAAAAGAAAAGAAGATGACACCTTTTTTATTGGACTAACTTAATACATTTTTTTGATGAGCTTTCAAAGGTAACCCTTCTTCATTGGATCAGAAATTGAGAAATGAGCAAATATATCTGTGAAACATAAAAGCATTCCAATGACAGTCTCATGGGGAAGGTATGGGTGGGAGGGGAGGGAGGATGAGAAACAGGGAGAGATGATCACAGGCTGACAAAACAGTATAATTTTATGGTTTATAATGTGTTAGGAAACCAGATCTTTGTTAAGTCCTGTCTGATGGGTGCCAAAATATTTCATCATTTTAACTTCAAAGATTTTACGTTCTTGGATAGTTTTGACATTTCATTTTAGTATTCTCACCATAAAGTCATTAGTACAGTGCTGTAGTTTGGCAAAATGCTGTCCTACAGAGGTGTCACCCTGGTTAGCACTATAGTTACTGATGTGGTGTCTGTATAGATGTAATCTCGTTTTAAGCATAATCTCTACAACACAGCATCCTTTTCCACATTTTTTGCATTGAATAATATACACTACATATGAAGATGAGCTTGTGTAGGATACCTGTATGCTGAATGTTTTTCATGTGAGAGATCATGGGGTCCTGTGATATGTATTGGCACAGTTTGCAACTTGATATCTTGCAAAGACCAGGGGCATAGCACGACTTCACGGTGGGAGGGGGCCAGAGCCCGAGGTGGGGGGGGGGTACATTATGTTCTACTGCCCTGCCGCCGCCCCCCGCCTCACCGCTCCCCACCCACTGCCGCAGCAAATACCTTGGCTGGCCCGGGTCCCCAACCCCCACCAGCTGAAGTGTTGTCCAGCGTCACTCTCCAGCGACACCGAGTTGCCTGCCCTACTCTGTCTTCCCCTCACAACCTGCACGCTCCTTTAAGTGAAACTGAGCAGAGAGAGAAGCTTGACCTGCTTTTTTTTTTTGGGGGGGGGGGGCAGTGCATGACCCCTCCCCCAGTCCACCTCTGGCCCTCTCCAAAATGGACTGCTGGCTACACCCCTGTGTGAAAGACTCTCTCACAATTATTTGACCAGGTCATTATGCACTGGTTGTATATAAGTCATCATATTTATTTTTTTTAATTTAAAATATTTATAAACTGCTCTATCCAATCGTCCTAGGCGGTGCACATAATCATTAGCATCGAGACAGTACATATTTAAAAACAAACGAACACTGTACAGTGAGCAGCCCCCTACATCGTAACTCCAAATGACTGAGTAAAAAAAGAATGATTTCAGCTGCTTCCTAAATTGTAACTCCACTCACATTATCCACTGGCAAGATGTTCCAAATGGATGCGCCAACAATTTGAAGCACTGCAGACTGATTAGCCTCCAGCCGAATGCATCTAAATGAAGGGATATCTAATAATCACTTATCAATACTACACAAATTTTGAGAGGGCTGATAAAAGTAAAAGAAGAAACCAATGAGGGGGGAGTGTCAGCCTTCAAGGCTTTAAAAATCAGAGTTAGAACCTTGAACCTGATCCGCCAATACACTGGAAGACAATGCAAATCTGTCAAAACCAGAGTAATACAGTCAAAGTTTGACAAACTGGACAAGAGCCTGGCGGCAGAATTTTGCAGAATCTTCAGGGAATGAATCAGAGACTTTGAGAAGCCAAGGTACGGAGAGTTACAGTAATCCAACACTGTCAGTACCAAAGCCTTCAAAACATTCCAAAAATGTACTTCAGAGAGCAGCTTCTACAAACGTCGCAACAATCTCAGTCTAATAATCTGTCTGAATAATCCTCTATATATGAGACTTAAAAGAAGGTCAGAGTCCAAAATCACACCAAGGTGCCTACACTCAGTAGTAACAGGAATTTCAACACCTGCAAAATTCTGTGCACCATGCCGAGACCCAGGACTCAAATGATTTGGCAGAAACAGAATATGAGTTTTTCCTAGATTCAGCCTCAATCTGTTGGCAGAACACCAAGCGCTTAGCTTTTGAAAGACTAAATATCACGAACAGACCACTGTACTAGAATAAAAAACTGAATGTCATCAGCATAAAGCCGATAATGGACTCCCAAGCACGAGAGCACACAGAAGACCAATATCAAATAAATATCAAATTAAAAAAGAGTGAAACCCACTGCAACACACTACCCCCAAATACCCAAAGAGTGTAGCCTGTTAAGCAGTATTTCATGATGAATTGAGTCAAAGGCAGCAGAAACATCCAAGAATATCATAAGATATTCCTTGCCTTGATCAAATCCAGCATGAATGGAATCCAAAACAGAGACTAACAATGTCTCGGTAGAATGCTTAGTTCTAAAGCCATACTGAAATACATCAATTAACTCATTCTGTTCCAGAAAACCCTGTAATTAATCCAACACCAGCTTCTCCAAAATTTTTGCCAGAACTTTTGAGGAAATAGGACAATAATTTATCACCTGAGTAGGATCCATTCCAGAGCACCCTTCAACAAGGGATGAACAGAAGCCTTTTTTTAGAGCCCTTCCTGCAACGACTGATTCATGATGGCAGTCAGAGGGTCTGAAAGGTGGAAGGGTCCCTCAGTTCTCCAATTTCAGACAGTGAGCTTCCTTTGGAAGGGGCCCTGAGTTTTCCTATTTCAAACAGTAAGCACCGGGGATCAACCATCCAACAGACAAGAGGGGTTAACCCTACTCATCACAGTATTTACCTGCTCCTTGGAGACTACTGAAAAACTGAACCACCTATCCTCCAGGTCTGCTTCTGAGGTAGACCAACATCACCAGGAACTAGAAATATCAGCCACCCTCTTAACAACAGTTCAGTCCATTTTCTAAATGTTCAAAAAAGGAAAGAAAAATATCCACTCCTCACACTACCTAGACCTTTATAGATGAAAACATTTCAAAACTAGTCCATTTATCAATAACAAAACTGTTCCTTCAACAGTCCCAACAGCCAGATGACAATTCATAAGATAGTAACATAGTAACATAGCAGATGACGGCAGAAAAAGACCTGCATGGTCCATCCAGTCTGCCCAAGACAAACTCATATGTGTATACCTTACCTTGAATTTAATTTGTACCTGTCCTTTTCAGGGCACAGACCATACAAGTCTGCCCAGCAGTATTTCCCGCCTCCCAACCACCAGTCCTGCCTCCCATCACCGGCTCTCGCACAGACCGTATAAGTCTGCCCTCCCCTATCCTTGCTTCCCAACCACCACCCCCTCTTCCCCCCACCTGCTCCGCCACCCAATTTCAGCTAAGCTTCTGAGGATCCATTCCTTCTGCACAGGATTCCTCTATGCATATCCCACGCATGTTTGAACTCCGTTACCGTTTTCATCTCCACCACCTCCCGCGGGAGGGCATTCCAAGCGTCCACCACCCTCTCCGTGAAAAAATACTTCCTGACATCTTTCCTGAGTCTGCCCCCCTTCAATCTCATTTCATGTCCTCTCGTTCTACCGCCTTCCCATCTCCGGAAAAGATTCGTTTGCGGATTAATACCTTTCAAATATTTGAACGTCTGTATCATATCACCCCTGTTCCTCCTTTCCTCCAGGGTGTACATGTTCAGGTCAGCAAGCCTCTCTTCATACGTCTTGGAACGTAAATCCCATACCATCCTCGTAGCTTTTCTTTGCACCGCTTCCATTTTTTTAACATCCTTCACAAGATACGGCCTCCAAAACTGAACACAATACTCCAGGTGGGGCCTCACCAACGTCTTATACAGGGGCATTAAAACCTCCTTTCTTCTGCTGGTCACTCCTCTCTCTATACAGCCTAGCAATCTTCTAGCTACGGCCACCGCCTTGTCGCACTGTTTCGTCGCCTTCAGGTCCTCAGATACTATCACCCCAAGATCCCTCTCCCCGTCCGTGCCTATCAGACTCTCCCCGCCTAACACATACGTCTCTCTTGGATTTCTACTCCCTAAGTGCATCACTTTGCATTTCTTCGCATTGAATTTTAATTGCCAAACGTTAGACCATTCTTCTAGTTTCTTCAGATCTTTTTTCATGTTTTCCACTCCCTCCAGGGTGTCCACTCTGTTACAGATCTTAGTATCATCCGCAAATAGGCAAACTTTACCTTGTAACCCTTCGGTAATGTCACTCACAAATATATTGAACAGAATCGGCCCCAGCACCGATCCCTGAGGCACTCCACTACTCACCTTTCCCTCTTCCGAGTGAACTCCATTCACCACCACCCTCTGGCGTCTGCCCGTCAACCAGTTCCTAATCCAGTTCACCACTTTGGGTCCTATCTTCAGCCCATCCAGTTTATTTAAGAGCCTCCTGTGGGGAACCGTGTCAAAAGCCTTGCTGAAATCTAAGTAGATGACGTCCATAGCACGTCCTTGATTTAATTCTCCTGTCACCCAGTCAAAGAATTCAATGAGATTCGTTTGGCACGATTTCCCTTTGGTGAAACCATGTTGTCTCGGATCTTGCAGCTTGTTGGCTTCTAGGAAATTCACTATCCTTTCCTTCAGCATGGCTTCCATTACTTTTCCAATAACCGAAGTGAGGCTTACCGGCCTGTAGTTTCCAGCTTCTTCCCTATCACCACTTTTGTGAAGAGGTACCACCTCCGCCGTTCTCCAGTCCCTCGGAACCTCTCCCGTCTCCAAGGATTTATTAAACAAATCTTATACAAAATACAGAGAAAGGAAGTTATCTATCCCTCAGATGTTCAGCTAGTATGGAATCATTTGAGCAGGGACTGTCCTTCTTTGTTAAACTGTACAGCGCTGCGTAACCCTAGTAGCGCTCTAGAAATGTTAAGTAGTAGTAGTAGTAATCTCGCAGGCATCACTGCTGCTGGCTCATTTGCATCTAATATACTGTCTGCTGATAATTTTATACAGTATGCTTACCCGTGCAAAAGGGCTCTTAGCCAGCCATATGAGCATGCTAATAAGCTGGTGCACAGGTGTTCCAGTTCTGACTTCTTCTACTAACCTATAAATGTACTCACTCTGCTGCTCCCCAGTATCTCTCCACACTCGTCCTTCCCTACACCCCTTCCCGTGCACTCCACTCCATGGATAAATCCTTCTTATCTGTTCCCTTCTCCACTACTGCCAACTCCAGACTTCGCGCCTTCTGTCTCGCTGCACCCTACGCCTGGAATAAACTTCCTGAGCCCCTACGTCTTGCCCCATCCTTGGCCACCTTTAAATCTAGACTGAAAGCCCACCTCTTTAACATTGCTTTTGACTCGTAACCACTTGTAACCACTCGCCTCCACCTACCCTCCTCTCCTCCTTCCTGAACACATTAATTGATTTGATTTGCTTACTTTATTTTTGTCTATTAGATTGTAAGCTCTTTGAGCAGGGACTGTCTTTCCTCTATGTTTGTGCAGCGCTGCGTACGCCTTGTAGCGCTATAGAAATGCTAAATAGTAATAGTAGTAGTAGTACTTGTGATATACATGCATATTCTAGGAAATACACACATCTACGTCTTCTTGGGAACAAGTGTAAGTCTGTGTGCTACTGGGGGGTCACTGCTGGTGCCTGTTACCTTTACAAAATATTCTTCCCACAAACCACTTCTGCATATATTTACAAAAGACAACTACTGAATCAGTAGGGCACATATATTTGGGGGGATTTTCATAATGAGGCATGGAAACCTGTTCATGTCTATCACAAGTTTCATTCAAAGCCTTAATCAATTTAATCATATCAAAAAGATTTTTTTCAAATTCTTGATGGAAGCAGGAGATATATGCAATTATTAAAAAAAAATATTTTACTTATCTCAATGAAATGTGATTTGAAAAACTCTTCCCCAGATAAGACCACACTAACGTGATCACGATTTGAGCTTAAGCTTTGTGTCAGGGCTTGCACTCTTCAATCACTGTTCTCTAATTTGCATATGTAGTATCACATCATACCTTACATTATGAGTTTACCTTGTTGGGCAGACTGGATGGACCGTATAGGTCTCTATTTGCCATCATCTACTATGTTATGCACTTTTATGTGATAGCGTCATCTGGCAGCGGTAAAGCCTACAACAATACAATCTACTTCCATACCGGACGGACATCTTACTGGCACTGGGCAGACTGGTGATTCTGGAGAAATCCTCTATTAGTAAGACTCTAAATCTTTGGAATTATCTTTTGTCAGAGCTTAGACTGGAACGTGATGATCTTGCAATTAAAAAGAAACTGAACACCTGGCTTTTTGATTCAGGTTAATTATTCACGATGCCCAAATTCCGCAGAATGAACATTGCGGCTCTTAAGTAAACAATGACAAGTTCCTTGGAATTAGGGTTTTGATTGTTAAGTTGATGGAAGCAGCCTAAACCAACCTCTCCTCCTCCCCCATTCTCTATTTCTGTGGATAACACTCTCATCCTTCCTGTCTCATCAGCTCCTAACCTTGGGGTCATCTTCGACTCCTCCCTCTCCTTCTCTGCACATATTCAACAGACTGCTAAAACCTGTTGTTTCTTTCTCTATAATATCAGCAAAATTCGCCCTTTCCTTTCTGAGCGCAGTACCAGAACCCTCATCCACACTCTTATCACCTCTTGCTTAGAATATTGCAACTTGCTTCTCACAGGTCTCCCATTTAGCCATCTCTCTCCTCTTCAATCTGTTCAAAATTCTGCTGCACCACTAATATTCCGCCAGTGTCGTTATGCTCATATTAGCCCTCTCCTCAAGTCACTTCACTGGCTTCCTATCCGTTTCCGTATACAGTTCAAACTCCTCTTATTGACCTATAAGTGCATTCACTCTGCAGCTCCTCAGTACCTCTCCACTCTCATCTCTCCCTACATTCCTCCCTGGGAACTCCGTTCACTGGGTAAATCTCTCTTATCTGCACCCTTCTCCTCCACCGCTAACTCCAGACTCCGTTCCTTTTATCTTGCTGCACCATATGCCTGGAATAGACTTCCTGAGCCGGTATGTCAAGCTCCATCTCTGGCCGTCTTCAAATCTAGGCTAAATGCCCACCTTTTTGATGCTGCTTTTAACTTCTAACCCTTATTCACTTGTTCAGAACCCTTATTTTATCATCCTCACTTTAATATTCCCTTATCTCTTGTTTGTTCTGTCTGTCTGTCCTAATTAGATTGTTCAAGTGTACAGCGCTGCATACGTCTAGTAGCGCTTTACAAATGATAAGTAGTAGTAGTAGTAACATAGTAGATGACGGCAGAAAAAGACCTGCACGGTCCATCCAGTCTGCCCAACAAGATAAACTCGTATGTGCTACTTTTTGTGTATACCCTACCTTGATTTGTACCTGTCCTCTTCAGGGCACAGACCGTATAAGTCTGCCCAGCACTCTCCCCGCCTCCCAACCACCTGTACCGCCTCCCACCACCGGCTCTGGCACAGACCGTATAAGTCTGCCCAGCACTATCCCCTCCTCCCAACCACCAGCCCTGCCACCCAATCTCGGCTAAACTCCTGAGTAGTAAATAATGATGGGATGAACAGGGAGAGGAATGGCCAGTACGATAAACGTGGTGATGCCCCTGTATAAGACTCTGGTGAGACCTCATTAACTCTGAAATGAGGGGGTATAGGATGAAGGAGAAAGGGGACAGACTCAGCAGTAATCTGAGGAAATACTTTCTCATGGAAAGGATGGTGAATTTGTGGAACTGCCTCTCGGTAGAAGCAGTGGAAACAAAAACAATATCTGAATTCCAGAGAGCTTGGGACAAGTACATAGGATCTGTAAGGGAGTGATAGGGAGAGTAGATGGCATGGATGGGCAGACTGGATAGGTCAAAAGGTCCTTATCTGCCTACATTCTTCTCTGTTTCTATGAAAAACTGTAAACTGATACTGTTTGATAAGAGATTTTGAAGTCTTACTGCAGGAATGTCCACGTTTAAGTACATAAGTAATGCCATACTGGGAAAAGACCAAGGGTCCATCGAGCCCAGCATCTTGTCCACGACAGCGGCCAATCCAGGCCAAGGGCACCTGGCAAGCTTCCCAAACGTACAAACATTCTATACAGTGGGCCACATAATAAGAAATCCATGTGCAGACAGACTGCATGAATATTTTAGCCCCAGCATATGCCTGTACAACCTATGTCTAGCGACCGTGACTTGGATGAGGTAAGCCAACTTTTGATTTGAGACATGTAAGCCTTGCTCTGGGATCTGGCTGGAGCCAGACCTGGAACTCAGATTTATGTTCTATTAACTCAGGAGTTGCAAAGCAGATTACAATTAAAAATAAACTTCTCAAAGAGAAAACAATAAAAACAGAGAATTACTATCAAAGTATACTAAAGGTAAAGCAACCAGTTATTAAGTTTAGGGGCAGATACTTTTTCACATGGATGTTATGGGTGTTGGATAACTATTCTTTAAATAAATGAAATAATAATTTTAAAACGGTGTTATGTGCAACAAAGCTTTGTGCACCTCCTCAAACTGGGAGCATGTCTCCATGGACAATCCTTGGAATGCCTCGAGTGCTCTACCCGTGAGCTTTCCTCCTAAATAGTGAACCCAGTCCTTTCTCAGGAACCTCACTGAGGCAGTACATTTTCTCAAAGGCAGTTACATATCCATCAATGTCACCTAGGGTGAGTTGGGCCCAATCCAGGTTGTGGATCCTGCCTCTGGCTTCGGAACAGAGAATGGACTGGAGCCCAGAATACAACCCATTTCCATCTCCACTTTCTGCAGCTGGAATTAACCCTTCTTGTGCTGTGCCTCCCGCTCCTGTCACTCTACTTATTTCTCTCACTGCTGTTACTCTTCCATGTAGATCCACCGGATTTCAGCTGGTGAGGCATCTGGCCCTGCCCACGGAGAGTTTGATTTCCCCTCCAGGAGTGGGACTCCAAACAGGTGAGTCCTGCTGCTCCCCCTTGCTGAGGTCATCTGGTTGCTCTCATGTTAGGTCAGGTATATCCGGTGTCTGATGGCCACTGCCAGTCGCCATCAGCATGCAGCTAATCTCTTAACACTACCCAAACAGAAACTGAACAGGGAAGGGGACCCTGTTGCTGTTGTATTCATTCACTGTACTCTGTGTCTGGAGGCTGCCGATAAAAAAAACCCCCAAAACATAAAACTGAACCAATAAGTGGATAGTGACCCTCATCTCACGCACTGAGCCTGACAATCCCACCATGGCCACGAGAAAAGGGGTTTGTCATGCCTTGGGCTAACCCTGGGGCCACCTGGAAGGTCTGGCCCAGCAATGCCCAGGGCCACCTGCACCTATGCACATGCCCCTACACTGGCATACCCTATACCCGCTCGCTTGCTCTGGACAAGTTCGCCACCTGCAAACTATTCCTCTGGTGGTTTCTACGAGAACTGGGGCCACAACCCTAGAAGTCCCATAGTACCTATAAAACACCCACAGACCAAGAACACAAACTGCCAGGATTCTTAGTCTGTCCAGGACAACAGAGCTAATAAACTAACAGGTTTAATATCAAAAAAAGTAGTACAGTGAACAGTAAAAGTTTGAACAACAAACAGGAACACATAATATAAGGATTTTGGGTTAAATCTAGCTGAACACTTTTTACTACTTAAGTAGTACCTGGGGAGGTCAGGAAAAAAAAACTGCTCACAGAATTGAACAGGGCCTCATTGCAGAGGTCTGCTCCCTCCACACTCCCAACTGAGACTGAGGAGTAGCACCAGTGTTGCCAATTACCCGTCCCCAAAACCCGCCCAAAAAGTTCACACCCCCGCCCCTGCCAATCCCGCCGGCACCAACCCCTGTTAGATATGACAAGTTGGGTATAGTATTTCATGAAAAAGGTGGTGGATGCTTGGAACGGCCTCCCGTTGGAGGTCGTGGAGACGAAGACTGTGTCCGAGTTTAAGAAGACGTGGGACAGACATGCGGGATCTCTTAGGAAAAGGAGGAATTAGTGGTTACTGAGGATGGGAAGACTGGATGGGCCATATGGCCCTTATCAGCCGTCATGCTTTTACAAGGCTTGAAAAGAAGAAAGGCCACAGCCCTCAGGACTAAGCTCAGGCTCCAAGTACAGAAGAGCACCTTAAGCAGGAATCTTGCACGCTTTCCTCTCTAGAGAAAAGTATTTCATCTGAAAGAGTAGCAAGGAAGCTTTTCTGACCACTTCCCTAGACATTCCAAGCCAGAACAGAACTCTGCTTTCTGCAAAAGATGAAGTTAATGCACTCACCAATCTCCTCCATGGAAAAAAAAGGTTGTAGGAATGGACCTTCAAGGGGATATAAAGCCTCCTTCATAATGCTGAACTCACAGAGGCTCCCATCTCTAAACAAGGTCCATTACATGTATCTCTTCTATACCAGTTGAAAGCTGTAAACATTAATGCTGAGAAGCTTCCCATCAGACTCTTTTCACAGCCCTGACCCTAAGACAGAATGGAGAGGGATCTTCCAAGACATCCTTAACAGAGTGAGCAGTTGGAAAAGAAGACAAGATCAAGACAGTGGCCATTCTGGTGAGTAGGTAGTAGAGCACAGCTGAAGACTGAAGGAGGTTAAAGCAAGAAACTAAGAGACATCTTTGACTCTTATGTCTCTTAGTTTCTTGCTTTAACCTCCATCAATCTTCAGCTGCGCTCTACTACCTACTCACCAGAATGGCCACTGTCTTGATCTTGTCTTCTTTTCCAACTGCTCACTCTCCAGTTTCTGCACCTCAGTTCTTCCTCTCTCTGCCCATCATTTGTTAACCTTCACACTTAAACACCCTCCCCCCCCCCAGTCCCGTCCAATCTCCACCTATACATTTAGGAATCTTCAGGCTATTGACTCTTGAACTCTCTCCATCTGTCAGATGTTGCAACCTTTTAACTTCAAGCTAAGGGGTGAGAGGTGAGAGGCTTGGAGGCTTTCTGAATGGTCAAAGTTTAAGTCTTGAGGAATCAGTATTTCTGGATTACTGAAACCGGTAAGCTCTGAAAGGCTCAGGGATGATACATGTAGCTTGACAATCAATCACCTCCTTGTACTGTGTAAAGAATAAAAAAAATCTGAAAGATGATACATCTTTCATAAATACCTCCAGGGGAAGGCTCCAGTGGGTTTGTGATTCACTGGCAGTTTCAGAAGTAAGCTCTTGTATCAAGCTATAGCCCTACAAAAGCAGAATGTGAGCTGGAATTGGTCAACTAAAATGACCATTTATGGGTCTAAATTACACAGTCAGACCCAATAGCCAGCTGTAAGTAGAACTTTACTGTTGGAATGCACAGCAGGCTTCAGCTGGTGAATACTGCTAATCTCTCCATGTAATGATATGGACCTGTATCCGCAAACGAACCTTTTCCGGAGATGGGAAGGCGGTAGAAATAGAGGACATGAAATGAGGTTGAAGGGGGGCAGACTCAAGAAAAATGTCAGGAAATATTTTTTCACGGAGAGAATGGTGGATACTTGGAATGCCCTCCCGTGCGAGGTGGTGGAGATGAAAACGGTAATGGAATTCAAAAATGCGTGGGATAAACATACCTGCCCCTCTAAATGAATGAATTACGTATTTAAAATTAGGCCTGTGAAACTGAAGGCCTAACCTTAAACAGAATTACCAGTGCAGTTGCTGGTATGAAAAAAAACTCAGTGGTGCAAGTTACAGAGTTAGCGCTGCTGAACATATGAATGAAATTAGGTTGGATGGTCCAGCTCAGGTTCTGTGTGTTCAACGTTTGGGTGGTTGATATAGAAGCTAAGGCAGAGACCAAAAACACCAAGATCAATGTTCTCAAAATCAAAAATGCCAATTTTGACAAAATGGCAAAGTACCTGAAGGCATGAATAAATTTGGATTTAGCTCATACCTTTTTCAGGAGTAGCTCAAAGTGAATTACATTCACATACACCAGGTATTTTCCTTAGAGAATGACATTGGGATGGGGACACGCGGTTACCTGCGGTAATGGCAAAATGTAAATAATAATTACCATGGATGCAGAAATTAAAGTCGTTACTGCCCCGCGGGAACAGTAAAAATAACCTTGTCTCCGCAGTAAACAAAAATGACTTTAAATTTTACCGTGTTCCCTTCATTTCTGCTGCCGGCTGCACCTTCTCCCGATGCAATTCCAATGGACCACCTCTCCCTTCTTGACGCTGGCCTATGACTACCCCTGCTCCCCGCACTCCAAGAATGACATTATCTGGCTCACTGCCCACCACTCAATTAAATAGTGTACCGTGAAGATGTGCCATTTTGTGTATGCACTACATGAGCGAGTCAGTGGTCAGCAAGCAAAAGCGGGAGCCATAGGACATAGTGTGAGTGAGACCCATCCCGACTGACTACAGGGGATGTCAGGTAAGTTCACTCCCAGCAAGACTGCCAGCACTAACTTCCCTTCCCCCTTCTCCCCAAGAAAGCAGCACATGTAATTTACACAACTCCTAAAGTACTTATTAAAGTACACCGTGCTGAATCAACAATATATTGGTTACCTTTCTTTTTTAAAAATAGCATTGCTTTTGCATGCTTGTGGCACAGAGGCTGTTTCTAATTATTTTTAGTTTATTCTGTGTAGGAATTTGTAAAACCCAAAACAGCAAAAGACTTGTCACTGTGGTTTATCTTGTACATTCACCTCACATTTCTAAAGATATTTTTTTCCCTTTCTAAACAAGGTAGGAAAGCTGCTTAACCAGCTAGAATAAGATGTGTTTTATTTGCTCACCTTCCCACAAGGATTTTTAAAATTGTCTGCTGAATGCTGGGATGGAGAGAAATGAAATGTGCAGGGCTGGGCTCTGCTCCCCAAGTCCTCTCTTCCAGGTTTATAAAAAGGTTTGGACAATTTCCTGGAGGTATTAAGGTAGACCTGGGGGAGGGGGGGCAATAGATACTGGACTAGATGGACCTTTGGTCTGACCCAGTATTCTTATGCTCTTTTGTCAGTTCCCACAGTCTGTAGTCCCAGTTTATAATAAGGCCTTTCCGAACTTAGATAACCTTGGCATTTTTTCAAAGATTTTTAGGAAGAAACTATATTTTGATTCTAATGGATCTCCTAAAAGAGGAAATAGTTAACTAAAACTAAATGGACATAATCATACAGGAGCCAAAAACATTTCCCTTACATATGCCGCTGGCGGTGCCAAGTGAAGTGAGACTAACTCAGTTAACTTTTGGGAGTGTGGGGGGACTATTGCATTTTTGGCCCGCTTTTCTCCTTCTCTTCCTCTGGGCTTCTAGTTCAATCTAATCTCACATCAAGCCCTGCACAGAGCCACTGACCATGGTTCCCTCTGAAACCCAGCAGGCAGGCACTCTAAATTTGGCCACTAGGTGTCACCATTGTGTGATGATTATGACGACTTCCTTCTCCGTACAGTTGGCCCAGGCGATGATCGACCCGAGCTTGGAATGAACCCCAGATCCTGCCACTGAACTAGCCCTAAGTCTTATGCTTCAGGGTAATTTTCAGACTGCTCATATTGCTGCAAAATCTGTGGGCAATTTTTACTTGCAAATTCTGCCCAAATTTTTAAAATGGAAGTCAAAGTGTTACCCTCATTGATGCAATACATGCACACTTTCACTTTGAAAACGGCTTAAAGTCAAGCACCTTCATACATCTGCATCTCCTTTTCTGGCTGCTTTTTCTTATGGAACATTTAAAAGGACTATGTAGGGGGTGGAGTCAAGACGGCTTGGGAGCTGTGAGGCACATTCATAAAAGCATAAGAATAGCCGTACTGGGTCAGACCAATGGTCCATCTAGCCCAGTATCCTGTTTCCAACAGTGGCCAATCCAGGTCACAAGTACCTGGCAGAAACCCAAATAGTACCAACATTCCATGCTACCAATCCCAGGGCAAGAAGTGGTTTCCCTCATGTCCATCTCAATAATAGACTATGGACTTTTCCTCCAGGAACTTGTCCAAACCTTTTTTAAACCCAGATACACTAATCACTGTTACCACATCCTTTGGCAATAAGTGAAAAAATACTTTCTCCTTTTATTTTAAAAGCATTTCCAAGTAAGTTCATTGAGTGTCCCCTAGTCTTTGTGCTTTTTGAAAGAGTAAAACATCGACTCACTTTTACCCATCCTACAACACTCAGGATTTTGTACACCTCAATCGTATCTCGCCTCAGCTGTCTCTTTTCCAAGATGAAGAGCCCTAACCTCTTAAGCCTTTCCTCATGAGAGGAGGAGTTCCATCTCCTTAATCATTTTGGTCACTCTTCTTTGAACCTTTTCTAATGCTGCTATATCTTTTTTGAGATACGGTGACTAGAATTGCACACAATACTCCAGGTGAGGCCACACCATGGAGCAACACAGAGGCATTATAATATTCTTTGTCTTATTTTCCATCCCTTCCCTAACAAGCTCTAGCATCCTGTTTGGTTTTTGGCCACCGCCGTACACTGGGCATTTTCTGTCTTTTCCTTTATTATGGGCAAACACAAGGGGAAAACCCAGATCTATTCTTACAAGACTTGGTCTGTACCAGTGTTGAGCCCGATGGATTCTTCAGTGCAACGAGCAGCAGACTTGAAGGAATCTTTGTCAAGTTTGCTTGAGATGCGGTGGGAGGTGGGTGTAGAACATCTTTGAGCAGAAATGAGAATGCCCCTGAGATAAGTACATAAGTGTTGCCATACTGGGACAGACCAAAGGTCCATCAAGCCCAGCATCTTGTTTCCAACAGTGGCCAATCCAGGTCACAAATACCTGGCAAGATCCCCAAAACGTACAAAACATTCTATACTGCTTATCCCAGAAATTGTGGATTTTCCCCAAGTCCAATTTAATAATGGATGGCTGCCATTGACAAGCTTCTTTGCTGCCTCTTCCGACTGGACCCCTGCCGAAGTTGCTGGAGTGCTGGTGGAGGAACGGGAGCTGAGTGGAAGGAGTTTTGTGTGAGACAGCTGCAGGTAAACTAGCTCGGGTGAAGGGGATACCGCCTTGGGCAGAAGAGGAAATATCAGAGGCTAGGTAGGTGGCCTTCAGGTTTATTAAAACTCTGAAATACCACCCTAGAGACTTAACTTTCCGAGCTGTTTACAATTGTTAAAAACAAATTAAAAAGAAAATCTACTGAAATAGAGTTAAAGAAACGTACAGTACAGAGGGGAAGTCCATTGTACATAGTGCAGTAATCGAGAAATAGTACAGGACAGAGAAAAGATGCAGGTATTCTCCCAAGCGGCAATCATTGATCCCTGGCAGCATAGGATGGTAGTATTTCTAAGACCCAAAGGCGTCTTGAAAGAGGAAAGTTTTAAGAGCAGAAAGATTGGGTGAGATGGCTCTAGCCAGAGAGAGAGAGGAAGACTGTTCCATGATGTTTGACCTACCACGATAAAAGGCTTAGTATGAATAGAATCAAAGCTTGGAGACAGCGGCTGTGAGTTCTGGAACTGATGGTCTGTTATAATTACAGTTTTTGATTCAACGCTCAGCTGTGATCACGCTTGATGCCATTTAGAAAGCTGTTCTGGAGCTGAAGAAGGCTAAGATAGCGCAAGTGAATGGGTTAGTCCAGAAGGCTGGCTGGGAGGAAGAAATGGTGGATAAGAATGCTTCTGATTTGATTCAAATAATTTCTAAAAAAGAACTTAAAAACATTCAGATGCTACGTTTCTATGATTAAGGATGTTAGCAATTTACGACTGAAACTAGATAGTTTGTCAAGCTGTTAAAATTTTTGAATTTTCTTAGGGCTCCTTTTACAAAGCTGCACTAAGAACTGAATGGGCTTTGTCGCATTTGCCGCGCCGGAATCGCTACTGTGGCTTTGTAAAAGGAGCCCTTAAAGGTACCACTAACAGCACCTCGAGATACGTAGAAAAAATTTGTAACCAAGGTCTTAGGCAGTGCTTTTGTAGAAAAAAAGGTGCCGGTACTCATTATGGGCGGGGTCACCACATATGGCTCCACCCCTTTTATTGCCACATCCATATTAGCCACACCCCTTATACCAGCCATGGCGCATATAAACAGACATCCTTGAAAATATTATACTAGTCTAGGAGAAAAAAATAACGTGATTTGTTTTCATTATAAACTAGTAAAAAAGCCCCGTTTCTGATGCAAATGAAACGGGGGCTAGCAAGGTTTTCTTCTGTGTGCATGTGGGAGTGTGTGTGTCCCTGGCCTCTGCCCTCTCTCCCCTCCCCCCTCTGAGACCTTCACTGTTACAGAGAGAGCGATTTGATTTCATGCTTTGCTGTGTTTTTTCCTTCACTGTTTGTGTTACAGAGAGAGCGAGGGCGGGGCAGACACTCATGGGGAAACCGGTTATCTCTCCCCCTTCACACTTCCGGCTGGAGGCTTCATAGAACGTTGGTGGTGCCTTTTATATATAGAGATAATTTCTGTAAGCTGTTACAGCTCCAGTATACCCAGTGCAAAATAAGACAGCAGATGTAAATTCTTAAATTGGACATATTGTATCCCTGTCCAGCATTTCTCCTCTCTCTTCCCTCCCCTGTATCCCTGTCCAGCATTTCTCCTCTCCTCTTCCCTGTATCCATGTCCAGCATGTCTCTTCTCTCCCCTGCCCTCCCCTCCCAAGTCCAGCGATTCTCCTGCTGCCTTCACTGTCCAGCACTGCTGCCTTCACTTCAGGTTCACCGCGACTTGGAGAGGGGAGGGCAGGGGAGAGAGGAGAATTGCGACCGGGTAATCAAAAGATTTTGGAGAGTGTGAGCAGGAACGGGAGAAGCAAGTGAGCCGGACCTCAGGGAAAAGGTGCCGGTACGTTGTACTGGTGCGTACCGGCACAAAAAAAGCACTGGTCTTAGGTATCTCTTCAAAACTGGTTCCACTTATTACTAGATTTATTATATTCCAGGTGGTTAAAAAAAAAGCCTCAAAGTCTGGGAGATGGTATCGATACAAATGAACAACATGGAACTACCACAAAAGGAGGAGGAACCAATAATCCCTACGTCAAACTAGTAACAGCGAAAAGGAGTAGGATAGTCTGGCCTTCGCAATAACCAAGGGAGGTGTCTGAAAATTCAGTCTTTATTAGGAAACATCAATGCAATTCTTGAATGTTTTGATTCTGAAAGTGTGACTTTTGCTTTCTCATCTGACAAAGATCGGATACTTAACGCTGTATTTTAGGCATTGTGATAAGCTGTTTCTGATGTTCAAGATTAATATTTTTGCAGAAGTTTCACAAAAGAAAGTAATGTATCCTACTGAGACCAGGGCTATTACAACTGGGGGTTTAGTTGAAATGTCAGTTCAGTAGATTTGACTAATTTTCTGGCTTCCAAGAGCCTGCCATTCCCTCTGGGCTCTGGCTTGTTGCTGGTGGTAGCGAATGAAAATTCTCATTAAATAGTGATTCGATTCCATCTTCAGCTCTGTGCAATTGTTACTTAATTTTGTGACTTGCTCTTCTTTTTCCTTCTTGATTGTATATCTGCAGAACCAGCTTTTCCCGTATGAGTTTATGTTTGATTGGTTTGTTGAAATATTTATAAAAAATAAATAAAGTACTATTCATTTGCAAACCCAGCCCCCAGGAACATCCAGTGGTATGATGTCCATAAAAGATGGGGCAGTTTTCAAAAAGGCCATTCCGTGGCTAAAGCACTCAGAAAAATATACAGGAAATAAAGAAAAGCACATAAGCAGAGGACTGAAGCTGATGCACATCCCCCAGCCTTGTCCTTCAGCTGCATACGCACAAAGAGTCATTTGCTTTTTGAGGGTTCTCTAAGTAAATGATTTTGTTTTACACGTGTTTAATGACTGTTGGATTCAGATCTCCAGTGGTGATTCATCTTTGGTCAGCCTCTACTTTTGCCTGCTCTGATTCGTCATCGTAGAGGATTTCCTTGCTTTGTACTTTCCTTTGTGATACAGGCAGCCTGTCAGCAGATGCCCCCCTTTCAATGTTCCGAAAATCTCACTACTTCAGAGTAACAGCAAAGCAACAGGTGGTCCAAAGACATGAGGACAACTGAGGGAGGTTTCGCAGCATTCCTCAATCTTTAGATAGGAACCAAGTGTGGATTAAGCGTGAATATGGAGGTGAACTGATTCTTTTGTATGTGCCAATGCGAATGGCCTATACTCAGAGTCTTTTGGGCTGATTCCAGTGTGCTATCATGCCAGGTCTCTGGCCCACAACCATAGCTCAAGTATGTGCAACAAGGGAAACTAGTGAACTCATCCACTCCGAAAACATAAGTTCACTCGATTTGGAGATAAAGCATAGCGTTTGAGGTGTTTGAGAAGAAATCTTCCCAACTAAAAGATGCAGATGGGTTCCCTTGCCACAGGGAAATGGAAGCTGTGTCCAATCAGTTACAAAAAAGCCTCCCTCACCATTTCACACTTTATTAAGGGATCTTCCCAAACCTTTATAATAACTTTCAGGAATTCTTTCTCTGTGCCATTCAGAAGAAGAAACGATAACACTAGTCACAGCATAGCAAAACCATATTTCTTAACAGAAATAAGTAGAGAGGTGTGGTAGCCGTGTTAGTCCACTCTTAAAGGTTATCAATAGAAATCAAACATAATAAAACATGGAAAAGAAAATAAGATGATACCTTTTTTATTGGACATAACTTAATACATTTCTTGATTAGCTTTCGAAGGTTGCCCTTCTTCCTCAGATCGGAAATAAGCAAATGTGCTAGCTGACAGTGTATATAAGTGAAGACATTCAAGCATTACTATGACAGTAAAATAGATACCATTGGAGATTCTACATGGAATGTTGCTACTAGTGGAGATTCTACATGGAATGTTGCTATTCCACTAGCAACATTCCATGTAGAAGGCTGCGCAGGCTTCTGTTTCTGTGAGTCTGACGTCCTGCACGTACGTGCAGGACGTCAGACTCACAGAAGCAGAAGCCTGCGCGGCCACATTGGTGATCCGCAAGGGCCGACCTCTACATGGAATGTTGCTAGAGGAATAGCAACATTCCATGTAGAATCTATAGAAATCAAACAAAATAAAACATGGAAAAGAAAATAAGATGATACCTTTTTTATTGGACATAACTTAATACATTTCTTGATTAGCTTTCAAAGGTTGCCCTTCTTCGTCAGATCGGAAATAAGCAAATGAGGTAGCAGATAGTATATATAAGAGAAACATCAAAGCGTTACTTTGACAGAGTGGGAGGGTGGGGGTATGCATGGGGACATCAAAGCATTTCATTGATATTCTAACAGAATGGGTGTTGGTAGGTGAGAGGAGGGTAATAAACAGAGAAATACAGCTTTATGTTTTATAATGAGTTAGAAAACCCAGATCCTTATTAAGTCCTGTTTGTTGGGTGTCTACACAGACATCACATGAAAATAGCCAGTGCCAGTCAGGCCCCCACCCCTGTGGGCCAACACTTCACTAGACCAGAACACTGCACCAGTGATTTATTTATTTATTTATGGTTCATTTCTACCCCACATTTTCCCACAAATGCACAAATTTCACAGTAAGAATACTGAAAGGTAATTTTAAAACAATACAGGAACGTAAGACCTTTGAAATAAGAATGATTGAATATTTTGACACCCAACAAACAGGACTTAATAAGGATCTGGGTTTTCTAACTCATTATAAAACATAAAGCTGTATTTCTCTGTTTATTACCCTCCTCTCACCTACCAACACCCATTCTGTTAGAATATCAATGAAATGCTTTGATGTCCCCATGCATACCCCCACCCTCCCACTCTGTCAGACTGTCAAAGTAATGCTTTGATGTTTCTCTCATATATACTATCTGCTACCACATTTGCTTATTTCCGATCTGAGGAAGAAGGGCAACCTTCGAAAGCTAATCAAGAAATGTATTAAGTTATGTCCAATAAAAAAGGTATCATCTTATTTTCTTTTCCATGTTTTATTTTGTTTGATTTCTGTTGATAACCTTAACAGAAATAAAAATGGAAGACAGAATTTCCTACGTTGATGTCAGACCCTATTCAAGCTGGGAAGTAGAAGGATGGGGGAGGGGAGGAGGAGCAGTAAATAGCATCTTCCATGCAACCAAATGTGAAGCCAACTCCAATTTATAATCAGAGTCTTGAGAGATGAGGACATAGTAAAATAGTAAATGATTGTAGATTCGGTCTGCTAACAAGGCTTGTTATTATAGCCCAGCATAGTCACATTCATTAATCAATACGTTAAACCAACAAATCAATAATCCAAACATATTGTTGGCTAATTTCAATCTTAAGATGTCTTCCCCTCCCCCACTGAGATACACAGCATATGACATGAATGCGATATAAAATACGCAGATTTAATCCTGCTCTCTCACTGCCTTTTCCAGGACTCAGACCACAGAGATCTGCCCAATACTGGAGTTGCTGCCTA
Source organism: Microcaecilia unicolor (assembly GCF_901765095.1). Classification (NCBI taxonomy): domain Eukaryota; kingdom Metazoa; phylum Chordata; class Amphibia; order Gymnophiona; family Siphonopidae; genus Microcaecilia; species Microcaecilia unicolor. Next base: position 359,741,113 of record NC_044035.1, on the reverse strand, counting down.
AGCCTCATTCCTGCCCATCATGACATGTCAAGTGGTATGAGGTCATTTACGTTTTGATTTGAATGAATCCTCTTTCTATACAATGATCCTCTGTGTTAAAGCGACACAATTTTGAATTCTGCCACTGTTTTTTGTTTCCAAGGGCAATCCAGGCATCCACCACCCTCTGCTGATGTTACTCCTAAGTCTACCACCCTGTAACCTTACTTCATGTCCTCTAGTTCTACTGCTTTCCTGTCTCTGGAGAAGATTTGTTTGTATATTAATACCTGTCAGGTGTTTAAGTGTCATATCAGATCTCCCTGTCCCTCCTTTCCTACAGGTATTCATATGTCTACGCCAACTGTACGCTTTAAACTAATGTAGACACCACAAAAAAAAACATCTCAGTACTTTCTCACAATGCTACTACTACTACTACTACTTAACATTTCTAAAGCGCTACTAGGGTTACGCAGCGCTGTACAATTTAACATAGAGGGACAGTCCCTGCTCAAGGAGCTTACGATCTAAAAGACAAGTGAACAGTCAGTCCGAAAGGGGCAGTCAAATTGGGGCAGTCTGGATTCACTGAACGGTAAGGGTTAGGTGCCGAACGCAGCATTGAAGAGGTGGGCTTTAAGCAAAGACTTGAAGACGGGCAGGGAGGGGGCTTGGCGTAAGGGCTCAGGAAGGTTGTTCCAAGCATAGGGTGAGGCGAGGCAGAATGAGCGGAGCCTGGAGTTGGCGGTGGTGGAGAAGGGTACTGAGAGGAGGGATTTATCCTGTGAACGGAGGTTTCGGGTGGGAACGTAAGGGGAGATGAGGGTAGAGAGGTAGTGAGGGGCAGCAGACTGAGTGCATTTGTAGGTAAGAAGGAGAAGCTTGAATTGAATGCGGTATCTGATCGAAAGCCAGTGAAGTGACCTGAGGAGAGGGGTGATATGAGTATATCGGTTCTGGCGGAATGCTCTACATAATTAATGAGGAGAAAAGGGACCTCCGAAATTAAGCTAATTCTTTTTCATTCATTGGTCCAAAAAGCTCCTCTTATTTATACATATTATCAAAATTTCTCCAATAAAGAAGCAGGCAAAAAACCTCTAGCAAGCTTTATTCTTTAGTCTTCTGTTAGCATCAGACACAGGCCTTTCCGTTGCTTTAACTACAACTGACACTGGCAAAGTGGTTTTATACATCTTATTTAGCTGGATAGAATCAGGCGTAACTTAAGTTATTAGACACTCACAAAGCTATCAAACGTCTGCCCCGTTTCTTGTACATTCATTTCCAGACACTGTTTCTTTCGTGGTCAATCAAATCAATAACCATTAAGTAGGTAAGTTTTAAATGATTTTTGTGAAATTACCTCAGGGGTTAAAGCGAGGACTTTTATGCCATTTGCCTGTGGGCTGTTCAGGGGCTGAGTCTAGGTGGATTACAGGCAAGGTTGTAATTCTTGCACATGATTTATTAAATATGCTCACGCTAACATTTCTGCTGTGTAAATGATGGCAGGCTTCGGTCTAGGCAAGATTTCTCACAGACACATAGACACCAGCTTACCTTCCAAACCTAAAATTACCTCCTAAATACTAATAGCAGAATGAACCCATTCTATGACATTAGTCAAGGCATTCTATGCATGGCTGTCAGCAGGTTGCTTTGCACATCATTCCCTGGTGATACATGCCAGGGCTTTGCAGATTACAGAAAGTCTCTGCCCTGCACTCTCCCTCACTACCGCTCCGCTCACTGGTGCAGGAATTTCCAAAAGGCTTCAGCAATGAAACAGAGAAAAATCTTTCTAAAGATTCATTTGGATCCAGTTGTTTGATGAGGCTCAAAAGCTTAAAGGTCAGGTTTGTTAATGTCTTGCCCAAAGGAACAATTACAAAATATATTCTTTGGCTTTGCTGACAAGTGACTGCTCTGAGAGAAAGAGACCTCATGCAGAGAGCCAAATGGAGTCAGGAAACCCAGGGTTCAAGAAAGAGAAGCTGAGTCTTTGCTTAAAGCCCACCTCTTCAATGCTGCGTTCGGCACCTAACCCTTACCGTTCAGTGAATCCAGACTGCCCCAATTTGACTGCCCCTATCGGACCGACCGTTCACTTGTCTATTAGATTGTAAGCTCTTTGAGCAGGGACTGTCTCTCTTTGTTAAATTGTACAGCGCTGTGTAACCCTAGTAGCGCTCTAGAAATGTTAAGTAGTAGTAGTAGTAGCCTGAGCTCTCTGTCACAGGAGAGAAAGAAAGATTGCCACTCACTCCCCCCCCCCACAGCTTGATGAGTGGCCTAACGGATAGTGCAGTGTCCTTTGATCCTGACAACATACATGAGTTCGATTCCTACTGCAGCTGCTTGTGACCTCGGGCAAGTCACTTAACCCTCCACTGCCCCAGGTACAAAAACTTAGATTGTCAGCCCTCTAGGGACAGAGGGAAATGATCAGTAGTAGTAGAGCTCTTACACAGTTGTTCTCCATTTCATTGTGCCGTATGTTAGGTACAATTTCAACAACCAGAGGAAGCAAAATATATTTATTTTTTATTCATTTAGATTTTGCTCCCACCTTTTTCAGCAGTAGCTCAAGGTGAGTTACATTCAGGTACTCTGGATATTTCTCTGTCCCAGGAGGGCTCACAATCTAAGTTTGTACCTGAGGCAATGGAGGGTTAAGTGACTTGCCCAAAATCACAAGGAGCAGCAGTGGGATTTGAACCATCCACCTCTGGATTGGAAGACCGGTGCTGTTACCACTAGGTCACTCCTGCACCCCAAAGAATCTTGTTACTCTTTGGGGTTCTACATGGAATGTTGCTACACTTTGAGATTCTGCATGGAATCTTTATTTATTTATTTAGATTTTGCTCACACCTTTTTCAGTAGTAGCTCAAGGTGAGTTACATTCAGGTACTCTGGATATTTCTCTGTCCCAGGAGATAGGTCTAAGAGGGCAGATTCACCTTGCTAGGAAAAGCTCACACCGGAAACTTGCAGTTTTTGTAACCTTTTGGATTACAATAGCCCCTTTGATACCTGCAAAAAATTGCCCAAGACAGATGAACAGAGATTGGCTGTGGAAAGTGAGTCTTTCTTTAATGATACAATGGGATCACATTGTGGGCTTCTCAGAGAAAACTTAAAACAAGGGGTGGGGCTGTGATTCTAACAGAAAATCTATTCTTTCCTCTGTCACCTGAGACAGAGTTTAGCTGCGGGATGCTGAGATCAGGAAGGAAATGGCTCCCCGGGCTGGGAGGGCCCATCAAGAACTTGAGTAACTTGAGTCCAGCAAATGAACAGTAACTTTCCAACCAACTCAGAAATAAAAACAAGTGAAGTGAACCAAACTCTGACAAAGACAAATGTTGTTACCTTGAATAGCAGAAAGATAAACAAAGGAGTCTTCATGTTCCAGGTTCTCCAGGAGGATCTGAAAGCAGATACAACAGAGAAGCAGGTTCACACAGGTACGGCAGAGGGGTACAGGGGCACGTGTGAGGCAGTAAATGCTGATGTACAGGGAATTCCCAGCTAACATCAAGCTCCCAGAATGAAATATACTGCCGACAAACAAATGCAGCCCTGCTCAATCTGCTCTATTTCACTGAACAGAGTGTCTTAAAAATATTCAGAAAAGTCCCTGCTAAATTCCCATTTCTCCCACACCGTTTCAAACAGCGTGGGGGAAACAACACCCCAATGATCAAAAGTAATAGAATGCAAATTTATGAACACAATTAGTTTTGATCATCGGGGTACTTCTGTGGGGAGACTGTGCTGGTCAGCTGCTCCCTTCTGGAATCCCTCCCTACCTAACGGTTAATGCACTGGACTGAGAACCTGGGGAACCAGGTTCAATTGCCAATGCAGCTCCTTGTGACCCTGGGCAAGTCACATAACTCCACCACTACCCCAGTACACAACTTAGGCCCTCATGATCAAAAGCCCCGCGCTGTTCCAAACAGCGCTCTAAAAATAGCGCCGGGACAGAGCAGGGCTTTTCTGCATCGATGATCAAAGATAATGCATGCAAATCTAAGCAGCGCTATTATCTTTGATTATCATGTTGAAGTGCGGGAGAATTGCGCCTGAGCATGCGCTCAGCACAATCCTCCCGCACTTGTTTGTCAGGTCTGGCCTGTCAAAAGCCCAAACCTGTCAAACAGCCTGCCTAGGTCGAACAACGAGGGCTGGAGGCCCGAACAATGGGGGCTGGAGGGTCTCCAGCCCCCCCCCCCAAAACCCCCACAAAATGTCGTGGCCACCGGCCAAACGAAACCCTCTCCCACCCTGCCACCCAGCGATGGACCTCCAGCCCACCACAACTCCTGCCCCCCAGCGTTCTTTAAATCCCTGGTGGTCCGTGGTGGGTGACAACCCCCCTCCCGGCCCGTACCTTTCATTGGAGGAGGGACGCAGCAGGCCTGCCTCCCTCCTCTTCCAGTCGACGCCGCTTCAAAATGGCGGCGCCCAGCCCTGCGCATCTCAGGATGCAATGGGCGGGGCTGGGCGCCGCCATTTTGAAGCGGCGTCGACTGGAAGAGGCATGCTGCGTCCCTCCTCCAATGAAAGGTAGGGGCCGGGAGGGGGGTTGTCACCCACCACGGAACGCTGGGGGGCAGGAGTTGGGGTGGGCTGGAGGTCCACCGGACCTCCAGCACCCCCCCCCCCCGTCGCTGGGTGGCAGAGGGTTTCGTTTGGCCGGCGGCCACGACATTTTGTGGGGGTTTGGGGGGGGGGGGGCTGGAGACCCACCGGACCTCCAGCCCCCTGTTCGCGTTCGCTTTTGGGGGGGAACGGGGGCCTGCCAGCATGCAACTGCATGCTGGACAGGGCTCACCATTCCTCCCCAATGATCCGCAAAGTCTAACGCCAGCTCGGAGCTGGTGTTGATTTTGCTGCAGCCAGAGACCCAATCTTTGGCGCGCTGGCCGCTGATCATTGGGGATGAATGCGTTAAGCGCTGATTAGCATGCATTTGCAAGCTAATTGCACTGAGAGCCCTGTTTAGCATGCATGTGCATGCTACTTGCACTAAGAGCCCTCGAGTGCGCTGTTTCAGGCGCTCGAGGGCTCTGATCATGGGTCGGCTGCAAACTCCGGCGCTAGTATGGCATTAACAGCCTCTAGCACCAGAGTTTGCTTTTGATCATGAGGGCCTTAGACTGTGAGCCTACTAGGGACACAGAAAGTACCTGAATATATGTAAACTGCTTTATCGGTACCACAGAAAGGCAGTATATCAAATCCATTACCCTTCTATCATCATTCGCTACCAACCTCTTCTGCTGCAGATCAATTGTATGTCCCTTCAGTGTTAGTATCAACACACCATTCTGCTTTCTTTTTTGTTGCCTCCACCCTCTGGAACTCTCTCCCTCCTGAGCTTAGCTTACCTCAGATTCAGGGCATCTTTAAAAGCCCACCTTTTTACTCTGCCATTAACAGTGTTACCTGAGTTGGTTGGTAGTCATGTGGCACGTGGTCCCTGTCTTTTAACTTTTTTCCTTTCTTCTCTTTCCTCCCTTTCTTTTTTTTCTTCTTCCTATGTTTAAGTTGTAGTTCTTTTCTGTATTGTTTTATTATATTTTCTAAACCACTTAGATTCCTGTTTTGAAAAGCAGCACATCAAGCTTTTCAATAAACACAAACATAGGGCATATACAGAAGATTAAAAGCATGGCATGTTTTCCTTCCTCTAAGGCAGGGGCTACTCAAATGTTTTAAGTAGAGGTCCAGAAACTTCGGCTATCTGAAACCCAGGGTCCGTAAACTTCTGCGTGCACATCATGTCTCATGGTGTTATAAGGCACCATTGCTCTCAAGGTAGTGGAGACCAGGGGAAAGGGGAATGCACATTTCCCAAAGCTGACATATTAAAATTAATAAATTCAGAAAAAAAATCATACTTTGTTGTCCAAGTATTGCTTTGATCCTAGTGTCTATCTTCTGCTTTTCTCTGTTTTTTTCTCTCCAGGGTCTCCTGTCCTTTTCACATTTCTTCTCTACGTCCAGCATTCATCTTTTCTGTGTGTCTCTATCTGTGTTGTCCAGCATCTACCCTCTGTGTTCCTGCCCCTAGCCTCCCTCCATGTTCAGTATCTGTGTCCCTATCCTTCCCCTTGTGCCCAATATTGCTCCTTTATTTCCCTGTCCCTATGTTCCCTCCACAGCCAGCATCTCTTCTGTATCCCTGTCCCTCCCCATGTCCAGCTTCAGTCTTCCCTTCCTCCTGCACCCTCCCCTACCCCTGACCCTCCCCCCATCTGTGGTCTGGCATCTCTCTCTTCCTCCCTCTGCTGGTCCAGCATTTGCCCCTCTCTCTCTTGTGGTCCAATCTCTATCCATTCTCCCTCACCCCTAGGCCAGTATTTCTCCTCTCTCTTCCTCCTCCCCTTTGCTTGTCTCTTTCACTCTCTTTTCCATCTGCTCCCCCCCTCAACCAGCCAGTTCGGCATCTCTCCCTTCCTGCCCCCCTCGCCCGTATCTGACATTACTCCAACTCCCCCCCTCTGCCCTGCTGGTTCTCCACAAGCTGCAGCAGGTCGTGGCAGAGAGAACATTGAAGGCCTCTCTGACTGGTGAAGTATTTTTTGTGCTGCGTTCTGCCTCTCCAAAGCAATTTCCTGTGAGCGGGATGTGGCAGAGAAAAGGTTCTGCAGCCAGAGTGGCAGCCTCCAGTGCTCTGCTTGCCATGATTCACTGCAGCATATGGAGGACCGGTGAGGAGGGGTAGAGTTGGGTAAACTGTAGTGATGCCGGACCTAGGTATGAGGGGAGGGGAGGGGGAAGCTGAAGTGATGCCAAAAAGCCTGGCATCCTGACATTGGAAGGCTCTGTGATCCACTAGTAGCCATGCCCTGTGGCATATGCAGCTGCAAGCCTGCCACGCTCTCCTTCCCCTAACACATATACAGAAGACTGCAGGTATGCCACGTTCTCCTTACCTTAAGCACTTTTTCTTGCAACCCTAGGACCTGAAAGTCTCGTTGCTGTATTAAGTCTGCAATAGTTCTTAGGGCTGCAGCACGCACAGGAACTGCAGGATCATAGGCTGATGTAAAGATCTCCTGAAGCTGTTCCGGGGCGTAGGTGGAAGACAGCTCCATCTTGCAGATTCTATGTGCATGACTTTCTGGCCCACAGCCAGATGCAGGATTCTCTCTTGGGCTGTCTGACTTGATGGTACTGTTGCTGCTCTGTGGCTGCTCTAGGTTAGCTCTGCGTCTGTGCTGTGAGCTGCTTTGCTTCCCTGTCGCACCTCCATCCATTTCTTGTTTTGAGTGGCTCTGGGTGCCCTTGTTCCGGGCCCCTGCCCGGAAGGCTCCATGAGTGGCAATGCTGATGCGCAGATTAGATGCAAGCTCCTGGATGACTGGGTCTGGGTACAAGCAAGATATCTGCTCCAGAAGAGGCAACAGCTGCTTCATCACAGCAAAGTCATCAGACTTCAACTAAAAAGAAGAATGATCGCTTATATTAAAGGTGGAGATTCAAAGGTTTAACCAGCAGACTTTTGCTTTCAAAATTTTCCCACTACTGATGACGATGGACCCCCCCCCCCCCTCCATTCAGCAGGTGAGTAAATTTAGCCAGGCAAAAAAAAAAATAAAAAAGGCAGCTACAAGTGTTTCCCTGGCTCTGGTTCTTCGAATCTAGGCAGAAATCCCCAGCCACTAACAGCGGTAAAGGCCCTAACTGGACAAATTCGGACTGGCTAGATTTAGGAACATTTTCAGGTAAAAATCTAATTGGTTAGAAATTTGTTTTACAATAACTAGCTAAAGTGAGCCAAGGCTCTTCAAACCTTTTCCACAGATGGGACACGAATTGATGTTGAAAGGGGGCCAACTCAGGAATAATACCAGGAAGCATGTTTTTCATGGAGAGGGTGGTAGAAGCAAATAAATAAATAAATATATTTTTGTAGCGCTGGATATGACGGTGCACTGAGGATGGGAACTACTGTTGGGATGCTGCGGTAGCCTGGCGGTACTTCCTTTTTGTTTTTAAATTTTATTGAAATACTAGTAGAAAAGGCCCGTTTCAGACACAAATGAAACAGGCGCTAGCAAGGTTTTCCTCGGAGTGTGTACGTTTGAGAGAGTGAATGTGCGAGTGTGTGTCTGTGAGAGAGAGAGAGTGTGCCTGGGGCCCCTCCCTCCCACCCAGTTCCAGTGTCCCCCCTTCCTCCGTGTTCCAGGGTCGTCGTCCCTCCCTCCCTCCGATTTGCAAAGACCACCCTCCCTCCGATTTCCAGACCCCCCCTCGGAGTTCCTGACCCCTGGACCCCCCTGCCGTGACCCTCTCGAGCCCCCCTTCCCGCCACCAACCTTCCTCCGCCGCCGTCACGTACTTGTGCTGGCGGGGGACCCCAACCCCCACCAGCCGAAGTCCTCTTCTCGGCCGCGCAGCGTGGACGAATGACGTGATTAAGTTTGAATCAGTTTGTGTTCGTGCGTGGTTAGTGCAGGGGCCTGAGAACCTGGGGAACAGGGTTCAATTCCCATTGCAGCTCCTTATGACCCTGGGCAAGTCACTTAACCCTCCATTGCCCCAGGTGCAAAAAACAGATCGTGATCCCAGTAGGGACAGAGAAAAGTACCTGCATAGAGTACGTAAACTGCTTTGGAGGCACCATAGAAAGGTGGTATATCAAGTCCATAACATTTTACCCATCCATGCCATTTACTATCTCTTCCTCTCACTTAGAGATCCTGGGAAGCTGTTCCACAAGTTCACCACCCTTTCCTTGAAGAAGTATTTTCTTAGGCTACTCCTAAGAATGACCCGTTTTACCTTCATCCTATGCGCCCTCATTCCAGACCTTCCTTTCAATTGAAAGAGACTCGCCTCCCGTGTATTTATGTCATGGAGATATTTAAATGTCTCTATCATATCTCCCCTCTCCTGCCTTTCTTCCAAAGTAGAATCCAAATGAGTATCCGTTGCTCACTGGCCAATAAGTACGAACTACCTCTTATACAAACCAGGATAATAGTGCCACCAAAACTTATATCTATGGTGGATATTTATATGTTAATGTTTGTGTTTTGTCTGCGTTTAAAGAGCACCCTCAGATATTCCCACCATCGTAACTCACAGATAAATTACTGTTTTTTGTGGTACGGCATCTCATTTATCGGGTTGTTCCTTATTTTAATTTATTGTATCCCAATTCAGTGGGTATTGAACATTTGCTGAGAACTGATTCGCCTTAACCCTAGTCCCTGAAGAAAGACGAGTGAAACCCGTGGTGTCGGGCGTCTTCAGGGGAAGGCGGAGGACAAAGTGGACTATGTTGATGCAGTCGGGGCACTTATCCAATACAGAACTCAGATAAGTGATTGGTTATTTCTCATAACAGTCTTTATATGGTGGTACAGTTGAGATTAACAGTTTGTAGCTTTATGAGGTATTGGGCACACACATATAAAGTGTTATTTTAAAGAAATTAAAAATTTGGTAGAGTGTTGCACCAAATTAACGGCACCTGAATTGGGATACAATAAATTAAAATAAGGAACAACCCAATGAATGAGATGCCGTACCACAAAAAACAGTAATTTATCTGTGAGTGACGATGGTGGGAATATCTGAGGGTGCTCTTTAAACGCAGACAAAACACAAACATTAACATAGAAATATCCACCATAGATATAAGTTTTGGTGGCACTATTATGCTGGTTTGTATAAGAGGTAGTTTCTTCCACATATTGAAATCTTTAAATCTGTCCCCATATGCTTTATGACGAAGACCACTGACCATCTTGGTAGCTGCCCTCTGGACCGAATTCATGCTATTTATATCTTTTTGAATGAGTGGTCTCCAGAACTGTACTTTAAATGAGGTCTCACCAAAGACTTATAAAGAGACATTATTACCTCCTTTTTCCTGCTAGCCCTTCCTTTCCTTATGCACTCAAGCATCCTTCTGGCTTTTCCCATTGCCTTTTCTACCTCTTCGGCCAGCTCAAGATCATCACATACGATCAACACCCACTCCTCTTTTGTGCATAGAAGTACTTCACCTCCTAAACTGTACCTAAGGTTTTTGTAGCCCAAATGTATGGCCCTGCATTTTTTAGCATTAAATTGACTTCCCGGAACCTATGTACTAGAGGATGTATCACTACACAATAACCAACTCCCACAACAAAAGCACTAGAGGGTGTACCATGGCACACCAAGCAACTTCTCACAACTACAGCATACCAACCACTTCCCACAAAGGGATAGACTTAGAGGTTGCACCACTGCACATCAACCAACTCTCCAAAACCAAAAGTACTAAAAGACACACTGCCACATGTCAGCCTTCTTCCCACAAATGAAATATCATAAGTACATAAGCACTGCCACGCTGGGAAAAGACCAAAGGTCCATCAAGCCCAGCACTCTGTCTCCGACAGCGGCCAATCCAGGCCCCAAGAACCTGGCAAAACCCCAAAATTGAATAACGATCAATGGACTTTTCCTTCAGGAATCTGTCCAGACCCCCTTTAAACTCAGCAAGGCCATCACTACCTTCTCCGGCAATGAGTTCCACAGTCTAACCACACGCTGAGTAAAGAAAAACTTTCTCCAATTTGTTTTAAACCTACCACATTCTAATTTCATCTTGTGTCCCCTGGTTCTATTATTGTTTGAAAGTGTAAACAAACGCTTCGCATCTGTCCGCTCTACCCCACTCATTATTTTGTAGACCTCTATCATATCACCCCTCAGCCGCCTTTTCTCCAGGCTAAAGAGTCCTAGCCGGCTTAACCTCTTCTGATAGGGTAGTTGTCCCATCCCTTTTATCATTTTGTCGCCCTTCTCCAATTCCTTTATATCTTTTTTGAGATGAGGCGACCAGAACTGAGCTCCCTACATCAACCATCTCCCAGCACCGAAGCACTAAAACATTTTTCTAGCCAGTCACACTTTTCCTTCCTAAAGCATAATCCAGCCTGAGAAGAAGTTTTCTTTTTTTTTCTTTTTCATGGGGAATAAGCAGGAAAGAGACCTAGGTTGGTGCAGATCCCATTTTCCACCAGTTGAAAATGACGACGACATGGCGACACGCTTGGCAATCTCTAAAGTTGAAATCCCTCCACCCCATTCAGCAAACTGAGTAGGATTCTCTCGCTGGCCCTTTTTGCGATTTGAAATGTACTGTACTGTGTGCCCATTTTTAAGGCTGAAATGCTATAGGGCCCCAATGCCATGCACCAGCAATGCTGCACAAGAAATTAAACGCTAGGGAATTGGAAGCCAGAAGTCCTGGTTATATTATCAATATCAACCATACAGATATGGGAATAAAAGTGGAAAACTGCTGGCCTGCTTGGCTAAGAATGAAAAAGACTGCGCACCTGAAAAATATGTTTTATTTTCAGGCACGTGTAATGGACGCGCGCCAAGTGGCATTTGGCACACATAGGTCATTACCACCGGTTACCGTGTGAGTCTTTACTGCTAGGTTAATGGCTGGCGGTAAGGTCTCAGACCCAAAATAGACGCGCGGCAATTTTCATTTTGCCGAATGTTCATTTTTGGCAAAAATAAAAAGGTCTTTTTTACAGGCGTGCACAAAACCCGCGCCTACACTTCCGCAAGCCATTTTTCAGCGTGCCTTTGTAAAAGGACCCCTCAATTAATTTTGTAACCAGAATACTTGCAACCAGCCTAAAGTTACAAGTTTTTGATAAATCTGAACCACCTGAATCGCTTACCCATCCGTGACCCTCAGTCACTGCACTCCTAAACATGCCATGTACCCACCTCTATATTAAAAAGAGGAGTCCCGTCTACTTAATATTTACTTGTTAAATAATGTTTACTAGCTTCCCAGTAGGGTGTTATTAAGGAATTTAGGTGGCAATTATAGCATTTGAGTTTCCCCTTGGACCACAGAGTCCTGTCTGCAACATATGCTCAATGAATGCATTGTGTACAGATCCTACAGGAGACACACGGGCCGCAGTCTGTGCAGCAAATTGATTAGTGCCTCACACAAACACACCAGCAGCAATTTACTGATCTTAGTACAAATTCCTCACCAAGCCATCCTGGGACAGGCATCAACCAGCAAAATGTGAAAGAAACGGGTTCAGAGGGGAGGGGCGTCACACTGGGACTTTCCTGCCTCAGTTATTACAGCAGAAATCCCCAGTGCCCTTATTATCAGAAAATCTCACATGGAGTCATGGGGAAATGGCTGCATAACATCCCTCTCTTTCACAGCATCTGTAAATGGCAACATCTGCAGACCATTTACTAAGCACTATTAATGTATGTTATTGAGCAATTAACGTCTTAAAATGCCCATCATGCAGCAAAATAATAAGTTACGTCACATGCAAGTACATGCAAAGTACTTTACTACTATGTAAAAGTGTTAATGTGGCTTGTATTAACCCTTTTACTGAATGTTGGGACTGGAAATTAGTTAACTTCCCTGGGGAGAACTGGCTTTCTAATGTGAGCACCAATGCTCCTGAGACCGCCTGGGCTGACATGCAAAAGCAAAAAAATATCCCCCATGAAAGTAAAAACTTCCTGGTGGGCCAGTGGCATCAGACCTCCTTTGTGAAAGCGCTCCCCTGTAGGCTAGTGCCCAGGCAAAGAACCCTCTGGGGGCAAGAGTAGAAACATTTAAAACACCCCCCTCCTTCAGTATGCCCCCTCTTGAGTGGCTAGTCCTGCCCTCATCAAAAAGGCAGGTAGTGGACCTAGCTTTCCAGACCCCAACTCACTCCAAAATGTAGATAATTCTGGTGGTGGTGGTGGTGGGGGGGGGGGGGGGATTGTTGCAGGCGGAGGGGAACCAGAATGATTCCCTCCTGCTGGGCACTGCCGGGCTTTTTGGCAGACTGAACTCTAGTGACAGGCCAGAACCAATGCTGCAATTTCTTAACCACACTTTAGTACACAGACCTCTGTAAGGAAGAGTTTGTATAACTATATTTAGGATTAGAAAATTTGTCTCTTAGAAATGCTCTGCAGGTCAACAGAAAGACTATACCTAAAATGATAAACACTGAAGAATCGCAGAAACACATCAGGAATCACAGCGAGCTGAAAAATCATCAGAAATATCTGATACAACCGTAAAAATTGAAAAGGCTTGTTTCCGGACAACCATGGCACATACAAAGCCATCAGGAATCTGGAACTGGCCTAAGACAATGCAAAGTCTTAAGGACAAAGCAACTGAAATTCAACCTTCATCTACTAGAGCATTTCTCCACCATCATCTTCAACCACTACAGCTTCCTCATATCTGGATATTTTCCCACCTATTTCTTGCTCTGTACTGAATTTTTTTTTTTTTTTTTGGGGGGGGGGGGGGGCTTTGGGTACAGGGAGGTTTGAATTCTTTTTAAGATATTTGAATTCTTTTTAAGATATCAGGAACTGGATTTCTGTGGAGTAGATGGGATATGGGGGGCTTTTGGGGATGAACAGTTTTACATTTTTAAGATTTATGGACTGTAGTTTATTTTAGGTTGGAGCATGTGACTGGGTTTGTAATGATGCTGTTGGCGTACGAATGTGATGTATGGATCAAAAATTGATGTATTAAATTGGACCAGGAAAATATTTTACAGTAGAAAGGTGTTTGCAAATGTAGACGCTGCCAAATGACAACCTCTCGTAATGAATGGTATGAGACATGCAAGGGTTAAGAAACTGTGCAACCTGAGCCAAGGAAAGAAAGGATTCCTGCTGCTGAACAGCCTCTGGGAAGCTCTGGCTACAGCTGCACCTGGCAGGCAGAGACCTGAGCGAGGACGACTGAACGGAAAATTATTTACCAGAGGTTAGTGACAACTCAGACATCATTTTAATACGAGTATTTCAGTGGCTCAGGACTCAAACCACTGTTATATAATACCTGTGAAAGTCACTAAACACAAGTTCACAGCAATCATTCATAGCCCTGGAAAACGTTCCCAGCATCAGCTACAACAGGCCGAGATGCGAAAGGGCACAGGGCAGCTTCCCAGGACCACAGGCAAGCAGTTACCTGCCAGTTGCACAGCAGCTGTAAATAGCTTGTGCATTTGAACCTTCAGATGTACCTTTGCATAAGAAGTGAAACTACTGTTCACAGGCATCATGAAGACAGGCTATAAAAGTTTCCTCGTATAGTAAAAGGTGAAATTTAGTCATACCTGATAATTTCCTTTCCTTTAGTCTGGCTGCATCATCCTGGGCCGTATTCCCCACCTACTAGCAGATGGAGGTAGAGAAATTGACTTTTTCCAGTGACATCACCAGTATAAGCGGCTGCTGCTTTGTGGAAAACTTCAGTATGTCTCTGCCAAAGCAGCAGAAGGTCCCTTAAACCATTACAGCCACGACTAAATTTAAACTCTCAGGTTTTTTTTTTCTTCAGTACCACTAGAAAGACAGAGAGATCACCATATCAACTGAAGTCTTCAAAAGGGGGGGGGGGGTGTCCTTAGGATAATGCAGTCAGACTAAAGGAAAGGAAATTATCAGGTATGACTAAATTTTACCTTCTTTAGGGTCTTAGGTTGTATCATCCTGACTAGTGGGATGTACACAAGCAGAAACTCACTGGGCGGGGGAAGACAAGACCCCCTGAACGATGACTCTACCATAGTCCGGACTCTAGCTAGCATATCCAGTCTGTAATGTTTTACAAAAAAATGAAGTGACGACCAAGTCACGGTCTTCCAGATATACTCAAGTGAGATCGCTGGGGCCTCTACCCAAGATGTCACCTGAACATGAGTCAAGTGGGCTCTCAGAGTGGAAGGCACTCATTTGTTTCTGCAAATAAAGGTTATCTTGATGACTGCCTTTATCCAGAACGTAATGGAAGCCTTGGATGCTGCCTGGCTCATTCAGGACCATGAAAAAAGCACAAGTGGATCTCCAGGAACAGGACAATGAGAATTTCTTTATTGAAAAGATCCGACACGGGCCGTGTTTCAGCAACCAAGCACCTGCATCAGGGGTCGCAATAATATACAGAATCCTTTTTGAGGGAATTTGCAGATCCACCACTAGACAAGGCACAAAAAATGCGATCCCACCTCTAATAGATTAAATGCTCGTGTAAATCAGTGTGAGTCTGACAGTCCTGTGAGTGCCAAAACTGCTGTCGGAAAAGATCGCCAAAACAGTTTTGGCAGTCATTTCCAACAGTGGTCTTTTCCGACAGGAGGTCCACTTGTGGTTTTTTTCTGCTTCTGATTGACTGGTGTACTTGGAACCCTCTCTTTTTCCCCTTTCATTCAGGACCATTGATAAAGAAACAGATGATCAGACAGCCAAAAGGCATTTGTCCCCATGCAAGTACCAAAGCAGGACTCCAACAAGGGAGGGCAAGCAGACATCCTGGATCACATGGAAGGGAGAGACCACCTTAGAAAGGAGGGAACTGTGCAGACAGACACACAGAGTACTCCAGGAAAGAGAGATACAAGTCCCAAAAGGACAGAGTCTGTAGCTCTCACACTCTCCCGGCTGAAGCAATCACCATCAAAGAGACTGTCTTCAAAGCGAGATCCTTGATGAAGACTGACCTCAGGGGCTCAAAAGGAGCTCCTGAGAGAATGTTCAGCATGGAATTCAAACCCCAACAGGAAAGAAATGTCTAAATGGGAATCCGCAAGTGAGTGAACCCCTCCCCTCAAAAACTGTGTGATGTCCCCATGGGTAGCCAGGAAATGCCACAGAACCTTATCCCTGTAACAAGAGAGAGGGCTGCCAGCTGAACATTAAGAGAGTTCAGCTCTAACCTCTAGTTCAATCCCTGCTGCAGAAAGCTGAAGACCTCTGGAATCTGAGTATCCCATGAAGAGAGGGGGTGCTCTTTGCACCATTTCTCAAAAACCTTCCAGACCCTCTTCTCTTTAGTGTTCATGGAAGAAAATCCTGGAGAAGGATTGCGGTTGGCTGCCGAGGGAATGTCTAGGAATGGAGTGGATATTGCACCATTTAAGGAAGACAGGGTTTATAAACAGCTTGAGAATCTGAAGGTGAACAAAGCTATGGGGTCGGATGGGATACTGAGGGAGTGCAGAGAAGTCCTGGCGTGACCTCTTAAAGATTTATTTAATAGATCTTTAGAGATGGGAGAGGTTCTGCAAGATTGGAGATGAGCAGATGTAGTCCCTCTTCACAAAAGTGGACACAGGGAAGAAGTGGGAAACTACAGACTGGTAAGTCTCACGTCAGTGGTAAGAAAAATAATGGAGTTGCTGCTGAAAGAAAGGATAGTTAAATTTCTAGAAGCCAACAAGTTACAGGATTCAAGACAACATGGCTTTATCAAAGGAAAATCCTGCCTAATTAATCTTATTAACTTGTTTGACTGGATGACCAAAGAACTGGATGAAGAACGTGCGCTAGATGTAATCTACTTGGACTTCAGCAAAGATATTTGATTCGGTCCCTCACAGAAGATTCATGAATAAGCGGAGAGTGTGAACTGGATAGGAAACTGGTTGACTGACAGGTGGCAGAAGGTGGTGGTAAACAGAATCCGCTAAGAGGAAAGGAAGGTGAGCAATGGAGTTCCTCAGGGGTCAGTGATGGGGCAAATTCTGTTTAATATGTTTGTGAGAGATATTGCTGACGGGCTGGAAAGAAAGGTTTGCCTTTTTGTGGATGACATGAAGATAGCCAATAGAGTGGATACCCTGGAGGGAGTAGAAACAATGAGAAGGGATCTCCAAACATTAGAAGAATGGTCAAGGGTCTGACAGTTAAAATGTAATCCAAAACTCACATATATTGGGTTTTCTCTATCTCCAGTTTCTTAATCTATGAAAACATCCAATTCAAAAAGAAACCTTCCATTTAATTTATATATAATTTTTCTAAAACATTATATTTATAAATAACGTGATTTGTGCTCAGTGCATTACACGTGACTGAAGTCAAGATTCAAAGTTTGTAATGCCACCTTCCCGCCATCACAGCACAAGAGTCCAAGCCACCCTACCTATATATCAATTGCCCTGCATAGCAGTCCATCAAAAAGTTCAAACATATAGATTATAAATTGTACTTAGCTTGAAAGGTGGTAGGCTTGCTTATGTAGAAATGAATCTGTGGTCGGGATTCTGCTAAATGCACCCGGTCATGTGTAACGCTGTGAATTCTGTGAATTTTAGTGATAAACTCCCACTTCCATATCACATCTCTTCAAAAGAGCAATATTCTCAATAGAACCTGCAGTCCTCTTTGTCCTCGACATGAATCATGTTTCGCTAATCAAGTATCTTCAGGAGGACGATAACTGTAACGATAATACGGCAGCCTGTGACAGAGCTCCAGTTCATCAGAGTTCCATAAGTACATAAGTAATGCCACAATGGGAAAAGACCATCGAGCCCAGCATCCTGTCCATGACAGCGGCCAATCCAGGCCAACAGCGGCCAATCCATTCCTATCTTTTCTCCTTTCTCCAATATATCTGAAAAAGGACTTGTCACCTCTCTTTACATGTTCAGCCATTTTTTCTTCCGTTCGCGCTTTCGCTAGCCATATTTCCCTCTTCATTTCTTTGAGTTTAATACGATAATCTTTTCCGTGATCCTCTCGATGCGTTCTTTTTCAAAGTCTCTTTTGCTCTTATTTTTTCAGCTACTTGTTTGGAGAATCATATAGGCTTCCTGCTTCTCTTGTTTTAGTTTACTTTCCTTGCATAAAGACCAGTTGCCATATTTATAGCAGCCTTTAGTTTTGATCACTGATTTTCGTCATCTCCTTCGCCTTCCCATGCTAAGAGCTCCTCCTTCAGGTATTCCCCCGTGTTATCAAAATTAGTACGTCTGAAATCCAGTACTTCGAGTTTTCTGCGTCCAAACTCCGCCTTTGCCCTTATATCAAACCATATGGTGTAATGATCACTATTACATAGGTAGGCACCAACCCAGATATTGAAAACACTTCCTCCATTCGTGAGCACTAGATCCAGCATCGACCCTTCCCTCATGGGTTCCGTCACCATTTGTCTGAGCAAGGCACTTTGACAGGCGTCCACAATCTCCCTACTTCTTTCCAATTCCGCAGACGGGACGTTCCAATCCACCTCAGACAAACTGATATCTCCCAACAGTAGCACCTCCCCTTTCATACCAATCTTTTGAATATCTTCTATCAGATCTTTGCCTAACTTCTCCATTTGTACCGGAGGTCTGTAGATAACCCACGTGTGGATACAGGTTCTGTCTTCTCTTTCGAGGATGATCCATAAAGCTTCTTTCTTTCCCCAGGTTCCCCTCATTTCAGCCACTCTAATATTGTCTCTCACATACAGCGCCACTCCTCCACCTCTTCGGCCCTCTTTATCCTTCCAAAAAAAGATTATAGCCCAGTATGGTCACATCCCATTCATGGGAATTGTTGAACCACGTCTCTGTAATTGCAACAATATCCAAGTTTTCTTCAAACATCAGGGCTTGCAAGTCTTGAACCTTATTACTTAGACTACGAGACTTTGTGCTCATTGCTTTCCATGTGCTTAGTGAGTTTACGTAGTTTTCTATATGTACATGACCTTTCCCTCTGCCATCATGTTTATTCTGGGGGTGACTTTCCGAATTCCCTTGTTTCCTTTTGTCACCCCCACCCTCTAGTTTAAATGTCTAGAAATATACTGTCTGAATTTCTCCCCAAGGATCCTTTTTCCCATCACAGAAAGATGTAGCCCATCATTACAGTACAGCCTGTTATTTTTCCACGTATTACCCATGCTCCTATATTTATTTATTTGTTTGTTAAATTTGTATCCCACATTTTCCCACCTATTTATGGGCTCAATGTGGCTTACATAGTACCGGAGAGGCCTTTGCAGGCTCTGGTGTGAACAAATACAGGGTGATGTTGTGGTAAGATCAAGTTCATGTGGCACAGCCACATTAGGGAATCGGAGAACGGAAGAGTTGTGTTATGTCCATTATGTGCTTTAGTTTGGTTGTGTTGCAGAGATTAGGCATTTAAGTTGGATCGGTAGGGTATGCGCCTTTTTAAATAGGTTGGTTTTTAGTGATTTCCGGAAGTTTAGGTGGTCATACATCGTTTTCAAGGCTTTTGGTAATGCGTTCCACAGTTGTGTGCTTATGCAGGAAAAACTAGATGCATAAGTTGTTTTGTATTTAAGTCCTTTGCAGCTTGGGTAGTGCAGATTTAGATAAGATAGTGTTGATTTGGATGTATTTCTAATTGGTAAGTCGATCAAGTCTGTCATGTAACTCGGGGCTTCTCCGTAGATGATTTTGTGAACCAGGGTGCAGATTTTGAAGGCGATGCGTTCTTTGGGAGCCAGTGTAGTGTTTTGCGGAGGGGTTTTGTGCTCTCAAATCGCGTTTTACCAAATATAAGCCTAGCTGCCATGTTTTGAGCAGTCTGAAGGTTCTTTAAGGTTTGTTCTTTACATCCCGCATAAATTCCATTGCAGTAATCTAAGTGGCATAGTACCATTGATTGTATCAGGTTGCGAAATGTTTCCCTTGGGAAGAATTGCTTCACGCGTTTGAGTTTCCACATTGAGTGGAACATTTTCTTTGTTGTGGATGCCACTTGGCTCTCTAGTGTTAAGTTACGGTCCATTGTAACGCCGAGGATTTTCAAGCTGTCTGAGATAGGAAGGGTGTGAACTGGGGTGTTGATATTTGTGGAGATGTCCGCGCTGTGCTGGGATGAGAGGATGAGACAAATGAGTTTTTTCTTTATTGAATTTTAGTTGAAATGCATTTGCCCATGAATCCATGATGTTCAGGCCGAGCTTCATTTCGTTGGTGATTTCTGTCAGTTTGGTTTTGTAAGGAATGTATATTGTGACATCGTCTGCATATATGAAAGGGTTAAGACATAGTAACATAGTAACATAGTAGATGACGGCAGAAAAAGACCTGCACGGTCCATCCAGTCTGCCCAAGAAATAATATACTTGAACAAAAAGCTGTGTTTTTAATAATTTCTTAAATTTCTGGAAACTAGAAGTTAAGCGAAGCTGACCTGGCAAGGCATTCCACATTAACATTCCTGATTTAGAAAAAGCAGAAACCCCAGTAAAGACATAATGTACTGATGACACCAATCGCAAACTCAAGATAAGATTCAAGTGGGAAACTGCTCTAAATAGTTGTGGATTGAAAGAAAAAGGAACTTTTTAAGTGTTTCTTATTTAAAAAAAAAAAAAAACTCTTTAACTGAAGGAAAAATTAATAATCATCGGTCATTGACTCTAAAAGTATGAATTGATAACGGTCTGTTTAGCATAATACAGAAATAAGGCATCTGACCACAGAAAAACATGTAAATAAAGCAAGAAATGCGATAGATAATTCTGGCTTGTACCGGAAGCCAGTGAAGCCTGATCATTAAGGGTCATATTTTGTACATTTAAAAATCATTCTTGCAGCTCTATTTTGCAGAGGTAGAAGTTTAGTTTGTAATTTTTCTGTTACACCAACGTAAATAGAATTGCAAAGATCCAATTGAGAGTCATCGGTTGCACCATTATGAAAGTAAGAGTGAATTGGCCGTAATTGTTTTAGTTTGTAAAACACTTTCCTAGTTAACTTGTTTACCTGGGGTTCAAAAGAAAGTGTTGAATCCAAAATAACTCCTAGAACACGGGTAGTTTGAGCAACTGGTATAGGTTCGCCTTGGTCCACTGGAATTGAGAGAGGTATATTCACCATCGACTTATTAAACGACAGCATTTTAGTCTTGTCAGCATTAAGTTTAAGAAATTACTTGTGTGCCCTATTTCTTATCTTGCCAATCAGTGGCGTAGCTATGTGGGGCCAGGGGGGCCTGGGCCCCCAGAGATTTGGCCCTGGACCCCCCTGCTGACGACCCTCTCGACCACCCCTCCCGCCGCCAACCCTCCCCTGCCGTGGGCTACCTTTGCTGGCGGGGGACCCCAACCCCTGCCAGCTGAGGTCCTCTTGCTTCCCGCTGAAGGCTTCGTTCTGTTTCTGACGTAAGAGGAGGACCTCGCTGGCTGATCTGCAAGGCTTAGTTCTGCTTCTGTGAGTCTGACGTCCTCCATGTTGTACATGTAGGGCGTCAGGCTCACAGAAACAGAACGAAGCCTTGCGCCGGAAGAAAAGGACCTCGCTGGGTGATCTGCAAGGCTTCGTTCTGTTTCTGTGAGTCTGACAACCTGCACGTACAACGTGTAGGACGTCAGAAACAGAACGAAGCCTTTGCGGGAAGAAGAGGACCTCCTTGGCTGGCGGGGATTGGGGTACCCCGCCAGCAAAGGTAGGTGACGGTGGGGGAGGGTTGGCGGCGGGAGGGGGGGTCAAGAGGGTCATTGGCAGGGGTCTTCAAAGTTGGCGGCGGCAGTGGCCGGGGGGCTAAAATGTGCCCCCTCACCTCGGGCTCTGGACCCCCCTCCCGCCGAAGTCTGGCTACGCCCCTGTTGCCAATACAATTAGCAATCTCAGCATACGAACAAGCAGGACCATTATGAATTGGCAGTAATAAAAACCTATCACCTGCACAAGAGGCAAGATATGCTTCTGTGGTTAAAGAAATCAAACCAAGAGTGCTCATGAAAAACGTAAACAGTGGCAGAGAGAGAGGAGAGCCCTGACAGACCCCGCTAATCAGTTTCCAGATGGAAGATTTAACACCATTTTTTTAGAAAACAGTAACTGCGATGAACTTATCTTGAGGTGAGTTAGCAACATCCCATTCACTTATTTAAACCCCTTTCGAAGGAAGGAGGCAAACAGCAGTGAACAAGAGAGGAGATGGAGGGGGTGGGGGAAGAACCTGGACTTTTCCGAGTATCACCCCAGCTCCTGGTCCAATTCATTGCTTTATGCCTTGGCATGTCAGCATGACCGTCTATGTGGCTGGTACACACGAGCCTGCCCTACGCACCTAAAACCAACCACAACCTGGGATTCATCAGGCTTTCACCTACTCTCCGTCTGGCTCTCGGGTGTGGGTCCTATGTTTTTATTCACATACTGTCTAAACAGCAGTCCTTTGGAGCTGTATTCCCCTGCACTAGGCAGCCACAAAGGGTTCAGGAGGGCATAAGGGGGGGGGGGGGACCCATTCCACCTGTAGAAAGAGCTCCATGAGGACCGAGCTGAGAACCTCACTGTAGGTGATGACTTAGGGTTGTGAAGCCACACTCTACCCAGACATCCGGTCCGTTAACTGGGAACTTGGAAGCAAGGCGTTAGGCTCAACCAAGTGGTGTGGCCTTGGCCTGCACAGCTGAGAGCTAGGCCAGGGATCAGGCACACCAGCCTGCACAATCTGCTGGATGAAGAGAATATACTGGAGTTTTCCAGACAGCACCAGCCCTTATACTGGTGATGTCACTGGAAAAGTCAGATTTTCTACTTTTATCTGCCAGCAGGTTAGGAAATAGAATCCACTAGTCAGAAAAATGCAGACTGCGATGCCAAGGAAGAATTAATTAACTATTTATACACCTTTGAGACTTCTAAGGATCATACCTAACTGTATCTTTGCCAAAAGACATTTTGCAATGTGAGACCCACCAATGAGCCTTCTCAGGAGTAATCCCCACAATCTGGAACTCAATTCCAGAGGGGATGCACCTGTACTTCAGAAAATAGGTGTAGTGACTGACTATTCAGATAAGTAACTCATTCCACATCTGGACTAGCTTGCTGCACACCCTGTAATTGAGACCAGATCCACATACCTTATTCAACTGTACATATAATTTACCCACATTTATTTATCCTAATGCCTTTGTCTTTAGCCATCTTGTCTGTCTTTATGTCCCAGTTGCACATATCCCTCTGCTATTATGAAGTTTCATTGCACTGTGCTGACACAGTGACAGGCTTATTTTTGAACGTGATGGGTGCCCATATTTCGACCCAAATCGGGAGATGGGCGCCCATCTCGCAAAGGCGCCCAAATCGGTATAATCGAAAGCCGATTTTGGACGCCTGCAACTGCACTCCGTTGCGGAAACGGCCAAAGTTGATGGGGGCGTGTCGGAGGCATGGTGAAGGCGGGACTGGGGCGTGTTTATCGGCTGAGCAGAGATGGGCGCCTTCGGCCGATAATCGAAAAAAAAAAATGGGCGTTTTTAGCGAGAATTTAGGTCACTTTTTTGGACCTTTTTTTTCCACGAACAAGTCCCAAAAAAGTGCCCTAAATGACCAGATGACCACCGGAGGGAATCGGGGATGACTACCCCTGACTCCCCCAGTGGTCACTAACCCACTCCCACCAAAACAAAAACAACTTTAACAACTTTTTTTTGCCAGCCTGTATGCCAGCCTCAAATGCCATACCCAGCTCCATCACAGCAGTATGCAGGTCCCTGGAGCAGTTGTTAGTGGGTGCAGTGGACTTCAGCCAGGTGGACCCAGGCTATCCCCCCCTACCCGTTACACTTGTGGTGGTTAATGTTGAGCCCTCCAAAAAACCCCAAAACCCACTGTACCCACATGTACGTGCCCCCCCTCACTCCTTAGGGCTATGGTAATGGTGTAAACTTGTGGGCAGTGGGTTTTGGGGGGCTCAGCACACAAGGGAAGGGTGCTATGCACCTGGGAGCTATTTTAATTTTTTTTTAATTTGTAAAAGTGACCCCTAGGGTGCCCAGTTGGTGTCCTGGCATGTCAGGGGGACCAGTGCACTATGAATCCTGGCCCCTCCCATGACCCAATGCCTTGGATTTGTTCGTTTTTGAGCTGGGTGCCTTCGGTTTCCATTATCACTGAAAATCGATAGCGCCCAGCTCAAAACGAACAAATCCTAGGCATTTGCAACGCACAACCTGTATTATCGAAAAAAAGATGGGCGCCCATCTTTTTTCGAAAATACGGTTTGTCTCGCCCCTTCGCATGGCTGCCCACGGAGATGGGCACCCACTTTTGATTATGCCCCTCTGAGCATCATATCTGGTTTTTTTTTAATTAGGAATTATTTACCGCCTGTTTGAAGAAATTCACCTAAAGCAGTGTACAGCAAGAGAAATCTGAATGTTTTGTCATGCAGCCTATTCAAGCAATTCATTTAGCTGTCTCAGCCACGGACTGTACTGAACTATATCTTTGGTGGTTTAGTTAGGGGAGGTTAGTGGGACAGGTATGATAAGGGGCGAGGATGAGGCTTTTTATTACCTCATGGGATTTAAGTACAAACGGGAATGTTATCTTGAAGGTTGGATATCTTTGTATACTGGAGGGAGAGATGGGAATGGGATGAGGAGAGGGAGGGATGGGAATGGGATGGGGGGGAGGGAGGGATGGGATGGGGGGGGGGGTTGAAAACACCTTGTCATATGTGCATACAGTTATATGTTGTTATTGCATATTTCAATAAAAACGTTGAAACATAAAGTGATTAATTTCTACTCAAATGAAACTATCACGTTCTTGTTACATATGAATGTTCTACTGTTAACCGACCTTCCCCATTCATGATACCTACACTGACTACATAGCTTGTTACCTTTAGATTGTAAGCTCTCTTGAGCAGGGACCGTCCTTCCCCATGTTTTAACTTGTACAGCGCTGCGTAACCCTTGTAGCGCTATAGAAATGCTAAGTAGTAGTAGTAGTACTGTGCTGTTTAATGTGAATGTCACCAACACTGTATCTTATTATTATTATTACTTTGATTTAATTTACTTCTCTCCAAATTTACCTCACTGTTCTAATTGAGTATCATGCTGATACTTGGCTATTTTATGCTGTTACTATAATGTAAGCTGTACCTATTGTACACCTCCTTGGTTGAATGTCTTCATAGAGGCAGTTAATACATCACAATCAATCAATCAATCAATCAATCAATAAGACTGCTCTATCTAGCCTACAACATTCTCTTTAATAAATGTTATTTTAACCAACTGTACCACCGTCATTTTCATGCAAGAACTATGAACTCACCTGGATTGCCCCACCCAGCATGGCTGCCACTAAGCCCATGGCCATACTCAGGGTTTGTGCTTCAACGGAGCTCCTCTCATTCCGTAACAGACTTGCAAGGGCACGCTTCAAGGTGCTACTCACAAACTCTACCACCTATAAAACAACAGTGTGTTTTAGAACAGATAGTAAAGGGAAAAGGAAGCAAGGTATGAAAAATCACCAGAGGGAATGGTGTGGGAACCGTGGTTATGACACCAGCTCCCATCCCAACACAAAGCAGTCTAAGGAGTGCTGTAGCACTAATGGCTCCTTCAATCCCTACCTCATTCATAAGGAGAAATTAGGTCTTACCTGATCATTTTCTTTCCATTACTCATTCCCACTATTCCAGAATCTGTGGGATAATTGTGTCCATCAACCAGCAAGTGGCGATAGAGAACTGAAACCTGAGCTGAGATATAGCTCTCTTGACATCCAATCCAGCTCCTCAGTATTTGTGTAGACAAGCAGAAAGGAAAAACTCAGACAATCTTAAACAACTCACTAACCTAACACTAACCCAGACCAGCAAACATGTGTGGACATCTCTCATCTCTGGACAACCTGTAGAGCACAAGAGATATGCAGGAAGCGTCATACAAGGTGACAGTCGTTATTTCATCCATTACTTCGCACCAACTAAACAACTCAGAAACTCAGGCAAACCTCTGGAATACTGGGAAGGACTAATGGAAAGAAAATGATCAGGTAAGACCCAATTTCTTTTTCCATTACATAGGTTCCCACTATTCCAGAACCTATGGGATGTTCAAAAGCAATTCCTAGAATAGGTGGGATCCTGGGGGCTGTTGCCCTGAGGACTGACGTTGCAAAACTAGCTTCCAAGAGTGCACTGAGTGTCACATGTTTGATTATCTCCCAGTTGGTGAGAAGTTGCATGTGTGTACTCAGTGCAAAGAGCTCCTAGCACTCAGGGAACAGGTCCAATCTCTGGAGGTTAGAATAGCAGACCTGGAGGAGCTGAGGCAGACAGAGAGGTTTATAGAGGCGGCCTACAGGGACGTACAGAAGTCCCACCTCCAGTTTTGGCAACCTCTGTGCTGCCATGGAGAAGGAAGGTCGCCTGAAAGGACAGCATCATTGTGGAGAGGCAGGAAGTGATCCTGTAGCCAGGACCTGCCCTCCAGAGGATGCAACATCCTCTCACACCGAGGATGTGTCTGCAGGGGCTTCTGCCCAGGAGGGAAGAGTTAGGACTGCCGTTTAGTTGGAGATTTGATTATTAGGAATGGGTGGATGATGGACATGAGGACTGCTTGATTACTTGCCTACCTGGTGCGAAGATGGCGGACCTCACACAGCACCTAGATAAGATTTTAGACAGTGCTGAGGAGGAGCCTGCATGTGCGTACCAATGACACAGGAAAATGTGGGAGGAAGGTTCTGGAAGCCAAATTTAGGCTTTTAGGTAGAAAACTCAAATCCAGAACCACCAGGGTAGCATTTTCAGATGTGCTCCCAATTCCACAAGCAGGGCCAAAGGAAAAGGCAGAGCTCCGGAGTCTTAATGCATGGCACAGAGAGGAGGGTTTTAGATTTGTTAGAAACTGGGCAACATTCTGGGGAAGGGGGAGCCTATTCCAGAATGATGGGCTTCATCTTAACCAGGGCGGAACCAGGCTGCTGGCAACAGCATTTAGAAAGGAGATAGAGCAGCTTTTAAACTAGAAACTGGGGGAAGGCGAACAGTTGCTCAAAAGTGCATGGTTCGGAACAAGGTATCTTTCATAGATATCGCTATAACAAGGAAGATAGGGCATCCCGATAGCACGGTTGCAATAGAGATCATAGTAGACCTTTAAATAAAAAGCAGACAGATTTTCAAGATTGCAAATTATCACTGTCAACTGCTGAGCAAGCTGTAAATAGGAACACAAACACTTTGAAATGTCTATATGCGAATGCCAGAAGCCTAAGAAATAAGATGGGAGAGTTAGAATATATTGCACTAAATGAAAAATGAGATGTAATAGGCATCTCTGAGACACGGTGGAAGGAGGATAAAGGGTATGATACATACCTGTAGCAGTTGTTCTCCGAGGACAGCAGGCTGATTGTTCTCACGACTGGGTTGACGTCCGCGGCAGCCCCACCAACCGGAAGAAGCTTCGCGGGACGGTCGGCACGCAGGGCACGCCCACCGCGCATGCGCGGCCGTCTTCCCGCCCGTGCGCGACCGCTCCCGCCAGTTGAATGACTAGCAAAAGATGAAACACACAACTCCAAAGGGGAGGAGGGAGGGTAGGTGAGAACAATCAGCCTGCTGTCCTCGGAGAACAACTGCTACAGGTATGTATCATACCCTTTCTCCGAGGACAAGCAGGCTGCTTGTTCTCACGACTGGGGTATCCCTAGCTCTCAGGCTCACTCAAAACAAGAACCCAGGTCAATTGAACCTCGCAACGGCGAGGGAACAACAGAAATTGACCTACGAAGAACAACTAACTGAGAGTGCAGCCTGACCAAATAAATTCGGGTCCTGGAGGGTGGAGTTGGATTTACACCCCAAACAGATTCTGCAGCACCGACTGCCCGAACCGACTGTCGCGTCGGGTATCCTGCTGGAAGCAGTAATGAGATGTGAATGTGTGGACAGATGACCACGTCGCAGCCTTGCAGATCTCTTCAATAGTGGCTGACTTCAAGTGGGCCACCGACGCTGCCATGGCTCTGACACTATGAGCCGTGACATGACCCTCAAGAGTCAGCCCAGCCTGGGCGTAAGTGAAGGAAATGCAGTCTGCTAGCCAATTGGAGATGGTGCGTTTCCCGACAGCGACCCTAGCCTGTTAGGGTCGAAAGAAATAAACAATTGGGGGCGGACTGTCTGTTGGGCTGTGTCCGCTCCAAGTAGAAGGCCAATGCTCTCTTGCAGTCCAATGTGTGCAACTGACGTTCAGCAGGGCGGGTATGCGGCCTGGGGAAGAATGTTGGCAAGACAATTGACTGGTTAAGATGGAACTCCGACACCACCTTCGGCAGGAACTTTGGGTGGGTGCGGAGCACTACTCTGTTGTGATGAAATTTGGTATATGGAGCATGAGCTACCAGGGCTTGAAGCTCACTGACCCTACGAGCTGAAGTAACTGCCACCAAGAAAATGACCTTCCAGGTCAAGTACTTCAGATGGCAGGTATTCAGTGGCTCAAAAGGAGGTTTCATCAGCTGGGTGAGGACGACGTTGAGATCCCATGACACAGTAGGAGGCTTGATAGGGGGCTTTGACAAAAGCAAACCTCTCATGAATCGAACGACTAAAGGCTCTCCAGAGATGGCCTTTACCTTCCACACGATAATGGTAAGCACTAATCGCAATAGGTGATTCCTTACTGAGTTGGTCTTGAGGCCAGACTCTGATAAGTGCAGAAGGTATTCAAGCAGGTTCTGTGCAGGGCAAGAACGAGGTTCTAGGGCCTTGCTCTCACACCAAACGACAAACCTCCTCCACTTGAAAAAGTAACTCTTTTTAGTGGAATCCTTCCTAGAGGCAAGCAAGACCCGGGAGACACCCTCAGACAGACCCAACGCAGCGAAGTCTACGCCCTCAACATCCAGGCCGTGAGAGCCAGGGATTGAAGGTTGGGGTGCAGCAACGCTCCGTCGTTCTGCGAAATGAGAGTCGGAAAACACTCCAATCTCCACGGTTCTTCGGAGGACAACTCCAGAAGAGAGGGAACCAGATCTGACGGGCCAAAAGGGCCGCTATCAGAATCATGTGCCGCGGTCTTGCTTGAGCTTCAGTAAGGTCTTCCCCCACCAAAGGTATGGAGGATAAGCATACAGGAGGCCGGTCCCCCAATGAAGAGAAAGGCATCTGACGCTAGCCTGCCGTGTGTCTGAAGCCTGGAACAGAACAGAGGCAGCTTGTGGTTGGTCTGAGAGGCGAAAAGATCCACCGAGGGGGTGCCCCACTCTCGGAAGATCTTGGCGTACCACTCTGGAATGAGCGACCACTCGTGCGGTTGCATGACTCTGCTCAGTCCTGTCGGCCAGACTGTTGTTTACGCCTGCCAGGTACGTGGCTTGGAGAAGCATGCCGAAGCGACACGCCCAACGCCACATACCGACGGCTTTCCTGACACAGGGGCGAGATCCGGTGCCCCCCTGCTTGTTGACGTAATACATTGCAACCTGAATTGTCTGTCCGAATTTGGATAATTGGCAGGACAGCCGATCTCTGAAAGCCTTCAGTGCGTTCCAGATCGCTCGGAGCTCCAGGAGGTTGATCTGCAGATCCTTTTCCTGGAGGGACCACAGACCCTGGGTGTGAAGCCATCGACATGGGCTCCCCACCCCAGGCGGGATGCATCCGTCGTCAGCACTTTCGTGGGCTGCGGAATTTGGAATGGACGTCCCAGGGTCAAATTGGTCCGTATGTCCACCAGAGCAGTGAAGTGCGGCAACTGGTGGAGAGGCGGAGGACATCCTCCAGATTCCCGGTGGCTTGGACCCACTGGGAAGCTAGGGTCCATTGAGCAGATCTCATGTGAAGACGAGCCATGGGAGTCACATGAACTGTGGAGGCCATATGACCCAGAAGTCTCAACATCTGCCGAGCTGTGATCTGCTTGAGACGCTCTGGTCTGCGAAGCCAGGGCCAGAGATTGGTGGCCCTCGCTTCGGGAAGGTAGGCCTGAACCGTCTGGGAATTCAGCAGCGCTCCTATGAATTCCAGAGACTGAGTTGGCTGGAGATGGGACTTTGGGTAATTTATCACAAACCCCAGCAGCTCCAGAAGTTGAATAGTGCACTGCATGGACCGGAGGGCTCCTGCCTTCGAGGTGTTTCTTGACCAGCCAATCGTCGAGATATGGGAACACGTGCACTCCCAGCTTGCGTAGGTAGGGCCGCTACCACCACGAGGCACTTGTAAACACTCGTGGGGCAGAGGCGAGCCCAAAGGGCAGCACACAATACTGAAAGTGCCGTGCGCCCAGGCGGAATCTGAGATACTGTCTGTGAGCTGGCAGTATCGGGATGTGAGTGTATGCGTCCTTTAAATCCAGGGAACATAGCCAATCGTTTTCTGAATCATTGGCAGAAGGGTGCCCAAGGAAAGCATCCTGAACTTTTCTTTGACCAGGAATTTGTTCAGGCCTCTCAGGTCTAGGATGGGACGCATCCCCCCTGTTTTCTTTTCCACAAGGAAGTACCTGGAATAGAATCCCTGCCCTTCCTGCCCGGGTGGTACGGGCTCGACCGCATTGGCGCTGAGAAGGGCGGAGAGTTCCTCTGCAAGTACCAGCTTGTGATGGGAGCTGAAAGACTGAGCTCCCGGAGGACAATTTGGAGGCAGGGAGGTCAAAATTCAGGGCGTATCCGCACCGCACTATTTGGAGAACCCACTGGTCGGAGGTTATGAGAGGCCACCTTTGGTGAAAGAATTTTAACCTCCCTCCGACCGGCAGGTCGTCCGGTACGGACACTTGTAGGGCGGCTATGTTCCCGTGGATCCAGTCAAAAGCCCGTCCCCGGCTTTTGCTGTGGGTGGTGCAGGGGGCTGCTTAGGCGCACGCTGTTGACGGGAACGAGCGCGCTGGGGCTGTCCCTGTGCCTGACGAGGCCTTCGGGCCGGCTGGTTGTACCTACGCTTCGCAAAAGAATAGGGTGCAGCCTGCCGAGCCCGGGAAAAACGCCCGCCCGCGGGGGCGGGTGCTGAAGGCCGCCCGGTGGGAGAGCTTGTCGAGAGCGGTTTCCCGCTGATTGCAGTTTGGTCAACCATCTGCTCGACCTTCTCGCCAAAAATATTATCCCCCCCGGCAAGGGACGTCAGCCAGTCTCTGCTGGGTGCGGTTGTCCAGGTCAGAGGCACGCAGCCATGAGAGCCTGCGCATCACTATACCTTGGGCCGCAGCACGAGATGCCACGTCACAGGTGTCAAAAAATCCCCCTGGACAGGAACTTTCTTGCACGCCTTCAGCTGCCTGACCACCTCCTGATATGGCCTGGACTGCTCCGGCGGGAGCTTATCGACCAGGTCCGCCAGCTGTTGCACATTGGTCCGCATGTGGATGCTCATATAGAGCAGGTAAGATTGGATGCGGGTCACGAGCATGGAGGATTGGTAGGCCTTCCTCCCAAATGAGTCCAGAGTGCGAGACTCCCCCCCGGGGGCGCCGAGGCGGTACCCTCGAACCTCCGTGCCCTCTTGAGAGCAGAATCCACGACCGCTGAGTCATGGGGCAACTGGGGCCGCATGAGCTCTGGGTCAGAGTGGATCCTGTACTGGGACTCTGCTTTCTTGGGAATGGTGGGGTTAGTTAGTGGTCGCACCCAGTTCCGAAGCAGCGTCTCCTTCAGGACATTGTGCAGCGGTACCGTGGAGGACCTCTCTAGGTGGTGATGGATAGTCGAGGACCTCGAGTATCTCGGCCCTCGGCTCTTCCACAGAGACCACGGGAAAGGGAATGCTTATAGACATATCCCGCACAAGGAGGCAAAGGAGAGACTCTCAGGAGGGTGAGAGCTTCCTCTCCGGTGACCGGCGTGGGGTCCGAGGGAAGGCCCGTAGACTCCTCTGAGGAGAAATATCTCGGGTCTTCCTCTTCCCCCCACGAGTCCTCATCCTCGGTATCGGACATTAGCTCATGTAGCTGAGTCCGGTACCGGGCCCGGCTCGACGTCGAGGCACCGAGGTCTCGGTGTCGTCGAGCGGGTGGACTCCCGCGCCGGCGGGGACGGAGCTCCCTCCATCGACGTCGACGGAGACTCCACCTGCGTGGCGGTCGAGGACCGGCACCCGCAAGCGGCGGCGGTGTCGACAGCCCCGGCGCCGGGCTAGAGCTCCGCCGGCGCCACAGTCATACGGCGCCGGGGGCGCAAGCACCCCCGACGCCGGCACAGCCTGGCGCATCAGCCCTTCCAGGATCCCCGGAAGGATGGCTCTGAGGCACTCGTCCAGGCCCGCTGCCGGGAAAGGCGGTGGGGCCGGGAAGGGTGTCGGTGCCAGAAGCTGCTGGGGGCCAGGAGACGGCACCGAGGGCCGGAACCCCGACGCGTCGGTACCTACGGCCCACCGACGGAGATCGTCTCCTCTCTGCGGATGACGCTTCCCGGGTCGACTCCCCCTTGCAGGGTGCACCGAGGGCTCCCGGGGACGGCGCTTCTTATCTTTTTTTCCGGTGCACTCACCCGGCGCCGGACCGGGCCATGGAGGAGGAGGAGGTCGATCCCCTCTCGGTCTCGAGGTACCCGGGGTCCGACAGGGTTCGTCCCGTGGCTCACGAGCTGAGGGAGTGGACCGGGGCCGGACAGCCCACGCCGTGCCTCTCAACCCCACTCTTCACCGGCGGACCGGCGGGCCCGACTGGGACCTGTTCTCCTGGGGTCGCTGCCATCGGTGCCGATGTCTCGGGCATCCGATACCGGTACGACCGCAACCGATCACGGCCTTCGATACCGATGCCGTCGAGGTCGACGTCGAGGGGCCGGCGCAAGTTCCAAAAAGACGGTCCCGCAGAACTTGCCTCGCAACCTGAGTCCGTTTCCGGAGACCGAGACACAGCGCGCACGACTTGAGATTGTGCTCCGGCCGAGGCACTGGAGGCACCAAGCGTGGGTGTCGGTCTGCGAGATCGGCCGGCCGCAGCGACCACACTTTTTAAATCCACTCGGGACCTTCGAGGACATCGACGGAAAAATCGCGTCGGCGAAGTCAAAGTCGGCAATGGTGGCTAAAATCACACCACGAAAAAACTAGCCGACCGAGCGGCCACTAGGCCGCAACGAGGCGTCCCCGCTGGAAGCGAGGGAAAAGGGGAGCGCGTGCTCCACACGCGCGAAAATCTTTTTTTTTTTTTTTTTTTTTAACAATACGAAAAGAAAGAAAGAGGAACCGAACGGGTCAAAGCAACGATCCGCGTAAACGCGGTCGAAAAATCCGGCGGCTGAACGGAGAGAGAGGCAATTGCACAACTCTCTCCAGTCGCGGAAAAAAAGTAACTGGCGGGAGCGGTCGCGCACGGGCGGGAAGACGGCCGCGCATGCGCGGTGGCGTGCCCTGCGTGCCGACCGTCCCGCGAAGCTTCTTCCGGTTGGTGGGGCTGCCGCGGACGTCAACCCAGTCGTGAGAACAAGCAGCCTGCTTGTCCTCGGAGAACCAGTGGGATACCATCATACCAGGGTACAAATTATATTGCAGTGATAAGAGTGGATCAAATTGGTGGAGGGGTGGCATTATATGTTAAGGAGGGTCTTCAATCGAATAGACAACACATCTTGGAATCCCTATAGATTGAAATTCCATGTGTAAAGGGGAAAAGGAAAGTGATAGGAGTGTATTACCGTCCACCTGGCCAGGATGAATAGACAGATGTAGAAATGTTATCAGAAATTAGGGAGGCTAACAAACTGGGCAACACAATAATAATGGGTGATTTCAATTACCCTGATATTGACTGGGTAAATGTAACATCAGGGGCACGCTAGGGAGATAAAATTCCTTGACAAAATCAAGGATTGCTTTATGGAGCAGCTGGTTTAGGAACCAACAAGAGGGGGAACAATTCTAGACCTAGCCCTTAGTGGAGTACATGATCTGGGGCAGGAGATAACAGTGCTGGGGCCGCTTGATAACAGTGATCAAAAAGATATAGTAGATATAGAGGCATATTTTCAAAGCACTTTGGGAGGCTAAGTTCCATAGGTTTCTATGGAACTTTGGGAGGCTAAGTGCTTTGAAAATGAGCCTCATAGTAGAATTGGAAAAGGTACAGCGAAGGGCGACGAAAATGATAGTGGGGATGGGACGACTTTCCTATGAAGAGAGGCTGAGAAGGCTAGGGCTTTTCAGCTTGGAGAAGAGACGGCTGAGGGGAGATATGATAGAAGTGTATAAAATAATGAGTGGAATGGATCGGGTGGATGTGAAGCGACTGTTCACGCTATCCAAAAATACTAGGACTAGAGGGCATGAGTTGAAGCTACAGTGTGGTAAATTTAAAACGAATCGGAGAAAATTTTTCTTCACCCAACGTGTAATTAGACTCTGGAATTCGTTGCCGGAGAACATGGTACGGGCGGTTAGCTTGACGGAGTTTAAAAAGGGGTTAGATAGATTCCTAAAGGACAAGTCCATAGACCGCTATTAAATGGACTTGGAAAAATTCCGCATTTTTAGGTATAACTTGTCTGGAATGTTTTTACGTTTGGGGAGCGTGCCAGGTGCCCTTGACCTGGATTGGCCACTGTCGGTGACAGGATGCTGGGCTAGATGGACCTTTGGTCTTTCCCAGTATGGCACTACTTATGTACTTATGATCATATTTCATATTGGCTCTGGAGTAAGTACACAGGAAATCCAATATGTTAGCATTTAACTTTCAAAAAGGAGACTATGATAAAATGAGAACAGTAACAAAAAAAAACAAAAAAAACTAAGAGGAGCAGTTGCAAAGGTCAAAAATTTAGATTAGGCATAGATGCTGCTAAAAATACCATCCTGGAAGCCCAGGCCAGATATAGTCCTCTATTAAAAAGGAGGAAGGAAGATAAAATGACAACTGGCATGGTTAAAAAGTGAGGTGAAGGAAGCTATTAGAGATAAAAGAAATCCTTCAGAAAATGGAAGAAGGATCTGACTGAAAATAATAAGAAACAGCATAAGGAATATCAAGTCAAATGCAAAGTGCTAATAAGGAAGGCAAAGAGAGACTTTGAAAAGAAGATTGCGTTGGTTGCAAAACATAAAATAAAACTTAATATATTAGAAGCAAGCAGCCGACAAAAGAATCAGTTGTACTGCTAGATGACAGAGGGGTAAAAGGGGCATTCAGGGAAGACAAGGCCATAGCGGAGAGATTACATGAATTCTTTGCTTTGGTCTTCATCGAGATGTGGGAGAGATACCAATGCCAGAATGGTATTCAATGCTGACATGTCAGAGAAACTGAATGAAATCTCTGTAAACATGGAATACTTAATGGGGCAATCTGACAAATTGAAGAGTAGGAAATCACCTGGACCGGATGGTATACATCCCAGAATACTGACAGAATTGAAAAATGAACTTGCAGAACTTGACAAAGTACCTCATGAAAGACTCCTGAGGAAATTAGAGAGTCATGGGATAGGAGGTAATCTCCTGTTGTGGATTAAAAACCTGGTTAAGAGAGTATGGTTAAATAGTCAATATTCTCAATGGAGAAGGGGAGATAGTGGGATTCTGCAGGGGTCTGTGCTGGGACCACTGTTTTTTAACATATTTATAAATGATCTAGAGATGGAAATAACTAGTAAAGTAATTACATTTGCTGATGACACAAAGTTATTCAAAGTTGTTAAATCACAAGAGGATTGTGAAAAATTACAAGAGGACCTTTCGAGACTGGGAACCCATATGGCAGATGACTTTAATGTAAGTGCAAAGTAATGCATGTGGGAAAGAGGAACTCAAACCATAGGTACATGATGCAAGGTTCCACATTAAGAGTCATTGACCAGGAAAAGGATCTAGGTGCCATCGTCGATGATACTTTGAAACTCTTTGCTCAGTGTGCAGCAGTGGATAAGAAAGCAAATAAAATGTTAGGTATTATTAGGAAACTAGGAAAAAATGCCTTTCAGAACGCAATGAAACGGGCGCTAGCAAGGGGCCCCTCCCTCCG
Organism: Microcaecilia unicolor; assembly: GCF_901765095.1. NCBI lineage: Eukaryota > Metazoa > Chordata > Amphibia > Gymnophiona > Siphonopidae > Microcaecilia > Microcaecilia unicolor. The sequence continues at coordinate 359,705,595 of NC_044035.1, read as the reverse complement.
TCCCACCGAGCTACTTGCCTTGTTCGCCACAGTTTCCGTTTCGGCCCTCGAGTGTCATAGCTCCGTCCTCAACGTCATGACGTTTTGACGCGAGGGCGGTGCAGACACTCCAGGGCACACCGGATATCTCGGGCGCCTCAACTTCCGTGGAGGCTTCAGAACGTTGGGGTTGCCTTTTATATAGAGAGATGAGATTGATATAAGGACTTTGTATCACTCCATGGTGCAACTGCACCTCGAACACTGTGTGCAATTCTGGTCACCGCATCTCAAAAAAAGTACAACGCAATTAGAAAAGGTACAGAGAAAGGCAACAAAATGATAAAGGCGATCTACATATGCCTCCAACTTTCCTTTCTTGGGAACTCAATTGTGGAATGCGTTACCCAAATTTGTAAAATCTACTCAGAACTATCTAAAGTTTAGAAAATTATTGAAGTCCATCCTATTCAAAAAGTTTATTCTCTAGATGCAACTTAATCAGATTATTTTCTTTGGTCTCAAACAATTCTAAATCACTTAAACCTATTATTTTCCTTATTATCTGAACGTTGATTATAATAGTAACATAGTAAATGACGGCAGAAAAAGACCTGCACGGTCCATCCAGTCTGCCCAACAAGATAAACTCACATGTGCTACTTTATGTGTATACCTTACCTTGATTTGTACCTGTCCTTTTCAGGGCACAGACCGTATAAGTCTGCCCAGCACTATCCCCGCCTCCCAACCACCAGCCCCGCCTCCCACCACCGGTTCTGGCACAGACCGTATAAGTCTGCCCAGCACTATCCCCGCCTCCCAACCACCAGCCCCGCCTCCCACCACTGGCTCTGGCACAGACTGTATAAGTCTGCCCAGCACTATCCCCGCCTCCCAACCACCAGCCCCGCCTCCCCCACCGGTTCTGGCACACAGATAAGTCTGCCCAGTACCATCCCCGCCCCCCCCAACCACCAGCCCCACCTCCCACCATCAGTTCTGGCACAGACCTTCTAACCCTTCGGCAATGTCACTCACAAATATATTGAACAGAATCGGTCCCAGCACCGATCCCTGAGGCACACCACTACTCACCTTTCCCTCCTCCGAGCGAATTCCATTCACCACCTATGAAACTTTGGAAGGCTAAGTGCTTTGAAAATATGCCTCAATGTGTCCCAAGAGGTGACTCAAGATCCCTCCCCTGCACCAAGTAGAACTTGCAGCCCTACAAGCAATTCTGAATCACACTTTAGTCGGACTTACCACTGCCAGCGGCTCCCCCCAAGCTCACAGTGTCCACCATAGATGAAAAAGGCTCAGGACTGACACTCTGTCCCACGCTCTCCAGCAACCTCTTTCCTTCTCCTTTTTTTTTTTTTTTTAATGGTTGTTGTGCTGGAAAAGGCGAGATACAGGAAACAGGGAAGAGGTGAAAAGTGGGGAAAAATAAATTTGCGGGGCACCAGAGACAGGGATCTGAAGACCTCCAGAGATATGACTCTGCAGACTCAAGCTACCTGCAAAGCTCAACTGGGGACCAGTTGACCAACTGGACCAGGAAGGCTGAAAAGTGTGTCCATTCACTTGTTGGAGATAGAAAACTGAGGAACTGGACTGGATGCCAAGAGAGAGATGTCTCAGCTCAGTTGTCAGTTCTCTATCTCCACCTGCTGGTTGATGGAGACAACTATCCCACAGGTTCTGGAATAGTGGGAAACTACGTAATGGAAAGAGATGTAGGGAACACCTTCTTCCCTGAATACTCGATTCAGCTGCAACATTTGCCCTTGTGTAATATGTTTATACAGAATCATCGTATTACAGTTTTTGAGGGAGCACTGGTTAAAGCAGTTGATAGAGCCTGCAGTCCCACCTGCACCCAGAGGAGTCCCTCCAGGGCAGTGGAGTTCTCCAAGATCAGGTGCCATACCAGACCCATTTCTCTCCATGTGTCTGTGGGAATGGGATACAGTCAGATGTTCTGATCTCTTAATTTTACCCAGATTATAACCAACCTGGACAAGGTCAGTGAACACGGAGTCTGAAACCTTCTCACCAGCACTGTCACCAACTGGAGGATAAGCAGTTTCTTCTCCTGCTCGTTCTGCTTGTGGGATTGCTCCAGGAGCTGGAGGTTGTCATAGGAGATGGGTTCTGGGTGCAGCTGCTCCTCCACAGCAACAGCCGTCAGATCCTGCAGCAGTAAGAAAGAGTAGCACCTTAATCTACCTAATCACCACCTGATAAAAAGCTGACTAGAGACAAGATTTATGTAGCTATATGAGCAGTCTCAAGCCACAGGAGATCCTGCCCTGCTGATGGTCAGGGACTGTTTGCACAACTTTCCCTGCTAGACAACAGGGTGCCATTAGAGAACCACAGATACCAATTGCGAAAGGGGATTTGGGTGCAGAAACGCACTGCAAAGGTACAGCTGAAAGAGGCGGAAATAACACACTGCTTATTTAGGTTACAGCCCAGAGATCAGTGGGAACAGCAGCAAATGACAAGTGCAGAGCTTGGAAAGCATCTTATTTCCTGTTTCACATCTGATGAGACAGGGATTACAAACACCTGGAAACCCAGTCATTAGCTTCCAACGCTTTTCTATTCTCAAAACAGCAAAAGAAAGGAGGATTAAGTGTCTTAGGCAGCTATACACTTATCAAGCACCATCAGGCTTAAGTGAAGGTGTTAGTTCAGCAAAGTGACATTCTATGGGCGGACAAATGGGTATGCACACAAAACAAATGGGATATACACCATACTCAAGTTTGTGTGATATATGTAAGTATAAATCAAATAACTGGGCAATAATCATCAAATCAAGAAACAAAAATAATAAGAATAAAGGCCAAATATATTACAAATCACAAATAACCTTGCTTTATTCAAAACCAAAATACATTAAAATATTCATACATGCAACTTCAAGAAACATATCCAAAGCCTCTATAAATAGCTACATAATCAGTTAGGCATTAAGAGACATTAATTCATAATCAATTGAGTACCTCAGGGCCTTCGTATTTTTAAACAACCCCAGTTCTTACACAACTCTGAAGGCCCTGTTTACTAAGGTGCGCTACAGACAATAGTCCCATGGGGGTCTTTAGCATTAGCGCATGTTAAAAACACTAGGGCGCCTATAGCCTGGCTTAGTAAACAAGGCCCTGAATATGTTGTAAAATGGAACGATTAATTACTAACTGTTCTCTGGATCTAACGCTATTTACTGTAAATCGATTAATTGTGATCTTGGATGAATAGAGGATTGAGTTAGAAACTAGACTGGACATTTTTAAACAATCTTTATCCGCCAATGACTATGATTTCAATTTAAAGATCATCAGGCTAATTTGGATAAATATAGACAAGAGATTAGAAAGCAAAAAATAGCCAAATTTAAAAATATGAATTAGATTATACTTACGGCTATCTGTTGCTGGGAGATTTCAATTTGCCGGATGTAGATTGGAAGGTTCCGTCTGCGGAATAGGAAAGAAGTAGAGGGATTGTGGATGCTTTCCAAAGTGTTTTGCTCAGACAAATGGTGATGGAACCCACGAGGGAGGGAGCGACACTGGATCTGGTGCTCACAAATGGGGATAGCGTGTCAAATATCCGAGTGGTTTGATATACGACTGGCAAAAGTGCAAGCGGAAGAACAAATGGCTAGAAATGTAAGGAGGGGTGACAAAAATTTCTTCAGGTATATTAGTGAAAGGAGAATGACTAAAAAGGGAATTGTGAGACTAAAAGATACAGCGAACCGCTATGTGGAAAATGATGAAGAAAAAGCAAATTTGCTAAATAGATACTTTTGTTCTGTTTTCACAGAAGAAAATCCTGGAGAAGGACCGCGATGGACTGGAAATAGTACAAATGAGAATGAAGTGGACAGAGCACTGTTCACGGAAGAAAGTGTGTATCAACAACTTGAAAAGCTAAAGGTGGACAAAGCCATGGGACCGGACAAGATCCACCCCAGGATATTGAGGGAGCTCAGAGAGGTTTTGGCGGGTCCTCTTAAAGATTTGTAATATATCATTGCAGACGGGAAAGGTTCCGAGGGATTGGAGAACGGCAGAGGTCGTCCCTCTTCACAAAAGTGGTGATAGGGAAGAGCTGGAAACTACAGGCCGATAAGCCTCACTTCGGTTATTGGAAAAGCAATGGAAGCGATGCTGAAGGAAAGGATAGTGAATTTCCTGGAAGTCAATAAGTTGCAAGATCCGAGACAACATGGTTTTACCAAAGGGAAATTGTGCCAAACGAATCTCATTGAGTTCTTTGATTGGGTGACAGGAGAATTGAATCAGGGACGAGCTATGGACGTAATCTACTTAGATTTCAGCAAAGCTTTTGACATGGTTCCCCACAGGAGGCTCTTAAATAAACTGGATGGGCTGAAGATAGGACCCGAAGAGGTGAACTGGATTAGGAACTGGTTGACGGACAGACGCCAGAGGGTGGTGGTGAATGGAATTCGCTCGGAGGAGGGAAAGGTGAGTAGTGGAGTGCCTCGGGATCGGTGCTGGGGCCGATTCTGTTCAATATATTTGTGAGTGACATGCCGAAGGGTTAGAAGGTAAAGTTTGCCTATTTGCGGATGATACTAAGATCTGTAACGAGTGGACACCCGGGAGGGAGTGGAAACATGAAAAAGGATCTGAGGAAGCTAGAAGAATGGTCCAAGGTTTGGCAATTAAAATTCAATGCGAAGAAATGCAAAGTGATGCACTTAGGGAATAGAAATCCACGGGATACGTATATGTTAGGCGGGGAGAGTCTGATAGGTACGGGCGGAGAGAGGGATCTTGGGGTGATAGTATCTGAGGATTTGAAGGCGACGAAACAGTGTGACAAGGCGGTGGCCGTAGCTAGAAGGTTGTTACTACTACTACTTAACATTTCTAGATTAGGCTGTATAAAGAGAGGTGTGAGCAGCAGAAGAAAGGGGGTGTTGATGCCCCTGTATAAGTCGTTGGTGAGGCCCCACCTGGAGTATGTGTTCTGTTTTGGAGGCTGTATCTTGTTAAGGATGTAAAAAGAATTGAAGCGGTGCAAAGAAAAGCTCGAGAATGGTATGGGATTTGCGTTACAAGACGTATGAGGAGAGACTTGCTGAACTAAACATGTATACTCTGGAGGAAAGGAGAAACAGGGGTGATATGATACAATCAAATATTTGAAAGGTATTAATCCGCAAACGAACCTTTTCCGGAGATGGGAAGATGGTAGAACGAGAGGACATGAAATGAGATTGAAGGGGGGCAGACTCAAGAAAAATGTCAGGAAGTATTTTTTCACGGAGAGAGTAGTGGATGCTTGGAATGCCCTCCCGCGGGAGTGGTGGAAATGAAAACGGTAACGGAATTCAAACATGCGTGGGATAAACATAAAGGAATCCTGTTCAGAAGGAATGGATCCTCAGGAGCTTAACTGAGATTGGATAGCAGAGCCGGTAGTGGGAGGCGGGGATAGTGCTGGGCAGACTTATACGGTCTGTGCCAGAGCCAGTGGTTGGGAGGAGGGGCTGGTGGTTGGGAGGCGGGGATAGTGCTGGGTAGACTTATACTGTCTGTGCCAGAACCGGTGGTGGGAGGCGGGGCTGGTGGTTGGGAGGCGGGGATAGTGCTGGGCAGACTTTACAGTCTGTGCCAGAGCCAGTGGTGGGAGGCGGTGGTGAGGCGGGTGGTGGTTGGGAGGCGGGATAGTGCTGGGCAGACTTATACGTCTGTGCCAGAGCCAGTGGGAGGAGGGGCTGGTGGTTGGGAGGAGGGGATAGTGCTGGGCAGACTTATACGGTCTGTGCCCTGAAGAGCACAGGTACAAATCAAAGTAGGGTATATATATATTTTTTTATTTGTACCCCGCGCTTTCTCACTCATGGCAGGCTCAATGCGGCTTAGGGCAATGGGTATACACAAAAAGTAGCAAATATGAGTTATCTTGTTGGGCAGACTGGATGGACCGTGCAGGTCTTTTTCTGCCGTCATCTACTATGTTACTATGTTACACATAGATGGACAAGGATAGAAAATTAAGGAGAAATACGAGAAATCAGAAACGAGTGGGTTTTATTAACTCTTCCAGTGATTCTTCTGGAGATGACTTAAGGACTGTTCATAATGTTCCTCGGGGTACCTTAGCTGCGATATGCTCTGATGACGGGGAGGGGGTGTTTAGCTCAAATTGTATTACTACTCCACGAATCAACCGTTGCAGCCCTGTCCAGAGCGGTCAGGTCATGCAGGCCCAACACAGTCTGTTCAGGACTGTTTATAATTTATCTTCAGTATCTTTAACATCTAGTCAACACTCTGTATTAGATTTAGGATTATCATTTGTGCCTATGAAAGGCCCTGATGCGTATTTTCATTTTTATCTTCAGAAATTGTTTTAGGAATTTACGATTACAAGCTTTTTTTTTTGATTCTGATATTGTTGCTAGGAATAAAGATGACAAATCATTTTCTGATCGTTACAAAATTCCTTCTACCTACAGGTTTTGCTAATTCTGTTGTGGATACTTTTCAACAGATGGTCCTGCAGGATGTTAAAGATCTTGAAAGAAAATCACTGAAACCTACATTGAATTTTACTGAAGAACAACAGCAAGCCTTAAAGGATTTACGTAGTAATTCTAATCTAGGGGCCCTTTTACTAAAGCCACGTAAGCGTCCACGCAACGTCCAAATAGAATTACCGCATAACTACCACGTGGCTCTTGCAGTAATTTCATTTTTGGCACACGTCCAATACGCGCGTCTAAAAAATATTTTTTATTTTTGGGTGTGCGTAACAAACGCACACAGGTCATTACCACCCGGATTCTTTACTGCTAGGTCAATGGTTGGTGGTAAGATCTCAGACCCAAATAGATGCGCGGCAATTTTCATTTTGCCGTACGTCCATTTTTGGCAAAAATTTTAAAAGGGTGTTTTTTGCAGGTGCACTGAAAAATGATTCTGCGCGCATCCAAAACATGCGTCTACTGTACTGCAAGCCATTTTTCAGCGTACGTTAGTAAAAGGATCCCTAAATCCTCACACTGGTAAAGAGTTTTATCTGCACTCCATCACTGACTGTGAATCTAGTCAGGCGATCTATGCTATCAGATATCTGCTCATGTTTTCTTTGGTACACTGGGCAGAGAACAGCTTGTCGTTTAAGTTACATTAAGGTTCGAAGATTTGAAGCGACCCTAGTGGACCACTGGGTAAAGGCAGGACATCATTTGGAAGAATTGCAGTTTGTAGTCTTGCTGCAGGTTAAGCTACCCTGGGGTGGGAATATATATATATTTTTTACATTTGAACCCTGCGCTTTCCCACTCATGGCAGGCTCAATGTGGCTTACATGGGGCAATGGAGGGTTAAGTGACTTGCCCAGAGTCACAAGGAGCTGGAATACTATATTTCAGGAATATCCTTTAGGATTAAATAGGAATATGGAATGGTAGTTGTGCTGTTTTGTTTTCTAGCTTTCCATTAGGTTTAGAGTATTTAAAGTGAGGCTTTGGTAATCTGCGCATGTGTTGGCGTTTTTGGCGGCCTACCCTCGAGGGTTGGTATGATTTTCCACTCCAGCTCTACCATTCTTTGAAATGTAAGTAATACTATGTTCTTATGGTGCTGGATTTATAAAAAAAAAAAAACTTGTGTAGTTTATTGTTGAGCAATGTAAAGAATTTATGTTCGAGGTATATTTTTGTATTTTAGCTCTGCTGTTTCTGAATCTGTACTTTTCACTCCTGGTGACGCGTAAGCAAAACGCGGTCCTGTAGCTCAGAGAAGAATTCAGCTTTGTGCTGAGTGAAGTTACAAGCAGACTGAAGTTCGAAGCGGAGTACACTGTTTCACACCATTTGTGCCGGCCTGTGTTTTCTGGTGGCTGAATTTGAATTTGTAGCTTCAAACGACTACCAGAACTTCTAAAATAGTACATATTACTTCAATTTACAGGTTTGGAAAGGTGTGCCTTTGGAATGAACTGAATATTTCATATTTCCATCTTTTAAGAACATTTGATCTCTTGATGGTGACTCATCTTCCTCGGCGTTTGATTTTTTTTTCCGGCGTAGCTTTTTAGCAGTCCGGAACATTTTTATTACCATTACTTGAGATTACTGTGCAATATTCCTTATTATGGACAATATAAGGTTATTTCAAATTGATTATGAATTAGTGTCTCGTAATGCCTAACTGATTATGTAGCTATTTATAGAGGCTTTGGATATGTTTCTTGAAGTTGTATGTATGAATATTTTAATATATTTTGGTTTTGAATAAAGTAAGGTTATTTGCAATTTGTAACATATTTCGTCTTTATTTTTATTTCTATACATGTAAGTATTATATCTCTATCACAACAATGACACATCCCCTTGCCCGATATACACAGATGTGTGTACAATTTGGAAAAGTTGTGGTTTTACTAGAACTTGGTATTCTTTTACTTTCAATATATTTTTATTTAAGCTATCAAATACAGATGTAAAAAGACAGCTAATCCAAAATCAGGGCGGGGGCCTGTGTTCTGAGGACCCTCCCTAGATATAAAGAGAATCAATAAACAATCTACCCCCCACATACAGTAGGCCAAATTACAAATTCAAGTCATTAATAATAAGACTATGGGCTCTGGATGGAAGAGATTGAATATACAGTTCCCCAAAGGCCCAAAAGCATCGTTTACATTTAGCCATTAAACGTGCATCACAATCTATGAAACATATTCGTCCAGTGGCAAAATGTAGGTAAACAGTCCAGTCCAACGCTGCAAAAGACACTTTTTGACAATCAAACAGGCATTATAAAGAAAATCCCTCTCAAATTGGGTATGGGGTCCACAATGAGCCATTTTACTAAAAATAATACCCAACGAGGAGAGGATGATTGTGTCTGCAGGAATCCCAGTATTCTGTTCTAAAACCGTTACACCGAAAGCCATTGCCAAAATGTGTTCACCCAGCATGAAACGCCTGCTTCTGTGAGGATGCGATACTGACATTCCTTATATGTCAGTGGGATCTGTCCAATTGCCCCACAGAGAGTCACACCCAATTCCACATTCCCTTAAGGACAAGACTGTGATAATTCTTCACTGGGGATAAATGAGCAAACAGTTTGTAACGGGCCAATGATGTGTGCAGCAGACCCGAAGGGGCAAAAAAGTTGTCCAGAGTAATCACAACACTTAGTGTAACCGTAAATAAAAGGTAACGTTATCCAAAGCCAACACAAAAAAGGATGTATTAAAGTGGTCACAATGAAAGGTTATGTGTTAATTTTCTTTCCTTTAGTCCCTATGCAACTTTGTAAGTCTAAGTGCTTTGAAAATACACCTCTTAGTTATCAAATAGTACTCCCCAAATTTTAAGTTCTTTTTCTAACTTATACATTACACCGTTGACAGAAAAGTCAACCATTGGCAAACTACTACTCAGTAACGTGAATTTGGTTTTCTATTTATTAAGCTCAGCAATCGAATACAGTTAGCCTCTTGTAATACCTATTAGAACCTCAGCAAAAGGTTTATACAACATGATGTCATCAGCATAAATAAATGGGAAGAATCCCGTATTAGTTCATCTTTTACCCAATGAAGCCATTACAATATCAAAAAGTAACAGTGAAATTGGTGAATCCTGAGGAACTCCACAATCTGGAACCCACAAAGTAAATTAAGCCTGATTCATTTTAACCTGATATGCTCGGTTCCTCAAAAATCCCCCAAACCAGTTTTTTTACTAACTCACCAATCCCATCTTGACAAACCAAGTTCAATAGAATATTATGATCGCCCAAGTCAAATGCACTCGACATATCAAATTGCATGAATAATATTCTTTTACCAAGGCTAATCTCAGTTCTGATTTTAGACAACAATGTTCCTAATGCTGTTTCAGTGCTAAAAACCTTTCTGAATACTGAATTCATGCAAAATGTCAAAGTAATCCAAATAATCACTGAGCTGCTCTGCCATTATTCCTTGCATTACGTTTGTTAACAATGAGATTTAATTTTCCCGTAGTATTCTTGGGAAATGGGTGTTAAAATAATCTGGCCAATATCTCTTACCTTTAAGCAGCAGATAAAGAAGTCTCCTGCCAGCCCACTCTTCTGACTCTGGCACAGCAGCTCTGCCAGGCATTCCAGCCGCCACTGGTCCACAGAAACCTTCTGATAAAGAGCCTCATCTTCATCACTGCAGTTCAGGAGAGCAACAAGGGCTTGCTTTAATTTCTGTTTGGCTTATAGCTTACAGTGCAACTTCTGCGGAGTTCTTTTGGTACGAAGGCAACCTCTGATGGCTAAACGGTACCTCCAGAGGGACCCTCCTTCTGCAGCCAGCTTTTCTGCCCAAGTTACGTGGGTCGTCAAGAGAAAAATCTGTGAATCGAAGCACAGGCTGGGCTCTTCCAGCCACAGTTATGCAGAGCACTCACTATAGTAATATCCGCTTCTGGGGTCTGCCAGCACTGGCTCCCACAAGGGATGCCTGAGACTGATTCTGAGTTAGATTTTCTTTGACGATGCGAACTGTGATACACTGGTCCCACTCTGACTGCAGCCAGTGCTCAAGAGCAGCTTTCTTAACTAAGTGAACAGCAAGATCTCAATCTGCTGTAGCCTGGTCGTTCTACATGACTTCATCGTCCTACTCTACAGCAAAACTACTCTCCCACCTCTAACCAAACTAGATTCAGGTCCGTCTGTCACTACACTATGCTGCAGAGCTGAATGATGCGACTTGCATTCAGGATGGGCTTCTCCTTTGTCCTTTGCAGTAGCTGGACTTGATGACCATAAGTCTACAAAGATATTCTCACACGCTGGCACTGGACAAGCAGTAGATACAGGGCCAGACAGAGAAGAGGAAGGAAAGCAGTGGAGAATCTTACCTGATGGTTTCTTTAACCACGATCACTGTGCCACCTTCACTGCCAGCTGCAAACTGATAGAAGGGAGAGAGGGCAGGAAGAGTCCTCTCCAGCCCCGCCAGCTCTTTCACTGTGGCAAGTGCAGTTGCCCGTTCCATTTTCTCTAGGAACCACAGCAAAATCTCCTGGCATGGTGACCTGGCAAGGCAAGACGGCTCTTAATGTGGCACGCAACAGCCAGAGCACTGGCTCAGCAGGGGGATTTAATCTGGAAGACAGTCTGAGCGCAGGCTCTTGGCGGAGTAGCAGGCGTTCCTCCAGTATCTCCAATATTTAATGAATCAGAGAAAGTTTTTCTTCAGTCAACATATAATTAAACTCTAGAATTCGTTGCCAGAGAATGTGGTAAAGGCGGTTAGCTTAGCGGGGTTTTAAAAAGGTCTGGGCAGCTTCCTAAAGGAAAAGTCCATAGACCATTTTTTAAATTGACTTGGGGAAAATCCACTGCTTATTTCTAGGATAAGCAGCAAAAAATGTTTTGTATTTTTTTGGGATCTTGCCAGGTACTTGTGACCTGGATTGGCCACTGTTGGAAACAGGATGCTGGGCTTGATGGACCTTTGGTCTGTCCCAGTGTGGCAATAATGTACTTATCTCAGCAGCAGAGGCCTCAGTGTAGCTCTCTTCACACAGCTCATAGTTGCTGGCAAACAGAGAGCTCTGAAAGAGAGTAGACTATGCCTATAACCAAACTTCACTGGGTCTGGAGGCAGAATATCACCCCAGATGAAGTGCCAAAGTGATCTGATAGCTTTTTACATCATTGGCTGAAGGTAACATATTATACAGATATTACTATTATTATCGTGGCTTCACACAGGGCTGGGCTTAACGCTCTGAATGTCAAGTCCTTCCCAAGACCCTAGAATATTCAGAGGGAAGACTTGATATTTAGAGAGAGAGCCAAGATGATATTATCATTATTCTACCTCAATCTCTTCTGCTACACTCACTCCACCTCTCAAACCCTCTTACCGCAAAAAGAGACATTCTGTCTGGTGAAACAACAGAGACTGAAAATGGCACCAAGAACAGTCTTCAAGGATTCCTGCAACACTGGAAGGAGCTCATTCCCAACCACATAAACCTAGAGAGAGCGAGGAGAGAAAACAAGGATGTCACAGCACCACCCACAATCACCTAGTTTCATCACACTGACTCAGAAATGAGGCCCTCAGGATCTCTTTCCTGTTCAGGGACTGCTAGTGCCTCCTGGAGTGTTGGCTGGGGGTTCTTGAGAGTTTTGGTTTGGTATTTGTTTTGCTGTAATTAATGTACAGATGATTGGTATACAGCCTGTTTTATTCATCAGCGAGAGTGGAGAGCACGTTAACATGTATATCTCTCTTGTAGTCGCCCTTCTCCTCCACTGCTAACTCCAGGCTTCGCTCCTTTTCTCTCGTGGCACCTTATGCCTGGAATAGACTTCCTGGACCTATATGTCTAGCTCCATCTCTACCTGTTTTCAAATCTATGCTGAAAACCCACCTTTTCACTGCTGCTTTTTAGCTCCTAGCCAGTACTCAATTGCCCTCCCCTTGTCCCTTCCTTCCTTCTCACCCATTACTTCCCTCACCCATAACTGTCTTGTCTGTCTGTATTATTTAGATTGTAAGCTCTTTTGAGCAGGGACTGTCTCTTTGTATCAGGTGTTCAGCGCTGCGTGCGTCTGGTAGCGCTATACAAATGCTAATAATATAATTTTACGATATTGTAAATTGCTTTGAATATCTGTTTTGTGGAAAAGGCAGTAAATACGTAAAATTAAATTTAAAAATAGGCACTGAAGAAAGGGACTTATCACTGATCTCTTCACCACAGTGGACACCACTGACTCCCACTGAGTGCTATTGTTCACCTGATTCCTCACCCACTTTATCATTTTTTTTCCAGGCAACATGGTCACCAATTTTCTATGTATCTGTCCTCATTTGGGTTCCAGGGCTCTGTCCTCTCCTGGTTCTCCTCCTATCTCTCACACCGCACCTTCAAAGTTCACTCTCATGGATCTTCCTCCACCCCCATCCCTTATCTGTTGGTGTTCCCCAGGGATCGGTCCTTGGACCCCTTCTCTTCTCAATCTACACCTCTTCCCTGGGCTCCCTGATCTCATCTCATGGTTTCCAGTATCATCTCTATGCTGATGACACCCAACTGTATCTCTCCACACCAGACATCACCGCGGAGACCCAGGCAAAGGTATCGGCCTGCTTATCCGACATTGCTGCCTGGATGTCCAACCGCCACCTGAAACTGAACATGTCCAAGACCGAGCATATCGTCTTTCCACCAAAACCCACTTCTCCTCTTCCTCCACTTTCTATCTCAGTTGATAACACCCTCATCCTCCCGTCTCATCTGCCCGCAACCTCAGAGTCATCTTTGACTCCTCTCTCTCCTTCTCTGCGCATATCCAGCAGATAGCCAAGACCTGTCGCTTCTTCCTCTTTAACATCAGCAAAATTCGCCCTTTCCTCTCTGAACACACCACCCGAACTCTCGTCCACGCTCTCATTACCTCTCGCCTGGACTACTGCAACTTACTCCTCACCGGCCTCCCACTTAGCCATCTACCCCCCCTTCAATCTGTTCAGAACTCTGCTGCACGTCTTATATTCCGCCAGAACCGATATACTCATATCACCCCTCTCCTCAGGTCACTTAACTGGCTTCCGATCAGATACCGCATTCAATTCAAGCTTCTCCTTCTTACCTACAAATGCACTCAGTCTGCTGCCCCTCACTATCTTTCTACCCACCCTCATCTCCCCTTACGTTCCCGCCCATAACCTCCGTTCACAGGATAAATCCCTCCTCTCAGTACCCTTCTCCACCACCGCCAAGTCCAGGCTCCGCTCATTCTGCCTCGCCTCACCCTATGCTTGGAACAACCTTCCTGAACCCTTACGCCAAGCCCCCTCCCTGCCCGTCTTCAAGCCTTTGCTTAAAGCCCACCTCTTCAATGCTGCGTTCGGCACCTAACCCTTACCGTTCAGTGAATCCAGACTGCCCCAATTGACTGCCCCTATCGGACCGACCGTTCACTTGTCTATTAGATTGTAAGCTCTTTGAGCAGGGACTGTCTCTCTTTGTTAAATTGTACAGCGCTGCGTAACCCTAGTAGCGCTCTAGAAATGTTAAGTAGTAGTAGTAGTATGTATCAAAGGCTTTCCTCAGTTTTGGATAGTCACATTATTGCTTCCACAATAAACCCAGAATAGAGCGACCAGGCCCTGCGCCACAGGAAGTCGCTCCAAGCTGTGGCCATTCTGTGTTCCCCGCATAGCACTGACCTCTGCTAAGGAAACATGTCCACCTTCAATGCTTCCCCCCCCCGTCCCCCCCCCCCCCCCCCCCCCCACAGACTGCATCAGAATACAGTCAGTGCATTCCTCACACATAGGGAAGGAGAAAGGATGTATAGAGAACCCTTCATTACTCCCATCTGCTCCAGGACCCCCTCCTCACTACAGTAAATTGTTTTATCTACAAACATACTGAAATGATGATCTAAAAAAGTGTGGGAAGCTTTTGCACATCCGGTGCTGAGGAAAAGTCTGTCACCCCCTTGGGGAACCTCTGAGAGGGATAAACTTGGGTGAACATGATGAACTGGGATTAGAAACTGGTTGTCCGACAGACGAAAGAGGGTGGTGGTAAATGGAACTCACTCGGAGGAAATGAAGGTGAGTAGTGGACTGCCTCAGGGGTCCATACTAGGGCCATTTTCGTTTAATATATTTGTGAGAGACATTGTTGAACGGTTAGAAGGAAATGTTAGCCTCTTTGCGGATGACACACAGATATCCAGTAGAGTAAAAACCATGAGAAGAGATATCCAACCATTAGAAGAATGGTCAGACCTAGCAGTTAAAATTTAATACAAAGTGCAGAGTGATGCACTTGGGGTGCACAAATCCAAAAGACATATACCAAATAGGAGGAGAGAGATTGATAAATACAGCTCAAGAGGGACCTTTGGGTGATGTGTCTGAGGATCTCAAGGTGACAAAACAATGCGACAAGGTGGTGGCCACAACCAGAAGGATGCTAGGCTGCATAGAGAGGGAGAAGAAAGGAGGTGTTGATGCGGGTCAGAGAAAAGATGAAACTGGTATGGGGTTTGTGCCACATGACGTACGAGGAGAGACTCGATGACCAGAAGATGTATACACTGGAGGAAAGGAGATACAGGAGTGATATGATACAGACATTCGAATATGTGAAAGGTATTAATCTACAAACAAATCTTTCCCAGAGACGGGAAGGTGGTAGAACTAGAGGACATGAATTTAGATTGCAGGGGACCAACTCAGGAAGTACTTTTTCACAGAGAGAGTGGCGGATACTTGGAATGCCCCTCCCGCAGGAGGTGCTGGAGATGAAAACGGTAATGGAATTCAAAAACGTATGGGATAAACACAAAGGAATCCTGTACTGAAAGCACAGAACCAAACAAGCTTGGCGGTGATTAGATGGCAACACCAGTAATTAAGAAGTAAAGCCAGTGCCGGGCAGACTTCTACAGTCTGTACCCTGAAAATGGCAAGAACAAATCGAGGTCAAGTATGCATATGTAATATCACATCATACCTTATTCTAGGAGTTCATCTTGTTGGGCAGATCGGATGGAACATACGGGTCTTTATCTGCCATCATCTACTATGTTACTAGTGATCTCCTCCCATTCCCCCCTCCCAGGGCTCCCTTGTATACAGCAGGATGATGATCACGTGCCTCCGCTTTCCAAAACTGCAGCAGCTGACCTCTGGCAGTTGGAACATATCACTAGGGAGTCGGTTTTCCATTCAAGGAAGAGTTCCAGAGCAGGGCCAAGTTTGCATTCCCCTGCCCCTACAAGGTAAGTGGGGCCTTAAGGGAGTTCATTTGAAGGAGGTAGCACTTGGACAAGGTCCACCATATTTTTAGTCCTGGAAAGGGGCTAAGAGGGGGAGGCACTGGACCACCAGGGCCTTAATATCTCCCTCCCTCTCCCAAAGGCTGCTGCTGACATTTAAAATAGGTTATTTTTAAAACAAAATTCTCAGGCCTTGCAACAGCTGGAAATTAACAAAGTTCCAGTCTTTGGTAATGTGTGAAAAATTTCTCACAGACTTTGGTAGCTAAGGCATGAAAATGAACCAAGAACTCATTTGCACCCTGTAGGTAAATTTTGCTAAAACAGATGCTAAGCCTGGCTGCACCTGAGTGTATTTAAAGGATAGTGGACTTTTTGCAAGTCTCCCGCTGCAGACGTGATTGTCTGCATCTTCTCACGTCAAACTGTATTTTACTATTTTTGCATCAGAATGGATTATTTGAGATTTTACTGTTCAAACCTTTTCCAGTATACCAAAGAGGTGAAGAATAAACATTTCATAGTAACATAGTAGATGACGGCAGAAAAAGACCTGCACGGTCCATCCAGTCTGCCCAACAAGATAACTCATATGTGCTACTTTTTGTGTATACCCTACTTTGATTTGTACCTGTGCTCTTCAGGGCACAGACCGTATAAGTCTGCCCAGCACTATCCCCGCCTCCCAACCACCAGCCCCGCCTCCCACCACCGGCTCTGCCACCCGATCTTGACTAAGCTCATTACGGAGAGGCCCAGGGAAGGTGGGTGAAGATTGCACACAGAGACAAAGCACAAAACCTCAAATGGCAGATGGCAAAAGGTTTAAGAGAGCAGAGCACATGGAAAAACCAGAGTTTAGCCTGGAGGGGCCAGAGCCCAGAAATCAGCTTCCAAGCACTTAGCTTCTGTTTGTGTGATCATATTTCACTTAAAAAGAGCTTGGTCTGGGTGAGAGTTTCAGGGGTTGTGTTCACTGTGAGGAAGAAGGTTCTAGAAGCAGGTGCAGTGGCGTAGCCACAGGTGGGCCTGGCTCAGGCCCACCCAACAGCAGCACACATTTAGTGGTAGCTGGTGGGGATCCCAAGCTCCTCCTGATGGTGCTGAAAACGTTGCTCTCCACTTCAGAAGTCTGAGCTTCCTAAGCTGCCAATACTGGCAAACGCGCATGCTCAGTTTTCAGCGCATGCCTGCTGCAGGCTGCCAAGGTAGGGAGCAGTGTTTTCCTGCCAGCTGAGATATTTTTTTTAAGTTGGTGGGGGAGGGTGGGAGAACACTTGTGTCCACCCAAAATCTGCTGTCTGGCTACGCCCCTGAGGTGAGACACAATCACTGCTGCTCCCTATCACTCCCTGCAAATTCAGCAGCCCATGAGAGTTACGGCAGGATTCCTGCTTCGAGGCTTTCTCTACTTCCTCCAAAGGCTGATGTTTTCTGCTTGGGCCCTCATTTCCTCAGTTAATTAAACTAACTTGTTTGGCAGCAGGGGAAGATTGCTCAGTAAGGTGGCTACAGTTGCACCAGTCACTCCATGCAGGCAACACCTCTCTCTGCTTTTTTTGAAATGTGAAAGTCATTTAAGTATTGCTTCGATTCCATCTTCTTTCTATAGAGGAATCCTCCGTGTTTATCCCCTCACCTTTCTGAATTGTCACAGTTTTATTTTTCTTATTGAAAATCTTGTCAACAATACCAACAGTTCCAAAACAAAGTTGCAATACACAGTCTGAAAATATAGAAGTCATGACAGAAACATTACTTGTGGCTTCAGGATGTCACAGGTGAATAACGGAATGCTAACAGAAAAATCCCGCGCAATCATCGATTTTATAAAATATCCTCCCCACTAATGAGTGGAGTTGAACGGGTAGATGTGAAGCGTCTGTGCACGCTTTCCAAAAATACTAGGACTAGGGGGCATGCGATAAAGCTACAATGTAGTAAATTTAAAATGAATCGGAGAAAATGTTTCTTCACTCAACGTGTAATTAAACTCTGGAATTCGTAGCCAGAGAATGTGGTAAAGGCGGTTAGCTTAGCAGAGTTTTAAAAAGGTTTGGACAGCTTCCTAAAGGAAAAGTCCATAGATCGTTATTAAATGGACTTGGGGAAAATCCACTATTTCTGGGATAAGAATAAAATGTTTTGTACTTTTTTGGGATCTTGCCAGGTATTTCTGATCTGTTGGAAACAGGATGCTGGGCTCAATGGACCTTTGGTCTTTCCCAGTATGGCAAAACTTATGTACTTATGTAAATACCAACTTTACCATCAGACCCCCCATGCCTCACATAGATCCCCCTCCCCCCTTCATCCGCAGGCACCGACATGAATTCTGACACAATTTTTGTCCCCATGACCTCCATCAGGAGGGAGTTCCAGGCATCCACCACTCTTCCCGTGAAAACCTAGTTTCTGATGGTTACCTCCTTGTAGCTTCATTTCATGTCCTCTAATTCTACAGCTTCCTACTCTTTGAAAAAGATTTGTCTGTATATTAATACCTTTCAAGTGTTTCAACATCTGTATCACATTTTTCCTGTCCCTCCTTTCCTCTAGGGCACTGGTAAATCACTCTAGTTCATCGAATGGCAAGATTTTCAGGCTACCCCTAATGAATATGCATGAGAGTGATGCATGCTACTGTGTGCAAATCTTTCACAGGCATATATATTCGTTAGAGATATCCTGAAAACATGGCCTGTTCGCAGCCCTCAAGGACTGGAATGAATACCACTGTTCTAGTATATAGATATACATAGCAACAAAGTCAATGATGGCAGAAAAAGACCTGCATGGTCCGTCCAGTTTACTACTACTACTATTTAGCATTTCTATAGCGCTACAAAGCGTACGCAGCGCTGCACAAACATAGAAGAAAGACAATCCCTGCTCAAAGAGCTATGTAATAAAAGTGAGCCAAGTATAGGACAATCAAGCCATTGTGACATCACTGATGAGGTTGGCTCTTATTGGTGGCCTGAGGCATTATGACATCACAATATCACCTCTGATTACAAGAGACTACTACTACTATTTATCACTTCTATAGCGCTACAAGGCATACGCAGCGCTGCACAAACATAGAAGAAAGACAGTCCCTGCTCAAAGAGCTATGTAATAAAAGTGAGCCAAGTATAGGACAATCAAGCCATTGTGACATCACTGATGAGGTTGGCTCTTATTGGTGGCATGAGGCATTATGACATCACAATATTAGCTCTGGTTACAAGAGACTACTACTACTACTATTTAGCATTTCTATAGCGCTACAAGGCGTACGCAGCGCTGCACAAACATAGAAGAAAGACAGTCCCTGCTCAAAGAGCTATGTAATAAAAGTGAGCCAAGTATAGGACAATCAAGCCATTGTGACATCACTGAGGTTGGCTTTATTGGTGGCCTGAGGCATTATGACATCACAATATCACCTCTGATTACAAGAGACTACTACTACTACTATTTATCACTTCTATAGCGCTACAAGGCATACGCAGCGCTGCACAAACATAGAAGAAAGACAGTCCCTGCTCAAAGAGCTATGTAATAAAAGTGAGCCAAGTATAGGACAATCAAGCCATTGTGACATCACTGATGAGGTTGGCTCTTATTGGTGGCCTGAGGCATTATGACATCACAATATCACCTCTGATTACAAGAGACTACTACTACTATTTATCATCACTTCTATAGCGCTACAAGGCATACGCAGCGCTGCACAAACATAGAAGAAAGACAGTCCCTGCTCAAAGAGCTATGTAATAAAAGTGAGCCAAGTATAGGACAATCAAGCCATTGTGACATCACTGATGAGGTTGGCTCTTATTGGTGGCCTGAGGCATTATGACATCACAATATTAGCTCTGGTTACAAGAGACTACTACTACTACTATTTAGCATTTCTATAGCGCTACAAGGCGTACGCAGCGCTGCACAAACATAGAAGAAAGACAGTCCCTGCTCAAAGAGCTATGTAATAAAAGTGAGCCAAGTATAGGACAATCAAGCCATTGTGACATCACTGATGAGGTTGGCTCTTATTGGTGGCCTGAGGCATTATGACATCACAATATTAGCTCTGGTTACAAGAGACTACTACTACTACTATTTAGCATTTCTATAGCGATACAAGGCGTACGCAGCGCTGCACAAACATAGAAGAAAGACAGTCCCTGCTCAAAGAGCTATGTAATAAAAGTGAGCCAAGTATAGGACAATCAAGCCATTGTGACATCACTGATGAGGTTGGCTCTTATTGGTGGCCTGAGGCATTATGACATCACAATATCACCTCTGATTACAAGAGACTACTACTACTATTTAGCATTTCTATAGCGCTACAAGGCGTACGCAGCGCTGCACAAACATAGAAGAAAGACAGTCCCTGCTCAAAGAGCTATGTAATAAAAGTGAGCCAAGTATAGGACAATCAAGCCATTGTGACATCACTGATGAGGTTGGCTCTTATTGGTGGCCTGAGGCATTATGACATCACAATATCACCTCTGATTACAAGAGACTACTCTACTACTATTTATCACTTCTATAGCGCTACAAGCT